>NC_068943.1:65643983-66893983 GCF_026419915.1 Harpia harpyja
GGAATACACCATTGGCCAGTTTGGGTCAGGTGCCCTGGCTGTGTCCTGTGCCAACTTCTTGCGCCCCTCCAGCTTTCTCACTGGCTGGGCATGAGAAGCTGAAAAATCCTTGACATTAGTCTAAACACTACTGAGCAACAACTGAAAACATCAGTGTTATCAACATTCTTCACATACTGAACTCAAAACATAGCACTGTACCAGCTACTAGGAAGACAGTTAACTCTATCCCAGCTGAAACCAGGACAACTTCTGATACCCCGGATGGGTGCCAACTATCGAAAGAGATCTTTTTCTAAAGCCTGAATCACTCGAGTGTTTCCCTTTCAAACTGTGCATAAAACCCACAAACAAAACCAAAAAAATCACCCTGAAAAACTATCCAAAGAAAACAGCTGGAGTAAAAATAAAGTTTTCAACTTGAAGGTTGTCACAGCCCAACACCAGTTAGTCTGCAGTTGGCTCAAGCGCTAAGGAAAGCCAGACCCAGAGCCTACAAGGCACTGTGGTCCCACTGGTGATAAGAGGGGGGAGATAAAGAGAGGTCAGGTCAGCCCCAGCGTATCTTTAAAGGGGCAGCATCGACTCAGAAACCGAGCACCGGCTGAAAAGATATTAACCATTATTTTGATAAGTAAAACCAAATATTCTTGTAACTCCAAAGTGAGAGAAAATATTTTGCTGTTATCTCTTGCAGTTGATAGCACATATTATATTACCCGTTCCACTTGAGGACTGATTAGGGTGGAGTTTCCTCATACAGTGAGAAGGAAAGAAAAATTTAAAAAATTATTATAGAAGACAAAATTCTTCTGGGGAAAGTCACAGGAAACATAATGAAACAAGTAACTTACTCAAATGATCAGGTTAGAAGTATGTCCTTTAAAGCAGAATCCACTGTGAATAATTAGAATAACCCCGTGATTAATTCAAGTAACTCAAATTGATAAATATTCACCATAGTAGGAGGTGAAAAGATATGTCCTGTCCTGCAAAAAGTAATGCAGGCAGGTGACTTGCGGTGTGAATGGACCTTCTCAAATTATCAGTGAAACAACAAGTATAGTGCTACTCATGTACTCCCAGATTCACAGCTACAGGGCGTTGTCATACCTTTCAAGACTGGCATGAGAAAAAGAATTTTCCAAATATTTGAATGTTTAGGAAAAATGAATTTTAAGCACATTTAAGCAACAAGGATGAACAGAAACAATATAAACATTTGAAAAAAACATTTGCCCATAATTAAAACTGATTTCTAAAACAACCTTCTTCCAATAAAACCTCTGAAACCATTTGAAATTGTTTTCCCAGAGAATTAAAACCCAAAGCACTGACCTCTTACTTGAAGAAGGAACATAGTCATATGTAAATTCAGGACCCAAAGTAAAATCCTTCATCTGTGTATCTGGTTTTTTCATCAAAAGACAATTTTCAATGAAACAACTTTATTTCTATTCCCACCCCAGCTATAGCTATACTGGCAGTTCTCAACTAGATACTACACACAGCATTTGTGAAATTGTGTTATGGTTTCTGATTATTATAAACAAAAAGTTCTTTGTAATAAACCCAGCAATGTCTGTAGGTGCAAAGTGCTTGGCATTAAAAATAATAAAATAAATGGTTTTAGTAATGGGCTGTCTTCTGCCTCAAGTGAGGAAGAAAACAAACACAATGAAGTCATGAATTAGTTTGCCTTATCTTTTGTTTGCCTTACTCTTCAGACAAAGGGCACAGAGAGGGCAAAATCTTTTTAAGAGCTGCTGTAGGTCAAGAAAAGAATCTGTAACCAACTTCTCCAAATTCATTCAGAAATTTCTTTGCCGCAGAAGTCGAACAAAGAGAGCATTCCTGGTTGTGTGGGGAGGACCAAAGTGTATAGAGGCTTACCACGTGACAAGGAGAAAACGAATTATACCAAAACAGTCACTGACTGTCCTAAATTTAAAGAGAGGCTAGAGTAGACATTCTGAAGAAGTCTGGAAAAACAACAGGCAATCCAGTAATTTCAATCTGCTGCTAGAAGACCTGCTCTGAAATAAAAAATGATTGTTTTGCAAGGGTTGAGTGTCAAATTATCTTTGATTAATGGATGCAACAGGGCTTTATTGATAATGTTTACTATTAAAACAAAACCAAAAAGCCCTTGCAGGCACTTTCATTTGCCCAGCCACCTGTGCACCACTCCAGAAAATTGCTGCAGGCGTAGCACAGGTTGACATGGGCTTGCTCCTCTAGACTGATGCCCTCAGTATTTCACTAGCCCTGGTAACAACAAGACACTGAGGAATGCTCTGAGGCTGCCTTTGGGTAACCAGGAATATCAAAATCACAGGTGGCAGGAAGGACATCTGAATTAACCCCGTTATCATCCTGGCATCCAAAGACAACTGTACTGTTACGCACAGCCCTACAAGGAGGAGGAGAAAAGAATGGTTTGTTTCCTGGAATACGCACAATTACAGCGCCTTGTCACCAAATACAGAACAACGGTCTTTTATCGAAAATCTCCCCAAGGCTGAAACACGCACCAGACAAACACAAGAAAGCAAACAGAAAAATGAGTTTCTCTTCTGACCTAAGGGGTACAACCACGCAGGCACGCCATCAGTACTAGCTGGGAGCCGTCTTGACATCGTCAACATGCTTACCTAATGGACCAGATATAGTTCACTGAAATACTGAGCTAAAACCAGCAGTACTTTAAGCAGTTCTCTTTTGATTTAAAGCTATGGGCCAAAATACACCCAAGTCCTTGAAAACAAACGACAAGAATCAGCACTTTGGCATTCACTGTCCTTGCATAGCAAACAGAGTAAGCACTCTCATCAGTAACAGAGCACAGAGCAGGGTGTCAGAGCGGTTTCTAGGTTATTACAGCTTCACCTGTGCGTTGCAATGGGAAATATTCCTGAATGCCCACCGGTTCTGGCTCTTTCCTTGCTACAAACCCAAGCTAGCCCCAAGGCATTTTCTGCCATCACCCCTAGGGTAAAAACGTGACTGCTTCTTCACTGAAGTTCCAGCACATGTGTGTGAAGTGTCAGCACAGAGCAGGGAGAACAAAATGAATTATTTCTCATTTGACCTGATTAATTTAATATATTTGCTGCCTTCCCCACAGTTGCAGCTGAATCAGTATCTACTGGAGACTGTGTAGGAGCTGCATCCCCCTCAGTGTTGGTCCAGCTCCACTGTCTTAGCCAGCCGGTAGCCTGGTGGAAGGAGTTGTGCTGCCGAGCACAGGGGGTTCTTCTCCCTCTGCAAAAGCCGGTCAAGTTGGCTACAAGTCAAACGTATAATTTCATACCTGATTCTGCCACTGCATGTCACAATGACCTAATCTGCATTCTGAAATGAAAATGCCTTATTTATCATACATGGTATTACATGCATTACTCACGGTTAATAAAACTGAGTTAATAACTCCTGGATGAAAGTTTCCATGTAAGTGTACAGTATGCCGTAATCGGTCACCCTTACTCATCAGCTCTTCAGCAGCCTTGACTACAAGGGAGAAAAACAGATACAAAAGACTCTATGGAAATTACAAGCAAGTACAAACAAATTTCAGTTTCTAAAAGGCAACAGCCTCCACTTTTCATTAGTTTCTATACCTATTTCAGGGACTGAAATTGGGCATGAATGACAGAACCGAAATTAAGAGCCTGTTTTTTCCATAGGTCCCTCTTTATTATAGTCACTAGCGAGGTGCCTACAAAAGTGTGATTCAGAGTATTAAGCCAAATACATAAACCGTGAGCATCCCCGCTGCATTAGAGAGCAAACACCCGCATGTGCAAAATAAAACAGAGCCACAGGGAAGTAAGAAGATTCACCCATGCAAGCAAAAGGAAAGAGAGGCAGCAGGTGATGGGAGCGAGTCTGATGGGACCCGACCGATGGGGACATGCTGCCCGGCGGGCAGGTGCCGTTCCCGGGTGAAGCAGCGAGGAGGCCAAGCTGTGCCTCCATCCAGCAGCCGTCCCCATCAAACCTGACCTGCCAACTGGCAAGCACGGCTTCTTGTACCACGGTTAATGGACATGACCCACAGTTCATGTAGGAAGTGGGAAGGGGGGTCATGTCTCTGCCTCCCCTCTCCCTGCCAATATACACGCACACAAATGCGTGTGCACTTTTATTATGGACCTGTGTTACCTTGGAGAAACTGCAACCGTGGATAACTTCTATTTAACATCTCTGTGAGCTACTCTCAAGCAAAACGCAGCCCTCTCAATCCCTCTGCTTCGGTGTTCTGATTTGACAGCTTCTGAGCAACTTTACCGAAAGCCTTCTACACATTTCTTGCATCTTTTCATTTTGAGTGAATGGGCGATACACCACTTGCAATGCATTTAATTCACAGCTCGTAACTGCCTTCAGAACACTGCAAGTTCATCGAGACTCAATGTCCAGGGAATCCATCTGTTTCAGGGAGATAAAGTGCCAAGCAGAAGCTGCCATGCCTTATATAAAGGAAGCTCTAGAAGGAGCAGAGGGTATACATATTAATTACCCTTTCCTTGGGATGGAAAATACACCATACTCTTACATGTCCAACATACATGCTCACATGCTGAAAATATACCTTGCGTAGATATCATAAGCACCTAAGCCTTATATTTTAACAGACCACTTCAGCTCAGGCTTTGGAACAACAAGCTACACATAAGGTTACAGTGGAGTTCCCATTTCAGTTCCCCAGAAAAAAAGAAAAAGACAACAAAGGGGTTTCTACCTACAAGTGGGAAAGAGAGGCTAGTAGAAAAACAGGTAAATGTCAGCAAAAAAACAGGTGGATGGAAAACCTAGAATTTAATTTATTTTTATTTGGATTCTGCAACTAAAAGACAAGAAGAAAATGTATTTCACAGTTTAAATTACAAACTGTCAAATCCACCCTTTTTAATTGTTCCATATATTGTAATAGAAGCTAAATACACTCTTGCAAAATTTATTAACTTTAGTTATTAAACCACATTCTTAACCTTTAACTTCGCTTTCTTTTCATTTGTAATGGAGACTGGAGAAAAACAAGTAGCTGTAATATTTGCAATGTCCTGCCAGAATAGTGAGCTATTACCATGCTGGAGACAAAGGTCCCCTCAGTTTTAGGGGACAATTCACGGAACACTTGGCTAACAACTGCATGGAAACAGAAATTTTCATGTATTCTCTTACTTGATGAGCAGCGCGTAGGAAAGCACATACAGCACGTTGTTTCAGCTCAAACAGTGCATACAATGTCTCACTGGAAAACATCCAGTCTGCTTTATAAAATACAGCTAGCTAAGAGTAAAATGTGAAGGTCAGGAGACATCAGTTTTGACCCTCTACTGAGGGGGAAACATTTGCCCCAAGTTTTCAGCCTAAGGATTAGCTGGACTTCGGAGGGCACAAAAAGTATCCTGGGAACAAACAAACAAAAAAAAGTGTATAGAAGTGTATACATCATGAAATGTAACTTGAAGCCATTCATAAAGATCAAAATGATACACTCTCAGAAGGAAGATCACAGCACCCTGTGTGTTTCTTCATCTCTGCAAAGAAGCAAGCAAAGGACATACTATTCTGTGAAAAGCACTGCTTTAGCTACAGTGCTAATTCAAACATCAAGTAAAGCTAAATTGCAAGACAAATTGGGTTGCGATGTCCTTGTAACTTTGGAAACACACAGTTAAGTCAGGTGCTACTCAATTTGTTTGCATTTCCCAAGACTGTGGTCTCCTACAGCGACCAGCCAAGAAAACCTACTGGAGCTACTCTGCAAGTGAAACTCAAGGTGTGCTACAGAAGGTAAGAACAGTCAGGGTCTCACTTCGCAGCAGCACAGAGCTGCCCAGAAGGAACCGGCACCTGCCCCGGGAGCAGCAACCCAGGGAGCTTCACGGTTCTCAAATACCAGCAGCTAACTTGCCCTTCATCTAACAAAAGCACCCTTCTGAGACAGCAGCTCTAGCATGCCATACAAGCGTGTTCTTCCCTTCAACTCCTTCCTCCTAACAAAAAAAACTCCACAATCCCCTGAGAGATTAAGACACTTCAACACAGTAAACTTACATTAGTAAGAGGTTATGGCTCTTGGAGGAGACAGCATATAGACAGCGGAACCAGCCACAACTGTTTGTAAAAAAATCTACTCAGAAATGTCCTTTAGCACAGACTGCATTTCTCCAGCCACTGCTTCCTGCAAAGGAATGGACATGCTGGGTTAGCAGCTGGGAAAGAGGGAAGGGCTGCAGCAAATGTTTAAGGTCATAGCAAGTTATTTTTTCTTCTATTTTCACCTGGAAGGTTTTGATCAGGTGACAAAGATCATTTTTTTTTTTAATACAAGTTATTTGTACTATAAAAATAGCAAAGGATTGACATTTGGCAAGGATTTTATAGAACGAATAGCAATGATGGCTGGATCCATGCTTTTTTGATAAAGCAAAAGTAGAGATGTGGGTTTGAACAAATGATTCTGTGATACATGTCAACATTTCTTACTTAAACTTAACTTGTTTCTGTAGCTTACAAATTTTTGCTTAGCAAACCCACTTTCAGATGCCCATCTATGGCAATATTTACCAGAAGACACGGGAAAGAAGGCAAAGTTTTGATTAAATTTTCATTTATGTAGCAGCATACACAAGTTGCTACTTCAAGCTGTAGTTAAATGCAGGACTTTCGACTGTCTTCAGCTGTTTTACCAGCATGAAAAGTTTCAGTTGCAACTGCATATCGTGAAAGTTTTACAGAACTGTCTGCTGCACCACAATACAAACATACAAATACAAATAGTACACCCTAAGTAATTTAAGTAGTACCTCTGCTTCCAGCTGAGAACTGCTTCTATAAAAGCGCAACATCCAACAGTTTCAACCACAAATACTAAGACACAAACTTGACCATATAGGCAAATTTTTACAAATGCGTATAACTATATCCAATTTTATCTTTGCAAACAGAACCTACAACACGTAAAAGGTATGACAAGACAGAAAATTGGCCTTTGTATCAAATCTCTCACTATTTTTCCACTTAAATATTTAGATTTGTGTATGTCTGCCCATATACAAAAAACTGCGTGTCTATAAAACGTTCACGTCTTTAAAAAAAAAAAAAAAAAGTCTTCCACAAAAAGGTATATAGAAGATGTAATATTTGTTTGGGAGTTATTCCAGTCTCTTGCACAAATGCTTTTTGAGGTTTTCATAAATAATCATTTATGGACTTGCCCAAAGCTTCAAGAATCCGTTTCACAGACACACATGCCCCAACACTACAATCCATCACATATTACTGCTTCTACAAACACTAACAGCTCCCTTCAGGTTTATGGGCCCTTACCTGTGTAGGAACTGACATGACTTTTTCCCCCCTTGAACACAAGATCTTGTGCAAAAACATATAGGAAAAAAAGCCCCGTTAAATGATTTTACATTACAATAGCAACAGCAAGCCTGGATTCAGTAATCTTGCTTATGGGGACTTCCTAGTTCTTGGTACTCTTACACCTCATTACTAAAAAAAAAAAAAAAATGTGATTAGTGCTCTGACTCTGAACCCCCCTCATGAACTGTGTTCATGACTTAAAAAACCAAAATTTAAAAAATTCATGTGGACTTTAGGAAAAGACCAAGCTGATGCTCTGACACTGCAGTTAGACAACGTCAGAGTTGCAAATCCCTACGCTAAGTTTCTATAGGAAGCACTGAGAATACAAACTCCTTGGTATTACAAAAACTGAAGGTCTTGAGTCCCAACTCTGCCTCTGGAATGTGAAGAAAAACTCCTCTGATAGTATCAAACTTATGCAATATATGTTTAAACCGACCGCAGGTAGTATAGGCATAACTAAAGATCATTTTTACTGACATAATAAGGCAGCACCAATATTGCTACTGTGACAGAAGAAATTAATTGTTCAGTTTGTGGAAATTTAACCCCTTGGTGTGACATTCTCAGTCCTTGATATGCAGTGGGTGGGGTAGGAAGTTACCTGACAGCTTTGGTAAGAGTTGTCATCAGGACATCAGGATTACCTCCATGGGATATGCCACAAGGATATGAAAGGCTGAGCCCACAAGTAGTTACTTATGAATTAAAGGACTTTATAGCATTAAAATAAAGTTTCACATTTAGACTGTTTTTGCAAGGAAAAAATGGGCATTCCACATGCTTTTATGTTAAGGACTGAGACTTGGCCAGCAGACAACAGAAAGCCAGTGGCTGCCACCTTCTGAACCAGGCTTGATCAGCCTTTAAAAGACCACAGTTATCTGAGAAACGAGGTTTCTCTGAGTAATGACTCCAAATAAGTTTTCCAGGTAGTATAGCCTGCAGTAAATAGCAGCTAAGGCTTTTGACTTTCTCATGATGCAGAAAGGTTGGAAAGCAACCACGTGAAATGGGGACTGTGGGTAAAAAATCAAGAGCAATAAGCAGGGACAGGAGCTGGAGAGAGAGGGGGAAAACCTTCCTGATGGGTAACAGCTTCTTCTGATGCATTGACACCTGTGGCCAGACCTGACTGCTAACTGTGCTTCTCCAACACCTGGCCAGAAGATCACTGTTGGAGGAAGTAACAGGAGAAATAAAGTCACTAGCTTAGGCGTATTTAACTGCTCCGGAGAAACATCTTCCCTTTCTCTGCGACCCTGCCAGCATGGCGGGGAGATCAGCAAGACCAGTCATGAAGGCAGCACTGCTCAGAGCCGCTGTCACAAGCTGTCCTTTTCCAACCTCCAAAACCAATGGGAAGGAAGAAAGAGAGAAAAGACAAAAAAGTCAGCAAAACTCAGTAAGATGTTCTGATGCTGAAATGGGACTCACCTCCTTTCCTGCGAAGTTAAAGCAAACATGGTGAGATTTCTACCATAAACTGCCTCATGTGTTACCTCTATTCAACGTTAACTTGCTATGTCATACTCATGGTAAACAGCACAGGCCCACACGAATGACTGTTAGATACTTCTACATGTTGGAAACACTTTGCAATGCACACAAGCACCTTTGCATCAGTTTCAGAGAATAACTCTGTCAGTGTTTTTTCAATAATGTGTTTTTGAAAGGAAAAAACACTCTGAGCTTCAGTCTGAAAGCATCTGGGGGTAGGAGCAGCACACCACTCATTTTACGCATCTACCGCTGCACCTCCAGCATACACAGAAACGCACCAAGACACGGGGAACAGCCCCCAAACCAGGACCTGCTCGGTTTTCCAGGAACCATAAGCAAGCAAACCAGCCCTGCTTCTAGTGGTTATTTTAGGCTCAGCCACTGCAAAAATTAAGCTGCTCCCTGGGTTCCCACCAAGCGTACCAGAAGCAAGCTGTGCCGTTAGAAGAGCAAAGTAGATGAAAACTAGAACGTCTACCAACAAAAAGCTTGCACAAAAACCAAAGTCTGACTGGACCTACACCTGCCTCTTCAAAGCAGCTGTACTACCAGCGGGCATCATTGCACAGGTATCTTCTGTGAGGGCAGCGAGGCTGTTATCCCTCATGCACAGCAGTTACGGAGTGCTCACAAAGCTGCCTCGTGAGCCCACAGGACCCTGCTCAGCAGAACAACCCAGCTCTGTTGACCAAGGCAGCGGCAGAGAAGGCCGGCCTCTGCCACTCCGGTGGCTTTCCTAAGACAGACAACCCCAGCCAGCAGCACCCCTCAGCACCGCTGCCCCGACACCCCACGTGCACCTGCGTGAAGCACGGTCAGCTCCACGGGCTCAGTCTGTATCGGGCTGGATGAATTCAGATTGACCCTGGCCACGCTGGCCTGCCCTCTCCCCTTGGAGCCACCTCCGGGAACACCAGTAACAGAAAGGGGTAAGCAGTGCCTACTCAAGAGAGAAAGGACACTTGGAGCAGGCGTCGGGAATAAAAAAAAGATCATTTCACCCACACACACGCTCCAGAATAAAGGAAACTTCTGCTACCCCAAAAAGTAAGAAATCTGAACTAAAAATTCAGATTAAAGAAGAGAAACACGGGAGTTACAGTGTGCTCTCATTTCAAAGGTCCTTCAGCTGACTGCAGAGAAAGAGGGCTGAGCAAGTAATGTTTCAAACAACAAAACTTTATCTTACTATCAACTTTTACCGTGTCTTTTAGTAACTGCATTATCAGATGTGAAGTCTAATTGGTGCTACCAGTTCCAAAACACTCTGCATTACTGTGTACCTTTTAAAAACAAAGAGCAAAGCGGCGGCCGCCGACTTGACTTCCACACAAATAGAGCTCAGCTGCACAGGGCATCAGGGTGTGCCCCAGGTTTGTAGTTAGCATTTACTTTTTGTTTTTCTTGCTCATTTTAAACTCACAAATCCAACCAATCTCGCTGCTCGCTACTGTTTGCAAGTTCCCGTTTGCAGCCAATGCAGATTAGCCACTTTGCTGGTGAAATACCACGCAACACATGCTGTCTTGTGCCTGTCACCTAGCAGCCTCGTGGGAATGCAATATGAGACAGGAAGAGCAATGAAGCGGCAAAAGAATAAGAGGTTTAAAAAGACAGGAAGAGAAACAGCTCTGAAAGAAAAACAACAATTCCTTCATTTCCAAATTCTGTTAACACTCCTGCCTTTACACGTCCAGTTAGGCGAAGAAAAAGATAGAAAGAGACCCTGTGAATTGTCAGGCTTACCTTTTTACCAATTTACCTAAGGAAGAACTGGAGGCAAAATTATTTTGATAGATGAAATTTTAATAGTTTTTCAGCTAATTTAAAATCAACAGTCTGGTTTTCTATATAAAACTAGCCATCCTTCCAGCCTGCTGTGCATCCCATTTCTTTCTAGTCTGCGTTAATTTTAAGTGACATGGTTAACTCAAGCACCAAAGACAATATTGTTTTGAGCCCTCAGTTTTACAAAGGCTGGCAAGCAGTAACGCAACGGTCCAATGGAGCAAGCTAATTCGAGTATGCAAGTATTCATTTATCACACATTGTTTTGCCTTTGAACACAAACACAAGATGACAACTCTGCCAGGTACGGATACTCAAACTGCTCCGATATCGTGCAAGCCTGACTCACAACCCTGGGTGAAACACAGCCATGACAAGCTTCTCCTGCCCAAGTATGTAACCCAAACTCCCTCCGGCCCTGGCATCCCCTGCCAGTTTGTCAGCTCCCTCCAAGCAGAGGATCCCAGACAGGCAGAAGTGCACAGTTAGATTTATGATCCAGGCAGATTTTAAAAGTCGAGTCAAATTGTGCCCTGCAAAGGGGAAATAAACCCTGCATAATCTATACCTCCCTCCACCTTCCTTTCAAAAATGATGTATTGTCATCTCTGCTATAGGCAGGCAGGGAGGCTTTCATAGCTTGCTGCCCAATTACGGGAGGAATTCTGCCCTCCCCCTCCAGCCTGTACAATGGGCTCTTTATGTAAATCACTCAGAAAAATTAATACACCATTAATCCATCAGTTAAGCTTCCTTTCCCATCTCTGCCTTGTGTGAGAGCAGGCTAAGGAAGGCAGCATGAGAAACTTTTATGGAAGTTACACAGTGACCAGCAGCAGGACTGCGTGCTTCTTCTGATCCACAGCATGTAAGATCCCACAGGCGTTAGAAGTATATCTGACATTGCTGTACAATATCAACATGCCAACAATCAAAAGTAAAAATTAGCCACTGGTTGCAAATGCAAACTCCCTTTTTAGTAGTTTTTCAGCAGCAAAAGGGGTTAAAAAACAATCTTCAAAACACAGATTAAAATCGTCTCTTAGCATGCTGCGAGCAAAGCACAAGTGTATACATCCTGTGTTAGTGTTCCTGCATCTAAACCATTTACTAAAGCCACAATTTATTCTGACTCGGAACTGAAATTCTGGCCAAATAGCTATTAACTGCTCCCAGAAATGAAAAGAAATAAAAATCCCTTTGAAGTTCAAATGCCCTTGGAGAGCCTGCCTGCTCTTACAAAGGTGACCTTACAGCAGAACTAAGTCAACCTTACACTTTCCTTTAACAAACCAGTGCACTGGCAGCACTAGAGAAATTACAACCAAATCACTTTATCAAGTATTTTTAACCACACACACACACACCACTGCCTGCCAGCCAGTAAACGCAGTGGTAACAGTGCTCACCATCTCAGAGGAATAAACTTCTGAAATTTGATTTATGGTAAATATGAGGTATGCTTGAACAAGTACCTGACATACTCCATTCAAAAAAATGAACACAAAAAAGAAAAGTACTTTTTAAAAGTCTCATATAAAATGTACTCCAGGTTTGAGTATTTCAAGGGTTCATTCAGAGCTGCCTATCTCGCATCCTAGATCTCCCTCCTCCTCTCTGTGGAGCAATTCCCATCAGCATCCCATCATCTCTTTTATTTTGCATCTGGGACCTCTTCTCATTCTGCCCTCATAAAACAAAATACACTTAAAATTTTCCAGCAGGACCATGAGGCAGTCATCCAAAAAGCCACCCAGACTGTTACAAGTGGAGTCTTAAATGGCTTTTGGTACCACATAGAGAGGAGAGATTTCTGCAGCACCTGCCCAAAGGAGCTGCCACCAGCGACTATTGGCTACAAGGAGAGTAAACAAAAACTTACCTACACACCACACAGTCAGTACCTTTATGTTGCCCCGATGGAAAATTAAAGGTTTTCCCCATTGATTACTATAAGCTTTCACAGTTTTAACCCAAGAAAAACTGGGCAAGGCGATGCTGCGCCTAGGCTTTTGTGCTGCCCTCCTCCTCCTACCCCACCTGCGGCTCCTGGCTCCCGGCGGGACCCCAGCAGCTGGACAACAGCATGGACCAGGGGCTCACACGGCAGCAGCAATCACAAGGGTTAAAGAAAAAGCAAGTCACCTTTTCTCTGCTGGCTCCTGTAGGTCCAGTTCTCATCATCGTCGTCTACCTGCTGCACGCACATGGAGGAGAGTTCACCATCGCTGCGAAACAATCTCTTTGTCTGCCTTGACAAGGAGGAGAAATTTATCCAGCTTACAGCACGCGAGAGGGAGCCTGGGTTTTGTTTGAGTTTGAAAGATCTTGAAACACACTCCTTTTTCATTTTCTTTCAAGCCAGCTACTGGCCTTGGTTCCAAACAGACCTTTCTGAAATTGTTCCTGTCCCCTTTCTCAGTGGTTTTCGAGGGAGGCTAAACAATTTCAATCCGACTTCCATCCAGGTTTCTTCTCGCTGCATTTGAACCAGCACCAGCATGGAGATGGGTGACCGTGCCAGCACAGCTCCCCTGAAGCTGTTTTGATACAGCACTTAGGGAGCTGCCAAAGAAAACAAAGAGGAGAAAAGCAGCAGAAAGTGGCACCTTGCAGCAGCTCAGAGAAGCATGTAATGGCTGAGCAGGATATAGCACTAAGGCACATGTTTTCCCCATTCTCCACTCAACAGCAAAAACTGTAGCTCCACTCTTCTCCCTGGCATCGCTCCCCAGGAGCATGCATGCGATTCAGTCCTCTCTTCTGGCTCATCAAAAACACCCCACAACAGGGGAAGAGCAGGCAGAGATCACACCCCAGCATGGCACAGCTCAGGAGGCATGAGGGACTGACCACACTTCTGCCTCCTCATTCTGGCTGCCCTGCTCTCCCCTAGTGAAAAGCCTGGTGAAGGAGCTCCAGGAAGGCTCTTCTAACAATAAAACAGACTGCGTGGCTATCGCTTAGGATTAGAGTGAAATACGATAGGCTCGCTCTCCTAAAAGCACGACCGCAGAAGCAAAACTCCTCCTTTCCTCAGCCAGCTCGGTGGCAGCACAAACTTCTGAACCCTGTGTACAGAAATAGAAAAGCACTTGTGCACCTCTGTGGACTTGGAGAGAGGAAAAATAAAATTCTGGAGCTTGTAAATGCCACAAGCATCCTGCACAGAATGTGCTGAAAACATTAGTGCCCCTGTACCTGGTAGTACAATTAAAAAAATAAATAAATAAAAATAAAAAACAAGTGCATAGACACAAACAAAATCTGTGCATAAGCAGACATTTTTACTGACCAGACTCCCACTGGTGTGACTACAGCTCACAAAACAGGTTTCAATCCCAGCTGTGCTACGTTCTGCCATCTCTTTAAACTAGTAGCTGGGAAAAGCACTCTGCGGTGTGAAGGTTTTAAAAAGCCAGGCACTACTGAAAGCTGCCGCAATGCCAATTGCATGCCCTGCATGCCGACACCAATGCTGCTTCCAGGAGGGAGTAAGTCTGGAAGAGGGAGAGGCAAAGGCAACATTTTAAAGCAGACAGAAGCTAGCAATACCAAGACATCCCAATACCTATGGTTTTTGACGGGATTTGTCACAAAGGTGCAAGCTGACAAAAACCACACAAGTTTGTATCTTGCAGCAAAAGAATAGACTTGAATATATGAGATACTCAATAAAATCAGCTCAGTGAATCCTCAAGGAGATGCTGGTAGCACGGAACGTGGCGGGGGGGGGGGGATAATAAAAAAAACCCATGAAAAACCAAAAAAGTGCCACCTATCTGAAGAATAAGCATTAATGCCTTAACATCCTAATGGCTGCAGATGACGTTAGCAAAAGGAAAAGCAGCTTAAGAAAATAAGGGCACAGTGTTTCAGCTCCCAAGCTGTCAGATTTGCACTATTATCAGAATGCGCCCCGACCCCCTGGCAGATGCTCTTGCAGCCCTCTGGATTCTGCTGCACAGTCTCTTCAAAACCATTAAAAACAAAGGCTCCGGCTTTTTCTGAAACTTATGGTTCTCGGACTCATAATAAGAGGATAAGGTTTAACCCACTGACTGGGAGGCAAAAAGCTAAGTACTGTATCAGATTACCCTATGAATCAACCAGGCACACCAAAGTGACCTTTGGCTCCTACTAACACAGCACAATGGGTTGGCCAACTGTCTTCTGTAAATAATTTAATAGGCTGCATTTAAATTGAGCTGGCCCAGCAAGGTAATGCATATGTACATACGCATGTCTTCCACCACTTCCCAAAGTCAGTGGTGGTGTAGTGGGGTTGGGGAGGGGGGCTGAGGGGGGGTGTGAATGGGAGCACGGACCATTAACATTTGCTTTTCTCACTATGTCATCAAGTCCTTCTATTTTGGAGGTTTTTGTCTTAAAAAGACACACACCCCCATCCATGATGAGACAAGAGACTTGGGGAGGGTTTGGGGGTGGTTGTTTTGTTTTTATTCTTTAGACCTTTTGCTTAAAAGAAGATTTGGAGACTGTGGGATGACATACCCCTAGAGACCCAAATACTGCAATGTCCATTTTGGGGCAGTCCATGTTCAGATAGGCAGGATTTAATGTAAAAATCAAAGAATCAAAGACCATGCCTTAAGTCAACTTGTTTCTTTTGAGAAAGAGCAAACATTTGGAATTGCCAGTACTGCAAAGTACAGAGAACTGTAAACTACCACAGCTATTACTGGCTAAATTATACAGAGCCAGATGTATAAAAACCCTGGTAGGAACTGCAGAATCACAGTCATCTCCTCTCCACTGTACTACTTAGAAGATTAGAGAAACCAACAAGAAGGAAACCCTTTCAGGTTAGCCCAAAATGCCAGGGTAAATCCCAGAGACCTGCCCAGAGTCTTGGCAGCAATTTGATTTTAGGAATCTTCCTGACCTGTCTGGAGGTCTACTTTTATATCATGGTGCTGAGTCACAACTTGATGATGCAAGGGTGAAAACATTGCTGCGGGTGATTGACCATAACATTTCCACTGTAACTGTAAATAAAGTGGTGAAACACTTTGCTCAGAGTTTGGTATTATTATATTTCATTGCAGGAAAAGATTCATCATGATACTGTCATTACCACAGAATGTTTTTTATTTGTAGGTGACAAGGAGCTTAATATCAGCATACATTGTTGCACATGTGGATCAGAAGTAAATTTCCCAAGATCAAGAGAAAATAGTGATTACCATTTAAAAAACAATACATATTGAAGCATTAACACCAATGGAATTGCAGGTTAATCTATGCTTTAATCAGCAGCCAAATGCAAGGCCAAGGAGTTGGAAATTTTAGCATCTGACACACTTTAGAGGATTAAATTTAATTTTGTGAAATGCTCTACAAAGCCATTTAAGAAAAACAAGGTATGCTTCTAATAAGCTTAGCTAATTTTCCAGCCTGACTTTTTTCTCCCCTATGAAGTTGTCATACAAGTAAATGGGCTTTATATTTTCCAGGTTACGCATGTAAAGATTAAGGCATTATTTTTGGTTCACTTAATACAAGCGCATCTCAGTAAAAAACCATGAAGGAATCACAGAAGAAGAAACCTAGGGGTTGAAGTAGAAAGCTAAACTGGTTCCTCCCCCCTGCCCTTCTTTTTTTATTTTTAGAGGTGAACAAGAGTAAATATGCATAGCCTCGCGTGCCATCGGGATTTTTACCATCTATCACAACCTGATCGTCAAAGAATTCTCTAAAAGTTGTTAAGCAAATACACATACATGGCTCACAGCCACCGCGTTCCCCTAAGGCCAGTAAACAAAAAATTGTTGCACGGAAAAGGTTTCGGTTCAGTGTAAAACAACCAACAAAACAAAGAAAAAAAAAAAAACAATCCCAAACCCCCGCAGACATGCTCTGGTTTTGGTTGGGCTGTGGTTTTTGGCATAATTCACATGTTAATTTAACTCCTACGTTTCCTAGTCTATCATTTCTGATGATTCCACCAGACAGTAAGGAGGGTGATTCACGTGTACAGTTTCCTGGGGCAGCCACTACTCCAACAGCCAAGAGGACACCTCTCAGGCTTCCTGGGTGTTTTCCTTCAGGTGGTAACCGCTCATCACCAGCCAGTCATAAAGCCATTTCGACTAAGCACCGCCAAAAGCCCATTGAAAACACCTTGCCTGCAGACTCAACCCTTCGCCCCACAGCTCTTGCTGCAGCCCATGAAGGGTGTGGGCTGCCCCCCGGCAGTCCCGGGAGACCCTCCATCCCAGAAACTGCCCCAACACCACTAAATCCACTACGTAGGGTCATCTCCCCAGCGCCGCTCATCATCTCCGGGCAGAGATGCATGGGAATTTCAGTAGGTATCGAAACCTTGTGAACTTGACCTCCATCGGAGGTCTTTATCTACAGCATGCCTGTTCTTATGCAGGTACCCTATAAAATGCTTACATAGCAAACCTGCAAAGTAATCTATATTCCTGCATGATTATTTACAGCAAAGCAGCCACAGAGAGCGTTTTGGTGTTACAACAGGGCCTCAAACTTCCAGTTAAGATTGTGTCCCCTTTTGTGCAGAGCACATAGCAAAACACTCTTTCCCTTCTGATGTGAATGGACCCGAGAGGGGCAAGAAATAGTAAAGAAGGAAGAGGATCAAAATTGAAGTTACTTGCCCAAGATCACAGAAAGGATAAGCAGCAAAGCTAAGAAAAGAAAGTAGGTCTCCTGGCTACCAGCCTCACGACCTACTTAAGTAGGCCCTGTCTTGCACAAAAAGCAATGCCTATTAATTGCTTCTATCACAACCATTACAGAGCCTTTGAATGCCCTAATTACGAATGAAAATTTCCTGTTTTGTTACCGATTTTATCCTTCTGGGGTTTTTTTCAACTTATAAATATACCATACCATAAATGAGCACCTAAAAGAGAAGGGGGTTCTGCACTGTAGGACGGCTTCAAGTATCCCATTCACATTTCCAACTTTATTAGGGTGGGGGGTGGGGGGGATCAGACTGCAGACCACCATAGAGAATAAAACAGGTTTTGGACAGGTCTGTATGACGCACCTACCACCAGCCTCCCTGCCTTCAACTTCTGTACCCCGGAAAGATTCACTGCATCAGGGCAGGCAATATTTTCTCGTATTTAATAGCTGTACTTACCCTGGTAAGGAAATTTCAGAAAACCTGGAGGACAGTTTCTATAAAGTGCTAGGCTAACCTGGGCCTGGTTCTCCCCCCCCCCCCCCCAGCCGCACGTAGGGCTAACTCCTGCCCAACCAACCAAACCGCTCTTACTGTGAGAGAGGAACTGAACAAGGAGCACGAACAAGGCGCTCACACAGTTTGGTTGTTGGCAAAAAAGTAAGATATTTGTAAAAGGGGCAGAACGAACACCAGAATCACCCAGAAACAAATGCTGGTTTTCTCTAAAATAGTTTGATGCCAAAAGAGCAGGCAAGTCAACTGCACATAAGACAACTTCCTGCTTCAACCGGGTACAAATACACTTGCAAGCTTTTGGTTTTCTTAATCAGCATAATTCCAGAACCAATGCAAACCCTAAATCTGCTTCCAAGTACGCAAGGAGTTAGGCAATCACTGACTGCGGGAGCAGTTTCAAGTACTGAGCTTTGCTGGGTAAGAGCACGATGGACATTCTGAGGGACACGGGGAAAGGGCTCAAACCGCATTAAGTTTCAGCCTTGACTGCGCGCAGCCGAGTTTTACCTCATGGCAGCCAATAACCATTTTCCAATTAAAGCAGCTTGTATTTATTGGTAAATAACTTCTGCTCTCCCAGCACACAGGTTTTGATGTGAGGTTTTATGTCGTCATACAACCCAAGGGGACAAGTAACAGGACTTTGATGAGTTCAGACAATGTGCAAATATT
This sequence comes from Harpia harpyja, assembly GCF_026419915.1. Classification (NCBI taxonomy): domain Eukaryota; kingdom Metazoa; phylum Chordata; class Aves; order Accipitriformes; family Accipitridae; genus Harpia; species Harpia harpyja. The sequence continues at coordinate 65,662,534 of NC_068943.1, forward strand.
TGGATACTTCACAGGCAGCCCTCCTCGCTAGCACTGCGGCGTAAGGCACTGCAAGTACCTGCAACAGGAGCTGCCAGCTGCCTTGCCAGGAACGGCGGGAATCGCTGCCCCGAGCCCCGGGCGGGCAGGGCGGGCGGGCGGCAGCAGGGATACAGGCAGCTCCCGGGCCAGGCCTGCTCCCGCCAGCCGAGGGTGCCGGGGTTAGCGGGAGATGTCGGTGGCGACGTAGTTACGGTGACACACGCTTGTGATTTAGCTTGTAGCTATCTGCTCATAGAAGGATGTTATTACCTCTGCTTAAAATGTAATTAATAGTTTTAGTGGCTTTTGACTCGGGCATGACAACTCGCTAATTAAGATAGCTCTGCTAAAAGCTCCCACTACCTGTAGCCACTGCCTCGATCCCTATACAAGTCCTCTGGAGCTGGGGGGCTCCACTTTCATGGCACAAAATCTTTTTTTAAAATCTCTTAACCATAGGGTCACCTCCCCTCCGAAGCTGAGGCTTGGCCAGGGAAGTACGCCGCTCACAACTGCTAACCAACATATCCCAAGTGTTGATAGTCTGTGAAGATTAACTATCTTAAGTATTGAATTTTTGAGGAGGTTTTGAGTAAGTTTTCTATCTCTAGAAGAGATTATTTTTTTTCCCCCGGCACTTGTCTGTTCATTGCATCACCAAAAGTTCTCCATAACAGTTCTGATCAACACGAGAAGTCACTTACAGGATCTGGGAGAGAAACTCGAGAGGTGCTACAGAAGTCCACCAGCATTCAGTGCCTCCTTCCTCCTGCACGGCACTGACCCTCACTCCACCAGGCACCCAGCCGCTCCAAACTGCTGTCCCAGCTGACAGGAAGGATGCTCCGAATCAAACCACCCCTTGCATCTCACTGGGCGGCTCCTACCTCCCAGGAAAGCTGCGTGCTTTTGTAAAACCCTGTATCTACTTCACATATATTCCTCTCTGCTCTTGAACACTCTGCAATGAAAACATGGGTTTAAACAAATTCTGACTTTATAAATGCAACTTGCATTGCTTTAATCTAAATTGTTAAGATGAGTGTACTCTCTCCTACTACTTTACTCAGCATATGCTATGTTCATAGTAAAAGGGGGCTCAAATCACTTTAAATACCTGAATACGCAAGTGAAACTTTGCAACACATCAGTTACATGAGAAATTTAGAAATACGAGATTTTGGTTAAGCACAAGAAACTTCTACTGGATCATCCAAGTTTCCTGTGGAAATGCTGACAGCTGTACTAAAAACATCTGGAAGCCTGTTAAAAAACAAACTGTATAAAAAACATTTATTAACATATAATTGAGGACCATTCTGCCAGCAGGGAAGTACTCTAGACAACTAAATGTATGTCTATTTCCCACTTCTCTGAATAAGAGCATACCAGGGAAACTGCAGAGGGGATATGGCTGTTTGCTTTGAGGTGGAAGCCCTCTGCTGGTTAACGTAAACTAATTAATGCACTAATCTGAATGGTTTTGTAGATAACAGAACCACAAAGAAAAAGAGAGAGTGGCTAAAGAAGCGGCAAAGAATCGTCACTAATCTCAGAAATCCTTATTCTTCATCTTATTTACTAGGCCTGTAAATGCAAAAGGTGTTTGTTTTGTTTTCTTTTTTCCTGTTTGTATTTACACACTCTTTGATTAACAAAATATGCAACTTATACATCTTACTAGGTATTTTCAATAATCAAATGCTAAAAAAGAACTTTAGAACCCAGTGAGACACTCGGGCAGACCTGACTATTCCAACACTGAAAACGTAGTTCATATGTGTGTTATAACCAGGTCTCACTGTCTGACATGCAAAACACAGGAAGCTATTTCTTCCTGTAGATACAAATGCTGTTTGCAGACATCGTTTTGTTTTGAGTCCTGTATCTTTAAAACATATTTCAAAGTTACTTCACAGCCAAAATAGCAAAGTTATCTGACCTTACCGACATTGTACGTATGTCACTTCTAGGAAGCAAGCTAAGAATGTACTGTTTCTGTAAACAATGCATACATACTGAACTTCAGAAGAAAGACAGAAGGCTCACTTTTGTATGCGTGTGCACAGGTATAGGACTGCTGTCGTGCTTTTTCAGTTCATTTGTAAGTTTGCATGCCTGCTTAACCTGATACATGCTAAGTACAGAGGAGTGTGTTGCAACTCTGGACAAAATTTGTAAAAGAAACCCATCCCCGCCACACCTGGAGGACTGCTGCAATCTCCTCTCTTCCTCACAACAAGCTCTAGGTTAAAAGAAACTCATTTCTAGGCAGAGGATGAGCACCAGGAATGTTGCTGACACACAGAGAGCAAGGAGGAAAACACAGAGTTTGTATCTTAGTTACTGTCCTACATAGTTCTATTTAATCCCAATTGAAATAGCCCTGCTAAAAGCTTGATAAAAATGCAAGAGAAAACAAAACTTCTAAAATAATGAACATATGGCCTGTGTATGTGTATGTGCTCGCTCTGTATGGAGTGCCTGCGCATGTGTTCACTCCATACGTACACATCCACATATTCAGCAGGAGCACCAACTGTGACCAACGAGAAAAATTTTCTCCCCCCCTGCAATCTCCCCTTCTGCCGTATACAGGCCTGAAATCAACCTTGATTCTTTTTTTGCAACCCTGAAACATTTTAATATTTTCCCCTACCAGCAGCAGTTTCTAGGTGGAAAAAGACCCGAGCGTACAAAAGAGTAATACACAGGATCATTCTCGTAGAGCCTATGGTCCCCCCAGCAGACCCTATATAAAACATTTGACACACAGGAAGGGTTCTCATTCATCAGCTGCCAAAACAAGGTGAGGACAGGAGGTAAAATGAAAGCCAAAATTATCCTCAGTAGAAGAGAAGACAGGACAAATAAGGACATTCACGCTAGCAGAGGGAATAATCTGATGCTGTCTCTCAACCACTGGCATGTGAAATAATCAGCCTCAACAGAACAGCTGTTTAGTCACAGTTAAAAAAACGAGTGTCAATTCTCAAGTCATTGCTCTTTGCTTACAGCACAGAGAAAACCAAATCAAGGCTTTGCAATCTTCTGTAATTTGTGCCACAGCTTCTTGTTTACATATCTAAAGAAAGCTCTGGCATACTACTTAGTGAAATACAGGGTGGGAGGGGTAGAAAGTGAAAGAGAAATCACGTATTATTGAAATTACAGGTGTAAAAAAATGTTTGTTCATCAGATACTAATCTGCTGAGAGCCCAGTGGATGTCTCCCACAATACTAACACCCCAAATCAACTTCTCCCAAGGAGGAAAGAGTTTAGAAAGCAGACTTACTGACTTCTCACAGCCAATGCCAACCACCAATCACTATTTCAGGTGGTTTCATCAAGGCAAAGAAGATTCACACCTTGATAGTAATTTTTAAATGAAGTCGTCCTGACATTTCACTATTAACCAGTAGACTAAATTACAGGCTTAGTCTTCACCTAGGGCTTTTTCCTGCCCACAAGACAATCTGCTTGCAATACCCTACTAGCCTGAAAGCAACTCTAAGCTCCTCATCACGCAGGTTCTTCAAAGCCTTCCACTTCAGATGCTTGGAAACCGAGTATCAATCCTGATGCATCATTAACTCCCGAACACCTCCTTCAGTCTGACTTCTATGGCCAATGCCAAAATACTGCTTCTATCCATACAATTTTTTTTTCTTCTTTTTACTAAATTAAGTAAAGCAATTGGCACAACTGGCAGCCCATGTGCCAAATCCAATACTTCATGAGGTCCTTCAACTTCTCCTTGGCAGAAACAAGGAACTTGGCTCAAGCTTGGTAACTGTGCTTGCACACTTACATAGGAAGAAGTGGAGCAGCAGGAGAGCTCCATGAGAACAGGGCAGCGCACCACAACAGCAATACATCTTTACATCTTTCAGGAGGTGAGGGATGAGGAAAAGAAGAAGGACCCAAAATGGAAGCTAACCCCTTTCTTACTGTGTTCTCTGTGTAAGCAAAAGTAAAGGCCACTAGACATAAAAGGAAATGTCAAGCTAATTTAAATAAAACACATCCCCCTCCCCCCCAAATATTCAACATATGCTTTAAAAGATAAGATTTTTATTGTAAAGAAATCAAAATTAAGATTTAATTGCCATGTTTTTCACCTAGTTCTGTCTGTAAAGTCAAGCCACCTTCATCAACGTGAACCCTACTGCACTAAATGCAAATGGAAAACAAACGACTTTGAGAAATAAGATATACTTATTATTTCACTTGCAATAAACATTCCTTATTTACAGGCATCTGGCAAACCGCCAGCAATAGAAACAGATACCATATAGATATTCCTAAAGAAATATGAGTACAGACACATGGGATTACATAGAAAATAAATTTATGCAGAAATACTTATCTAACCATGTGCTCTATCACATACCACATTCTTGTCATGCAACTGAGTTTATTCGCCCGGAGGAGTCCACTGACAAATAAGGAGAATGTTTCATATGTATTTATTCATCAAATAAAAATAACAATGGTTTCTAGATGGGAACCACCACCTTCTTTTGATTCACATGCCTCCCATGATACCTGTTCTAAACTCATCAAGTTGACAAGATTATCAAGATTGCTTAAAGAGACAATAGTTCTCCGTGGTACTCTTTTTCCCGAAATAGCAAAGTGGAAAACATGATGGCTTTCTCAGTCAGCTTTGGCATAGAGATAATGCCATGCTCTGTGGTTAATTGCTAGCTCTTCTTCCTCCAAGGCACTGTGAGTCATCTCTGCTTTCCACACTGGTGTCTTCCAAACAATTCTGGGTAAAACTGTGCTAGTTCATTCTCACCAAAAACATTGTACGAGAGCACAATTACACAGAAGCTATCACATATTAAACAAGTTTTTTAAAGCATTCCATTAAAAACTGTGCAAGGCAAATATTGCAGTAACTATTAATCAAGTCTAAAAATAAATTAAAACTAACTTCATGAAAGACACCTTGGCATTTGCTGGCATTTAAAGCTTTTCCTTCAAGTATGAGCACGGCCACAGCAGGATTTGCTCCTCTCATCCAATGGCACCTTTTCCCAAGCTTAGACAAACAGATGTGAGGAGATGCTTTCAATCTTTACTTGCAGACAGCATTGTTTTTTCATTACGACAAAGAGCTACTGAGCTTGGCGGTAGAAACCACCCACTTTCAGGAACTCTCAGTGTAGTTAATATTCCTCTGCTTAACAAAAGAAGCCTTGGTCTAAGGCTGTTTCTACAGGCTGTTGTTACAGCACTGCACCCAACTGACCTTCATTTACAAAGGGCCGCTCTGGTTACAGGATCCCGAGTTACTCTGTTTAGTTTAGGTCCAGCAAAAGGCAACAGACTGACAGCTCTAAAGATCACTAGGGGGAGAGGGGGGGTGATGGAAATCACATCTTCACTAGAATATATCGTACCTGCCCGCATCCTTCAGCAATGAATTGGCTATCTTAAAAGACACAGTTTAGTTGTCAAGTTAGTATCGTGCATGGTTTCTTCTAAAAAAGGAAAAAAAAAAAACCTGAGAAAAAAGTGCCACTTTTAGACACTTATAAAAAAACTAAACAGACAAAGCACCTCCTTTATGGCTCCCAAATTCTGGGCTGCTCTAGGAGTCACTGTGAGTATCTCAGAAAAAAAAACAAAAAACAAAAAACAAAACAAACCAACTTACGACAGCCCCCAGGAGAGTGCTTGCAGCCCACCCTCCTGGGTAGTCAATTGGATCTACCCTCAGGTGGGGTCAAAGTACCTTTTCTTTTGCTCTCAAGTAAAGCCAGAAAATAAAGTTCCCATCTTTCCCTGTCCTCTGCATGCTTGTTCCTGCGCTGCAGCGTGGCAGGGCTGCTCCCGTGCAAGCGCAGCCGCTTCAAGGACTGCCCAGGACACTGCACCACTCCAACTGTGGCCTTTCAGAAAAGTGGGGATTTAATCTAAATGACTGCAGCGAGCCAACTTACAGCCCCAAAACAGCTGTGTCAGCACAAGCAAAGGGACGGTAAGCTGAAGGAGAAGGGTGGACGCGAGCACTGAAAGAAGAGGAACTTCTTCAGAAGCAGAGCGCATCAGGTTAAACAGCTGTACCCCCAAAGGCTACAGCTGTCCAGGGGTTTCTACAAACTCTCCATTTCTCTTCTGGACAATTCAAGGTACTGATAAGGAGAAGGTCAGAGTGCTTTCCTGGATCCCTATTCAACTTGTACTTAAAAAAAAATTAAAAAAAAAAAAAAAAATCTTTGCTTTTCAAACAGAACTATTTTTCGGGGGAAAATCTGTTTGCATGGGTGGTTTTGGTTTTGGTTTTTTAAAATAGTGCTTTATTTTCACCATGTGTGGGAAAATAATGCCTGAAGTCTTTGGTAGTTTTCAGCACAGGAAAAAATACTAAAGATACTACATAGTGGGGTGAGGTCAGGGTTGGGCAGAGAGAGCATTCAGAACATTTATGTGAATTATGTCACCAAAAAAAATTCAAAATGCTTCATAAACATGTGTGGAAAAATCACTGCCACAGCACAAAAGAAATATGGCATCCAAGATCACAGGAAGGTCATTACCGGATGCAGACTTTTTTTTGTTGTTGTTAGGTTTGGCAATCAGTTTTGCTATGTTGGAAGTTCTCTCTTATGCTAAGAAGGTTTCATTATATCCAAAAGCATCTCAGCAACCAGCCAAGACAGGGATCAAGAGAGGGAAACACTGTTATGTTCTCCTCAATTCAGGAGAGGACGAAGCCAAGGTAAATAATTTAAGAGAGCCGTCTTCTGAAGTAAACTTCTTTTAGTTCATGGGTTATTTCTACATTGTCAGCCAACTACAGACATTACAATTTGTTAGGGCAGCCTGCTGAAATTAAGTGGAAATGTATTTCCACTGTAATTCCAGGGAACCTTATTTCCTTTACAAATTTTTAGCTCTAGGCCCCCTTGGCAAAGTTGCTGCCTGCTGCTTGGCTTTCAACACGTCTTTTTTTTTTTCTAATGGAAACCCTCACCTTCAGTCTTTACTGCAGAAAAGCCAATACAAGACAGGGCAGAAAATACACTTCTGTAGTAGTGGCAAGCACGGAGAGGAAAAAAAAAAAAAAGGACAAGTCATTCATATGAACAAAGGGTAGGACAGACATCCCTGGCCCTCCAGCCCTGATGGAAAAGAGACATCACTGCCTTGGAGCTGAGGTGAGGACACAAGCTCACTCCTTGACCAAAACACATAACACGCACACACCCCTTCTTGGAAAAACAGCTCAAGATGCAGCCTGAAATACCCTGCTTGCCTTCAGCAGCAGGTCCATTGGGCAGACACTCATCCTTTAAGCACTACCAGCTAGTTTTAAGCTTAGAGAGGGCTGTTGCCTTTGCATGTCTTCAGCAGAGGTTCATTTGCAGTTGTCCTACAGGTTCTGCCTGTAAAACTGGGTCTGCCCTCTCCTTGCAGGGAGGCTGGCCTCCTTCCTACCTCCTCCTCTCATCACAATGATTGCTTTCTTCTCCAGTGATGGACACTGTTAGTCAGAGCCACACACTGACATGAGAAAATATCTTTAACCTCATCAAACATTTTCTCCAGTATCATTCCCTCTCCAAATGCAGCTTCCCAGGGTAGCGCCAGTGGGAAACTAAGCCAAGGAAGGCAGGGTAGCACAGAGCAACCACACTGCCGCTCTGCATACAGGACGTGGGGGGAAACACCATGCATATGCACCTATTTCCCCCCCGCCTTTCACAGCGCTCCCAATTTCTGCAAAATTCAGGGTGAATCATATTTGTGATGCTTCTTCCCACATCCCGGTTCTTGGGAGTCACATATCTGGGCAAGAGTCTCATCTTTTATCTTCAAAGAAAAGAGAAAAATTCTAAACTTAATTTGAGGGATGAGGGAAATTCACACAACCCAAACATCATAAAAGTTCAAACCTCAAGAGCTATTAAAAAAAAATCCTTTTTGTTTTCATATTTCATTATTTTTTCGAGTAAGCTCAAGATCCTAAATGCTTTGGTTAAACACACTTCTACAGGTGGGGAGATCTTAGCCAAATTCTCAGTAAGGGAAGCAGTTACACTGCAGGAATGCAGTTAAAGCAAGATAAGGGATGCTTTCCTGGGGAGGGTGCTGAATGCTTGCATACAATAATTTTCATGTCACTCCTGTCAAGCTGATGCCCCATCAGGGTGGAAGCAAGAAAAATACAGGCTTTTCATTATTGGGTAATTGGGTGCACACCCTTAGTAGTGAAAGCAGTTTACCAAGCAATTGCTCACCAAGTAGCTAGAACAAGAATACTAACAAAAATACTGCAAGATCCTAAGTGTTAGAAAAGAAGCAAGAACTGAAGCAGCAACTGTATGAAATTAAGTAAGAAAACTTTCTGTGTAGTAAAGACTTTAGCCAGTATGAACCAATAACGCACACTCTCCTCCCAGAAAACACACAGCCAAACAAAAGCACAAGTGACTAAAAGTATTTCACTCAAAAGCTAATTAATGAAACCTAAAATTCTTGTCCTACAATACTTATTTTATTCAAAGAGTTTACTGAAAATCTGATCTTGATTCTTTAAAACTGTCATCATTGATTACACTCATATTTTAATCAAACTTTAAAAAAAAAACCACCACCAACTTTATGTTTAAAAGCTCTCATTCTGAAAAGGCTAACTTCCTAGGGTTTTTTTAAGCATAAAGCAACCTCTGGATGACCAGAATGGGATCACCACTAGCAAGTTCACCTCCCTCCCTTTCTTCACTAGCTCTGCGTAAAAGAAGTCTCTTTCTGAATCACCCGAAGCTGGGTGTGTATAAAGATGAGCAGGCAGCTCCAGATGAATGCCTCCACCTAGCTATCAATTACTGTCACAAGTTTTATACTTCATCTGTTTTCCTCTCCTTTTTAGCTTTTCCTTCATCAGTAATGAATTTAGGACAAAAACATGAGACTAAAAATTCAATCACTGCCACCTACTGTAGCCAGTTCACCAATAAATGAGCTTACCAATTTTTATATTGCATGGTGTGAAAGATTAAACCACAAGTTCCTATTGAAAAATTGTTTATGTTTCCTTATTTTCATCTAAGAGACAGCTTACTACTGAGTTTGCAGATCAGCTTCCAAAAAAAAGCTGCTTTTATCCTCAGAAAAAGCAAGAAGGGACCAAATCAACATTTACACTTTCTATCTAAAGATGAAACATGCCTACCAATTTAGCCAAGTGACCTACATCTGCTATAGACTGACATTTTCTTCTTTTGTCCTTTCTTGGAGAAAACTAAGCCAATATATTAAGAGAGGTGAGAAAGAAGAAGCATTAATGACCGACTAGATAAATCAGAGTATACTGAAAATGTTTTTATTGAAATTGAATAAACCAAGTCATCAATTGATAGATCTGCCTTGAAAGCAAGAGTGGTCAACCAAACCAGACTGCTTTTTCTGTTTTTATGATCAAACGAACAGACAGCTGGCAAGAGATACGTAATGCAGAAGAGTTAGTTACTCAAAACGAATCATAATACCTTGGAACTAAACAATGTTTTAGAACTAGAACTAAATAATAGTCTAGAACATTTACAACAAATGTCACATGCTTCTGCCATGCAAAGGAAGACAATGATGAGAGTGCTGGACAACACAGGAGCTTACTAATGGAGATTTGAAAGAAGAAAAAAAAAAAAAAAAAAAAGATAATCAGCAGAATGAGGGCTGACGTTTCCATCACAAGGATGAAGATAACCCTCTGCCCACAGGAGAGATGCCACAATTTCGGGATGGAAGAGAGGAGTACTTCCCTTGCCCACATAAGGCCTCTGACCTAAAGCTTCTTTGAAGGGACAAGATTTTACAAGCATAGGGGATTTGGACATGGATTTGGTTTGGTTTTGTTGTTGTTTTGGGGTTGGGTTTTTGGTTTTGTTTTGTTTGGGGTTTTTTTCTGAGAATTCAGCACAGCCTTCTTCATATGATACGAAATGAAAAATTTCTTCCATTTTATTGATCCCTTTCACTGCTCTGAAACACAAATCTTCTGTAAAAAACACAAGCTATGCACTACTGTAAATCACCGTTGGTCCACAACTGAAGCAATCTGCTACAGCTACCACCTCCACTATATTTATGTTACTGCTTAATTCTCTCTTCTTCTCGATTTATGGCATTTCTGAATCATCAACACAGAAGACTGAAAAAGGGTCCTGGCCATTTGATTGGGAGGTTCTCGAGAAACTTGGGGATAGTATTAAAGAACAGGAACTTTGGCAAACAAGAGAAAAGACACACAAGGAAAAATAAACTCCATTTAGTAGGATTATATAGTCAAACTGAAAAATGATTTTTTGATCTGATCTATGGTTTGTTGGCCCTTTGTTAAAGCAGACACACATATGTTGGGTGTCTATTTAAAAGCAGAATACATTCACTAAACCATACTGGAGCTAAAAAACTATTTCTAACTGAGACCATAAAAGGGAGAAACCTATGGAATGTGTTATGTTCATCTAGCAAAGCTGTTCTCTAGCAATCAGCAGAGTCAGGCAGCTACATCAATCCTGCTCTTAGACACAATAGAGTCTAGTCTGGAATACAAGAGTAAACTAAGACAAACCATTAGAAAGCTCTCCAGAGATTTAATCTTTTTTTTTTTTTTTTTTTTTTTTGTGGTATCACACACCATTGGCAGGAAATCTTGATGGCAAGAAACATCACATGTTCAAAGTTTACTGCTCCAACTTTCTAGCAAGAGGATGAAATCAAAACACCTCCCTACACACTGCACTTAAAAAAAAAAAGAAAAAAAAAAGAAAAAAAGAAAGAAAAAATTAAAGAAAGAAGAGGAAAACATCAACAGAGGTCTTCATCATAGTGAAAAAATGTCTGGAAACAATTAGCAACTTATAAAAAGGAGGAGGAAGAGTAATAAAAAATATACTTAAAATACTAAGTACTAAAGTAGTGAATTTTTATGACTAGAACACCCTAAACATTGCAGAGATGTAATTTAGTTTGATACATGCTTCCACAGAATTTCACACAGTTCAAAATAAAACTAACGTCTTTAATTATCGACGTTCCGAGGCCATAAACCTACACAGCAAGTTATCAAAGCAAAACATCTGCGCACTGTCCACACATGCAGCGCGTGCTTATGAAACAGAAAAGAATGATGTCATTTCAGCCTGGTTTCTATTATATTCCGTTTTCTAAATTCTCAGCAGTACAGCCATACCTCTGCCTCTAAGAAACAGCCCAACATTACTTTACCATCATTTGGGGCAAATTTACAGGGGAAGCCACTTGCAGTGCTCCTATGGCACAAATGCTCTCTGTCACGGGCTAAGGAAGATGCTGCACTGTTTCATTTACCCACCACAGCTGCAAACAAGCCCTTGCCTATAAATGAACCTGAAGTGATACAGATTTTGTCAGATTCCCTCTCGTGCCACCAGCGCAGCCAGCAGCCTGCTCCCTGAACACAGCTGGCTTCCAGCAAAAGCGTGCGAGTCGATGCAAAGGCACACAACACTAAAATCAAGTTTCTTGTAGAGAGAAAATCTGCTCTCCAACAGAGCCATAGCAACCAAAGCTGAAGTTTTCGGACACCTACTGCCCCCAAGGCTCACGTGCCCCAAGCCCGCTTGATGTGGCAAGGAGGCAACTGCGTGCTCAAGAGAAAATATCTGAGGCCATACATACATACACGTCATTGCTTCTTTAGGCCAACTGCACTGTGTCCATCAACCTTCATGCTTCAACCTCCCACCCCTCAGAAGCTTCATTTACATCAACCTCCTGGCCACTGGTTCAAAAATTCCACCAAACAAGTCTCCATTTTACAACCTGCTGGTGGTTTCTTGAAACTAGCATCCCCCTTACCATTGCCTCCATCCTCCCATCACCGTTCTCCCTCACCCATTACTTCTCTTGGAGATGATCGCTTATGTTATCAATACATTTTCTACAGGGAGAGTAAGCAGGAGAATTATTGTTGCAACCTGCAGAAAGCGTGGCTATGCTAACACAGCACTGCGTTGCTTATTTCTTCCCTTTGGGGGGAAGTTAATGTAAATGGAACAAACAGATTTCTGGTCCCAAGGCCTAGAATATTCCTAGAAACTGTCAACCAGACTGGTTTCTTTTTTTCTTTTTTTTTTTTTTTTTTTTAATTTACCATGCTAAAGAGAAAGAAAGTGTTGTCAAGCAGAGCATACAGTTTTATAAACTTGGCGATTCATTTCTCATTTTTAATTATTTGAGGAGGACTAGCACATTTCAATGAGGGCTTTGTAAATGTGGACCCTTGGTAGTTTTGTGGAGGGATACGGAGTACATGTGTTTCTCTCTCTCAGATCAGTTCCAGGAGACAGTGGAAAAAAGCCATACCCCTTGATTCGAATGAAGTCACTCCTGCTTCTCTTCCAAAAATTACAATAGCACCATGTACAAAACTCATCAGTAACTGGAGAATCTTGGACTTCATTATTTAAACCTGGATTTGATGCAATATGAACTCTTTTTTAAAAACAACTTTTCACATAAAGGCATTAATATAAACTTGGTCATATGTATTTTTTTTATGCATACCAACACTTTCTTGTAATACTCTTGGACTGTGTGATATTGGCCTTACACACTGCATGTAAAAATAATCTGTCCTCTTACCAAATGACGGGCTTGAGGAACACCAGGGGTTTTAAATTTGGACAGACTGTAGCAGAAACACGGGATCTGCTTACGGACTCCAAGTGGGAAGCAAGTACCTCTCCTAGCATGGCAAAGGCCAACCTCCCCACGTGATGGCCAACCCAGCCGCCCCTCCAGCCAGAGCAGAGCTCTGGGCAGCACAGGGAAAATCCCGTTCCCTGCCAGAGTCATTGCAGCCACTTTGCTTTCCTTCCATCTCTGTCATCTCTTCTCGCCCTTGCCTGGTCTGATATGGGTATTGCCAAGGTAGCGAATGCATCCAGTATCTGGACAAACTGCACAGCAATATAACATCCTCTTTACCCATCATGCATGCAGCATGTTAACCCACACATTCATCAAAACTTTCACGAGCGTTGTACTAGTCCTGAAATGAATACAAATTTTAAAAATTCCCAACTGTAGTAATTTCCTGCTTTAGAACAGCTTTTGCATATGTCATGGTTTAACCCCAGCCAGCAACTAAGCACCAGGCAGCTGCTCGCTCACTTCCCCCACCCAGTGGGATGGGGGAGAGAATCGGAAAAAAAAAGTAAAACTTGTGGGTTGAGATAAACCCACATTATTCTCATACTAAATCCAAAACATAACACTACACCAGCTACTAAGAAGAAAATTAACTCTATCCCAGCCAAAACCAGGACAGCTTATATGGTGACCTAAGCCAGCTAAAATCCACAATCCAATACCTGAAAATCTCCTTGCTGAAAAACTGAGGGGAGGAGGAGGAATATTTCGAGACCCTAAATTAAAGCCCAAAATTCATGCTTACTCCAAACCAAAACATCAAGTTGAAGAGTTACTAGCAACAGACAAGGAAATTACAATTGCACACTTTTACTAATACAAATGAAATCGTTTTAACTGTCACTAAGAAAAAAAATACTTTTGGCAGCTCACCATTCTTATCATTTATAGTAAGTTCTTTAGTACACATTAAATTAATGTGAAAGCAATCAATAGCCAGATGACTTCATTAAAGGTTTTTGCTGTTCTATAAAACACACATACGCAAACGGAAAAGAAAAAAAAAAAAAGAAAAAAAAAATCAATGTGCAGAACAGTGTATTCTGTCAGCATTTTCTCTCTGCGGGAAATTATCCCCCTCAGATATCTGCTTATATCTATTTATATATACACAAATAGATACACTTTCCATTCTTTTTATATATTGCACACTATTTAAATCTACACAGTAGATAAAGTCCTATACACAAAGCAGCTAACAAAAAGCTCATCCAAAAACAGATGCTGCCCCTGGAATGCATAAAATATTCAAACCCATTTTTAAAAATGTTCTTACATATACTTCTATTGATAAATCTCCTCCATCTGGAGTGAGCAAGTGTGAGAACACTGACACTAATTTAATTGTATTGTAAATCTCAACTTTGAAGACTTCCACCTAAAGGTTCACTTCACCAGTACTGCTTAAAAAGCAAGCAGTTGAGAGTCTTTGCCTTGTTTTACTATTCACTTTGTTAAAGTGGTTCTTCCAAGCATTCCGTGAATTATGTTTACTCAGCAGCATTCTCTGTTATTATTTACGCTTGATTTAAAACATATTATGAAATCAAAAGGACACATACTTCGGTTAGAATCTGTGCACTTGGACTCTGACCCGACTTTCATATACACCAAAACAAAACAAAAAGAAAGTGTAAAGCTTTCATCCATAAACCAAAGTGTGGCTTTTATCTGCATAATCTGGACTTGTGCAAAGCATTTGACACTGTCCTGCATGACATCCTTGTCTCAAATTGGAGAGACATGGATTTGACAGAGGGACCACTGAGTAGATAAAGAATTGGCTGGATGGTCACACTCAAAGAGCTGTCGTAAACAGCTCGATGACCAAGTGGAGACCAGTGATGAGCGGCATTCCTCAGGGGTCAGTATTGGGACTGGCACTGTTTAACATCTTTGTCAGCGACACGGACAGCGGGACTGAGCGCACCCTCAGCAAGTTTGCTGACAACACCAAGCTGTGTGGTGCGGTCGACATGCTGGAGGGATGGGATGCCATCCAGAGGGACCTTGACAGGCTTGAGAGGTGGGCCCATGCGAACCTCATGATGTTCAACAAGGCCAAGTGCAAGGTCCTGCACATGGGTCGGGGCAATCCCAAGCACAAATACAGGCTGGGCGATGAGTGGGTTGAGAGCAGCCCTGAGGAGAAGGACTTGGGGGTGTTGGTTGACGAGAAGCTCAACATGACCTGGCAATGTGCACTTGCAGCCCAGAAAGCCAATCACATCCTGGGCTGCATCAAGAGAATTGTGACCAGCAGGTCGAGGGAGGTGATTCTGCCCCTCTACTCTGCTCTCGTGAGACCCCACCTGGAGCACTGCATTCAGCTCTGGGGCGCCCAACCTAAGAAGGACATGGACCTGTTGGAGCGAGTCCAGAGGAGAGCCATGAAGATGATCAGAGGGTTGGAGCACCTCTCCTATGAACACAGGCTGAGAGTAGCGCTTATTCAGCCTGGGGAAGAGAAGGCTCCGGGGAGACCTTACAGCAGCCTTCCAGTACCTAAAGGGAGCCTACAGGAAAACTGGAGAGGTACTTTTTACAAGGGCGTGTAGTGATAGGAAAAGGGGTAATGGCTTTAAACCGAAAGGGTAGATTCAGATTAGATGTAAGGAAGAAATTCTTCACTATGAGGTGGTGAGGCACTGGAACAGGTTGCCCAGAGAGGCTGTGGATGCCCCATCCCTGGGAGTGTTCAAGGCCAGGTTGGATGGGACTTTGAGCAACCTGGTCTAGTGGAAGGTGGCCCTGCCCATGGCAGCGGGCTTGAAACTAGATGATCTTTAAGGTCTCTTCCAACCCAAACCATTCTGTGATTCTATGATAGTCATAAATGCTACACAGCTGTATTAAAAAAACTCAGTTGCCCCTGCTATATTTAATTGTTCCCTTCTAAATACAGAATAATTCAGGTGTAGAGACTCAGGTCACTCAGGTAAAGCTTTGCAGAGCATAAATCTGTCACCACCTTTGCTCAAAGCACCTCTTTAATCAAAACTCATTTACTGTGACAGTGAAAATCGGCTGATTTAGACAGCACAGCCAGATAATTTTGAACCCGTTCGTCCTGTTTTCAAAGGAAGGAGATCACAGTGGAAACTCAGAGGAGTCAGCAGAAACTCTAGCAAGTTGTCAGCCTGCCAACCAACCTTTTATCTTTTTGTTTGTTTACTTAATCTTCTTCAAAAATGCATGTTCATTGCAATCGTTACCGATTCCCAATGAAATTCATATAGCATCAGAAAAAATGTATTTCTGTTTTACTTCTTTGTAACAATTATAATTACTAGATATATGGGTAGCCAACCACTACCACAAATAAGATCATTTATTTCCCATAATTATAAGGGGAAACATTAAGACCAATATTTTTCAATTTTTCCAATTAATATATTTACCACGAAACTCTGATTTGGCTCATCTGTGTCAATGTGAACAGATAACAAGAAGTACATTTGTAAAGGGAGGGCAGCATTTCAATTACTGACGTCTAAGGCATAAATGCATTTATAGGAAGCTTTTTCAAAACCAGAGCAACTCTACATATTTATGTATTTCTTCCCTCTTTTCTGCTTCATATATGTATTTAAAAAGAAAAATAAATCTACCACTGATCTACAACTAAATGAAGGCATTTGCTTTAAAAAAAATGGGAGATGTTCACTCTTTTAAAGCAACTTACATTTTGTGAGACAGGGTGGCACTAAGCTTTAACAAAATAATAAAGATGTGTTCCAAAAAGATCTGTTCAATGTACTTTAAAATATTTTGAAGTATTCCTATTAAAATACAAATGTGAAAATTTAACTGGAAACGAACATTTCTTTACAACTTTAATAAACGGGTCAGTGCAGGCTACCAAAATAGAGAGGCAGCACTAGCACAACCTCATAAGTTACTGAAATCCAGCATTCTTGGGGAAAAATGGAATCACCCAGTTCCCTATGGCACATCATATGGTTCACAAGGGAGGAATTAGTCAAGCAATGTTATCACATTTAAGTTTTCATAACAAATGACTTTCTCTAGGGAAGCCAAAACAAATTAAACTAAGTATTAGAGCTGCACGAGCTGTATTTAAGCCGTGATTCGACGTCTGGCGGCAGCACTGCTTCAGCAGCCGTCACCCACAGCTGCTCCTGCTCACACCCTGCGCTGCCGCGCAGGACAGGGACCAGTGCCACCCCAGCAGCCAACCAGCCCAAGGGACTGATCCGGCTGAAAAATAACCCCGCAAAGTCAAGTAAATCACATCAAACCTTCATGGGCCATTTTTCATCCTCTCTACCCCTGCCTGGTTCCCCATGCAATCACACAGGCACATTTGTGCCAGCTCAAGGAGGGCACAGCAACAGGCACTGGTGCCAAGGTTTTGCTCAAAACATGCCACAAATTTTCTTCACTTTCCAACTAAGCCCATCAAGAGCAGAGGAAGACTGACCAGCTGAAGAGCGGATAGCAGCCGCTGCCGAGATGTAGCTCCGGCCGCTGCGTTCCCAGGAGCTGCGCTGGCACTTACCCCCTACCCAGCCCCACCAGCTGGCAGCTCCTGCTGCAAGACCCGCTCTAGTCAGAGCAGAGACCAGCTAGTTAGAGCTGAGAAACGAAGCAGAGGAAAGCCCCGAGGCCCCAATTTCGTGCAGCTTAAGCTGATCTAATTGCTGTCTGCCAGCATCCCAGCCCTCTACCCCCAGCCACTTACCCAACAGAAAATAATCTTTTTCTTCTGTTGTGTTATCCCATGGGTTTTGTTTCTGTCACGTTACTGAAATGGTTCAGCAGAGAGGGGAGGGTGAGATCGTAGCAGTGGAGACACCACTGAGTTCACAGATACGTTTTCTTAGGCTGCTGCCAACCTACAGCCTATAGTAAACGACCATTTTGCAGCAATTCCTACCGTCTTCTTTTAGTTATAACTCAGCATTGCCACAAACCTTTCCAACACCCATATTTCTAATTTGGTTTTGCCTTTGCTTGTAGACTGTACATTAAAGCTAAGTAAACAGACGTTGAAAACACTTCTTGTGTCTTTCAGAATTGCAGAATATACAGGCCTTACCACAGCACTACTCCACAATGCTGCCACAGCAAGTCATCAAAGAGGTGCAAGGGTTGGCTGATGATTCCTATGGGTCTCATCACTTGCATACTAATTCCCAGGCCTGCACAGCAAAATCAATCAGGACTTCCCTCAACCTTCCCTCTTCAAAGCCACAGAGAAGGGCTGTGGTGAGACACGGCGGGAATGGCGTCTCACCACAGGCTGAGGGAAACCCAGACTGCAGCCCAGCCTCTGAACGCTCACTCAGACTCCCACGACTGATCTTGAAGCTCAGCGGAGCTCCCGGGACAGGCGCTGAGCAAGGGGCAGGTTATACGCTCACCGCTGAGCCTTGAGTCCCCAGCAGCACAGCACTGGTGGGATAACCACCGCCACCCACGCCTGCCACATCTCTGTTCATCTTCTCTGACAGGAGAGAGCCGATCCAACACAGCCAGCACAACCTGTCATCGCCAGCATGTGACAGCGTGGCATTTTCTACAAAGAAACACAGCGTATGCTACGTGCACGTGCTATGAAGGCAGGGCCACGATTCTTTAATTTCCTGCAGTAGATGGGAAAAAATACAAAGAAAACCACCGTGAGGATCATCAAGGAGGAGACGCCCTTGTCTGAAACAGCCATCCAGCTACAGATACCTTAAAAGAATTAATTGGTACCTGCTCAAATATGCCTTCTCCTAATAAAGGAGATTTCTTTCTGCTGTGTTTCCACTAGTGAATTAGTATGTAGGGAAGAGACAACTTTATTATTTACAAGAGACTCAATAACTTATCTGCGTATCCACATCATGCTTCAACCAAAACAATCTAACACTCCATTAGAGATTATTAATACACGAAAACCCATGACCACCTTGTGATTTATGGTATCATTTCCTCCACTTCACCAACAGAGAAAACTACAGAACAGCAGTTATCTCAGTTGCATAGGTTATTAAAAAGCTCTGTGAGGAAACCCACAATAGAAGTCAGCTAATTTCCATGGGGCCAGGATTTCATGTCTGTTTTTCTGACTCTGCGCCTGCACTTTAACTTTACAATTACTACCAAACTTCAGTGAAGCGAACCTCAAATAATTAAAGAGACATAGCCTGCTTCCACCGAAGCCAGTGGCAAAACTCTCATTAATTTTAACAGAAGCAAGACTAGACTGTTTACAAAGCAGCCGTGATCACTGGAAGGCACTCCCAAGTTCTCAATATTATTAGCTACGAGACTACATCTATCTTAGAGCAACTTTTGTTTTAAAGCATTCAAGACCTGGTCTCAAAACCTACCAGGTTTTTAAAAGTTCTTGTTTTTCAGAAGACCATCACTGAAGGAGCACTGAATGGTTATTACTCATATTGAAATTTTTTATATGAATAATTTAAATGTGTTGCTAAAGTGCATACCAAAGGCCACTCCACCAAGGGACAGAATCTCTCCAAGGAATCTCACTTCTTTCATATCTGCTCTTGCCCCTGGTTATAACAGCTTTTCATTCATTTTCCAATTAAAATGGTAATGTTACAGGATTTGGAAGATTCATCCATCAACAAGTTTATTGCTGTAATCTCTGGAAAAATCATTAAATACCTCAAAATGGAGAAAGGAAAGCTTTTCAAAGTCTTTTAGATCAAGTTCTTAAATGACATTGTTTAGATTATAAAGCACAGCAGACACACAGAGATTCTTGCACCTGGCTGATCTGTTTATTTTTTGAAATACGAATTTTTCTCTACATAGTGTCCCACACTGAAATAATTATATCCTAAAGATCATGAAGGATGGGTTCCACCACATTTCCTTGCTCAATTTTAAAACAAAAGTTATATCCTGAGTATGAGATATGCCTAACACAAAGGCATACACAAGTTCCCACCAAGCCTTTTGGGCAGCAAGTGAGCAAACAAGCACGATTTCATTATGCTTTAACTATGACCAAATTAGTGCAGCTGAGGACCCTCAAGTACAGAATCATGCCAACAGCATCAAAGGACCTACCTTTAATTAAGTGTGAGCAAGAACTACACTAATGAACACGAGTACGGCAGCTTTCACGAGAAAGGTCACAGGCAAATCACCGCTGTGAGCCACACCAGGCACCGAGGAAGAAGTCAGCACAGCACCTACAACCCTCCCTGCAAGGAAAGTGATAAACAGGCGGCTTTTCTCCACTCTGATCTTGCTATCTCTCTCATGGGATTTTAAAGTGAAGGCTTCATTAAATGCCTCTGGAAGCCAAAAAAGCATAGCTAACAGCAACAAGTTTCACACAGGAGAAAAATGCCACAATTACTATATCAGAGGACTCTCCAGGAAACAAGGGATGCAACAGCATCCTGAAACCATACACACCTGTATGTCAAATAAATCTCAAATAATGGAATTTCTTTCATAAGCTTTCCTCTATTTTGCAGCACAGTGCAAACATTTGGCTGATGATTGCCATGTCAGCATAGTTGTTTAGACATATTCACCCAGATTAAAGAGAATGGAAGTGAAAGCCGAGAGTGCTGCTGCTTAAAAGAAATTCCAACATTTCAAGTGTTCGCACTTTTCACTAAAAACATGCAAGGCCACGACAAGGCGAAGTACACAACTTCAACAAATGCTGCTTCTATCCTACCCATAATCACAGAACATGATCACAGAAGACTTCGAGTACAACAGAAGCTTAGTGCTCTTAAACAAGGATACCTGTGAATACTCAAAGCTTTTAATTATTATTTTAAAAGATACGAAAATATTTTTGCAAATCAGCTTTAAGGAAAAAACAATCATTGTTCTTTGCCAGTCTTAGTCTGCAGCCCCTGTGAGCTTATTAGTATAAGGAAGTTTAAGTTTTCCATAGTCTCACCTGAGCTTCCAGGATTCATTACATCAAAGTCCCTCACAGCTTCATTGCATTATAATCCCTACATTTTTACTGAAGATAAATCAATGAATAAATATATTCACTTAAAGCAAAGATTACTCATGTTTCTCTACACCAGCAGACCTTGTGCAGTGTGTATGCTTTGACAATTT
Organism: Harpia harpyja; assembly: GCF_026419915.1. Lineage (NCBI taxonomy): Eukaryota > Metazoa > Chordata > Aves > Accipitriformes > Accipitridae > Harpia > Harpia harpyja. The sequence continues at coordinate 65,683,349 of NC_068943.1, forward strand.
TTTTTAACTAACTTAATTTTCAGATAAAAAAGCTGGATTTCTGAACAGCAAGGACAACTTGCTCTTTCACAAGCATGAAAGCATGCTCTTTCTTCTGTTTAGTCAGCTAAATGCCAAAAATATAACTTCCTATTTAAATCTACCTGCAATAAGCAGGGACTAGAAATACGCCCATGTTATTTCCAAACATGAAATCTAATTTACACAGAAACAAAATAAGTTATTTCCCCAATAAATGACTGCATCCAGAAATGGCCCTACTCACACCTGTGCTAAGAGACAGAGCAGTTGGCACCTTGTCCCCGTGTCCACCTCAAGTCTAGCAAATGGGAATCCCAAAGCTGCCCATAAGTGATCTTTCCCCCTCAGTACCACACACCACAGGTACTTGCCTCCCCCCCATCCACTCTCTCCCCAGATAAACTCACAACAGACTTGCTAACTCAGAACACATTTACAACAAGCACTACCTGCTGCTTCCTCGGATAAACATCTCCAAGTAGCTCAGCTTTCCATAAAGGAACCTGAACTTTCTCCATCCTTTGTAACACAGAGGCTTCCCATATCCCTGTAAGGATTTCGGCATGCTGGTGAGCACAGAGCAGAGAATTTCAGCTGTTTAAGCCATCTGCACCACTGGATCGCTTTATTCAAACTAATCCAATTCAATCTCATTCGTGCCTTTTCAGTCAACTGTATATTTTTATCCTTGCAGATAACTACATCTGTGCCAGCTACCAACGTCAGTCACTCACTAACTTTCCATGGCCCCCTGGCCCCTTTCTAAATCTCAGGCACTAATCAGTTTCACATTACTCCATGATGTGCCAGGTAAGCATCAGTCTCATTTCACAGCTGAAGGCACACTTACAAGAAAGTTTACTGACTTGTTTAAACTGGGGGCGGGGGGGAAGACTTGTGAGTTAACACTTGTGATCAACAAAAACACAGTAAAGGAAAAGAACTATTTAAGACACTATTATTACTGTGCTACTGAAACTTGCAGTTAATACAATATTATCTTTATATTTAGCAAAGTAATGTTTTGAAAGCACTCATTAAACTCAACTTTCATCACAAAAAGACCATACGCTACTAAAGCAGATTTTTAAAATATAAATAGGGATGTATAAGACTGACATAGGTAAATATTCAAAAGGAGCCCAAATGTAAAAATAAAGGGAAAAAAAGCCTATAATTCTTCACACAATCATTCATTCTATTTAAATTGTACTATGAAGCTAAAAAAAAAGAGAAGAAATCTACTTACCAAAAGGGTAATCCCGTGCTTTATATACCCAGAAACAGATCGGGCGATTAAAGTACATATTATATTTGATATGAAAAAGAATTAAAGAAGAGGAAAAAAAGAAAAAGAAACTGGTAGCAGATCTAATTTCACACTCGGGGAATTACAATGTAGAGAATACACGCACACATTCTTCGCTGACAACAGCGCTGTGAAATGCTCAGTAGATTGCCGGCACTCTTAGGATTTAAAAGATTTAATGTTCTGCTTCGTTACTTCACAGCATGCAAAAGTTTGGAGGACGTTGGCATACCAAGCAGCTTAGCAGGGAAGAAAAATGCAAGAAAAGGGCCTCATCAAACTTACAGAATCCTGATAGACCTTATTTGACAGCATTTTACTGTGCTTAAATTGCAGAAAATAAAAACCAGAGCACTTCTGTTCCCTTAACTGCATAGTCAAGGCCACGTAGTGCATGCCATACTGATTGCCCCAAAAGTAGACCGTACATGCACTGACATCCTATTTTTACCTAACCTAATAAAAAGAAACTTCAATCCTTTCTTCCCTCCCTTCAAAAACCATAAAGACTTGCAAGAGCAAAAAACAGAAACAAATTGATAAAACTTACACCTGAAGGAACTGCATTCGAAATTTTGCTTACACCTGAATACGGGCCGTTTCTCGTCCTGGATCTCCAGGAGCGGACACTTTGCAAATACATGCTTTCCAGCGGTCAGCACTGAGGTGGACCGTTGCTCCTCAGTGTAGAATAATAATCAGGGCAAAGCATCTCTGCAAGCTGCAGTAATTTCTCCCTTTTCTCCCCAGTGCAGCCAAGCAGGAGCAACCCCGCAGGGTAGGTGACAGCACTACAATAGCTAATCCCAACAAGCAAAATTCTAAGCAAGGAAATGTGCTCTGAAAATGCAATATTTATTATAAGAGGATGAGACTCCTGAGAAAACAGAAAGCCTCAGTAATTAGTCCTCGGGATGAGAAGGTGGCTCTTTCACCTAAGAATTCTGTTCAAATCTTGGGTATTCAGTTTAGCTCAAAGGAAACAAGCTTTTTTACTAAGCAAATATCTAAGCACCTGGAAATTTTAGAGACACACATACAACTTCAGTGAAAACTAACTTCAAACAACTGAATTTTGTGTTTAAGTTGCCCTCTAAATTATCGGCATAACACTAAAGGGTTTGTGGCTGGTCTTAACACCCTTTACGAAAAAACATTTTGGGAGGAGGTTTTGTTCCTCTTGTTCTGTTCAGAAAGGGCTTGAGGAGAAAGTCGAAATCCACCCAAAGTATACCTCCCCTGTCCCTCCCTTCTCGCGGTGCCTCCTGGGGCATGCTGCGAGCCTCCCCCCGCGCGTGGGAGAAGAGCGATGGATCTGATCCATGAGCACAGCCCAAACGCCGCAGGGGAAGCTGCTACCCTCTGCATGCTTTATTCCCACTTCTTGGAAACGATTGCACCGAAACCTGCCCTCACACACTTCTACCCCTTTGCGTCCCTAAAGAAGCCCACCTGGGCCAGGAAGAGCTCATCCCGGGAGGAGATGGTACGGCGGTTCCTCGGGGAGCGCGCACAGAAACGAAAGCGGTTTCTGTCTTGAGCTTCTTCAAAAGTTACAACCTATTAGCAGAGAGCTGGTAACCGACCTCATGTCGTCTTGAGCAGGCCCGACTACAACATAAATATAGATTAAATTAACCATCTTCACTTTGTTAAAAGCAGACATAAACAGCGGAAGGGTCTGAAGCAACGCACAGAAACATCTAAGCTGGCAGTAAGTCAATCATTTGTAACTAGCTGATGTACTCTCAGACCATCGTCTTACCGCTCACAGTGAGAGCAGTACATTGGCTTGAACATTCCTCACTACTTCATCCCTCCCCTCTCTCTCCCCGCTAGACATACCCAGCAAGAATCTGACGCCAACGAAAAAAGCCTGCCCCTTTTCCCTTTCTTTCTTTCTTTCCCACACCAGCTCAGTTCCCGGCGTCGGCTCGCAGCAGAGCTGCACGGCTCATGGCACCCTCATAACCAGCCCACGGTGCAAGGCCACACGGCTGTGGGAGCAAAAGACGCGGCAGGTGAGGGGGCAGGAGGTGGCAAGGGAAGGAGAGCCAACACATTCGAAACCACCGTAAATATACGACTTTTTGGCAATATAGGCAGCTTCTCACACGTGCTCTCCCACCACGGCGCCATGGCTCTACATAGCACAGAGAGCTCGAGAGACATATCTTGACAACTAGAATTTCTGTAGCTGACTTTCTTATTTAAAATAATTCAAACTGCATTTCTACAAACACAATCATGTACTCTGGGAGTTCATCCACTCCTGAGTCTTACTGATGGCCATCACCCACCTCCTAACTCTGTCATATTTTTCCAAGTACTAAGAAAAGGCACAAGGTTAGCAAAGGGTATTCAGACACAGCAGCTTTCATAGATAAAACACGGGAAGCAAAAGGAAGACAGAATTGAAGAAGAAACAAAGCAGGATTCCCTAAGCAGGTCTAGCTGATGCAAAGTTTGAAATATCTAGCTCTATTTTATTGTATATCGTATATGAAAGTGTATGTACAGCAAGTACAGCACAGAATGTAAGTAATAATTTCTTTGGAAAAAACAGTAATATGCAAGATGAGAATAAGTACTGGAGGCCAAGAGTGAACAGGAAGAGCTAACTTGCAAAAGAAAGATACTTGAATCAAAAAGTATATATTAGTAAGTAAAGGAAACATCAGCGCAAAATGCACATGTATTTTCATCAAGTACAAGGCAGGTCTAAATGCAGTATGAAATAGCTGCTATTTACAGGAAATTATTAGAGCCATACAATATAGTGTTTCATTTTGAAAGCTTGCTGGACTAGACTCTAGTCTATCTAGACTAGATAGACAAAACAGAAGGTTATTATTTAAGCAGCACTCATCTCAGAAGGATATTAGGTTTATAGCCTGATGCTGCTTACTCATAACAAAGTCTAATTACAGCCTAACAAGCACACCCACTAAATTCAATGAGACTAGTCAAAGAATAAGACAGGCTCCACTGTACGTCAGGTTTGGCAGCTTCCTGATGAAGTACTCTAGAGGAAACAAACTATTCGGCCAGTTAATAGAGGAAACTATTTAACACAGAAGCCAGGGGAGAAGTGATGCCTCACCACTGCAGCAGTCACCGTCAATGCCAGAAGCAGGACTTGGGAACTTCACAGCTTCCGTGTATGTGCACAAGACCATCAGATCTCCACATGGAAAAGGATCACCTTCAGTAGGTCTTTTTAATTTCGTCATTTATTTACAGCTTTGATGAAAAGTTTCTGAATCACTTCGTTTTATTATACCAGTAATTGCGTAGGGACTTGAGTTACATATAGGTCACTGTCTTCTATTGGAGGAACGTACACTTTTGCAGCTGTAAAAAAAATGCAGAAAGGCAATAAAGGAAAAATAACTGGGGAAGAAACTCAGGACTAAATGGCTGTTGTTTTCAAGCTCCATCTCCCATCATGAGCCAAACATCAAGTGGTGTATCAGTTCTGCGTATCTGCTTGGCACACACAAAACATACCCATCCCACTCGTATCTCTCCTTCAAAACACTGAATATTCAATGCCAGCAGTATCAACCTAGATAGCAATTTCACTCCAAGAGCTATCTCTCGGTTTTGAGTAGGGCTCTGCTCCACTCTTCAAACCACGCTGCGCGTCGCCTGTAGAGTACTCTTGATCATAGTCCTTGCTCAAAGCATCTTAATTCAATCAGGCCACACAACTAAGTGGCTGTGAGGTGCCTCTGTTACAGGGTGTCACAGCTGGGCCCACTGAATGTTACAGAACTGTCCTATGGAGAGCATACTGAAAAGTGACGCTACTAGTAATGCAGGGACTGGAAGACAGCAACACATCATGGGAAAACCGTGCCAAACTGACTAAATATGGATTGTTTTCTAAATAACTTTCATGTTCTTTATTTATATGAAGTTGCATTCATGATCTGAGTGCACATGGATTTGGTTACACAATGACATTAAATAAAAGATTTTAAATATTTATATTTTGATTTGTAATATTATGATTCAGCTGGTGTACCCACATTTCACACAATGTTCACATTCCTCCTCCTTTCGTTTCCCCCCCACTTCCACCTGAATTACAACCACCCAACCTCCCATCAGCTGTGCGCCCAGCTTTGAAACACAACCTCTCTCCCTCCACTTTCAAACCATGCTCCTCCTGGCTGGGAATGCTTTTCCCTCCAACTGGAAGGATGGGATCCGGCCAGAGCCCTGCTGCCAACATTGCCCTGCTTTGCGGCAGGCTGACTCCATTCAGCAGAGAGCTAATGTAAGCACAATTAATACAATCTCAGTTACACAGGCATAAGGGTTCAGCGTCTGGTTAGTCTACGTGCAACGTCTCTGGTGCCCTTCAGACAAAGCCAGACTTTCTTAAGCTGTGCAGGCTCAGGCATGGAGTTGAACCCAACTGCACGTGAGGGCTGGCGATTTATAGGGAAAAGTCTGTGTTGTGTTCATAACGAGCTATGTATAATTTGTTGTAACAGTTGAACAATGACCTGGGTAAAGAGAATATCCACAGCAGTTGTGTTCCTGACGTATCACAGCGTTAGCAGTCTTAAAACATCCAGGGCGTCAAATATCTGTGTTTTTGAAAAATAACAAAAAAAAAAAAAAAAAATTGGGGAGGGAGGGATGGGGTGAGAGTAGAGCAGGGCACATACCTCTACTGAAAAATTATGTCTCTCCGGTCAAAAATTCAAACCAACTACATCAACGATACCCGTTCGATCCATCACAAAAACATATTTGCTTTTGGAATGCCTTTAAAGTCATTTCATCAAAGCGGAGTAGCCAGCAGGCCGTATGCGCATGCGGTCCTCCCGCGCTGAAGCTTGCCCCGCAGCCCACCGCCCAGCTCTGACAGCCCGGAGGAGGAGGACGAGCCGGCGGAGGCATCAGCCACGGCAAGGGGCAGCAGCAATGCCCCGCACATGGCGCGCAGCCCATCCTTTTTGCCGGTTTTCCTGAAACGCTGTTTTGTTCCCTGCATTAAGCAAAGAGGAAACTGCAATCATGCATATACAAAATGAGCTGAAGCCTAACATGACAAGACAACTTTGGATATGTAGTAACTGGTGAATCAGACATTTTTCCACCTCTCCTCTTTCCTCTGTTAACTGAGAAGTCAAACTAATCCCTCCCCTTTGAAACTGTAATATTCAGATCAGAGGTGTAAAAGCAGACTCGGGTTGATCTTTGATTATAATTTCTACGTGTATTTTGGTTACAGTCTTAATAAGGGCATGCTAAAGGCCCTTGAGTCTTGTTTCCTTTCCTCTTGATTTTATCTCACTTCATTCAAGTTACTGTGTATGACTTTATACAATTTAGCTGTTTCAAGCATTGAAACCTGAATGCAGTAAGAATCCGACCACCACCAATTCTTACAGCTAAGGCCACCCCAACACGCACAGATACCTGCAATTTCTTTTGTGTGCCAATCCTAGCAATGCTGCAGCTATCTCTATGTGATTTCAAGCATGGATTGATGTGCTGCTCCTCCATGAGTTGGGAGGAGCAGAAGGTATGAAGGAAAAGAATAAACAAAACAGGGTGGCCATTATGTCACTGCATCCATTTTTCAGGATGCAGTCCTAAGGAAAAGCTCTCGGGTTCCTGCATCAGCAGGGACAGCCAGTGGGGATTCCTGCCTCGCTCAAGAGGCAGGACTTCAAAAAGCACACACAACTGGTTCTCAGGCTCTTCAAAGAGCTCTAGAAGCAGGAAAATACCAGACTACAACATATTCAAAACCCAGTAATAACAGTGGCAGCTTCTGCCACCTTCTCACATTAGAGATGTATCTGCAACCTACCCCAGCAGCGAGGTGAGATGAAGAACAAACCAGTATAATCAGCCCACAGAAAAATGGAAGTCAAGAAGAGGGAGGATGGAGGCTTTTTCCAAAGTATATGAATTTAACTATTTTGGTCAGCTACTGTACTGGAAATTTTAAAGACTAACTTGGGGGAGGGGAGATGCAAAGAAGTAGAAAAATGCTTATTTTTGATCAGTGTTGTCAGATGCGCTCTTCAACTTGTACTTCTGCTTCCCTGGTGAAGAGGAAAGGAAGCAATAAAGGGGTTGCTAAGCTTCTGAGGAGAAAAAAGGAAAATAAGCAAGCAGGTAAATGTCTCAAAGACAGCTTCAAAAGGAACTGACAGTGCCAACACCATTAACCAGAGAGATTGCCTGCATAAATCCATCCATATTTGAATGTGTTTGTTTTCCCAAAGCTTACAACTGAATCAAAGGCTATTTCATACCTCAAGGAAAGGGAAAAAGTCTGACTGAAGCAGGAAAAAAAAAAAAAAAATCAGCACGACTGTGCCGGTGACAGGAGGACGGGCTCACCCCCGCACAGACGCACTGTAAGCTCATGACATGATTTCATCCACTGGAGCCTCCCACTGTAATGCCTGTTTGAAATGCTGCTGCCCGCCCTTCAGCGATGCCAGCCCGCCTGTTTACACAGCCACACTGAGAATCAGATCTGGCTTTGCTGAGCAAAACAAAAACCGCAAAACATGTTTCCCCCCCTCCGCCTTTGCATTTTTAAGTCAGACCCCGTCCCCGCCCTGGGTCACAGGACAGCTGTACGGCTGCGCTGGAACAACTGAGAGGGGTGTGCATGCAAGTGCGGGGTGGAAACACGGGATATGAATTCATCTTGTAAAAACACAGCTTAAGCCAGTTCTCCCTGCCAGAGACAGATTTATCTAGGCTTAGAGGAATTTATAAATGAGCAAGTAAAACCTATCCACATAAGCCTTTTTGGAGACAAAGCTACATCTCATGCAGTACCGTATCGTGTATCCAAGAGGCATTTTCAAGGGATGAATAAATTCCCCCATGTTCCATGCTGGCTCCCTGTCACTGACAACATCTGCTGTCACTAGACTGGAGAGTCCCCTACAGAGCATAAGACATGAGCTACCTGCTGAAGGAACTGCCTGTGGCTGGCACGCCCAGGCTGCCATCCTGATTTTAGGTCACTAAAGGACAAATCATGACATTGCATCCCAAGAGAGGCAACCATCCAAGGCCTGTCACCTGCGCTCAGTCAACAGCCATGTGCAAGAAGATGGATGTAGGAAAAGCTTCACTTGGAAAAGCCAGTGCTCTGGTGTTCTAGTGCCCGTAACACCTACATTCAAACAAAGCTCTGAATTCAAGGAAAAAATTCAGTTGCTAAACCTTGTGTTATAAGCAGGGTTCTGAGTGCAGCTAAATGCCTGTTTCTTTTATTCCATATCAGTTTCAAACACCCTGAACCCAATTTACTTCAACTTTAAAAAAGATAAAATTTCTCATTTACTTGCACAACTTTCACAATCTCTACATTTTGTTTCGTTCGTACATTCACAACTGTTTAAATGATCATGGATTTGAGAAACTGAATTCTCATTTGCAAGGCGAACAGTGTTCATGCCCGAAGGAAAAAAAAAAAAACAAAAACTCATCACTTTTATTAGAATACAAATACCTTTCCATCTTTTCAAATGCTTGATTCCTGTTCCCCTGGGTTTTAACCCTTCTGCAGAGTTATTACAGTGCACTAGAACAGACCTTTTCCACCACTAGAGTGAGAAAACATTCAGATGTGAACTCTTGCTTTGAAACAGAAGAAAAAAAACTGGCAGGCTTCTGTGGAATGTAAAAGAAGCCTCACGTGCAGTAAACATCACCTGTACAACAACTCAGCGGAGAAAAGTCACAAGAGTCATTAGTTTGAGTAATTCTTGCAAAGAGAAATTTTGGAGAATAAAGTAACCATATATAAAACTCATGTGCACTGAAAAAATAGTTTGAAATAGGTAGCAGGGCTTGTTTTGTGCCCCTCACCCCAGCAAACCTCCCAATTACTTAGACAAGGAAAGGTAATTTATGCCTTTTATTAGCAGAGGATCAAAAGGTATAATTCCCAGATGCATCTATGCATCTTTGTAATCTATATTCCACTTATTTTTATAAGTTAGTGATTTGAAAAATTAGTATATACACACCTGAAAGTTTAACAAAACAGCAACTCCAAGAAGTGTCTTAACCAAACCTAGCACTAACATGTAGAAGCTTTCAGCTCACTTAAAAGTTACGTTGCAAAGCTTGATTTTTAGCTCTTTGGGTCTCTCAAAGCCAGCCCCTGGCACTACACCATGGTACGCAGATCAAAAAATTCATCAAGATTTGGAAGCACATCCTAATGATGTTTATTTATGTGAAAACCATGCAAGTAGTCAAACTTGCACAAAATGTATTTTATCAACTCTCCCAGCTACCTTCCCCAGGTTTACATTTATTTCTATTTAACAGCTATTTTCTCCTCATTTAAGTATTTCATAAAAAGCCCCAAAACAAGAAGATTATAAGTTTCTAATACTGCGTTTCCTTCAGCTCTGACACCAGCGAGAGCAGCTCTGGCTCCCTGGCATCACACCAGCAAACAAATATACCACAGGTGCTGCAAGAAACTTACGCTCCTCATGAAACCTTCTCAGAGTGTATGGCACATAGTGTGTTCGGTACAGTTACTGTATTTCTGTAGAAGGATGCATTTGATGTAAATCTAGCAACACTAACTGACTGTAGTGGTTGGAAAACAAAAGGAATATAAACAGTGAGGGGTTTTTGCCTGCTGCTTAGAAAGACATCATGGGCTGGCACAGTGCTATGCTTAGTGGAAGCCCTGCCTATTTGGTAAAAAGTATTAGCACTAGAAAATTCCCTATTGTGAGAATTCAGACTTCATAGACTTGATCAAAAGTTGTATGACAGGCACATGTCGATAAGGCCACTATTTCCAGCTTCAGAGCTACTAGTATTCAGGGTTCTTTCTGCACTAAATTTTTGCTGAGTGTGTGGCCTCTGTAAGTCCTTTTGGAGCTATATCTTGAAATGCTGCAAATAAACAGCAAACTTGACATTTCCATAGACATGAGACTACACAAGTAATGCCAGGGGAACCCAGACTTACTAGAAAAAAATATTACTGAAGCTCAAATATTTTGTAGTTATTTACTCTCTTCTGAAAAGAATTAAAATTTGTATTTCTCACGTCTGTGCAGAGTACAAACTCTCAGGGAAGAGGAACAGACTTTGAAGCATACTTTCAGAATGTTTCTCTTTTAGGATGAAAAATATTTTTATCTTCTGCAACTTTTAACTGTTAAATATATTTCTAAGAGAGATGATCAGCTCAGATGAGTGTTACTGAGCCTGGTGTAGAGATTACTGGATGAAACTCCATGAGCTGTACAGGTCTAACCAAGTGTTCACAGAGACTTTGCTCTGTAAAAGCTTAGTATGAAACTACAGACTCAAGCAGAACAGAAAAACAGATTACCCCAATTTTGCATCCAGATCATAATCTGGAGCTTACGCTCATCCTAAAACTGGCCCCACCTCTTTACTTTAATGTCAGTGCCAGAACTGCTGTCTTTCACCTGTCACTCGCATAGAAAACTCCCATTGCCTACAGTAAGAGACTCCAACCTAAGCCATACAAACACACAGTATAAAAGATTTTCTCCAAGTCATGTACAACCTTAAGAGAAAATAAAACAAACAGGGATAATAAACAAATGGTGGGGCTGATGGACAGAAGGAATGGAAATAGAGAAAAGAATGCATGCAGTTTCACAATACTATTATAAGCGTGGTTAATTGGAATGAAGCCTATGGATTTGTACTGTTTGAGTTATGAGATACAAATAAAATACTGCAGCTTAAACAACTATTTCCTTACCCATTAGACTCAGGTATGTATTAAGCCCTTATATATTAAAATGATGAATAATTCTCTATATTTCACTCAGCAAAAGCTCATGGATGCTGTATGACATGAAAGAAAAATAGAACAACAAGCAAGTCAGGGAAAGACATTCAATGACTGAACGTTAGAATTGGCAAGGACAACAACGAAGCAATCACTTCACTGACACGCAAGGTTAATACACAATACTGACAACATGGCCCAAACTACTTGAGCATCAGGAGAAGGCAGCAAAGCTAGGAAGAACAGGATAATAGCAAGTATTTGGAAAGACTGACGTGCCTACTGCTTTCTGCTGAAGAGCATCAGTGGCGAGAGCACCGCTTTGCAAGCAGCTCTGGCTAGCTGCTACCCTCTCCCCTGGTCTGCCGGCTCAACAGCGGGGGCTGCATGGAAACAGCCCAGACAAAAGGGAATATAAGGCAAAAGCATAGAAGACAGAGAACCAGAAAACATGTGATTATCCAGCCAAAGCTCAGTCTTTTTAAAACACTTGGCTCTTTAATATTACCCAAAACTTCCTGGACATTCATCTATAAATCTAAGTGTGCAAATACATTAAGCACCTGCACAACGTAGTAAAGCAGTCAAAAATGCAAAAGTTAGGCACATGCTAATTGCAAAATAGGAAAACAGCAAATATGGACAGATTTAATGCTTTTAAGGAAGTCAGATACCTTCTGGAGAGGGCAAATTTCCAATTTGAAATATTGGAATAATATCTGGTTTGAATTTTTCTGTCTTGCAGTTTAGTATAATAAATTGTGGTTAAGAAGAATTTGTGTAAAAATTGGAGCAGGTTAGAGAGAAGTGAACTATTTCTGAATTTATAAAATGAGCATGAAAATATTCTGCCTTATTTACATCTCTATTATATTGAAACCTCAAAGTAGACTGAGGGTAATTTTTTTTAAAGAAGCTTCATGATAAAGCATTTGATAGATAAGCTTTGGAAAATCTTGCTGTCGGGGCATTAACCTGCAGCAGAGGGCTCCAGGCAGGAACTCCTTAAACTCTGCAGTAGTTCCTTCCTCAGACACCAAAACTCACATTGGGTTTCTGACAGATTTGTAGCACTCGGTAAAAATCAGACAAGTAAAGTCGCTCCTATCTCTACCCACACACCCTGTCCCAAAGGCAAAGGTAACCAGTTTACACATGAAGCAGCTCTGGAACAAATGCAGTTTTCCTCCCAGAAACCAGAGTCTGTTTACCTTGGTATATGCCCAGTTAAAATGCATAGATTTCTGCATCTGAGCAAGTGGAAGAGCTTGCCAGTTGTAGCCTCTCCTTGAAACACTGTTTTCAACTTCCATTACCGTTTCCCATCACAAGAGCCAGCCAACAGCACTAGGAAATGGCTCCACCAGACCTGAGACTGAACTGTGTATGAATGTACTCGTCAGACCAGGTTCTGCCAGCACCAGCTAAGGCCAGCTGCTCCTTGTTGCTATATCTCACTACTCAGCGTAACGAAGTCTCCAACTAAAGGACCATCTTTTACTTGAAGAGCAACATACTAAAATTTTAACCTTAAATTCGAAAAGATATTCTATTATAGCACCAACTTTCTGTTGTACCACTTTCAACACAACACCTCCTGCTAAAATTGCTTCTATTTCAGTAATACTCACTTTGAATCTGCTCAAATACCTATTCAGTATCTGCCTGTGTAACATTCAAATAATATTATGCATTAACATTAATGTTTGATTTCAGCTTTAACCACATGCAGTGAAATTTACCCAAGAGTAGAAGTAGTAAGAAGGAAACCTCTAACTAGACAAGAACCATGAACACCTTAATTAAATGTAACAGCCAGTTATGAACACGACTCTATAGCCAAAACCAACTTCCAAAATACTTGTTTATCCCCAAAGTGACTTCCAGTGTTCTTCCAAAGCCAGCCTGACTACGAGCACAAAAGGATGTCCATCTCAGTCATGGCCTTGCAGAACTTTTACCACAATTTTCATGCCATGCCAAAATTTAGCATTTACCAAAAACATCGCCACAATTTTCCTATGTTCATTGTTACTTATAATAAAGATTTGTTATCAAGATTTGTGCCAAACTTGCATTGATGCCAGCGGCATTTAGTTTGACAAATGATGTGAAGACAGATGATTACATACCCGACAAATATGAAGTTTGGTATAGGAAATGTGAATATCAGCAAGCTCTCAGTCTTCAATTTATTGTTTTCATCAACCCAACCCCAGCTCTAATTTGGGAGCATTTTATTTTGGTCGAAGAGCTCATCTAGTAGAACAAGTCAAACTTTGTTGGTTCTTGCCCAGGGGATAGGTGTGTTGTCCAAATTATACTCTCGCAAACTAGGAATAAAGAGGATAGGTTGGGAAAAGAAAATCATGATGGAGCTGGGCTTCAATTTAGTTGGAGACAGTGGAAAAGAAAATACTGACAATGTATTAGCACGCTTGGATTCTTTTCATACAGTGAAGTATCAGAAAAAAGCATTCCAGCAAATAGAACTCTTAAAATATTTTTAATGCACCTTATTCTAATAAAATATCCTGTTTCATTACTCTTCATGCTTCACCCTCTAACCTTATGACCCTGTGCAAGCTCCTGAACAACCTTTGTATTTTGTACATATATTTTCTATTTGGCTAATATCTACTCTACAAAACCCAAATTTTGTATTAAAGCTACCAAAATTTAATCCTCAGGCATTATTGGAGGTACTTTTTTTTTTTTTTAATAATCCTGAAAATTTGTGGATACTGCAATGTTTCACTTTTCAAGGAAAATCGCTGCAACTGAAGTGTCATTGATAGTTTTAAGTAAATTAATTAGCACCCATGAGAAGGCGCCAGGTTAATAGCTCTGGAGAAACTTGTCTACTTTTGTTCCATTTTGATCTGTAAAAACGTCTGAATTTTTGTATTAGAAATGCAGATCCCATCTAGCCTGGAAGATCAAGAGTTTGCAAAATGGTGACACTGCAAGAGTAACAAAATGAAGAGTGCAGACACCAACACAACAGATGCCAGAAAGTTCTTGTAAAAACTTCTGAGTTTCACAAAAACTAAACTAATACAGTGGGTAAGGAAACACTGTGCTTCCTTCACCATTAAAACCCTAAAGTCTTACCACATAGCCTTCACAAAAAAGAAAAAGATCAGAACTGACATTTTTGGTATTGAGTGGTGGTAAGAAGGAGAAGGAAAGCAATAGTGTCTTTCAAACACTACTTTTTCATTCCACAGCATCAGACTATTAGAAAATAAGCTGTAAGTAAATTAAAAATTATTATTGCGCAGTTAACAGAGTAGACACATCAGCCATATCTCTATGGCACTGCACTAGGTATAGGCGATGCCACTGTCCATATGGTACTACACTATAATATAGCAAAGAGTCTAGAGTGGTTGCAGCAGTTATTATATATAAGCTTCTTGCCTCACTTCTGGGGAGGGAGGGATGGAGGGAAACCCATCAAGCTACTTAGGTCAACAGTTAAACTTGTTTAAAACCCAAGCTTTATACCTATTTTTAAAAGTTTTGACTTAGTCTCTCCTGTAAGACTGTGAAAAGTCTGTAAATTTATGCTAACCACAGTGATGCCTTGGAAACAGGAATAATGTGGCCGTTTGGAATACAACTGAGATCAAAGATTTCATGTGCTACCAAAACCATCAAACTGCAATAACCTTCAGTTCCAAACAATTTACACTTGAGGAAAACTAGATTTAAAAAAAAAAAAAAAAAAAAGGCAATTTCATTTGGGCCTCCCAGAAGTTTTTAGATAATTTTGAAGAAATAAAGCAGCAGAAGCAATTTGCCAGTTAACAGAAAACAGAACTTCATTCATTTTGGTCAACAGGTAAGCAAGGTTGTTTCACATAAATCATAGAAAGGATCAGAACATCTCTGCATGGCACACAGAAGGCATGAGGCCTTCAAGGGATACTGCTTCTGAATTCCCTATAGGCAAATTAGCAGAACCTGAAATAATCAGAAAAGTCTTAAATTTCAGCTCTGGCCTGTCCTATCACAAACATAAACTGATGGAAAGAAGAGAATTTATTAAAACTCCCATTACAGCTCTACAGTTCAGTTTAACTTTGTACTATCTTAGCTTGACAATGCTTTCCCTTTGCCTATACTTCTTGGAGGTTAGGGACAAAAACATGGAAAAAGAATTCAAATTCTACATAAAAGTCTATATTATTTTACTCTCAAATATAAAACATTTAATTAACAAGTCTATAGACAAATACATAAACAACTGGACTGCAGTTTACTTCAACTCTACAACCACATGAGCGGCATCTCTACATTCAATTTTTCCAAGTGACTTCAGTTCCTCTGTGGTCTATTGCCTGGGAATTTAGCACCTCCAGGCAACATACAAATTCCTGGTCTTCAGGTAAAAAAAAAAAAAAAAAAAAAAAAAGGCTTACTCTCAAATCTATTAATAAACATCAAATAATAGTGTTCTCTCCCTCAAAATTTTTCAGACTTCACTTAAGCCTACACACAGTAAGTAGAGGCACATTTGTGCATTCATGCCCTTCCAAAAAAAATAACCACCTAGAACTTCTCCCAGTGGGTAACGCCAATTTAAAAACAATCAGGAAAAGCTTTATAAACTTTCAGTGAACAAAAGATGTTTCTGGTGTCGTGATGAAGCCAACACTGACACAGCGGAGTTAGCAGGGCATTGTATTACTCCTGAGCAGCTACTGCAAGCTTCAGCAAATGGAAAGATCAGCATCACAATTTAATCACAATTTATTTCTGAGTTCAGGATCAAAGTGTCAGGCTGACAGACTTCTGCCAGCTAAAAAGCAGGTAGAGTCACTCTGTCAGGAAGGAAAAAATAATTAGGTGGAGGACTAATGTGAAAATTAAGAGTAAATTTCATTTCTGCGCTAGTTGTCTCCCCAGGTGACAAGGTGCTAAGCATGTAGGCACGTCCCCACTCCAGTGACTGCTACACGTGCCCAAGCGCATCTTCAAGCGACCAGCTCGCGCCCCAGTGCAGGGGCTGTCCCAGAGCCGAGAGCAGGCACAGGGGCTGCCACCCACCACCCGGGACCACGGCAGCTACCGGGGCAGCTGAGAGTACCGAGAGCTGCAATCCTGCTCTGCACCTCGTTAGCTTAACATTAGAGACTACACCGCAACCACAGCAGCGCCTATTACTTAAAATACGACAAAGAAAACCAGACTGGATTTTACATAATATATCACAGGACATAAATGAAAGCAACTGAAGATTTAAGCCTTCCCTGAGACCAAACTCTTCACTGTAGTTTTCCAAAGCCCCGTTTATTTCAATAAGATTAAAAAAATTGACAGTGAAATAAAACAATTTCAGCAAATGTACGAGATGGGACATAGCACATACAATTCTTTACTAGATAATAATAAAATACAAGTTTTTATAAAACCTAAGAAGAGGAGAAAAACTGACATGGGGCAATTAGCTTAAGCAGTGTGCTGCTGTGGCAGATGTGTGCAGCGGTGCAAGGCTGCTGACCACCCAGCAGCGGCAAGGGTTAAAGAGCAAATAATGGAAGGGAATACGTGCCAACTTTCACCCTCGGACACCCCTCCAGTGAGCAGTTTCCTAGGAGAGTTAAGGAAACACAACAGGGTTTTGCTTGTTTTGTTGTGACAAAGAGACAGCCCAACTTCACCTGCTTAGACAAGTTTTAAATTCACTTGACAGTGGTAGGAGAATAAATTTAGAGCTACTGACTGTATAGTCATGAAGAAACTCCCTTTTTAGTAAATGAAGACTTTTTTTTAATTCAATTAGGTCTTCCACATCTAAGCAAACACAGAATTAAATATGCTGTGGAAACAATGTGTTATTTGCGCTTTCCCCTCCAATCCTTTACACTTCTCCAGCCGTATTACAGAGCACTTCTGTGTACCTGGCATTCACATATTTCAAGTTGAATGAACGAAGGCAACGAATGCTGGAAGTGCAGCAATAACACATCTCAGTCCTGCAAACAGGGAGATTCCAGCGTTGCTGGGAATAACCTGAATTAGGGACATTCTGCAGGGAAACCATGCACCCCTCACTACATGGGGAAAACAATTTAAAGGTCAGGTCCTAGCACTGATGTGTCCCCACCTCGGTCAGCAACGACTCGGCCAGCACAGAACATCCCAGCTGGGCACCACCATACCACTCCAATGCTTCATTTATCAGTAGCACAGGACTGCTAGGGTGCAGAGTTGGCACAGCCTCCAGACCCAGTCACCAGCAAACTGCACCCTGCAGCCAGCATCTGAACCTGTAACGCAGCGTTTTCCCCTCAGCCGCTTGTTCTTCTGGTATTTTGCACCTTTGCTCCCAGTTATGTTCCCTTTGTTCTAGCCCACTACGCAAAGCTATAAATCAGATGTTTAATTTCCCTGATCCGGGAGAAAAAACCCACCATATTCTTATTGCACCCTCTCCAGCTATCCCTCCCTGTGCTGCTCTGATCGCTGCCTCCCTCCCCGCCTCGTCGTCTCTCGCTCCCTGCCTGGGACACCCAGCTCAGGACCTGGCTCCCCAGTTCCTGCTCTTACCTCAAAGGCTTTCCCCACATTAAGGTGGCCAGAAACATCTAGGGCTGCTGGCTCTCCCCCCGTTACCATGTCTGCCTTGCTGATATTTTATTTTTAAGAGAACCATATGAAAATCAGCATGACAATAAAGCAGGGCCAAGCCACTAATCAGAAACCATTCAAAATTAATTTCCTTAAAAATGTAAAATATAAACACTTGCACAGTAGGAAGAGAAATAAAAGCTCTCCAACATCAAAAATGAGAAAACTTTTTTTTTTTTTTTTTTTTTAAGTATGACATCATTGGGGCTCCTTTAGACTTTTAGGAGTGAGTAATTTTTAGAAGTATCTTTTGGTTTGTTGAGTTAAAAAAATAAAGACAGAGAGAGCATGCAAGAGAGAGAAACACAACGAAAGAAACAAGTGGGGGGTTTCCACTGTAGAAATTATGCAGACACACATACTGAGATAAAATACCAGCTACATGTACACCTTAAAACATTTAAAAGCATAAAAATATTTTAGAGATCTTATTTATTTAGAACACTTAAGATTTAATCCTGCAAAGCCTTACGCATTTGATTGATTGACCGTGTGAGCAGCTCCCTTTAGGTGGTGCAAGAAAAGATAAATTGTACATATTTGTAGAATCACGCTCTAATAATTCCATTAATTCCTAAAATACAAACACATCAGAAAGGTTTCTTTGGAGCACTCTTATCCATCCCAATTTTCAGTATTTGACAGGACACTAACTGAGCAGAAAAACCTTCAATAAATTAAAAGTGCAAAGAATGCAAGATGCAGTGCATAGACTATTTTATATCTATTTCATCTGTGTCTGTAGATTTTTGTGCGATCTTCTCCCAAACCTTAGCACTCAACATACACCATAGTTTCAGGCTTTTCTACATTTTTTTCCTATTTCACCAAAGCAGACATTCCAAACGCCTTTTTCTGGATAGCTCCTCAGTTCTTGCTATTTAGCTTTGAAGGGCCTGTAAAGTCAGATTTCATAGAAAATCCTTCCTTATTCACTACCAAATATTGTTATGATCCTACATATTTATGTAGGATTTTTATGATTTCAGAAATAAAAGAAGACAAAAATCTTCCTTTGTTATCACAGCAATATTCTGCAAACAGGACTTTTTTTTTCTTCATGGTTCATCCGTTTTCTACACATTTACATCCCTGGGATTTTTGCTGGTATTCAGAGCTCCACACTGTACTGTGACCTCGTCCACATTCAATCACAGTCATAAAACATCTGCTGGACCTAAATAAAATCAATATATCTAAAAATAGCGACATAAGTAGAAGACTCATATTTACCATTTGGTTCAGAATATTCTGTGTCCATCATCAGGTGTCAGCCAGGACAAAACAAAGCATCTCGGAGCACCAGCAAATGGACTGCTCCAACTGAATAGTTTGGATGCAGTTTGACAATGAAAATACTTTTTAAAACAGAAAACAAGCAGGCAACAGCAAGCTGAATAGCGGGTGGAAAGCACTAGTAAGCGCATTCTGTGACACACACGCTGCTGCAAATCACAACAGGCCATTCTGCTGGTTTGTCAAGGGATGGTTACAAGTTAAAACAACTTGCAAACAACAAATATTCTGGCGACTCGTTAAGAATCATTAACTTCGTCCACATTTATCAGATTTTATCTCATGAATATAGGACACCACTCGGTATATAAAAGAGCCCGGCCTCCCAAACAAATTACATCAGCTCCTCATTAGTAAATATCTTTAGAAACAAAACATGAGTCTAAGTTTTTACAGTTTAAAAGGCACAAATAAAAAAAAAAATTTAAACCAACTATAATAAAAGCTTAGTAGAATTAAACAGCTATATTCCCAGCATTTGTATCAGGCAAAACACCCACGCAGATGGTTTGCTCAGTATCACTTTTTCTGTGACAGAAGAATCAATGTTGTCCATTTGCATTAGAACAGCCAGACAAAATCTCTGTGTGTGATAATTTGCTGTAGCTAGAGAGAATTTGCAATGAGAGCTTTAAAGTTTTCATAGCAACCCACAGTGTCCCTGTGTACATGAAGGATTAAAAAGGAGACTCTTCTTTTTCTCGCTGCCCAAAACCACCGTCACACAGGGCACAATCCCAATGCCACACACCTTGAGCTTAGTCCAGGCTGAGCCCCAAACTTCCTTATCTTCCCTTGGGTGTTTTACTTATTTGTCTTCTTTCTCTTGCAAAAACACACTGCCTTCTTTTCCCCCTCTCCTCCAGCTTCCCATTCGAAGCCTCTAATTCAGGTCATTCAAATTCTTGCAATGGACACAGGTATTTCTTGGGGTTGAGCTGTATCAGTTTGGTTCTAATTTCTCTTTCTGTATTGTTTTTTTAGAAGTCGTCTAAATGAGGGGCAGTTCTTACACTCTACAGATTTATGCAGATCAATGATGCCATACACATATATTATTTTTAACATACAAACACTGTAGTTGAGTGACAAAAATATCTTATACTTTGACTTTGATGCTTTTATGCAATACAAAACTCAAAAAAAGTTAAATAGAAAACCCTCAACATAATAAATTGTTTCTGATATGCATCAGGAACTGGAAGCATGTATCTCAATACATTTTATGAAAACAAATGCCTGCCCAGTGAAGTCAGTAGATTACAAAGCCAATGGGTAAGTCCCTTATAGGACTGCAGTTTTTATTACTGCCTAAGATTCTCGGAAGGCTATACGGATTAAAAATGTTAACATAAAAGACAGTACAGCTATTTTCTAAAACTCTTCTGGCTGATTCCTACAAGGCTATATGATAATGGACAGCTAGACACAAACCACGGCTACCACAGTGCCCTCCCACAGTTCCTCGAGTCCAGAGAAAACAGATTTCATTAGGAAATAAAGAGTACTTCAGCTAACTGCAGTGCTTATTACCATGCAAAGCTTTTCCAGAATAGATGGGAAAACTCCATTGTATGCCCAAATCTCATTCAAACTAGTTTAACTCAAGAACTATAAATATGTAGTAATGATACACACAGTGAACCGTTAATGCCAGGTATGCTTAGCTAAGAAGGAAGCCCTTTCACAGCTGCATAAAATAGGCAAAATGAAAGGAAAACTTTTGAGAATTACCTATAAAGACAATAAAATACGTAAGTCTGTACTGGAGATCAGAAATCTTATTTTACAATACGTAACAAAAGGGAAATGATTAAACCTCAGACTGTTGTGGAAGGTGGCAAAGCTGAGCTACAGGAGCACGCGGACAACACCCCAACGTGACACAAACAACACATGGCAATAATGGGATAAGATTGTGAGGCTATAATAGCACAAGAACGTATATAAATTATAGAGGCTGTTAATATGTTTTGGAGGGCTTTAAGGACTTTGTTTAGCTGCTTAAAAGTAGTCATTCATAATAAAGCAGAACTTGTAGCTTGCTTAATGCTGTTGCTTAACGTTGACCTACCCTCTGATTGAAGGAGTAAGAAGATTTGGCAAGCCCAGAGCAAGTTTGAGCCAGGAGAAGGAGACATAGTAACCACTAGCCTACAAAGCAGGAAAGAGAAAGAACCTGCCTAGAGAAGAGAAAAAGGACCCAGTGACAGAGAAGACCCCAGACCCAAATATTACTGCTGGACCAGACCATGGTGTGAGGGGCAGGAACTTGGATTGCAAGGGTATAAGTGGCCAGGGATTTTAGCTTTTGGGGTCCCTCTCCGGAGGCAGCCAGCTGGAGCTGTCTAAATTTGTGCACCACAGAGAGAATAAATTACGCTTTTTATTTTGAAGGCCTTGATTAGCAAGTCTGTTTTGGGGAAGCTAGGGTCGACCCTGAGGGAAGAAGCAGTGCCTGAGGGTGAGCATGTGTGTGTGAGGAGTGGGAAGGGGCACCCGTTGGCTCGCTAGAGTCACCCGCTGCGAAGGGACTCTGGTCCGAGCAGTTAAAGTCTGGCATGGTGTGTGTGAGACTCCTTGATTGGTGTGTGAATGCTTGGGCAGCAGCTTCTCCCTTAACGAGACAACATGATATGCATGGAAAAAGAGTGGGGAAAAACCAACTTGCCTAACTGCAGAAACACAGAATCAGAAAGTAGCAAAAAGATTAAAGCTCTGCATTCTAGCTAATTTATTTCACCATTAAATTTTATCCTTTAATACCACAAACATGGCAACTACTACCTACAAAGCAGAAAAATACAGCAAAAAGCGAGGCCCTTGCAGATTCAACAAAGATCCAAATCGAATGGCTTACCGTTAAATATCATTAATATCTTCCTCACATGAAGTCGATTTTGTAGGATACATAGTTAAAGCAAAAAGCCCTTCATCAGTCTTGGTGACAGTCAAACTTAGCACCATCACCTTCATTGTCTCAAAGAACCCCAAGTTGGAAAAAAACCATGATACTGCAGCCTTACAGAACTATTCACCGTATTATGTAGTATGTATGCAATGTAGTGTGGTGGCTTTGAATTCCTTTACGACTATGAGAAGGGCAGGAATCAATTGCTTGTGCTCTACCTCGTCTCAAGCAGTAGGAGAAGGTGAGTCACTTGTTTATTGTGTTTAACAAAATACACTATGTACCTAAGACTGTGCCCGTGGTACACTGCCTGGGATGCAGGCAGCTACGCTGCCTGGGACACTGGGTTTCCTGCTGTCTGACGCAGCAGAGCGAGGTCTTCCCAACAAGCAGGAGCATTTCCAGAAGCCCCTGGAAAGAACCAATATCTTAAAATGCCTTTTCCGTATTTCCTCAGCCTCTGTGGTTTTCTGGTCTCTCAACAGGATTGGTTTCTCTTTCCTTTTACTCCAGGTAACAGCCTGTCATGGACAGCGCCCGTTGGGAGCCATGCAGGAGGGAAGACGTGGCTGCTGGCTGCCAGCCACTGCTGTGCCCCTCCAGGGACAGGGACGAAAGGGAAGATGGAGAGTTACAAGAAGCACGTGAAGCACTGAAGGCCAAGAAGCAACAGCAAGAGCCCAATTCGATGATGGCTGAGCTCATTAAAAGAAAAGAAAAATAAAGAGAGAAATAGAGGAAAAGGAAAATGTGTCTAGTCATCTTAAAAGTGTTTGAAATTGTGTAACTAAACCTGACTCTAACACATATTTTTAGTTATTTAGATGAAGTAGACTTGCAGCAAGTAGATACAAATCTCCACATTAGGAAGTACTCAAATCACGAAGAGTAAGTGACCATCCAAATTTCAGCCAGAATGAAAATCACCTTATCTCGTTTATAATCATGTAACATGTACAGCATCTTTCCTTTTTTGAATAACAGGCATCACTTACAAACCTTAATGCATTTAATTTGTAACATTGCTTCCTGTTCCTGATAGGGAAAGGAAAATTCATGAGGCAAATATTTAGCTCCAGGCAACAGGCCAGTATAGCAACAGAAAGTTTTACACTTGTGCCAAGATTTCTTGGTTTCCTTTTAAAATGAAAATCGTGACAATTATCTTGATGCTCTCTGATGAATCAGATCTGTCTATATGAAAAAAAGACTTTTTTTGTTTCCAACACACTATTTTACAAGCTTATTCACTTTCTTTAAAAAAAAGCAGCTTATGTACCAACTTAAAAGCTAATGTGCTTGCATGAAAACATTCGTAACCAGTCAAGCCACAGAGATTTTCAGTCGGTAAACCTCAAATGCCAATTGAAAGAGATACAGAATTTCACCAAGGGGACGAATTTAGAGACACTTTTCAAAAAATACAGTTATTGTCCACTTTATTCAACATTTTCCAATCCACATTATACATCTGACTGGCTTGTAGCATCAATTCTTGATAATGTCGGCATTTCAAAAACCATCTCGCCACAAATTAAAGCTTTAATTGAACTTGAAAAAAACCCCAAGTACTTAAAATACCATGCCCATGCTGCGTACCACCACAATTCTAAATTCAAGATTATTTTGCTGATTCTTTGTCTCATACATGCTTGATTTGTTCTGGGGTCTTCTCAATACTACTCTTATACTGTTATTCCACCAAATGTGGAAAGTGTCAGTTGTTAGCTGATTTGCAGGTGGGAATATGAACTCTGCTCATGTTTAATCTCCTGTTTTAACTCTGTTCTCACACTGAGCAGCAACTTAAGAAAGGCTAAGGTCATTCCAGTTTGCAAAAAATACTAGCTCATCTCCAGAAGGCTTTTTGAAGCTAAAGGTATCCTGTGATTTTTCAATTTACTAAGATTCAAGAATCTAATCTGTTTCTACTGTGCATTTGTTTCCCTTGCTTTTGTAGCTCCTCCCCCAGAAATCCCCTCCTGGCTCTCATGAATACACTTCTTGACCAGAAGCTGATTGCTCCCACTGGTAAAGCTGAATCCAAGAGTGCTGCAGGTAAAAAAGTTCACAGCAGAAAACAGCGTCTACATTCAGGCAAGAACTTACCATTTTCCGGACTTCTGCCTCTCCCTCCTTCTCCCCTCCCTGGCAGAGCTACAAGTGCACTTTCTGCTCCCAGCAGAACGAACACACGAGCACATTTGCAACCAGCAAACTCATGTTAAATGCAATGTCACACACAGGGTTCGAATCTCGTCATGCACAAAACCCAATTCCTTTGGCAGTCAAATTTCCCCACTGTGAATACCAACATTCATAACTGTCAGGCTGCAAGCAAAAAGTAAGGTAATAATAAATACAATCTGACAGTAACTAGGGAAGCCCTCACTGTCACACTGCAGCTTCTCAGCTTTCAACCTGCCTCACCGCTGTAGACACAATAGATCTCCTCCACCACTCTCTGCTTACAGAGCTACTACACAGAAACATTATTTTCAGTATAGGAGGAAAGACTCTGAAACCAGATATTCTGCAGTTCTTCATCTGGTGCTTGTATTTCTTTACAAGTCCATCCCCCAAGACAGAGCACAGCACCCTTAAGAAGTATTTCAAATCCATTTCAAAAGGAATCACACATTATGCAAAGCTCCTTTTCACAATAGATACCAAGACTACAGACCTGTGGTAGAAAGTCAGTAGACCTACGAATAAAATATAAAAACAGGACTCGTGGCACTGAATTCTCTGTTGTCCTCAGCCATTCACTTTCTACATTATCCAAACCGGAATCTCCTGCCCTTAATAACATTGCGGTCAGACATGCTCATCTGTACCATACAAACACTGTTCACATGATCGCATACTTGAGATGCTTCAAGACACTATCACCGTACCTAACTTTAATTGTTAGATCTTTATCCATGAGTTTGCTTTATTTTTTTAATACATCTAATATTTGTCCAATGATTGCAAAAATATCCAGTAACTAGCTTCCTTTTTATTGGAAAAGTTTCCATCGATTGTAGTTAAGGAAACTAAATTCTATAAATTAAAACTGACTGGTTTTGGATTTCCTTAATGAGGACTGATCTCAAATCACTTTGGCCAACTAGAGCTTTTGACCTGAGAGAAGAGGAAGTGTTCTTTTAAGCATGCCCTGTTGAATTCTCGTGGTAAAAACCACTGTTCTCCCTCCAAACATGCTTCATCTGGAGCTATGCAGGGTTGATGCCCAAAACCAAACTACTGGGGAATGTACACAGGGAAGAACATAAAAGAAAAAAACCCAGAATACAGGGTATTATTACTCCTGCAGCATTATATTGTTTGTGGCTGAGTTTTATTTCTGTTAGCTTTTAAGCAGACGCATGTTATACAGTTAAGTATAATTTCTATATTTGACCTCCCCTGAGATCACCTATTATGATTTTATGGAGTTAGTGCATTTCATATAGCAGCTGCAAGTGGAGAAAACACCCTTGAACAAAGACAAGCTGGATGATACTTCCACAGACACTGTACTGGAGATGGCAGGGCTTGTCTTTTTTTTTCTTCCTTTTTTTTCCCCCCTAATCACAGTCATCATTTGGTGGAAGAGATTGAACCTATATTTCAGTATGAATATGCAAATCTTGAAAAAAAAAATGCATGGCTATTCCTCTCAAAACATACAGCAACCATTACTAGGAAAGGGCAATGAGCAAGGTTGGGCATGCTAAAACAATCATAATTACATTTCAATCTTTGAAAGTTAAACAGTCCTTCAGAAGGGTCAGGAAACAAGTGTTTCATCACAAATGGATTATACTTTGGTTTTACTGTCTTCTGAAAGATCTTACCCAACCTCAGGCATGACAAGGAACTGAGAGGGCAACAGAGAAACCCTCTGGTAGCAGGAGAGACCCACCCACGTACAGCAAAACATTTGCTTTTTCCAAAATGCCAAATTCCAAGCCTAAACCAGAAATCTCTGCAGTCTTCTCTGTAAGCACCAGGTTTTGCACAGAGGAACACAGGCACTAGTTCCCATGCTTATAAACACTGCAGCTGACGCGCCCACAGTCTTAACCAGGCTCCAAGCTTTGGTTTGTCTCTCTCCACAAAAGCCATCTCATAACAGGTTTTCCACTTGTTTGTTTAAAAACAAACAAACAAACAAGAATACTCTCCTCTTCCTTCTCTCACTCTTGCTGCTTAAACCTGATCCCTTCTTTTACCATCTCCCCTCTAGTAACCTTGAAGCACTCCCACACACCCCAGTGCTGGCCTGGCCTCCCCTTCACTGACCGTTATCTTTTCTTGCCACTCGACATCTCCTTCCCTTCAGAATTCCTGCCGCTCCATCGCACCCCTCTGCCCAAACCTCTCCCCACACCCCTGCCAAGACTCCCTGCCTGCATGGTTTACGGTCACGGGGGAGTGCTGCCTACACGTGCTTAAGTAAGACGTGGGCTTCTGCTTTACTATTTCTCTTGCAGTACCGTATTTAAAAGTCCGATTTGGGGCATGACGAGGTACGTAGCAGCAAGAGAAGCAGCTGAAGTCCCAAGTTCAGCAGAGTGGCCCCCATCCTCCCCCGCCGCCCCGCTTGCCACGATTTAACTCTTGCTCTCGGGCAGGCAAAGGGAAGTGCAGGGCAGGAAACTGCCCCAGCAGAGGATGCATCAACCTCTTCCTCCTCCTCCTCCTCCTCCCAGCTTCGTCTGCAGCCAGAGCAGAGAAATGCAAGTCACAGCACCAGCTTAGGAGGGATTATTAATGGTAACAAGACTAAAACAGGAACTGGAGAGAGGCCTTGATTTCAACAGGAAGAACTGAAGAAATGCGCTCTTCACTGGATTGTTCAATGCTTCCTATTAGCTCACTTGAATTAGACCTCCTAGTAAATACAGGGACATGGGAAGAGTTTATCCCTGTTTTCGGGGGGATTAATGGTAGAGCTGGAATTAGGAGTCCAAGCCTTGTGAGCCTACTCCAGTGCTCAAGCAACTGGACAACGCTGCATATGCAAGCTTAAAATGGCTTTCGATGGCATGCTTCTCTGCTGCTTACAAAATGCCCATCGTTTTTACTTCTGTTGTATTCAGAAAAAGCTACAGAGAGGATTAAAAGCACAATGACAGAAGGCAAGGTTAAAAGAAAAGCCTGAGTCCCAAAACCAGAGCTCTTTGCATTTTTGGTTCTGCACTTGCATACATAAGACTCTACTTACACGTTAAAAGACAAAATACTACTATCACTGTGAAACCTCTAACAGCCTTCCTTCTATGGTAGTGCTCACAGGCAACCAACAAATGCATTTCACAAAAGCCATGGGGGATCAGCAATCTGACCGACATGTAAGTATTAGAGCACTGTTTCACAACCAATACAGATCACTAAAGGGCAAAACCACTATAATGCCAGCTAGCCAGTCACCTCAACTTTTGTGGAGGCAATATTTGATCAGTTTGCTCACTGGTATTGTGCCTATAATTACAGGCTGGATAGGCATAGTAAATTTACACCTGCTCTATAGATGCAAAAAGATTTACTGTCCTTTGATGAAGCTGGTACCAAAAAAGAAGTCCATGCCATGCTAGAATCCAAGAAATCCTGACTCAAACTACATTACTGAGAAACTACAATCTGAGCTCTCAGGATCACTGTTAGGAATGACCAAGTGTTAGGGACAAGGAAAAGAACCACCATTAATTTTAAACATATCCTTTGAATAAACAGTTTTCTACTAGTGACACTGAAAACAAAAACTTTGTACAGTGTTTGGATTGTGGTTTGGGGCTGATTTTGAGAAAGGTCATCTTCTTGTGGGGAGACAAAATTCTAGAAAGTGATCACAACTCAAAACACCCCAGATATACAGCCCATGGAGTGGCACTGGCTTCACAATCTTACAACAGTTTCCCAAGCTGTTTAAGACTAGCCTGAGAAATAAGCACATGCATAGAGGTGGAACCAGTTTAGAAAAACAACTCTAATGAAAAGCAACTAAGCAATAATTGTATAGTGGGCAGTAAATAACCACCCACCAATATGCCTACTCCTACCGGCATGTCTACTAATTATCATATACAGTGTTCCGAGCTAAACTGTATATATAGCCATGCTTACAAACACAGTAAAGGGAAAGTGTGCTGAGCAGTAACAATCTCCCCACCCCAAGGAGAATTTCAAAATCAGGCCCCATGTGCACCTTACACAGAAGAGAGCTAATATTAAGAGGCATGCTTGTTATAACCCTAACGTGTCCTGAACAGGAGAGCTTTGGGGAAGCATCAATACTAAAAGCAAATGAACAGAACAAATGAAAACAGGGTAGAGACGTGCGGGGAGGGGGGGGGGGGGGGTCAAGCAGAAAGAAGAAACTTGATCTTAACGTAAAAGGACATGAGACACCAATGAATGCAGGAAGAGCCAGGCAGGGCTGAACAAGGAGGAGCAGCAGTCCTCCCACCCCGGCTCCAGGGGAAGCGGGATTACAGGGCAGCCTAAAAGCCCAGAGTTTCCAGCAAAACAGAACAGATCAAAAAAATGACAAGCGCAAACCTGCCTGTTTGGACATTAGCACTAGTTTCTGGTTGAATTGAAGCCATCATTTGTGAATAATCGTCTAAAAAAACCTTTTCAATTCCTATTAAAGCAGCTACAAACAGGAAGGGGTAATATCCTGTCTTCTACTTATTTAGGATCTGAGAGGCATCTGCTGTGCTCTGAACTCCAGAGCAGCTGCTTTCTGCCACTGCATCGCAAGTCACAGACTGTTGCACCAGGCTGAGAAGTTCAGTGACTCAGGTTTTTCAAGACATTAGGCATTTTTAATTAGTGAGTTGTAATGCAGACTAACGTTGAGCAAAACTGGTTTAATTTGCATTTAATTAGAGCAGTAGATCAAGCCACACAGGTCTGGCATCAATTTCAATAGAGGAAACTAATGAATACTCACGGTGTGTGAAACAGGAATTTCAGCTAAGTGAAAATTCCAGTCCCTACAGACAAAGACAAGAGATGGCAAGAGAGTGGGGAGGTATACTCTAGAGAAAATAGGAAGCAAAGTTTTCCATTTTGACATGCCAAAAATACTTGGGTGATCTAGGTAAAGGAATTAGATTTATAAATGACGTGGAATCAAGAACCCAGAATTGGATACACAGAACTTTTTATTAATAATAGTTGTATCATTATTAATAAAAGACATGAAAAAAATCACTGGACTAAAGCAGAAAAAAATCCCAGAGTGCAGACTAAAACCCACGTTAATCCAAACCAGCAGAGTGCCCTAACTCCCACGCTACAAAGCCTAAGAGGCTGCTTTCGCAATTTCTTCCCTTCTGGTCCCATGACCTCCACTTCAGCAGGAGGGATAGAAAGTGCTGTTATTTCACACCAGCCCAGGGACTAAAGCTCATGCACTCTGACTGCCTTCAGTCTGAAGAGACCACTTAATGAAACGTACCTGTCATTGTCCTTCAAGAACTAAAAAAACCCAAAACAAACAAAAAAACCCCGAACCATGGAGGGAGGTATCAACTGAGTTAAGGCATTCATCAGGGTTAGCTTGGAAGGTAAGTTACTGTACAGCAAGTCCAGACTCCCGGGCCCAGCAACCTCCCAAACACATGGTTATGCATGTATGGTTTTATAGTAAGCAAATGCCAGATAAAAAGAGCTCCTACGAGGTTCTTTTAATTCTTCACAGTTATCTCAGCTTGGCTTATTTCTGTGATCACTTTGGTGCTGAGCTAGCACTCTGGAGAGAGGGCAGGAGCTGTTAAGGTAGGCACTGCCAAAGTGAATGCACCATCATACCTCCAGCATGGACATTACTCCTAATCTAGTAAAACTGTGTGTTGTCTCTTCTGCCAGAAAGTTTCCCCTTGGATCAGTAGGCTGAACTAGCACTGCACCTTGGCTGGATCTGGCCCAAGGAGCCTGCAGCAATGGCTGGAGGAGAGGACAACGGGTGGCAGCAACCTGCAGTTTTGCACCGGGCTGAGCCCATCCACCAGGTTGCTGACACCATCAAAGGGGACATTTGTGTTCTTCTACCTTCTCTTTGGGGTCAAAATGCATCCGGAAGACGTCTGGAACATTTCCGTGGTGCCTTATTCCTGCTACTTCCCCCCCACACACCACACCAAGCTCTTCTGGTGTATTAGATATGGCTGGACAGGTTATGCCAGGGCATAGCACAGATGCTCCAACAGATAAAATTTACTGAAAAGACACAGAAGCCGGTTTGAAGCAAAAATCAGCATAGACTGAAGTGCACTGTAGTTTTACGCAGAGCACCATTCCAACAGAGCTAAGCACACACACTGTACATGGCTCTGTCACATCATATCAGACAGGGAAGATTTATGGTCATAAATTAGGGTGTGAAATTATTCTTCTGCTTGGGAACAACCAGCAACCATACCCCTTATATTTTAGGCCCAAACAGTAAGAGTTAAAATATAAAACCCTCTCACAATCACTGCACAAATTCTCTTTGGTACTGTCCTAGAAATCCCAACTCAATCTTACAAATTTGTTAGATCCTTGCAGGCAGCTCAAGAGACACTGCTGACACCAGTGTAGGAACAACCCCCAAGTTTGTGTCTGAGAGCAGTTGGTGCTACCTCCCTGTACAGCCCTGCAATGCAGGCTCCAGCTTCTGCATTGCTGGAGCCTCTCTGGGCTCCCTGTGCCGCTGTGCTTTAGAAAGTAAAGTGAAAAGCCATCTAAAGAGAAGCTTGATAACTACCATGGCTGGAAAAAAAACAACGAAGAAATATGACATTACAGGCAGAGGGAAGAAAAAGCAAAACCAAGACTTTTCAAAGCTTTCTACTGATACATGCATCAGCTAAAAATAATCAAAGCACCTGCAAGCAGCAGGAAAGGACTTCATTTAACAAGTGATGAAAGACACTAACATTATCTGTATGA
The DNA here is from genome assembly GCF_026419915.1 of Harpia harpyja. Taxonomy (NCBI): domain Eukaryota; kingdom Metazoa; phylum Chordata; class Aves; order Accipitriformes; family Accipitridae; genus Harpia; species Harpia harpyja. Next base: position 65,714,252 of record NC_068943.1, read on the forward strand.
AGGTACGAGGCTTCCATGGCAGCAAAGAAACCAGAAATAGAACATTTGTTATCAATTCTGTGCTCTAAACCGATACCTGACTGTTTTTCTCCCTCCTATATTTTTCCTACTGGCTTCTTTTTAAACAAGATATAATGACTAACAGATGCTACAGCAGTGCAGTCCTCAATGAATGGGTAATTAACACATGATAGTTCAGCAGTTGTTTCCAGTTACAGTCAGATGAGCTGTACACTCCTAGTCCCGTAAGTGAGGGAAGGGGGTGAGCAAGCCAACCTCCGCCCCAGTTCCCCACTGTAAAATGGTACAAAATGGTACATATCAAGCGGGACTTGGAGGTGTTGAGATAAAACAAATCTGGACCACTCACGTTTTTTAGGTGTCATCTCCAGGATTTAAGAATTGCAAACACTTACAATACTAACTTTGCCAAAAGCTTAAGAATATTCACTACATTTAGTAAAGCTGATAAAAAAAAAAACAGTACTAGACATCTGATATTGACCAGTGAGAGATAGATATATATATATATAAAATACAGATTCATTACAGTTTGTTCATAAAACCTTTTAGTTTTTCTATTGTAAATAAAGCTTGAGAGTAACTAACTTCTGAAGCTCTGCCAGTCTTCAAAATGTAATTTACTTCCTACAGCATAAACAAATGAACAGAACTACATGCAGAATATGGAGGAACCGCCACATATGAATGAATACAATGTATGGCTTCAAATAACTCTAACCCAGTTTAGTTGCTACTCCCACTAGTTGATAGCTGTCACAGTTTTCATTACTGCTTAGCTAACCTTAGAAATATGCCAACTGGGGCTTGTTTGCCATTTCTGCTTCAGGGTTTGGTTGTCAAAAACATAAGCTGCAGCCATAAAAACAAGCAAACAATACATAAAATAAGGACAAGCTTGGCTAGTCTTTATAATTATTCAGCTGAACTTTAATTATTGCAAGAATAAGACCAAGTGCCTCAAAAGATAACAAATGAAGAGTGTCATTCCATGTGTGTAAAGTAGAGTAACACTGTTATGGCTGAAAACATCACTCATCATAAACACACAGTGCTAGACATTCACTGTTTCCGAAGTAAAAAAGCATTACTTTGGGGAATTATAGTACGCAGAACAGATTTCAGCTGGCAATAACGTGAATGACTCCATATAGGAGATCAGGCCACGCATGCTTATATGTAGCAGCGGGCTGGGAAGGAGGTTAATAAAACTCAACCTGTAATTTCTGAATTACTTTTGAGCTAAAAATAATGTTTTAAAATATTTTCTTTGGGGGAAGGCAGGGGTTGGGAGAGAGTACAGCATGCTTTATTTTAAGGACTGTGAGGAAAGCTTTTTTAAAAAAAAAAAAGGAACCCTAAAAAATCACCACTATAAATATTCAAGACAATAAATTAATATCTAATAGTATTTAATTAAAAAAAAAATCTATTTTAGATTAATGCATTTATAAACAGGGTTGGTTCTTTTTCCCCTCCAAACAGTGGACTACCAACCCATAAGCTGAACAAAAATCCTGAAAACATACTCATACCATTAACTGCTCTAAAGAGTTAACAATAGTTCAAGACACTTTACTCAAAACCATTTATTAAAGAAAATATGAAGCCTTACATTTAAACACTTCAGTATTTATTATGTCCTTTGGGAGTGGTTATGGAGAGTTGAACTACATACCAACCTACATGAAAATAACTAAATCTGTTTTCATTTCACACTTTTTGTTAATTCTCAGCAAATCTGCATGTGCACATTTATTTTGGAATCGGATACTTTTTCAAAATGTTGCCACTGGCGTTGAAGAGATGGAAAGAGGTACTGCCAACAGCAAGTGGTCATAAAGCGATGGAGGGCTGGCCAACAAAGTACCAGAGCTGGCTCCCGTCTGATGTTTTTTGTCTCAAGTGCCACCAAAACCAGGGGCTGCTCTAACTCCTTCTAACTGGCAGCAGCCCCAAATGGCAGCATTTGCCTACGCTTGCTCAAATCATTCCCCCCATTTGCCGATCAGGAGCTGCAAGATGACCCTGACGTGTCCCGTGCCATCTCCATGCCAGCCAGTGATTTTGCCTATCCTTCTCTGGAGTCATGGGAGCACTTCCTTTGGGTCATTGCTGCTTTTTTTTTTTTTTTTTTGTATATGCACACCAAGACAGAAGAGTGTAAAGTCAATGACTTTTCAAATGAATGCAAGTATGGACTAATGTCTCTCCTCAGCATAAAAAAAACCACATGTCATTTTCTGAGCTTTATAAACTCCAGTTCTGTATAGCATTTGCTTCCCTGAAATCCAAACCTGTTTTAACATCCTGCCTTGGAGCTCAAGGCTGATGGAACTACTACTACTTCATTGCTTCAGCGATGGTGCATTTTATTCCTTGCTTCTCAGTATCTAATCATCAGGTTCTGATAGGGACCAACTATGGACCAAGTAAAACACTAGAGCAAGAAGCTACTGGTCACCAGCTGAAGCATTTCAAAAGATCCATCTTCCCCTACAACAGAAAGGGCAGCACTGCCTTGCATGATGGCCTGCAGATGTAGGCATCCTTAAAAAAAACAACACAGAACACACAAAGATGCTGCACTACATTCTTACATTAGCAAAAATTATCTTCTTTTTATTTTTAATAATTATTCAAGCTCCATTACTACAGCATCCCGGTATCTCAAGGTCTGTGCTATGGCCCTCTACAGAAAGCAGAATACCAGCATATCAATCAGCTGCACTTAATACTGGCCACTGTAGTCAGCTGAGCACACACAGATTGGGTCTGATTTTATTTTTATCTGCACCAACACCAAGATCTTCCCAGCATCCAAGAAGAAACCAGTCTGTAACTGAAGCGGGAGCAGTCCCACCAGTAGCATACTGGACAAGTCTGTCTGGACTGCCTCTTCCTGGGGGGAGAGTGAGGGGGGCTGCTGTGAGCTAGCCCAGAGGAGCTGCCACCGACACAGCGTGGATGGGCCACACTTCTCCTGTCACAGCTGGGCACGCGCAATTAAGACCTGAAAGCCACCACTGCCATGTAAACGGGGCCGAAAACGTGGTTGGCGTGATACCACTCAAGAGGTTGACCGACGAGTGATAGACAAAGTCCAACACAAGCGAACACGACCGCGGTAGTGCACATCATGCGGAGAAACGTGAACGTGTCGGCAGCCTCGTCATTAAAAGCTGTTTGAGGTAGTAGTTAGTGCGAGGAACACAGGCCAGATAAGCACAGGCTGTCTGCCTATCTGGATTGGAGATCTCGCACTTTCATGTGTTCAGGTATGCTTTCCTTTACCACAACAGATGTTTTACTGTATTTCCTTTACACCTAAGTAGAGAAACTGTTCATTTTACCCATCCCCTGCATGCAGCAGGCACAGGGCTCCCAAGTCAATGCTGATCTCAGCACTCCGGCACAAGAGGTAACCCTCTCCTGCCTCCAACCGCCTCAGAAAGGCTACACCCTTGCAAACCCCATTTTCAACCAAACCCAAAGAAAACTCCTAACTTTGTCTGCGATCTTCAGGTGTTAGTACATGTATTGTGAACCTTGAAATTTTATTTTCTATACATACTGAAAACTTCTACACGTTCAGCTCAGTGTTTATCCATTTCTAATTTCTCGGTTGCCAGCGAAAGCACTCTGAAAAATTTAGGACTCCACATAACCAAGAAAAATTGTTAATTACCCTGCTGCCAAAAAAAATATCCTTATTGGGGTACTCAGAAATAGCACCCTCTCATACAATCTTAAATATATTATAGCAGATTTTCACATGCAGCAGTTGGAATTAGGTACACACCTTTCCGTTTGCTATTTTTCACTTCTCAGCCTTAGTCTACTTTCTCCGAATACACTCAACTTTTGTTCTGCCAGAAGCATAAGGAACAATTTATAGTAAAGCCTCAAGTTTTTAAATCAGTGGGAGTTAAACACAAGGCCTTAAAAAATTCTAGACTCTATCTTTATCTTAGGAGCTATGTAAAATATTTTTCCCATTAGCACTTTTCACATCTAAAATTTCGAAAGCCACTGCAGACATTTACATCTACCATTCCCAAACTTTTTATTGGGAATCCTTCAGAGATTCATATTACATAACTCAGCTGGGATAAGTATTTGAGAGCAATTAATCACTGGGGATATCACATACACATCTTTTGTGAAATTTACTTAACTGAAGTCAAAAAGCATTTGACCCTTTCCACACCTCATGAAGTAACATCAGTACGTACATTATAATCCCTTACCAATTTACGTGGTAAAACTGTTCTTCAGTTTGTTTGCAAGGGGTTGTTAGAATTAATCAAAGTAGGGATTTTCAAGGAAGGCTTTTCAGGATTGTTGAAGCAGAAGGCAAGATTTCAGCCTAGGCATTAACCAGCAGACCAGCGAGAAGGCTGCCAGCGCAAGCTGGATTTGAAGGAGAAGCACGAACCACAGTGTTGCAGTGAGTGTCTCTGGGCACACACATAGCCAAGCAGGTGAACAGGAAATCCAAGACACCTTTGGACCATTGCAATATTGATCATTAGAGAAGGTACTTCTGTGGTGAATTTCCCAGTACACCAAAATGAAATGTTATAATGATAATAGAAATACTAATTCCATGCAATGCTGGGGTGAAAAGCAATGCCTTGTATTTAAATGTCTATGGAATGTTACAGGGAACAATTTAACTATTTTCCTTTATCATTAAAGTCGTCTTAATCGTCACAATCGGCCCAAGTCTGCAAAATACCAGGCACTCCTACTCCCTTCCTCCTCAGATCTGGTGGATAGGTTTGGCCACTGATACCCTATTCATCAAAGCCAAACTGATCAAAGTGAAGTTCAAAAGCAGGCAAGCCAATTCCAGCCAGATCAAGCTTGTGCAGCCTATGAATTGGAAAGCAGCTTAATCCATTGGGATATCCTATTTCACCGGGATTGAGATGCAGGCTCTGATACTACCTTACTTGGACGTGCCACCCGACCTTTCTGAATTTTCTTTGTCTTAACTGTAAAATGGGAATTCTCTCATCCTCAAAGTCCTTTTGACATCTATGAGTGAGAAAGTCTTTCAGGTATAGCTATGGCCGCATCACAATGGCCACATCTATGCTGTGGCTCACTTTGAAACATCAGCCTTCAAAGAAGGGATGTTGCTTTTCCATTTAAGGATTTTTTTTTTTTTTTATGGTGGCGGTGGTATTTTCATACAGGGGTTTCCCAGTTCTTTGTGCATCCGTCCATTCTTCTGCATCCACAAATCCAGTATTTCCAGTTTCCAAACTCAAGATCTGTCTCTTCAAGACTTGCAGAGGAAGATCTCTAACCTTCAGGCAAGTCTTAAATTAGAGTAGAGGAGTTCTTGGAAGCTTGCAGTACAAGAGTGCTGGTCATTTTTAGAGGTCTCATAGGGATACTGGCAACCGTGAGCACTCTAAGCATCGGTAGTACTCATAGGATTTCATCCACAGCATTTTAACTTTTGTTGATTTTTCACATTCAGGTTTTTTCCCCTAAAATTCTCTCCGCAAAACAAGTGACACTTTTACCCCTCCCCTTCATCTGTTTATTTTTGTTTCACATACACGCTAAACCCCCACTAGCAACAGTAAGACAACACACATGAGAATCTAACTTGACTGCAAGATGGCTGCAGAGGACAGAACTTTGTTAGTTCAATGGGACCGATGCCTGCCTCATGCTAATTTTGTTTCTCTTCACTCCATCCCTTTCCATTTGTGCCCTCTGTTCCGGTAACCACTCTACCTTTTCCTTCCACGGCAAAACAGATTAATTCATTAAACACAAAGGAGACATCAACTGGGTATCACGGCACAGGTAGCCACGTTCCCCCACTTTCTGATCTCAGGACAGCCCAGACCATGGGCAGAAGCCCAGCTGGGAGCCACAGTGCCAGCCTGACACGGCACCGCTCACCCCACTGCGGCTCTACAGCAGTCCTGCTCTTACATCATACTCGTTACTGAATATTAATAAAGCTTGATTAAAAACTCAAGAGCAATCCTTAGTTAGGAGGAACTCTGTTTTCAGATTTCAATATTGCAAAATCCGGTTTCCAGAGCATTCCTGGATACACCACCGTTCAGGCTGCTACTTCCTCTGCTGGTACTTCCCTCTCCTCCCAAAACAACCCCCTCTCTGTTTTTATAGCATTTCATTGAAGAAGAATGAGGGGTAATCTCAGCAAATTTGCCAAAACACGAACCTGCGATAGCTAGAGCTACTGAAATAAATGGGGGAAAAGCTGGAGGGTGATAGGATTCCAAAAGACTTTTTTTATATAAAAAAGTAATTTAAAAAAAGGTACCATAATCCATACGCAAAGCAAGCTGTTCACAGAGAGGAGATAAGCGGAATATAATAGCATTTCCTATGCAATAGATAGGCAAAATGTTGACCTAAAACAGCTACCTAATTAGGAAACATTAGGAGATATCCTCCCCCCAAAAGAAAAAAAGAAAAAACCCAAAACTTACCTACACACTTTTCACTTTTTCTCTCTCTCCTACATCTTCACTACTATAAACATACTCCCAAAGAACCAGCCTCGGCATTTTTAACTCCTGAAGCGAGCAGGCTCTTCTCTACGAAGACAGTGCTTCAGCCTAATGACAGACTGAGCTCTGAGGATGTGAGCATGGGGGAGGGAAACTTCAATATTACAACCCATCCATCATCCACTTCTATAAAGCTCTTTTGTTCCAAGTTCATACTTAGCAACTCAAGGTCAAAACTGATGTTGGAAAATGCAAATCGTAAGTCAACCCAGACTTTCACCCCTCCATGTCTTCTTGACCTTAAACGCAAACAAGAAACAGGCAAAAAGTAATTTTAGCTACACAATCTACTTACATAAAAATGTATATCAAGGAATATAATCAACTTTAAAATGACTGCAGTTTAGGTCCTTAATCTAAACTACTAATGATACAGATCAGAAAAACAAAATCAGAATATATACATTTAGGATATAATGCCTTTACTTCTTTGGTTTTCTTACCATTTGGACAAAGTCAATCAGTTGTTTTTACCTGCTGGGGGCTTTTTTGTTTGGGTTTTTTTAATTTTTGTTGGGGGTTTGGGGGGTTGGTTTTTTGTTTGGGGTTGGTTTTGTTTGGTTTGGGGTTTTTGGTTTGGTTTTTTTTGTTTTGTTTTTTTTTTTTGAGACACACATGCACAAGATTTGATTGAAAACACCACAGGGAAAACTAACTTGTTTAAAAAAAAACCAACCTTTTCCTCTCTGGTAAAAAACAAAGGAACACATCTCTCTTAGCCTTTGGCTTTAAGAAGTCCTGGGTCAGATGTGGGCAGCCTTAACAAAGAAGAAAAATAGTAGGTATTACGAATAAAAAGCAAGGGTTTCACTGCAGCAGAGAAAACAGGATGTATTCCACAGGCTATAACTATTCTCCTTAGAAACACAATAGGGGAAAAAAAAAAACAAACCACATTCATTATGCTCAAATACTTAAGACCAGACTTTTCAGTGAACCCCATTTTTGCAAGGTTCCACAGCAGAAATCAACAGAGGTGCCAAATACCTGAGATTACAACCTTATCCAGTGGATATTTCCCAGAGGTGCTGTAACAAAAAACAGTTTACATGTACAACACAAAGATGGTGTAAGACAAGAGAACTCTGACACAAAACTGTGATCTAGTATTTAAATCTCTTAATTTTAGGATGATCTGGTAGTCCTTAGAATTGTCATCTGAAAAAAGTTTTATTACAAGAGCTTACATATAACATCTTTCATATGGGAAAAGTCCTGCCAAGAGCTTTAAATATAGCTTTATCAAATGCCAGTTTGGCTTCCTCCATGTGAATTTGGACACTTTAATGAGAGTTTATGAACTTTCATTGGAAAAAAAAAAATGAATGTATAATAATTGTTTGCCATCCGTGTGTCTAAGTAATAGGTTAGGTAAAATACCAGATAATCCTGCAGTCTAACAAAAACATTTTAAAATAAGTTATTTCTCTCCAATAGCTTTTATTTAGCCCTTAAATCACAAGTTTCATTTAAAGCACCATCACGCGTACAAAGTCCTGGCACTTAACTCGGCCTAAAGGGGTGCTTACTTAGGGGAAGGATTGGAAAATGTGTGTAATTAGCAGCAACACAGGATACCGAGGGACTACTTTATTTGATCAACTGCTGCTGTGGATGATGAAGGAGGTGGTTCCCGTAGTTCTCATTGGAGTTCACTTGCTTGCCCCAAGTAAGATGAAGAACAGAACTATATGGTATCTTTTCTAACCTGCTTGATAAAGCTCCCATCAACAAGCAAAAAAAAAAAAAGGGGGTACTGTAACCTAGTTCCTCAACAGTTTCCAAAAACCTAGCCAAGAATCTTTGTCAGAATTTAAAAAAAAAGCTGCTGCTGAAATTCTTAAGCATGCGGAAGGGTTGTTCAGGACTCCTCCTGCAAACACTGAATGCTTTTCACTCTCTAAGAGACATTGCCAACACTATCTGTAAGGTGAAACACTGGAAAGTTTCTGCTATCTCCACTGGAGATAGTTTCCATCTTTCTGAGATCAAGTTTATTACCTCGCCTCTCAACAGAAGCAGTAGGTATTTTTATTGAGAGTATTAAAGCTCTTCCAAAGAAGCCCTGCAAGGTCAGAAGCCCCCAAGTAAATAATTATAAATAAAAATAAATAATATTTTTTAAAAAATTATAATTAAAAAAATGTGATTTTTGGCTGCTGGCTTTGTTGCTTGATTGACTAACATCTTCCCTTACCCATCCTTTTTGAGATAAATGTGCTACGACATTTACCTAAGGCCCCAGAGTACCCCAGCTCTCTTGATCACATTGTCCATCTTGGGTGCAAATTAGCACCCCTCTTGGACAACCTTCCAGTAAGAAAAGTATATTAGTGGTCCTGCTTATAATGCTTTGACAAGAGGCAAGGAGCACAAACTGAAATACAAGAAATGCCATTTAAACATAAGGAAAAACTTTTTTACTACGAGGGCAGTCAAACACTGGCACGGGTTGCCCAGGCAGGTTGTAGATGCTCCATCCTTCAAGATATTCAAAACCCAACTGGACACCGCCCTCGGCACCCTGCTCAAGCCGAGCCTACTCTGACTAGGGAGTTGGATTAGGTGGTCGCATCCAGAGGGTAGTGGTCAACGGCTCAACATCCAGATGGAGATCAGTGACAAGTGGTGTCCCTCAGGGGTCAGTATTGGGACCAGTACTGTTTAATATCTTCATCAATGACACCAACAATGGGATCGAGTGCACCCTCAGCAAATCTGCGGACGACACCAAGCTGAGTGGTGCAGTTGACACGCCTGATGGATGAGATGCCATCCAGAGAGACCTGGACAAACTCAAGAAGTAGGCTCATGTGAACCTCATGAGGTTCAACAAGGCCAAGTGCAAAGTCCTGCACATGGGTTGGGGCAACGCCCAGTATCAGTACAGGCTGGGGGATGAAGGGATTGAGAGCAGCCCTGCCGAGAAGGACTTGGGGGTACTGGTGGATGAAAAGCTGGACATGAGCTGGCAACATGCACTCGCAGCCCAGAAAGCCAACCGTATCCTGGGCTGCATCAAAAGCAGCATGGCCAGCAGGTCGAGGGAGGTGATTCTGCCCCTCTACTCCACTCCGGAGAGACCCCACCTGCAGTACCGCGTTCAGCTCTGGGGCCCCCAGCGTAAGAAAGACATGGACCTGTTGGAGCAAGTCCAGAGGAGGGCCACAAAGATGATCAGAGGGCTGGAGCACCTCTCCTATTAACACAGGCTGAGAGAGTTGGGGTTGTTCAGCCTGGAGAAGAGAAGATGTCTCCGGGGAGACCTTATTGAGGCTTTTCAATAGTTAAAGGGGGCTTATAAGAAAGATGGGGACAGACTTTTTATTAGGCCCTGTTGTGATAGGACAAGGGGTAATTGTTTTAAACTAAAAGAGGGTAGATTTAGACAAGATACAGGAAGAAATTTTTTACAGTGAGGGTGGTGAAACATGGGAACAGGTTGCCCAGAGAGGTGGTAGATGCCCCTATCCCAGGAAACGTTCAAGGTCAAGCTGGACGGGGCTCTGAGCAACATGATCTAGTTGCAGATGTCCCTACTCATTGCAGGGGGGTTGGACTAAATGACCTTTAAAGGTCCCTTCCAACCCAAACTATTCTGATTCTATGATCTCCAGAGGTGCTGTCCCATGCCCGGGATTCTGTGATTTCAAGGACCACGAAAAGAGCATCTACCCTTTCAGTTGCAAAACTCTCAATACATGATCTTTGGTGACTGCTCAAGCAGCCTCAAGAAATTTGCCTTGAAAAGTTTCATTCCATTCAAACTCACACAGTCACAGCTTCAACAGCCGTTACCGACGTGCGGGGAGAAATCAAAAAAGGTACTGCAGCAAACAGCACATAGTTCAAGTACCTTTTCTAACACCCTGTAAGTGGAAACTATGCTCTAGCGTCAACTGAGATCACGCAGGACTTTCAGGCTGAGCGGTGAGAAAGACTCTGGTCACTTCAGCGTTTACTTACAGAGTTCATAACAAAGCCTGCTATTTGGTGGTGTCTGCCTTTTGTCAGTCGGTCATTTTTCCAATTTGCTATTTCTGTTAAATGCTGAGATATTCTGGGGTTCTCCCTGGTAAGTTCAAACTTCTGCTAGAAATATACCCACGCTTTCATTTGCCTTCAGGATTAAGTTTATTCATATTTTATTTATATAACCCACTAATAATAATCTAAATTAGAAATACCGTATGTGCATAGACATAACTAGTGATAAAACCAACGGAGCACAAATATGCCAAGCTGACAGGAGCTCAAACGAAGACAACCTTTTGTCTATCGTGACCTAATTAGTTTTTCTACCAGTTGCACTACACAATGCATTTAAATCATTTAAATATGTGATGTGTTAACCTGCAGCACATTATCTCTATGTACAATGCTAAACTACCAACTCTTCATCCTACTGTTTACAAACTCTAACTACTTCTAGGCTGCAGCAAGTTTCACAATTTGTCAGGAAGGTTACTAACAGTAACAAAGTGATTCGTGAGGAAAAAGCTACTGTATTTTGTGTGTTGGGAAAAGCAGTGGGAGAGGAAAACATGCTCTGTTAGAGCAACAGGGTCAAAACAACATGCCTTGCAGAGTGCTCCCTCCCATGTTACATACCACGCTCTTTAGAGGGGACATCACGAATTACAGAATTCAAGCCAAACTCAGCAACGAGTGGGAGCCAGCAAGATAATAAGTACTGCAGATAGTTTTGGTCTTCGTTCCCATCAAGTAGACACAATGTCTGTTTAACAGATACAGAACAAACAGAGGCTTTTGTGACATGACAAACTAAAAAACACCAAGAGCTGTATGTTTTTGTGCTATTCTTCACCTCAGGCAAACACTCCGTGGATTTCTAATTACCTGTTCTTCCTCCAGACCTCAAGAAGGCCCATAACTGTTATGAAACCTTGGGTTCTTCAACACAGACCTTTTTAAACCACACTTAACTAAATTGCCATCTTCTAGCTTGACTTGTATGTGTTGAGACTAGACTCTCTCGGGGCAAAGAGCCTTATGCTCACAGTTAAATCTGTATTGTGGCTGTGCTAAACAAGTGCTTTCTAATGTTTTAAGGAAATCTGTGATTGCAAGTAGGCCAACACTGCAGTTCCACCTTCCTTCAGGATATGCAAGCACAGCCGTGCAGGGGACTTCTTGCTGAAGGGCAGCCCTGTCCTACCACCGACCACCAAGACAAGGCAGGGCAAGTGAATTGGCTCGCACTCACCTCATTTTCTCCAGCTTTCCTATCTTTCCTGAAGGTAAAGATCATGATTATAGATTACAACTCCATGTATTTTATAATTATTATATAATTATAACTGCAACTATAATTTCAAAATCAACTGTAATAATCTACTTACACTTAAACCACCCTCGTTAAGATCATGCTTGCCTCCCCAGGACGAGGTAAAGCCTACACGACGCTACCCAGGATTTCAGCAAGCGCAGAGGCAGAGCCACTTCGGCACACGTTGCACAACCGGGGCTGAGCCCAGCTGCAGCCTGACAAGGTCGGGGCCCCCCCTCTCTGTGGGACTGCTCCCCGCAGGGCTCGGGCTGTCCCAGCCTGCCCAACAGGACTGTACATGCTCCCCACTGCGAGGGCAGCAGCCAGAGATACAGGGAAGGGTGTTGGCCCCGTGGAGATCAGTTGCTATACCAGTTTCCCTAATCTTGGCTCCCATCAAGCTCCCAAACACGACTGGTACAAAACCTTTCTATTCCCCCATTATTGCCCTTTTATTTCCTACCCTACCCGTTCCCCACGGCATGCATTCACCTGTGCAAACTGACTTTTTGTGATAAATACGCTTATACCTTATAATACTCTTGATCTTCTATCACATACACATGCTAGTAAAAAAAAGCTCGCAGGAGGAACCATGCAGTAACTACATACCTTCATTTTAATAGAACACAGAAATAGTTTAATGAACAAGTTTTAGAAAACTGCATCTAAACTAACACACCAAGGCATATTATGAACATTACAGTATTTTCATTCTCCCTCATAACACATGTAGAACAAACTTATTAAGTTCTTCCTCATATTTGAAGTTCACAAAATAGGGCCTCCATCTTTCCAACACTACAAATCAAAATAGTATAAAGGCGACTATAACCATATACTTCATTGCATTATTGTTCATATACACATTAACATATATCTCAATCTTACAGAATTATTATTTCCAGAAATTCTTGGATTCTTGGACTTCTGCAAAGAAACATTTTCAGTGTCTACTACGTATCTTGGAGGGGGAAAAAAATCATTCAAAATTTGAGAAAAAAAGGATTTTATTTGCTTCATGTCCAGAATAAATGGGGTGGTGGGTGGATCTTATTGTGTCATCAATCAAGCTTTGCTTGCGCTATCTTTCTTCTAAACTGAAAATCAAGTACCACAGCTAACAAAAAAGGGAATGTTTTAGGTAAGTTTTGTAAGAGCTTGTTCCCATTTCCTGGTAGTTGGCTTCTTTTTTCCAATTCAAAATGTTTTAAGTGCCTCTAAGGACAACGTGGCTAACAACATTTTGAGGTTTTCTTTTTAACATTTAAAGATACTGCATTAGCCAAACACCACTTGGTTTTTCAAGCCACTCAAGCAGATTCAGTTACTCAGCATGAACTAGATACCGAATAGGAAGGGAAAGCCAGCACCACTCACTTGGGAGCTCTTTCCTCCCGTACAACAGAACAAAAGGTGCCACTAGAGATAACCCACAAAGCACCCCTCTCAGGTCCTGCTGAGCTTCCCGTAAGCAAACTCCATCTGTTGCCAAAAGCCAAAACTCGCCAAAGTAGAAAACAGAAGACAGATATCCGTTTGCCAGGAGAAGGACTAAGCTTGCTTTCTTACTCAAACCCAAGCTGTTGGGAAAGCTTACCAATGTAACAACCAGACACAGAAGAATATATGTAAGCCAGCGGCAATATTTATCCCACCACTTAAAAGTTCGTGAGAGCTCTTCTGTAGCCAGCATTTTGATACTAAAAAGGAAAAGAACTGGGAGGAGCAAGGAGACAGAAGAGCATTCAAGTACAATATGTTACCATTTAAAATATTCTGGAGAAGTCTCTTGTCTTCATTTGCCACTTGGCCATTCAACCAGAAAAAATAAGAATAAAAAAAACCACCACTGTCACTATTACTCAATATACTTGAAATTTCTACTTTATCGTTTTTCCGCTACAATTTATGTTAGTATTTATTGCTAGTAGAAAAATTAAGTGGCTCAATTCTTCACCTAGCATCCATAGTTCCAATTTACTTTGAGGCATCTGTTATAGTCCTAATCTCTGAAAAATAGGAGCTAAGTTAATTAAAAAATTACTCTCTTAATCAAAATTTGCTTAGTTAGCCTACAGCCTGATTACAGTAAAACGAATATCCAATCAACTAACTTAACAGATCTACTGGTTGTCAAGATGTTAAATTTCAGATTAAAACAGAGCTGCCACTCACATATAGATTAAGGAAATTAAACCTACTGAAACATTAAAATGTCCTTTAAATTCCAAAGTTATAAGAACTCAACCACAGGTACACATTACAGTGAATTCCTTTGAGTTTTTTTTATTTCAAGTGATACTTGGATACTCTCACTTCCACCACCATAATGGTGTAAATCATTTTGTTCCTGATTTATACTCCTATAGCGGAGCAATAGACATCTCTGTGTTTGGAAGGGAAGCATTAAAAATGAACAAAGAGACGTAGTCGGACAGGATTAAGACTATTACTACGGTGCTATCCACTGTGCCGCAACCCCAGCTGGGAAGGCCTTACACTGGGGCTAACATCAAGGGCTATCAAATGGAGGGGTGAGAAGGGGTTGTCGTGAGAAAGCCAGAAGCTCCATCACATTTCACCCTTTCCTGCCTCTGCCCCCCACCCCCTCATCTCCTTCCTCCCAAATCCTGCCAACTCTCAGGCACGCAGAAAGTGCTGTTATTTGAGGAAGGGGAGATGCCCCAGGCCAGTTTTATCAGGCACAACATGGGTGGAGAGGTGCAGAGTGGACATTGAAATGGTCACACCTCGGAGCAGGCAGGACGGGAGATGGAGGGGCAGCTCAGAGCACACCTGGGGTGGGGAGCCTAAACTACTAAAGAAAAGGAAGAGAAGAGAAGAGGAAGGGGAAAAAAAAAAAAAAAAAAATCAGGCCTTAACCTAAAAAACGTGTAGACCAGTGGCTCCGACGGGGAAATTACCAAGAGGAGTTATGGCAAAGCAATCACTCAGCACTGCCCCTCTCTGCAGGCATAGCTACCCTGCCTCCAGACTGAACAGTGACGTAACCTCAACCACATTCAGCAGGACCTTAAACATTCATATTCTAACTACTCATAATTCTCAAAGGGCAATGAAATCTCATATGCACAATGCTGATTAAAGGACAAGAGGCCAATAAATAAATAAATAAATAAAACCTAACTGAAAACACCATAATTCACAAATGACAAAGAAAAAAAACACGACAGCCTGAAGTCAGAAGAAGCCCTGCCCAGCTAAAACACAGTACAATATAAATACAAACAACTTGCAAAGTCCACCCACATTAATCTGTGCTTAACCCACAGGTAGAAAGGTATTTTTTCGAGTCTCTTAAGTGGCATGTCATCCAAGCTCTCTGGAGATTGCCATCCAACCAGCAGGTTTCCTACCCAACCTACAGCCGAGAACAACATTTAATTACCATGTTTAATTGATCTTGTTAACTGTTAGGGTGGACAGCTTTGATCTCGCCTGCTGATAGCTAGTTTACAACTACAAAAGAAACCGGGACTTTGCATAATTGCCAAGCCTTCGATGCGCATTTTTTAATTCCTTCTATTTCTCAATCTCCCTTTCTGTTTGTGCTGCACTAATGCTCCTCACAACAGGAACCAAAGCACATGCCCTCACTTATTGTATCATTTATTTGAACATGCAGGGGAAAAAAAAAAAAGAAAGATGAGGAAAGGGAAATCGCCCCTCCTTCACCCAGAAATACGGAAAAAGGCCAGGAATTACCATAGTGAATCTGGCCTTGGCAACGTTAAGCACAGTATCCCGTGGCTGATGGCAGCTGGTACCAAAAGCTTCAGAGGAAGGTGCAGGAATCACTAAGCGCATGTGGGATAATCTGCTCCCCATCCCCCTTGAAAGCCTCATCTGACTCTCCACTGATTAGAGGCTGGTTTAAATTCCAGGACAGAGGTTTTGAGGAATTTCAGTGGTTTTCCACTGTGTTGTTTTATGTTTGTTAATAGGTTCACCCCAAAAATGCCTCTTCTGCAGGAACTTCATATTAGCAGCTTAGGAGAGAAGCCCACAAGACCAAGATTACTAGCTCGCACTCAACCAAGCTGAGACTTTGCCAATACTAATAGGAAGAGAAACTTCTGAAGACATTTTATTGTATCCTAAAATATCTAGGAACCTTCAAGATAGATCCTAATTAAAAACAACTAAATACAAGTATGTTTAATTCATTAACTACCTCTCCTAAACACCATTTTCCTGAGTGCTCAAGCCAATCATAAGATCTACGGAAATAAATGTTCATAGGTGGTGTATAATAGGTTCTGAGAAATGTACAAAGCAGCTCTACATTTCAGCCAAAGAGTGTCAACTGTTTTCAAAACAGCAAGCCAAACCCTCATCAAACTGAATTCAGCTGGAGCTTTGCCACTCAGCAGGACAGCGACTTGGCCCACCGTCCCCATGGGAAATCTTTTTCTAACTCAGACTTTCTTCCTGCTTATTTCAAACGAAATCTCCTTTGGATCAGGTTGAATTTCCACAGATAATTAGTCTTGCACTAGCTAAATAAAACAAGAGTTATATTGCTTCTGAGCAGCAATCTGAATAATTACAACAGGGTAAAAGAGAAAATTTCTTCCCCCCCCCCGCCCGCCCGCAAGGGGAACTTAGCAATTAACTGTTTAACATGGTTTGAACTTTGCTGCTCTATCTTCATATTACACAGCAACAGAGAGAGGAAAAGTACCATAGTGCACAGTCACCTCAAGCATCTGCAGAGTATCGTAGCTGAACTGTAGCTCCCACATAGTGTTAGAACAGAATTTTTCACCTGAAAGTCAGTCCTTTCTCACCAAAGCTTCCTCAACAGCACACCATGGTTTTGGTGGTTGGTTTGGGGTTTTTGGTTGTGGTGTGGTGGTGGGTTTTTTTTTTCTTTTGGGAGGATGTGTGTTTTGTTTGGTTTTGGGGTTTTTTCCTAAACCTTCTTCTAAAGAAGGTTTCTTCTTGTTATTGTAAGAAGACAAGTATCTCATACACTCTATCCCTACACCAGAAGCTACAGAAAGCCCAGCAAGTCAGCCTGCCCGTTCATCTCCTGCTACTGCTGATACTGTCTTGAATAATGCTCACTTTTGGTGGCTAGGGATGGAGGAGGGGTTTCCCTAGGAATAAGCTGAATAAAGCTTCCTGTTCGGCTAAAGCAGGAAACGTGCTCCAGTACTGCCTTGCACACAAAGAGTGGAAAATACTTACTAAACAAAATAGCAGGAGATGAAGTGTAAACTGGATTGTCCTTCCATCATGCAGACAAATAGAAAGCCATACTCCCCATCCCCCCCAGCTCTCTTGCATTAATGTGCTTAAACTTGAAAAAAAATACATACATATGTATACACGTTCTGCATGAACATCAAATGATTATGCTGTGCCTTTAAAACCAAACAGTGAAGGATTTTAAACAACAACAACGCTAATTATGAGGTAGCATTTCCTCCCTCCCACAGGATCAGTTTCTTCTTGTTAGAATAGGAGGTACAACTGGCCAAACCCCATCCTACTACTGGAGAAACTGAACCAGAAGTTGTCATTAGGTTAACCTCCCAGCATTTCTCTCAAAACATCTCTTCAGAAAGACTAAAAATAGCACAGAAGATGGAAGGGACAGCCTTCCAATCTGTTGAACCATTAAGAAAAGAACAGCAATATTAATTTTTGCCTAAGTATCTGCAGATGGTAGAAGACAAATATTAATGGAAAAAATGTCCTTCTTCACGCCCTATAAAAACAATGACTGTTTAAGGCCTCACAGCATTTCCCAAGAGCTGGCCTTGTAATTCACACAAGATTTCTCTACTGCCATCATATGCCTTTTGATGAGCTCTGATCACTTCAAAGAAGCATTTGTCCTCACCCACCCTGATGTTTAAGAACTGAAAGTGATGAAAACTGCATCACCTAATGCTAGGTCACAGCTACAGATGCACACTACTAGAAGATGAAAAGCTGTTAGGCAAGTTCCACGGTGTAAAACATATTACAGCAGCTGGATGCTGGAAACCTATAACAAAACATCACGCAAAACAGCAATGCACATCAGCTTAATGAAAACCTGACGAAAGACTATTAAAAAGAAGTACTGAATCTAATTCTCTAGACATGGCTAGTGCAGTTAAACTAAGGTCATGCATACTACACTTGAATTTTATAAACCACCTCGAGCCATTAGTACCTCCCACCACCATGAGTTATAACCAGTCATCAGCCCCATAGGGACATGTGTCATCATATTTTCATGTCCCTTCTTATGGCACAACACCCTGCTCATCATGCAAAGCTCAAATACACGTCAGGAAAGCATTTTTCTAAATGGCCTTAAAAATATCCTTGTATTGAAATAGAGTCAGGCACAAGTTTCTCAGCTGAGGGACATAAAGAGAAGCTTCTCTACCATCCTAAATGGAAAGTTTAAGACAGCCAAACTAAACCAGAGGAGCTGAACTATTCCAGTGAACCCCAACATCAGTGGCGAACCCTGGAAAAACCAACCATCACTAAGACCGCATACAACTGAAAGCTACCTTCAACATCCTGAAGTGGACATGAAATTAAACTCTCTGAGTGCGTGTGGCACACCAATACAAAACCCTTGGAAAGCACGCCTCCCAGTTGAAGGGCATGGCAGAAGTCCAGCTGCTCTTGATAGATGAGAAAGTTTACCCCCATAAGTGTTGCAAAGATGTAGCACCTACTGCAGTACAGCACATCATGAGCCAGTTTGCCACATCAGAAAGTTCCTTTACATGGGGTGCAATGAATGGATGTGCTTGAACTAATGCATTCACTACAGGATACCAAAGAGTATATAACAGAAGAGAAACGGCAGAGATCATTCAAGGCACACTGACCTATTAATACTGCAGTACGTGTATCCAGGAGCATATGGATCACACACACACAAGGATGCACCGTACAGCTAGACAAGCAAGTACAGTCCATGACCGTAAAGAATGACTAACTGAAGACAAAGAGCTTTGTTCTGCCTGCTTTCCCTCCCTCACACCCCCACCCATGCTCAGCCAGGAACAAACACTAATGGACCCCTGTTATCTGAAGGATACTACACGGAAACTTTACTTTGAATCAAAATGATGACAGTACACAAATAAAACCCCCTCACAGTTTCAAACCAAGCACTTTGCCAAGCACCTGGGACATATGTAGCGTAGCTTCTAACAGCTGCCAGCCTGCAGCTACTTCCCAAGAAGTGGTTGTGACCCAGATTTGAAGTTTGCTAGTCCTCTTCTGGTCCTTCCCATATAAGATCGTGGTGGGATCACAAAAGTCACCCTGTGACCTTCGGTTCCAAGAGGAAATTATTGTCTGGGCCCCACAAAGAGAACAAAAGCCATTTATTCAAGTAGAAATTACTCATGATTTGAAAAGCAGTTGTACAACGTCCTATCCCCTCATCCTGAAAGCCAGAGCAAAATACTTCAGTCACCTGATACAATGTCATGCTGCATCTGCCTGTGCGCAAGAAATACAGTAGTTTACAGTATTTTCCCCACAAGAAGAGGTTTATGAGCAATAAGAATCTAGTAAATGAGAAAGCAATTAAATTTGTTTACAATCCTTGCTGTTCTTAGAGTCCCACACCAGCAAACAGCTTTCTCCGTGAAGCTTCTGTATCTTCAAAAATGGGAAGGAAAATCCCCCTTGTCATTGTTCCCAAACAAAGCCAGCATTACTGAACCACTCTCTTTGTTTTGCAGATATTTCCCTTTAATGCCAGAAACAGGGGCAAACTTGCAGACAAGCCTTGATGGCTTGCATTATAGAGACGTTCATGATGCTAACTACAACTGATCATCCCACCCGTTCTCCTTGGCCAGATTACAGTATCTAGAAAGCACATAAAAAGAGAATTGGCATGTCTTTTTGTGCAACTTCACGTCAATATGCTTAGCCCACGTATCGATTCCTTGCGACTGTTAGGCAAATAAAATAATCCTCCTTTACAAAAAGTCTGTATTTCATAAGAAAGAAATCATCATTAATTCTTGTTGACTTTAATAAATGAGATCTTTGAAAAGTAAATATTAGCAGCAGCAGTGCAGCTGTTAAGTAGCAAAATTAAATTTGACAGCAGAGATGCCACTTACCAAAGAATTTAAAACCAAATGGAGAAAGCCAAACATAAGAACTGTGTCCAGTTTTGGGAATTGCAATGACAAGAGCAAAGATCATAAAATTAAAAGCAGTAACAGGCTTAGCTCAAAGAACTGAGTTGTAATAGAAAAAAATTATGTAGTAAATATAGAACTTGTGCAAAATGATGACCAAGAGAGAATACAATAACTAAACATCTGACACATGTAAAATTTCAGGGTTTGCACAGTGCAGCACTACCCTTATTTCACCCTTCCCTTTAGATGTGTTGCATCAGTGTGCAGTCATAATTAGCTCCCTATTTAAAACAGAGATAAATAAATACTGCTTCCTGTCAGGGCATCAATGTAATATACCACCATACTGCAGATATCCTCAGTAATAAATAATTCTCATTTCAAGTCTGACTGCACCTTGCTATGCCAAACTAACATAACTATACTGGCAGAAAAGGATATACCTGTCTTGATGAGGAAGAAAAGCTCCTTAAGTTTGTCAAGCAGTTACAAAGCCCCCAAAAAGCCAAACGGGTTATCACAAAACTTTAGCCTAACACTTACAAACCACAGAAATAGCCTTTTGGTAAGGGTGGTGATGGTTTCCTCCTTTGGAGGAACCGTATACTGAAGTATACGATAAGGAATAATTATGCGATGAAATAGGTAAGTTACCCATACAGGGTTCATACTCTTTGAATCTTACGTGTGAAAGGCCTTCCTTATCAATTTTTTTCCTAAGTATGCCATATGCAAAGCAGCCTTTCTACTCCCATTTAAAAGAAAACTACCGGTGGTCTCTGAGCAGCGATCGTATTTAGGCTAGGCTTATACCCCATACAGCTGCTGCAGAAGTTGCAACATAGTTCTTTGGATTCCTCAATGTTTCCAACACATTGAGAAAGCTAAACTGATGTTGCAAGCCATCTTTCACTGAGTCTGTGGGGAGCTAGGACACGCACAAATGCAACTCCTCCATGTAGCTGGTACAGTTTTTACACGATCCTTTCTCCAAAGTTGGACCAAGCTCGGAAAAAAACTTCTCCTATAGCTCTGTGTAGCTGTACAGTTAGTCGCTTCTGAGGGCCACTTTACAGGCTCGGAAAGAAACTTAAGAACCTCCCCATACTGCCACTACTTGGGAGCCCCGAGGCTGAATCTGGATCTTGCCGCTTGTGCTCCTTATGAACTTGAAAATACAAACTTGGGATCAGCTCTGCACACAGAACAGAAGCGCAGGAGAACTGAGAGAGGTACAAAACCAGCTGCAAAGTACATCCAGGCTTCTATTTACTGAGGTCTTCCCGTGCACATACAGAAGAATTAATGGGGCATGTGGGCTGAACTGTCAGGAGCCCGGCTGGCCTGAACTCTAGCGCAAACCCGGCAGAAACATATGAACAAGCCCACCCAGCCCTCCCCCCCTCCCTCAGGATGACCGCCCTCTCTCCCAGCTAAAGTCTCCCCGCGCTGGAAGTGCTGACAGCCAGCCGGCTCCCCGCCGCCCCCGGGTCAGCCCGCTGTCCTCGCTGCGGACACCCTCTCTCTCCCCGGTGAATTAGACCGCTGCCAGACGGAGGCACTGGCAAAACACCGGCAGCCACCGGCCCCGCACTTTGACACCTCACTGCCCGGGTGGCAGCCAGCGCCGGAGCCGCCGGGACGAAGCCCGGGGCCGGGGTCACCGGGAGGGGGGACGCGCTGCAGCCGGCGGGCACCAGCGGGAACCCGGGACGAGCCGCGGCGGGAGGCCGGGGGCGGCCGCCGCCACCTGAACACGGGAAGGACGAGAGGGGGATGCCTAAGTTTCGCCTCTTGCTTTTCCTCTTTTTTTATTTTTTAAAGCAAATAACTAAACGAAGCACAGCGCGCCGCCCAAACCGCCCCGCCAGCGGGCGGGCGCCCCCCGGCCGATCCCGGTCCCGGTCCCCGTCCCCCACTCCCCCTCCGCGCCCCCTCCTCCCCGAGCCGCCCCGCCACCCGCCGCCGTCCCGGGCCGGCGGCGGCGGGAAGGGTCGCACTCACGGATCTTGACTTTGCGGTGGTCGAGGCGGGCGAGGAGCCCTTCCAGGGCGCCGAGGCGGCGCTGGAGCCGGGCGTTGCGGTGGCAGAGGGAGTCCGCCTCGCTGAGGATCCCGCCGAAGATGTCGCCGGCGCAGCGGGAGAGGTCGGAGAGCTGCATCAGCAGCGACACCAGCGCGTACGAGCTGACCTGCTCCAGCGCCCCGAAGAGCGGCACCGCGCCGCGGCGGCGGCCGCAGCCCCCCTCCGCCGACCCGGCGTGGTCCCCCGGCGCCGGGCCGCCCCGCTCCGCGCCGTCCCCGCCGGCCTCCTCCAACCTGCACAGCTTCAGCGGCTCCAGGGTCCGCAGGGGGAACGGCATCGCGGCCGGGGGAAGGAGGGCAGCGCAGGGCACAGTGGCGGGAGGGGGCGGGCGGGAGGGGGGGGGGAGAGAAGCTAGGCGGCCGCCGCGCAAAAAGTCTTCATCCGCGCAGCGCCGCGGTGACAAAAGTTCAGAGAGAGGAGAGAGAGAGGGAGAGAGAGGGGGGGAGGGAGAACAATAACAAATGAATCGGGGCGGGAAGGCGGCCGCGCTACGCGCTCCGGGGCTGGGGGGGAGCCGCCACTGCCGCCGCCGCCTCGGCGGAGGGGGAGCCCCGCGCGGCGCCCATGTGCGGGAGCGGCCCCCGGAGGAGGGAGCGGCCCCGGGAGGAGGGAGGGAGAGAAAGAGGGAGGGACTGGACGGGACCGGAGGGGAAGGGAGCGGGGCCGCCGCAGCACGGCGGGCGCGGGGAGAGCCTGGGGCGGCGCGGCGCTGCTCTGCGGCCGGGAAACAGGAAAGAGCCCGGCTTTCTCTCCCCGAAGTGGAGATTGGGGAGGAAGCGTGGGAGGGGGGCTGAAGCGCCCTGGATGCGGCCACAAAGGAGGAAAGCCAGCCGGGGGGGGGGCGGGAGGCGGAGGAGGAGGGAAGAGAAGAGAACAGAAAAGCCCGGAGCAGCCCCACCTGGGCAACCCCGCGCCGTTGCAGGCACTTTTCTGAACGCACCAAACTCCCAACCCGGAAAGCGAGAGCTGGAAAGAGAGGAGGAGAGAGGGGAGGGGAAAAAAAAAATTAAAAAAAAAATTAAAAAATGCCTCCACGAACCTGGGAAAAGAAAAAGAGGCCGCCGCCTACCTGTAGCTCCCCGAACTGGAGCCTCTGCCAGAGCCTCACCCTTCCCGGCCAGCTAACAGCCAAGGTAGCTGCCGCCGGCCCGAGCCAGCGGGGCCCCACGGGGGGACGCCAGCCCCCTCCGGCCCCGCTGCCGCCTCCTGCCCGGCGAAAGGGGCCAAGCGAGTGATGGGGCAGGTCTGGCCTCAGCCTCCTTCCCTGCGCGGTGCAGGTCGGGCCGGGGCTGCTGCTCAAAGGCAGGGGAAGAACAGCCTGCCTGGGAAACGCGAGTGGCGGTGCGAGCGGAGCTCTAACTGTTGCGTGTGGTTAATTTTTAGTAAGAGAGATTGACGCTGAGGTAGGAAAAGCAAAGTCTGAACCGGGCAGCGTGACATCGAGTGCCGCAGCACGTAATTCTGGTATGGACCGAAGGCAGGTTCGAGCCTGGGAAGCCCCCGCGCTTTGCCCGTGTAAGACGCGGTCAGCTCTTTATCGAGACGACTGCTCTAATGGGCTATTCCCCACAGAACCAATTTAGTCTACTAGCAACTGTCAACAGCTGCTATTTAATTTTAATTGGACAATGCCCTACTGGCTCTGGCTCCTGCTATATGATAAAGAGAGGAACCCAATCCCTCTCCTCTTGTGGAAGAGGGCCCTGGGGAAAAGTGGTTGTATGGCCGCGTCCTGCCCCATAGCCTGCTCCGGTTCCCTCTGCAGCTGCCACTGGTGAGTCTGTGTGATGAAAGAAAGGGAATCAGCTGGAGAAGGAAGGATCCAAGGACAGATCCACTCTGCCCTTCCATTAGCATCTTGGGGACACATAATTTATGACAAAATATTCTGCATCGTAGTAATTCTTATATGCAGTTTTAGCCTTGGTTACTTCAGGGAAACCTGAAGAAAACTATTCCACCAGTAGTGTTTCAGAAGCTCCTTAGTGCATGGAGGAGTTTGGAGGCAAGGCCACAGACAGTGGAACACAAACCAAAGGCTCAATAGCATGCACAAGAGTTAAGATGTACAGGAAACACATTTGGGGTGACACTCATATGCAAAAATTGCAAGTCACTAATTCTTCTCATTCATTAATCAAGAAAAGTCTTTCATCTTCAAGTTTTTTGGGGGGGGGGAGAAAAGAAAAAAGCAATGCAATCTAGTGTTAAAAAAATAAAGAGCAAAACCACCTTTCTTCAGACCTCAGTCCGAACAGGTTACCAATGGATAACTTTGCAATTTGGAATGCTCCCACTGATATTCTGTTACAGACAGTACCACTGAGTGCATATGTGCAATATTTGTAGAAACTGATGAGAAGAACATGGTGCAAACAGGCTAAATGGTGTTTAATCAGGGGTTTAAGCGCATAAGGAATCCTAAGCAATAGTCTTGCGAAGGGGAAGCTGTCAGGATTGATTAACAGAGGATGGAAAGCAGTCATTCTCATATTGAATTCTTCTGGTTTTGTTTTGGGACATAATGTCTTCATTAGTTCTTAGATGTGTTTGGGGTAGTTGTTTGATAAAAACTATGGACTGTTCGCTGGCATGTTTGAATTGAGAGGAGTGTATCTTTGTATGTTTTGTTTAAATTATAGGAGTTTGATCGGGAAACCAAGTATGAGGTGGACTTAAATATAAAACATAGTAGGAAGAAAACAAGCGAAGAGCTTGGTTCAGGTGTCAGCTGAAAAGAACCCACAGCAACGTATCTGCCGGGTCAGATATCATCAGACCGTGAGCATGTTTGTTTGATCGGAAATTACTCATTCTTATTTTGAAGTTTTAGTAATAGGTAGTTTTAAAAAGATACATTTACCAGTCTAATATCCTTTCTGAAAATTCAGATCAAATCCTGATATTGCAAATATTCTTGCATGTTCTTATCTGTAAGCAGGAAAAAGTATTTAAAACAGATATGAGCACAGGGAGAATAATAACAAGAAATCAAATCTTTAGGCAACACTTAAATGCAGTAAAGAGCCTCAGCTACTGTGAGTGAGTGGAATTTCACTGCCAGTGAAGCCTACTTTACCTATTTCACTGGTTCCTATGTTTGCAAACTGTAAAATGAACTACTGTGACAGCTTGAATATTTCTGGTGGGAAAAATGTCTCATAAAAAATAAGGTCTTTTTAGAACTGACAGTTAAACCAAGTGAAGAAATAAATCTGAATTTTAAATGCACTGACATTCTTGAAACATTCAAAGTCCATATGTTTATGCCAGAACAATACTTTTTTTCTCATTAATTTACTTGGGTCTGTTTTTCTGGAATGGGCTGTTACTATATGGAATACTCAGAAAAAAACAGGTGTGAAAAAAACGTAAATATTGAGTGACTGAAATGTGAACATCGGTTAACTGAAACCAGTAAAGGACAGTCTCAGAGCTTGTTTCTTCCCATGCAAAAGGAGGGGACGTAGGAAGGGAAACGGAGCCTAGATACTTACACAGCCAGAGATTTAAAGTATTCATCATGCTGGAAAGGAACGGGGATGGCCCTGGTGCTTCTCCCCGCTGTCCGGCAGGCCACTGCCCTTGGGTGAGCCTCCCCTGCGGCTCACAGCCCTGCACGTTCAGGTCAACGCAGTTTGTGGCAGTTGTGGTATGCAAGTGGTGGGAGCGAGGGGCTGCTTTCCATTTAGCTGCGTCCGCTGGAGAAGGAGGTCTGCAAGCTCAGTGGGCAGCAGTCACTGTCACTTGTGCAGCTAAGCCTGGCAGAGCTGTGACCTGACGTTCTGGGTCTCACACCTGCAAATGCCCTCAGTCAGGAGTGGGAGATCCTCTGAGAAGTGGAACAGAGCCTAGAAAACCAAGACACAAAGGAGGAAGACAGACAAAAGGACAGTAGAGACTTTACTAAATGTTTCAAGTCAATATTGATTTCATTTTTAATGAAAGTTCAAAGTTCATTGGAGAGTTCATTACATCTGAATTGCAGCTTTCTTCCTTCAGCATTTTAAGCCTCAAGTTAAATTACCAAATTAACTTTCATGTTCTATTTCAAGAAACAGGAGACAAGTCTTGTGGGAGTTACTCATCACCTATTGCAGAATGAATGCTGCTCTTCCCTCGGATTGCTTCTGCAATCCATTTGGGCTCTTAGAAGCAAATGGCGAGCATTAGTACAAGAGCCACGTGGCCAACCATGAAACATCAGACAGCTCTTCCTGAAATTGTAGTTACGTTCCAAAAGGGTAGTTTAGATGTGGTCAGCTGGAATCACCAGGCTCATCCATTGTAGCTTAGCCCACAGATTCAAGCTATATGCCTGTGTAGGCTAGCAAAGCCCAACCAAGTTGATACACAGAAATAAACAACAGTACAACTTGGAGGGATTGAGGAGGGCATTTCTTGATTGCTCCCAGAGCAGCACTAATGAGCTCTGGTTTGTAATTGAGAAGGCAAGCTCAATGTTCTGGGCACAGAGTCAGCTTCTGTATTTTTGAGTTACTTTGGCTGTTGAGCTGTAGAAGTTTGGTGTAGGCTTAAAATAGAGGCAATTCTGCAAGAGAAGGAAGTTTTCTGACATTTTATTCTTTCCTGGTTAACCAAAACTATGTGGATGCTCCCAGTCTTGTTGGGTCACTGGTCTCTTTTAATCATCATACATTTCATTTCTGTCTTCAAAAGAAAACCTTTTTCAAAGAAACCTGCATAAGATAGGCAGAAAAGTTAGATGGTACCAGAATTTTGCCCATTTCTTCTGTGGTCAGTCCCTCATGACTGCATACTTTTTGTGCTTCATATAAGTATTGTTAAATGATCAAATTAATTACCATAGAAAAAAATGATAGCTGGTTTGCTGCGTTTCTTTAAATTTACACGCCACTATGTTAGACTGAAGATCACCGTTGCCTGATGATGCTGCAGAACTTCCAATCATCACTTTTCTTCCAGCTTACTGATGCCAGGGACTGGCATTTTTGTGTACTGGAATTCATACCCAGCATGGCCCAAAAGACTCCCTCCTTGTCCAGAAATGGAATCTTGTGGATATTCTTTTAGAACTAATAGCAGAACTTCTCCGGTGATGACAGGTGCTTCTCTGACACTGGTTGCTTACGAAGTCCTGTCTCCCTGGATATTCACTGTTTCCAACTTCTGTCAGCCGCAAGCTCACCTTCTCTGCCTTATCCCTGCGTCATGCACTTGCTTGAAGCCTGGAGCTGAGCTCCCTTTTCTGTTTAGTTCTGTAATATTTTTGCTCCTTTTCCTCACCATTAAACAAAGGCAGCAGTGTAACTCAAACACCTTCATCCCTGTTATTCAAAGTACTTAGCAGATGTATCCACACTTTCACAGTAGATGAGTTTAGTATTTTCTTGAGCACTATCTTAAAGGTTAGTGGTTTGCTGCACCAGTCCCTGTGATTTTTCTGTCCCTGCTCTCTTTTCTCTGTCCTAACATTGAGCTAAAACTTATTCTTTGAGTCTGTCCAGCTTGTGGTTTAGACCTTGGGTTGTTCTGCTAGCTGGTCCTTGAGCTTTTCAGAGCTACAGAGCTCTGCATATCTACACAAGTGCAAGAGCTAGCACACTGTGTTCTGCCAGCTTAAAATCTCTCAAACCCTTTCTCATTTTTCTGTCCTTACACAGTTGTCTTTGGATAAAAGCCATGCTAGCAATGGTGCAATGGAACAAAGCTAACTGCAGTAGGAATGACACCATGGGGGAAGTGGTAGTTGTGATGGCCTAAGGATATGATTCAACAACACACCAACCAGGCGTAACAGCTCTTTGCCACTAAAAGAGGAGCTCTTCCACCCCTGCTTTCCTCTTTCCGTTCCTGCTTACAGATGCATGGTCTGTAGCTTGCTCTGCAAGCATCTATGGTCCTCAGTGTAGAACCACTGCAGCTGTGCTGCATAAAATGAGGCAGCTGATGTGTTGTGAAGAAGTTGCAGGAAAATGTGCTCTCAGCACTTTAAGACACAGCAGTATGTTGGATCATTCTCAAGGGAGCAGAACAGTGGGGTAAAATCTAGGCTGTGAATAGAAACACATGCAAGAGATCATTGAGCCTATGAAAACATGACTATAGCATTACAGCCCCCTCAGAGCTCAAAGCACATAGTGATCGTCAGAGGCTTTTGGTCCTTGTGTTCAGTGGACTACAGTGCAAAGAGAAGACTGCCAGTCACAATGGCAGTGTGGGACTGAGAGACAACCCACCTTTAGGACTCCAGTTCCCCCAAGCTGTCTCTCCCCATAGAGAAACCAAGTTGCTGAGAAATTACCTCAATGGATCAATAATACTGCTCCTGCAGTTGCCATACCAATTTTCTTCATTTGGTTAAGGCGTTTCTGTGTCTTTTAACAAAGTGCATGCCTCACTTCTGCTTCCTCTGTGGCAAAAAAAACTTCTGATATATTTTTCTTCTAATTGATAAAGTGTTTCGGTTTCCACTTCACAAGGACTTCAGCCATCTAAATATCATAGAATCACAGAATGGTTTAGGCTGGAAGGGACCTTTAAGGATCATCTAGTCCAACCCCCCTGCCATGGGCAGGGACATCTCTCACTAGATCAGGTCACTCAAAGCCCCATCCAGTCTGACCTGGAACACTTCCAGGGATAAGGCATCCACAACTTCCCTGGGCAACCTGTTCCAGTGTCTCACCACCCTTATCGTGAAAAAGTTCTTCCTTGTATCTAATATAAATCTAATCTAAGTCATGTATAATTATTCATTATTACTGAGTTACACAGCTACAGGTATGCATACAGCAAGTGACTGTAGGACAAGAATATGGGTGTCATCATTTGTAAAAGAAAACCTTCATCTGGAAAAAAAAATCCTGGAGGAATTACCAGCTGAAAATCAGACTCAACATATGGAGGTTTCATAAATGCTGAGCAAAGTCTTTTGTTGCTGTCCCTAGCTTTAATTAGAATAGTTTGTGTTGAAAGCTTTTGTAAATTCCATATGAAATTTTTATCTAAGACACTGACCACATTTATGTCTTCTCTAATTGTGTTATATGTGGTCTCCTTTGAAGTAATTACACAGTTTACATTTTGATTCATTAACTAAATATTGTAACAAAAAAGCCTAAAACAGTTTGGAAAACAATTCAGTCAAGACTTGAAATTGTATTCTTTTAACAAGGCTGATTATCTTCTCAAATGAATGCCTCAAGACTCAGGGCAAACAATACATCCAACAGACAGGAGCCTCTTAAATTGCTTCCCAAACATGCAGACTGTGCCGGTCACTAAAGCAGAACTCAACTTCTCCTTAGGTATTAGCTTCCCACCATCAGTCACTACAGGTACAGCAAAGTACTTGTTTAAACTATAACACTTTTTAAAAAATATGCCACCCTATTTCAGCTGATGAACGCAGATGGATGGTACGCCACTTGGTCACAAATGATTTTTGATACGTTGCAGCAGCTCCCGCCTCATAAGTAAAATACAGGCTTTGGTCACTGAAAAAAATGTGGGGCATGATAAACCATCTATCAACCAACGCAGATTTCCCCATTCTCTTTCTTGCGAGTGAGCATGGTTTGTCACTGTGATCTCCACCATGGATGAACCAGTCGCTGCTGAAATTGTAGCGGGGGCTGTGTGCAGGAATCTGCAACAGAATCCACCACTGCCTGAACTCACCTCCCCACTGTTTTAGGGGTTTTGGATACTTCTTGAAATTTTCAGATTTAAAAAAAAATACAAAATATTTCCGAAATATATTTAGTATACTATCCATGTTGTGGATATTTACAGGATGCCAGAAAAAATTCTTTTGGCTTTAAGCTGACTTTTAAAAATACTCATTTGAGAAGAATCTCCCACTGTGGTAGATCATTAAAGGTCTCTGGCTGCCTTGTTTATGTTCCTCTGCATAATTTCATCTACGTGATGATTGGCTGGGATGAGATCCAATGTGTTCATGCTGCAAAGCTCAGTGTTTCTGTTTATATACCCAGTCAGTCTCAGAGACTGGCATATTGCTAATAAAATATTTTCAAATTCCAATATAATAATTTGGAAGACTGACAGTAAGGGAAAAGCTATTTTATGGCTATCTAGAAATTACACTGAGTAGTAAAGTCTACACTACGTGAGGATCTATACACCTCCAAATTAGGAAACTCAAAGCAATACCTGTGACGGCTGGCCTGGTTTTATTTTCTATGACATGTGCAGTGGTAGTACCACTGCTGTACAACAGTGTAAGTGATCTGAATTACTGGTGTTGCAGAAACATTACTATTAAAGTTTCTAACTTATACAAACAAAACCCTTTATTAAATTTAAAATAAATTGAGAGTGATATTAGAGAAAGTAAAGGGAATTAGGATTTTTAGCACATACTGCTTTCTGCATGTTCCCAGAAGTTTGTGGGTACCAAGTATGTGATTATGTAATCACTGTCATAAATGCAGCTGTGTTTATTTAATTGCCTAGATCAGACAAACTGTACAAGCTAAGCATCAGCGTCTTGTTCATAAATCAGTAAAAAAAAATGTAGCACAGTATGCAAGATTTACTCAGACCTTCTTTCTGTTCCAAGTGTTTTCAGACTTGGCATAGTATGCATTCCTTAGAGGACTATGAATGTGCCGAGTTTTAAGCATTTCTAGCAAAATCATTTTTTAGTTAGTTCAAGAAAAAACATATAAACACTTTGCTTAATAGCGTAGGAATCAACTTTTAAATACAGTGAAATACAGCTAAAAAAGTTCTGTTTAGTTTTTCTTAAAAGTGGGATGAAAGAAAGTGTAAAGAATTTCAACCTATTTCCTATTTCAGGAATAGCTTCTTTAGAAGACAAAAAATGCTGACTGTATTTGAGCCTCTTTCAGGAGTCTCCCTTACGGTCTCTTCCCAAAAGTCTGCAAATTTAATCCCTGGTTGCACATACACAGGGAAGAAAAAACCCAAAAACCAACCCAATAAAACAAACCCCAAACCCCCAAAAATAGTCTCACAATGATGCCACTTTAGTTCGTTAATGTGTTGACTTTTCTGTGCTTTGTATTTAATGACAGTTATCACTGCAGTTTTGAATACTAATACAGCCGTGATCCCAAACCAAAACTTGTAAGTGCATGTAGTCAGTTATTTTCCACTGGAGTCTATAACTTTTTACTATGCTTTCCCTATAGTTGTTTTTTTTTAATATACTTTGATAAGGAGGTCTCATTTAAACCTGTTATTCTATTAAGTTAAGAAAACCTTAAACCAGAAGTATTCTCACTAATATCTACTGTACCATACTATAATTAACTATTAGGCTATGTACAATTGCCTTCACTGAAACAGTGCTACTCGCATGCCCACTGTATTCCATCATGTATTTAAGCCTTAAATGTTTTGCTACAGCAGCCCTCTTTATTCTACACGAATACAGTGCACACAAACACAGGTGTCCTGTTTGGACCTGGGACCTCTTGCTGCTATTTCTTTTTAGTATTTCCAAGGCAAAGGAAAATGCTTTGAATATTTAACTTTTCCTTTGCTAATTAGAGTTACTGGAGTAAAATCATATTAAAAAGAAAACTCTAGTATACCATTTACCATATACATTGCTTAGAAACAGTTTTCTGAACAAATATTTCTGTATACATTTATTCTCTTTAGGGAATGGATTTTTGGTTGGTTTTAGTTCTGCATTTGTGTATGTCTAACAAAACAGTGTCTGAAATTACAAACATGCTTTCCGATGTCTGTTTGGAAGAACAGACATGTAGTCAGTGGAACTTCTCAGCAATGTATCTTCTAGCCTGGAAAAAAATAGTCAGCTGATGCTTTTAAAACACCATAGCAGTTGTATGTATACCAAGCCACCAAGCTATAGAGGGGGAAGGGAATTAAATTTCCCAAGCAGCATGAAGAAGTGACTTGAGGCCAACTACAAATCTGACCAGGAAAAATTGCAGACTGCAAATAAATCACTGTCCTACTTTGATATTAAGATAACAATCTGAGTTATATTTCTAGAATATAACTATATATTTCTATAATATAACTTTATTTCTATAACTGTAATTATGAGAGCTGTATTTCGTGCTCTTAGCACATTCAATAAAGGAAGTCTACCTGCTTGCCTTCACAGTTCTTTGCAGGCATAATCTTCACAAATCTTCTCACTTAGAAAAAATTACTGGATTTTCTTGAGCTGAATTGAAGTTTCCAAATGAGGCCTATAATTTTGCGTATGGAGTTTACCATTTTAAAAAAAAAAGTATATTCAGGTTAGTTTTATATTGTGTGGCTCAAGAAGAAAATTATAAGTTTGCCTGGTTTTCTTTTAAGCCAAAGGATCCATCAACAAAATTCACCTACAAATTCTTTCCTGTAAGCTACAAATTCATCCTTGCCCATGATGCCAACAGAACCTTTGACAAAAATTAGGTTGCTGCTGTGCTTAAACCATGGTCAATCACGTAGATCCAGGTAATCTAATTGTTTCCTTTTTTCTTTTCCCTCTTTTGTCTGGTATCCACCTGTTGTATGATCTTTGTGGTAGGAATTGCCTTCATTTGCTCCCTGAGTTTGTACAGAGTTTCGCACTATTGGGATTCTTGGCCATGACTGAAGATTCTGAGGTGTGTGCAGGTGATTACGTCCACAAGCCCATGTTTGTGCACACTGGAGGTGAGGCTGAAATTGTTTTTAAAAGTTAAACTGTATTTACTGGACCTTCCCTGACATGCCTGGGTTACTCTGTACCAGCAATACTGTTCAGTGGCATTTCATAGAGAGAATGTGAATAGTAGTTTCTCCTACTGACAATAAGTGTAAACACTGGCAAAGAAAATAAAACAATTTTTGTAGGCACTTAGCCAAACTATTAGAACTACTGAGCAAGTATTTTATTTCAATTGTTACCTTAAGACTGGTTTTTTTCTGCAAGGTTTTACTCCATTATGGTCCTCTTGTGATAAATTACTGAACAGTTTAGAAAGCAGGCTACAGAAAACAAAAGATGCACCTTGGTTCTTTGTGATATGAGCTGCATTTTCTATCTTGTTGTACTAAATTAATCATAAACATTATTCAATATTTAAATATTTAAAAGGGGAAAAGAGCAGGTGCCTGCCAAGAACAGGTGTTACAAATTTAAGGTTAAATAAAATGCAACAATCCTTTCCACATACTATTTCCAGAATATACATCAGAAACCATACTCTGCACTAATACGTCCCCAGCTGTGCAGAAGAAAAGCCTTTTGTCACATGTTTTCTGATCTGGTCTTGTTTCTTGAATTTACTTCCCACTTTGGTTCACAAGGGTTCTGTTTTGCTGACCTTGATGGAATTCTGTAAATATCATGTTGCCAATCTTAGAATGATTGTAAACATCATTACATTTACAGTGAGTAGCTCAATGAGTACCTGCAGAAATAATTCAGCAGGCTGCCCAAGGATGAAAGACTTGCCCAAGGTTTATTTTGATTTATTTCAAAAGCACATATAAAATTCATTGTTGTCTACTATTGAACATGCATGCAAGCATTTGAAGGAGTGGTGCCATATTATCCAAGCCTTTTCTCAAGTCTTATCAATGTGTCATTTGAGTCCTGTGAGAAAGGTTAGTTATGATAAATTTAGCGAAAGTTTGGTGGAATCATTTGATTATAATGTATTTTAACATGTGAACAAGCACTGTCCAAGCACGACAATGGTGAGAGATGGAGATTAGCAATCATCCTGTGCAAAAAGTCTTCCCTCTCTGCTTTCCCTCCACACTTCCTTTAAGTGACCACAGCCTTATCCTGGAGAAAACCCTACTCTTTTTACAACATGCCAGCATCTAAAAACATGGAAAACATTTTGCAATAATTCTAATGAAGAATGCGTTATACGCTAGTGAACCACCAATGCATTTCTGACTAATCTTAGTTTTAAATCCCTGACAGAGTCTGAGAAATTGTATTAGGTTTGGGACTATACCTTAAATACTGAGTGTGTTGGCAGAGCCAATGATAGACTTTTTTCTTTTCCAGATGGAGCATCAGGGTTATTAAAACAACTAATGTACAGCTCCAAAGTGCTTTCTCTCTGGAGGATCTTAATGCATGTTACAAATATTTAGAGGAAGGCAAATGTAACTGTACAATAGCTTCTGTGTCTACTGAATCCATATAGAATAATAACATGTGCTTATATATAACTAAAAATTGTGTAAGGAAAAACTTCTTCACTAGGACTGTAACACAGTACTGGAACAAGTTATCTGCAGGGATGGTGGAACCTCCATTCTTGAAGGTTTCAAGGCCTGGCCAGACAAAGCCGCAGCTGACCTGATGTGGCAGTAGCCCTGCTCTGAGCAGGAGGTCATGCCACAGGACATCTGTGCAGTCTTCATCCTTGAAGGTTTTTCAAGATAGGCTGGATAAAGCCCTGGGCAACCTGGTCTGAGCACACAGCTGACCCTACTTTGACTTGGAGACCTCATGGTGTCCCTTCCAACCTGAAGTATCCCATGATGCTATGACCTCAAGAGGTGCTTTCCAACAACTATTATTTTCATGATACCGTGAATATGAAATCCCGACTAACTAGTGGACATGTTAATAATCTTTCAACATTAATTTTCCAGGCATATAAAGAAATCAGGGTGGCTTTTTTTCTGGAGGCAAGACCACAGCATACATCCCAGGGGTCCAGCCAGGAGCTGAAGAGAGAGCTGGAGACCCTTAGGTTAGGCAGGGATTGAAGGCCCTGGGCTGAGACGAAATGGGGTTCCTGGGCCCATGGGTGGGGAGGGGGGGTTCCCAGGTGGGACTGGTCAGGGCCATTCAGGCCCTAGAGGCCTAGTTCTTGGGGTGACTGCTGTGTAACATTGCTGTGTGCACAGAAACTGCATCTGAACCACAAACCTGCTGGAGACTGGGAAGTACTCAGAGGCAGCATCACATGTTTGCTAGCTTCTTACAGTTTTTTGGCAGGTATCTGCAATTGGCTGCTTTGGAATTAGGACACTGGGCTATATGGACCTTTGCTCTGACCAGCAGAGCTGTCTTTATAGTTGGTGGAATTCATCAAAGCTCCCATGATAAGAAGAATCAGCTTTCATTCCTAGGGATCTCCTAGGTCCTAGGGAGATCATCTCAGTCTTTGAGGAACTATAAGAGCAAGGGGCCAAAGCAAGGCTGGAGAGGAGAACTTAAGATACACTTAGTCAAAGAGAAGGAACTGGGGCACGACAACAGTAGACACCTCCAGAAGTGAGGAAGGCTGGAACAAAACCGACCAAGAAAGTCCCAGGAGGACATTAGCAAGGAGCTAAAGAGGTTGGTGTATGGTAGGAAACTGGGGCAAACTGAAGGGAAAAGCTTTGAGCAGCCATCCTACTTCAGAGGCAGGCTTACGTGTAACCAAAAAGATTCTGCTTTCCAAGTGATTCAGCAGGTCTCTTCTGTTCTCCCTCCTTCCTCCCTTCGTTACTGCGCTGTGGGTGCCCGAATCACCACACTCCTGGCCCGAGGAGGTGGTTTATTCAACATCTACATTCTGGCTAAAGATTTGTTTAGTTTGTAAGCAGGTCACATATTTAATGTTTTGGTAGCTAACCAAGAATTGATTTTTTGCAGGAAGCTGACACTGGATACACACATAATACTGGTGGAGGTTTTAAACTACTTGCTTTCCTGTGTAATAGTGCTGACTTCAATGGACTATTCATGTTAGAGAGACGGAAACTGATCAGTAATAATATAGAAGTCTAAATATTTATATATGCTTATATTCCTTCGCTTAGATGGCCAAATTGTAGTGTGTGTATATATAGAGACAGACACAATGTAAGTATACATGTTGACACATTTTCAGTGACATTTCTTGAGGGCATATCTGTCATCATTCTGTAAAGCAGCATACACATGTGCCTAACCCACATGATTCTACATCTATATTAATCCAGTGTTAATTAATTTTCCTTATATATCATTTCAACTTTGCTGCACTGTTTGGCACATTTAGGTGGCTGATAGATACACACGCACCTTGTTATGCTGCTAGTCGTAAACCAGAAATAATTACTTTACTTCATATGAACAGGTATGTCCCAGACTACGCTCTTTTTCGGAGGGTGATGCTACAGTAATGTCATGTTTCCATGAGTACAAGGTGCCACCCTGTGAAATACATTGAGATTAATTATAGAAGCTAAAGAACTAGATGCTTTCATCACTGTCTTGGAAGCCTTTAGCACTGACTTGCCATCTCATGTTAACTGAATAGGGTTTTCAGAAAGAAGAATCTGATTTTATTTGCATGCATATCTCAATACAAAGTACAGACTAACTTCTTTGAAGTTCTTCTTCAAAGCGTCTTCAAAGGTGGGCCTCTAGTTTGTAAGGAGATATACAGGTAAATAAAATCAGATTCAATTAACTTATTAATTTGCTTCTTTAACAATAACATTGTTACTATTAAAACACTGTTATCCTTGGAGCACTTCAGTCAACAAGTATACACAAATGCTACCGCTGTAATGCTTGATGGTGTTGTCAGAAAAAAGCCTTATAAAGGAAGAAAAAAGCATTTTCTGAACTGTGAATCATTACCACAATACAAAATTATGCAAAAGCTCAGCTACATGGAGATAATCCAAAACACACTTTTTCCCCCCTGGTGAATGTATGATATCTTTATCTGATTCCAGGCAACAGTGTTATCTGCAATAGGATTTGTCCTATCAAATCAAGACCATGCTACCTGTGATTCTTTGCTCTTAACTCAGTATTATCTTTCATAAGGCATTAATTATTCAGTATAAAATAACTTTCACTATGAAAACATACAATAAAGTCTGATGCTTTCCCAATTATCTGCCCTTGTAGGCTCTGTTAAATCAGATATAGAAGTAACAGAGACATTTTAATAATAATTCTAATGTCATGTAGTGTGCAGTGATAAGAAATGTACTTGGAACAAATCATTACCTGCATGCTAAAATTGGTTGTGCATCTTTTCTGGGGTGCCAAGTCACACACTGTTTTTGTAAGAGTAACTAAGTTAGTGTACCTGATCCCTCATACTGAGATACTAAACTGAAGCAGGGTTGACTGCGGAATCCAACTGTTTTCTGAATATAACAGTAACTTTATTTTAAAAATGCTTATAGTAGTGATGGAAAGATTTTCCCTTTATTTAAAAACAGCCCATAAGACATTCTATTTCAACTGCTTTGGTAGAAACAAAGGATACCTAGTCACCTTCCGTCCTGTCAAACCTCTCTGCTTTGTTCTGCATGCACGGAACACCATTAATCACAGGGGAAAAACCAAACCACACCTCTATATACAAACTGCAAGGTGGGTACATTTACTTGCTTATATAGAGTGTGAGAAGTGAGCAGAATGCACACAAAACAAACATTTCCGAAGTTACCCTGCAGAAACAGTATTTATCTTATACAAATCTCCCAAACCTGTCTGTAAATCTTGCTTTTTCCAGTTTTTGTAGCCCCCCCCCCCAATATATATATATACACACACGTATATGTATGTGTGTGAATGAGGATTCTACTTGGGCAGCCCTATGGCTGAGAATTTGTGACTGGCTTACAGCCTGTGTGAATTTTGCTAGCTCTTGTTTCCCTGTAATGCATGCCAAACTAGGTATCAGAAGCCTTTTGTATTAAAGAATCAAAAAGATGATAAACAACTGTTTCTACTTCTCTAACTGTCCCTTAAGTCTTGTACCACCACCTTTTTGTTTAACGTATCTCTGATGTTACAGAGTTTTTCTTTCTTCTCACTTGCGCCTTTTTTCCTGTGACACTTGTAGCTTATATGTAAACACCCCTAGATTGTTTATTCCCATAAGTGAACTGTCAGTCAATCCCTGGTACGGCTTTCTTGCAACAAAACTCTTTGTAATGTATCAGAACTGATCCAGTTCCTCAGACCCAAGCTGTGTCCTGCTGCAAGGAATTACGTTCACTGCAGAGTGACCTGCAGTGGACATTCGGTCCCTGTCCTTCACCTGAGAGTCATTGCAAATGCCATCTCCCTTTTCAGACTCAAAGTGGCCACTGAGTCTCACAACTGCAATGTCCCACAGAAGTCTTGATGAGGCACTATTATATCTACCTATCTAGACCTCCTTGGGTCTAATTCAAGATCCATGAGAAAGTTCAGGATCAGGGTACAATTGGAGAACCCATTTTTTGGTATCATATAAGGTCTAGGCAGAGGTAAGGATGCATCCCAGCTGCACCTCTTAAGCCATGAGATAACTTTATATCGACACACATCCTTGCAAAGACTGGTAAAGCTTTGGGCTGATGTTTTCACTCTGGGTGATGCAGATTATACCCACCCTTCACAGCTGTTGTGTGAATAATGTCTGAGAATTTTCA
This sequence comes from Harpia harpyja, assembly GCF_026419915.1. Taxonomy (NCBI): domain Eukaryota; kingdom Metazoa; phylum Chordata; class Aves; order Accipitriformes; family Accipitridae; genus Harpia; species Harpia harpyja. Next base: position 65,752,738 of record NC_068943.1, read on the forward strand.
TCAGAAAACACACAGTTATGAACATGTTTCTCAGTTAAAAACTAGGATCTCATCACAAGTAGAAAAAATTCAAGTTGATGGACAAATTGTGGAGGTAGTTGGTAAGTTCATCTGTCTAGGCGACAAACTACTGTCACATGGGGGAAAAATGCCTCAAGCTACCAGCCATAGCTAGGAAAGATGTGCCAAGCCATCAGTGACAGGGACCACTGAAGAGACAAGTGATGACCAGAAATGCAATCGTTTGAGTTCCTCTACAATAGCAACGGCACCGGGGAAAAGGGGGGGGGGGGAGGGGGGGGGCTGAATTTATTAATTACTAAGGCTAGGTAGGCACGCCCTGCTAATACTGCCTGCCTTGAAAATGAAGCTCCTGCAAGCCAAGTACTCAGGACTGGAATTGAGGTCGGAAAAGACAGAGAGCTGCATCAAACTAAACGTGGCAGCAGGGTCCTCCTCATTTAACTTGGATCGATAACCTATGACAGAAGGGTGGGTCCTCCTTGTCTACCAGACCTGTTTCCTACCCTTGCTACTTCGGAGTAGAGAGCTCAGCCGCCGGGAACGGAAAGGTAAAGAGCGTAGGCTTAAAGAGCTCCAGAGCGCGAAGTGACGCTGCCCTCTGGAGTACAGGGCCCGTCACTGACGAGACCCCGTCACGCACCAAACCAACGCCTCAAACCTACAAAACCCATTCACGTTCCAGCGTCTGTGTCTGTGCAGGTGATACAGCTCCGCAGGTCCCACGGGGCGCGAAATGCAGGGCTCCCGAGGCAGCGACAAGCCCTTTTCAAACCGTTCAGCTCCCCTGACGTTTTTCACGTTTGAGAGCTAGGGAATTTGTCGTTTCGCCAGCATTTCTAGCACGGCCAGCGGCGCCTCCGTGACGAGCCTGACACGCATGCGCAAATCGGAGGGCCCCGGGGCAGCGGGCGGCGGTGCGGCCCGCGGTGGAGGACTCCCGCTGCCGTGGAAACACCGGGGCCGCAGACAGCTGTCCGTCACGGGAAGCAGCTGTGCCGGCGAAGACGCCCGCTCGCCCGCCCCTCGGAGCGCGGCAGGAGGCGGCCGGTGGCACCACCCCTTTCAGCCGTTAACGGCTGCTCCGGCTCCGCCCGGCAACCCCACCCCCGCACGCGGGGGGGGAGGGGCGGGAGGGGCGGGCAGACGCTCGGCTCTCACGCATGCGCAGGGAAGGGCTCGGCCCCGCCCGGCGCCGACTTAGGTGGCCTGCGCGCGTTCCGAGCCAGCCGCCTCTTGCCGCGGGGGATTCTGGGAGCGGTAGTCACCCTGCCCGCCGAGGGAGTACGGCCGCCGGCAGGGGGCGGGACTCCCACAATGCATCTCGCAGGGCAGCCGGGCCGCTCCGCCCCCAAGCGCAGTCATGTGACCCGCGCGCCGGGCTGAGCTTTCCGCTTCGCCGGGGGAGGGGTGAGAGCCGGGGAGGCCGGGGGGGTCCGCGCGCGGCTCCGGGGGCGGGGCCTCGGCCTCCCCACAGGTAGCGGGCGGCCGGGGGGGCGGGGCCGCGGGGCGGGGCCTGCGCTTCGGCGGCCGTTTAACGTGCGCCGTCAGGGCGGCTGGTGGGGGGTCGGGGGGAGGGTGGTCGTCCGCCCCCACCTTCCTCCTTCCGGAGTGATAGGCGGCGTCCTCGGTCTGCGTGCTGATAAAATGGCGGCCTGCGGTCGGGGCCGTCTGTCGCAAGGGGCAGGGGTGGTTGCTCCGGGAGGTGGCGGCGGCGGCGGCGGCGCCAGCGGGTCCGGAGCGGGGAAGCGGCCCTCGGTGGGTCGGCGATGGCGTCCCGGGGTTCGCCTCGCTGTGCGCGCTGCACCCTCTGCCGCCCCAGCGGGGTGGTGGATTGCAGAGGAGGCGTTTCCCCAGGCCAGGAGGTTATTAGGTAGCACCCGATAATAGCAGCCATCTAGCGTATGTATCACTGGGTAGCACCCATCAGTAGCATCTATAATAGCAATAATAACTCGGCATCGGCTGAGCTTTGACAAGGGCATTGCCCCTCCCTTTAGAGGAAGTTATTTGGCAAGGATGAATCACAACATCCTCATGCCACCGTCGTTTCTCGGTATTTTGATTGGCGTGGACTTGAGCAGTCACGGTGTTTTCTAGCAGTAATCCACGGGACGCAAAGCTTGAGATAATTTTGAGGTACCTGTCGGCTGAAGCTGATGCAGAAGATTTTAATTCCTGCCTGTTTTGCTGATCAGGCAGGCCTGGGCAGCTTCTCCTGAAAACTGGATTGTCTTGTTTGAAGAAATGAGTGACTGCTCATCTTTTTGAAGAAACTATAAAGCTGTATTTCCATGCACTGTGACCTGTCTTTTCCCTTGCTCTTATTGTACATGCCAGTTTTAATGGATATTTCTTACTTTTTTTCCTTCCCTTTGGAGGGCAAGAAATTAGTCTAGATGCAGTAAATTGGAAGAAATGGAAGAAAGGAAAACCAAGAGAAGGAGCCCCAAATCATCTACCAGTCACCCTGCTCAGGTTGCTAACTCCAAGAAAAACTCAGTGCCGGTCAGCAAAAGTACAGCCTTTTCAAATCCCGCACCACAGCCTGCAGTACAAAAACCAAAGTTAAAACGGTAAGCTTGGGAGCGTCTTGAAAGCTTAGTGGAAGTGAGAGCCAGAAACCTGCCAATGCTCAGACAGTCTGAAGGGTGTTTAGACTGACTGGGACAGAATGAAAAGAGCGAGCTTCAGACTTGTGAAAATTTTTGATGATGTGTCTTTTTTAGCAAAGCAGTTTGTGTTTAATGCAGTGTAATGGTTTTACAGAAAAGGAAGGTGCTCAATACTCTTTTATAAGCTTTATAAAATGTTACACAATGCTGTAGACTCATTACAGTTTAGCTGAAGAGATGATAGCCTGACATGACGGGTGAAAGACAAGAGTCGGGTGATCAAATATGGCAAATGTGGGTGTCATATGGGAGATAGCAGAGCCCCAGATGTACAGCTGTGAGGAACAAATAAAATATTACCTGACTGCAAGGTTGGAACTGACAAGGAAGGCAGGAAAGGAAGGATGTATATTGAACAGGATGAGCTAGAACTGGAATTTCTGGGTGTCTTTTGTTTGGGGGCCTATGAGTGGGGGCCATGGTAGCTCCCAGGCCATACTCATGTGCAGAGGCATTCAGCTCTTCAGAAAGTACCATTTTGGAATAGTTTGTGTGTTATTGATGATACATCTATTTCAGTTTGAGAATGTTAATTTTCCTGCATGTTACAAAAGAGATTTCTTGGCCATGGCAGATACAGTAGATAAATGAGTGAAGAGGGATTTTTAAAGTGAAACGTTAGCTAGGGAAAGGCAGATGAGTTTATTGACTTGTAAGTATGAGCAGAAGTTTAAATACTGAACTGTTGTCTTTAGCACAGATAGTCTGTTTGAAGGATCCAGTATTGACCTGATGTATAGACTTCACATTGCAGAAATTCATTATTCATTATTTTTCACGAAAAATGTGTTACTATTTTGAGGGAAATAATAGTAATAAATACTAACGTGCTATAAATTGGTGGTTTCTGCAGCTGACTGTACAGTTTACTTAAGTCTCAACACTATTCTGGACTGTACTAGGAATTCATTTCTTGTAGCCCACAATATTGGCTAGAGAAGAAAATGTCCTTTTTGCTTTAAGTTTTGGAAAAGGACATTCTTGCTCAATTGTTAAGTCAAGCTTACCAAGCAGTGGTAATACAGACAATTTCTGAAACTTTCCCAGCAGGAGTGGTAATTGACATAACAATGTAAGGATGAACTGCTGTTACGATAGTGGAGTAGGAGTAGTTAACTCATTTTTTCACTTCATCTGCAATAATCTCATGAAATAAGTTTTCCAGGAACAGTAATACATTGTATTAAACTTCAGATACAGGTGGAAAAAATCTGTGACCTTTCTGGCATACAAACCTTTCTTTAAGTCTGAAATTGAAGCAGAAATAGCCCAAGTTAAATTGAGACGTGTTGCTCTGAGTTGAACTGGATATGATAATTGCTGGACCATTAGTTGTTCCAGCATATTTATTATGTAGTCTATATGATAGACTACAGAAGCTGTTAGGTTGGAAAAAAAATTATTATTTCCCATAGGAAAGAGAGAATTTATGACTTGCAGAACATGGGAGTATTCAAGGGAAGGGTGGGGCTTACTATGCTGTAAACCCTGTTATCTTCCCTAATTAAATAAAGCCTTTACTAAGCCTGTGATTTTTTTTTTCTTTTTTAATATCCCACAGTATTCTAAATTTTAATTTTTAGGCTCCAAATCTTTCACTGAATCAGATTCTGAACAAACTCACTGTAAGGCTGCAGAAGCAGCCATGCCAATGTGAGAGAAAGGCTGTGTGCACACGTGGGTGGGCAAATCAGGGAAGAAAACAGCCCCTTACCTGAATTGTACTAGGTTAGGATGCAGTCTGTCTGTCTGTCTGTCCGTCTGTCTCTGGGTCAGAGATGGAATATACTGCTTCTCACTGGTAATTGTTTGTTTAGCTTCCATATCTATTGTGTATTCATTTGGATTTATAATGGTTATTCATTTTCATTCATGTAGTTTCTATGGGCACATGGTGCTCTGAGTAAATTTTATGTCTAGAGAAAAATATATGGCATCCAGGAATTTTGATGGTTTTATTGCAGAGGGGGCTGTAGATAATTTTTAGCACATTTAACATTTGTTTGGGCATGGACTAGTACCGTTTGGTATGTGTTGGAATACTGGGAGACTGCTTTTGATGGTGAGTTTTACAAAATTGGGATGTTATTTGATGGTGGGAATAAGGAGCTCTAGGAAAATTTATCTGGAGGCAAGGTCACTTTCCTGTATAGGTTGTAATGAATAGTTTTCCACAGTGGTTGTAGTCTATAGGTGTTTGCAACAATAGGACCATACGATTGTTGAGGATTTTTCTCCCTGGCTTAAAGAGAATTTGCAGATGCTTGTTGGGTGATTTTACACAGGTAATGCCCCATGTGCCATTGTTGGGTAATGGTCCTCTTTAGATTATTAAGATGGCCATTACAACATACATGTGCTCCATTGATGTTTCCCACTATTAGTAGGAAAGCAGATTGTTGGAATCCAGTTTGCAGTATTAAACTGTCAAGACAGTGATGTTGTTCTTTATTCTTAAGACAAACTGGTGATCCATTTTTAAACTTAAAAGAAGTGATTGAAATATGTATTATATATTTTCCATTTCATTTTCAAAGCCCAGATGTACACTTATCTTGCATTTCAGATTCTCAGTGAAAGTGAAAGCAGGCAGTAATCTTTTTGGTTTGTTTGTTTATTTTTTTTCAGTGTAATAAAAGAGAAAGCCAAACCTCCAGGAGGTGAAGCAAAAGGGGCGCAGGCAGCACCAATCCAACATTCTTTTCTCACAGATGTATCAGATGTCCAGGAAATGGAAAGGGGACTTCTGAGTCTCCTGAATGACTTTCACTCTGGCAAACTTCAAGCATTTGGTAAGTGCACGAATTGTCTGTATACAGTAATTGTTTTTATAGCTATACGATGGTAACATTTGCAAAGAAATGTGCTGTACAGACAGACTGCCAGTTTGTCATATTGGTCTCTGCTATATGAAATGTTTAACATAACTTAAGAGATCTTACTGCATTTTTAAATGGTAGTCCTATTGTAATGTTGTCTTTGGTGTGAGATGATTCAAATGCCATTTCATTGTTGCTTCCAGCAGGGCATACCAAAGGCAGTACCTTGGCTTATGGATTTAAGATACCAAGTTTAAAGTCACTTATGACAGTATAGGAATAATAAGAAGTAACTGTATTTAGCACCTGATTTTGCATATTAACTCTTTAGACTGTTGGTAACAACTTTTATGGAATCCAATGCAAGTTGCAGTTTACCCAGCTTACTCTTCTGTCTTAGCATCTTACTCTTCTTGCTACTTCACAATTGATGGAGGTTTCAAAAAAAAAAAAAACCATGACACACTTCTGCTTCCATTTTTTCTCTGTACTGTGTAGCAAGATGCATATATGCTTTGGCAAGTTTAGTGTTAGGTCAGCATGTGATGTTAATTCCACACCAATTTTGCAAGAGAACCTGAAAAGTCTGTATTATATAAAGCATCAGTTACAAGAAAGAAACCCTCAAGATTTATCAAAATTAGAAAGAAGATTTATTGTGATCATATTTAAAGTTAAAAATACTGGGCCTTCCTAAATCAGAGAGAAATTCAGAGTATAGAAAAAACACATATATGCTAAAAACCAGGTTAGTACATTCGGTGGTTATTGTTAAGTTCAGCACAATGTAACACCAGACAGGGTGACAGAAATTTCAGTAGTGAAACAGGGAAAAATCATTGAGAAAGAAAATTAACTTGTAAATTTGATGTTTAAATTCTTCTTCTCTGATGTAAAAAGCTGCATCTTCACACCTTCATTTGCTCTGTCAGGTTTCTTTATCTAAAGCTGTTGCTCATCCTTTTAGGAAATGAATGTTCCATAGAGCAGATGGAGCACGTGCGGAGTATGCAGGAGAAACTTGCTCGCCTCAATCTGGAGCTCTACGGGGAGTTGGAAGAACTCCCTGAAGATAAAAGAAAACTAGCCAGTGACTCCAACCTGGATAGGCTGCTGTCAGATGTAAGTACTAGGAAGGCAGAAAATATGGAACTTTGCCCACAGCACTCAGCTCAGGAAAACAACACTACTGGGTGGGCAGTGATTTACAGTTGAGGAGAAATAGTTCTGTAGTCACCCAAGACATAAGCCCTGCCCTCATTTTGGTTTTAGAAAACACAGTACCTTGTTTTCTTTTTTTTATAGGCTGCTGCTTGTTTTGGCGAGTGGAGCACTCTAGCTGTAAACTGTCTGAGGATGTAGGCCTGTTTAGAGACAGCCAATGTACCAGGGAACTATGACCATTTTCCCTGTGGTCCATCCTCCTGCATCTGGGGAAGACCACACACAACAAGGAATTTAGATCTGTATATTCTACACTTTCAGTTTCTCCTTTCTCTAGTGTATTTCCATAAAAACCAAAACTGTTAAAATCTCTTTACATTTCCTGAGATCAGAAGATGTAAGCTTAATTTGGGATTTAGCTCAGTGCAGGTTTGCTTTGTTTTTTGTAATAAAACCATATATTTCAGCCCACACTATTAGTGATTTCCTTCACTGTCTTAATGTATTTATTTCATTGTGTCAGCATAATTGTTGCATTTATTTGACTAACTGAAATGCCATTTCTGATACTTTCTACATTTATGTTGCAGCTAGAAGAACTGAATTCATCTATGTATCCTTTTCCTTAAATGTCTATTTTGTATTATAATTATTGTAAACTGTAATCAAATTACAGTATATTTCCCCAGTAACTGGTGTCTTTAGAGGAGTCAAATTGCTTCAATAACATACAGCATGGATTTTAGGTTCTTCCATTACATAAATGACTGGATCTTAAGACTTTTAATAACAGGCCTTTTTTTAATACAGCGATTTATTTAGCTAGCGTGTACCACTTCAGACAGCATGTTGACAGATGATGGCAAAGCCCCTCAGAAGCAGGGTCTTTCTTCATGCATCCTGCTGAGACACTCTAGAACAAACATACATAGTAATATTCCTTTTATAGTATTCAGAAAAGTGTTCTGTCCCATTGATAAGTGAATCCTATTATCTTTTATTTTTTTCTAGAAATATGTGCAGCTGTTTATCACTGATACTACTCTGAATAGTGGACTGACCTAATTTTTTGTTTCTAGGGTCAGACTACGGTTGAGTCAAATACTTCAGCAGAGCTTTGGTAATTGAACAAATGTGTGCTCTTAGCCCACCCAGAAGATAGCTGAATGTCTTGGCTTGTCTTTTATGCTTTTATGCTTTTGATAAGCTGAGAACACAGTTGAAGAGTGTTACATTCAGTTTATACTGCAGTCTACTTATTTCTGATCTTACACACTTTGTATGCATTGAGGCAGGTGGGACTCTGGTTTGGGACTTGAGATACTGCACTGGTATATACATTCTCTGTGTCTGTGGAAAGCTGTTTAAGGCTAGGTCTCATAAAGAATGCAAGTGGAATGGGATGTTACTATCACACAATAGTGATAAAAATAATCTACCATCCCCCTTGATCTGCTAGCTAATTCTGGAGGTATGTAATGCTTAAGTCTCATCAAGGAAGATGAATCTACTGGTTGAGAACTAGCATAGGACTTAATAGAACTGAAGTCATTTGGACTGGTGCATACCTGTCACAGGACTAAACATAGTTTTGTGTAACATAGTATCTTATCTATACCTTATCTATATGTGAAATGTTATTCCTTAATGGTTTGCTTCAGCCAAAAACTACATTTAGCAGATGCTCAAGATATTCCAAATAGTGCCACGGGCTGAAAGAACAGCTTTGTCAGTTTGGATTCTCCCAGAAGCTTTTCTTTTGTTTTTCCTGACAGCGGAATCTGGAACAGTTGTGGTTTTGTGGTTGTGTTTTGTTTGGTTTTTTTTAATTTTACACAATGAAGAATCAAAGTGCAAATCCAAATGTTTATTTTTGCACATTCCTCTGAGCACTGTATTATGTCAGGACTCAGTATCTAGAGTTTTAAGTAGGTTATTGTGATGCTATGCTTTTTATTATTGCCTTATTTAATAGAAAAATTGGGGAAATGTGGAATTGTATTTCTTCTCTCACAGTGTTGTTCATATGGTTGAAAATGAAATATGTATATAAGCTCATTAGCATTGCTCTGGTTTTTATGAAGGTAGCAATGATGTTGCCTTTCTGATCAGTATGTAGACAATATGTACACTTTATCTTTTAGTGTTTTGTTGATCAGTGATGCCACAGATTAATTTATTGTTAATAAAGTGAAACATTTTAAATATATGATGTTTCATTTAGAGAAGTTGCTATCTCTTCAGCTGTGTTAAGATATGAGTTCTTGCATGGTCTGAATGTTTGCAGAGTTTACTTTTTTTCATTACCATGAATAATTATAAAATGTCACTAAATAAGAACTAGCAGCATGCATGCTAGCAGTCCACACAATTTGATTAAGTATTGTGAAATTCCAAAACTGGGTAAAGAGTTACTGTTCAATAAATCCAATATATGTAATTTTGTAGTCATTCCTGTGTTAGTCTGGTATTAATTGGTATCATCTTTGTGTTCACAGTCAGAGAAAGAAATTCTGTATCGGTGTAAAATGAGGCTGGTTTTAGATCCAAAATTTCTATCCTGGTCCATCAAATTGTGCTTTTAGTTCTAGATTTATTTTATGCTTGGTTTTTAGGTAATACATTCAGGTTCTATAGTGTGTAAACTTAACTGCACAAGGAGTGAAATCTTTATCCTTCTACTTGAGAGTGAAGCTTTCATCCGCCCAAAGTGAGCATCTCTTGTTCCCTGGCCACATGCCTTTTGTTTGGCATCTTTGGAGAAGGTGCTGCTTCAGCTGCAAGATGTAGTAGTGGATTCCATTAGCTCCAGCTCCTTTCTGAATCACATGTAGGGCCAAGTCTGCACTCTGCAGCTGGGGACAGAAAGATCATTTAAACACCACATTGTACTCTGGCTACAAATTCAGCCTCAAACACTTTTAGTCCCTGCCTCACTTACTTATCAGGCAAATCTCAATGATTAACAGACCAATAAGGAGCCAAGTTGGGCTTTTCCTTTAGGATGTTCTTGTTCTTTACATTATTTACCTCCTTTGTTGTTGAGATTTTCTAGGAGTTGTGCATACTGGTAAAAGTATCCAAAGTCCCAGCCAGCTGCTGGGTATGTACCTGTGATGTTGTGAAATCCAAAGACAGCTTGGGAGAACTAGAATACAACATGCTTCTCACAAAATGAACCCAAGGTTGTGGGGGTCTTTTCCCACTCTTTAACCAATAATTGGGCAGTTATCCTTTTCTGCACAGTAACTTCTCACTGTCAGCACTATGGCCTTGTTTTTGTGCAGACTTCTGAACATCAAGCAAAAAAGCAGCATGTTTTAGCCTCGTGCCTCAAGGTGTGTAAAGGTGCAAGGCTAGTTGGGATGGTGAAAGTCACTAGCAGAGCTGCATTTATACTAGCAAAATGACAATTCTTGCAGCTCATTTTGATTCAGGAGGAGAGCTGTACCCTCACTAGCAATGTACTGCCAGTGCTATACATTGCAGCATCAGTAGTTGTCATAGTTTAAGCTATTCTACAATAGAGATAATTCTTACTCCTTTTTGGGTTCTGTCATCTAACTGCTTAGGCTTGTGACTTCAAACACATTTCAAGTAACTTACAAATGTGTGGCCTGTTGGATGTCTTGATCTCTAAATTTCTGTAGCAGTTCATGCAAGTACATAATGCATAGGTATAATTCAAGATAGGGACATAAACAAATACCTTTCTCAAGCAGCTGTTTAGAATTATACAAGAATTGGCACCTTTTTCTTCAACCACCTTAACCCCAGAGGCAATCACAAGTCACAAAGAATGCATTAATTGCAAATAATTAAGAAATTAAAATTCTCTTATCTCCTGGATACAAATTTGCATCTTTTACACAATCCATTAATGGTGTATGCTCATTAGCTTTTGGATTCCTACAAGAAAATTTTGTAGCAAGATCTTGGAGAAACTGAGCTTCTCTATGTGGTAATAATCACGTTTCTAGGCTCTTGCAGGAAAAGAAAAAAAAAAATCTACTGTAACATATTTGTGGACAGTCTTGTAATTATAGAAGTACGTAAGTGGCTGCAGAAAATGAGCTCATTTTCTGTTAGCTTGTTTCCTGAAGAGTTGTTCATAGAGATAAAAGTGTATTAACATTGAATGTTATCAGTGTGAGTTTAGGCAAGGAAAACAGGTACGGTGTTTGAAAGAAGATGTTTTTTCCTGGGTCACTGATGTAAGATTACCTCACTCCAAGAGACATCTGTGGAACCTCAATGAACTAAAAAAGAAAATAAAAATCAAGAAGAAAAGCTAATAGATACTTTCCTAAGAAAAGAGGATTTGGAAGAGATGAGAGTCAGTAGTATTAAATTAACTGCCTCTTTCTTTGAAAACAGCAAGACAATATTAAGGCAGACATCTTATTTAGAAAATGTACTGAACTTTAAAAACAAGTTTCAACATAAATAGGTAAAGACTGATTTTTTTTTTCCAGTAAGTTTGTTAAAGTGACAGATGTATACAAACACTAACACACCCATGCTGAGTTGCATCTTGAAATTCTCATTTGTGTAAAGGAACAGAAACATAAATTTATCAAGGCGTACTGACCTGATTCTGTTAGTGTTCAGCAGGTTGTGTTTTACAACTACAGCAACACAACAGTGCAAGGAGCAAAGGCCTAAGAGCAAAGTTTAAAAAAAAAAAAAAAAGCCTGGTTAAATTTGGATCATGACCTGTAAATTTAGTTCAATCAGTAAGAAATTGGGAGTATTTACTGTGGAGTTCAATGGCATGTTAGAGCCTTATAAACCACACACAACATACTGAGGCTTCACAACTATGTCATATTCTTCTTATTTTATATTGGATATTGATTGTTAATGCCTATTCAGTGTCCCCATTGATCCCAATTCATCATGGTTACGTTGCAATTCAAAGTATTTCACCTTTAACACAGTGTATACAGGGATTCTGAAGCATCAGTGTATGATGCTTAACATTTTTCATATGCTTCAACTCTTGAAACATTATGTATTTTTAGTTCTATTTGTTACAGAAATTTAAAAATGCTACCTCACTCTCCTCAGCTTCCCAAAGCAGATAGACACACTCAATTCGCTAATTTTTTTATTTCTTCAAACACAGGTTAATGATTTTTGCATGAGTTATACTCTAATCTTTCACATACAAAAATGAAGGAGATTACATATTTCCCATAAAAGGCAATAAAACCCAACTCTCGCCCTAGGACAGGAGCAGATGTGGGAATGCTTTGCCCGCATAAAGTCTCAGGCTTCTTACAAGACATCAAACCCCCTGTTTTCATGTGGGTAATTTCCCCAGCTATTCCCTTCTGTAAATGCCAATTACTGTAGGTGTAACAGGCGCTTTGAGGGTACTGTTTTCTAGAAGGGAGCTTATCTACCACAGGGAAGCTGGGCACAGAGCTCACTTCTTAAAAATGAAGATGGCAGCCAAATTTGGCATAGACTATCCCAAAGCACATGAGGATGCAAGCAGGCTTACTATGTGTTAAGAGTTGTTTCTTCTAAATGCACTTGCATTTCATCACTCATGTGATTGAATCTGGCACTTCATGTCAAATGTCACATACATGAATCAGTTCTGTCCATATGCAAACACTGAGTTCAGAGACAGTTTAGGATTACTAACACAGAACATGTTTTAGCCAGCAATACTGGAAATTCACTCCTTTTTAATTACAAATAATTAAATTCACTGTCAGCGATCTCTGCCTTGTGCATCTCACTATCGTCATCACAAAACATGGGCTTTATCACAGCCCTCTTCACTCACTATAAAAAAAATAGGTAGAATATCTAATACGAATGAGTACATACCAAATCCTCAATTGACTGCCCAGAAGTACCAACCAGCATGCAGTGTAAAACATTTGATAGCAGGAACAAGACATCAGAGCAGGCCCCACATAGCAACTGCACTATAAATGGAGAGAAGATATTTTTATTAGACCTGCATCAATAAAGCAGAACAATCTAAACAGAGTTCTAGGCTTCAGTTGGCTCATAGCAAGGAGTTGTGACAGACTACCAATTGTTACAGCTGCAGATCAGCTGGTGTGTTTTAATTTATAGGTGCCAACCTAGAAAGACTTCATGCTAGTTGCATGTTTGCTTCTTTGCTCTTGATAATGCGCTACTATTGCTATATCATACTTTATAACTTCTTTAAAATTGTTAAAAGCTTGCAGGAAAGAAAAAATACTGCTCCAAATCACCCCTTTCAACTTTGCTTTTGAAGAAACACAGGATGTATATTTTTTAATCTGGCAGCAGAGAAGCTGATAGTATCACTCTTTAAAAAACAGTGCTCTAAATGTTCAAGCTACTGGAGATAATTTCAACACAAAATATAAAGCAACTCCTGGAATGCAACGGTTGGTAAGGGTAACAGAGTATACTGCACAAAAGCAACAGCATCAAAAATGCAAATATCTGTGCTCACATGATTTGGCTTTTGGTGCACAAACACCTCGATGGAGGAGCTCAACTTCTCTCTTCATCCTAATTAACTAGCTGACACATCTTTGCCTTCTGATGCAGCAGTGGTTGTTGCCTCCTGTGCCAGAAGCACTTGCAGTAGATGTACTGTAAATTCAACCTCTTTAATTTAGTGGAAGCCATGAGGGTTTTATCCTAAGAATGTGACTGAAATTCAAAGTTGGCAGCAGACTTGGTTTCTAAGGCAAGGCAATGTCTTTTAAGTTCGACTGGCCTGAAGCAATTGTCCTGACTCAGAAGCTCATGAAACTACCTCAGCAGATCTAATTTAAACCTACAGCCATGGATTCAGAAGGGCATACAAACGAAAACCAGTGGTCCCTTCGAAGCAGCCTAGCACTCAAGAAGTTGCTAGTCTGAAATGGAAAACTTGATAGCTATTTCATAATTTTTGTCACACACATTTGAAAGCTGTAGCCCCTTGGGCTAAACCTACCTTGGGAGAAGATAAAAGTGTGCCAACTGTGGATTTACAAGGAAAATGATTACCAGTAATCTGTAGTTTACGAACATCAAAAGCATGTCTTTAAATTCCCCACTCCCCATATGACAATAGCACTGGAAAAGGCCTTCTCTGCCATCAAACCCACTAAGACATGTTTTAAAAATAAACAGAGTGGCTGAACTGCCTAAGCTTACAAATCTGCAATCCCACATTATTAGGTAATGAAGTTGGGTTTTCTCCCAGAAAATTTGGGTCTTCAATAGCAAATGAAAAACATGTTGCAATAGAGCACAGTATTACTTCTGTAAACATATTTAGCCAAAGAACCACTGGTGAGCTGGGTCAGGAGTAGAACCACCGCTCCAAAGGCTCTTTTTGGGTAGGGTTTCAGAAACACTGTCAAGCCTCCCAAACTGGGTGTGCTGGAAAAAAATCCAGCCTAGCAGGGCTGTAACCTTGCACATTAGGGTGCTACTGACTTTTCACTCACTCTCCCTAGTGAAAAAGTCTAACAAATAGCAGCAGGGTGTGACAGTAGGAGATTTTTAGAGCATGAATTATGCTGGGTCTCAGAAAACAACACTACAGCATGCATTTTCAAAATCGTGAGGTTTTTTTTTCAAGTTTCTCTAGTAACTTAGGAATTTATACTGTCATTTTGAAAGGTGTGTAAAAATGGGACACCCTCAAAGAGAGTACAGAGTAGAAGTAAGTTGTTCGTTACTATCCAACACACCAACATGACCATCACACCACTTTACACAGTTTGAAAAATATTAAAAAGATGCAAACTTTAAAGCAGCTCCCTCTCTAGCAGGACAGTATCAGGGAAATTATTTTTTGTCTCCAATCTCCAGCTCATTTCAGATTTAGCTCTGTAAAATAAATGCTTTTGCAACAGCATGAATATGCCAGAAGGAGGGAACCCAACAGTGCCACTGCTAGAGTCCCTTGCAGAGCCTGTACATGCTTTGGTGTCACCTACTCTAGATTTTGTCATCGCATCGCTGTAGTGGCACCACTTCACATCGCTGCCATCGCACTCCAGCGATGCAATGGAAAATCTAGAGTAGGTGACAAAGGGTCCCCCCACCCGAGTAGGCTGGGGTTGGGCAAAAGGTTGGGACAGGACACAGCCAGGAGAGCTGACCCCATCTGACCGAAGGGATATTCCCAACCTGAGCAATAAAAGCTTAGGGAAAGGAGGAGGAAGGGGGGGATGTTTGTGGTTACGGCATTTGTCTTCCCAAGTAACTGCTGTGTGTGCCAAGTACCTGCTTTCCTGGAAATGGCTAAACACCTGTCTGCTGATGGGAGGTCGTGAACAACACTGAGCAAGAGCTGGAACAGACTTTAGGTGAGGGGTCAATTGAACTTGGTCAGATAAAATTGATGCAAGTAAAACAGTATTTCTTAATACCTGGAGGAAACAATAGCTTAGTTATTTCAGTATCTGTTCTCGTATTAACAACTTTGTTGTGCTATATATATTTACACAGTGTTTAGTTAGATGATTGTCCCTGGCTCTGATACCAAGGCATTCCTCTCTTCTTCCCCCTAGACTGGAACCCTTATTAGCAGGATCTTGTGATAAGTAGCTGCTGAATACAGAAACAACTTGCAGAGACTGCCTGCTGTTGCTTACAAAGTTTTTTCTGCTGGTCAGGTCAGTCTATAAAAGACTGACCAAGTACAAAAATCAACACTCCAGCCAGAGCAGCACTGGAACTTATATTGCCACGTTGGGAGACAAGCAAGCAAGGGATTCTCAACTGGCAATTCCCACCATTTTTCTATACAAAAGGCCTTAAGTAAAACTGAGCCTGAACTCCTCTGTGCAAGCAAACTCAGATTTTTTTTTTCCTTTTAAAACTACCAACATGATTAAACATTCAAAAAGGCATCTGTCTGCTCCCCAATGAATAGCATACTCCAGACGTATCCTTTGATCGATGGTCTTGTTCTCAGACTAAGTGCATGATGTCTGGATCCTGAGAACAATAAAAATGAAAGCTGCAGTTCATGACCTAGAGCCAAGAAAATCAGTTTTAAATTAATACTGTTCCTAACAATCCTTCTCAGCTAGGTTTTGAAAAACAGTGACTTACGGCCAACCACATTTAATACAATAAATATTAATTTCCTGTAATAACAGTGTACTTTACAATTTGTTTAAGCAAGTTTCAGATTCTGGAATAACTGCAGATGCCTATAATGCTCTTTGGTTCCCTAAAGAGTCAGTTTAGTTTTGGTAATTTTTAGCTTGATTTTTAATTTTGACCCAAAACACAGTTTATAAAACAGTTCTTGCATTGTCTGTTTTTGACTAGTCAAACATTTGCTTGAAATGCTTTAGTTTTCAAAGTCCCAAAGTGAACAGAGTCCAACTATTAACATGGAACATTTTTTTTTGAAAAGAATAGTGTTGGTAGCTTAGCTTTCTTACAACTTCGCTCATTTCCTTTCAGTTTTTGACTAGGAATTTGCAAGCTGTTAAAGCCTCATCAACCACTTTTAACACATGCAAATAGATGAAGAAAGTAGATGAGCACAGCTCACTTTCATGAACTCTTCGACATAAACAACATGGAGTCTCTATGTACAGTACTGGGACAAGGACTGCATCCAGTCCTAATCCAACTAAGTACCACATTGACTCGTTAGTGGACAAAGCGGTCACCTTACTGTGGGCTAATAAAGACAACCAATTAGTATTTGCTTTTTTCCCCACTACACAATTATGTACACAGAGCTCAGTAATTATCCCTGCGTGGAGCGTGCCTTGGTGCGTGCCTTCAGGGGTACCGCTCTCTTCAGTATAATATGTACTCAGAGGCCAGCTGGTCAGTTAGTCCACTTACCTGCCAGTTCCTGGGGTTTAGCTTCAACATCTGGTTTCAGTCAAATCAATGTTTCATGGCTCACCGTATGTTCTTAAAGGACATTCACACCTCTGTCAGATAAACACTGCTCAGACTGGAGCAGTGCCAAAGAGAAACAGATTGTCATTCGGCTCTTGCAAGAAAAGGAGGCATGAAGATACATGAGCCAAGTTTGCTTCTCGTAACTAAAGTCTGTCATGCAGGATGAATTCAGACGCTTACAGCTGGGGATGCAGAGCCTTTAAAAGCATTTTCTCAGGAGTTTGTTACTGCAGTAAGTTTGATTGCATTGCTAATACTTACTTTAAAAGCTTTTACCGGCATCATTATAATCATAATCATTGTAACACTTACATATTTAAGATTTCTGCCAGTCAAAAAAGTTGACAGAAACTATAGTAGCTAGACCAATGAAAAATTTTAAAAGCTTAATGCAAGTAAATACTTTAAACAATGTATTTCCTACTCAAATGCAAAAAGGTTTCTATTTAATTCTCAAACATATCACAGAAATTAAGATATCTCTGAATCACAGGACTAACCGCAGGATGAGTAAGAACATGTAAATCACCCGATATAGTCTATAAGCAGTGAAATTATTTTACATTGTTTTCTGTATATTTTTAAGCTACATCTTGCTATAAATGCTAGAAGATGAAAACTACCAGGAAAATAGACAGAGAAATGCACATACCAGTATTCCTATAGCAAGTGCTACTTTTTGCTAAGCAGGTGCCTAGAGACCATTTTTATTTTGGAATTTTTAAGCAGAATTCAGAGCCGAATGCCTCAAGTTATAAATAATTTTGATTTGTGTACTTTTAACAACAATCCTTGCCATGACTTCAATTCTCTGTTGCTCTTGTCCTCTGATCAAAAGAAAAGCATCTATAGATACTATAGAGCAGAAGAAAAAAAAAAGATGTTTTTTAAATCATTTTGTTGTTTAAACCATCATCAGAACAAAGTAAAACTTAAGGTGGTGCTGCATTTCAGCTCTTAGTCCTTAACACTACAGAAATTTAACACTGCTGAGTTAACAGCACCAAAATTTTGTTCAACCTCAGAGTGAAAAATCCTGCTCCATGCAGGAATACAGAAAATACATCTTTCTTCAAACACCATTATCATGACATTTTTTACTACAGCTTCTGATCTATCCTAGAACAAAACTTAACATTTTTTAATAAAAAAATTCACTGATGGCCAGGGCTGCTGATAGTTTCAAACTCAAGTTTAGGTTGTTGATCTGACAGGTTGCCCTGTATTTACTTAGTGAAGAACACAAGCTTTTTTCAGGATCTCTTCATTAAAGGGATAATTGTATCTCAATAACTGCAGGACTTTTCAGTTATGCAGCCATCACCCTTCTGTTTTACAATTATGGAAGTATTAAAAAAAAAAATCTTTTTCTTCTCAAGCCATATAAAGCAATTCTCTGTTTTATCCCCTTAGTGTATTGTTCTAAGCTTCCAGCAGTCACAGACCTTGTATTTTGAAGTTACTGTCTGAAACAACTAACTTGGATTTCAGGGTGAAGACACAGCAGACAGGTGAACCAAGCTTGCCAGGGAGCTGCTCACAAGTGAGAAGAGCTATGTGCAAACACTGGAAATTGTGAAGAAGTTTATTTTATTCCATGGAAAGCAGCATCCGAAGTTGTGTTAATGTCCAAGTGATCTTCTCTGATACCACAATCTTACAACTGAGTGTGCCCCAGCAACTAGGACAGGTAAGCAAGAATCTCTCAAAATAGCTGCTGAGATAGTATCCATTATCTCAAGTGACTGGACGCACTGCCTGGGGCACTGGACTGAGCTGGGAGCCGTTACTCCCATTTTGCTGGTACTGCTGGCTTTTCACACCCCTACCCCTGGAAGGTTGTTCTTTTTCTTTAATGACAATCTGTAGCAGCAAAAGATAACACAAGTCAAGAGCTCTAATATATCAGAAGTGACTGCGGCTCTGATTCTGCAATGAGACCTGACATGACACACTTCCATATTAGCACTTAACTTTGCTGAAACAAGGCTTTACACAGAGACTTGTGGCACACTTCCATGAGAGCTGTAAATCTCTTTATTCTAAGTAAAAAACCAACTCCACAGGATGTTTCTAATGGCTGACGCTAGATCTAAATTGTGAATCTCAAAAAGTTAATCATTGTAATAGATCATAACCTTCCCCCCTCCTATTTAGAAATACCAAGATTAGTATGAGACCTCCAACATATAGGTCTTTAACAGTATTAAAACAACAAAAAACAGAACATGAAACAACCGAGAACAAACTAATTTGTCCTGCAAACTGGAAGACTGGGACCAGAGCAAATGAAAGAGTAGTTTGCAAATAATCTGACCACCCTGATCAATGCAATATTGCAGCACTAAGCCAAAGGCCAAAATACTGAAAAGACTGAACATTTCAAAATACTAGAACAAATACAGTCTAACAGTTAAGCATGTGCCAATACAAGAAACATTTATGTGGAACCCTAAAAACTGCAATGCACCTGTGAAAGAAAATAGGGGTATGTTAGAAGAAAATGAAAACCAGTATTCCAGGTTAAAGCCATTCAGACTACCATTGCAACAAATAAAAATGGTTTCAACTTCTGTGTCAGGATTTTCAATCTAATGTAAAATAAAAACCACAGAAACAACAAGAAAAAAGCAAGCATTTCTTATTTTAGTTCTAAAAGTTGGCAATTCAGCTGATTCAAAATGTAACCTTGGCAGACTTACTTCAACTTTCAATGGTTTACAAGAAAGCCTATGCAGCCTAGTTGAGAGAAAGTCTTTTTCTTACTTTCTACAGGCTAGAAGTTATAAGCATCTTAACATTTTCAGAGCAGCAGTAAGGGGCTGAATAGGCTACCAAATCAAACAAGGTCTGAGATCAAAGCTGTACATTTATAAGGTGTCTTGAATTCATAGAGATCCTGAGGATCTTAACCGCAAACCCAGGAACATCTCACTGGGTTACCTCCCAAACTCAAGAATGAAAAAGAATAATTAGTCTTAATACTACAAACATATGCTAAGCACCAGTCTAGAAACAGAAAGCAGGCTGGAAATGTTTTTATATTGTAAAATTGGTTTTTAAAAGTTTAAAAAGCCCAACTATCTTGGCTTGTATTTTACAGGATAACAATTTCTTTTGTTCTCATGTGAAACCTAGGCAGATCTTAGATATTCTGACAGAAACATTTCCAGAGTAAAGTCAGCCCAGACCTTAAGCAAATTATTACGTTCAGTCTACCCCTTCAAACATGTACAAACTTCTTCAGCAACATGCTTTATCCTGCAGACTCAGTAGTTTGCAGGGTAAAGTTGAGATCAACAACAGAAGCCCACATTTATCGTGCTAGAAATGAAAATGAACTTCTCACAGCTTATTTGACAGAAGAGTTAGTTTGAATGAAGGTTTGATTCCACAAGATCCCATGTCAGGACTGAAATTTTCTGAAGACAACTACAAGCAGATTGTAAATCCACATGAAACAAGAATGAACTTTGTATTAAGACTATTAACTTTACGCAACTTCACAGCAACTAGATGCACTGTACTACTACGAGTTTGCATCAGGCTGTACTTTCACCTTAAGGTTTCAGGAATGCACTTAAAATACAGACTTCCTCAAAGAAAGCTGCATGCATGCACAATTTCACATCTGTTGGTAAATTTATAAGCCCAAGTGAGGTGTATGCAGAAATCCACATAATTCACCAAAAGTCTCAGTAAGTTTGTTTTGAAGTTTCCAGCTTAATCATCCAAACATGTAGATGCAGCATAAAAATTGCGAATCTCAACCCTATTCCTACCTAGCATAAACAGGCAGATAGGAAAATATGTATTCAGACTTATAATTAAGCACATAGTATCAAGTACCTGAGTTGGACAATAGCACTAAACTATAGATACTACTACACATAGTTGCAACCTTCCTTTGGATCCAGCATTCAATCTATTTGCCCCCATTTTTCTCTTATCCTTACTGTTAAAATATGAGGACACGAATATAAAATAATATGTAAAATAATACATCATAATGCCATCTTTATCAAAATTTTAAACCTAAAATTCTAGCTTGGAATCAACATCGTATCCATTTTCAGTTCAATTTCTGGCAGTACTCACTTTGTATTAATTCTGATCAGGACAGTCTTGAGTTGTGACAGTTGAAATGCAACCCCACTGAAATCAATGGATAAAATTTTTTTCCACAAGTGGAACAAAAATTTTCCTACTATTCCACATGCACAGCTGTTTGCAAAAAGGAAGTTTTAAAACTTCAAAGGATTCCATTGCCTGAAAAGGCTACAGGAAAAACCATTCACAAAACATTCGATACTTTTGGCATGAAAAGTTCTAAGAGATTATCAATTTTAGCATGTTTCTTGGTTAGTGAGTCCACCTATGGAAGCAACTTGGCAGAAACCATAAAATCCATCAAAATGACCAGCCTCTTAATTTTGATAAAATGACATGTGAATTAATACTGCTTTTCCACAGGAATTTTCTTGCTTCAACACTACTTTATCCTCAAAGACAAAGTGCGGAGCAAACCAAGGAATATATTCAAGTACCCTTCTACAGCAAAAGGACCTCTTGATTCTTCTGTGACCTCTTGGTTCCTTCAGATCAGAAAGCAGGTAACTAAGTTCCTTCATGAGGGCAGTGAAAGACAATGGGATTGAAGCTCTAGAGAAGGGTTTGTTGTAAACTGCAGCACTCTTCTTCCACAGGCAGGGATACATAACAGAAAAAACAAGTTAAAGTTGGAGGCACATCACTTCTGCATTTTCTGATATAACACATTGAATTACAACTTCCTATAAATTCCTTTCATGAACTTTTTCTTGAAATACATACTGTATTTTCATACTTAGACTGAAGTCAAGCTTTTTATCGGTTCAAGATGATCTGCAAAATAAGGCACAACAGC
Organism: Harpia harpyja; assembly: GCF_026419915.1. Lineage (NCBI taxonomy): Eukaryota > Metazoa > Chordata > Aves > Accipitriformes > Accipitridae > Harpia > Harpia harpyja. Next base: position 65,774,217 of record NC_068943.1, read on the forward strand.
ACTTAGTAGAGTGCTGAATTCTATGGCAGTTTAATGAAACACACTCCTAAGATACCATAAGGGTTCCCAAAGTATTTCCTTTGACTTCTGCTGAGAAATCATATATTGCTGAATCTACCTACTGTACATACCTTTTTGCTAAGTCTGACATAGCCCATCATGTATGCTAGACCTTCAGAAGCCCTTAACAAGTGTTCACATACACAAGTGTTTACAGTTTATAGCAACTGCTGTAATGCTCAGTCCACCACCTGCTCCCCCAACTGCATGTTAGGGCAAATAATTGATTTTAGTGCCTCCTTGCTCAATATGCATCTGTTCTTTCAAATGCTAGTCTTTCTTTTTTGCCTTTTGAATGGACACCAAAGACAACAGGCTCCTTGCAGAAGACATTCCCGATTCAAAGTGCTGTTTCGTACATTTAACTTGTTTCACTCCATGGACCATACCCTCTTCTGTCAGTTTAAATGCAGTCTTATTTGAGCCAGAGAGAGAAATACAGTTAGAACTCTGAAGTTAGATGACAGAAAGCAAAAGCCACCATTGCTGTTACATGGGATATATCAAAGAGTTTACATGCATTGTAGAATAGGATGTATCTCTCTATGAGTTCCTCAGTAGACTGGGAAAAAAACACTCCAGTCACATAAGGTTCCACAGCAGTATTGCTAGAATTTCTTTTTTCATTAATATATCACTAAATGTCAGTTTAAATTGCTTTCGCTATTTATGATGTTTTGTTCACTTCCTAGGTTGCTCATAATCAAGACCACTCAAAACAACAGAGTAATTTCAACTGCTTCCAGATTAGATGCATTCTTAATATCTGTAAGAGTGAAAGTGTCAAGAACATATTCTACCAGAGATAGAAGAGAATTCATGTAGCTTTCTGTGTTGCAGTATGCTGTCAGTGTGATAAATAGTACTAAAAGTCGTCTTAAAATTTCAGATATAAGCTGCGAGATCACAAACTTAGTATTTCATAGAGTTACAATTCTGAATTTTTGAGTATTATAATGAAACAAGGGCTGTTTCTGACAATAACTTAAATGCAAGACATTGAATACCTATATATCAGTAAGCTGGAAAAAAGTACTGTAAAATCACTTTGGAATACACTAATAGTGTACAATCAGGTACAATTAGCGTACAATCTAGCTTTAAAGCAGGAATTGCACATTTAAAACCTATTTGGCCAATTTAAAGAAGCATTACTGAAAGTAAATTACACAGTATTAAACCCTCCCCCCAAACATGTAATTGAATTTTGAAAAGCAATTAATTTAAAGACTCCTGTGGAAAAAAAAGGTTTCTATTTTGCTTGGGTACTAATTATCAGGACAACACTGCATAGTCTCATTTGGTTATTAGTATACAGACATTAACATTGTTCCTATACAACTGCTAGTTAGTTGTTTTCAAAGACCATTAGGTCTATTTAAAATTTTTTTGCTGTTAGAGAACAAAGTCCTTGGTTTTCATGTGTTTTCTTCTAGAGAGCTGTATTATAAATGATTAGTACATCAATATGCATGGCAAAACAAGCTGGAATTCTGCTTGTGAAATTAAGTTGTATGTCTCAAAAAACAGAACTTTGAGGAGTATAAATGAATACTCAACTGCACATGGACTGCTTTGTAAAGTATTTAAGAAACTAAAGCATGCAAGCATGTTTAAAATACACAAGTTATTTTTTAATCTTCTACACAGAGTAAGAATTGCATTGTTATTACTAACTTGGGAGTAACATGTTTTTGTAAGACATTACCATTTCATGAAACTACATTCTACTAGAAACTAAGAGTAGAATGAGTCAAGAGACAGTGCGGTTTTTTTTTCCAATTTTTTTTTTCTTTTAGGAAAAAGTGATTCAGACTAGGTCATCCATAAAGTTGCATTTAGAGACAAACTCTGTACATAGCTGAACCCAGGAGAGTAACTCAACTTTGCCCTAAATGTAGAGCGGAAACACAGCACACCCCATCCATAAGGGACAGAGACATCTCACACAAGAAACAATGCTGCAAATTTATTTTCTTTAGCTTTGAGTTTTTATAACCTCAACTTTGTTTATCCCACATATGACATTTTCAGTAATAAGAGATCCTCTAGTTCATGTACTATACAATTGCAAGTAAAATGAGGGGCATGTGAAGTACAAAAAAATTGAAAATACTAGCTTACATTGGGTAGACTTAAAATACTGCTCAAAAAAAGTGGCTTTTCAGCTCTTTACCTTTGCATTTTGGAAATCTTCTCTGCAGTCCAAAGATAGGCAATGAATGGAGAAAAAAGCAACTCCAAAGCAGGTGGAATGAAGAAAGAGGCACATTAGTAGGAGAAACAAAGGAAACACAAATCAAACAAGAAGAGAGACACTCCTCCAATCACAAATTCCAAAGAAAAACATTTTGCAGGTGTTTCAGAAATGCATGCTGCTGTCCATCCATCCTAGCTGGGTACATGAATCACACTCCATACTATTTAGTAGTCTACATTTATGCTTGCAATATAGAGAGCATCTCTTGTATGGTACATAATTCCTTGCCCCAAAGAGCTTACAATCTAAGTTCATAAAAAAGAACGTATCAAGCAGCTGGATCAAGATCAAACAAATGGCGAAGACAGGGAAATAATTTTTTGAGGGATTAAAGTTGGGTTACATTACTAAGTGAGGTAACTTCTGAACATCATTGGCAGTGATGTTCTTAAGACATAAGTAATTTTTCAGTTAGAAGCTCTTCTGATCATGAAAAACTGGTTTAAAACATACTGAATGATGCATTAAAAGTAATCCACAAAAATCCTTAAAAATAGACTTGTTGGCAAGACACAAAAATGTTCAGATTGTCCAAGTTCTTCACTTGAGACACTAACTTGTCATTCTACTAGAAAAACATTGATGTTACAGAAAATCATACGTACACGTCACATCTGAATGTAAAAGGCTTTTCACGTTTAAGCTTAAAATGTTAAATTCTGATTTATGAATCCTGCTGCTATAAACATAGGCTTAATACTTAAATATTAATATGAAAATAGTACTATTTTTAAAAAGTATTTTTAAATTTAAAATAAACTATGGACAAGATCCTACTGGTTTGAAATCAACATTCTTTAACTACAGTAAGTGACCCACTTTTCTAAACACTGTTCTTGCTACTTGGCAGTTATAACAGAAGTGATTAGTCCATCTACTTTAAAGTTTTTTAGTTTTGTTTTGGGTTTTGGTTTGGTTTTTGTTTGTTTGGTTTTTTTTTTTCTTTCATTTCCTTAGTTATATCTTATTTTTTGAAGTCAAAGTCTTGTACTTTATCTACTAATTGGCAAGACATACTTGATACGTAATTCATATGTAACCTTTGTGCCCATTTAGCTATCATTTCTTAATCCCTTTACATGCAAATAGAAAGTACCACCTTTCATGCAACTGTGACATTTGTGTCTTTCACACCAGGGAATCTTGCTTTGGATTATATACATAAGCCATCTGCAACACTTCCATGACATTTGAAAAAATGTTGGAATAGTTATAGTAATAAAAATTAACCATAATTATCCAGTCTGTATATGATAACCAAAAAGAGAAATACTTCTTTTTCACTGTAACAAACAGCATATCCAGCAGAAAAATCTGACTTGAGCTATCCTTTTGGAAAGGAAGCAGATGTTAAGAGAATTTCATTTAAGCACAGAAGTGACACTGTGAGGATAAGGACTGCTAACAGGCGATCCATTTAGTTTTAATTTTGAAAGGTATTCTCAAGGAAATCAAACCAGAAATGAAAACTAAAGAACTATGTATTTCTTCGACCCAAGTCAGTACTAGTGTTTACATTTTAGAAGTTACAACTGTATTAAATTTGCTTATAGGAGGATACAAAAGGAGTATAGCCACAGATTACCAAGAGAATTTGATCACTTCTGACCAACAGCTAAAAAAATGAGGGAAGGAAATGGTCAAGGGATTATGATCAACTATTTCTCATACATGCCACAAAATTACAAAAAATTCCCTGCAGACCTGTAATAAACCCCTCCCCCCATCTGAATGAGTTTCAATTCCCAGGTAAAGATGAATCAACAAAATTAAAATATTGTGCTGTTTTATTGGTGTAAAAATCACACAATTGCTAGTTCTGATTCTGCAGAGATACATCCATGCAGTTAAACATCTATGATCCCACAGCCAGAAGAAGCCATTAAATAGAATATCTGCTGTTAGTCAGCAATTAATGCAAATTTACATATGAGATCAAAAGGTGTGTATCGTACAATATACAACAAATCCTAATACAGTACATCAACCTGAATAGCAGGATACACTCAGGGAACTCTGTTAATAGTGAAGCGTGTCTATATGCCAGAGAAATAAGGCCTGGAAACAAGATGACAGAAGGTACCCCAAAATTCCTAAGAAGCAAACTGTTCATTTTTTGTTTTGTTTTTTTTTTTCTGGGAATTAGAAGTTCATAGAGGTATTGACACATTACTTGACAATACAATTTGTTACAGTGAAGACTGGTGGATGTGATCTGTTATTAAAAGGTAATGTGTGAAACATGCAATTACAGGTGGTGCTTAGGTAATGTGTAATTAATATGTTAGGGATTTACACCCAACTCTTTTCACAAGAGAGGACTGAAAAAGGTCTGTTTGACAGACTACCAATTGTACCATAAATCTTTATATGCATGCGGCTGAACTGGGATCATGAATGGATAAAATGTGAACACCTGGCAATCTGTGGTTACATACTCTATAATGTATGCAACAAAAACAAAATCAAATCCAGTTGATATGGCAAGCAGCCTGCAAAAACTCTGTCAACCTGAATAAGTTGGTTTATTGCAAAGAGGCAGGCTTTCTAGAATTGTGAACAACTTTCCAATTGTGAAAGGCAGCTTGGGAAGTAACATTGGCTGATGACAGATTACTAGTTTTTCTCTTTTCTGGCACAGTAAAATAAATGCCATAGTGAAAGAAGATTTTATATGCTTAAAGTCAACTGATTAGCAATCCTCTTCTGCAAAGATGTTTCAACGGGAAAAAAGAAACCACTAAAAAATTCCAGTTGGAAATTTTGGTGACAAACTCTGCAAACTCAAGTCCAACAAAGATCACGGATGCCCACAGAAAATTGAGAGGCAGTGTCACATTCAAGGAAAAAGTTTTTGTTTTCTCTGTACTGAAATTAAAATACTTAAATACAAAAGTGGACAAATTGACAAAACAGAACCACAACATTTAATGTAGAATAGAGTGCACTGAGCTAGATGCATGGATCTTTAAATAGGCTTTGAAACCAATACCCCTTTCAAAATTAGTAAATTCACAGTTAACGGCAGTAGGCTTAGAGGTGAGAGAAGGGTCGAAGTTGTTCCAGTTGGACTTCCAGGGAGATTCTCTCTTCAAGAACATCCTACAAAAGAAAGATTTTTCTAGTGACTGTCCACAGAGAATGAATATTAAAAATTTCCTCATGTGATCAAAACTGTTAAATGTCAGCTTCAGTTTTGAGAACTAACGTCTTTTCTAGAACGTGGAGAACTCTTCTGGTAATCTGAATGGAAGATTGGCTAGCTAGTAATTACTCATAAATGAAAATCAATACTTTGCTCAAAGGTGAAGCCATTTAGTATTTTTTCATTTCTTTCAAATCACCCAAAACCACAAAGTTGTAACCAGCTGCAAACCCAACTATAATATTTTCAAATGAAGTCTAAAATGTTAAGGGGGTAAGCTCTCATCTCAGTTAAAAGATTGGAAACTCAGGGTTTTTTCCCCAGTTTTTCCTCTTACGTGAATTTTATGCACCTTGATTCTCATAAATAGTAACAAGTGAAATTCAGGCTTGATAAGTTTTTAAAATGGCCTATCTTCCAGTCTAGACAGTATCACATTAATTCATGTTTACATTTAAGTTTTGGGTTTTTTTATATTAACTTGATAATTAAAGTAGGTATCTTAAGGTAAGAAAGATGCCAAAAGAAAGATGTTAAGATGGTGCCTACAGATAAATCCAAAACAGTAATAGCTGACCTAAATAAACAGATGACTATTGTTCTTATTAAGCTGCAAGTTTTGCATTCCAGATTATTGTATTTGTTTAAAAATATTTATGATTTTATTAAGACTTTAAGGTTTGCTTTTTCCTTCAGAAGAAAGCAAACCCCTTCAGCTGCTGTTCTCAATACTGCTTTTAAAGTATCTGATGACCACAACAGCTACCTCTAGTCATTAATACTAAGTTAAGATTTCTGATTTTTTATTTTTAGTGTAGCTGAAAGCAAATCAATACATTGAAAAACGTGTTTTGTAGTAGTAAAAGTGTCCTTTGTAATTTCACAAAGCTTGTCACAATTAGGTACGTTCTGTGATCTACAAAAACAACTAAATATTTTGTATCAACATCCTCTACTATGTATATCATTGGTTTGCAGAGATGCCTGTTACTGTGCCTCACTAACATCTTGCCCTCTCAGGCTCTTCTCTTAAACAGACAAAGACTACAGAATTACCTTTAGTTGCTGCTGTAGTTCACTATTCAATCTGGCCAAAACAGTGTTGGTTTCCTTGTTACGTCTGATTGATGCCTGAATTGCCTTCTTGTCTTTCCCCACTGATCTGAGAATATATTAGAAGTACTGTAATAAGTCATTTCATTGCTTAGCTGAGTATCTCATTTACAGTCCCTCTTTTTTAAATGAGCAGAATCCTCTTTTCAAATTTTTTTAACTTGTTACACTGTTAATTTTCCCTCTTCTGCCTGGCTCGATTAACCTTGTATGTTTGCATGGAAGCCACATATACTTGGTTTCAACAAAACATCAAGCAGCACATTTTAAAAACTTGTCACAATCAATTTTCTTAAGTCCCAACACACCGTACCACATTCATTTACCTCAAAGTTATTAATGTAATAGTCTACTTTCACGCTAGGACACAAAGACTGCACATTTTGGACTGTTCATAGCAACCATTATTTCAAATTAAACACTACATCTTAATACTACCACCACTTATTTCCAACATACTTGCAGAAGTTAAAAAAAGAGTTCACACTCCAAAATTCAAGATCTCTTGTGGTAGAGGCTTTGGGATGATCTTGTTTAAAAACCAAAACCCTTTAAACTGTTAAATTAATTTAGTTTAAGCACACTGAAATTTTTCGCAACTCCTGGAACAGAAAGTGTGTATGCTGTTTAAATGTAAATTTTCCAGTAACAGATGTATTGATACACTTCTTGGGTTACCTAGGAATAGATGGCTGTGAAGCAAGAACAGCAGCTATGACACCTGTTTTCTGTGTATGTTCCTCAGCTTCAGGTCTTAGCTCATCTTCTGATTTTAATCTTCTGCGAATAGGCTTTGGTGGTGGAGCAAGTGGGGTAGTGCCTTTACCCTGAAGAGGAAAACACAGCCTATTAATTCTCACGAACTCCATTTTACTGGGATTATAACCTGGTAACTTGTTTGTATTACATATTCTCAAAACCAGCTACTGAGCTAACTGAATTTACAACCCATCAGATATTTTCTGACAGACATCTAGCTGCATTCTCATATGGTCTGGAAAAAAACCTGAAGTACTAAATCCTACCCCCTGGTGAAAGGGCAGGAGGTTGCTACACACTGACAAAGAACTGTGCAAGCAGAAACACCATGGTACAACTGACAACTGGAAATACACAACATCTCAGAGCACGCTTTCACCTCAGTAATTATGTGTCTGTAACAAAAAAAAGCTACTGTTAACCAAGCTCTGCACTGAAAGTTTTGCTCTGTTTTAAAAATTGTGCCTACTTCAAGCTAAGACCTAAGAAAACTGGGTTCAAGTGGAAGCATATGAAGTTGCTGTTGCAAATCAAAGCAAACACATAATTTCATATGTATCAGACAACTGCGCTCTCCTTCCAAGTGTACTTTGCATACCGCACTAGTGGGGACATTAGCAGGTGCTTTGTCTTCAACTCTTCCATCTGCTTTGGCAACTCTATGAGAACTTGCAGAATCAGAGGGCTTTTCAACCTAAAGGGATATAAACTACATTTAGAAAACTACTTCTTAACAAGTATTTCATTTGGCAACAGTTAGAATAAATACAAGTATGCCGCGTTTCTGATACATGAATACAGTTCACAACTAAATTCTGGTTCAAGTCGTCTTTAGAAGCACAAGCTGGAATACAGCAGCAATACCTGCTTTGGAGTAAAACCACCTAAAACTATCTTGGTCACAAACACTGTTTTGGCCTGGGAGCAGCTTACAGAAGAGGCATATAAGTAAAAAGCTCTACTTCCAGAATCAATAGTCAGACCTGTATTTTGATACAGAAATTAAGATTCAACACAGAATCTAAAATAATTATGAAAAAAAGATTAAATAGTTACTTGAAAGTACTCTGCTCTCAAGCATTGTACTCCGGATGTTGGAAGACCTCTGAATAAAGTCAAATCCCCAATATTATGAGGCACTGTATAGTACAAAAGAGGCTGTGGCCAGACGATAAACTGCTACAGCTGTTTCTGCTATTACATTACCACCATTATCTATTTATTACTGCCAAAGGTTAATCCCTCCAATGGAACACAATGTGACTGTTCTCCATCCACTTCAATGCAAAACAATCAGCAGGCTTAACTTAAGCAGTTTTCAGTGGCAGCTTAAGCTAACGTAGCTGATTTTGCAATGAGGTACAATGGAGAATGCTCAAATGGCTCTACGTCATTTACCTTCCTGATTAAGGGAAACAAGAACAAGTTGCTAATAGTTGGGAGGACTTTAAAGCACCACAGGTACTTTTGCAACTGAGGATGCAGAAGTGCCCCAGAGAACTTAAAATCTGGATGACGGCTACAAATTATGAAAGGAAAACATGAAGTAATTAATGTAATAGCAGTAAGCTATTATGACATTAGTAAGAATAAACTCTGAGGCTTGCAAACTTTTTAAGTCCTGTTTCTGTAGTAGGAAACAAGGTTTTGTAAACATCTCTCTCTGTATTATAGAAGGATGCCAGAGCTCTATTCACTTTATCTGTCTGTCCAATGGCTTTGAACAGAACCAAATTAATGGAATTCTAGCAGATGCTTACAATACTTGACAGTCATCTCATTTATTAAGACAGACTACTTCAAAACTTGCCAGTTTTGGAAGTCTGGCAAGAGTGAGCAGAAGAAAAGTTTTGCCTGTACTAAGTCTTAAATGCACCAATACAATTATGTTTGTGCACACACATGCTAATAAGTACAAAGTCTTTTGAATTACAATCAAGAACTGAGAAGAAAGGAATTTCTTCTGCCTAGGTGTTTAGCAATTACTACATAAGCGTAGCAGTGTGTAATGTAATTGATTTCTAGCAATGGATTGGGATGCCATAAAAATACCAGAGTTCAAACAGAAGTAGGTTTTAACAAAGTCTCCTAACTGTTGGTGGTATTAAGCGATTGACAAGATCTTCACTTCTGTTCACCTGCAAGACTTCTGAGTGTGTTTCAATTTCATCTTCTTCCTCTTTGTTTACACCTGAAACAGCAAATGCCTCAAACTGGCTGAAGTCTGCAAAATTTGGCTGTTCTGGTATTTGCTGAGGTGAGGTACTGGTATGAGCTATTAGGCCTTCAGCATCTACTGGGCGATGCACATGAGGACCTGCACCCTGCAATAAAACAACAAAAATATTTAGTGACATTGTTCTTAACATAGTTATCTGATGCAAAGAATCTTGCCAAACAACAGTTTGTGACAGAACGTTAAAGATTATTTGCCTTTTTAGAGAAATACTTAAGAGAAAAGAAAGTTCAATCAGATGTGCTATTATCCAGAGAACAAGACCAAAGACAAATGCACTGTAGGACTAGCTAGATTCATTGGACAGTAGATGTTTCTGTTGCAACTGTATCAAGCCTGATAGAGCCAAGCTGGACTGATTTTTAGTCTAGTTCCACAGGGAAACATGCTTATGTGATCACACTGTATGGCATATGTGTGTCATTGTACCCTCTTTCCTTGCAGATTATTTCTGAATCCATTGACTGACTTCAACTGCTGGTAACTCAGATTCTTAACAAGTAGCTGCTGCTGAAAAAAACTGAAAAGCAATTTTATCTGTCCCATGTCAGATCTGCACAGCAGTTGAAGGATTCAGCTGGTTGAGACAAAGAAAAACAAACTTTTTCAGTATTTGTTTTCTACCAAATCAGCTAACTGAACTGACTCAGACCAGGCCTGCAAAGATGACCAAGTCTATAACAAAGGAAGAAGTGGGATCACTCCTTTTCGGAGCAGGCATGTTATGTAAAACGATACCCTGTTCGAGACAGATGGAAGACAAACACTTATTTTGCAAAACTTTGAAAGAATGCTCTCACAGTCTGTGTTATGGTCTATTAGCTATGCAGGGACAGATAAAGAAATGTGAAAGTATAACTTTCCTCTCTTTCCTACAGCTCAGAGCTCCAGAGCCATTCACTCCTCCCTCCTCAATCTCTACTTTAATCCCTTCCCATGGTTCCACCAGAAGCAATTCTTTACTCAGGAAAGGCTAACATTTGGCTATAGTCTAGGTTTTGCCATCATTCACATCCTGGTGGTTTCAAAAAATACCAAGCAATGCTACTCATTTTAGAGATAAGTTAAAATTCAGAGTTAGATAAAAACGATGCACCGAGTTAGAGTATGATTTTTCGAAAGTAACAACATCACCTGTGAAGGCTGTGGTCTTGGAGGCACTGCAGGGGGATAGGCAACAACTCCAGCCTGTTGCTGTCCTGTAAAAAAGGCATCGTGGTTGGCCGACGTTGTTACTCTTCACATTACAGTGCTATCAATTTTGACTTGTCAGCATAAAGAAGTCCTGCATTTTGCCTACATATCAACCTGTCATATTGAGGACCATAATTGTAATGTCATCTCCTTTCAAATTTCTAAACACACAAAACAAGGAATCAGAACATGGATCTTGTCCTTTGTTCCAGCTCAAAGTACAGACATGGTCATACTTTTCTGATCTTAGTCCTGTTTTTCTTTTACCCTCATTATACACTCTTAACATTTTCTCATACTTCGTGATTCTGAATTGCATAATACTGACAAGCCAGAAGTACAATAAAAACCTTTAAGCAGCAAAGCATCAGAAGTGACCTTTAATAATTTCCTCTGAAGTGAAATACTTAACACCCATCTAATACATCTGATAATGAAAGAACTCCTCTTGAAAATTTACTGGCAGATGCAATTCATTGCATGTGGGTACACTACCAAAATGTTATTTCCTGACTTTGCTGCCCACATTCACCCAAAGGACTACAATGCCAACATCGAAAATTTACTTCCTATATTATCTGTTTAAGCAAAGTGGAGTACAAATTTTAATACAGGAAGAGTGACAACATTTTCAGCTTTTTCATTCAGAAGCAGTGTTTTAAAAAACACACTCTAAATCTTTCTTCAGAGGAAAAAAAAATTGTTTGCTTCAGGAATATACGTACTGAAAACTAATATACACTAGGAACACAGTATATCTACCTGGGGTAGCTGAAAAGGATCTGTTCATATCTAAAGATGATGATCGAGAATGAGAAGGATGAGGCCTTGGAGGGGGTGGTGGCGGCGCAGTGTTATCTGGAGATGTTCCTGAATGTGATCTGCAAAACATATAAGCTTCTGTAGAGATTTTAGGCAGCTACAACAGAACTAAAATTCAAAAGTTCTTCAAAGTATGCAATTAAAAAAATAAAGTTTGACAGATGGAAAAGAGCCTGATTGCCATTGATTTTGAAGATTGCAAAATCAGTTTTAAACTTCTGGTATTCTTTGATTTCACAATTGTTTTTATATTTCTATTTACTTAAATCTCCATTATCCAAATTATTCTTATATTACCACAAGTAATTTACCTTTGAGTAACCAATAGCTTGACACACATCCCATGTGAATGATAGTTCATAAACAGAGAATCCTAAATACAGTAATTCTATCCAGATGGTAGTCACTATAATTTGCAAAGTATGTAAGATGTAGTCAAACATCCTGATTAGGTTTTAAATAGTTTAAGTTCAATGTCATTGAAGAAAAATATTAAGTTTCTGTTGGACCTGCCTCCATGTATACTGAGCTTAAGAAGTATCTCAGTGTACGAGATAGCTATTTAATTCTCTGCCTGAAATTTTTCAAATCTATATGCTTGGTAGCATCTTCAGAAATTTTAACTCAGTCTTAGGTAGGATCACCATCTAGTGGATACCTGTTGTAAGTTCATCGACCACACATGCAGAAAGGATAGAAGGATGAAGTACTGCACCAAGTGCCATTTAAGTGGGATTTATTGCATACAGAATTTTTGTACAACTTCCATTTAAAAACAGCTTGTAGAAACTTCCTAACTAGTCCAATCTGAGCAAGACAGAGTTACTGAATCACTGACGTGAACGCAGCTACTCTTATTCAACTCATAAATAAGTGATAAAAACTTTTCTACGACTGACTTCTGTAACATTCTTCTATAACTGTCATAAGATATAAAACTAGGAGAGGTAAGAAGTACCTAAATTTCACAGAAAACCTGACATTCCTGAATGTGTAAGTCCAGACAGAAAACTGAGTTATCACAACAGAAAAATTTGCTTTCTTAATATACTCTCCAGGACAATGCTTCTGTAACACTGTGTAACCCTCCAGCTGATGAAATACAAATATAATTACACCAACACTTAGGGTCATCCCTCTAGCTAGTCTAGCATAAAAGGCACAAGTAGGATTAAAAAAGGGAGAAAGTGGTTTAAGGACACTCCTGAAATATCATTATCTGACATAGCCTTGTCAGTTTTTGCTTTCTGAAAACAGAAAAAGTACTCTGGACTGATGGTAGGGTTAAGGACAATGTCATCTCTATAGATAAGATTGCAATTGGTAGAAGAGGTATCAGCGGAAGGAAGTAAAAGAGGAAGTGGGAGAAAAATTTCCTGGATGGACACTGCCAGAACTGCCAGCTCTGGACAGAAGCTACCTGTGCCATAAAGTGGCAACTCATCAGAAAGCTTCACACATCCACACAAGTTCAGCAAGAGAACCCAACCCAAAATCAGAGATGAAAAGAAAATGTTGAAACCATCATGTTGATAGTACAAAAACATACATAGAAGCAGGACAGACAATCAAATTTGCCATTAAGTAACAATGGAGGAAAGAAGTTTTCAAGCTGCTGTACTGAATGGCAACTGCAAATCTTTCTTTGCTATTGAAGTCACCCTAATTATTTTTGGTTTGAAACTTACCTCTGAAACTGACTGTAAGATGGTTAATGGCATAGCTGATGTTTAATCCTACTCAGGCACATTTAATGGGAACAATTAGCACCACCTAGTACAGCACATTCTCTTATGTCAAACAATGCAGTTGTTGGTTATGTGCTTGCATAGCTTCCTCCAATGCCTTAATTTACATTGGGGCTATGACTGTCCTTCATTATACAAAAGCCCATTATTAAAAGAGATTGAGTTACTGCTGTGATATTTCTAATTTATGTTTTATTCTTCTTTTATGCTACAAAGTCACAAGGTACTTCTCCATTAATGCCTAATGGATTTGTTTAAAAATACAAAAAATTGTTTTCAAGTAACATCATGATCTCCTATAAGCTTACATTCCCTTGTGTTTAAGGAGAAAGTCTTTATCAGGATTTCTGAATGAACGTGGAGTTTCATTTGACTGGCCAATCCCAAACTTTTTAGACTACATTACTTTTCAAATTTTCACTTTATACATTAACAGGACCAGCATACATTGTTAATGCATTAGAAAACACACTGCCTCCAGATTCCTGAGTGTTAAGAATCTATTTAGCCATCATTTTACCAGCTAGCTGTCAAAAAACCAGAAGCTCAGAACAGGCTGCTTTAAACACCTTTTATTTATTTTCTTCAATTGCTACTTTACTGACCGTTGCCGTGTTACAGTACTTCCAATTTGCTCTGGATCTGAAGCATAGGAGTCCGAACTGCTGTAACCATCTGCTGGTAAAAGAAAGTACAAAGTTTCATATGTGTTTCGCAACATTAATATACCCTAACAGATATAGGTAATATATAACTTCAAATATCCCATTTTTATTTTTAAAAAAGGTTTATATCCTTGTACTGCTTCCCTGTAAGGTATCATCTGGGCATGATTCAAAATCCTTGAGTTTGAGTAACTGAAGGATCCAATACAAACCAACTCCCCTCATCCAATACTATGAGTTGTTGGTTACTATTGGGATGTACTTAAGAATAAACAATGACAATAGTGTTGTATTTAAAATACAAAATGCAAGTTTCATAAGCAATAATTTTTAAACACTTGGCATTTTATCACTTCAACAATCTAGCCAACAAGAGTAAGGGACATCCAAGAAAAAAAAAAAAAAAAAAAAAAGCAAGGAGTAGGACATGCTCGATTTTAGAAGTCTTAAAGTATTGTCACCAGCCTTAGAAGTCAGAAGAAGGAAAAGATATCTACAGTACACAGATGAACTCAGTAGCTTTGCTACTACTGTAACTTCTGTACCTTCAAGGCTAGTACTCAGCTCCATTTTGGACTAAATCTTTTTAAAACCTTTCCGCTTTTGCTTAAGGCAACCTATAAAAATGAAAGATGCTATTACAGCATCACATAAGACAGTTTCCTTAAGGACACCCTTACCCTTAAAAGCTGTGCAAAGCTTGAGGTTTTTTCCCCAGAAATGAGGAGTCTCGCTAAAATCACAAGATTTGTGTGGAATGAATGTAGACAGAAAAATGGATATCAGAATAATTTATCACAAGGGATGATTCCAGAGCACATGGTAAAGCATAATCCAAGGTGGAAAGTCACTGGACCAATGAGACTCACCTGATTAGTTATCAGTAAAGAAGAAAATTCTACTCAAGAACATCAAGATTTTTCTGAATTACCCAGTCTCAAAGGATTACTTTAACCTCCTAGGACACTAAAGTCTTCAAAAGTGTTAAGACATGTCAACCAGGACTCAGAAACAAGAATCCTGCAGAGATGACTTTCCTGTTCAGCAAGGCACATTCTTACTTGTTAACTCCCCCACCCCTTAAAACTGCAGGTACATTAATCTAGTGAACTTGGCTTGAAACCTTTACCATACACAGTTAGCTGAGGAATACCCTATTTCAAGTCCATTTCAGATGAGAAGTTATTCTCTGCAGGTTTACAGGTGTGTCTCTAATGAGGACTACAGAGAATTAAAAGATGGTATCTATATACACATTCTTTAAAAAAAAAAGAAACAGAAATGTCTACCACAAGATGACATTTAAGTTTTCAAGGATCAAGTGAGAAACAAGAATTCATGTAATCACACTTCTAAAAAGAAAAAGCAAGCCCTTCTGGACCAAAAAGTTTTACATCATTTCAGTACAAAACTACTGGTTTTACACTGATAATAGAAGAAGTATTTCTAAACCAATTTCAAAGACATTTGGATAGTAAACAATTGTAATGGCTATATAAGGCAAAGGATGGTCACTTAGCAAATGTAATCTTCGTACTGCACCAATATTGGCTAATCCAAACTCATGAGTTTGAACACAATCTTGAATCTAATAGGATCCTTTTTCAGTATTTCCAGTAATGTAAGCATGATAGGTGAAGTTCCTATTATGAAGGATATAGACTTTTGCAACATTA
Source organism: Harpia harpyja (assembly GCF_026419915.1). Lineage (NCBI taxonomy): Eukaryota > Metazoa > Chordata > Aves > Accipitriformes > Accipitridae > Harpia > Harpia harpyja. The sequence continues at coordinate 65,789,895 of NC_068943.1, forward strand.
TTTTTGTCCTCAAGGGAGGTTTCTACTTTTCAATGTTAGTAATACAAGTTACATCTCCAGCTTTGTAATTCATTATGAAGGAAGATTATTTAGATTATCCTTCCGTTCTGAATGCAGTATTCATGATCTTGTTCATATCATTTAGCAGGAGTTTAAAATAACATATTCACAAAATTTTCCTTAATGACATATTGAAGTAGTACGTTGCTTTAAAGTTACAATTTCGGAAAACAGCAGTTATTTTTGCTCCTTTTATTTTTACTGGCATAATAACAGTTTCAATACTGTGGGTGTCCAGCAATCCGAAGAATTATTGATGAACTTCTCCAGTTATCTCTTTCTGAGGTTATAGATCCTCTCCTCCTTTGTTCCAAATCACACGGCTTGAACAGAAAGACAATTGCGCAGTGCCTATGCCTACTGACTTCTTTCTTATCTCATGCAATGGAAAAGTTTGTCCTTGCTTCCTGGCTTAGGTCCGAGCTGCTACTTACAAATTCATAACTTCCAAGCTGAATTACTGCTGATGTAAAGCATGGAAAACAAAGATAAAATGCTAATTTCTCAACATCATGATGATGCTTATAAATCTCCATTGGTTCTCAGCTCAAATACTATTTTAATATATTGATCCATGAACAGTACACTATGAGAAGTAAAATAATTAACCTGCATCTAAATTTTGATTGATAAAACACTAAGAAATCTGTACTCTTCTGTACAATGCAGAAAAAAGCATGTGAACCTATGAACAAAATAGTCTAGAAGAAAGGTTCTTTAAGAATGTCCATTTATGAAACAACGCTTCTAAAACAGCAATATATAAAAAAGCTAAACAAACAACAAAACCCACTTAGAAAAGGACTTGCTTAAACTAAGATTGAGACTCCCTATTCTCAAATGAATTCTGGCACAGCTAAACAAAACCAAGCAACTAAAGCAAACACTGAAAAATTACTCCAGCCCAACAGCTCAAGGAAGTGCACTATAGACACTGTCACTGATTTAGCATAGAAAGTGCTCAGATAAGACTATTGAAAGTATGACAGTAAAGAACATTAAGAAATGTAATTACCTAGACAGCAAGTCTGAACAAAAAAAACCTGTTAGATTTATAGTGGTTTTTTAAGCATCAGAAATTCATTTTCTAGAATTAGCTTGTATTAAATGATTTCTTCAGGATTCACCTGGAAGGTGTTAACCATTCAAATTACTTACAATATTGACAAGAGCCATTTCTTCAGAAAAAGGATGGGCATCCCATGATAACTACAGTTTGAGGTACTACAGGATGGCTTTATGTTATGCTGCAATGAGGTTTGTTTTATTTCACTATATCTTTCCTCTGAGGGAAGAGCATTTCTTGGTATAATTACAGTTACAGGCCCTTTATCAAAGGTTAAGCTACACTTGGATAAGGAAAAGGGAGTACAGAAGGGCTCTCAGAACTTAGACCCTGCATATAGTAGTAGTTTCCCCACTAAAAGACCATGTTTGCTCATTCTTTTTTTGCATCAGAAGACTACCTAGTAAAAACAGAACTCTGCTTGAGAAGAAAAAGACACAACAGGCTCAAGACGTTGCTCAGAACGAAGAGTGCAACTGAAACAGAGTTCACGAGGAAAGCAAGACATGTTGCAAAAAGGCTCTTTCTAAATTACTCCTGTATTACAAACCAACCAAAATACTTCTGTCTTAATAATGCAAAAGACTCAAAGTAATGAGTTCTTCAAACCTTATTTTTACTGAAGAAAAGTTCCCAGCTTAAGGAAAAAAAAAATCTCAGAAACAGACTCTAGAAATTCATTCAGGCTACATATAATCTGGGACCAGTCTCAATATTAGACAAGTGGACTAATCAAATCAAAATAATGCAAAACATTTTGGACACAGGAGATACTGAAAATCAAAAAAGCTATTAGGAGCAAACAAACAGTTGAAAAGCTGTACCTAAAAAGAAAAATCTAGAAGTCTATCACATTTTCTTAGTAGCTAAACAAGATGAGAATTGTCTGAAAATTTTGTGGTCAACAGGCTTTCACTCTTCAGAAAACATGTTGTTACATGGTTCTGAGGAAGTACAATCAAATGCTACTTAGTCAATTCCACTTTCCATACATTTCAATTTGTCATCCTGAGATTAAAAGAGAAAATAGGAAGATGGAAAAGGGCTAACAAAAATGAACTTTTTTGAACACATATGGCAGGAAAACATCTCCAGTGACTTCAGTAGAACTTTCTTAATTACTACTTCTAATATATATTTTGTATCAGAAATGTCTCTATTCTTAGGGTAAGTTTATCTCAATTTAGAGCTTCTGCTATCTAGCAAGTTTTCATTCCCTGAAGAATATATCAGATCTACATTTTGCATAATGTAAAAAATGAGATCAGAAAGTACTCTGATACTTACTAACTGTATTTCCAGCTGTAAATTTTACAGATGAACTCATTTTGTTTTCTTCTGGGAGATCAGGTGGTTTCACAAGTAGTGGGCTAGTAGGGTTAGCATGATCTAGATGGAAAAACAAGTCTAAATAAACAAATATATTCAAACTAGCCTTTACTTCTGATGCCAAAGCTTTACATTAGTTTTCTGCCCTTATCTGAAGTGCTGCACTCAAGACTAAAATTGTATTTTAACACTTCTGGTGTATGAATTAGTTTAACTTTGAAGTTTGACATTGTAATAATTTTATTTCTATTTTTCACTGTTAAGAGTCAGGAATCTTTACCTCTTTATAAGGCTAAGGAAATTTTAAAAGAAATGTGTTGTGTATACTTGTTTATTCTCCTAGTGTTGTGTATACTTGTTTATTCTCATATGCTGAAGACTGTGCAAAAGTTACATGACTTCAGGAAATACTGGCATATTGGGACACATATATAAATTGAGACTCCACTGTTCCTCAAGGAAAATTATCAAACCACCTTGCTTATTATTGATCAGAGTATTAAAAAAAAAAAAAAAAAAAAAAAAAAAAAGGCCTGCCAATACTCCCAAATGCTCTCAGGTTTCAAAATAATGAACTTAGTATTTCTGACCCCAGTAGAACAAGCTTTATCAAGGCAGGTTATGTTCTCCATCTTCCTAGTCTCCTTTGTATTTAATAAGGAAACCCAGACATGCTCCTGGAGGCCCAAATCAAATCTGTATCATGATGATGCTCCTGAACTACTCCAAGCAATGATCTCCTATAGATGGTGAAATCCTCACTGTAGCAAGTGGCCAATTCAAACTCTGCACCTATCTGAACAGTACTCTTAATTCTTAACTCAGAGAATCTCATTAATTATGCTGGTTACAATTCCAGATATGTTCATCTAAAGGAGAAGAAAAAAAGAGTCAGCACTTTTAAGGAAGCAAAGCCAACTCTGATTGTACGAAACTTTCCTCATTAGCAAGAGAAAAATACCCTACCACTTCCAGTTCTTTTAAGCTCCATTTCCTGCATGTGGATTTTGCTTGGAGTCATTCTTATGGGAACTGGGTGCACAATTGCAGTGTCCTGTGGAGAAAATCAGAGTTAAGTGATGTTAACCTAGTTTTAAATTGTTCTATTAAGAGTCTCTGACACAATGCGAAATGTAATTTCTAAACAACGTATCACAAATTTAATTTTTTTTACACAGTTCCAGGGAATTGAATATAGCCGTAAAACCAAAGCTCTATAAGCTGAAGTTTCTATAACAATTTATGAGGTGTCACCTACCATACTACTTTAAAAGGGCACTAGAAATGTTTCTGTAGATAACCGTGTTGTAAGTGGGACCTGAATTTTACCAGCTTTCCACCATTTTTGGCATACCAGCTATCTGTGCATATCTTACTTCAAGTGCATCTTCAACAAAAAAAAAAACCAACCCAAAACCAAACCCCACAATTTCAAAACCCCACTCCTTGGCTTTACTTGCAATGCCTCAGAAAGTTATGGCCTCTTTAAATAGTATGAGTAATTCTCTATAAAATAGGTACTTCATAGTAGTTTAAGAAAAACAGTTTCAGGAATCTTTAAATTAGTAAAATCTTCTAATCTTTAGGATAATAAACCCTATGGAATATATCTCTGGTTAGGTGTTGACCTTACACTTAGGCATTTTCTTTGTAGTTCAGACACGGGACTCCATTTTAATGTACTTCATAGACAGCCCTTTCCATTTGGTTTGGAGACTGAGTGTAGACAGCTTAAGAAGTCTCAAGACTTTTATGTTTGCTCGTAAGTAACCTAAAAATATGGCCATATTTGGCTGAGGTTTTTTTACTGTCATCTATATTCAGAATATATGAATGAGTGGGACAATGACAGCACAAAACAAAAAAATCTCAGACTATATTCTGTCCCTAGAAATAACAAGAAGTTTCAAAACTACCCTTGTATCAGAAATTTAATCTGTTCTGACTACTCAAGTAGATCAATTTCACCAAGCGTAATACATTTACATTAATATTTTCTAAAACTGTTTAAACTGACTTGCAGTACTCTTGCAAACTTTTAAAACCACTTTCTAGTCACAGCTCAAACACTCTTGTTGCACCAGGCTTTTAGGAATAGTTAGTACTTTAAAATATATTGCTTTTCTTTTTCCCCTGGAATGGGTTTATCATGCAAAGATCACTTTTGCTGTAGCTGCTTCGGTTCTCTCCTGTAATCCAATGTGCAGCTACTACAAAAATCATGTCTCCAATAGTTAAATGGATTTTTATATAATGTATTAATTCAGATAATGAATCTAATTTTACACAAAACAACTTAACATGTTACCAACTTTCACTCACAATAGGCAAATTATGTTCCCATACTGGGGGTTGAATGTACTGTTTTACCCTTTCCACTTAATCTTTTACCTTCAAAGCAGCTGCTTTTCCAACAGAACGAGAAGAGAACTGGTCTACGAATTTACTCTTTAGTTAGTTATTAACAACTGCTCAAGAAAGCTGATTCTCTCCTTTGGGAAAGCAGTTGTTGTTCAGTAAATCAGTCCTAAGCATCACTGTTGAAACTGCTAAAATAAGAAGTCTGCACACTGCTACTGAAAATTTGCTGTCATTTGTTCTTACTTTCATATGAAAATAAAGATTCTGAAGTATCTATTCCTAAAGCCTGTCACCTTAGCAAGCATCAAAGATGCTCACCATTCTTTAAATTTTTCTCAACCACAAGCATTGTAAGAAGATGACTCAAGAGTGTGATCTCCCAGTATACTTTTGTATTTCTATTGAATTTCTTTTTATAAACCCATGCATATACACACACACATATATATGGCTACATATGAGTTTTCCATGTATCATCACTGTTCTACTTTTTAGATTATCAACGCATGGGAAAAAATTTCAAACTTCTGATTTTTGTCATTTACTAATTATGTGTAAAAAAAAATTACTGTCTTGTTGTAGAAACAAGACAGTGATAGCTCTTTACTGTCAAGCAATTATATACAGTAAGAAACAACTATAAACTGATTTCCATCATGTTTACTTCATTAAAACATAAAAACACAGTACATTTAACCAAAAAAAATCTCTCTTAGATGAAAAAGGGCTGGTTTTCACTTTGAGTATGACATTTTCACTTGTTTTGAATGTTTACTAAGGGCCATTCTGAGTACAGGGAACAGCGCAGTTTGAATTCTAGCTTCCAGCATCTAGAAATACTATTTCCACACAAATATCAGTGTTAATTCTGAGAGTTGAGCACTGATATATTTAAAATATATGTATATTTATGTATTATATCTTTTCAGAAGTCACCTGTTTAAGATTAAAAGCAGTTAAATGCATATTATGTACATATACTATATTTTGTTATATAATCAAATGGACACTAACACCATAATTAATTAAATTAAAAGGGACACTAACAGTTGTAATTAAATCTGTAAGAAAAGCAGGATGAAAGCAGCAGCTAAATACTTAAGTAATTTTAACGCATTTCAGAACTGCTTCAATGTCACATGCTGTGAAGTTTAAAACTAGTAGAACTTGAAACTCTGTAGTGAATTTCTGGCTCCCAAACTTGGCAAGAAATTTAACTACATAATCCTTCAGAGCACTCCTCACTGAGTAAAGCATTAGAACAGCACAGGTTTAGCTGGAGAAATACTAAAAGCTGTATTAATACAAGTAACTTGGTGAAAACGTTAGGAATATGAAGTACTACACCCATGAAAGCCCAGTAGTTTTTTCAGTGAAGTTGGCATTGTCAACTCCTAAGAGTTTGTGCAAATCAAGCTCTGCAACTTGAAAAAAACAAAATACCAAAGACAAAACCTAAAACAGGACTGGTTTATCACTGGGAGTGGCCCTTGCATTGACTTATAAATATTTTTAAAAAAACATTTTGTTTAAATATTTTGTGTAATACAGGTTTTGATAGCAGTGTTGTATTACATCAAAATCAAGGGAAAAAAGCATTCTTTGCACTCAGATATTAAACATGAGCAGTGCTAGAAAATTTATATTCCTAAAATAAGAAAAAAAATTAAGAAGCCTGCCACCATTCCCCAAAAAGCAGTCCACAGAATCATGCATAACAGCTAAATACAATGAATGGAAATTCAGTGTTAATAAAATTAATTTCAAACAAGCAAGCTAAGTGATTGACTTACAGGATCAGCTGGTGCAATGTTAGAATCAAATTGGGTCAGAGTTTGTGAGCTTGAAGAGCGTTCGCTAAATGTCTCCCACTGCTGAACAGACAGAGGAGAGAAGTCAGCATGATGAGAAAGATGGGAGTAAAAGATCACTGAGGAGATTTAGCATAGTAGTTCGGAGGTTGCACTGGATATTTGCACTGGACAGTACTTGACTTGGAAAGCACACTAATACATATTAAGTATTTCTATGTCAGTCTGAGACTGTTGTGCAACCAAGTTTGTTATCTGTCAATATTAATCTTTACATTCACATTTTATAATGAAGATACAGGTACACAGTCAACATGGAAGTACCTTCAGAGCTCATGTTTGCCAATGAAAATCATACAAGTAAAAAAACTGGTTAAGCCATTCAAATACTGTAAAGATAATATCAGTGACACTGTGTGTATTTGTAATTATAAAATCCACAGAAAGGTTCCTCAGCTTTGTAGCTGCCAAGTTTCAAACATATTTCATAAATGCTGATTTTCTTACAAAATCCCAGACAAATGAACACTGAGCAGAGTACTCCAATTAACCAGTTCAGCTTGCCAGTGCAACCCCTGAGAAGTGATTCTATGCTGTAAAAGAGCATTTTTACAAGTCTAAATCACTGACAAGGCAAAGAATTAAATTCAAAAATACTGTTGATTGCTAAAAGCAAATAAGTCAATCTCTGAACAATTTTATAAGACATAGGCATGCTGTATCAATAATTGGTTGTCAAGAGTCCTCATGCTTAGTAAGTCAAGCTACAGCCACAACTGGATCAACAAAGTACCAAAGTACCTAAAATTAGTCTGTGATCCAAAAACCAGAGTACAAATCACAATAGGAATGCTAAACTTGTTATATTTTGGTAAAATGACAAGTAAGTATTAACCAAGTTTCAAACACTACAACAAAAATTACAAATACAAAACTTTTAGTGCTCAGAAAATCTGACAAAAATGATGTTAGTATAGCTGTGAAAACAAATCAATATTCTTCTCCCATCTCTATAGGCAGATCTATGTAAATTATGGCAGAAGATACAGGACAAACTATATGGTGTTAGTAACCTAATCTCATGTGCTCTTCTACACCAAACTATATTCAGTGAATGGCCTGTATGTGAACCTAGTTTAAAACAGTTATTTCAGAAATAACTCTTTACGGAAATTCCTAAATAACTGTTTTCAATCAGCTGAAATTAAATTCAGAAAAAGATTAACTAAATTTGTAAGTGCTTTCATATGTGGTGCCGCTCCTTGTAGAGACAGAGCCTTATCTCCTCATTTCAAACTTTAAATTAAAGCAAGGATTATGGAATACTGTTCATAAGGCTTTTTGGGGGTGGTTTTTTTTTTCTGGTTTTGTTGCTGTTTTTTTTTTTTTAAACACACAAAACTACCCCCTTCATGGACAGAATCTAACAAAACCTTTTTAGTAAGGATGCAAGGTTTCCCTTCTTAACTGCTCTGTCCCGCTACCTGTATTAAACAGTTCATCTCTGTGTCACTCTACTCCTTTATGAAGAGGCAGCACTGCAAGTAGTTTGGAGCTATACAAACCTGTTGAGTGAGCCGGTTTCGACTAAGTCAGAAACTTAATGGCCAAGTTCTGCCAGCCTTTCCCGATTTGGCCTCTTGCATTTACACAGCTGCTCATTTTCATGAAACATACATTAATATTTATTTTAGGACTACCACTACTCTTTTAAACTTGATTTGGACAGTGGCTTCAAAGTTACCAGTGAGACTGGCAAACAGACCATTTGATTACAGAAATATTGTTTCTTAATTTTTCAAAACTTCCATAAAGGCATACAGCATCTATGTTACAATTAAGATCAATGCTAAAATATTATTTCTTAGAGATGGATGCTGAATTTACCTCTTATTCTACTCCTCTGAAGCCAAAATGCAGGACATTTATTACTTGTCCTCAGGCTCCCTAGCCAGGCATAGACAAATGAACACCAACACCTCCTGACTGCTCTGGGGAATATGCTATTGTGCTCCATCCTGAAATACTGCCAGAAGCTAGTTACTGCTAATTCCCTGGTTAATAGAAAGCTACATATATTAAGGATCTACTGGACTGCATCTCAAACTCTGTGCAAGGTTTAAGAGCACTGACAATACAACTTATTTGCTAGGATAAAACTCTTCCTAGCTGAAACTAAAATACTTGTCTTCCAGACTTGCAAAAATGTCTCACAAATACTTTCAAAAGGTTAATTACTAGAAACTAAAACTCACAGCAACCTGAACCGTTACTAAAAGAACACCAAGACATTTCAAACAAGGTGTAACAGTTGTGAACTCAAAAGCAAATCTCCACACCTGTGTCAAGGCTAATATGACCATATGACACTAGACTGTTTTCAACAAAGATTTAGTAGGCTTTTCAATTTTTTTTAAGCTCTCAGAGCTAAGTGCTCAGCCTTGACACTTGATGGAAAAGATGTCTGAAGTGAGAAAGAAGTAATCAGTGAAGAGATGAGAATGTGAAGCATGTAGTATCCAGTTAGGTGGATTTTTATGGTGCTCTTTATCCTGAAGTTTGAGACTGATGCCTTGGTCCATACTTGTGAACTTACAGTAACTGAGCCTGGCAACAGGAGTCTAAAAATCAACTATGAGCTAGAAAGAACAGTGTAACCAACAGTTTTGAAACTGACGGGGATGAAACCGCATGGAAAGGCAGATGATCCAGAGATGCATAGTTTTCTCAAGCAATTCATTTGTTGATGACAGTTGTAAGAGGTTCAAAGCGGAAACAATTAGACTGGTGCCTGCAGTAATACCAGAAATTTTTTTCATGGCATTAAAACCTTGAGGACTTTGACCTGAGTTATGCTGAAAAGAAAATGCTGAGGAGCAAGAAGCATGCACAGAAATATAGCTGAAAAATCAGAAATTCCTTTGTGTTAAGACAAAAAACTCTTAACATTTAATAAATGTTCAACTGTTATTTTAGTATAGTTAGTATCTGGTAGTATATTTAGCATGAGAACTTCTGCAAACCTCTTAAAGCTTTAGTAGATTTTTCAGAAAGAAAATACCACATTATCTATCTGAATGGACAAAGTCAGTTTTGTAAGACAAGATTTTGGCTGATGAGAGTTGTCATTAACTTTGTTCCACTAGTGCAATTACCCTATTCAATTGGTTTGAGTTGCATTGGACACTGAAGGAATCCGTTCAATTACGATGCAGCTTACCAAATGATTAGCTTATTAAATCTTTATTGCAAACATGAGGGAATGTATCAATGCAAATTTTGACACAGCTGCAGACGTTTGCAGCTTTTTAGCAACTGAATATCTGCTCACCTCCCTCCTGAAACACAGCTTCCTACCAGCAGTCTAAGAGTCACTCTGTCAAATAGAACAACTAAAAATCACTAAATAATTTCCTATATTTTTCATTTGGTAAGGACATCACTGTGAAGCTAGCATTTGCCCTTAAGAGAAACAGCAAACTTTACAAAGTCCTTCCTCCTAGGAGAGGAAGAAGATTTCCTCTGCTCCTAACTTTAATCCTAAAAATTTGCTTATTTGCTGTTTCATACTGACTCTCCTTCGGTTTGTCTAAACCTTTTACTGCCAATCTTCTATTCACTTGAAGTTTAACAAAGAAAGAAGCAAGCCACAAAAGCTCTTTCAATAAGAGAAGCAGGTAAGATAATACTCAGCTACTGACAGAACTATCTTAGATGTTAAAACAAGTTTTAGATTATTCTTGAGAATCTCAGATTATTAAAAAGAGTTTTCCAAAAATAATTTCAATACTTTTCCCTTTTCTTGCCCTCATGAAAAATAAGCCTACATCATCTTTGTAGTATGGTTGTGGTCAGGAACTCACTTGAGTCTTGAAGTAGCTCTTAGAATAAAACATCGGTCTATTCTAAGTCAAAAGCAAAAATGTTAAAACAGAGCAACAAGAAAAACTCCAGGAATCAATCCCTTACAGGATTTTTAAACAATGGACATTTGTGGGAGAAAAAAAAAAAAACATATAAAAAAATACTGTTTGCTAACTTCAGTTTCAAATTCTGACAAAATACAGCTTTACTATGTAAGACTGCTTATAGCAAATATGTATGGTAAAGAATGATAAAGCAGCAACACACAACAGTAAAAATTTAATATTTAAATAAATTTGGCCAACAGTTGGCTTCAGATTCAACTTTGAGTCTTTGCTTCTGAAACAAGCCCAGAGCTATGACTTCTCTACATTGCTGGTGAGATATTATATATTTCAGTGTAAAATCACCTCCAGAAATAAGTCTCAATGTCCAGATCTGTCAGAAATTTATTTTGAAGTTTTGCAAAAGTGTTGGCTATAAAAGCCCTTCAGAGGTAACAAAAAACTCAACGAAAAACCTGCCCTAAATGAAAAAATCAGGAATTATTTCAACTTTTCCAATAAATGCTATGAGATCATTTTGTGATTAATAGAAAGCTTAATTACCATTAATGACAACATTTTAACTAGTAGGTCATCTCACAATGAGACAGAAAAATCAGAAGGAAAACATTACCTTTTTTACAATTTAACATGTGTAGAACCTTCCTGTGTCTATTGTCCTGCTAAGTTTTTCCACAATTTGTGATCAACAATCCACTTATGATGAATTACGGATGCATATACAATTTAGTTATTGACTGGCAATGAAATAACTCTTAAATAAAAGTGCTAACCTCACTGCTCTGATTCAATTCTGGCCAGGTCTGGTTTAGGGATGGCATTGATGGAGACTTGCTTGGAGGTGCTTCTGCTGGAGAGCTGGAGTAACCTACCTCACCAGTCTGTTCCCCAACTTCTGAAATGACAGGAATCACTATAAACCAAAATCATGAATTGCATTCAGTTTGAGCTGCTCACATCTCACAGAAAGTGCAAAGTACCCTTCAGTTTCATCTTTTTCAAGTAAATACTTAGCAGCAGACAAAAAACCCCCACTCATTCAAGTCAAATATACTATTTATCAGGTGTTACTCTTATTTTGAGGATCTTTCTGAAAATTGGACTTTGAAGATTGCTCTGTACCATACTATCTCCCTGTACTTTGGCTTTTAAATAGCGTTTTTAGATTTTGATTACATGTAGAAATAAATATAATTCTTTCTTAAACAACAAGAAAATAACTTCACGCTAATGTTTATTACATCAAATCCAGCACTGAGAAGTTTATCTTACAGAATACTTCCTTATATGAAAGGTTAAAGCAAAACCAGTGTATCAATGCAAACACAAACCAAAAATACGAAGCCAGAGATGAAGAAAACCATTCCCTTTGATTATTCCCCAAATAATAATTTTAAGCCTCCTTATTAACTATGCAAATTGAACAAGCCTAGCAGCTGTCACATTGCAACTGTACATTGTTACTGTTATTTCAGTTTTCTCTGAGCTTTCAGCAAGTACAGTCCCTTGCAGATACACTCCTTCAGAGTTGTACAAATTTTCATGATGCAGCACACTTATTTTTGTTCTGTTCAAACTATAAGAGAATTGGGTAAATCTGAACAACAGATTAAGCATTCTGCGTAACACAGTAAAATCCTGCTTACAGTGTCTTCTATTTTGCTAGATACCTCAATAGAAGCTAAAGCAATGCATTGAAAGCCTCAAAAAAACTGAGGGTCAGATTACAACTGTATAATGTAAGCAACAGAAACAGTTGAAAGAGTGACTGATAAGTAGCTAGACATATTAACAAGATGTTTGTAGTCCAAAGAATTAAAACTCTGAAGACAAAATAGTGCACAAAAGATGGATTAATTAAATTACCATTTTAAAGGACTGCTTGATAGATACGTGATCGAAGACTACTGCCACAAGAATGTGACACACTGTACCAAAAATTGATTAAAATTTATAAAAACGATCGGTTTCAGGCTCCTGAAGTGCTGAACTCCGCAGCCTGCTGTTCTGCTATGACAGCTCAATATTCTGTCTGCTGTCTTTGAATCCGAAGAAACTTGTAACAAATGCAGTGTCAAATTGAACTGGAAACACTTCAATAGTCAACAGTGACCAACTGCACCTTTGAAAACCAACAACAACCCATTACTGTCTTCCAAGTGCTGCTGGGGACAGCAAGAGGCACAACCTAAAAAGAACAGCCAAAACACTGAAGTCCAGAAAGAAATTAATTGGCCCATCTTGAGGCCAGGGGAGACTGAGGTGCTACTGATATGAAACAAGCCACACACAGAAAACAGTAACTCACCAAAATTTCAAAGGTCTTGTAAACTTCCTGCAAATAGCCAGACATCAGGTTGAGACTCAATGTTCCCAAAATTGTGCCCAGCACCTAGCACCTTGTACTACTGTCCTTTAGGGAAAATGGCTTTACAAATGATTCCAGACAGAAACTGCACCAAATACCTGCTTCAGGCAAAAAGCATCTGGCAATAAAAAATAGGCTACATCAAACTGATATTTACAGGCGCAATGATGTCACCAAGTAGTCAAGATGACATGCTATGGTCATTGCACACAAAATAATATACTAAGTTCAAAATATGCCAGTGGTAATGTTTTGGGAATGTATGTTGCATCTCAATTGCTCTTAAGTGTCATATGAATAAAAAATTCTAATGAGTTAAAAAAACACTCAAAATTCTCATTTCAATGGTGGTACACTAGATAACTGAACTAACTACTAGTGTTAAACACAAGGTCAAAATGACAAGGTTGAAAACCGCTGTGGATAGACCACACAGCTACCTGTAATTCAAGGAATTTTGCAAATATCTACATGAAACATGCATAAGACACCTATGGAAAACTTCAGGGGTTAAAGTAATGAAGTTGTGTAAGACACAAAGCACAGCAGATTCTTTTTCTTACAAAGAAATGGCATTGTTGCAGCAGCACAAACAAAAACCAAATTCACAGAAAAGCAAAACTTGCTTTGAGTTTTGTAAAGGGTTGGTAGCTTTTACTAACTGAGATAAAATTGAGTTTAAAGGAAAATATTCACATTTATTTACATAACAGGAAATGAGATGAGTAGTCTTTTCAGCTGCAGATCATAAATCCTGCCAAGACAGATGCAGATGCTATCAACAGTATTCAATTCATAAAATAAATGTATAAGCACTTAGAGGAGTATTTGTACAACTGCCTGACTTCATGCTCCCATTTTTATTCACTGCAGTTTTCTTCTACAGGCTGTTCTTACGCAGACAGATCTTGCTCATTCTGAAGAGCTGACATTATCTGTCTACAAATACCACAACACAATGTTAAATCTTAAGCAGAACTGCTGCAACCCAAATAATTCTTTGCAGTATAAGATCCAATTCAAAATACTAAGCCTATTCAAATGTATTGTAAAATTACTACATTATTCTAAGAACTTAAAACACCTCATTTCTCTCTCTAGTCAGCAGAAAGACATTAGCACCTCATTTAACATTTTTTCCTATTAAAATTCTGTAAAGGCATAATGCTACACCACAAAAATGACCAACTATATAAATGCTTTATTATACATGAGGTCTACATCATGTGAGAGAAACATGTATCCCTGGTCATGAAATCACATGTGAGAAGACCAACACGTTAACAGGTTTGGGACACCTGCAGTTGGTCACATAACAGATTCACAGGGGCTGATAAGGAAGAGGCTGCCAGAGTAGACCACAAGAGTTCTTCCCTCCCTCTGTCTGAACAGAGTCATAGGGTGCAGGGAGCCCTCTGTTACTTTTCTTTCTGCTGTCCGCTAGTTCAAAAGTCAAAATGGAAAGCGACTTCAAGTTTCAAGCGCAGAGCAGAAGCATGGAAGATCAAGTGGAAAGTTTCTAACAAAAGGACAGAATTAATAATGGTATCGTTAACACTTCTGAAATAAAAGTTTACCACCTTGCACATTGGTTTAAAAAGACATTCAAGTAATTCACCTTCTTGAACAGTTTGATAGTGTGTTATTCACACTGAGGCTTCAGTCAGCAGAAGGTCATTAACAATTTCTTTCTCTGAGAAAGTTGTATCCCATGAAAAAAGTGCACTCAAAAAGACACTCCGGTGCCATACTTTACAGTTCTTATTTCTGAGAAGGCTGCTGGAAGCAAGCTTTACTGAAATACAGCATTTATGGGAACTAAAAAGGAAAAATTATTGCAGAAATTTAACTGGTTGATCTTTCTAGGCTGATTTACAGTCCTTAAGTTGAACCCATGTAATTTAACATGCACATTAGTCTGCACACAGACTAATGAGTCTTTTAATTTAGATTAAAATAGTAAATGTATACTGGAGATTTGGACTGCTGTAACTACAAGTAAAACTATAGCCATGCCAATAACTTCTCCTAAAATCTTTGATTCAACATACAAGTTTTGGTGATAAATCATGTTAGGTGCTAGAAAAGATTAGCCATTTCCAATACTGGTGGCCCAAATTAAAAAAAATCAAATTCTAGTTAACGGGATAAAATTCAACAAGTTTGCAAGAACTGTCACTTTTCATTGTAGCTATTAATAACAGCAGAATCAAGTATCAATCAGAACTTTGGGGTTTTTTTTAAGTACAGCTTATACAGCATGGTAACCTTTTAACATTCACTAGAACAGGGTAACTTCTCTGTAATACCAGAGGGAAAAAAATTTTTTTTTTAAAACTACTTTTAAAAGTAGTTGTTGGGTTTTTTTAAATAACAATGGTTTACACAAATAAATGTTACTCCATTTCCTATCAAGATTTTTGCTTGGCCACCACCTTACCACAAAAAGATAGAATGGGTAGGTTTTAGACACTTTCTAGGTATTCGCCCGATTAATTGTAGCTATTTCTTATGAATGTCTTCATCATAGCAAAATGCTCACTCATACTGAAAACACTTCAGCTGTGGCTGACTGCTTTTGGAAATGTTCTTTGAGGAGCCAAGCTACTCCCGCAAAAAATGGTTTATTTATTAAATCAGAGGTAGTAAGAGCCACAGTACCTAGTTTAAGAACTCATCAATAATTGTCAGAAGAAAGTCTTTGACATCCTACAAACACAGTATGAAGAGACCTCCTTTGAAGTATTTAGTAAAAAGAAATAAAATTCTAGGAAATCATAGTACCTGTGCACCCACAGTATAACCTGACTTTCCAAGCAAAGACTGCTTGTTAAAGAGTAATCTAAATCTAAAGTTCTAAAATATTCAGTTTCCTTTATCTGTTTTAAAATAAAAAAACGCAAGACGGCCACAAAGATCCTGTTTTTAAACAACACTTTTACAAGGAACAGTACTTTGCTTTTCAGTTATGGGACTGAGTTTTTGGCACACATTAACAAGCAGAACTCATACATTCAATGGTTTATCTGGGAGCATCCAAAGGTAAAGGACTATGCACAGAAAGACTAGGTGCCAAAGCAATGGAGGATAAATCCTGCTGTCAAGTCAGGAGTAGAATTAAAAAAAAAAAAAAAAAAAAAATCTGTGCTACTAATCCTGTACTTTTAAAATACACAGTCCTACCTCTAGCACTGAATCTGGGAGTATTTTCTAAGTACCTTCAAGACTTAGAAACTCATGCCATATTTTCAGAAATGAGGGTGAACAGAAAGCATATTTATTTGAAAGCAAGTTTGAAGTATAGCTGGATTAGGAATTTGGAATACAATAGTTGATCATGAATAAAATCCATATTGTGACAATTTTGTATTCCCTAACCATTAAAGGACACAGGCAGTATTTCCAAATGTAATAGTCAATATGTGTATTGTTCCTAAACATCTCCCTGTACAGAAATACATGTGTTCAGATTAGCTCTGAGCACTGATTAAGTTTCTAAAAATTGCACACCGCTTTACTTCACAATGACTAATGTGTTATGCTCATACAAACCTGTAAATATCTGCTGATATACTGTAACAACTATACCATCATTTGAAAATAGTGAAATTTGTGTTGAAGCATGTCTTACCCGTTGAGTCTTCCAAATCAATCAGTTTGGGCATTAAACTTTCAGGTAACTTTTCTGGCAAATCATACCCATTCTTTCTAGCAACTACCAGATGAAATGCAGCACAGAACTCGTCCAATGTCAGTGCACCATCTTTATCAAAATCTGACAGTTCCCTAAAAAGGAAAACTTGGTATAAATAAAATTTCTTAAGGTTATTTTATTTCCAAAAGACATACTTCTGTTGTGCTACTTGGAAGATCAAAGAATGCAGTTTATAGTTCATTTTACCCTATTAAGCACTTCGTATGAGTGCTACATGCGTTACTCTTCAAAGAAGATGAGCCTTCATTAGTAACATTTCCTAGAGCTTAAAGATCATTGAAACCCACTTTTATCTCTCCAGGTTTTTAACTCATTTAAGACAGCACTACACAACATTATTGGCCTCAGATTTTTTGCAAAGTATACTAAAGAAGCAATAGTGCTGAGGCAATATGATTTATTTTAAAGGGGAAAATACCTGAATTAGAAATCATTACACTGAAAGAAGGATCAAATCTGCCAAGGTAAGACATTCAATGACAGCATGCAGTGATGCAGTACAAATTCCAGAATACAATGAAATATAAGCTCTGCACCAAGTCAAAGCTAAATTTGTCATCAAGTCCCACTAAGTGCATTTAAAAATATTTGATTCTGTACATTTCATTTAAACTTAGACTTGAATAAATATATATAGATAAGGAATTAATTATTTAAATATAAATGCATTTTTAACAATAAAAACCTCAAATAAATTACTTCTACTCTGAAATGTTTGAAATTTCTTCAAAAGCTCAAAATACCTTGTAAATAGTGCCAGCCTAGACCCATTAAAGCCCACAAAAGTAATATTGGCATAAATATGAGTAGAACTGAACATACTAGATTACTAGTGAAATTTCACTTCATAACACCTCCTAGTAAGTAGATTGTTAGATGACCACCAGATATCTGTCATCTTTCTAAATAACTATCCGGAATACAGACACATCACACTTACCAAATATGAGAAAGTTCAAGAATAGGTAGTTTTGACTTAGTGAAAAATTCTTTAGCTGCAGATCCTGAAAAATTACAACAACCATTTTTAATATATAAAGCAAGTTAAATCACTAGAAGAATTAGAGTTATGGTAAAGGAGAAGAGCTCTTTAGCAAAGGTTTTGGGAAAAATGGCACTAATTACTACGGTTAAACAAAGGAAAAAGGCAAATTAGTTTCAAGTCCTTTCTTGAATTATACTGGAGTTTACTAGAACATTATTGGTAAAATGCAGAACTTTCTTCAAAATGGTATGCAAACCTAAGCGCACAACAAAGTCTTTGTAACAGAACTGCTGCACCCACAATTATATTTTTTAAAGAGTAACTTACCTGGTATAAATCCATTTAGATCGGGTTGAATGGTTTTAAACTGATTAACATAATACTGCCTTTGTTCATCAGTTATTTTCCAGGGGTCATCATAACTACTTGATTGCCTACGAATTTCATTTGTTGTTGTAGCTGATGCTACAGTTCGTACTGTTGTCTGGTCCTGAAATGAAATATTTTTCCTCAGTATTATCTACCTAAAATGCTTCTATGAATTCTCAACTTCTTCCCTTCAAAAAATAAAGCATAGTTAAATCTCGCAGTAGTTTAAAAACTGCAGGAAACCATCAGCAGATTGCATCTACAGGATAGTGACAGGGTATTTTTGCACACTGATACATATGGATAGGAATGACTGCAGGTATGTAAGCAGGAAAAAAAAAAAGTATGGCACATATGCAAAAAAGCTAAACACAAATGTTTTAAAGTCATAATTGTTGACATTTTTAAATTAGTAGCTTTCAGTTAATCATTCCAAATGAAGTCAACCCAATGAAACAAGTTATCTGTTGGGTAAATAGCACTGAACAGACTACAGCACAGATACACAGTAAACATCTGCAATGAAATTTATTTAAAAAAAAAAAAAAAAAGGCTTGCAACATTAATCTGAATGAAGCAAATCAAATGTCAATAAAGTGTCACACCTGGACAGAAGCAGGATGCATGGCTAAAAGAGCACTGGTTGGTGGGGTATCTGCAAAACTGACCCAATTTTCTTGATGGGGTGGTGGTGAATGGCCAGACCATATGGGATCACTAGAAGTAGATGAGCCTGAAAGTAGAAGAAACATTTCCTTTTCAGAAGACAACCTTGAAAATTGAGCAAGAACTATGGATGTGGAAAGTGGTCAAAAAAAAATTTTTAAAAAATCCTGAAACACATGGTCCTGTCAGGGAGATACACACTTGTCGAACGGTGAAGAAAAAGAAAACCAAATTGCACCAAGGTGACAAAGTTCACCTCCTGACAACTCCTGTAGATTTTTATGTTAGGCCAGCTTAAATCTGCACTAAAAAGACAGAAGTGATGGACTAGCTTATTGCAACATGTTTAAAATGTAAATAGGGTTTTACCCATTAAAAGGATTTTGAATGAGTTAATTAATACTCCACACTTTCGCTTAATTGAAATGAGCAACACTTGTATGGACAAACAGCTATTTAAAAGTGGCATACAATATTAGCATGCAACTTTATTACCATTATTATTAAACTTTTTTCTTTTTTAGGTTGTAGTTTGCCATTCAAAGAACAAAGCCTTGGAAATTCCTCTTAAGAATCAGGCTTTTTGGCACAAATATATTTCTGAATTATTTCTAGACTAACTTAACTCACTCACTTAAAAACAGGCCAAGAATAATAAAAGGCATCCATATAGAATGCTGACATCTGCTATATACTAACTATCTGGAACACAATAATTGAGATTCACCCAGTGCCTTTTTATAATCTACTTCTGAAGTACTGCCGATGTTCAATGTCTTAATATTAAAATAACGATGAAGCAACTATAGAAAGATTTGGCCACCCACTGCTCTATGCACAAAACTCTCAAAATTTTCTTAAATTGTAGTTGCAAATTAAAAATTTAAGGAACTTAGAGCAGAGGGAAAACAAACCGTCTAGAACAAGTCTAGAAGAATCCCAGGACTCCATTCTACTCCTTGCCTTCTAAAAGAAATGCTGAACTCCTTAAATCTGAAGAGCAGTTGTGAAAATGATTAATCTATTCTTCTTGCACAACTAAATGCTTTCTCTTGAAATATGTTAAAGTCATACTTAGATAGGAATTTCTGCCCCATATGTAGAAACAGATTTCCTTTCAAAAGGCAGGTCAACTTGTGAGTTTCTGTAAGCCCTCCACACAACCCACCAACAAGAAATACAACATCACTGTCATAATTTTAATTCTGCCACCAAGATCTAAATTGAAGCACTAAAACCCAAGAATTTATTGTCAAGATGCTGACTAAAAAAATATTGCTATGAGAAGTCCATTCATGTATAGGTAATCCATTTATGAAACGGACAAATATCAACAATTTGGGGTTCTTGGAGACCGATGACACTACTAATACACAATCTGCAGTAAACAGAGTGAAGGAAATCTGAGAATCAGTGAGGCACACAGAGGGCTAACATCTAAAGTTACAGTAACATTGTTAGCATTTGCTATTTACTATCTGGCCATATGCAATTACTCTTTAATTCCATAAATGACCTTTTTCCTAGGAGAAAGTAATGAGATAAATGCTTACAACTGGTTTATCTTTGCTATACTCTTACGTACAGTACAGATTCAGACAAGTCCTTCCCATCTCTCCTATGGATATGCCACTCAAATTTTACTTTTGATACAATGGCTCTCTGCCCCTCAGACACTGACATTATTACCACTAACCTTACATATGTTTACTCCACCTTTACTTCTCCCAACAATTTGTCTTAGTACAGTTCAATTTGTACCCCACTTAGCACACCACCTCTTCCAAAGCAGTAGCTTGACAGTGATGGAGATGCCAGTAGCACCAAATTGTCATACCTTCCGAGTTCTTTACAAGTATTACAAGAACTGTTTCCTTTCTCCCCTGTTCAAATAATCCCAACAAGAATACCCTTGCTTTACTGTTCCTGTTATTTACTCTGCAACACAATGTTTTAGGACACAGGATGGGAAAGCTGGAGAACACTGGAGAAAGATTATTGTGGACACCTGGATCTACGCACATACTCATGGATTGCCACCAACCAGTAACTCAATCAATAAAACTACATCTATTTGACATTTGAATTAGAAATAGTCACCCCTTACTTTCTTCTCAATCTACAAAACCAGACTGGGAACACTGAAGTAGAAGGGAAGGTGGAAGAAAACTGGGTCACAGAGAAGACTTGAAACAATCATTGTATTTTTATTTTATGATTTGTAACCCAATGAAGAAACAACCTTCAATGGTCTCTGTGTATTTTCATCAGGGAGACACCATTAACAGCACTTTGAATAGAGAGTAGGCCTAAGACCAATTATCAAATTTGAACTAGCTGGTGAAGTCTAATGCACTATGTTTAGTATGAAGACCTAACTTGAATTCCTGTGGCTGTTTATATCCTTCTGCTCAAGCTTGAATATCTTAACAACACATTGATAACTTGTGGAAAATGATCTCGTTTCCTGTGGGAGAAAAGTTACCCCCTCACTTGAAGCTACAAATGTAAGAAATGGTTTATTTAGATAACATCTGAGTAGCTTGTACTTTTCAATAACTATACAAATGTGGGTTTACTCACAGAGAACTAAATTTTCAACTAACTTTGTAAACTAGCAAAAGCTTTCCTTACCACCAATTTGTGATGAAACAAAACCAGAAGGTTGAGTAGAATTTTGGCAATAAGATAAAATGCTGTAGAGCTCTTTCCTCCCTGAATAATCATGTCCAGGTAAGAATAATCCTTAACTTGTAACAAGGCCAATCATCAACAGTTATTGAAGCAGTAAGTAGGAGACAAAGGACTCTTCAGTCCCCTGCAAGCACAGTAAATATCTTAGGACTCTAAAAATGCAAGTGAACTGTTAGCACAGTAGACATGTTCCACTTCTGTCCATGAATTTTCTTGTTCTTGATTTCACGAACTGCAGCAAAATCTCTCCCAAGGAAAAGAAAGAAGTGTGGCTTAGGGCTGCAAGTTCTTATACGTATTCAGACATCAAAACAGAACTTTGATGTAATGCCAACGCAAGCTAACAAAGGTCCTACGACTGAACAGAAGACCTCAGATTTTTTTACTAGTTTGAAATCATTATTTGGATACTACCAACATAAATGCACTGCTTTGCTTCCAGTCCAAACAGACTAAAGGTAATAAAAAATAATTTCTAGACCTTATTCTGACATGCCACTCAACTATCATTTGAAGTGGGGAAGGGGTTCTTTCTCCCAAGTTTGTCACCATCAGCATCCTTCTAGCAGCTGAAGCTGTAGTGCAAAACCAGCTGAAAAAGTAAAAGTATGAAGGTACCCCCCCCCTTGTAACTGTAAGAATAGGAGGCTCTCATCTCATATACAATCCTGTTTCCTACAAGGGGTTCTGTCATCCACTGTATTATTCTGTGAAGACTGATCCAGATCAGAGATGCAAACCAGAACTGGGACATAACAACATGATTTTTGAACAGCTTTATCTTAAGCTGTTAAATCAAGGACACCTGGAAGACTTGAGAGACTCAAGTTTTAATAGAATTGACTCCAACATTTAAGGATGAGACCTGAACTAACTACAAACTTCATTCTACACAGGTGATCAATGTCTGTCACTGAACTTTTAGTTCCCGATATTAAAGTAAAATACATGCACCCTTTGGGTCTCCCTTTACAAAAAGGCTTGAAGAAAGATGGTAACAAGACTTGGCTTCTGATTTCATACGTGTAAGCACACTGAGCTAGTCTTGACAGTGCCTCAGAGTCCAGCTACTTACGAAGCATCACTACTATCCTAACTGAATTACTGGACAACACAGTGGCAAAAAACTTGTAAAATCCAAATTCTTTTGGTTTGTTGAGATGACAACAGGTTTTCTTCCTCAAGAAACTGAAAACTACAGCTATACATTATGCTTAAGACTTCTGATACAAGACAAGGTGTAAGATTTTTACAAAAACCAATTGAGTCATCATCTAATAATCATTCTGTAGCCCAATTCAATGCAGAAAGCACTATTTAATTTTGTTCATGGTGGGAGTATGATGATGCAATGGAGTGTCTTTACTATGCATAAGTCAGAATCTTCTTGTTTAAACACATCTTTCTCCAAACAAAAAAATTATGGTTTGATTTTTGTCCTTCTGGTTTAAGGCAACATGCTGTTTATTATTAGACCCATCAGAAACATTTTTACAGTTGAGGTTGCATGCTTTCAGTTGACAGCCCCATTACCTTCAAACAATGTTTCACATTATGTGAAATACAAGCAGAGACCTGGGTTCTTATTTTTCTTGGATCACAAGTGAAATGGCATAGTCCTGCCTTAAATCCTACTGAAATAGTATCACATACTTGCAAATTACTTGCAAATTTCTCAAAAACATCTTGCATTGGAATCAAGATGAGCTTGCAGAGCTGAGTTTAAGAAAGGTAACCAACAGTCTATCTGGTTCTACCTAAATGTCAGTAGAACATCATTTCTCTACAAAATACTGTCCTTAAAAAGTAGGCTCAAGAGAGGGAAAAAGAATGACAAACTGTCTACAACAGCTGAAATTCAAAGGAATAATTAATCATCTGCAGTGCAAAAGAATCACCCAGTGAATCAGAATGACAATTTTTGTTAAACATACGAAAATCCATTCTATTCTTAGCATTGGCAGAACAGACAATCCTTCTGTAACAGTATCTCCAAATTACTTTAAACACACTATGAATGCGTTTCAGTATGGAACATAAAACTGGTGAATACTGAGCTAGTTCAGAAATATTTTAAGACTACTACTGAAAAATTTATCCATGGACATCACCAGGAAAGCATTGCCAAACTGAAATATTAACATGGTATTACAACTTTAAGAGGACAATATTGAACTCCTCAACAGTAGGAATAGCTTGCATACTTTCCTGCAGTCCTTGACTTCCTAAGTTAGAAAAACTTCCCAAGTTAGAAATCAGCTACCAGACAAACTTGTATTTCAGCTTGCAAGAAAAGCAAATCAACTAAACTATGCAAGAAAAAGTCAAGAAATTGACTGCTGAAAAATCACAATGCCTGGACTGAACCCTTAGAAGTGATTATATATACAATGAGCAGACTAATAATCTTTATTTTTTTATTCTGAACTGACTGGCACTTACTAGCAAACAACGTTCATGACACTGGCATAATCCTCTGCATACAACCCATTTCACTTCTAAAATAAAACTTATTTCCTTATCCAACCAATTCTATCAACAGAACCCCTGGTCCTCCATGGATGCTTATAACTACAGAATGACAATAAATTGAAAGGTAACAGATCAATTTTGGAATATCAAAACTGAAATAAGCCAACCACAGTTCAATCTGAAACTACAGCCTACAAAATGCAACATATTATTTACCAGTATCATCAAAAACAGAACCTGAATTAGAATTGCTCCGCTGTTCCCAAATTTATTAAGTCTATCAGACATCAGAAAACAGAACTTTTTGAAATATGAGATATTAAGGGCATTGGCTTTTTAAATCTGAGCACAGCGATACGACAACAGGGAGAGTCTTCATTTTAAATGAAGATCAATAAAGGATGAAAAGCTTTACTGAAACAGGTGGTTCTACCTTGACAGATTGGAGATACAGTAGCTTCAGTTACGTTTACATAAAATTTAAAGAAAGCGAAAAAAATGTTAAGAGAATTAGTTGTTCTGACAATTCATCTAATCTATCAGAAACATAATTCAAACAAACAATATATTGTCTGCTGCTTTCCCTTGAGCTCCCCACATTTTGGGGTATACTGACAGTTCCTGCATAATTTTCACAGGATGTGAGTTTTGTATTAGAAAACCTTCCACTGGGAAACTTTCATACTCTTTCCCTCCCTCCAAACTCTAAGCATTTCCCATACCACACTAAGAAATGGATCCGCCATATGCAAGACCACAGATTCCACAGTGCTGCCATCAACATGAACATTTGAATCTGCAAGGAAGTTTCCAGGACTGGAAAATACAAAGATAAGCTGCCCTAAACTCATTTAATATACTTAAGAATTCCACAACTTTGAATTACAGCTGAAGCATAACATAAGATATTTATACCTGGTTGTGCTTCACTAAATGGAGCCCAAAAAGGCCCAGGTCCAGCAAGAGGTCGTTCATTATTCCCTCCGCTGGGATGGCGGTTGTGCTTCCTCCATGTATGTGGAGAGGTTGGTGGGGATTGCTGTGGTGAAACAACTGGAGATGTGGACTCCTAATAAAACAAAGGAACCTTTTAAGTTTTTTACTAAATGACTAAATACACAAAAGCCTATCTAAAACCATTATTTCTAAGAACAACCATCACTGCAGTTACAAGTCTCATTTTAGAGAGTGAAAATTTTAGTACTTATTAAAATGAGGGAACAGGAGAACTCAGATACAGTATGACTGCGACTGGACACGTTCACTTCAAACAACGTCATCTAATATATTTTTAACTCGGCATTCTTAGGACAACAGCAATGCCAAGTTAAACGACTTAGCTACAAAGGAAACTAGATTATAAGACTCACTTTCACTTGTGATAAAAGTTACATTTGAACCCAGGTCTCAAGAAAAAAAAGATTACTTACTGTACAACTTATTATCATACCTAATTTTCATCAAGTGATTCACAATCAGTTACTTTCATTTAAAAAAAACAAACCAGAAATAAACATTGGGAAAAAAAAAAAATCACTAGACAGGCCACTTTTTTTTTTTTAATATGCAAAAACATAGATGTAATTTTTTCAAAGAATGACGCCATCTAGAATATACTTCTCTGCTGTACAAATTACAAGGTAGTTTTGCCCTGATGTATGGGATCAAGCTTCTCTCTAATCCTATATTGTACTATGTTCTCCCTGAACAGGTAGGAAAACAGAGGATCACACGTGCAATTTCCACCTGGAATCAGTTCTCATGAGACATTCAGATGGACAGATTCATTCCATTTCAAATAAAATACAAAGGAAAAATCATTTATACGGTACAAAGTGAAGTATTTATACAGTAGAAAGTAATTTCCTCCCTATATCTAGATCTTTTGAAATTCCTGTTTGCCAGATCTCCCAATTTGAACTAAACTGTATTAGTGAAAACAAGTACAAGAAAGCAAAGCTTGACCTCCAAGTTTCCTGAAAAGTAAAAACAAAGCTAAAAATCTCAAAATCTGTTTCAGCAATAGACAAAAAACCCCAGAAGTTTGGTACTCTATGTTAATAACTTAACATACTATCAAGTACCAACAACCAGACTGACTGTAGGCTTCCACAGGATTCCCAAAACTGAACTGGTTTACTTTGCCAAATATTCAAAGATCATTATGCTTTTTAATCAATAATACATCTGCAAAAGTCTAAAAGTCAGTGAGGAAGTACCATAAACAAGCTTTTCTCCAAGCAAGGTACATACTAAAACTACATGCATCCCAACAAAAAAGTTTTATGGCCATGATGACTGGTTACTTTTTAATGTATTGATGTAAACTTCCACCTTTTTTTCCAGTCTGAATTTCCTACTTCCCAGTATACAGGGCCAGCCTGGTTGATTCTGCAACTGAGATGTTTTCTGAAAGTTCTGACCATTGAGTCAGATTTCCTTAAGTAAGTTCCTAGGCCACAAGATTTTGAACTTTCCATTCAAAGCATTTAAACGATGCCCATATGTATTGGCAAAGAGTATTACAAAGTGGCTGGGAGCAGTACCAATTCACTTCAAGTTTTAATTCAGGGACCAGCTGACTGCACAGTCAAAGTCACTGTTTTTCCACAGTACCTCCACCAGCTCAAGATTTTTTTTGTTGCAGTTACATGCCTTTCTGAAATTTGCCTGAAGATTCCTCCTCTTAGCATCTTACTTGACAAGAAATTTATTTTAGATGACAATACATTCTTACCCTTACAAGTACATGGGGGCAAGAGGGGAAGGAGTCAGGGTATCCAGAGTGCCACTTGCAGGCTGGAAGCTAGAACCGAGGTTGAATGGTTAGTCTGCTTAGCATAATGCAACAGGAGAACCATGATGATGCATCACTGAAATCAATGAAAAGCTTCCTCTTCTATTGGCTTTTATGCAAGTCATCTTTTATCAAAAGAATTGAAGGATATTTGAGTTTTTACACAAAATACCATGAGTAAACCTACAGAAAGCTATGCTTGGTCACAGACACTATTCATTTACTCCAGTACTCTTGCTCTGGTAAGTCAGATGGTCCAGAAAGACACAGAAGAAAACCTGAGGCAGACAAATGTATAATAGTCTACCTAAACGAAACCACTCACTACTTCTAGTAACCGCATGTGAACATTAAAACTCTTGACACATAGTCCTCATGAAGCAGCCTTGCCCTAATGAAGCTGACAACTGTAACTATTCAGTAAGCCTCCATCTAACATTTGGCCTTATGCTCAAGGTATAGGAAAAGATTGTAAATATGATCCTCAACTTCAATTCTTCAAATGTTTACTTTGCATGCGGTTCATGTGATTCTGTAAAGCGTGTAATAATGGGAATCAGATCATCAGAAGTACAAGCACAATAAATAACTTTGTTCTCAATGTTTCAGTCAACGTTATATCAGAATGCTAAACATTTACAGATTTCCTACAATTGATTTGAAGCTTCAGCTTACACACTCCAAAATTATTAAACAGCAAAAGCACATCACCAACTCTGATGTCAAAAAGCTTCTGAAAGAGGGACAAGCCACATCTTCAGCTTTACTATCATTACAAGAATCATATTCTCAAAACAGTTTAAACCAAATTTAGATGGCTTTACTGTGGCACCATCTTTCCCTTGTGCAATCCCTGTCACTCGCATGTACCATTCATGGCATTCATTGATCTAGCTTACTAGAAGCTTATGAGAGCTAAACTCCCTGATTTTTTTTTAAGTATGTATATATATATTTATAGTGTGTGTGTGTGCGCGCGTGTGTGTGTAAAATGGCTCAGCCAAAATACTGATGGCTCGATGCAAGTGTAAAGGAAGATGTAAGCCAGAAAGACTAGGGAGGAGGCAGGACTGTATAAACATTGACCCTCATACAAAAGTAGTCATAGGAAAACACAGTGAGTAGGGATTTACTGAAACTGCAATTACATACAGGCTTATTTACCCCTTATAGATAAGTTAACATCAACCATGTATCTGCCTTAGCAGTGAGTTAGAAATTGTCATTTTCATGTACTCATGCCTAGAAAACATGGTTTGTTGTCCAAAGTTTCCACTTCAATTTTGCATTAAGCTTCACCCTTTAGTAAACGGAGGCAGTATATTCATTAGAACCACATCTGTTCCTCAACAACAACATACACTCTCATAAACTCTCAAAATACTCTCAGTTTATAAGAGTGTATGTTGCAGCTGAGGAAGTAGGGTTGTTCACTTTCATCTGTCCAATCTATTAATAAAAGAAACTAATTTTGAAAGCCTGAAATATCCAGGATCAGATTTTTCTGAGAGTATTAGCGTACAGAACCTAACTTAACTGGTCTTCAAAATCTTAACATGCAACAACTACAACAGTTTGCCTAATTTGGCAATTAGCCAAACAGCGATTTTGAATTTCTCCAATTTGAACAGACTTTACCCACCTAATCTCTTTGGGAGCTTTGACAATTTTACTCATCATCTGCATACTGTAGTTGATGTATCATTTATTAGATCAGCTACTGTTAAAAACTTATTTTGACAAACTGTTTTAGCACTTTCAATGCAATTATATTTAAACATTTAAAACACTAGCTTTTAAATTCTCTCCAAAAAAACCTCAATAAAAATCATAGCAATTACAACGTTCTGGTTTTTACTATCTTAAGACATTTATTTTTCTTCTTAACATTATTCCAGAAAACAGATCTAAATAAAAGCATGTTGACATAAATAGCTAACAACTATTTAACATTTTCATGTTAAATCAAACTGTTGAGAACATTCTTCTCAATAACTAATAAAAAATAAGGTTATAGCTAACAGGCAAAAATTAAGTAATCCACCTTAATTTTAAAAAAATCACATTAAAAAAAGCTGTAAAAAAGCATGATGTTTGTCAAACTGTAATTACAAAACCAAGACACTATGAAGGACTCGGAACTTGGACTTTTTCAGGACTGACAAGCAGTTACTAAAAATAGCATGTTAATTAAAAAAAGGTGATATAATATATGGCTCTAAAAGAAGAACCTTAGTGAAGATAAGTCAAACAAACTGGCGTTAGGCAACACAATACTGTGCTAAAGCAACCCTGGAGGGATCTCAACCTCAAAAGGGCATTGCAAGCATACACGAGTCAAATGAGATTATAAACCTTTTCCTGGATCTCACACCTCAGGCCAGAAGAAAGCCTCCTAAGGAGAATTCCAGAGACAATGAAGCCAGACATGGTATCCGAAGGGTAGCTCTAAGGGTGTTGTGATCCAGGTCCTGATACCACACAGCCTGCATAAGAGTCAGGGAACAGATCCATCATGAAGAAAGATTATACTAGAGATGGTAATTGCATTGCAGAACCCATGTTTTTGTAATCAACTAGCATTCATACTGAAGAATAAAATAGTTCAAGGTTCAATGGGAACTTCTCCACATGCAGCACTAGACTTTTTTTAGAGAGGGGGTGTGTAGTTCAGCCAATTACAAACTTGTTAGTCTAACCTCAACAGTTTGAAAGGTTTTAGACTAGGTTTCGAAGAAAATAATAATTAAAAACAGAGACAAATGGAAAGGGGGTCAATCAGCATGGGAAATTTTACTTAAGTTGGCTGATATTATTTTTGTGATTTTCTGAACAAAGGAACTGCACTACATTTAGTCTGAACCTCAGCATACTTCACTGGGGTGCCATATAAGATAATTCCAACAACGTGGAGATTAATAGAATCTAAGGTACAAAAGAACAGGCTACAGAAGGAGCAAACCTGGACTGTGTTAGAATGGGAACTATGGGATTGAAGGGAAGTTTCTAATAATGCTCCTGGAATGACCGATTTGGCAATAACCTAATTTGATACTTTAGGTAACTGATTATCCACACTAAACAGCATGCTGATGATTTCTGACAACAAATGTAAAGAGGCAGACAGATGGATTCCTTTCAGGACATAGGTAACAGTAAACTATCAAGTTTTAAAATATAAAATACAGTTTCTTGCATAGTGGAAATTAATACCAAAGTGCATAATGAGAACCAATCAGCTGAAAACAGAAGACTGGATGCACAGGTCAACTATCAGACCACTACAATATGTAAAATATGACAGATTTGCTTTATTCACAGCTGCTAAGGTATATGAGATGAGATATATCAAGCAGAAGTAGGGGAGTACCCTACTACAAAATAGTATTAATACTGGTGAGATCTCATTTGGAAGAAGAAATACAAATCTAGTAAAATATTTTCAATAAAAACAAATTCAAATTGGATCAAAGGCAGAGAAGGTTTATGAGGATTACTGATAACTACTTCATGAGATGAAACTGAGACTACTGATTGTTTTGTCAAGCAAAACAAAGCTAAGGGGGGATACAATGGTTTTCTAGTAAATATTTGCAGCGTTCTGCAGCAAATACTAAGGACAAAGCTGTTAGAAGAACAGGTATTACCTGATCTGAGTAAAGTTAAGTGGGAATTCCCACCATATTTCCACAAATATTCCATTACATTCCTACAAAGGCTCTGGAATAGTTTTCCCCAGCATGGCCAGTGTGGATAAAGGGTTGCGATTTCAAGACACAACACTGGTTATTTTTTAAAAACGCATTATCTAATACAATTTCTCATGGTAACAGAGGGTTAAGACTCAATGACACAAGAGGTCTTTTCTGTGCTCCTAAACAATTTATTTAATACCAGATATATTTTACCTGGAATTACCTGTTCAATCTACAAAACAGAAGCAAACAGAAATGGACTGCTGGCAAAACCTTAAGAGAAAGTCACACAACTTTTCACATAGTTAAAAAAAAGTTGAAATGATCAAATTTTGACTGCTACAGGTGCCAAATTTGAACTGTCCCCTCCGAAAGCTGCACTGATATGGCAATAAATCAATATAATCTAGAGTGCCAGTATTATGCTTAATGCACACCTAAGTAGGTAAGTACCTTCAGTTTTATCTTTTATTTTCACCTGGATATTGCAAGGTTCAGCCTATGAGCATTTGCCAGATGCATGTTTTTCAGCTGTTAGATCCTCAACATCTATTGAATCTAGCTACCACCCTTTCCTGAAAAAGGTGGCAAGCCAGATGGAAGTATCATAAAGCAATACCTGATCAACACCTGGATCACACTTAAAGACATTGGAAAAAGTATTTGCTTTTTGGCTTTAACAACAAAACACAAAACATCCAAAGGCAATATATAACAGACTGATATTGAGAACATTTAGTCACCTGTAAGCTACTTTCAGAAGATAGAAAATACTTCCTAACCTCAACACTGCTGCTGCTTCTAAGAAGTTGTTTTCAGTACATTTGTCTTACTCCTTTAAAAAAAAAAGTAAAGCCAAAAAAAATTCCATCTACAATGACAGCTCCTAATTCTACTAGGTGGATTTCTTTTAAAAAAAGCACAAGAACTCAACAGAATCTAGATTCTCAAGATTGGCCTAAATTAATATTTTTTGGTAGCATAGCTGCTACTACCAAGGTAAAGAGGTATGTATATACACCGTGGTTAACATACCTATGTCAACAAAAGTGCTTGTATATGTCACATTATCAGCAGAAGTGTTCAAATCTGCTCGGCCTCTATTATTCAGGAAGAAGAAATTATGCCAGCAGAAAAAAAAAAGAAGTATTTTCCCCCAGTGTTTTATCTCTACTAGGATGTGCGGTCAACATACCATCTAGTGAGTAAAGGCATCTTTTATTATTTGGCTTGACTCCTAGAATCAGTTCTGCAGCTTCCATGACAGCTAGGTGTGACTTCAGTCACCTTCTATTAACACTAATATTAAAAAGATATAAATTTCTGGCCAATGCTGTATTTACATAACACTTAGCCATTATAAACTAAAAATGCGACCACAAAAATGGCTAGAGATAGAAAAAGGTTATTGCTGAACTTAGCTCAAGCTTACTTTAAAAGACGACCTCATTTACAGCTACTCTTTGGAAACACAACCTGATTGCCATTTCCTGATGCCCTGCCTCCAAGTGAAGCTCATTGAGGGGAAGTGCCACAATAATGCATGGATAAAGAAATAGTTTTAGCTAGGACATTTCAGTAGACAATACTCTAAGTGAAATTCTTTTACATAAATTATTTGTAATTATAAGATATTAACCTATGCATGACAAATCTCACCAATACGGAAAGCTGCACAGGAATGAACCCAGTTTTTAAAGATGACAATTAAGATATTATTGGTATGAAATCATAAGATATTTCAGCCAGAGTATTTTATGAAATCAATGTATTTTGAAGTGCCAGGCATATTATCAAAGCCAGTCAACAGTTTAAGAAAAAAAATAAACCAAACAAACCCAAACCCCAAAAAAACCCCAACAGATACTCCATTACTGAGTTTGGTAACAGCTACATGACAAGCTCTGAGAGTGAAATATCCAAGCTTAACTTTGACACTTAAATTCCTCCAGAAAGAACAATGATCCCTAGGAAAATGACATGCTGTAATTTACTTCTCAGACTTCAGCTCTTCTTATCCTCATCACCGAAAGAGGTGGCACATAATGAGAATTCACAGTCTGAACCTCCTTCTATGTTTTATAAATCTGAGTGATATCTCCAGGTAAAGACAACTGGATCAGTGATTTCTACAAAAACATGGATAAAAGCTGTATCCGCCTTTTGGAAAATAACCCAATTAGAGTATTTATGTGGTTAAGCGAGAAACCTGGGCTCAAGCCCCTCTCTCAAATTGTTTCTAACATGGTGTCCATACCAATAAATATTAGACTGGGACAAGAAGGCTGCTTGAATGGATTCACTGTAGAGTCAGAAATGGAGAATCAGCCACAGAAAATGCAATTTTACAATAGGGTGCAAAATCAGACAGTACTTCCCTGATGTTCTAGACCATGAATACAGCTTAAAACTGCTGGACTCACTGCTGTGTTGTCTGTTACATTTGCTCCAAGTCTGTTTTCTGGGCCAGATCTCTCAAAGGACTTATGCACAGATTTTATTCTGATGATCCCATACAGACTTGTGCAAAAGAGAGATACCAAGCTGCTTCTATCAGCCAAGATGAAGAAATGAAATTTGGATGCTTATACATCTTTGTGAATACATGGCTTCTTTATCCAGAACTTGAAGACCTCAAACACCAGGGGTTTTTTTTGTTAAAGTTACACCAGTACATATTCCTGTATCAGATTATAGCTGTTCACTAAAACTCAACACCATGATGGAAGCCTACAAAACACTATTTCAACCAAACTAAAACCCCATCATCAGATCAAGGAGATCTGCAATTGTTGATTTTGTCATGAAGCGCTTAGGACTCTCTCAAACACACCTACGCAAAACTAGACAACGACAAGCTATCTTCAGATCTGCTGCCGGCCCTCCTTTCATTACAGTCCCCATCTTCAGTTTGGGAGAAAGGAAGTGGCAGCCAAACATTGATTATGGATGGCCTCTGCTAATTTGCTTTTTCTTTACATTGGATCAGTCTGGGCTATTCCCAGAGAGATTAATAAATGTTTATGAGCGATTCCTTGATTCCCAGAGAGATTAAGGGATGTTTGCAAGTTCCTTGATTCCTTACAAAACATGCCCCAAAAAGAGCATACCATGGGGAATAAAACAGGTCATTCAACAGTTATGCACCGACACGGATACACCCAGCAAAATTTAGTATTTCTACTCGGTGTTCTTGCTTGTAGAAAAGAATCAGAAAAGACTTCCCCATGGAAAGAGAATGTAAAGACTATGAAAAACAAGGAATTATGGAAGCACAGAGTTGTAAGCCTTTACAGTTTTCATTTATTCAGATATCCTGTAGCTGAAGATGAAAGAACCAGTGAGCAAAAAGAAATCAGTTTTCTCATTATTAGAACACAATAAAAAGCTATGTGAAAACTTCTGTCTATTATTTCTGGTTCTTCTTGTCTCTACTTAACAATTAAATAGCTGAACAATAAAATGTAAGACAGAGAAAAGTAAATGTGAGATTTTAAAAAAAAGCTTTCTAAATAAAGTATTTCAGATTTAAAGGTATGGGAGCATGTTGAAGGACTAGAAATCCAGTCTTCCATGGCATTCAGTACCACTGTTCCAATGACCAGGAAGCCGATGTGAACTATCTAATAAACAAGGTATTAATATCATAATGATTACAACTGGGCATTTGCTATCATATCTTAAACATTGATTTTCTTTTCTGTCTCAATTCTTTGTCCATTACCATCAATATTTTAAACACAGATTATAAAACTTCATAAAAAAAGTATCCTAAATGCAAGTATTTCAGAAGCATATGTGGTCTTCATGTATAATATATATCAGTATGATTTTTTTTTTAAAGAAACTATATTGAAAGCAACAAAGCTTAGAAGTCCTATCAAACTGACACTTATGGAGCAAAGTAGTTGTTAAGAGTTCCATTTAATCTTTTAAGTTAACTTACCTGTTGATCAGTTGATGTACGTTGCTGAACTGCATCATGGCTCACAGAGCCTTTTTTGACTTGTATCCTGCCAGGTGGAGGAGGAATCACACCTGAATATGAAGCTGGGTTATCAGCATCTGAAGAATACAAGGCTGTGTGTCTTGACTCTTGTTCATTCTTTGAAACAACAAATCTGGGAAGAGGGAGGTCCTTTACTGTTAAAAAAAAAAATTGAGCAGGTCATTTACTATACAGAAGTACAATGCTTAAAAATAAAAATGCACTTCTATTTTGTAGTTAAAATTTCACATGTTCCTCAATTACTGAAACACTGAGATTGCTGCTATAGTCAAGCCAACATCTGCCAGCTGGAAAAAAAGCAAATACCCTTTCTGCATTATACTTCACAATTCTGCTACCCAAGTTCTGCTTTTGGTATACGAAGAGGACTTCACAGAGCTTCATAACAGTTCTGCACTACAACTCTGCATTAAATGCAGTAGCAATCAGATAATCTGGATTTAGCTCTTTTTTTTTTGTTTTGCCAACATTTAATTACTGAAGTGTGATTTTCAAAATTTATCCACCATTTCTAGCACATATATAAAATTAGATTCTTCATACAGAATGGTTCATCAGCAAAACAAATACTAAAATACAGCAGTATGTTTAACATCTTTTAGTGAGCTGATGTCATGTTTATATTTACAACAGATAATATAATCTAGTCTTCTTGCAAAAATTGCAACTATTGCTTAAACACAGCTGTGTACATCTTTCTAAAATAGAAGATAAGTTAACTGTTTTGCTGGGATACAACTGGGAAAATTCCAGTATCACCTCCCCTTGTTACGAGCACCTATAAAGCGAAGTTTCTACAAAATGCTAGGAAGTCCTTAGCTTTATGTACCATAGTTCAGAGTAGTCTGATACAAAAATGAGGCTATGTAAGTCTTCAGTTTTTCACTGCAAGATTTCTAACATTCTTCTGAATCCCAACCACAACTTTCTTACTGGTTCACTGTGAATAAAAATAAATTGCAAATTTGCTGTACAGCTTACTTGGAAATTATTTTTCCAACACAAAACAAATTTACAAGTATGGCTCAAATCTAATTTCTCTTGCTGAATGCTTACATCAATTCCTTTTGGTACTGAAAATGAGTCAGTGGTACTACCAACTGTATTAAAATATGAGATGAAATTGCATACAGTTTATTACATAAAAAATTAAACATTAAACTGATTTGTATCTGAAGAGTGTCATTTGAATCCATAGTATTCAACAACTATGTATCCATAGACATCTTTATGTATCCAGTACTAAACAACAACACTCCACTAAGAACATAAATTCTTGATTTAAGCCTCTGTCACTGAGCACAATTCAACATGCCAAACAGCTTTCATCACAGGGAAAGAGCATGCAACACAGCCTCTTTGCTAAATTTGTGGTTACCCATCATGTGGAAACACTGTTAAAGCAATTCCTGATGCCTTCCTCGTTCCTAGATGCCAATTTTCACATTAGCATTGTATCCCATGTTGCACTAGCAAAGTTTTCACATAGCTAAACAGTGAACTACAGCCAGCCAAAAAGTGAGAAAGTCATTGCATACAAGTGAAAATTTGTATGCTTGCAAAACAGGGGATTACACAGACACTAGAACAGCCAACTGACAGAGGGGAAGTCTATGCAACCAGTTGTTCCAACACGAGGCTTTGGCATGAGATATCTAGCACTATTTCACAAAATAATATAGAGGGCTCAGAAGGAACACAAAATACTCTATTGTCTTCTTTAAAAATAAGACTAGATAAATATAGGTTTGTTTTGCTGTACTAATTTACTACATGGCAAATTGAAATCTGTCATTTTTACTTCTGTCCTGTCTGTCTACACTACAACATTTGTTACCATTCAGAAATCCCTCAATTATAAATGTGATAGCTGTTCTGAATGGAATTAAATCTTGATAGTGAATAAATTAGAAAGTTCTCTGTACTTTTTAGGCCCACATCCTTGTTAGCATTTTCTTCACCAAAAACTGTATTCCCTACTTAGAAAATAAACATTACTTTGACAGAGACGCTGCTCATTAATTTCTCAACTTTTAGCTTCCTGGAAGGAAAATTTTCTGGGACAGCAAAGGAACAACAGATTTAGAGGTTTGTAGTGTTAATAACTAAAGCCAGTATTTTTACTACACTGGACATCTGAGTAATCAAAAAAGCACTTTGTTAACTAAGAATCAATTGGATGGCACTCGTGTTGGACGGACTTAGTACTCAAAATTTGACTGTAGTCTCCACTCAGCAACTCACATAAAGCAAGCTTCCTGTCTACCGAAGAGACACACAGTGAACCAAAGAACAAAAGAACCAAGAAGGGGGGGAGAAAATACCATGATGAAAGAGTGAATAACATTAAGAAAAATCACTGATTAAAACATGCATAGAATGCAGAACTAAAAAGTAGACATCCTAAAATATAAGCTTTAACTAATTTTAGATGTTTTACTTTGAAGAGAGAAAAAGTATATTGTTTAGTTAGGGATGGCTCACAGTTCCTTTTCAAGACCTCTTGGGAGATGGACTGTGGGCAGAACACAGCTGGCCAGGCTGCTGAACCCCAGTTTTCAAAGGAAGGTAACCCAAGCTCAGAATCATTTTGTAAGTCTTCAGCCTGCTGTATTTTAGCTGTTTAGTTAGCTGCTACAACAACACTTGAATCATCCTAGGAGCAGGAACTTCATAGACAGGACTGGAACCACTGCAACCAAGGCAACGGACAACCAAAGCTAAAAACAGTTAGGGTAAAAATAAATGTTCTGTCAATTGTACTTGTTGTATTTAGTAGGTTTGGAACCAGTTACAGAAAATTATTCCTAGAAGTCTAGAAACCATTACAAGTATCTCTAGTATTGTCATGAATCAAGGAGATGTACTCCATTATAGAAGTTCCAATGGCTGCTAATTTTACAGCAACATTTGATATTTTGGAATGAATCCTGCACCTTAATTTCAATTCCTTCCTTAAAATTTCTTCTGACTTTTTTTTTTATTAGAAAAGCTCCTTCCAGTTAAGGTATCTTGCATTAAAATAAAACCAAGCATATGAAAACCCTGGAAAAAGCTACATACACAGATTTTAGTCTTTGCCTTCTTCAACGGGCATTCGATAGAAATCCCACAATTGTTACATCAAGTTCCAGTTCTATCAGATATTAAGAGTCAAAGGTCCCTTTTCCAACTTTCTGATTCTAGGGCATTCTTGCTGAAGCTTTAGATTTGGGAACACTCATCAGGAAAACTAGGGAAATGGTTTATAAACATAGGGTGGCTCGTCAGCAGAAAGGAACTTGTATAGTAGCAAAAAGTTAACTGAAACGATGTACTTTTCCAAAAAGTTACAAAAAACCATGAAAGCAGTATATACTGTTTGTACGAGCCTAGAATAAACATAACTGTAAAAGTATACAAGATTATTCCTTTCTCTTTTATAGCTTTGTCAAATACTTCAGCCCTATCAGATTGTTTTTAATATAGTCTTCTTAACTACTGTGTTTAATCTGTATCATTTAGACACAAAAAACTCCTAGAGCTTTCTTTTAACTACTAACGCATATATATTATATCATAACATGTATTCTACACATAAAATCTACTAGGGAAGTCGCCTTAATGCAAAGCTGTGCTCCAGATATTTTTAAGTTGCAAGTCATGTACTACACTGCAAAGGGCTACAGTGGCTTAAAACTCACTACTTCATCTTCCTAGGTCTCTTTTTATCTTACAGAGCAACACTGACATGGATCCACTTATGTCACTCAGAAGGCTACAGTAAAGCCTCATATCAAAACTCTTTCTGCTGTTTGCTGTTCTGAACCATCTTCCCAGAGAGAGTCTTTCTCCTGTTCCTATTTCACTACCCACACCACAGCTGACCTTTGAAAAGTAGGATAACGGGTGTTTTGGCTGATAACAGACTTCAAAGATCTTTTACAGGTCAGGTTTTTCACTAGAAAAACCTTAAACCACTAATCTTCATATTTGCGCTAAGAAGGGAGAAAACTGCCAAGCCAAATGCAAAGGAATGTGACTTTAGAAAAGATGACCTTTCATTTGTTGCAATCAAGGCTTCATAAACTCAGCAACTACAAAAGCCTGCAAATGTTGCATTCTTCTTTTTGTTCCAATTCACATTAGTCCTTTTAGTACTTTATTCAGAGGATATAGCACACAAGTTCTCACATTAGTAATCTATATAATGAACTTGAACCTACACAAGTCAGTAGTAGTTGTTCATTTACCCTGTGATGAACACAATACTTATTCAATAAGAGTAAGGTATTTCACCTCCTATTTATTGCATAGTAAGAATACACCCCCTCACAGTTTCTCCACATTTTTTTTTAAGTTAGCAACATGTATAAAAAGGCATACCACACTAATTTACAAGGTCACTCTACAAGAATCTGTGAACCAAGGACAATAATCCTGCTTAACAACTCAATTCCACCCCCCCCCCAGTCCTGCGATTTACCTGTATTTAAGCTTTCCACTCTTAGAGGGAGACCAGATTGGGCCACAGCAACAAGTTTCAAAGCAATGTAAAATTGACTTCTTCCAAAATAGCCAAGTCTTGTTGCACCACAGAGCTCCATAATCTGAAACAAAACACATAGTTACTTGTACAAAGAAACTTAAAACGCAAACTGCTCTACAGAGGCAATTTCATACATTTAAGAGCAGCACGCCTTGCATTAAATGCTCATAACAACTTCCTATGTACAACCTTTCAGTAACAACTTCATGTGCAATCTCTTAAATATTACGTGACATGAGTCAGAGTATGTGATTCCTCACAACCAGTAAAAGCAACAAGTCTAAAACTTAAGTTTTTCCCAATTATCCACCTTTTCTTTCACCTAGGTTTTAGAGGTTCTACAGAGTTGATGTGAGACAGAGTAAGAGAGAGTAACTGGGGTCATGTTCCTGTTTAAAAAAAACCAACCAAACCACCCCCCCCAAATAACAAGAAAGCACATAATAAACATCCCATGCCATTATTAGCTATTCCATTAACAGCTATATTGTCCATCTTCAGTAGCTGCAACAGAAAAGGAATAGCATTCAACATTTTTAGTATTATATTCAGATGTAATCCAGAAACACAAAATGAAGACTTTCAAATAATTCTCAGACAAAACTGAATAGTGTGTTACTGATCAAGTTAGAGGAATGGTCTGCACCCAGATTTCTCCCTGAAGAATTTCAGTAACAAGGTTAGAATTTATAAAAAGTGAAAAAGCTAGACAATAGCAAATAATACCTTCCAGCCTTTTCCGATACAGGCTTGCTATAGCTCAACTTTTAACTTATAAAACAAACCTATAAAGCATTCATTCAGAGCACAAAGAAGTATCCACACATATGCATGGATTTCAGCACTGAAGGAGAATGCAGAACTTCAGGTTCTCCAAACAATGCCAACAGATGCCATTTCATTTAAGAAATACAACAAAGAAGTGGTGTTATCTTATTCCCTTTTCTTCCCCTGGTATTCTATATAACAGAAAGATGGTTTTGTCTTTTGTTATGAATTCTGGTCCCTCCAGACAGCAGCCATGTATACAAACATACTGACTGCACACCCCTCCACGCTGAAGATCTGCAAACTTGAGGGTGCATTCCTGCTTGTGCCAGGTCACTGGTAAGATATGAAGCATGACATCCCAAATCAGACTCCCTGAGCTCCATGATCCAGACTTTTTATCTATCTAGCAGTCTCATCTAGACTGTAATGTTCCAAATGAGACACAAGGATGCTCTTGGACACCATGGTGAAAGACTTGTTGAAGTCAAGGTAGATGACATCACTGCTTTTCTCTCCTCGACCACAGTTCTAGTCTTTCCATCACAGCAGACGATGTGGTTGACAAGTACCCTTGGTAAATCCATGCTTGCTAATCCTAATTACTGTTTTCACCTTCATATGCCCAGAAATGGCTTCCAAGCAGACCTGCTCCACCATTTCTCAGGGACCAAAGTGCAGCTGACCAGCCTGCAGTTCCCCAAATCAACCTTTCTGCCCTTCCTGAAGATGGCTGCAACATGTCTTTCTCCAGTCATTGAGGCCCACCCCTGATCTCCACAACTATTCAGAGAGAAAGCCAGCTTGCAATGACATTAGCTAGCGCTCTCAGCACCCTCAGAAGCATCCCATCTAATCCCATGAACTTGAGATTTCTCAAGAGATCCATCAATCTTCCTGTAGTACTACTAGTTTCTCTCCTCCTTCAATCCCATCTCCAGGCACAAAGGCCCATGAGACCTTGTCTGTGAAGATCAATGCAGAGAAGGCACTGAGAATCTCAACCTCATCTACATTCATGGGCGCTAATTTCTCTCCTCACCATTCCCACCAGAGCTCAGTCATAAGTTCCCTGTTTGGCAAATCTGGGCTCTTGACACATCTGCTCATTTTTCTAACTACTGGGATGGACTGTTACTGGGCTTAGAGAAAGCCATCCTGAAAGATTTCCCAGCTTTCAGAGAACACAGTTCTGAAGGGCAGAGGAGCCCTGCCTGCAGGCAAGTTCCAAGTGGAAAAAGCCAGCTACATTTTCACACAGGAGCAACTGAACCACATGATCCACAAAGAGTTAGTCTGTATGCTTCAGCACTGCTGAAACAGGAAATAGACTTCGGTAACTCTGTACAATCAAACGGATGGGTTTGTTAACTACAGCTGAGCTAGATACAGCTCACCAAAAAGCTGCTTGGGTATTTCCTTACCATGCACCAGGATTCTAGGACCTCTTGAAAATAAGCTGTTGTAAAACCTGTCACAGGAAGGTGTGGGAAGTTGACAAACACTTAGTCCCAAAGACAACCCAAGAGGATCAGCAAGACCCAAGAGGATCAGCAGGTCTAGGGCTGTGCATGCAGCTCAGATCCTGCTGGAGAGAAGCTAGCTGCATTAAATCACTCGACTATGTCTGCAT
This sequence comes from Harpia harpyja, assembly GCF_026419915.1. NCBI lineage: Eukaryota > Metazoa > Chordata > Aves > Accipitriformes > Accipitridae > Harpia > Harpia harpyja. Next base: position 65,831,150 of record NC_068943.1, read on the forward strand.
TATACTTCCCACATTGTCCTACAGCACCTGCCATTTGTATTTTCCCATTATCGTATTTCTGCAGCATGATGTCTGGACAGAAGTCAGGGGATAACAGGGCATTTTCTAAAGTTCAGTAACTAAAAGGAAATAATTCAATTCAGTTGACTACAATACATTAGTTTCAATAGGTTGGTTGGACTAGAGAAAGTGCCATGAGGAAAGAAGCGACAGTGTAAATTGACAGGTAACAACAACTCAAACAATAAAAACTTTGAGGCATCAACATCTAAAATAAATTGCCTGTAGCCAACCTAAAATAATTACACTAAGTTTAAATAACTGGCAGAACTAAAGCAGTGGAGATTCAAGAGACAGGTAGCAATCAAAACAAGTGCAACAGCAAGAACAATTCCTTTTTTAAAGCACTGTATCCCGGAAGACTGATGAACATCCACGTACTTGACTACACCCAACACAGAAAAAGCTTGTGGATCCAATGGCCTAGCATTGACAGATGAATAACCGAGCAGACTCTGGAAAAGCTTCTTATGAAAGGAAGCAATGATGCAGGTATTTGGAGGCTATGGAATCATTAGGCAGTAATGGCTTTGGGCAATTTCAAAGCCAGTGCTGGACTAGAAATTATCTTGTTTGGAGCTAGTCAGTACTGCCAGATTGAAAAAAGTTCCAGTTAAAAACTGAATTAATAATTAAGCTACCATGGCAGGTAAGTATAAGAAAGGAAAGACAAGCATGGATTCAAAGTAAATAGATATAAATGTAGAAAATACTTACATCTAGTGTATCACAAAAAGGAAAAAGGATACAAAAAAACCCAACCACAAAATAACCAACAGAAAAGAATGCCCTTATGCTGCTGAACAAGTAGCTGTCAAATCCACCCACAGACAGCTAAAGGAGTCCTCTATTTCAAACACAGAATATAACCCAATCAGAAACATGACTGAAGGTGGAGTAAAATCATTAAATGCAAACATCTAGTGGAAACTCCTCTGTGGACTGACAGCATGCTTGAACACACTCAAAACTGCCTAGCTATAATCTCCTTGAAAGAGGATTTAAATATTCAACAGGTAATAAGCTATACTGACCAAGGGGGGGGGGGGGGGGAGTGGGGGGTGGATAATAACAAAATAATCAAGGGATAGCTTCCAAGATTTATGGTTAGGGCTTTCATCTTCTTAGGAAGAGAGAGGATAAGGAATTCCTTAAACTCTTCAAGGAATGCAGAGCCATCTTCAAGACAAAATGCTCCATGACTGTTTTCATCTCCTTAAATATGAAGATCCTGGGGTCACACTACTGCAATTAACCAGATTAAGGCCAACAACTTTTTGAAGCTCCAGAACTGCTGGAACCTGTCGATACAAAAAACAACCTCAGCACGGCAACTGTAAATTATGAAATTGCACACTCAGTCATCATACTGCAAAGAAGTAACAGCAAAATCAACAATATCAGGATTGGCGCAGATTGGACATGCACAGGAAGCAGTATGTTGACAAAGGGCACCGTTTCAAGCACACACCTTCTAGAACTCTTCAAGGTTTCGAATAAGAGGTCCTTGAACTTGGAAATGTTTGTGAACCAAAAAAACTAAGACTTGAGAACCTTTAAAAATTCCAGGTGAAGTGGAACAAATCACATCTGTATCAAATGAAACACACTTTCCAGAACTCAGAAAACCTCTCTGGGAGAGTCTTCCAGAATATCACAGTCCACCTGCCCCCAGGTTCTTCTGCAAGGCAAATCAAGCCCATTATCTGTAAACATTATTCACACAAAAGTACAACAGTGTTTAAACAGGGATGACTTCAATGGTAAAACAATAAATGAAGCAACATGCATGCCACCTACATAGTAAAGATAAAAATATTTTCATCTACTTGGAGAGACTTACTAAAGTACCTACTGTTCCATACCAGAGGGTGGTAAGAGGCAAGACTTTAAGGCACCTTTCAAAGGCTGGAACCTACAACACACATGGTATATGCTAATGGGAGGGAGGAGTGAACAAGCTCAAAGGAGGACCTTTTGTATCACCTCATCCAAACTAGGACATAAACACAGACCTACCCACTAAAAAAAAAAAAAAAAAAATCACATATTGATACAAAGCAAGAAAGAAGAACTGCGATTCAGAATATACATTTTGGTCCTGATTTTATTAACACATTCTTAATTTGAGGTATTCTAGTAGTCCTACTGTGACTTGGCAGGAATTTTCATGTTTGCATTGTTGGTGTAAGACTTTTTTTTTTTTTAATTAATAAACACAAAGAAACCCTATGTAGAATCACAGTATAATTGAGCTAGGAAAGGTCCTCTGGAGATCACCCACTCCACTCCCGCTGCTCAAAGCAGGTTCAGCTACAGCAGGTTACTTAGGACCATGTCCAGTTGGATTTTGAATATATCCAAGGAGGGAGACTACAACCTCTCTGAGCAACCTCTTTCAGTGTTTGATCACCCTTACAGTACAAAAGCCTTCTCTTATGTTTAAATGAAACAATCACCATGAACAATATAATATGAACCATGCACCAGAGGTGCAAAACAAGTTTTCACATTCATTTTACAATATATGATACAAGCTTGAGTTAAAACAGAACATATGAATATACTTGTGCTTCAGTATTTAGTACACGATTTTTGAGTTTTACTGTGCATATTGACAATAACCTTTTAATGAAAAGCAAGCAATGCATTAAAAAAAAAACCTAATGGTTTACCTCAGATTTAAAAAAGCTAAAATTTTAAAAAGAATAACCTGTATTCAGTTTTAGGTTATTTAATGAAAACATAACTGAATACAGACTGATTTTGTTTCACAGTCTAAAATTAAAAAAGTTATCATGTCAAAAATGTTATTTCTGTATCTCATATGCAGCAATTCACTGATAAGAATTCTAAAGCCCTTTGCAAACTTAAGCATTAAACAGATACGACAGGATGTTTTCCAAATTAAAAGTTTATTGCAATACAGCCTCAAATTGTGTACTAGAATATGCTGTCCTACAAAGGTGCTCTTCTGAAGTCATGTAATCCACTCACCTCAGCTACAACAAAAATTAACCATATCTCTACAGTGCAGTGTAATCTGGGGACGTATAAGGGAAGCTGAGAAAAAATATTTCCTAATCATTGCTATTGTAGCAGAAAAAAAACCTGATCGTCACTACATACCAAAAACCTATGAAAAACTCCTTCGTGCCTTTTTCCCAGGTTGAATAACTTTCTTTCCTCACAACTCATTACACTGTAATCTTGTTATTCTGCAACCACTGTTCAATGCATCAATTCCTGTCACTTCATTTATCTCAATCTGTCTCACTAATTGCAGACCACAGCCTGACACAGTTTTCTAACTACAGTCTTTCACCTATCATCAACTGGACAAAGCAATACTGATTAGTTATTCATCTAGAATTTTTAACTTTTCTTCAGAAAAATCTCACTTGACATGTAGCTTCTCAGATGCAACAGTTGTTGACAGCACTGCGTAGCAGGAACAAGACAGGAGAACTGACAAAGATCCTTCTTTTGATGAGTTATTTTTAACCAAGTCAAGTCTCTGACCCAGTTCTCTGCTAGGCTCCACAAACCTTGGCACATGGTGGCACATAAGAAAAAAAAAATTGGAGACAGGACAAAAAAATGCCACTAAAAGAAACAGTCCAAGTATTGCTCTGAATTCTATGTTTCAGCATTAATAGCAGTACACGATAAACATTTAAACAGTCTTACGCCTATCTGAAGATCATTTGCAAAATGCATTTATGAAGGATATCAAGAACTGCTATATTTAATTCAATAAGCGTGAAGTAGGAAATGTGTATGTGCTGAACAGCAAGTATAACCTTACCTCTAATACATACATTTATCTTATTAGGTACTTAAGAAGCATAGTAGTAAATAATAGTTAATTAGTTGATACTAAGAATTCCCAGGCACAGGGTATATTTGGGACATTGTTGTACTTTGTTGCATAAGAACTAGTAAGGTCTTCCTTTTAAGTCTTACTGACTGTTCCATGAAGATGGATCTCAGTCAATGCCACAAACCTGGCTTGAGAACACAGGCCTTTAAAGAAATAAAACCAATAGTATTGGAGGACTTCCAAGATGACACACGCTCTCTGGCAATGAACTACTTAGAGTCTCCTACTGTCTGAGCCTCTCCTAATACTTCTCCGCCCTTGATTTTCACACCACACGTATCCACAGTGGAAGCAGACTGCTAGAATACCAACAGGAAGAAAAAGCTACTCATCAGCTCTGACAATTAATTCTCTATAGATACTTAGAATTAAACTTTCCCATTCCACAGGTCATTTCAGGTCCAAACATACATATGTTTCAATCAAGTGAAATTTCAGAATTAATCACATCAGAAATAAAGAATTAGCTGTTCAAAAAAATGACCCAGTATTTTAAGCCTCAGAGGAATCATTCTGCCCCTGTACTTTGGGATGTTTTACAAGTGTCCATTCCCTGAGTTGGCAGGGATTGGCAAATTTGGAGTCATGCTTTCACTCTGTTAATAGAAAAGCAACAAACAAAAAGCACGGAAAATTTCAAACTCATATTTATGACAGATGCACATAATAAATATGTATCTTAACAAGCGAATATATTGAACACCACACACACAAAAAAAACCCCCACCCATAGAATTTTCACCTACTGTAGTACTTTTTGAACCAGTTGTATTTTAGGTCATTCCTGACTTCGACCTATTCCAAAAGCAGTCTGCAGCATCTCCTGTTGTTCCTGCTAGCACATATGTTTATGGTGGATTAGCCTCACTTATCAAAGACACTTCCTAATGCAGTAGCTTTGATTTTTCAACCAAAGTCTGTGGTCTTGCTAACAGCTCCTGCAAAAGCTGTTACAAGCCATGCACATGAATCTTACCTGCAGAGGCTCTTATGCAGAGCTCCACAGCTCTCATGCAGAGCTCCACAGCTCTCTAGAGGTCAGTAGTTCCCTTCTTGATTTGGTAGTACATGGTAACCACCATGAGTCAATCCACAAAGATGAGGCAGCTGCACAGCAACTACAAAAAGTTCAAGATACTGATTTAAAGCAGCCACTTCTCCAAAAATCTAGAGCCATAGACTGCCCTACTTGACTATAACTCAAACAAATTATTGCCAAATACTCTCAAAAAAAGGACAGCATAAAGAACCACATTCCTTTCTGACACATTCAATAGCACCAACAAAGGAAAATCCAAACAGCCAGATCAAGACTCACTTAGAAAGCAACTACTAGCCTCTCAAGTAAAAAGTCATAGCTGGAAGACCTCAAGGCAGAGTTGCTCTTTGCTTGCATTAAGATTCTCTCTACTGCTGTTCTGGCAGAGAAGGTGCTCATGAGAAAGGTACCTTACAAGCAGTAATGGTAATAAAGCAGCAAGAAGAACTGGAAATAAAAAAAAATATGAAGCAGCAAAAGACAGCCTGGGGACCTACAAGAACCATTTCTAATTCTTGATGCACAAAGAGAGGTTCTTTTAAAAGGAGATATTCCACATACCTGTCTCTTCTTCCTATGCAATTTCACATTAGTACTTAACCTAAATAGCTCCTCCCGCCTCTGCTCTCAGCTGCACAGTTCCCCATTCCTGAGCACTAACTGTTTGTTGCTCATCTATCTGATCACACAGTATGATTACTCTGCTCAGTAAGCCAGCAAAAAGTTACTGTGCTACTCTTTTATTAAACTGAATCTGTCTACTGTACAACCAACAAACACCTCAGCAGCTACAAGGCACATGGGAATATGTGGCTGATAGCAATAGTTTGTTCATTTGACTCTAAAGTTCTTGTAAGGCTGCAGCCTCAAGAAAGTTGCGTGCTTTGCATTTAAGAGGGGCAGAAAAGGTAGAGATGGAGCAACTGAACAGAATGTTGCATTAAGAGCACTTGCAACTCCAACTTCTTCGCCTTGCCCAAAGAAACCCTCCTTAGAAGGGAAAGACATATTCACATACCAGGCTGCCAAGAACTGCCCTCAAAACAAGGGTGTCTCCTTTTTCCTGATGGTGCCATGAAGAGTTCAAGCAATAGGAGATGAAAAAACACACTTTAGCATGAACTCTCAATGCCTGAGTCAGTCTGTGACAATTTGAGACTCCAGGATGATTCTATAACTTTCAAGTGATTGTCTCTTCTGGAACAAACAGTAGCAGCCGAAGTATACACACAAGCACCAAGACAGCATCTAGCTTCAGCAGGCATTGGAGAAGTATCTTACAGCAATAATATATTTAGTATTTCAAATTATTACTCCAATAACAAATAGTGCGAGGGAGGTCACATGGATGTTCTAATTGTGGATGCTCCTGCCATGCAGCACTAAGTTGAGTATTTTTCCTGCAAAATTTCTACTTAAGTGCTAAATGCTGAAGAGAGCAGCATTTATATAGACATTTTGATTCCTTTCAGACCTCCTTTGTAATGGAAGCATGCCAGTGATTGATGTTCCTTGTTAACACTCATTTTCTTACTTTTTTGATTTCAATATTTTCTCCACACATCACCTTTCATCACTATGCCAGAACAAACGTAAGACACAAAAGCCTCAAAGAATGAACACAAGCTTCTGGCTTTTTGCTAATGTAAAATGAAGATTAAGGCATTCTCTGATCCGAGATTTAGTGGTTGTGCTGCGGCCTGGCCAAATAGGACTGCTCAGATCTGGTCTTGTTATTCCCGAGCACTTCCATACAAGTTTACCTGAAGCTACTGTGCCCATTACTTTATGCTGCTTTCCCATTTTCATCTGTTTTAACAAGTCTTAACAATGTGTCTATCAAAGTTTAAACACACCTCAGTTTAAAGTTCTAAAAACTGCAGCTTCACAGAGCTACATTTGAGACTCAGAACAGAGCTGCTAACACTAGGTCTTAAATGATTTAAGACATTTTAATTCAGAAAAAACGAAGTCATACGCACTATTGCGGTAAGAACAGACTTTTCTACAAAATTCGCAACTAATAGTCTGAAGCAGGAATAAGTCAGCACCTAATGCTAAATTTTACACAGCTCAGTCCTGGTCACCCTTTTCTGAGATTACTGAAGTTGAAAAATATGTTTGAAACTGAGCCTACTCATCGCTGTTACCATACTTCAGGAGCATTTTAGATGTCAGAAGTCAATCATTTCAGAAATTCAGGTCAGACTGTCATCTTTTCCAAGTCCTTTAACCTATCAAAACACAGTTCCTATACACAGACAGGCACGCCTAAGTCATAATGTATTTTTTTGTATAAGAAGTGCAGGGGATGATTTAACTCTTTAGACACCAAACCCAATTGGAAAAACAAGCAAGTCACAAACATTATCACCAACTCAGTAAGTTAGTTCAGAAAGAATGACACCACTGGCTTAATAATAGCGCTATGGTCTAAAGAAATGCTAAAGGAAAAAGAATAAGTGGGAAATACATTCTTCCACTAATCATTACTGGAACTCCAGTGAGAAAAATTTGATAGTCAACATATTGCTCCTGCACTCACTTCTAACTTCAAACTCATTTAAGCACAGAGCAGAACTCCAATTTGAAGTCTAGGAATTCTATGAGAAGGGCTGATCTAAACGGCAAATATTTATGACCCAATAGGTGTGAATCTTGTCTGTAAGGACTAATATTTTGAAAGTTAGCAAATATAATTTAAAAGTCATAGAGACTGCCAGCAAAGTCCTATAATTTCACAGTATCTGCAGTAATATTTATTGAAGATCAGACTGAGATGAAGACACGCTTGCCATTTTTCACAGACAGTGGGTGAAGTGCTCAAAACTTCTAATACAAAAGAATCACCTTTACAGGAAAGAGATCAAGTTTACAATCCATAATTTTGTACAGCTAACTTGATTCTAAGACAGCTGTGTTTGCCAAAGGCCCTGATATTTCTGAATAGATTTTAGAATTCTATCCAGCCATGCCAGAATGGGTACTAATCATCCCTGCTGTTATCCGACAGCATATTTAAAAAGAAAAAAATATACTGTTTTCAAACAAAGCTGAGCTGTGATACTTGAAATTAGCTGAGTGCTGTGCTGGCATTCAGAATTATGAAGGAATTATTTACTATATAAGTGACTATACGGTATGAATGCCAGTCAATTTCAAAGGCTCAAAAACAATTACACTGAGAAATCAGCTGAAAACAAATGTAAGTCTAATAGACTTAATCTATACTCCTAAAGTTTTGCTATTAACTTCCTGTCTTTCACTTCGAAACCAATGATTATTCTCTGACTAAATTCTGCTGAGATATGAGACTACTCAAACTAAAAAACTGTAAACAATTTGCAGCTCACTATAGCCTCTGTGAAGGTAACATCATTAAAGTAAACATTTTTACCAGAATACTGCAGAAAACTCAAAGCACAATTCACAGGTTAGAGCAGACTAAGAGCCATTTCTGGCACTAACAGAAAGTAGACTGCTTATACATCTCATCATTACAGAGGAACAAAACTAACCTACTGCTCAGCTGAGAGGAAAGGAAAATACTCTATTACATTAACATTTGAGGGGAAAAAACCTCCATAATTCACAAACTGGATATTCTAAACTGCGGATCCAGGCACTGTATTTACAACAAATTTCTAACAAGTCATTCCTTAAATGAGAACTGAGATACAGCATAATGTATGTACAAACATCCTTTAAATATTATATATAAATTTTATATATAAATTGCGTATGATTATAATCATAAAAGGCTACAGACTCGTCAACTTTATGGTGCTCAGACTAACAAAATATTATAAGTAAGAAAAATGCTACAGTTATATGTTTCTGCACTGGAAAAATGCCTTAATAATGACCGGTTGTGTATATTGCCTCAGAAGAAATCTAAACTAATTTTATTTTAAAATGTCACATAGAAAAGCTGTAAGCTTTAAAATAAAAAATATAAACCCAAAATGTAGGGGTTGGATTCAATTAAGTGATTTCTTTTTAGAATTTGGGCTTGTTTGCAGATTAGGTAAAGGTCAGTATTAGGAGAGGAAAGCTTTTTACACAGCATACTTTTCTTTTTTTAAAAAGATCTGAAAGTTCTGTGTATTTTTAAATCTACTCCAAATCCAAATTGCTGAAAGGAAGGCATGGGATTTGCTGCATATAAGGAGTTCTAACTTCTTACCCCACCAGCTCTGAAGAGATAATAAATCCAGAAAATTAACCAGAACAGGGTTGAGTCTTCTGCATGTCTCGACCACACAGGTAACCCTAAGCATGCCCTGACTCAGCTTCCATTTGCAGTTAGCATTTAGTAAACTCTACTGATTTCATAAACAGGTAGTCTTCGTGCAGGAAAATTCACTGAAACACCAACTGAAACAATATAATCACTGTGAACAAGTTTTTATTCTTCTTGGATCCCTTTCTCTTTACATCCATTCTCCAACAAAGTGGCCTACATTTTAAACCAAGAATCTGCAATTTTGTTTTCCCATGTTTTGCCTATGGCTTATAATTCCAGTTATAATGGCACTACATGCTAGCAGATGACCTCTCGCATCTGAGGAGGCTACCATTCCGTGTCCTCTGTTCCCTGTGTTTGCCAAAAGCTATCACCCCAAGAACAACAGACGGCAGCATATGCCTGCACCTTAGCTGTTTTTCTGCACAGTGCCGAAATTGTAGCTGATGAATGAGGCTTTACCCTAAGAGTCTGGACTTTGCAATGAAGCAGCTGCATCACAGGTATGCACTTTCTTACAACTTCTGATGTGAAGGCAACAAACTCTGACATAGAGTTGAGGTAGACAACCAGAGACAGTAATTTTTTTCATCAATGACAAGAACAATCAAAACTAATCTGTCTGTAAAGACTCCTTAGAAATGAAAAAAAAAAAAAAGCTTGAAATTGGCTAATGAGAGCCAAAAATACGCTTTACACTAGGTTTTTAACAGGCTAATGCAATCATATTGTAATTGAAGAAACTGGGTGTAATTGTATGATTCATCTGTCATTTCAAAGACTTTCTAACACCAAATTAGCAGTCAGGTAACATTGCCATACAACGCCAACACTGAAGATGACAATTCATTCGTTTTAGAGAAAGTACATGCAAATACTGGCATATTTGTTGTTTCATAGTAATATTGTATTTTAAAGCAAGATGCCTTGACTCATTAATTTCAGATGAGTATCATATGCACAATTGATTTGCTTCGTCTTGTGAAGTTTCTACAATTCATAATCAAAGAGAAGAGCGCAAGTTTGTAAAACATTCTGTGATTAAATCACCTAAATAAGAACTCTATGAATTGAACAAATGGGACAGCTATTATATGGAATCCCATGCACAAGTAATGAACTTCACAATACATTTTTTGCATGACTGCAGCTTTTACAAGCAACTCCAACACCAGAGGCACCAAGAACTGACTTTAATAGCATACCTATATTAGCATTTTAGGTCAGATGTGAAATGTACTTTTGAAGCCAATTTCCTGATCACCCTCACTGCTCTGGTTCATACTGTGCAGCAGCTCCAGAATAGACAACTAGATTTCTTTTGTATGAAGCTAACCTAGAAGATACACTCTAGGAGTTCACCTAATGAATCCCAGCTAACACTCAGTCTACGGGACCAGGCCAGAACTTTATCAAAGGCAAGCTTCTGAAATATGTATACAGGGTGGATGGCAGCTCCTCAGCAGCACTTGTGTTGTGTCATACTACTTGCTAATACAATCACCGATACAAATGCAACTGAGCCATGAGCTCAGGCAGCTGAGTCAAGTGAAAAATAACTTGTCAAAAAACCCCTAACTTTTGGCTGAACAAGGTCCCTGAACCAGCTCACTATCTGTTCAAATGAATGTCAGTGCCAGCATCGAGTAGCTCCAGCTCCTAGTGGTTTAAGATACCATGAAACCCATGCTAGGTCACAACTGAAAAACCCAACCGCTCTAGAAAAATGAAAGTTCTCCTCTTCCCCTCCATCAGCAAATGGTTTTCCTGCCTCCTTCCTTGTACCAGCACTGACATTCATTCAACCCATTGGCTGATACAGAGTTAAAATCAACAAAAAATTGTGATTAACTTTCTGCCTGCATAGTCCCTGATGCCAGCATACAACAGCATCCGACAGGCACTAGCATCTTTGCAAGGAGAAGCAGCAGCAGGAGCACATGGCTGGGGGAAGACTGAACCACCTCCTTCAGTGGCAACTCACCCTTAGATTGCTTTAGCTGCAACGTGAAACCACACCCTGAGAGCAATTTAAAGACTCATGTAACTGTTGGGAAGTAGCTGGACTTGTTATCCTAACACACACACACTTTTATTCACTGTTTTATGCAAATCTTCTACCTTAATGCTGATTTCAAGGATGTGCACAAAAAGGCAGAAATATGGGTTAATAAAGGCTGGTGTTCTCACATGTGCAGTTAAAGTTGTAACACCTTAGGTGTGGTATTTTCGTTCTGGTAATAGGGCTGTCCTTTTGCAGACATGTACTAACTGGACATACAGCTTTTCTTTTCCAGGGTTTTGTTGCTTTGTGAGCATGTGATTTGTATACAACAACCATAACTATTTGAGTCTTCTATATGCTCATTTATTCCCATTTAATAGGCAGCTGACAGTGTACCTTAGAGGCAGAAATGAGAATGATTAGGAACAATTGGCCACAGGCGTTAACTTTTCCTGCTGCAAGACGTATCTCAAACATAACTCTTTGCAGGAAAGCTTGCATGTGTATCCAGCCTTTAAACAACAGATTTGCAAGCAAAACAAGTTATGGGTCTAAAAATGCAACTGTCAGACATTTTCGTTTCCAACAGAATCAATTCTGAATTATTCAAAGGTATCTGCAGACCTCCACTACTGAAGAGGAAAAACTTTCAGGTAATTCCTCAGGACTACTTGGTCCCCGTGAGTTTGAAGAGCGGTGATTTTGTACTATGTTTTGCACACCTATGAAGGTACTTAGCATTCACGTGACTAGTACTACACTTGCATTGCAGGATTACGTAAGGATTGGGTAACTGAATCAAGTTCCTTTCCCCACAAGCATCAGGTGCTTCAGATGAGCAGGTAAGAACACAGTACCATGTGGTCAAAAGAAAATTCCATCTCTTTCACAGGGTTTCCCTATTCCTTAAGCTATATCACCTTGAGGTTTTAGTAACATAGTCACAGCTTCCAAAGCATCAAATGTAATTTCCCTTCGAAGAACTCCCATACCATGTATTCATGCCTGTGTTAATTTGAGTTACAGCCATACTTCAAGAAAAACACAAAATAACTAGACAACTAGATTCTGTCCCTCACAAGTACAAGGTACTTTACAGGTGACCAACAGTGATTGCACAAGACATTCGTAACAGGTCAAACTGCTACGGCCATTTTGACTTTCTTTCTATTATTTACAGTCTCATTCCTCAGGCAATCTAATACTTGTTTGCCATTTTAACTGCAAGGTTTTCCTTGAGATCACTACAGTGATAAGACAGGTCTACTTCTTGAGTTAATTTACGTAGAACCCATGGCATGATGCCCGAGTAGTTTCTCTTCTTCAGACGCAACCTACTTTGCAAGAAAACATCCGACCTCCTCTGCAACAGACAAGGATATAACCTGTGACCATGTGTATTCCAAATGCCAAGTACTTCCAAGCCTTTCCAGGTTCTTGCACTAAATCCCTGCATGAAACAAAATCTCTAGCACAAGCCTACTTTATCTATACAGTGGTCCAGACAAGTTTTACAGAAAATAGATTTTAAATACAACAAACATGTAAACATTCACTTTCCTGGATGATTTTTCTGAAATTGGTTGGCCACACACAAAAAGCAGCAGCAGGTGGCCCTTGAGAAACCTCACTCACAATACTGAGCATGCAGACTCTCTTACTATTAAGTCCAGTCTAACAAGTCATCAAATAAGGGATTACTAGTTTTACCAGTAAGAAGCATTTCTTATTCAGCCCTCTTCCACATTTTTGCATCTTAAACTCATTTTAACTAACCACATTGCTCTTAGGAGCCCAGAACACATCAACAGTAACCCTAGTTAAGCCTAAGTATTCTCCTGAAATCTGGTACTAAATTGCAGAACACTGAAAATTGTGTACTGTATTTCCAGCTGCAGTAGCTTTAATGTTTTGTTAAAAGGTCTGCTTATCTCACTAGGCTGAGGATGAAACTGCACAAAAAGCAGCATGGCTTTTTAGATACAGTTCTACCCACAGCAGCTCCAAACACTACATAAACTTTAAAGCACTGAACAATGACAGAGGGAACTGCAGAAGCAGCAAATTATTACAAACAGCTGTTCATAAGAATGGTTCGCTGGGAATACTTTCCTCAAATAATTACACAGGGCACATCAGAGCAGACCTTCCCTTTTTAATGTCGGTAGCTCTGCAATGCTGCTACACCTTTTGAGATGTAACCTGGCCAAGGAAGCAAGTGCTAAAACCGGGCAAATACATATTGCAAGTAGGGGCCCGTGTCATTCTTAGCGCTGCGTTTTTCATTGTTAGAAATGTCTTGATGACTACAGGTAAGGTAATACCTGCCGGGAACCGATGTCCAAAAAAGACTGCATGCCTTAGGTGAAGTGGATCAGCGTCAGCAGCGCCCGACGATACAAACCCAGCTTTCCCTCTGTGTCGCTCTTCATCAGCTGACCGTGGGATGAATCTCCCCCGCATCCCCCAAACGCTTTGGGGTTCTCACGCTTTGGACGGCCTCTGCCGACACAAAGCAAACCAGGCACTCTCCTACCAGTTGCTGGACGTCGCCAGCAGAGACGATCAACAGCCCCTTCCCCGCCTCGTAGTCGGAGGCCCCACGAGTACCTAAGCGGGGGCCTGCTGCAGGCACGCTCGGCGCAGCAACTCGCTGCGCCCCCCGCCCCTCCCTCTCCGCCGGAGAGGCTCAGCCTTCCCCCTCCTGCCCGGGCTCAGGTGGCCGGCTGCTGGCCCGGACAACAGCTCCCGAGTCTCCCGGCGGCTGCCGCCCCGGCCTCCCCGCCCTGGCCCGCCACCGCCGCCGGCGGGACGACCCCCGCCAAAGGGCGGCCGGGCGGGCACGAGGGGGACGCGAGGGCCGAGCCGAGCGCGGCGGAGGGGAGGGGCGGGGCGGCTGCGCCGGACGGGGCTGCTCTCCCCGCGGGCGGTCACGGCGGGGCGGTGCCCGAGCCCGTCGCCCCCCCCCCCCCCCCGGGGGGGCCCGCCACAGCTACCTGCATGACCACGTCGTTGGGCAGCTGCGCGGCGCGGAAGAGCTCCAGGACCCGCCCGTTGGACGCCACCTTCTTGGTGCTCTCGGTGTCGCAGTAGGAGAAGAGGTCGCAGTAGTAGCGCTGCTCCGCCTCGCTCAGCGTCAGGCCCTCCATCTTACACCCCGGCTCCGCGCGGCGCTGCTCCTGCCGCCGCCCCGCATCCAACGGCGGCGGCCCGGCCGGCGGAGGGGCGGGAGGGGGGCGGGGGGGGGTCGGCGGAGCGCGCGCGGGGCTGCCCGTCGCCGCCCGGCCCGTCGCGGGGGGGGGGGTGGGGGGGGGGGTGGGGGACGCCGCCGGCCGCCGCGCGCCTCAGCCAACCGCCGCGCGCGAGCGGCTGAGCTCACACCTTCCCCCCACCGCCCGCCCACACGGCGGCGCGCCTGCGCGCCTTCCCCCGCGCCTGCGCCGACCGCCCAGCCAGCGCGCGCCCCGGAAAGGGAGGCGGGGTCAGAGCGCCCACCGGCCGCAGCGCCGCCGGCCCCACCGCGCGAGCGGCGGCGGAAGCGCCAGGCCCGGGGGGGCGGGGGCAGCAGCGACAAGGGCCAACGGCGTTCCTCCGCCGCCTGGGGGCCCGCCCCTTCCCCCGCGTCGCCGTGCCGACGCCATCGGCGGCGCCCCCCCGGGAGAAGGAGCGGGGGGCCGCCCCTGGGCCCGGATGTGCGGTGCGGTGCGGCCCGGCCGTGCGCGGCAGCGCCCCCTATGGGTGTGGCGGGGCGGGGCGGCCCGCGGGGCAGCTGCCCGGTGACCGCTGCCCGGTGACCGCGGTGGGGGTGCGCGGCAGCGCTGCCCGCCCAGCCCTCCCGGTCCCGCGGGGCTCTGCGGGTCACCGGCCTTGCTGGCAAGCTCCACAACGCTCGCCTCTTGCGGAGCAGCGTGGGAAGCAGGCGAGAGCAAGCCACCGGCCTCAGCAGCAGCAGCCTGAGGGGCTGAGGCGGAGTTGCGCGGCTTCCCGAGCCTGCCTCCCGAGGGGCTCGGGCACCCAGAGCCATCCCGAGTACAGGCGATCCTCCCGGTGACTGGTGAGGAGTTACCCATCCTGCTGTAAATGATTACTTTCCTCAGTATGCTGTCTCTCTCCACCATCGGCACCTCGTGCACCAACACCACGTAACACACGAGGAGAAGTGGCCTGGATAATAACTCCGTACATCCATCTGCCGAGGAAGAATAGACGAGAGCTCACTTAACCTCTGCAACCAGAGCTCTCGCTCTGCACATGCCTTGGCTGTGTTTTCTTGGATTTTGTGCGTTTCTCTGGGTGACTCTGTGCTCTCGCTGCAGCACGCTAACAAAGTTAGTTCCCTCCAGGCTACTTTGGTTTCTGGAGGGAGTCTGTCAGCCCTGACAGAGTAAAGGGCCTATGCAGAATGCCATGGTCTCTTCCCACTAGACCCTTTTGACTACCTGATGTGAGTTAAATCCCGCTAAGGTGGCAGTCCAGTACCTCATACTTAGAGGCATCCTCTCGTTTTTAACTATTCTTCTCCCCTTTTTCCACTTCACCTTCATTCACAACTCTTCCAGTTTTTCTCTTTCCAGATTGCTGTTGCCAACTGCTCTACTTCCCTTAAGCACCTCATCCTTTCTGCCTCTTAAGTTATGTTCTGAACTTAAAGCAGAGATTCATTTTCCTTGCCATCTGAAATACACAGTATATCCTTTTGCTGCTAACTAAAGTTTCTGGAAACCACTGTTACGTTAGCTTAAAGTTAAAATAATAGACAAAAGGAGCTTCCCAGAAATGTACCATTATCAAGTGTTTCAACCCCAAATGATAGTAATGATGAAACCACACAGATTGATCACATTTCTAAGTTAGTTAAAATTCCTCAAAATGGGCTATACTGAAGAAATAATTAACTTTTTAATATTATGTCTAGTTATGATTTTACAGACTTAGATAAGGCCAACTTAGCATCATAGGTCACTTAATTGGAGCTATTGTCACACCAGTATCTCTTCAAGTAAAACAAATGTAACCTTTCCTCCACAGATAAATTGCATACTGCAATTCTATTAGTTATACAGAGCCATTTGTAGAAGAGGATTTTAAATCACTTACTAGCAGATGATTGGGTTCACGTGCCTTTGCTTCTTCCAGGTTCAGTGATGGTATGCTAGTTGGGGCACTGAAGTTTGAAAGATTAATATATGTATATACCTGTAACTATAATGTTCTTCATAAATTAGTGTAAGGACCCCAAAATACTTTTATTGTCAAAGTGGTTTTATGTCTAAAAGTAATCTGAACATCTTATTATTTTATTTGAGTTGCTATTTTATTATTTGCATTTTTGCAGTGGGTGCACTCTTTTGAAATTAATGGGGATCACTTGGCTGCAACAGTTTGTGCAAAACACGAAAAATAATACAGGGAAGAGGTTCCCTAGAAGGGACTATTCCCACATGTCCAAATGCCAAACAATTCTGAAGTAAGTTTAATAACTGTATATTTCACTAAAACTGTGATGTGTCATATGAAAATCTCACGTCATTGCTTACTGAAGAGTTGTATGCTTTGGGGGAATATGCTGGGCTTTTCACTGTGTATAGCACCACTCTGAAGTGGTTTAGGTAGCTATTTTGGAAAACAGGTCGTTGAGTCTCATTTCCAACTCCTGTACCATAAACTTACCTTCTTGCTTTGTGCTAGTTGAAAGACTGAGCAGAAAGAATAGGAATGACATGATGTGTAGCAAATTCATTTCTAATTCCCGAGATCTACATGTGGGGGAAGCACCTTTGCCTCAGAGAGTTCCAGTACAATGTTTCTGTGTTTGGCTACAGGATCTCCCTTCCCCTCCAACAGGCTCCTTGCAAACCTCTGGGCCAAGGAGGGATCTGCTGTTCAGAATATTACCTATTCCCATCAGGCCAAACTTAGCATCCACTGAGATAAAGAAAAAAAAAAAAACCCTTTTCAGCGGATTCTCAATGAGGATTTGTTTTATTTGGCTGGAGAATATGCTGTTTGCTACAGGATGAACTGAGGAAAACAGTATTCCTGCATGTTTGTAAGATAAATTAACTTCTCCGTATTTGCACTTTTCAGTGCAACTGACCCAAACAATGAAACCATATTTCTTTTTTTATTTCTTTTGGTTTGGAAAGATCTGTATCATGGCATTTCCCAGAGCTCATATTAGATACGCAAAGAAGAAGATTTATGGCAAAATACCCACCAAAATGTATCATTAGTGATACATTTTTTATATGGTAGATTTGGCCTTTGGTACATGAAAAACTTGATTTATCTGCCTTGAATTATGATTTAAACAGAGCAAGAAGAAGAACTTTTCTTGGATTTTGGGGTATTGTACCTTTTATTCTCTCTTCTTAATGTATCTTAGAATTTAGAGCTCTGAATAGCTAAGAGTTAAGCTATTCTCCACATGGTGCCTAATTTTACTGTATTTTATTTTCTGTGAAGCAACTCTTAGATGACATACTGATATCAAAGCAGTTATCCTATTACGAGATCAAAGTCAGAGAAAATCATCATTGTCATAGTAAGGCCAAGTCTAATGACCCAGATGGAAGGAAGTGCGAGGTTGTTTTGCTGCCCATAACAACTCTTAGAATCAGAGACAAATTATACATCAATAAAACATTACTTTTTTTAGAAAACAAATACTTTTACAACTTGATATGTGACCAGAAATATGTATGTCTATTGCTACTAAAAAAAAAAAGAAAAATAATGTTTTATTCATTTAAGGGACATGCCAGTTAAAACACTGCTCAGGTTTCAGTATCTTTTATCAGCTGTGAAATTACTATTGGTTTCTAAAAACTAGTTTTTAAACATGCTGAGACTCATTTCTAAAAATAAACATAACTCATACACATATGCAGGGTCTATTCTTCAGCAAGTGTAGTGGGAGTGCCATGTCTAGGGTCTACCTGCTTTTGATGGGCCTCTGGATCTCTGGAGTTCTTACTACAGTTAGTGGGTCTTACGTACTACCTTATTTGTACTAAAGTAAGCTATATGCTTGGATTTTTATTTTTTGTATTAAAACACCTTCAAATAACTTTCAACCTTATTAAGTATGTATTTGGGTCCACTTTCCATCTTGCGCCTTGTTCCCCAAGTTTAGAAAAATGGCCCTGAGGTTATTTGTCATTGCCTTTCTAAATTCTTCTGCATAGATAATGCTGTGGAGCAGGTTTTACAATCTCTGTCAATATACTCATTTACTTGCAGCTCATGAGGAGTTACAGGAACTGGTTCTATCCTGATTCTTTAGTGGAAAGACAAGTAGAGTAAGGCTAGAAACGAATGGGAGATGTTTAAAAAAACCTTCTGTCTCAGACTTCAGAGCTGTTTTATTGTTACTGCCTGATCTTTTCAAAAAAGAAGATACTTTTGGAGGTAGGGTACTTTATTCCCCGAGAGAAGAATATGTTTAGAATGGTGTTAACACTTACAAATGAAAGAAGTCGCTGTTCTGCTTTTCTAAAAGCATCCTTATCTCCTTTGTATAGAAGCAACCTTTTAATGCAAATATAGCCACTTTACAGATGCTTGTACCGATACTTTTGTAAATTTCTGCATGTATGTTCTGTGTGTTACAGTTTACAACCTCTTTCCAACCTTGATGTTTACATTCTTCCAATTTCATAAAACACCAGTTTTGTCATATGGTCAGGTTTCACCTGCTGCTGATTTTACGTTCTACAAAATGGCATCCATATTTCAAAGAACCTACCCTCTGTTCTACCAGTACTGCTGGGATTGTTTCTCCATCAGAAGGGCGTCCCACATTTAAGGCTATGAGATTTTCCATGGTGGATGAAAAAATCCTTTCCACACAGAGACATGTACCAAGCAGTAACAACGGGGGGGGGGGGGGGGGGTATTGTTTTTTCTTTCTGTACAAGGAGAGCGCCTTTGCAAGGAGCATTCAGCAGGCAAACGGTGGATCTAAAACGATGTTGTTACTCACCACAATGTGGTCATTCTGGTCCCTCCTGCACCTCTGTGCAGGCACATCCTGTAAGGGAAAAGAATAACTTCTTTCTCAGCAGCCTCCCTAGCGTGTTGTGTCACCACTGAAATATGTATGGGAACCTAGCTGGAGACATCTACTATCTGTGGAGTATTTAATAATATTTCTCTGTGTAAATTTCCTCAGTGGAGAATGAATAATACCTTTTCCATATCATTCACCATTGTGCCTGCTCAGTTTTCCCCAGTCTCTCCTTTAATTTGTATGTATCTATCATGGTCCTTGTAAAAGTTGCACATATTTCAAAAACTGCCCCCTTTTCTCTTTCATCCAAATACATCAATTGATTGAAAGGAGTAAGCAGTCAAATGAAAGCCTCTAAAGGAAAACTTTTTTGATTAAAAAAATCAAAGTGGAAGATACTGGAAAAGAGAAACCTTTACTCCTTTGTGATTTTGGCAGATTTCTACAGGAGATTTCATCTCCTCATCTCAAAAGGTGGGAGGCACCTACCCTCACTCCAGCATAGCTCTGTGTTTGGTAGGTTCCAGAGAGGAATTCCTTTATAGAATGAATTGAAGGGAGAGTGACTTTTCATATTCACCTCAGCACCTCAAAAGTTGGTCAAATCCCACTACTCTTTAGAGTTTAAAACTATCCTAGTTTCTTCCAAAAGGAGAGGATGTCTCCTGCTTGCATGATACTAACAAATAAGTCTCTTCTTATAGAAATTAAAACTCCTTTTAGAGCCTTTCAACATTTAACTGCAAATCCATCTGGTCTTGCTGCCATTATTTATTTACAGATTATTCATGACAGTGTCTACATCCTCTTTTACAAATATATTCTCTATAATTTTGTAGAGTCAGGAGGAGTAAAATAGTTTAACATTTCCATGTACTTTTTGGCACTAAAATACATAATTCTTCATAAAATTATTTATAGATTGATAACAACTTCCTTGAAGTATGATAAGGTTATATTCAAATTACTTTTTCTTAATGATTTGGGTTATCTTTGTAGTCCCTCAATATCTTTCTGTTTTGAAGCCCTAAAATTTACATTACTGAAGCCCCAGCTAGTCTGAAAACAGTCTTATACCTCCTTCACTACCTTTATTTACTTAGCTCCTGTCTCCCTGGATTCTTGAGCAGTTCTCATTGTGCTTGTAGTTTTTACTCTTTCCTCTTGCTCCCTGAATGTGGAAGTGCACTGTAACTTGCTGATGGAAGAGGATGTTATCCCTTCCTAATGGATCATTATTCCACTGAATAATGATTTCCATCTGGGAGGGTTAATGGCTACTTCAGGAAACTTCTGGCACATTACTGAATTTGTCAGAAATTGGTTATGAGGTGGGAAGAAGTCCTGAAAGCAAAATTTCACTTCTCTGTTTCCCATATTACACACATACTCACCCCTCCTTCCTTTTCCTACTCTTTGCTTTTAGCTGTATGTGTAATTGTATCTTTCCTTTTCCGTTTCACTTGTATTTTAGTTTCCATCTTACTATTTTTTCCTTAACAATTCTCAGTTATAATCAGTTACTCAAGGATTTTAATTCCCCCCTTTAACCTTTCTTTCTACATATTTCTTCCTCACACTAGCAATACAACCCTCCACAATATTGGTAGTCTTAGGATTCGTACTCCAACTCACCTTTTCCTTGTGCTTTGGTATCTTCTATATTCTGCATTCACCAGTTTGTTATTTCATGGTGTGATTGTGCCTATTGGTCAGAATTTGACTCAGCCTGTTCTTTTAGCTGTTTTCATAGAATCATAGAATCATTTTGGTTGGAAAAGACCTTCAAGATCATCAAGTCCAACCATTAACCATGCCCCCTAAACCATGCCCTGGAGTACCCTGTCCACTCGCTTTTTGAATATCTCCAGGGATGGTGACTCAACCACTTCCCTGGGCAGCCCATTCCAATGTTTGACAACCCTCTCAGTAAAAAAATTTTTCCTGATATCTAACCTAAATCTCCCTTGCCTCAACTTGAGGCCATTTCCTCTTGTCCTATCTCCAACCACCTGACAGAAGAGACCAGCACCCACCTCACTACAACCCCCTTTCAGGTAGTTGTAGAGAGCGATAAGGTCTCCCCTCAGCCTCCTCTTTTCTAGACTGAACAGCCCCAGCTCCCTCAGCCGCTCCTCATAAGACTTGTGCTCAAGGCCCCTCACCAACTTGGTTGCCCCTCTCTGGACACGCTCCAGCACCTCAATGTCTTTCCTCTAGTGAGGGGCCCAAAACTGAACACAGTACTCGAGGTGCGGCCTCACCAGTGCCGAGTACAGGGGAACAACCACCTCCCTGTTCCTGCTGGCCACACTGTTCCTGATACAAGCCAGGATGCCATTGGCCTTCTTGGCCACCTGGGCACACTGCTGGCTCATATTCAGCCAGCTGTCAACCAGCACCCCCAGGTCTTTCTCTGCCAGGCAGCTTTCCAGCCACTCTTCCCCAAGCCTGTAGCGCTGCATGGGGTTGTTGTGACCGAAGTGCAGGACCCGGCACTTGGCCTTGTTGAACCTCATACAGTTGGCCTCAGCCCATCGATCCAGCCTGTCCAGATCCCTCTGTAGAGCCTTCCTACCCTCAAGCAGATCGACCCTGCCTCCCAACTTGGTGTCGTCTGCAAACTTGCTGAGGGTGCACTCGATCCCCTCATCCAAATCATCAATAAAGATATTAAACAGAACCGGCCCCAACACCGAGCCCTGGGGAACACCACTTGTGACCCGCCGCCAACTGGATTTCACCCCATTCACCACTACCCTCTGGGCTCGGCCATCCAGCCAGTTTTTCACCCAGTGAAGAGTGCACTTATCCAGGCCACGAGACACCAGCTTCTCAAGGAGTATGCCACGAGAGACAGTGTCAAAGGCCTTGCTGAAGTCGAGGTAGGTAACACCCACAGCCTTTCCCTCATCCACTAGGCGGGTCACCTGGTCATAGAAGGAGATCAGGTTGGTCAAGCAGGACCTGCCTTTCGTAAACCCATGCTGATGGGGCCCGATCCCCCTCTTATCCTGGACTTGCCATTAAGATCAGTTTCCCAAGGATTTTAATCCCTTCCTTTTTCTCCATGGTGATGTGGGCTGCTCTTGATATGTTAAGATAAGTAAAATGTAAAACTCCCTCTGTGTCTTATACTTGTTTAAGATAGCAATCTAGTTTATTTCTTTTTCTTAAAGTCCTCTAGATCAAAAACACCCCAGCGTGCTTTCAAATCTGCTTCTTTTGTTAAAAACAACACTGTTACGAAATTTCTCTGATGTTTGAGTCAGGTATAGGAGGGATATTAAGAATGCTGTATGCTCCATCTGTGGTGGCTGTAGGAAGGAGTCTAATAATTAAAGGACTCTCTCTCTCTAGCTTTGCTTTAATGTTTCACAGACTCTCATTTCTTCACACTTTCTAATTTTTATGTTATTTTTTTCTGTCCCCTGTCTTATCTTTTCCTTTTTTTTTTCTTCCAAACATCTTGACTAATTTTGAAGATCTATTTCTAAATACATCTCTTTATCCACATTGACTGTCAGAGATTAGCAAGGGAAGCCAGGAGCCAAGCGTAATGACAAGACAGGCAGTGGCTATCTTTGCCGACAAAAGTCCCATCCCGCCACCCCCAGCCAGGGCACCAGGCAGGGCCGGGAGGTCTGGACCAGCAGCCCGTGGCCAGGGACAGGGCTGCGATGCGGTGGGGCCACAGCGCTGGCCAGGCCCCGTGGCAGAGCCGCAGATGAAGGCAGCTCCCATGGGACGAGGTCGGCCCTGGCTGTGGCTGCCCCTCCGGCAGCTGGCTCGCAGCTGGCCCTGACCCCCACAGCCAAACCCCCACTTACTTTTGGGCCATTGACCTCACCTCCATGTCCCCAACTTACATATATTGTTGTAAAAGCTAGAATAATTCCATCACATTGAGGGGTATAACTTTGCATTTACACTTGTGTACTTGGGAGCAGAAATTGATTTTGAAATATGGTAGCATTTTCATTGCACTACCATTCCTACTCACAGAAACCCCATTTTTTGAGTTTGACAGTAAGATATGTACAACATACACAGAACTGAAACATCTTCTATTCGCATTAAGAGACTCAAGATGTCAGAGAAGAAAGATGTAGTTTTCCTGTTAGTGTATAAATAATTCCTGAAGCAAAGCTCTTACCATCATAACTTCCTGCTAAACTTGACTCAGTTAGCAAATGCTAATGACAGTCCTGTAATGTAAAATCAATAAATGTTATTTGAACTAAACCTATTATTCGAGCAGAGTGGAAATATACTTAATTAGCACACATTCAAATGTTCTAAAGAAATCACATTTCTTTATTTTTGAAACATCATGTTCTGTTCCAGTCATTTCAGAGGCACTATATTTGGTAGAATTGGGGCTAAGCCTACATACTGCTACAGCTCTGAATTTAAGTGGAATCATTGCCAAGTACTTTATTTCTCCCTGTTCCTTCTAGAAAAAGGTTCAGATCTTACAGTTCTTTAAATTAATCATAAAATGAGTGTATTAGAAACTGTCAGGATGGAATGAATATAAGTGCATAAATACAGAGAGACAGTTGCATCTTCTGCTATCCACACATTTTTTCATGTTAACTGTTGACTTGTGTGTGCCCTTGTGTGTTCTTCCCACCAAAGTCCTTTGCCAGGATTTGCGTCTGTGACAGGAGAGAGAATACTCTGAGGGCGTGAGGCGCATATCTCTCTTTTACTGGAGGGTGAAATAAAAGGTGAAGAAAAGCAGCTCTTTGCATCATTACTCTTCCCATGTGCCTTTTCTTTCAGGCTAAGAATAGTTTGGCTCTTTTATAGAGAAGATAATTTCATTACAAGGGGATTAGAATGTATAGTCGCCCCTCTGATTGAAAGGTTGTGTCCCGAATTGGTATCTCTTCTGTACTCCCCAACAGATCAAACGACAGTTATGATAAAAGGCAATGCTGATTCTTTGCAGGAATCCAAGCGCTGCTGTTACCTGGCTAAGGTGGCAGCTTAGATATCCTAGCTTGAACAGGTGCTAGGAAGTAGCAGGCTATCTATCTCATCTTCCTCTTCCGACCCAGAAAGAGACGTACTAGTAGGTTTCTTCATGGCCAGCTTTGGGAGATGCCTGGGTAGTGCTTGTTTTTATAGGTATTTACAAATGGCTGAGAGACAGAGAGGACAAGCCTCAGGCACGATCCCTGCAATTCCTTTGCGAAGGATCTCATATGGATAGAAGAAATGGCACCGGACAGCAAAGCAGGGCTTGCTGGGAGTGTACAGTGGGCTCATGCTTGCTTCCCCAGGTCTCCAGTTACAGCTCATCACCGAGTGAGAGAAGAAACTTCTTGTACCACTTCCCACTTCATTCCAATGAGAACTGTTGCAACCCTGGCAAAAAGCCTGGGACTAGGGTAGCCAAGATTGGGCCAAATGTACTTCATAACTCAAACCTTTCTCCTGTTTATATTTGATCATCATACTCCAGCCATTCAAATGACTGAAGACTTAGGAAAAACAGCTGACAAAAAGAAACCCAAAAATAGTTTAGTGAGATTTTGTGGGCAGGTTATTTATTTGTATAATTTGATCTTACTATCTTGGAAGAGAGAGAACACTTTGAATTAAGAGCTACTGTATTTTATATGAAGGAAAAACCGAGGCAGCAGCTATCTTTGATGTACAACCTTTTTATCAATAAAGGCTTTTCTGATATTGTCTGCGTACTACAAGAGCCATTTATATATTGTTAGATATCCAAATACACTAAATAGAGATGATGCACTCAAAGTGGCAGACCCTTGCTTTTTTGAATAAGGCATAGTGAAAAAGGAGGCAGGAAACTGTAAGAACAATAGGTCTGGTCCGATTTTCCTCTTCTCTTTATATAGAGATTTTGAAGGAAGTGAAATGGCTCTGTTTCCTCACATCTGACCTGTGAGAAAAATAGCCTTGCAGTCAGTTTTTAGCTTGGGAACACATACAAACTCTATTTCCCAGTAATGAAATAAAGGATGTGTATTCCTTAGAAAGTAAGTGAACGAAAAAATGCCTGCATTTCTTCTGGTGTGAGATACTAGTCTTTCCACCTTCTGTTTGCCTCTGTGATGGAAACATTCTGATCTGTAGTAACCACTTAACCGACGTACCAAGTCTTTATTGATGACTATTTGCTATTGTGAGAAGCTTTTAATACCAAGGATAATTTGTGTGTTTGCTTAGAGAATCTTTGGTTAATTGATAGAATGGGGTCAACAGTACAGCCTTGGTACTTTAGTTTATATGTCTCTCAGCCTACAGCTGTGACCAAAGAACTATTATTTGTTCAATGTGTCTTTAGCCATCTAAAAGTTTGATCTCTGACCTACTTACTGAAGCTCTCTCTACAGTGGTGGTTTTTTGAAGGCAAGGTATTTATCTCTCTTCTTTACTACAGAGACATAACTATATATACATGGAGAGAGTTAGTGAAGTAACTTAAAATAGACACCTAACTTTCAGGTAGCTAAAGTCTGGTGAGATGAATACTGATGTAAGATATATGCACAGGTAATACAATTTAAAAGCCTGACTGAAAATTAGGGATCTTTCTACTCCTACCCAAAATCTTAGCCACTGCATTTACCTAATGATTTCTTAAATGCCTGCTGACTTTTCAGGGAGATTGTTAATTGTTCTCTATGCAGTTCACAGCAGTCCTACATTGCTAGCATCTGCAGATAAACAGTTTTCCATGGCTGATGTACATCCTAGTGCAACACCAGCCATTTTAAACAGTGTGCATCATGGTCAGTCTTTTTTCTGAGAGGTGCACTAAGAAAATGCCAGCTGAGGTCAAGGGAAGTCTTCTAAAGGATTAGAGCATGAAAGGCCAGAACCCGCCCAGTTAGAAAAACCAAGAGGTTAGTCGCTCACTACATTTTCCCATCAGATCTCTTTTCTCCTTTGCTTCCACTCGCAAGTGAAGTAATTCAATAGGAGGAAAGAGGGAAAGTTGGCTGGCTGGAGTCTTTGGCTTTGCATGCCTCCGTAGTACTAGACAGACCTGATCCACTGATTGACCTAATGATCAGTTGCCTCTGTTTTAGAGACTGTCTCTCCAGTTTTCCTCCACCCAGAGGACTTCTGTCAACTGTCCTCTTACAGCTCCAGCTATGTGACTCTGTAAAATAACTGAGAATAAGTCCCTGTTCTGTTTTTTATTTCCATTTTAAGACACCACCTCTCCTGAATGTACTTATCCCTAATACTGTACCTGTGCCCACATGTACCCTTTCCCTCTGATGGACATGCATACCTTGTTTATGTAGCTGGGAAGTTCCTCATCCTACACTGACTTACTTTGCTTAGTCTATGATGCAACTGATTGTCTAAAGAAAAAATAAAACTACCCCTCCCATTTCTGTTTCCTGTTAGCACTGTAATTACAATTATTTAGAGCAGAAATACATATATAAATTCTGGAATCATAAGCCCCACCCCACCCATTGTTTCTGCCAAATTTGCGGACCATCAGAAGCATACTTTCATGTCATGTAATATTATTTTATAAGCTTCCATTAAATTCAAAATGGAGATGAACTTTTTAAAATGGAGTAATATGCTGGTTCCTAATAGTGGAAGGAAGTTGAAGCTCGTCTAAATTTACGTAAGGAAGACTTGGATTCAGAGGAAGTGCATTGGGAAGTTTCTGTAACAGTTCACAAAGAGAACACTTGTCTGTGTGCAAGACACCTTTTGTGCTTCCTTCAGTAAACATAATGGAAGTGAGATTCATTTGTGCTATTTGTGTGACAGAGAACAAATATTTGCTTCAAAATATTATGTCACAATGCCTTGAGAAGCAAATATTGTTTATTTACATGTAACACAATTACATAGGATAACTAGAACCGAACAAGAAGATGGTTATACTTAATTTGCTTAACTATGTTTTTAAATCTAAGTTTCTCCAACACATCAGAGATGCTTGGAAAAAATTTCCTTGAGGAAAAATAAAAAAGGGTAAGACTTATCCCAGAAGTTTGGGATTCACAATTACAATTATCTTTGCAGATGTAAAATTCATGAAAGTTCACAAAACTTCAGTGTTAGATAAAGGAGAACTGGCACATCATTTGTAATCAAGCCATGTGGTATGTTTAAAAGCATAAATTAATTTGATGTTCTCGTAGTACTTCCCTGGTAAATGTTTGTCTACTATTTGAAATCAGCATACAGTTTGACCTACTACACTGTGACAGAAATTCCTCCTAGGCTGTTAGGTCAATAGGTGAGACCATTAACAGTGCTCTATGGGAAGCTGCATTGGGGGTCTGATTGTTGTTCTGTTTTGCAGTTTCAAACAGCATGAAATCAAATTATTTAGGATCAAAAGACTTGTGGCTGCAGTGCCAGTGAAATTATAAAGTTTGATCAGCTATGAATTTGAACCTCATTTGGATTTCAGAGCTGGCACTGTATCTTGAAACCAGAAAAGAATTCTTAAAAGGCAGTTGATATATAAATTTGACCCTAAAAATACACTTCCCCATATGCAGGAACTAATAAAGTGCTCCTGTACTTGACTTCAAAATATAGTATAAATTCAGTGTAATTGCAAAGATTATCAGATTCAAATGATCCAATGTACACCTTAAGCACAGGTTTTGAGCTAAGAACCTGGAATGTAGAATAGCAAAATTACAGATTTACCCCTAAAAATGCTTATAAACAGGATTTTTGCATTAAATGTTTATTAACTGTCATTAATTCAGTGATAAAGTTTTCTTATGTGTCTTTAGCCAACTATAAACTTCTGTGAACCATGCTTGCATGGCCAGCAGGAGGTCTTGACATTTCACTAAAAAAAAATTTCATGTAATGACTTTTGCCATGACAAGATTTCATATGTTAAGTAAATGCATTCTGACAAATGTCAATCCACAGTTCAATAAGATTTCCTTCAGGAAAAGATTTGATGTACTTCTGTCATGAGTCATTATAAATGCCTGAGCTTTAGGAATGAAATGTATATGAAACTAATAAATAAAGATATTACACCTAGAGCTGTATTTGATGTGGATGTGAATAGTAATTCTATATTAATGTAACTGTCATCTCTGCTACCATTTTTTGACATCTTTATGCAAAGCCAGTATTTTTCGTTTTCTGGAAAAGTCCCCAGAATGTCAGTATGTGTATGTATATGTGTAGAGGGAAAGGGAAAAGGGGAGGTATTTTTTTTTCATGATGCATACCAAACAAGAGGACAGAGGGACTGGATGATTCAGCTGTTACTATGCTGTCTGGAGATCCGGAGATGTACTGCTGTTTCCTTGCTACAAGAGATGTTTTGATACCAGGAATCTGAGAAATAAATTAGTCTTCATGTTCCTCTCTCTCAAATATTCAGCTGTTATAGCAAAGAACACCATAAAACACATTAAATACAATCAGCTATTTATGTATTTATTTTTCTCTTTGTAAACTGTCTCCAAACACTTTTTGATACTCTGCTCCCTCAAGACATTACTGCACATCGTCTTTACTTCACATCCTCTTGTGCAGAAAAGCATCACCAAAGCTCAAAATAAACCACCTATTAATTCTGACTGTGCATATTTAGGGAGGTTTTGAGTTCAGTCTTACAGTTTTCAAGTGACTACTCTCAGACATGCGATTAGGGTCATCTCATAATTGTTTTTACAGTGTGTGCTATATAACTGACATTACGGGCCCAGTCTTTTAGCCTGTACTGATACAGCATCTTTCTGTCATTCCCTACAGAGGTTTACTCTTAGGTTAGGGGTAGAGCAAGTAATTTCAGTGATTTACATCAAGATTTTAAGTACTCCTCTTCTCTGTTCAACTGTAGTTAAGATTTACATGCTTGATTTAGGAAGAGGGAGCATTACATTGTTTGAGGCACCTAGTAGATAACAAGAAGGGTGTAATGCCCCGAGGCCATTTCTGAAATAAGTCCCCTCTCCTGGACAGACACAGGTGAGTAACAGCATCAAGTGAATCATTCCATTTACCTCAATGGAAGTGCTCGTTCCAGTGCCAAGACTGTCAGCAGTCACTGTGTTTGTATTTATAGTCTCTCTTGTTCTGAGGCTGGTCCGTCATGCTTGCTTTTACATTAAAAGAACTGCTTATGTTTTGCTAGGTTACTTTTTCAACTCACTGAAAGAGAAAAAAGAGAAAGTAGGGGGTTTTGTTGTTCTGTTTTGGTTTTTGTTTGGGCTTTTTTGGTCATTATAGGAAAAGTAAAGCTAAGAAACCATACAATTAATATTTTAAAACAAGGCTTTACAGGAAAATTCTTGGAAAGTTTTCCAGAGCATCACTATGCTTTTCATTTTGGTAAAATAATTTTCTCCCTTGAAACAACTGCTGACTTAACACAGAGAGAGCGGCCACGTAAGACTAATGATTGGACCAAAAATGATGGAGATGCTTTGATTATGGAGTTCGTAAAAGAATAGAGTGCTATTTTCCTGGTTGATTGGCTTGTCTCAAACAATATAGTTGTTCTTCTGACTATCTCTAACAACCATACTCTCTGCATATTGCTTACTCCCCTCAGATTCCTATAACAGCATTGACTTGCTGTGGTTTTTAATTTCTCATTGCAGCCAAGGACACTGTCTTGTTCTAGGAAAAGATATCTTACTTTTTCTGCGGTGTCACAAAGTCCACAGGAATAAGGAATGTAGTAGATCCTCTACCACTTGAATTCTTTAAATCATGCGAAGACATATTTTTAAAGACCTGTTTTAGCCTGGGCTGAAGTGGCTTTACAACTTCGTGTTGAGTCATAACCCTACAGTGAGTTGCATAATATGGCACACCCGTGTTGAGAAGTGACCCATGGCAGGCCAACAGCACAGATACATGATGGGACTGGGCTAAGACAAGACACATACGCACACTCCTGGTTGAATCACAGCACTGTAGTTTCTGTCCAGGTTTGGAGACAGTAAGGAGAATCTCTGGCACTTCGCACAGTTAGAAGTTGCTGGTGTTAAAGCAAAGGGATGGGACACAGGCACATGCGGCAGGAACTCATGTCTCTACTAAATCAACAAATCAAACAAAAATGTGTTCAAAGAACAACGTAAGACCCAGACTGTGTAAGAAGATGGACAAGATGATCTCTTCTAGCAGTTCTAATGGTCTTTAGCTGGGGAGGATCTCAACAGAAAACTGTGTATGCACATGTGGTGCATATATCTGCCTATTCACAAGCACATATAATGCAACAAAAATTCAAGAGAACGGTATTGTACAAAACAAGAACAGCATGGGTTGTCAAGAAATACTAGTAAAGTGAGAATATTTAGTTAACATAAGCTGGAAAACAGAGAAAAATGGCCATTACCTAGCAAATGACCTTGTAACTTTCTCCTACATTTTTCAGGCTTGGCCTGTGCTGCTACACACCTGTCTCTGGAGAAACCTGTTACAACAGATATGTTTACAACATGTTTACTGTAAACATTAAATACTTTTACAAAACTAATTTTTCATGGGGTAGGAAGACAAGCTCCATTCAGAATCAATAAAGAGCTGAAAGGGAGGAGGAGACAAAGAGGTAGAGCTGATGGTCAGCTTCCATGAGGGAGAGAGGTTACTAGTGTGCTCTTAGTACCATCTCTGTTTGGACCTGTGTTATTCAAAGCTGTCATTGACGACACAGGAAAAGAGGGGACAAAGTTTGTGTGATCCTATTTCAAATCACACAGTAAGACAGCCAATAGTACTGAAAAATACCAAGTAATATACTGGGGGGGATATAATCCTAATTAACTGTAACAGAACAATTAATTACTACCACTTTGGAAATAGTTTTTGAAAGCAGTGTGGATAGTGCTCAGCACTTTTCAGAAAGGGAAGTAAAATGTTGGGAATTATTAGGAGTGAGAACAAAACAGAAAACATCATTATGTCATTGTATATACTATACCCATGTGTTGAATAATGCTGACAGTTCTACTAATTCAATCCCCCCAAAAGAATGTGGAATTATTTGAAAAATTGTAAAGAATGACAAGAAGGATCAGCAACATGAAAAGGCATTCATTCTACATGAGATTAAATAAAACTAGGGCTCTTCAGCTTGAAAATAAGATGAGCAATGGGAGAGCTACAGGCATGCACGTGATGGAGAAAGAGAAGATGGAATAATTACTTGCTCCAATATGTGCCAGAAGCCAGGAGAGAAACCAGGGGATCAACCCATAGTTTTCGTTGATTATACTGTTTTCCAAACGCCTGCTTTTGGTCACTGCTGAATGCAAAATGTTGGGTTAAACTGATTGCTTGATCAGATCCAGTACGTCTACTGTGGTGTTCTCAAGATATGTTTTTTTAATTCTTGTGTTGCATAATTCCTCTTTGGCTGCCTCGATGTAAAACTGTGCATCTGTGGGGACAGTAACAGTACAGGGAGATGGCAAGGAAGGTCAAATTAGAATAGTCTGTTTTAAGGCAGAATCTCATGACTTTTGGTGAGCACTCTTAGTAAATGCAGAAAGGAGAATCTGAATTGTGAGTCTAATGATGACCTTAACCAGTGATAGGAAATATGCATGAGCAATATTTCCATGTCTGTCCTCTGTGCTTGTAAAGGACTATTTTGCGCTTCTTTTTTTTTTTTTAAAGTATCATTTTTTGGAAGCAGAATGACCAAAAATCACCATCTCCATAATTTTCACATTTCCTGCTCTCTGCTGCTGCCCCTGTAAGGACATAATCAGTCACTTAGTCCTGATGGTGCCCAGCTCATTTTCATACTTTGACAGCATCACTTCCCTTAATTGTCATGGTAACAGATGGGTTTGAGTACTGATTTACCTAGAATTATTTTAACATTGCGTGACAAGGAAGGGCCATGAAAGAAAGAGAAATGAAAGCGTACTGTATTTTGATAACCTTCTGATGTGTTCCTGGGGACCAATACTTGGGTGCATGACACTTTCTTTTCAAAAGACAGAAAAAAAAAAAAAAGGTACTTCCTCAAAAAAAGGGTTAAAAGAAAATAAGATAAGGAATTACAGATTTTTGTTCATCTTTCTCAGATGTATAGTTGATCTGCTGCTTATAAATTAGGGGTTATGATTCAAAACAGACTTAGAAAAGAATTTCTAACATAGATTTCATCATCATAATAATACCTTTGGTCTGAAAATTCCCGAACTATTACTCAATCAAACATAAATTATCCATAATAACAATCACATTATGCAGAGCAAAGGCCTACATTATTTGTGCAAAAGTAATGGTGTTCCAATGATTAAGAAATCTAGAGTACGTGTGTGATACAACTGCAAGCATGTTCTTAACAATAAAACCAGAAAATAAACATTTTCATTCTATACTGCTAAATAATTGGAATATTTGCCACATTTGCTAACATACTAATTAGATTCTCTTTTAAAAGGTTTATCTCAGATTTTCCTTAAAAGTCTATCCTTTTTACTGTAGTATTTAGCATTGTGTTGGCCAACAAAACAAAGATCTTAGGAAAGCAGTATGCCTTAATATAAGCACATATGCCATCACATGCACAGACCATCAATGCTCTTCAGATACTGCACTTTTCTGAGAATTCTCCACTGTCTTTCGATTGAATTCAGACAGATTTCAATGTCATTAATTTCCTTGTCAACTTAGGAAGGTAGCCCTTTCAATTTTAACTTGTTTTCCTACCTATCAGGGTTTGTTTTTTGAAAAGAGTACCCCTTACTGATGTTAAATACAGCTAATGTGTTTGGGAAAATGTTTTGATATGCTATCACCTGCTGAATAGATAGCTCCTTGAGCAGAAAGCAGCATGGGGTTTTTTTGACTAAGCAAAGATTCTGTTACTAATAAATAGTGATTATTCTAAGGAAAAGTTAACCTTTTAATAAAAACACTAACATCAAAAAAGCCCCTCAGAAAAGGAAATGGCTTGGACTCCAGTTCTATGTCCCTGGAGTGATAAAAATGTGATCTTCTTGGCATCATTTCCACTGCGCAAATCGATTTATCTAGCTGCAGGTTCTGCCAAATGAGCCCTAGCAGAGCTTGCTGTAGTGGTTTAAGGTGCCGTTAGCTATTTATTCATCCTTACACCAGGGATGGGAGAATGTAATAAGGGACCAGACCTAACTGGCACAGCTCACAGTCTGAGAAAGTATCTTAGCCTCACCCTCAGAAGCTAATGGATGAAAACGTGAATTGCAAGGGATGGAAATAGCTTTGCATACCAACTGCTTTAGGGGCAGTCACACCTGAGAAGGAGGTGGGAGAGACAGCCGGGAACAGCAACGCCTTGAGCTGTGCCGGTGAGAATTTTCCGGAGACGTTTGGTGTGAGCCTTGCCTCTGACTAGTGGGTTGGCGGCA
The DNA here is from genome assembly GCF_026419915.1 of Harpia harpyja. Lineage (NCBI taxonomy): Eukaryota > Metazoa > Chordata > Aves > Accipitriformes > Accipitridae > Harpia > Harpia harpyja. The sequence goes on from NC_068943.1 coordinate 65,864,754, forward strand.
GCCTCATTGCTTTGTAGGAGTTAAATGCAGCTCTTGGGTTTAGTGCCTGTGTCCTTGAGAGAAGATGTAAACATTTCTGTGAAGTGAAGAGGAAGCAAGAGAGACAAGAGCAGTAGCGAATACCAAGGTACAAGATGGAAGAAATTAAATTGCCTTCCCTCCGCAGCGTACAGTGCAAGGACGTGGTGCTGAATGAGAAATTAGATAAACCACAACATGACTTTACTGAAGGTAAACTGTGTTGACCTAGCTCATTCCCTTTCACTAGAAAGAGAACTGTGTTTTCCAGGAGAAAACAAATGTGGGGGGCATAAGAAATATAGCATAATGTCACCGGGGAGGCCAATGGAGATGGAGAGTACGAGGCACGGTACGGTGACAGAAAGTGACCACAGCAATGTTATAAGTTTGGACAAAGGTCCAGGAGCCGACTGTGGTGAATAATTAGAAGTAATTTATTAAGCAAGCGGTAAATAGGCAAAACAGCGCTGGGCGGCCGGGGAGCCACTGCTCCACCAACGGCTCGCAACTCCCCTTCCCGTAGCCACAGTTCTTATAGTCCTCTATTTCCGGTATATGTGTCATTTTCGGTATACGTATCTTCCTTAGTGTACTCCGCGTCTGCGCCGATCTGTTGCTAGGGGGGTCTTTTTCTGCCTTCTGGCTTCCTTGGTGTACTCCGCATCTGCGCCGATCTGTTGCTAGGGGGGTCTTTTTCTGCCTCCTGGTGATTGCTGGGATGAAGGCCCCCAAGTCTTCCTCCTGCGACTGCCCTGTGCCACTCACTTGACACATGCGTGTTTTATTACCTTTTACAGGCCCCAAGTCTTCCTCCTGTGACCACCCTGGGCCCCTCACTTGACACATACATGTTTTATTACCTTTTGTATAAACACAAGGCTTGCACAACATTGTTTACATTACCAGTTATCTGTAGCTAATGCAAGACTCCCTCCTTCCTGTTTTAAGGCCGACATCTGGTTTTTCTACTAACATAAGCAAGATTTGATTAACAAACGCTTATCTATTATCACAATCCCCCCTCTTTCTTTTTCCCATTTTGTTCATCAAATCGTCTCACTGCTTCTTTTGCTCTTTCTAAGATAGGGGCTTCTTCGATTTCCAATTCGCCCTCTCTAAGTTGTTCATATTGACTTCTAATTAGCATCAACTGTGCTGCTTCCAACCTCCCCTTAACTATGGTGATTAATCTATTAAAAATGCATGGTCCAAAAGTAAGTCCTAAAACTAACAAAATGAGTGGCCCAGCTATCGTTGATAATAAGGTGGTGAGCCAAGGGGAGTGATTAAACCACGATTCGTACCAACTTTGCTGCATTTCTCTTTCTTTTTTTTTTTCTTTTTTTTCTAATCCCTCCCGGAGTTTAGTCATGGTGTCGCGAACCACCCCTGTGTGATCTGCATACACACAACATTCTTCTCGAAGAGCAGCACACAACCCCCCTTGTTGTAAAAACATTAGGTCTAGTCCTCGTCTATTTTGTAGGTCCACTTCAGATAATGACCTTAATGAGGACTCTAGAGCACTAATAGATTTTTCAATCTTTACTAAGTCTTCGTCTACAGCTACCCTCAAGGCTCGGAATTTCTGATCTTGTTGGATCAGTGAGGCAATACCAGTTCCTGCTCCAGCTGCCCCTGCAGCCATTAACAGGCCTATAGTTAACGCCGTAAAAGGCTCTCTTTTTTGTAAGTGATGTTCCCGTACAGTGTGGTAATCGTATACAAAGCTCTCTGGATGGTAAATTATCTTGGGGACGATTATCACTTGTATGCAGTACTCATCTCTTTCATTAAACACTTTTAGAGATAAACAAGGGGTAATTCCAGTTTTAGAACAAATCCATTTAGTATTTCTTGCGGGTATCAGCCAGTCTGCTGGAGGTTTCCCTTTTAGTGAGGTTTTTACTCCACATAAGTGATCTTTTTCTAATGGGATTTTTCCCAGGCATCTACCCTTTCCGGAGACTTGGGATAAAGTTATTCCCTGCTTTTGTCCCATTTCTTTTCCCCATAGGCATTGGGCAGGGTTTGAACCATTGATTCTTTTAAATTTAAAGGTCACTCCCATGGCTTCATAAAACGGGGGTTTGATGCCATAGCAGAGCCAGCAATGTTCAGTTAGGTTTGGACTAGTGGCATTGAGCACTTGGTAGCTTGCTTGAACAAGCTTCCACAATGAATTATCTTCAATTTTCTCTTGCGGCTCATTCTCCGGAATAGAGGCGACATTAATTACCCCTGTGGCAGCATTATCCTTTAATTCCTTTAATTCTTTTGTCTCCTTTTCTCCTGCAAGTACTGAGTTGGGGCCGACTCCTATGGGATCATTTGGTAAAACTTCTTTCCTGATCAAGATCAGACCCCCTTTATCAGTTCCTGGTTCCCAATATTGCATTCCCCAGGTTCTACCTACTATCCACCCAGGATCTGAAGGGTTGGATACATTTATATATATGTATTCACAACTCCCAAGCCAATAGCCGATTGTCGCACCAGCAGAGTCGCGTTGAGGTGGCGTGCATCCAGGGGGCCCCCAACCTACTGTTATATGAGGATCCTTGCCTCCCCCTGGTTGCCAATCTGAGGCGACAGTTTCACATCCCCAATAAGCACAGTAATATTCATTCGGATAGTTACAGTATCCTTTCCCAGGGTTTGAATTGGGAAAAAAATAAAATCCCAGGCTGGGGTGGCATGGTTTTCTGGGGACTAATTGACAGAGAGTGGGAGTAAAACTTGGGGCTCCTGGCGTAGTTATGATTTGGATATTTTGTTGGTCCTCCCACCCGCTTAGAGTCCATTTATAGGGTTGATGTGCATATTTGTGTTCCCCTTGAGAATTTCCCAGATACAATAGCAGCAATAAAAATACCAAAATGCGTCGGGATTGTGGAGTATGCTTTTGGCCAATTGTATTCAATGGATTTGATATCTGTGGTGAAGTGTATGCCGTGTTGTTGCTATTTGGGTCGGAATAACGACTGTAATCACCAGGGGATGTTAAGCTTTTAGCCTGAGAGTCTGGGTTAACTTCGAGGCAATTCATCCAATGCTCTTGTACCATCCCATTCTTTGGGCTCTCGGTTTCTCTTCCCCACCTTTTTACTCCTCTGCCTCGCCCGTCTACTCAGTTGCTTCGAGCAACGGGGTGTGCCATCTTCTCGGCAGCAGGGGTATTCTTCAGGGGTTCTTGTACCGATTTTTTTTTTTTTTTTTTTTTTTTTTTTAACTCCTGGTGAGTCGCACGTATTCCCTTTAAGGCTTCACGGCAACACACTTGAGTAATTTCAACTATATAAGGAATGGGTTCATTGTGATAGTAACAATATTTTTCGGGATTTATACTTAAGCTAAAGATTTCCCACCACTCTCTGGATCACTCTTTTAGTTGTCCTGTTGAGACTTTTACTTGTAAGGCCAATTCAGTTAAATTCCTCTCCTTTCCCAGCACTCTCTATACACCTCTCTCGGGGGCTCCCCTTTATGGCAATGGGTCCACCACTGTTCCCGACACACTTTGCAAGCATAGCATACAAAAGGGTAACGGTTACAGTCAGGGTTTATACAAGTAATAACTATATCATCAGTGCATGTGTAGTCCAGACCGACCCACAGCCTCACTTATATTGTTTACCCATACAGCAGTTACGTTCTGGTTCATTCGTGTCCTTTTCTCAGGGTGATTTTTAAATCATTCCTCCTTAAGAGGACAGGCCCAAAAGGCCTCCTTAAGGTCTATTACACTGTACCATTGATTTTCAGAATTCAGTTGACTAAGCAGGGTGTGGGGGTTTGCTACCACGGGGAAATCTGGTGACTGTTCTTTTATTTATCTCCCGTAAGTTGTGGACCAACCTGTAGCTCCCATCAGGCTTCTTTACAGGGAGAATTGGGGTATTAAAAGGAGACATACAAGGTTCTAGTAATCCTTTACTGATTAATCTCTCTATTTCAGATTTAAGTCCCCTTTTCCCTTCTTGCGACAATGGGTACTGTTTTATTCTCACAGGTACTTCAGGGTTCCGAATAGTGACCTCGAAGGGTTCAATATCTAATTTTTCCACCGTCTCTGGAGTGTACCAGACTTCGGGGTTAATCTTTTCTTCATCGGTCACAGTAAGGGGGCACAATCTTATTTTTATTTCTTTATCTTTTACTTCTAGGTTAATTCCCAATTCCACAATCATATCCCTCCCCAATAGATTATATTCTGCTTTGGGAACTAACAAAAATGATCCAACCCCATATTTGCATTTTTATTCAATCATTACATCTTGTATGACGGGAACCTTGAAGGGTTCACCTTTTGTTCCTATCACATTAACTCTTTCGGGAGATATTTTACATCCTCTAGGTAAAGTTTGTACCGTAGATCTTTCAGCTCTGGAATCCACTAGGAACTCCACTTCTTGTTGCTGAGGTCCCACTTTTAAAGTTATCAAGGGCTCTGTTTCTTTTGGGGTCCTCAGCACATAGAGCCCCTGACCCCGCTAATCCTCATTAAACATCTTTTCATCCTCTATCCTCCTTCTACAATCTCGCTTCATGTGTCCTCTCTTTTTACAATAGAAACATTCCACGTCCCTTGTGTCTTTCACGGTCTTTCTTTCAGATAGTTGCACAGGGGTCCTTTTAGATCTATCTCTTGGACCTCCCCCCTGGCTTCTCATGGCTGCAAAAGCTCCCTTTTGCCCTTCCCTCACTGCTGCTACCAAAATCCTTGTTTGTCTCTTTTGTGCTTCTTCCTCCCTTCTTACATAAACCTTCTGAGCTTCTCAGAGCAGCTCATCTAATCCCCTCTCTTGCCAATCTTCCATCTTTTCTAATTTCTTTCTAATATCCATCCAAGATTTTGCCACAAACTGGGTCTTTAATAATGCTTGACCCACAGGAGTTGCAGGGTCCACTCCTGAATATAACTGGAGACTCCTTCTTAATCGCTCTAGCCAATCAGTAGGAGTCTCATCCTTCTTTTGTTGTTCACTAAAGGCTTTATTGATATTCTGACCTTTAGGGATCGATTCTTTAATTCCTTGAATAATAATTGCACGGAGATCAGCCATATTAGCTCGGTGCTCAGGATTCTGATTATCCCAATTGGGTCTTTGATTAGGCCACTTTTGGTCTTCTGCCGGGCCCGCCTGATGTTGCTGGTCCTATATTCTCATCCCAGCTCTCCGAATCATGTCCCGCTCTTCTAATGTGAATAATATTCCTAAAATTGCCTGTATTTCATCCCAGGTATAAATGTTGGGCCCCAAAAATTGGTCTAATCTTTCAGCTACTCCGAGGGGATCTTCTAACAGATTTCCCATCTCTTTCTTAAATTCCCGGACATCTCCGGTGTTTAGTGGGACTGAAACGTAGCCGGCTCCCGGTATTCCAGCCTGACCCCCACCCCCAGGGACAAGGACTTCTCGGAGGGGAAATAACTTTTCTTCCCTAGCTTTACTCCTTGTGATCCTTGTGGAAGGGGCCTGAGGAGTCTGAGGGGTATGGGAAGAATTTCCGCTCCCCATGTCCGAATCGGAATCCCCTGGGTCATCCTGACCCTCGGCAGCGGGAGGGTTGGGGGGTGAATCAGGCGGCTGAGGAGCATAAGGAGGGGGCCACCCGTAAGCATCATTTTCAGGGCATGACCTCCCTCGCTTCTTTTCCTTTAAGACAAGTACAGATACCCTCTCATCCCCTTGCGGTACCCATAAAGCGGCATATCTTCTTTCCTCAGGGTTAGGGGGTCCTTTATCATTTACCCATAAGTTCAGTTGCTGACATACCCAATCCTCAGAAGACCCAAAGACTGGCCATATTATATGGGGATCCTTAAGGGATTTCCCTCCCCAAACTTCTATACAATAGTATACCATTTTCTCCTTACTTTTATTTTGCCTTTGTGGGGAATCATTCCAATATTCAAGCATTAACCCCAGCGGACTATCCGGGGGAATATCCGGCAGTTTCTTCTGGCTGCCACCCATGGGATTAGAGGGCTTGCTCTTCCTCTGTCCCATCTTCCGGAGTGTCTACTCACACACACACACACCGCTCCCCTCGGTCGTGACTCGCTCCCTCGCGGGCTACGAGAACTGCACTACTGGAGGGTCCGCACTCACTTGGTCTCCCCGAGACCTCTCAGCCGTTACACTCCGGGATACCCAACCCCAACCAAGTGGATTACCGCAAAATACGAAAATACTTACTCACTCCAGAGTCTTCACTTGGTCTTCGTGCACAAAAATTATGGGGTTCTGCAGTTTCTTTTGCCTATTTACCGAATTTGGAGGGGTTCAGGCATCCAGGTCTCGACACGGGAGATTCTCACTCTGGGGCCATCCGGAGATGGGGCGCCTCCCCAGCGTGCGAGTCCCGAGTCGCAGTTGCCTGGATCCGAGTCACGGCACCAAAATTGTTATAAGTTTGGACAAAGGTCCAGGAGCCGACTGTGGTGAATAATTAGAAGTAATTTATTAAGCAAGCGGTAAATAGGCAAAACAGCGCTGGGCGGCCGGGGAGCCACTGCTCCACCAACGGCTCGCAACTCCCCTTCCCGTAGCCACAGTTCTTATAGTCCTCTATTTCCGGTATATGTGTCATTTTCGGTATACGTATCTTCCTTAGTGTACTCCGCGTCTGCGCCGATCTGTTGCTAGGGGGGTCTTTTTCTGCCTTCTGGCTTCCTTGGTGTACTCCGCATCTGCGCCGATCTGTTGCTAGGGGGGTCTTTTTCTGCCTCCTGGTGATTGCTGGGATGAAGGCTCCCAAGTCTTCCTCCTGCGACTGCCCTGTGCCACTCACTTGACACATGCGTGTTTTATTACCTTTTACAGGCCCCAAGTCTTCCTCCTGTGACCACCCTGGGCCCCTCACTTGACACATACATGTTTTATTACCTTTTGTATAAACACAAGGCTTGCACAACATTGTTTACATTACCAGTTATCTGTAGCTAATGCAAGACTCCCTCCTTCCTGTTTTAAGGCCGACACCTGGTTTTTCTACTAACATAAGCAAGATTTGATTAACAAACGCTTATCTATTATCACAGCAACACCATGTATTACGCTGAGAGCAGACCTACTGGAAGAGAGGGAGTTACTGAAGGGCTGGCCTTGGAAGGCCTTTTACCGAACGACAGAGCCCTTCAACTGGCAAGGCAGGGCCAGCGCTTGGCCTGCTCGCTCGCCTCCTGCGAGGCGCCGAGGGAGAGCCGGGCCCGGCGCCAGAGGCGGGGTGCCGGCTGACGCTGCCGCCCGGCAGCCCTCGCACGTCACGGGGAGAGGGACCCCGGCAGGGCAGCGCGACCCCCGCTACCGCGAGCAACGGCTCAACCCAAAACGGCCGAGGGAGTCGCACCGGCGCGGCGGGGATCTCGGCGTCGGGCGGGGCTCGGCCCCCCCGCGGCGGCCGGGCGGGGCGAGGCGAGGTCCCGGCGGAGTAACCGGGTAATCGCCGCCCGCCCCTCGCCCTGTCCCCGCCTTCCGCCCCTTGGCCCGCCGCCCCCGCGCTGCCTTGCGGCGCGACCGGCGACGGCAGCAGGTAAGTGGCGGCGGCAGGGAGCGGGAGGCGTCCTTCCGTCCTTCCGTCCTTCCCTCCGCGCCGGGGGGAGAGAGGCGCTGCCCGGGCAGCCGCCGGCAGCGGCGGGCGGCTACGGCTGCCCCTCGCCCGGGCGGGGCCCGTTTCCCGGTGCGCCCTGCGCAGGCGGCGGCGGGAGCCCCGGCCGTGCCGTGCCGTGCCGTGCCGTGGGAGCCCGGGGAGCCGCGGGTCGGGGGGTGTCCTCGGTGGGGAGGGGACGGCGCGCTGCCTCCAAACGCGGGCCCGCCGAGGAGCCATCTTCTCAGGTATTTGCAGCATCTGCAACGGGAGAGGTCGGTGCGGTTGATTACAAAGACGTATTTGTGCTAAATGACGGTCGGGGGAATGTCCAGCAAATAAAGAGAAGTTTAGTTTTCGTACTACGTACTGAAAAATCATGCTGGCGTTCCGCGGTGTATCGGCTTCAGAAGTACTAAGAGTTTAATAGTTGGCGTGCACTTTTGACAGTTGGTGTGCCGAGTATATGACAATATAAAGTAAATATTTAAGTCTGCTTAAAATACCTAGAATCCTTTCTTCCTTACTCCTTACACAGCCGCGGTTCTCTGGTTTCAAAAGTGTTGCATAAAAATGTACTTCTTTTAATTCTAAATGTCTCTATTTAAACTGGCAGTGTACGTGTATGAGGGAAAATAATTTTAAATTAACGTGAATTTAAAGAGTTAAAAGTTAAAGTAAAAAAGTCTTTAAAGTTAAAAGAAGCTAATTATGCCATTGTAATGACCAATATTAAAACTGGCAGTTTGACGAATTAATGGTGATAGTGTAAGCTTTTTGGTAGATGGGTCATATTTTCCTCGGTGACTGGTAACAATATATTTAGTGCTCAGTTAAACAAAATCTGAAAGTTTGCAGAGTTTATCTAAGGCAATTAAAATTGTGCAGCCCTGCTGCCATGCCCTTTTAAGGCAGCTTTGCAGTGGTGCTACCACCGCAGCGCATCCGGTTGCAATGTTACGCGTTAGTCTGTTAATATCCACTTGAGTGTTTGTTGTTACCACGCGTTAGGGATGAAACTGTGGTTTGGATGGGGCTTTGCCTGAAAACTGTGCTGATACTACGCTTGCTCAGTTTTGCATGTTGAAAAGACAGATTTTTGCAAGTGAATTTGGGATCTGAAAATCAGACTCTGTTACAAAGGTTTTTTGTCTCTTGGATAAATCATGAGGGGTCAGGAGGTGGAACTATGTCACTCTCACCTATTTTAACTTAATAAAAAAAAGAAAGGAGGGGAAGCTTTTCTCCTAGGAAGAGTTTGTGATGCATCCAGATGTCGATTTTTTAACTCTGCTTACTTACCGGATCTGTGCAGAAATCCTGGTTTCTTGCACAACAGAGAGGGTCTCAGAGCTCACTGAGCCCCTTTCGGACAGTGCTCAGCTCCAGAAGCTCTGTCTATGGCTTTTGTTCTAGACTGCATTGTTAGCACCTGTGGAAGCTGCATTTGATGCTTTGCTTTGTCTGTGGGGCCCAGTTTCTTGTGCTTGCCTTGTGATGCCAGTTTTTGCTTAAGGAGTTCTGTGTCTTAAGGTTTAATTGTGTTGATGCTGCTTTGCAGAGCATAGGTCCCAAAACACCTTTCGGAAGTGCCTGCAGTAATTAACCATAGACGCTTTGTAGCCAAATAGTGTTTTCTGTGACTGTAGTGTTGCCATCTACTCAGTTGCGTATGGCTAAACCGTTACAAGACATTGGTGTGCATTGGTGAAAATTGCCATGTTTCACAGCAAAGAGGTGCAAGGGATATGTTTGGCAGTGTTGTAGTTCCTTGGGATCACTATGAATGGAAATAAATGTTGGCCTTCTTAGGACACTTGCATAGTTTGTCTCTGGTTCAATCCCACGCTCAGTAGCAGGCGTGCAGTAGCTGCTGTCCTGTCAGGCTCTGTGTGCGTAGACCTCCTGTAACCAGCTGGATGTCTGCGGTATCTTGCCAGGACAAGTGGAAAGCTGTGGTGTGGTTTAAAAAAACAAATCTACTGCATATCCCAGAGAGGAATTTGAAGGAAGATGTTCCATTTTTATTGAGGGCATTGATATAAAGTGCAAAGCCCCTGAAGACCTGTCACGGTACCAGGATGCTCTGATTCTGTGGCAGCCTAGGCTCATTCTTTGAAACAAAAAACTCCCCTGGCCCCCAGCCCCTGGCCCTGACCTTCCCACTTTTTTCATGTTTTGAGATTAGCTCCTTATATTTGTGTTTAGAATGTACCGAGGTTGTAGTTTCTGTTCACTTCCTCTCAAAAGTGGAGGTGTGGTGGCTCTTTATCCGTTCAAGACTGAAATTGCAGATTATCTTGGAGCTGTGTGTCTCCAGGCTACTGGGATTTACAAAGTGCTGTGACATTCCTGATGAACTGAGAACAGGCCAAGATGGCGCAAAGGATTTACAGGCCTCCCGATAACTTTGTCAAAATTTATTTTACTTTTTAGATCACAATGAATGTGGAACATGAAATTAGCCTCTTAGTTGAGGAGATTCGGCGGTTGGGAACCAAAAGTAAGTATTGTAATACCTCTGACCATACAAATGTAGTCATGTTATACATACATGTATGACATGCATGTCATACAGATGTAGTCATGTTATATCAACCTATGAACTTGGCACATATAATTAAGCAAGCTCAGGTAACCTGAAAATTTGCATATATACTTAATGTTGGACTGTATAGTACTCCCTGTGTCCCATCCTTTAAAGTAGTTCTGTTATGAGGTTAAAGCTTTAAGCCTGTGCAGCACAGAGGTTGTAGGCCTGAAATCCTGCTCCCACTAAAATCAACTGCAAAATAACCCTTTTCTTTAGACTTCCAATACTTGCTACAGCCATCAAAGAAGAAAGTTGCACCTTTTCCTTCCACCTCCTTCCTAGGTAACTTCTGAACTTAAGAATTCATACACTTCAATTCTGTTCATCATAGTATTATTTGGAAGGAATTGATCTGTATGCCTAAAACTAATCCAGGAGTTGTAGGTGTAGTCCCAAACTTGCTTAGAAGGTAGCCTTTTCTCTTAAGATTGTTTTTAATTGTTAAAACTCCTCTTTCGTTACAAATATTTGTGCAATCTGTGGATGTGCTGCCTGCTCATATACTTCAGTTCTGATGCAATTTCATTCAGTTCCATTTGTTTTTCAAAACCTAAACGGATATGTATTTGTTGAGTTTTGTATGACTGCATCTGCCTTTTAGGAATAAGCTAGCTAACCTTAACATATATTTTAAAATTCTTGCTTTGTGTGAGAAATGAATTTATGTTGCAGCTTTTTCAATGTGAACCTTAAATATTAATAAGTGAAAAGAAATTATTTGAAAAAAATATTTTAACATTTTAATTATTTAAAACTAATTTCCTCCTTGTGCTTTGAAGAGGTTCAATAGCCCGTGCTGGTCATAGGTTTCAGAAAGTCATCAGTAAAAATAAACATATCAGATATGTGGTCCTTGATATGAGTCTCTGGAAAAAAGGGAAATTCGTACCAGGCAGGTGTTCTGCCTACTATTTATTGTCAGCATTCATAATATGTCCCCCAATAAATTGGGAATCACCATGGGGTTTACTTTCAACGTTCTGACTGCGTGTCACTTTGTTTCCCCAGTAATCTCCTAACTGAAAGAAAATCTACATGTGTTTTCATGTTGTATCTTTGATTTAGATGCTGATGGACAAGTGAGCGTGAAATTTGGTGTGCTCTTTGCTGATGAGAAGTGTGCCAACCTCTTTGAAGCCCTAGTGGGAACTCTTAAGGCTGCAAAACGACGGAAGATTGTCACTTATCAAGGGGAGCTACTTCTACAAGGTGTTCATGACAACGTTGATATCATGCTTCTGCAGGACTGATGCAGTGTTTCAGCTATGCATTAATGGAATTATTTGAGACAGTGACTTGGAACATCCTCTGAATAAGACTGATCATTCTAAGGTGGTTTGATGTATTTTCTATATCTTTATAGTCAAAATGAAACTGTCCTTTTTGGAAAACATTCCCTTTTGTAATTCTTCCTAAAATGGTACTGTATGTGAGTAAGGTAAAAGATGCCAGATCTCTCTCTCTCTTTCTTTTTTTTTTTTTTTTTTTAAATCTCAGGTAATGCTCTTGAATGTCTGGTGGTTATTTTCAACATATGAAGAAGGGGACTGGTAATTTAATGTTTACAAATCAAAATGTGCCATAAAAGTATAAAATAAAAGCACATACTTAAATTTATGTAATTCTTAGTGCTGCTGTTTCTGTTTTTATTTGCAATCTGAAATGAAAGCAAACTGAATTCCTGTAAGGAACATAGTTAAGTAACTGTACAGAAAGCATGACAGTGAGACAAATAATTTTGCAGCATGATTCAATTGAAGAATGACCTTCCTTCGGAGTGACCAGATTGTGCACAAAAAGCCATGAATGATGGATGTACCTCATTCATCTCTGGTAGTGTAATGTGCTTTCATTTTTTTGTCATCTAGACTTTTGAAGGAAGTGGGTGAGGACATCCCTGAATGCTTTCAGGCAGTGTTAACCAGAAGATGGTACAGCAGCTTCAGGTTGTGATTATTTTCCTCACAGAAATCATACTTTCTCTGTATCACTCCAGGCAGAAAGTGGGAGGGGAGGAAAAAAAAGCCCTTTTGATTGTGTTCTAGCTTACTCTAATTCTTCTTAGCAGGTAAAAATGCTCCTTCCAGTAGGGAGAAGGAGTTGCCGTATGAGGAAAGCAGCAGTGGGTAAGCGAACTGCTTACTGCTCTGTGCTTCCACTCTGCAGCTGCAGCTCTTAAAGTTGCAGGATGGGTGAATTTCCCTTTACTTAGCAGCTTTTTACAAGTGCAAAAAGCTTGAAAAGTGTCTCCTTATTTCCAGATACAGGAAATGCACACATGGTTATGGAATCTCTACAAAGCTGTGTAATTCCAGCTGCTGCCCCTTTCATCTTTGTTTGCTCTGCTTCGCACAACAGGAGAACAACTTAAATCCTGTGTGCAAACAGATCTGGGCTGCCTCTGCCTGTGCTGGCCCCAGAATCTGGAGAGCAGGGAAGTGATATGCAAAGAAACTTGAGCTGTCTGGGTCCAAGCCAGCTGGAGCGGAGAAGCAGAGCAGGAGCTCAGCGCAGCTTACTGGCTCCAGTGCCCTGTTACTCCAATGCAGCTATTCTGCTTCCAGACCTGAGCTGACAAGTGCCTGCACCCCCTGCACCCCACAGGTGGAAAGAAGGACCAAGGCCAAGCCTTCTGCCTTAAGGGTGAGACTAGACAGCTCTGCATTAACCAATAACCACAGGTTTTTTTCCCTCTCTATTTTGTCGAAAGCCTGAGGCATTGTCTGGGTTCTCAGGATAGCCTGAGTATGCTGACAGATACCAAGTGCTTTGTGATTGTCTGAGATGCTGGTTTTGGTATGGGAGAGCACCAGCCTGCCCCAGCCAGGATATAGTTCTCTGTGCATGTTCACGACAGTTTTAAGCACTGAAGGGGCCTCAGTCTTGAAAATTTAGTAAAAAAACCCAAAAAACCCTGGTAAATTTAAGGCTCAGTGCTGAGTTAGAGCTGAGATGGGACTGTGAAGAGACCTTTATGTCTGTCTTGTTTTGGACTTATTCTCTTAACAATGCTAATAAATGTATTCAGGGCTTCTGGGAACACAGTGTAGAAAGAGACAGAGGAACTTGGCACTAAAACAAATTTGTAACAACCAGAGGAGAATGTGACTGCCCAGGGGAGTTGAGATTCGTTTTCCCTCTGTTTCTGAAAGCAGAACAGGAACAATAGGAACAAGGATGTATATCCAAGAGCTTGCCCTCAGTGAAATGCTTAATGTGTCTACTGGCCCCAGAATCGTGTAGGCTTTCTTCACTTCAGGTTATATACAAGCACTGTTGACTTTATTTCTAAATACTTTTTTTCAGAGAAAATCAAATACTAACATTGCTTCACATATGTGGGACCACACCTCTGTTAAGGAAATAATTACTGCAGCAAATGGCGTGGACACAAGATGTAGTTCCTGGAGCACTTGACACAATAATAGAAGAGCTAACTATGGGGAAGGCATTACCTGTTCTTGTAAACAGTAGGACAATCAGCAGTCCCCTGTGATGGGTTCACGACCTTGCCAGCGATGGGTCTGAAGGAAGTTTGTAGGTCAGCCAGGAGCACCAGTGATTCCAAAATATCAAGTCATTCTCCCGACTGCTGGGAAGTAGGAAGGTACAGAGATCTTTGACAACAGCAGAAAAGAATTGTCAGCAGGGCTGTTACCTGCCTGTGATAACGCTGGGAAATTAGTGAAAGAGTAGCTTAGCAAATTCAGTCTCCATCTGCATAAGATCCGAGAGCATGGTAGAACCTTGAAGAGAGGTTAGGTGAGCTCCAGGGCAAATCTAGCTGGTACAATTTAAGATGTTAACACTATGTCTTCAGCAGGGATTGTTAGAGTAACTGATGGAGTGGAGTGTACGCACTCACCTCACCTCACTTCAGCTGTTTCCATGCAAAATCCAGTGACTGAGATAAATGTGCTTTTCAAAGTGGTTTTGACTAAGCGGTGAAGGTGCTGAGGTGCAGGTTTGCGTAACCTCTGGTGAGGGGTGGTAACATCTTAAACTTCACAGCTGTTTCTCTTGTGAGCATAGGTTTTTGCTGGAAACTTGAGCAAAGGAAGGGTTGAAATGTATGCAATATTATCTTTTACATGCCTCTCTTATGTTGGAATGAATTTTGAAACTGCATGTTGTGTTTTGCTCGCTTCTCATCTCCCTTCCAAAGCTTTGCTGGAGGTGTTCTTTCCACTTCAAGGGATTTCTGTCAGTGACAGCAGTGTCGCTTTTGCCTTTCATATCTGTGTAAAGTTGGTTTTCTTTACTTAGTTTCTTTGTCACAAAAAACACTTGAAGGAAAGAACAAGAGTAAGAGCAGGAAGTTCTTACATGCTGAAAACTGATTATATTGCCACTGATACTTAGCAGTTTTATTTAAAAATAGTTGGATGTTTCATAAATAGGCTGAGATTCTCTTCTACTCCAGCAGCACAAAGTGACTATTAAGCATGTTTAAGTAGTTGCAGAGCCTTTGCTAAGATGACGCAGTGTGAACCAATGAATGCCACAGGACTGGCCTTATGGTTCCATATCAAAACACTCACCATTAATATCTTTGTATCACCTCCACTTAGTATAAAAGTACAGTCCTAAAGGTTTGGTCTACACCCTGCAGCACAACTCATGTTCGGTATTGCCTGAAAATCCTCTGTCTGGTAATTGTATGATGGGAATTGTGGTTTCGGGGACTTACAAAAGGAAAAAAAGCCCAATGTACATTTCTTTTGGAAGCTGGTGAAGTCAATAATTTTGCACAATTCATGTTCTTGTTCATGTCCTTCTCAAGCAAATATGGGATGTTTGGTCTGTAATGGATCTTTTTTTCTGATTTGTAAGCGATTGATTCCAAAGCCAGCCATGAAGGGTAGAACTAAATATGAATGAAGCAATTTGAAGGGAAACGAACCCTTAGACCAAGCAATATGTTTCAGTGCTTTGACAGCGATTTGGAACAGGTGATCTGGCTAGGTTGAAGAATATGAGTTTGGTGACCCAGTGACATATTTAAGCCTGAATACCTTTCAGGACAAAAGTCTGTGTGACATACTTTGTTTTGCAACCCAAAAGATGATGATTTATGCCAAAATACTCTGGGTTTCTTTTTGCTTCCCTACAGACCTGTCAATTTGTACTTTGGAAACTGTCCATTAAACTTATGAAAAAGACCCAAACTGTCCCTTTTGGTGCATTTATTACGTACCAGAGAAAATGACGTGGACAAAAGAACTGCTTAGTGCTCCCCAATACATGCAGACAGGATCCAAGTCAAGACTGTTAATGTTACAGGTGATGCTAAAAAACAATGGTCTGCCTATGCTCAAAGGTCCAGCACCCATACCAACTTCAGTCTCTGAAGGATTTGATTTTCATGGTAAGGTATCTTCAGTGTTTTGATCTGAAATGGCATTCTCAAAGAAAATCAATAGCAGGTTGAAGAGTTGCTCCGGTCCAATGATTTCAAGGAATCTTTATGGTCAATATCTCCAGGTACTCCTTTTTTTAAAAAAAAGACTGAATGGGTTAGGTAAGTGTAAGTGCTTGACAGTGTTTCTAGAAAGCCAGTGTATTTAAGATCTAGTTACGTAAACTGCTTAATGTGAAGTTGTTCTAATAAAGTTTTCCTGAGGGTGGCAGTTCAGTTTAGTTCTGCTACTCTGAGTACAGCTTTAGCTACAAATGCACTGTAGATGCATATTTAAGCAGCCGAAGTGAGTCTCCTGGCAGGTATTTTGAATAGAAGATGCATTATCTCGTGGTGTAGCCTAGATGTCATCGCAGATTATGCTTATCTCCGCCAGAGCTCCTGAGCGACTTGGGGAGGTTAAATACCAGGCTGGTAACCTGGGGAGGGAGTAGTGTGATACACAAACATGCTCTAGACTCTTGTCAGATCAGATCCAGATCAAACCTCTTTTCAGAGAAATGCTTAGAGTCAGACCCGAGCATTTTCCAGTACAGCATTTTCACAAATATAGCAGCATTATGTCCGTTACCTTGCTCCTTTTTGGAGCTTATTCCTGTACAACCACTACAAGCTGAGTGACACTAACAGTCTTGCGGCCACCGTGCCATGCTTAAAGCTGTTCTCCAGAAAGGACAATAGTAGGTACCATGTCTTTATATATGCATATTATGCATATGTATTGGTACAACATGTACTCAAAACCTGACTATTTTTTCCCAGTGGGGAAACGCTCAGTAAATGACAATTATGTTTGAATGGGAATATAGTAAGGTGCATTTTCTGGTCTTTGCTAAGTCTGCTAAACGCCACAGAAGATCACATTAGAATAATTGAGAGTTTGTATCTTGCAGAATTAGGTCTTTTGTGAAGCTTTGGTGATAGAAGACATATTATTGCCAGGTCTTTATTAGTCAAGAAGCCTTGGTCTGTCTCTGCAGCTAATGTTCTAAAAAGCTTCCTTTATAAAGTTGTATTTTGGAGCACACTATGATTTTCTTGGAAATCTGCTTTCAGTTTTCTTAGGAAAAAAAAAAGGCATAAAGGCAACAGCAGTTGAAGACACTCGCCACCATTCAGCAGTTCAGCACTATGTAGCAGCTGACACAGAAGTCAAGATCCAAACATGGAAGTAATTGCATTATAGGTACCTTCAGGGGCATTGGAGTACTTACTTAAATTCGAGTATGTGATATTTGCAAGGTACTCCGGTAGTTCCGAGTCCAGGCACCTAAGGTTTGACTGGAAAACTTTGCTGGGAACTTAAAATCACGTGAGCCTCCATATACCCAGAGGCATTGCCAGCTTGTCATTGCCAGCACTGAACACCAAATTGCATGTCTCAGACTTATGTCCACGGGGGATCAGTACACACTCATGCCTAAACTCCCCCAGGACCTGTGCTGAGAAGCATGGACACTGAGTAGTCCTCAGCCCTGTACAGAAGTGTCTTGTAATTTTCTTCTTAAGGGTCCACTAAGAGACCTTTCATTATCTTGGCGAACGGTTCCGGCTCGAAGGGGTTGGGAGCACCGGCAGCAGGTGGGCACAGGTTGCTGCTAAGGCCCTGCATGCTTACCCCCTGCATGGCACATGGTGTGCTGAAAAACATGTCAGCAGGTGAAGAGAAACCGCTGTGTAAAACACTGTGCCTCGGGCTCCTTGGGAAGTTGGTCTGCGCTTCTGTGTTAGCAACACTGAGGCTAAACGGTTTGCTCAGAGCCGAGAGTGGGATTCCCTAACCTGTGTCTTACTCTGTGTTGTGGGAAACAATGCTACTTTGCGTGCTTACGTTTGTGTTGTATTACATTCAAGCAAGCCCAGCCAGCTGGCCCGATGGCGGGGAACTGCCATAGAGGGACTTCTCAGAATTGTTTTCTTCTCTATAAACACATTTGGCAGTTTGTAGAATCATAGAATATCTCAAGTTGGAAGGGACCCATAAGTTTGTAGTGCACCTTAGCTTGTTTCCCTCTCAAATACCTTGCACAGTGAGAAAAAGAGCTCCCAATCATGCTTGGGGAGCTCCCATTCATAGACGTGCACCCTAGTAAGGGTCCTGTCAGCTTTGTTGACATTACTGAACACATCTCATCTTAAAAGTATAAACAACATGCGGCCCAGAAAATGAACGGTTAAAAAAAATTGCAATACCACGGTCCCGCTGTCATCACTAAGTTTAGGCCTGTGCCCAACATGCTTCCCTTACATCTTTAAAACAGCCAAAGACAGCAAGCTTTGCATTTGGATGTAAAAGTCAAACCTTCCACAGCCCGAGCGCTGGCAGGATGGTGGTGGGTGACAGCCAGGGCTGAAATGCGCCCTGGGCTTCTGCAGAAGGGAAAACGAAACCAATTCCCTTCAGCAGAAGCAAGAGGAAGTAAGTGGTATAAATAGTGCAAAGTAAATGATACTGCAAATTTTTGTTTTATTGCAATCCAGACTGCTAGTGATCATGCAAGCACATCTTTTAAATTGCTATGTTGATAATCTCCATTTTAAACAAAAAAAGAAACTTCACTGAAACTGTCTAGAAAAATCCTGACTTGAGCTGTACCTTGCAAGCTGCATGTATTGCTGTCAAGTCTTATGACACTCTTCTTCAAATTTAAGAAACAAAACTAATCATCTTTGCATTATTAGTTATAGATGATGGCAATAATCTTGGCCAGTTAATGATGTCTTGAGGGTAAAATGCAGACAGTTGGCATTTTATCTATTTATAATCTTTTTTAAAATGGCAGCGCCATCCCTTCACTCCCACTCTACCTCTCCCACACACACTCAGCATTTTATGAGTCAGGCTGCAAAAATATCGAGAGGCTGATGTAAAGATGAGGTTTTGGAAAGTTCTTTTGTAAAAAATGCTTGAGGTGCTTTTTCTTTGCCTGCCTTTTTTTCTGGCTGTGAATGGGTCGTATTTCCAAGCCACTGTCTGCAGTACAAGGGCAAGGTTTTTATTAAGTTTAAAATCTGAGGGTATTCTATGGTTAAGGTGAGGCCACAAGACAAATACATTTTTTTGCATCAAATTTCTAAGAATGTTTCTGCATTTCATAGGACTTTTATTTTTGCAAATGTTTAGGACTCAATGGGGCAGTTCACATACAGTCAAGCCATGTATATGGCTGTGGCTATAGAAGCAAGGGGGCAATCGGTGTGAAAATCACACGTCTCATCACTGCACTCACTATTTATGCACGTTCCCGTCCCCAGCACAGGTAGTTTGTGAGCTATTCAGACATAACGTCATGATCTTGTGGCTTCATGACTGCAGTAGTTAGTGATACCATGCCATTGACTAGATGGTACCAAGGCCACAGCTTGGACGTACAATCATATTCTAGATACATTTGTCTCACGAGAGAGGTTTATATTATCATTTTAACCCATTAGCGTTACTGTTTAAAAAAATACACCTGGCATGAGATGTGTTTCAGGTTTAAAGGTTCACTGGAGTAGTACAGGTGTGAAGGCTGCTGGGCGAACCTGGTCCCCCAGCTGCGGGAAGGCAGCAATCCTGGGGAAGAAGCCCAGGCTGAAACTCCTGAGTAAGCCTGAGGTCCTGCTGGGTGCTCAGCCCAGTCCTGCCCTTGCTTGTGAGATGGGGCTCCACGCCGGGGACTCTGCTGTCTCTGCCTGGGAAACACCCACACAGCTCCTCCTCACTCGGTGGTCCGTGCTATGAGGGGTGGGCATGCTGCCTCCACCTCCAGCCCCTCTGAGATGTGGCTCTTTGGGTGACTATCCAAAAAGGCTGAGTATCTTTGCCCTCGGAGAAAATGTGAGTTTGTGTCTCTAACGACAGCAGTCCATTTTACAGGTCTGTCTTTTTTTGTTTTAGTTTATATATATAGGTTAAACATGTAAATTAAACAGAATTATATCCCTCCTTGCTCTCTTCCATCCCCTAAAGCCCAAGCAGCATAACCCTACCTGTTACACTGCAAAATATCTCCATCTTTGCATAACGGGTAGACAAAATAACCTTTTGAGATGTCTTTTAGCCCATCCTAGAAAAAAAATCCTAGGAAAAACTCTTGTAAAGGCATCTGGTCACAGAGCCCATCCCTGTGGCTTTTCCCAGAGCACCAGGGTTTTTTGGTGGAAACTCTCCAGAGTAAGTATGGTTTCTTTGAATTTGTCCATGCATGTTATGCACCACTGACCTAGTCCTGAGTGGAACATCTGCTTTACTGATGTAATGGTGCAAATGATAGTATCATCTAAACTTACATTTAGTAGCTCTCCAAATAATTTTTTCTTGTCAGAGTTTGTTTCCCACAAATACAGCAAAAAGTTTTAAAAATATCCATATAAGACATTGTTTTGCACCAGGGATGGTGGTGAGGTGAGAGAGAGATGGAGAGAGAGAGAAAGATGGTACAGGGCTCTTTCTGGATCTCAGTAAGAAAGGCCCAAAACCAAACAGATTAGTAAAATAGCTCTTTTAATAGGATAGAAGTAAGAGAGGAACACAGATAGCGAGTAATTCTCATGTCCCGTCCGATGCTGGGCACCCTGCATTTGCATAGCGTCAGAGAGTGCCCAGATGGATTTTCCCATGGCAGATCCCTCTGAGGACACGTTCCTCCTTTTCGGTCCTTAGAGCCGCTAAATAATTTCCTTACAAGAAAACAACTCTATTCGTAAAGGATGTTTGCAGGAGAACTTCTTGCTGTGCTTGCAGGTAAAGGCAAGGCCAGGCGGGTGGCATAATCACTGGTACCAAGTGGGAGCTGCCCGCAGGCTCCTCTCTTATAACGAGGTGGCCAAGTTTGTCCCATGGCCAAGGGATGTGGGCAGCACAACACAGGCTGAAGGCCACGCTGGATGTGCGGCACGGCACAGCACAGCACAGACCTGGGATTGCTCAGGTTCGCTGTGATGTGGATGATGGACTCCTCGATGCGCAGCGGTTTCCTGGTCAGGATCACTATGTGGATGCTTTCAAATCTTCAGTTTATTCCTTCTAACAAGCTGCTAAGCTACTCCTTGGCTCACCTCCGAAATGAAGTCATTTAACATACTGGTGGTAACGGGAAGAAAAATTGGGGAAGTACTTTCTGTTGTTGTTTTCAAGTAGAGTAACTGGTCTTTCAGGAAACTTGGGTGATTCACATGTTGGAATGGAGCTTAGAAACTGTCCCAAGGGGAATTTTGCCAAATGCAAATTTTCTGTTATGTAAGAACTGTATCATATCACATCACATAGAGTTAGGATATTAATAGGTACCTAATCCTACTGGGTGTCATGTCCTGTTTCTGTGCCTTCCTATTCTTACAAAGACTCGGTGTTTTCTGATTTTCAAAGCTGCCAGGCACTCTAACGTCGGCCCACATTATATCGACCCACAAACTTCTTTTCCGCCCTGCCGTGTCTAAATTGTCGATTCACTGTCCGTGAAGCAGATGAGAGAACTGTGATTATGGTCAGGGAGGAAGTCTGTAGCAGCGGCAGGGACATGACTGAGTTTTATTTTGTAATATTCACTTGCTTTATTCCAAAAGACATGCTCTCTCCTGCAGTCTCCTGCCTTTGCTCTTTGCAGAAGTTTCATTTCCTGCATGGTGGAGCAAATGAAGCAAGGGCCTCACTAATTCCCAATCTTATCACTGTTCTCACCATATGACAAGATCCCTGTGGGAAAAAAAAAAAAAAAAAGAACAACATTTAATTAAAGGTTATCTTCCATTGCATATACACGAGGAACCAAATTAAGGCTGCATGGAAGGTGTCATTTATAATTCTGGAGTGTTTAACCTCAGTCTAGAGCATATTATTTAAGTGCTGTATGTACAAGCATATATACATATTGATAAGCATTATCTCCACATCGATAAGAATTTATACATACAAGTCCTCTGTGAGGAAGATGGGTAAGCAGGGTCTCACTCTGGATCCATGTATAAGTTGTTCCTGGTAGCACACTCTGTCCTCCCCCTTTGGAAGGGCTCGTGCTCTATTTTGGCAGGTTCTTGGCGGTGCAAATGCAGATGGCAGAAGGACCGCAGCAACCTGAAAAACGCTGTTTGTCGTCCAAGCTTGAATGGAGCTCCATGGAAGGCAGGCGCAGCACTTGTCACCACTCCCCTCCAGACTTGCAAAGGCTTGCTATGAGACAGAGGTAGCAACTGAGTTCCTCCAAAAAAGGTCAGGTATCTTTTGCAATAGCAAATATTAATCAAGCTAAATATGTAACTCCTCACAACCTGCACATACAAGTCCGGTTTGCTCTCTCATGTCACCCTTACTGCTGAACTAAGTCATGGCAAAAGGCAGGGAAACTTCTTCTTCAGAAGAACGATTTTGGTATGCTTAGAAATTGGGTAAACTTAGAAATGTGTTTTATTCTTTTCTCTGTGGATACACAATAGCTTTTAGAAGCAAGTGTAATATTTAAACACATCCCATCTGATCCAGTGTCACTAAATACATCTTATTGAGCATCACCAATTGGCAGCTGTTTGTTCCTAAATCTTTTTTAGAGCTTTCCTTTCTTAACATTTCCTATTAGCACAGTACTAGGTCTCAGGCAGTGCAGGTCCAGCATAAATAATACATAAAATGGATTCAAGCTCTGTTTTCCCTCCAGTCCTCAAGACTGCCTGTGACCAAGGTTAGAGGGCAAGATGGTAGAGAGGATAATGTTTTCCTACTCTCTGGCTGATGTTGCTTGTAGCAATGAAGCTGCTGCACTTCCATTCTTTTTCTACTTCCATTTTATGTAACTGCTACAATTTTGTGGGTGTTCTTCATCTTTCTATCTTTTTCTGCTTATTATAGAATCATAGAATGGTGTCGGTTGGAAGGGGCCTTAAATATCATCTAGTTCCAAGCCCCCTGCCATGGGCAGGGCCACCTTCCACTAGACCAGATTGCTCAAAGTCCCATCCAACCTGGCCTTGAACACTCCCAGGGATGGGGCATCCACAGCCTCTCGGGGCAACCTGTTCCAGTGCCTCATCACCCTCATAGTGAAGAATTTCTTCCTTACATCTAATCTAAACCTACCCTCTTTCAGTTTAAAGCCATTATCCCTTGTCCCATCACTACATGCCCTTGTAAAAAGTCCCTCTCCAGCTTTCTTGTAGGCCCCCTTTAGGTACTGGAAGGCTGCTGCAAGGTCTCCCCGGAGCCTTCTCTTCTCCAGGCTGAACGACCCCAACTCTCTCAGCCTGTCTTCATAGGAGAGGTGTTCCAGCCCTCTGAACGTCTTTGTGGCCCTCCTCTGGACTCCATCCAACAGGTCCATGTCCTTCTTATGTTGGGGGCCTCAGAGCTGAACGCAGTACTCCAGGTGGGGTCTCACGAGAGCAGAGTAGAGGGGCAGAATCACCTCCCTCAACCTGCTGGTCACGCTTCTCTTGATGCGGCCTAGGATACGGTTGGCTTTCTGGGCTGTGAGCGCACGTTGTGGGGGTCACGTTGAGCTTCTCGTCAACCAACACCCCCAAGTCCTTCTCCTGCTGCTCTCAACCCACTCATCGCCCAGCCTGTATTTGTGCTTGGGATTGCCCTGACCCATGTGCAGGACCTTACACTTGGCCTTGTTGAACTTCATGGGGTTTGCACGGGCCCACCTCCCAAGCCTGTCAAGGTCCCTCTGGATGTCATGCCATCCCTCCAGCGTGTTGACCACACCACACAGCTTGGTGTTGTCAGCAAACTTGCTGAGGGTGCGCTCAGCCCCACTGTCCATGTCACCGACAAAGATGTTAAACAGCACCAGTCCCAATACCAACCCCTGAGGAATGCCACTCATCACTGATCTCTACTTGGTCATCGAGCTGTTTACGGCAACTCTTTGAGTGTGACCATCCAGCCAATTCCTTATCCACCCAGTGGTCCATCCATCAAATCCATGTCTCTCCAATTTAGAGACAAGGATGTCATGCTGGACAGGATCAAATGCTTTGTACAAGTCCAGGTAGATGATGTCCGTTGCTCTTCCCTTATCCACCAATAATGTAACCCCGTCACAGAAGGCCACCAAATTTGTCAGGCACAATTTGTCCTTAGTGAAGCCATGTTGGCTGTCACCAGTCACCTCCTTATTTTCCATATGCCTTAGTATCATTTCCAGGAGGATCCGCTCTATGATCTTGCCAGGCACAGAGGTGACACTGACTGGCCTGTAGTTCCCCAGGTCTTCCTTTTTTCCCTTTTTAAAAATGGGGGTTATGTTTCCCCTTTTCCAGTCAGTGGGCACTTCCCTGGACTGCCACGACATCTCAAATATGATGCATAGTGGCTTAGCCACTTCATCTGCCAGTTCCCTCAGGACCAACGGATGCATCTCACCAGGTCCCATGGACTTGTGCACCTTCAGGTTCCTTAGATGGTCTCAAACCTGATCTTCTCCTACAGTGGGTGGTTCTTCATTCTCCCAGCCCCTGCCTTTGCCTTTTGTGACCTGGGTGGTGTGGCTGGAGCACTTGCTGGTGAAGACTGATGCAAAAAAGTCATTGAGTACCTCAGCCTTCTCCACATCCCAGGTAACCAGGTCTCCCATTTCCTTCTGGAGAGGGCCCACATTTTGCCTAGTCTTCCTTTTATCATCGACATACAGGTAGAAGCTTTTCTTGTTGCCCTTGACGGCCCTGATCAGATTTAATTCTATCAGGGCTTTAGCTTTCCTAACCTGATCCCTGGCTGCTCAGACAATTTCTGTGTATTCCTCCCAGGCTACCTGTCCTTGCCTCCACCTTCTGTAGGCTTCCTTTTTGTGTTTGAGTTTGTCCAGGAGCTCCTTGTTCATCCACGCAGGCCTTCTGGTGTTTTTGCCTGACTTCCTCTGTTGAGATGCAAGGCTCCTGAGCTTGGAGGAGGTGATCCTTGAATATTAACCAGCTTTTTTGGGCCCATCTTCCCTCCAGGGCTGTATCCCATGGTACTCTACCAAGCAGATCCCTGAAGAGGCGAAAGTCTGTTCTCCTGAAGTCCAGGGTAGCGAGCTTGCTGTGTGCGCTCCTCGCTGCCTTAAGGATCTTGAACTCCACCATTTCATGGTCACTGCAGCCAAGGCTGCCCTTGAGCTTCACATTCCCTACCAGCTCTTCCATGTTGGTGAGAACAAGGTCCAGCATAGCCCCTCTCCTCGTTGGCTCCTCTATCACTTGGAGAAGGAAGTTATCAACAATGCATTCCTGGAACTTCCTGGATTGCTTATGCCCTGCCATGTTGTCCCTCCAACAGATATTGGGGTGGTTGAAGTCCCCCATGAGGACCAGGGCTTGTGAACGTGAGGCTGCTCCTATCTGTCTATAGAGGCTCCTATCTGTCTATAGAGGGTCTCATCTGCTCGGTCTTCCTGGTTGGGTGGCCTGTACCAGACCCCCCCACTATAATGCCTATTATAGCCTGGCAATCTCGTGGAAGCAAGGAAATTGTCTCTCCAACTTCTTTCTCCTTGCAGAACAAAGCATGCATTCACCATAGCTTTGCACCTCACAACGACAGCAAAACGATGTACAGTTATTACTAGATCAGAAGAGGTGTTTGTGCTCAGTTTGCACTACAGCAGGTGACTGCACCAAGTGCAAACTGCTGTACAATTAGGCCCAGTGTTTCTAAATATATGCAGGGCTAGAAAGGGTAAGTTTTACTGTAAGTTTTCCAGCAGAAAGTATTTGATCTTGCAGCTTGTACTTTGATGTTTGTTGAAGATGTCTCAATCAGGGCTGTAGGATTGGACTCAGCATATTCAAAGCAGTTTGAATATTTCAAGATCATGTTTTTTTCCATTTACAAACCCAATGGTTTCAAATCATCACATCCCACTATAGCTGAAGTGATTTATATGTCTTAGCAGTGCTGCAAACTGCAGTCTTCTAACCTGGAACACTCCCCGTAAGGTATAAATGCTCCCCAATGATTTCAAATCACTTTGCACACTGTAAAAAGGGCTATGTGATTAACATCCTTATAAACTCCTTATGTTTGGCAAAGATTTACATTTAAATCCTAGGCATGTAGAAAGCCAGGCTGATACAAACCACAAGATGTATTATTTTGTACATTTGAATGTGAAAGGTATTTCCCAAGCTTTTTGCTCTATCATTTGGCTGAACATGTCAGAGTCTGTAAAATTACTCTCTGTCTCTTAACTTCAGCAAGTTCTAGTAAAAAAGCCAAAAAAACTGGTGGGAATTTTTTGGCATAAAATGCAAACTCTGCCACTATTATATTATGCTTCCCTAAACTATATACTGTCTCTGTTTCTCACTACTCTTTCTTCTCTCCTTTTTCTTCTCCACGGGCTGTACAGAATTGCCTGTTCAGCACGGGGTATTGTTTATATAGACAAGGGGGTGGCTCTGAGACTGTATAAAGCAGATCCAAAGCTGCATTCAGGGATTAGAGTAAATCCGCTGGATTTCTCCCTCCTCTTCCCTTTCTATGATCTGGTAAAATGAGGGGACATAGAGTAAGAGCATGTGAGGTTGGATCAGGGAGTCTTGGTGTGTTGGTTGGAAGCAGATGGACCTTCCAGATTTGTTGCCAGTGGATACAAAGGTATTTGCACAGGTGGAGTAAGAACAGTCCAGTGTGGAAATTCTCCTGTTTTCCTTTTTTTTAAAGTGCAGAACAGGCTATCCTTTTACTTTCTGGAAAGAAAAGGGCAGAGCTTATTGCCTTCCCTAACCAGCTGCAAGCAAAAAATCTGTCCCCTCTACCCTTGCGCACATAAACACCACCTTTACTCAGGCTGCGTCTGTCTGGAGATGGACTCCTCCAGCCAGGTTCAAATCCTTGTCTCTTCCTCATACTCCTTTTGCTCTACTGCACTTTTGTTTACCCATACAGCTGGAGTCCCCGCTGGTATATGTAACCTCAGAACTATGGTGAGCTCTAATTGCTGCTGCTGGGCCAGCGACTTCAGCCTTTGAACAATTCTTTCCTTTTCTCCCAGCATCCTAATACAATGTCCTCCTTGAGACTGGTCTCTTGAATTTGGATCAGCAGGGTTTTGCCACTGAGCTAGTAATGTCCACAGAGACCTACTCCTTGATATTAGCCCTCCTGAATGTAAGTGCGTGCCAAAATCTGTATGTTTGCCTTATCCCATCAAACTGGGGCTAAATTCTGCTGTCAGCACATTGCTGCCACATCACTACAGTCAATCCCATTCAAGGGTATAATGGAAGGGCAATATCAGCTACATAGAACACTTGTGGTGCAAAGAGCAAAGCTTTTTGATAAAAGGATCCATTCCTGAGTATGTGGCTAGGGGATTTCAGCACCAACGTCGAGAGTGAACAAGCTGAACCACATAGTTCTTTTGTAGCACAGAGAATTACTGGTGGCTTAGTAGGGTAAATCAACTGTCAACTCCCCGAGAGAGCTAGGTTTGGCCAAGCATTTTGTTTTCTCTGCTAAGTTTTATGTTGGGGTTTTTTTTATTTATTTATTATATCTTCTTTCTTTGTTCTGTTGTGAGAGGAGAGGGCTGCAAGCTGAACAATACCTGCATGCTTATTTCAAGACAGGCAGCCTCATGGGCCTACAAGGTGTGAGTCTATAGGATTAGACTATAGTTATTGTTATAACTTAGTTACAACAACAGGAGTTATAACAACAGGAGCAAGAAGTTTGTATTGGTCTGCCTTTGTAAAGAAAAGAGTAAGCTATGGGACCTGTGAAGCATCTACCGTGATGCCTCAGAGTTTACGGAAAACCCAGGCTATGGGTTTTATGTTTTAATGAGAAGCTTTTAATCTGCACCTATGTTTGTATGCACACATAAAAAATGTTGAAAATTGAATGGAAATTAAACATTAGCTGGTTTTCAAAGCTTGTCACTGTTATTTTTTGTGTCTGCTATTTTGCTACTATAGAAGCAACCAGAAGCCCCTAGAACTACTGCATGGGGCTTCTTGAGACTCCAATTCCTCTCAACAAACAAAGAACAAGTTATGAGAAGCCAAAAGTTAGGAAGGGCAACATCATCCTGGCAAAGAGCAGGGTCCTGCTGCCCATGATGGTCCATGGGACATCAGGACAGGTTGGCGGCTGCCTTCCCCTGTTCCAGAGGAGCCAGCTCGAGTCTGACTCTGCAGGAAATCAGTTTTGTTGCCTGAGAGAAGCAGGGTGAAAGCAAACTGGAGAGTTTGGATACCTGTTTCCTGGTCCTGGCACAGGCCCCAGCTCTTTCTGTGATAGCTTGATGACTCAATTTTCCTGTAAGATGAGGGTAGTAGTATTTACTTACTTGACAAGGTGAAATGATGATTAGTTGGTCTTTGTTTTTACAGTCTGATGTACAGAGTGCGATTACTTGCAGTGCATGCATGCGTCCCCCTGGGCAGGTGGTCTTCGGGCTGCTCTCAGCGGTGTGAGCATGAACCCCAGAAGAAGCAGCTGCTTTCAACCCTTCCTGAACCAGGGAAGGAGGTGCCTGGATTTTTCCTTCTTCAGTCCCCCACAAAGGTGGTTGGTTGTATTTTACCTGAAGGCTTAGTGTAGATGTAGGTGTTTTGAAATCACCTTGTTATCCATTCCCCAGATTCTGGGCTGGTCCTATGCATGGTGATGAAGATCCGTGCATGGTGATGAAGACCTGGTGGACATGACCTGGCAGCTGTAGGTGGCAAATTGCATTACAGGTTGCCCAGGAATATCATACTTGTCCTTCAGTGAGGGCAATGCCTCCCATGAAGACAAATTTCAATCTAATTGTAACAATATTCTTTAAATATAATGAAACATTATACAAAAAGATTGCAATGACAACAATATAAATCAGCACAGCAGTTAATGAGGAAACCCTACAGGCCATTCATGCGTACGCTCCCATTAACTGGTCTTCATTCTGTAACTTCATTCTGTAACTTCATTTTTAACCCTGTTTCACTGCAGAGTATTTACATGTCTGGACATTAAATCTATTTGACTTTTGTAACAGAGTGGTGAACAACACTGCAATCTAAATCTAAACTCAATACCTGACAGAAGTACTCTTGCTCATTAGAGATGAGGGAACTTAGTAAAAAAACTCAGCTCTTTTGATCATGTGCCTGGGGCTATCATCCATAAAATCTCCATAGATTCACTAGAATTGCTAGAGCTCATGGTATCCCTGCAGGTTCCAATGCCAGCTTCTCTTTTCTATAGTGCAGAGGTCTATACTACAGAAAAGAGGGAAGGAGCCTTAATGATCTATCCCAGAGCCCACAGCCTCACTTGGAGAAATCAAGGAACGATTACAAATTAGATAATGAAAAAGACCTCTCAATTTTTTTTCTAGTTCCTCCTTCCTGACTGGTAGCAGTATTTTTGCTGCTGGAGATTACATATACACTACAATTTCATTATTATCGTTTGCACTGAGTTGATACACATTTACTGCTGTGAGAGTCTGTGATAACACAATCCACTTTTCCTTTGGGAGTTGAAAAGACTTCTACTTCTTACAGCAAGACAGACCTTTCAGCCTGTGACAAGGAATAGCAAGGAGGTTGAGTCTGGCAGTGATGGCTGTGCCAAGCAGAGATGCTGTTGGCATCTGTGTACCACCTTTGTGTTATTTATCACCTTTACCCATCCCCATCCTGCCCATGTCATCATGACTATTTCTTGTGGCAGAAGTGTACTGAATTGTTACGTAATGGAGTCTGCTCCTGAAAATCACCAATCTATCATCTCAGACATTTACAGCATCAGCCAGGCCCAGAGTAATAAATGCCCTCACATTAATGGTATTTTTTGGTGGTGAAGAAAGTACATTGGGAGTTCTCTTATCTTCTCCTTTTTGAGCTTTCAGATTGCCCTGAGAGCTTTTATTCAACTTTTCTCCAAAATTTTCTGAGACGGACTCTGTTAATTCGATGCTGTGCCCAGCAGCAGGGGCTTTGAGAGAGACTTCATGGTGCAACACTCGCTGCCTGGACAGTGCCTTCACGCAAGCTGCCCCGGAGGACCTGTGTACCCGAGAGGGAGGAGGTGAAGCCAAGTGTAAGTTATGGCATGAATAAGCACGGGGAAGATGGTGTTGGGAAAATCTCCTGGGGTCTTGCTGGGCTGAGCACTGGTGGCTGGCCACGTCAGACCCCCTTCTGAGAAACTGTCTCCAGCTTGCTGGTTTCTGCCTTGTTCAAGGAAGCAAGATTTTGTACGTTATTTGTAAACGAGTGGAGCTGTGTCAAAGACACCCACCTCTCTCATCGTTAATTTCTCTTTCTAACAGAAAATGACTACAGAACCTTGGATTTTGGCTAAGCATTAAGGTTAAAACACAAAAAGAAGAGGAACAGGAATTTAAATACACAAGGTGTGTCTGGTTCTCTTCAGGCATCCTGCAAGACTAATTTTCTTTTCCTCCTTACCCCCCATCTGAGGCACCCATTGTCTATAATGCAGGATTCACTCGGGAATGTAATTTCTTTTGGAAGCCACCCTTCCTTGGTATTTCTGATTATCTTTTTTTTTTCCCTTGGAACTTCCCATTTGCAGGAAATATTAATCATTTCTGATTAATAATGGGCTAATTGTCCATGAACCAGGAATACAGCCTTTTCAGACAACTTTAACTAGAATACTCCTGAATTAATGCATGCATTTTTGTATAATTTCAGGATAGCATTCTGAGGGTCTTAGAAGTTGCTCTGTAAATGCATACAGCTGGTGATTTTTCAGTGTAAGGCTTGACTTCACCCATGGATTTCAAGGCATTTTACAAAGGACGGCCATATCATGGTCCTTATTCTGATGAATGGGAAATTTTAAACTAAAGAGAGAGGATGATGTGCTCAACATCACACTGTAAACATGTGGAATGGCTGGGAAGAGAAGGCAGATCTCCTGGAAGGAAAGTCAATATTCATAAAAAATAGCCAGCAGTCCCCATCTCTGTATCTCAGCATGAACTACCGGTTTAATTGTCTATGTACATGATTTTGAGTCACTAATACAAGGTCTATTGGAATTGAAGATATTTCTGAGTGACCTCTCTCAAAGTTTCATTTATTCCGGGGTTTTATTACTGTATTTACGGCATCCCATTTGTCTCGTTTTGTTGGCCTGTAGAAGAACAGAATGTACTATTCTGCAGACACCTGAGTCTACACAAAGAATGACAGACTATCAGCAGATAAAACTGGAAAAATGTGAAATAACTAGGCTACCTTTGGCATCTACTGACTCAAGTTAGATTAGCAGAGAGAGAAAGGTCAAAGTACTGGCAAATTCCTCCTCCCAGCTGGAGGGAAGCAAGCAGAAATCTTAAAGGCAGAAG
Organism: Harpia harpyja; assembly: GCF_026419915.1. Lineage (NCBI taxonomy): Eukaryota > Metazoa > Chordata > Aves > Accipitriformes > Accipitridae > Harpia > Harpia harpyja. The sequence continues at coordinate 65,895,655 of NC_068943.1, forward strand.
TACATTCTTCGGTGGGGAATTTTGACTGATAATATAATAGACTGAGCTCGGAGAAGAAATGGGGGAAGGAAAATCTCCACTGATGGAAGTTAAATGTAACTGCCATAGCTATAAGACAGTCAGTTTTGTCTCCATTTAATATTAATGAAAAACATTTGGAAGTAAAGCAATTAGTTGAAAAATTAATTTTAAAACAATTAGTTGGAAGAGATCTGTGAATGACATCATCGAGGCTAAGAAAAGATTCTCCGAGTTTAATTTCTCATTTTTTGCATTGTTTTCATACAGCTGCAATTTATATCTCCCCCTTTGTTACAAATGTCTTGTTCAAAGCAATTTTTAAAAACCTTGCAGATAATGTTTTGGTGAACAGCAGAACTTGAAACCAGAACCAGAATTTCCCTGAAAACCCAGATAGTCTTACTTGCTTTTTAAATAGGAAACTACGGATTTCATGCTCCTGAAAGCAAATGACTAGGGCCTGGATCCTCAACCTGGGCTTCAAAGACCTCATGACATTTCATAAGCAAATTTTCTGTTCTTTCCTGTGCCATCCATTTGTTATGAACTCCTTAATAGCAGCATCCTCTCCTCTCCTCTCATTTGGGGGTCCATGTAGCAAAAACCCAGCAGCAGTGTTGTCCTAGGACCTCTAAGCTGCCTGTGCAGACCGACTCCAGTGCTCACAAGCAAATCCAAGAAACAGGCTCTGCTGGCTCTGGGGTCTTTGTAGGGCTGAGATGTACTGTGGGCTCTTCTTCAGCATCCATTCATTTTTATCAGGTGTATTTGACCCATATGCTGGAACACAGAATTGGTGGACGCCAATACCAGCTTAGCGATTTGCTACCTGGTGTTACCTAATCATGCCAGTCCACATCTCCTGTGAGTCTGGGGAAAAAACACCCAAAAGCTCACACAGACCTATAAGTTATTCTGTAACAGATTTAAAACCTGGAATATGCCTTTCTGCAAAATATACTTATGCTTGCTATACTTATCCACGCTCTCAGAATGATCAGTCTGGATTAGCTCTTAAAATAAAATTAAACTCACAGCAGCAGCAGCTATAACGGGGTTGTCATCAGCAGGACCCAGACTCGGTGCATGCTGAGGGGAACAGCTGGTGCGGACAAATGAATAGCCAGCTATTGTCCTTGCACCTGGCCGGTACCAGCTCCCACAGCCAGAGATGGTAAACAGGGCGACCACGGAGACGACTGGTGCATTTTTCTGGAGAGGCATAAAATAAATTATAATTGTGGCAGAAGTGTATAATGTGTAAGAATTATGTATAAAGGAGATGTGATGAACATGATCTTCCACTCCCCTCCATCAACGAAAGCTTTTTAGCTCTCTTGTCTTGGGGACAGAAAGATGTAGGGGTGGTACTTTCATAAATGGGAAAAATGGGGAACAGCCAGATCAGGGAATGCAAATGAGCCTTTCAGCACACTGGACGAGAGTCTAATCCTCATTATTCTTTGTGGACTCAGTGGTGATTTTGATTGTTGCTTTTGTTAGCTAAATGCAACTGAGACATGGCTTGTACATGAGGCCCATCTGTTTGTAAGAGCGAGGATGGTGGGAGAACAGCAACCGCTGAACTCAGCCTGCCCTGCTGCTTACAGCGGAGGGCGTATGCAATTATTACAAACATGGGCGATGTCTTCAGACATGGAATATGGAATAACTGGCCGTTTTCACCATGCAGGGCTTTACCTTATGACTGGGAAGGGGCAGGTAAGCCTGCTGCACTGGCTGTGCGCAGTAGGCTGGAGAAACCCCGTGCCTGTACTGCGGCCGCCGCTGCCCTGGTCTCAGTACTGGGAAACAAGGGCTGGGGTGGCGGGAATGGGTTTCAGCACAAGGTGAACATCATGCTCATGCTTTGCTGGAGTCAGGGCCCTCACCTTTGACTGTTAGCGCTCAAACTCACTTGAGCAGAAGGGACTGCACACAACAACACTTCCCTTAATTTCACGTACAGCTCTGCAGTGCTTTGCAGTTTCCCTAGCACAGATGTCTAAACCAATCTTCCCATTCAAATGAGTAATAGCAATTAGTAATAGCAGAACTGGTCTCCTGAGATCTCATTATAAATCCCCAAACCCAGACGTTTACATATAGTTAGTGATAGCAGGAGACCAATTCCCTGCCTGTTGCTCCCCTCAATGCAGGAGACAAATCCCAGGGATGACAAATGCTTCCCCACTGAATGTTTGGAAACTCAATCCAGTTTTTCAAAAGTAAACACCACAAAAGCGATATGAAGACTTTTCCATCCCTTCTCCTTCAACAACTGTTGCTATACCACCTTCCTACAGATGCTGAGAAAACTTGCCCATGGGCTGCTTGGGGCCTTTGCAAAAAATAGCATCCATTATTCAAAGAATGAGTAACAGCTCACAGATTACATGTTGTGTTTCCTTTTTTTGTTAAGAAATGCCTGGAAGAACTGCTAACAACTTCTTTGCAATAAACACTCAGGGAGAACTGGAAAAACTTCCAGGTTGTGGATAATTTTGTGTTTTGCAACTTCCCACAAAATGGATATTTTTCAGACGCATGATATTCCCTTCGAAAATCTGTGCACTGCCTGTCATCTCAGCAATAACTATGTGAAATTGATGTAATTTCCTTTAACTTCATCACCTACCCACTTCTGAACAGCAGCAGTGAAGGTAACAAATGCCACCAATTTTCCCTCAGTAGCTGCAAAAGCTTTGAATGTGCTGCTCTGGAACCGAAGCTCCCAGGACTTGAAAAATACTTGGGGCTTTGCAAGAGTCTGCGTTCAGCCAGTTGCCACAAATCATTTCTGAGCTGAGGCGCTCACATTTTCTGATTAAACCACTTTTCCCTGGCAAACTTCATCGACCAAACTGCGACGAGAACAGCCTGCTTGCCATTATTCCACATTAAGGACAGGGAAAGATGCTTTGGGAAACCCAGCTTTTATTGTCTTAAAAATTGGAAGGATTCATATAACACTACTTAGGAAAAATTGTAAGTGACTTGTAGGACCAAAACTACTTAGAGGGAGTGGGCTGAAGAACCAAAGTCGCTTCATCTCTTGCTTTCTGAGTTTCAGCCAAAGCCATTGAGGAGAGGGGAGCTGCAGTGCAGATGCTCCCGGGCACTCGCCTAGGGACTTTAATAACAGGGGATGGGAGGCAAAAGCCCACTTCAGAAAGTGGGCTTTTCCCAGTGGAAACCACATATGGGGACCGCAGAGGGAGAGGACGAGGAAATCGTCTCTCTTCTGAGAGGGTATTTTTGAAAGATAACTAACTGGAGCCCGGATGTGAGTTTTTAGTCATCTTAAGTAGCTGGGTGAGCAGCAACCTGTTATCTGGAGAGGTGACAGTAATAACTAGCAATAAAATAAACTGGTCAAAGTACTCTATTTTGTCTCCCACAAAGGATGTTTTATTTTTATTTCTTGGTTATGGGTAGTTCTATTTGATCAGCTTGAAATTGGACTTGAATGAACATTTTAAAGTTGTGCAGGAGAACTGCAGAGGTCTGAGTGTGAGTTTTCAACTGTTTTAATCTAATTCTTTCTTTTGCATCCTATGCTTCCATAAAAGTACCTAAATAGAATGTTTATAATACAGGGTATTTGTATCAAATATTTCAGACAGGAAGATCCCAAAATGATTCACAACCTCTTCCCACTAGCTCTCTCTCATGCTTTTTGACAGCCATGGAGTGGAATATGGTGCTCGCTCTCTGTCAGCAATTTCAGTAAAATGGCACTATTTTATCTACTCCCATTTGTCAATTCAGTCTCTTCAGAGTAAGACCCTGATTTCAAATGTCTACTCTGTATCCATTGAGAAAAGTCTTGTTTGCTCCTATACCATCATACTGATTAGGTGCAGTCATTTATTTCTGTTATTGATGCTTTCAGCTCTTTTTTTAACCTCAAAGGAGATTACACCAAGAATGAAATACTGGCCAATACCTGTAAACCCAAAATATATTGCTTATGGGAATTTTTCTTCTCTGTAGAAAACAGTCTCAGTACACTTGCTCAAAGTCTCTTGATCCTTTCCATGTGCATCTCTTTTGAAGTATACAAATGTGACACTGTTTTGGCTACTACCGCTGGGTGTTGAGGTGTCTTTTATGTTCTAAATCAAAATTTAGTGAGACTGAACAATTTGTGAACATCTGCAAACCAAGTAAGCTAAAGTCAGCTTACTGGCACCAGTGCTAACCCTTTGTACAGGGAAAATACCAAAAAATAAGAAAAAATAAGAATAAAAGTCTCAGAAAGGTGGCTTGTTTTGCTAAAATCTTCCTTGTTTATTTATTAAAGGAGATCATATCTATTCTGATAAAGGAGTTCCTGAGAAAGTATGGTAAATAGAAAAGATCCAGGTGGGAACAGAAATCTCGTTTGTGTGAATAACCTAACTACTTACCTGACTTTTAAAAGTGAAACTTTTCAGAGTGAAATGGTCACAACTACTCTGTGCACGATACCTAGAAAGAAAAAGAGATGCTTATTTTTGAGTTATGAAAAACAAGGCTTCTGCAAAGGATTGGACCGTGGAGAGAGAAATTGCAGTACCGGTTGGCATGGACTAATCCCACTCATCAGAAAGATGCATCTCCAGGACAAGTCTTGGCGGATGATGTGCAGTAAGGACCTGCAGACCCAAGCAGAGCCACCTCACTTCCATGGGACGGGGAATGGGAGGGCCTTTGTGGAGAGGCTGGTGGAGATCCCTCACCCTCATGCAGAGGGATCCTCACAACCTCACAATCAACCATGGGTCTAAGTAGGAAAGTGCCTGTACCGGGGGTCTGTGGCAGGCTAGTTCCACTGCCAGACCAGGCAAGGGAAATTAGGCAGCATACATGGTAGCATCAAGACAGTTGAGATGAGTTTCTCTGTCCAAAACTAGTAGGTATCTTGAGCTTTCTCCTGCCTGACACTCCTACTCCTACTCACTGCTCTGCCAAAAACTTGTCCTAGGTCACAAACCCAGCTAATGGCTGGCTCAGAGCCATGGGAATCCCTGAAGTGCCTAGATGAAGGCCACTATCTGTGCTACTCCCTTTCTGATGCCATAGGGGTTTTTTTGCTGCTGACCGCAGACAGCATTAACGATGCCCAGTTTGTCTTTACCAAGTCAGCTTAGAGACATCACACCACTTCAGAGAGGAAATTTCACCATGCTATGATTACCTAGGACTGCTCTTCAGTCCTGCTGCTACTCACAACCCTTCTGCTCTTTGCTAACCGACATAGGTCTTTGGTTCAGTAAGTTTTGCCACATAGCTACAAATCTGCCCTCATTAATGTTAACAAGAGGCCTTTCATTTGGATATGCATTTAGTAACGGTGCTTTGTACCCATAGAGGGCACGTCACTACTTCATTAACTAGACCTGAACCAGAAAAAGCCCCAGAGGCAGACACCTCCTCTCTGTGAGCCAGCAAGTACTTGCCACACTTGTGGAAGACTTTTTTTCACCCCCGGAACATTACGGCAGATCTCCACGACTACTGAAACTGCCATGAATTACTTGATCTCTGCGTGTAATTCTACAATTTTGCCCCGAGAAGGTCTCACCTACACACAGCACAACCCTCGCAGAGCGTAAAGGCTGACTGGACATCACCATGATTTGACCCTGAAAACCAGGAGCTTAAATTTTGCAAAACTGATGTTTGAGACATTACACTCTTGTACACAGCCACAGCATTTAAGCAGTTACTCCTCCAGCCCCTCCGATGCACGGTAGGGAGCTGCTTTCTTGGTTCAAACTCCACCATTTAGCCCGACACTCCACACCTACTCCGGAAACGAGAATCAGGCCCCTATTCTGCATCCAGGGGGTTTTCACTGTTTTATAGGAACATGAAGACTTGGAAAGATTTCCTTGCGGGTCTAACCCCCTGTTACTGCAGGCAAGCATGTTTACGAGCCTGTGAGTGTGGTAGTGGAAGGGATCCATTTTTTTTTGGTCTTGGAAACCCGAAGAACTAGGGGTGAAATCTGCTCTTGCCAAAACAAATGGAAATTCTGCAACTGAGATGGCAGGGATCAGGATTCGCCCAAACTTGTGGCCTCAGAAATTGGCCACACTTTCTCCGTTCCTCTGGTTTCTAGACAGAAATGCAATTTAGAAGCTTCAAAGCTGTGAACTACAGTAGGCAGGACATTTAGTTATGGGAATGCAAGATACTGAAAAGCACATCATTTCAGAAGGTTTCCAGCAACACAACAAACTGCTTTAAAATCTCTCTAAAATGTTGATGTCTGCAGGCAAAGAAACTAGGCCATGTGACTCAAAACTTCTCGTGATAGATGCTTCAAGAGTATATGAAAATACAGCAGCTAATTTTCTTGGAAAACTAAGGCCCTAGCTACAGCTACAAGACGATCCAGGATGTATGTCCAGCTTCTAACACGAAGAAATTTGGGGACTGTTCCAGGCCAACGGTTTGGCCAGTCACTGTGAATAAATTATAACTTACCAAATGTGGTACCTTCCCATCGGGCAGACCTCTCTCATTACAGGCTTTGACCTATCCACTTTGACTTGACCTCTAGAGCCCAGGCAGCTCACGCGAACTCTTGTCCACCCAGCCTGGATCAGTCACAGACCACTAACCATAACTGCTCTATGAAGGTGCATTCTTGCACGCCTGTGTACTTCTTCCGTAAGGAAATCATGGAAACCTAATCTGCAGGATCTAGGTCAGAAGGAAAGAAAGTTAATTTATGTGCAAGGAAAAGCTTGCCAGGCTCAAAATAACTGCTCAGCCTGGGAGTTGGCGCGCTGTTCTTACGACAGGTTGTATTTTTTATTCTCAAGTTGGATAAACCGGTAGGTGCCAAGGTGAGCACACCAGCAGGTGACACTTAGGGGCGGGCAGCCGCTGCTCGTTGGCCAGGCAAAGGCATGTCGTGAGTGCTGCCGTTTTGCAGGTGACTGGCAGTATCTCGCCTCCCTGGGTGCAGGAATCCCGTGAATATTTGTTACCGATTTTCCGCAGTGCCTCCCACCGAGCCCGGAGTCCTGCAGAAGCCGAGGCTGCTGCCCCTCTACAACGTCTCTGTCGAGGCGCGGTGGCTTCCAGCTCTGCTCCAGGCATGCACAGCGGTTTGACAGTCTTCATCCAGCTCGTATCCTAAAGGTTCACCCCCGCTTTCTGTCACCCACGGAGCTACCCCTACCAGTAACCATACGAGATGAAAAACGTCAAGTCAGGGCTGTAATGTTGCAAGGCTTTCTGCTCCTTAAACCCCCCCCCAAGCACGACACCGCATTATTGTGATCCCCGCCCTTTACTCCTGCACCTTCAGGTGACATTTTCCAGCTGTTTGGCCATCCACACCGCCTGGGATGCCGAGGGGGGAGCCCGGCCCTGACCGCACGGGCCGGGGCCAGGGCTCCAGCGAGAAGCGCGCCCGGAGACCCCCGGCACCCGCCGGGCCCCGAGTCGCCGCCCGCCTCCCGCGCTCGCCTGTCGTGTGCCCCCCCCTCCCCTCCCCGCCCCCGCCGCCCTACCACCGGGGCGCGGCACGGCCCACGGCGGCAGCTTCCCGGCGCGGCCGCCCGCCCCGCCCCGGCGGCGGGGGGGCCGGCTCCCGCTCCGGTTCCCGCTCCGGCCCCCGGCGGCGGGGCGCGCTCTGACCCCTCCCGGGAGGCACTGCCGCCCTCCCGCCACCCCGGCACCGGCGGCGGCCCCCCGCCCCGTGCCGGCGGGAGCGGGGCTTTCCCTCTCCCGATAAGCCCCTCCCGCTTCCCCCGCCTGCCTCAGCCCCAGCCCCCCCCCAACGCGCTCCGCTTCCCGCTGCCGCCAGCGCCCGCGCCTGCTCCGGGAAGAAGCGGGGCGGCGGCGGCCGGCCGAGCGGGACACGCCTTTCGCCCTCCCCGTCCCGGCCCCCCCCCCCCCCCCCGGGCCCCGCCGCCCACCGCGGGCACGGCGCAGCGCAGCGCGGCCGCCGCGGCCCCGCCATGAGCCGGAGGTAGCGGCGGCGGCGCCTTCCGCAGCCGCCGCCGCCCGCCCCGCCGCGGCGGCGGCCGGGCCCGCGATGCCGAACCAGAAGGGCGGCAAGGGCAAGAAGAACAAGCGCGCCAACAGCAGCGGCGACGAGCAGGAGAACGGGGCGGTGGCGGGCGGCGGAGCCGCGGCGGCGGCGGGCGGCGGCGCCGCGGCCGGCGGCGGAGCCGGAGCGGCGGCGGCGGGCGGCGGCGGCGGGGCGGGCGGCGGAGCGGGCGGCGCGGCGGCCGCGGGCGGCGCGGCGCCCGGAGACGTCAAGAGCGGTGAGCGGCGGACCGGGCCCCGCGGCCTCCCGCGGCCCGCGGTGGCGCAGGCGGCGGCGGCGGGGGGGGGGTGGTGTGTGGGCGGCGCGGGGCGCGGGGGGGAGCGCCCGGCGAGAGGGGACCTGCGAGGGTGTGCCGGGGGGGGGGCGGTGGCGGGGCCGGGGGAGGAGGGGGGCGGGCGCCGCCCGGGGCCCCGCGCGGCTGCTGCCACCGCCGCCGCCGGGATCTCCCCGAAACGCGCGGCGGGGCGGGGGGCTGCTCGCCGGGATGTCCCCGCCCGGTGACCCGCCGGAGGGCGGGGGCCTCCGCGGCGGCGGTGCTGAAAGGGGCGCGGGCGGCGGGAGCCTGCCTGCCCCGCAGCGCCCGTCTGCCGTAGCTGCGGGCAGGCGCGGAGGGGGGTGGTTGGGGGGGGGCGCCCGCCTGGGAGCGCGGTCGGGGCGGGGGCGAGCGCATCCCCGGCGGCGGGCGGGAGGTGCAGCGCCCGGCGGCTCCGGCCGCGTCTCGGCTTGTGCGGCGCCGAGTTGAAAAATCCCGACTTTATTTCAGCACGATTAAAAATGGAGTCCTACTTTCGGTCTGTTTTATTTGTCGTTGCAGAGCAGTTGGGTTTCTCAGGGTAGTATACTGACTTTTCATCAACCATTTTATGCTGCCTTTGGTTGGTGGGTTGGTTTTCGGTTCGGAGCAGTTTTGGTAAGGTGTTATCTTGCAGAAACTTGTGTTACTCTCCGTGTTTGGGGATAGTCTTGCTGCAAAATGATATTTCAGGCTAAAACTGAAGGTTGGCTAGGATTTTATTACACGTTTTGCTAAGCAAAAACCCCACACATCTTAGTTCTGCTGCTAGATTTACAAACTGTGGCGCAGAGTCCCTACTCCTGACTTTTTTCTCCTCCCAAGTTGGACTTCAGCTTTTTACTCTTGATGCTTTGGAAAAAGTGGGAGGGTAGCTGCAACTGGTTTTATACTTTGTGGCGGCAGTTTTGCCTGGCTGCTGTTAGCCAAAGGTAGTTCCAAGAATCTTACTTGGGTTTTCAAGATGTCTGATTCCCGTGGATTATTTAATGGAAACTTTTCCTTAGAAATAGTAGCAATTAATTATGAATCACTTTAGCTCACAAGATCTTTGCCAGACTGCGTTTATAAGAGTATTACTTATTCCAGAGAATCATGGAGAATGCTTAGAATTTCCTTTGGGGTTTTTTTTTTTGACTATTTGTTCTAAGTGAGTGAACAAGGGGGAGAAAAACCAGAAAGGTTAGCAAGAGTTAGAGAATTTCTAGAGCATTTTTATCATGACTTCAGTCCGGTGATGTAATATGTGCGACATCCGCTTTGCAGGTGGCGTCTTATGCATGACTGTTGGCTTTTATTTGGTTTTTGAGGTGGAGAGAAACAGTGTTTCCAAATTTTTTTCGCTCAAGCACAAGGGAAAGCAGAAGTGGGTTTCTGGTGCGGCTGTTTTGCATGGGGATAATGAAGTATTGTTCCTTGTGCAGATGCCGCTGAAGGTGATGCCAGTGAACACTGGTAGTGGTACAACTTGCTGGCTGCACAGGTTGTCAGCTTTCTTCAGCTGTAAGACTGTGTGTCCCGGGTACCTTACGTATCCTTCCTCTGTGCTGGCCAGCTTCCTCAGAAGTTGAGGCTGCCTTTCTGAGAGCTAACCTGAGATGTTCCTTTATTCTCTCTCTCCCTGATTGCATATGACTTCAGTGGTCAGAAACATCCTCGACTCTTTTGTCGAATCCTCCCCCTCCCCCTTTTTTTGCCCCTCACGACAGAGGTACAGCGTTGGCTTCGGCATTTGCAGTAAGTGCCTGGTCAGCACGCCTGATCTTTGCCTTGATAGGATCAATGTGCCTATCTAGTCATATCTTTCATTTCAGACAATCATAAAGGCTGAGGAGTAGATGTGGTTGCTATCTTTATTTTACGTCGGCTACTGCCCATCAGATAATCCTGAGCTGGAAGTTTCATAAATTGTATTCTCACTGATAAGTCCAAAGCTTTCAACAGTTTTGATTCAGGAGATGAAAGGAGAAACTGCTCCTGTCGTGCTACAGAGCTGGGAATCCAGCTCTCACATGCAAGGAAAAGATTAGATGATGATAATGGATTCCCCCAACTCTTCAAAACCGGTGAATCTGAAATGAAGCTATGTAGTATAGCCAGGGCCTTGGAGGCAAGTATCCCATTACTAGACTCAAGACATTTGTAAGAGGCTGCGCACTTATGGTTACTTGATCACTAATCAGTTTATGGAGGACGCGGCCTGCTGCAGTGAGTTGTGAGGTTAATCGAGTTCTGCTGTACACAGTCAACTCTCGATTTTTCATGGGAGACTATCTAGGTTGCTGATTAAGTGTGCTGGGTGCAGGGAAGCCCTTTGCTGTGCTGCTTTTGGACCGTGCAGCTGCATGCTGACTCGTGCTGCCCAGTCTCACCAGTCCTGTGGGTCCCTTGTCTCCGGGCTCGCTCCTCTCTCCTGCCTTGTCACCGTCTGTTGTTCTAGAGTAACTTGAATGTGCCTAGTATTATTGCTCTCCTACTCTATCTTTACCATGGAAAAGCGGTAGATGATCATAATAACATAAATTGTTTTCTTTCATTGATGAGACAAGACAGAAGTATGCAGAGATGAAAGCAGCAGATTTAATAATTGCAAAATTAAGATTGTCTCTGCAAACCTGGGCTTTGCATCATGAGGTCAGTATGACAGTCTAATTACGCAGTCCCATCAGGAACCTTCTTCACTCAGAGAAGGGATAGTGGTTCAGATTTTTTTTTTTTTTTAAGTCTTCATAGTTCATTAGGTGGTCCATGTGTTGTTTCTGCCCCCTGTCCACGTGCCATAATGAAACAGAATTTTTAATTTCCTCTGGGCTTCTCTGTGCAACTCTGACTGGTGGTACCATGTAATACAGAACTGCTGTTGCAGCACCCTTTTACAGGGGAAAGATGTTGTTCCCTTTTACATTTTGACAAATTTAGCTTCCATCCCAGCACAGTTTTGCCTCAAAGTGTCAGTCAATTTTTGGCATGATGATTGAGAAATGCAGGCTGATTTTCCCCCTGCCCCAGGAAGGCCTCGGTTTATGCTTTTTTTGGTAGTGTTTTAATTTTTGTATGTTCAGAGCTCAAACTGCGATTGAAGCGTTCTAGACTCCCATGTGGGGATTGGGAAGGTAGAGAGCATAACCACGGACCAGATGTGATGGCTTTTCTCCATCTTGCACTGCAACTTTTCAGCAGGAATTGGGATGATGCCCACAAGGAGGATTCACATTCTGTAGCTGTGCCTTCCTTTCCTATCTCCTCCATCAGACCAAGCAGGAATTCTGTGTATGATAGGTTAATCTTTCTTGACCAAAGTGCATCCATTTTCTGCACTGAATGAGGCACAGGTCATGGGTGGGAGGGATGGACTAATTTAACAGTATTGCAGTGCACAGGGAAACTGAAATGTGTTGTCACAGAAAGCCTAATTTCTTAGATTCCCTGTCTTCAGAGTGGTTGAATGATATTCCTAATAAATTTTTAGTTTTCTAGCTAATTTTCTGGGTTACTTGTCTTAACCAAACTGGAAAATCTGAGCTGTCATCATGTAAAATTACACCAGCAGCTCCATGGGATTGTGCACTTACCCACTGACTCCAGCCTTGTGGATTACCGGCATTCCTAATGGCAGTAGTTGGTTACCTTCACCTGCAGACATAAATGAGTGTGAGGGGGCAAGACATTTTGTGGATACTTTGCCCTGAGCAGCAGAAGAGGAAAATCCACAGGGTTTACTTCAGATCTGAGGGCTCTGAGTGGCAAATTCCTTCTCCGTTTCTGCCTCGCTGAGCCTGGGCCCTTTTACACCGTCAGCTCCAGCCGTTTTATCCCTTTACCCTAGGAACTTCTCACTCTGGTCTCCACATATAGTTGTTTCTGACCCTAAAATTCTTTCTTCCATCCATTTTCTTTGCCTTGTTTCCATTCTTGGACTCATTGTCCAGTGGACCCAAGTCCTCTTCCTCCTCTTGAATGTCGCTGTCTTAGCATCTTGCTGCTTCATCCCCTTGTCCCTGTCACTCGAGTCTCTCTAGCGTTGGTGCTAGGAGAAGATGAGAGAAAAGGAGAAGCTGGCTCTCCTTATCTGTGCTTTCCCCCTTTAACATGGGGTTCATTATAGCCAGCTAAATTAAACTAAAAAAATATGGCATAGCTGACTCTAAATCACTGTCTTACGGTGTATTGGCCACCTGCTTTAAGACGATACTTCTTCCTCTCCGGCATGGGTGAGCCCTTGAACTGCGAAAGTGGCAGAGCTGGTGAGCCGGTGGGTTGTCAGGTGGAGTTGCCAGAGGTCAGATTTATACAGGATCCCCGAGCATGAGTGTCCTTCAGGGGAAAAAAGGCTGTAGGGGAGCTGGTGGAGGTGGTTGCTGTAGGTCTCCCTTGGAGCCTGGTTTCCCAGGGGTGGGGGTCCTGCCGCGGCAGCCGAGGGGTTGTGTGAGCAGTGCCCTCTCCGCTGGCCGGGCTCCGAAATTCTCTGTAGTTACCGGGGTTTAAAATGCCCAGCCGTGCTTTTGCACACTCTTCACCTGGGTTTCACAAATTTGTAAGACTGATTTACTTTCAAATAAAAATGCTAATGTAGGACAAGTGTGTGAAGAAGAAAATCAGTCAGTGCAACAGTGACTAATGTATTGAAAGCTGTGACTGGCCAACAATTAAGATTTAAAAAAAAAAAAAAAAAAAATGTCCTGGAGGTGGGATAGTTAAAGAGGGCCAGAAGATTTGTCAGTGCGATATTTAATTTAAAAATGTATTTTTAGAGCATGAATTGCTGTAGTATTTAAGCATGGATTAATACTTGCTGTCAAATGTTCCCTGCCGCATATAACATCCAGTTCCAGTTTGGCACTCTAGTGATGTTCAGTATTGGCACCTTCTTACTACTTAGCTTGAGGGAGTCCCATTGATATCAGTGAGACCACCTGGAAAATTAAGTTTCTATTCTATTGCAGTGACTACAAAATTTAATACCTATTAATTTTCTAAAGGAAAACCATTTTGTTTCAGAATTCCATTGAGTTCTTCTAACTGCAGAAACGAATGCAAATTTGACTGTCTCTATCAAAGCAAATGAGGTTCGAAAGGACTTCATGTTAGTTTTAGGATTTTTAAAACTATGCAGTTACATGCTTTTGTAGCAAATGCAATTCATGTTCTGCAAATCTTTGCAAATGGAATCATGTCTAAGGTATTACTGAATAAAATAAATAACAATCCTTTCATGCAAGCAAGTACACACCCATTTAATTTTTTTTAACAGTTATTTGCTATCAAAATGGTTATCAGTGCCCTGACGGCATTCTATATTCATGTGATTAGTCATTTGCTCAAGTGTAGTGCTTGCATGAGTAAGGGTTAGGCTTGATGTTTGTTAGGTTTCATGTGAGGAAATACAGTTTTTGAACTGCTTGCTTTACTCTGTCTGTACTCATCCCCTATCTTCCTCCTAGTGATCTAACAAGTAGTGACAAAACGATTTCTAGTCCTTGGAGACATTTGTAAGTTTTCTTCAGCCTCCCTTACAGCCTTGCATATTGAGACATCCTTTGATATTAAAGTACTGTGATGACTGGCAGATGTCCGTCCTTCTCTGCTTTTCTTCCCGCAGCGTATGGGAGGCAAAAAAATAGAGGTAAACCTTGCATCCAGCTCAGGGCAAAATACTCCAGCTAATCTTCAAAGTGTCTAAATTACAACAGCATTAGTAGGGCATGGGCTTTCTTTAAACAGTTTGGGTAGAAATTCAAATGATTTCAGAGGCCTCTTGAAGCAGTAATCTAGTCACTGGAGTGGGTAATTCTGTTTTGAAAGCTTGCAGGATTTTGAGTGGAGCACTGGCATTTCCTGGTAGACTTCAGTGACATTTATCTTGAGAGCATTTACTTTAGCCTTTATCTCTTTCTCTCTGTCTCTCCTGCAATGGTGGAGTCTATCAGTCCTCCTTCCAAGGCTTGGGAGGGATATTGCTGCCGTTCCTGTCTTGAATGCCTGCTGGGAGAGGAGGTAGCTTCAATCAGAGCCTGGCTGTTGAGTGTGCCTGGCACTCCCGGTCCCCACTTCTGTGCTACCAATACCCATTTTGGGAGCCCTGTACAGTCGAGGTGTACTGTACAGATGCCAAAGATGGCACACAGGCAGGGCTGGGAGCCAGCACAGCACCGTGAGGGAGATGTCAATTGGAACCGACAGCTCCACACTCAGGAGCTGCTATCTTGCAGAGATGCTGGGTACTGCAGCGAGGGTGACTGCATCTCCCATTTCCCACTCAGTTCCTACCGGCTTCTTTAGCCTTTAGCGTGGGAAATAAAAATGCTGTCTGTCATATTGAAACTTGAGAAGGGTAGACCAATGGCACAAACATCCCTAGACTTGAAACTAAAAGAGGTGCTGATACCACTCGATTCAACCTTTTCTCCTTTTTCTCTTCCCTTCTTGTGCTTTTGGACTGGGTCTCTTGGCTAGCTGGCTCTGAATCTGGGCAAGTCTAGCCTGCGGTGTTTACATCTGTGCTTGGTATTAGGGCATCTACTGCTGGCCACAGTTATCTCTTTATTCCCAGCATGAGTTGGAATTTGCCACTGAAAACTTGGGGCAGGTGCATTAGAGTCTGCTTTAGTTATTAGGATGTCTGTTTCTCGAGGCACCAGGGTTAGTTTTCTGTAATATCTTGAGGTATTAAAAGCTATTGGTAGGCTACAGGGAGAGAATTTAATGGTGGAAATGCTTTTCTGTGAGGATGATTCATGTGCAGACAAGGCAACAGCCAATGTTCAAAACATGGCAACGCCCACCAGTCCTGAGATAGTCACTAATCTCTGCATTCACCATGATAGAGGTCACCAGAAAAATCCACCCTGCGCCGAGGAGTGTGAGGAGTTTTCCTGGCCGGGGCAGGACTGCTTGTGGCACAGAGGACCAACTGTCGCCTGACCTGGTTAAGTCCACTCAGAATTCACGTGGGAGTACCAGGAGTGTGTTGGCATTAGTTGTCCTGGTGCTGATAGAGGTAGAGGCTCAGGCCTGTTCTCTTTGGTATGGTGAACTGGTGATATTTTCAGTTGAACTGTGGGTATTACAGCACAAGCCAGGGCAAGATTTCTCCTGTGCAGAGAGGGTCCGTACATCCTAAGCAAAAGCCAGAGCTGGTGATTGAGTTGTTCTCTGTGTTTGGACGACAGGTATTAAATGGGAAGAAGTTGGCTAAGCTGGCTACATGATAACTGTACAGATTATGGTGACTTCTACAAGACCGTGTGAATTCTCGTGATGGGTTTCAGTGGTGTAGGCAGTTGGTCCAGCTTGGAGCACAGATGGCTGTATAAGCAAACTGCAGAACTATTGTGCACGTGTAAGTGCTTATCCTCCTTAGTTGGCACAGTTTTGCTCTTGACTTTCTGACTTACTTTGGTGAGGTGATGGCTGAGCTGGGAGTGGGTGGTTGAATAAGAGCCACAGATAACTGACTTCGTATCACATGCTAATTGCTGAGTTCATAAACAGGCACTAGCTCTGACTGTGCTGTGAGTTAAAAGGTGTTAACGTGGCAGGTATGAGTTAAGCCTTTATGATTTCCATGGCATCTTCCCACTGCTGTGTAGTTGCTAGGCCTTTCTCGTTTTTGATTTTTTTTTTGTGAAGAGACTCCCTTGGAGGCCAAGCGTGAAGTCAGCCTAAGTGAAGTGCATGGAAATGGTTCCAGCGCCTACTGAGCCCTCCAGGAGTCCCGTTATCTGAATTCCCAGGTGAACTAGGGTTTAGCAGCTCCAAATTACCTGAAATCTTTTCTAGGGGAAGATGACTCCTCACGTGATAAAACTAGTGACATCTTGCTCATAGGGTAAGCGTGCCAAGGAGATCCAGGCTGCTTATGGCTTTGTTCTCTTTAAGTCCCTTCTGAGCATAAATATTGGCTGCAGCTACTTGGCCCTTGGGGGTAGGACTGAGCTCCAGATTGGCATGTAACTGTCAATATGTAGGCGCTTACATGTGGAAAGCTATCAGCCAGACTCTCATGGCGATGAGTGGTTGTCTGGAGTCAGTGGCTCTCAGAGGGTGATTCAGGTGGGTCTGTGCTGGCTGTCATGCCAGCCTGAGCTCAGTTGCTCACTGGAGATGGACAACTGACATTGGCTTCTCTTTCTAAAAACGTAAGAGGGAGTCTCGTGACACAGAAGAAAGCCTGTGTTTTAGGCGGCTTACCAGGTACTGCTGTCTTGTTTTTTCCCCTCCCTCCTGGAGAATGACTGGGGACTTTCATCTTGATCACTCTGCAAAGATTGCTGAAGTAGTTTTGGAGAGACATTGGTCATCATCAGTGAGTGTTATCAATATAAGCCATGAGCCGAGCTGTTTTGAAAGACTTCTCTCACTGTTTATCGGCTGTTATTTGTTGTTGCTGCACTGAAGATCCAAGCCTGCCTTTTGGATCCACTTGTAAAACATTTTTCCCATTGCATTCTTCCTGCTGCATTCAGGCTCTTAGGAAGGTGGATGATCATTTCTGTATCGCTGTATTATTTGTACTGTTTAACCAGTTATGCATATGGCAATACTATTTTGTCACATCTTGGTAATCTTTTGCATATTAGATTGTATTCCACGGTTCACCAAAGCAAACACATTGGGCAAGTAATACAAGTTTTCTGTTCAGTCTGTTTCATTGTTGTTTTGGTGGTTTATTTTCTACAGCTGCATTACAGTATTAGCAAAATAATATTGTATGACTTCAATTAAAATAAAGCTAAGCTGATGGCAGAGGAAATTGAGAAGATTCATGCAGATGGTTGGTAAGGAATAGTCTTCCACAGAAATGACTCAGCTCTGGTTCACACTGGCAGAGTGAACAATTCCTAGCTGTGTAGGGTTGTGAAGAGAGCACTGTTCATGGGAAAGCGGTGGTAGAGGTTAAAGTGCTTGATTTGCAAAGTATGTGTCCCACAGGTACTCTTCTGGCCTAGGTAATGTGCTGGCAAGTAAAGTGTCCTTGGCATAGATGATGTCATGCAAGAGTAACGGTAGACCAAAAGCAAGGCATAGTCAGTGTCTCACAGCCGATCAGTGCCAGGACCTTACCTTTTTTTTTGATAATTTCTTTTTTCAGTTCCATAACAACCTACTGTTGCCTGACAGTTGTTTTAAGATAACAGTAGGGCTGCCTCTTCCAACAGCCACCGCGCTTCTCTCTCCTCTGCCCCCAGCCTCACATGTTTAACACCTCCCTTGAGCTTTACCAGCAATCGCAAGTCTGTGCGGTGAGCTAAAACCTACGCTGATGAGTACAGGAAATAATTATCTGTTTCTGTCCACTGACTGAAAAACTCTGGTGCTTAACACAATGGATAATGTGGGAATGTGGCAGGGGAAGAGCGAATTTTGCTTTAGGCGTCTGCATTGAGGACTTGGAACAAATGAGAGCAGTCATGAAACTGAAGCTGTGGAGTCATTGCGTTTGGCTTGCTGGGTGCATCTTTGGTTTTATTATTGGTGTGTAAACAGAAGTAAACAACATTCTCCTCCATTTACTTCACCAGAGAGAAGTTCCTCAGGCAGCCGTTGTTCTGCTGCTTTTGTTTGGGTCATAAAATGGGACGGGTGGTCTTCATATATCCTCTTTCTTTTTTATTAAAAACCCCACATAAACCAGTTTCTACCTTTTGTTGGAGGAGATCTATCTATCTCAACTGTCTGTTTCTATTCCTGGCTTTTATTGATGTTTATAAACCTGAACTGAGAAAAACTGAGAAAAAGCCAAACACCCAAACCAGCTTCCTTGCAGTCTTCTGTCATGTTCTCGTTTTTGAAGGAAGAGTTAATTTTATGGTAGTTCTGTCAAACATAAAACATAACCTTGTTTAAACAATGAGCTAACTTTGCTCAAATGTACATATGTTTGGAATAATGTATGTTATTTCTGTTTTAGAGGACATTTATGTGCTTGCCCCTTGCAACTATTTTCAGAATTACTGATCAAAATCACTACAGTGGAATATGAGAAAACAGTTATTTTTTTATGTGGAAATGTAACTTCTTGAAAGAAGCAGCGTGCAATTGCAGTTGCAACTTGACAGCCTGTCTGTTACAGCTGTGCACTTGTGTCTAAACGTCGAAGCCGTTCTGCTACACAAAACTGCATGCTGTCTTGTTTTGTTCTCTTAGGCTGTGAAAACCATCTTGAAACTGAGAGGTACTTTTATGGTCATTTAGGCATTCTTTCAGAAGGGTCTACTGGGATAATGGATGGTGCTCTGATACCTGGTAATCTTCCATTTTTCCTGAAGTTCAATTTCATAACTTTGGAAACCAGAAATCTGCTGAACTATTAGCTACTTGGAAGCAAATTCTATCTAGGTGACAAACCAGCTTGAGGCTGCAGGTGTGGATGGGTAGTTTAGCCATGTGAATTTCTATTTACTCCCCTTTATTGTCTCTCTTGACAGTAATTTTTGTACTGTTATCATAAAACATTAAGACGATGATTCTAGCTCTGACTTTTTGAAGAATAATCTCAAAATGCACTTCTCATTAACGGGAAATGGAAGGGCTTGATAACAAGAATTTTTAAAGTTTTGTAATTCTGTAATAAGTGCTTTGTCTCATTTATAAAATGATGATTAAATAACCCAGAGCACTTTCAAGGGTGTGAATTGATGGGAAGAGCTCTTCACATTTGCTAATGTGGCACCCATACTAAGTGATCTGAATGCTGTCTGTTTCGCTCCTAAGGCAAATCTGTTGCTGTGACCTGGGAAAGTTGCACAAAAAATCGGTTTGTTTTCTGTTTCTCATTTATTCTTTATGTAGGAACATGTGGCATGATTATTTTTGGCAGGGGACATGAATGGAGAGAAGTCTGCAAGGGATGTTCAGTCCTGCACTGTCTGTTTTGTACAGATAGACTGCTGGAATTTGAAATATTAGACAGAACCGAATGTTGGCTTGAGGTTTCTATACACTTTTCGGGTAGTGGAGTTTTCTGCTTTCTTAAATACGGGCATAGTACAGAAATGGTAGAACTTTCTACTGAGACAGCTTTCATTAGCCGTGCTGGGCTCTTCAGTTTCTGTTGTGGAAATACTGTCGCGGTTTTATCAAGGCCATCTCTGAATCAGCAGACTTTGTAATAACAAACCTGTATCAGTGAAAGCAGCTGCTTTGACTAGCATGGCTTGAACCTTGCTGTGGAGCATGGCAACATGGCAGAGAGACCTGTTGGTTTTCTAGAGTGATTCCTGTGCTACTGCAGTTAGAGTAGTGAAATGTCAGGTGAGTCTTAAGAAGATGTGAGTAGGGACCAGCTTCTCCTTTTAGCAATGATGTTTTCCAAAGCGATCTCAGTGCCACCATTTAACAATTTGGTGGAGTCTTTTGCATGGGGGAAGGCTCTTGTTCACCCCATTGCTTTCTTCCAGCTGCTCTAGACCTGCTTTTGCTATGGTGATTGTGTGACCAGCCAATTCACACTGAGTAGACAGAAGATCAGATGGGGGAATGTCTGAAAACTTTGTAGTCATCTAGTTGACTTAAATGTTGAAAAAGACATTGCTGTCCAAAACTTGAAGCTTTTTCTTGCTCGTAGTTATGCTGTGTGGGAAGTTCCTCAGGTGATCTGGCATCCATAAGTTCTTAAGGAGAAGCTGGAGAATATCCCATTCCACAGTCCTTCCACTGACCAACCAGGGAAAGGGTGAAAAAAATCTGTTGAAAATCACCTTTACAATAGCCTCTAGACACCTAGCGCGTGTTCATAATCAAATAATTGTGGACATGTTGTGTGGAATACACAGGCTATGGTGTTTTTTTTCTGTATTTCAGCCACTTATTTTATTAATTTCATTTTTTTGTCCACATAATGAAGAGGCTGTAAACTTCTCAGGCAGCTAGAGATCATATGTTTTTGCATCCAAACCCAAAAACATGTTCAAAGGCTAATCAAGGAAACACTTTTCTTTTTTAGTCAGTTAACTATGCCAGTATGGATGAAGAAGTGTAAAGTCTTTATTGTAAAGTGGAGATCTCTAAACTTGTCTGTATAGTAACTTTCTTGGCTGTCAGCTCTAATTATACCTGCGACTGTTAGAACATTTACACTCCGAAACACAGGGAGAGCATAAGTGGATTTTTGGCATGTTCTTCCTGCCTCCTGGCAGTGGTGGAAAGGAATATGTACCAAAATAGATAAATACAGGAAACGCCTAAGTGAGAACTGTTCGTGTTGGGACCTCCAGTATCTTGCTGCACATCTGACTTCTGATGACTTGCCTTTAATGGTTTCAGTTTAACTGGCTTCTCTGAGATAAATTGCATAAGGATCCTGTAATTGCAAACTATACTTTCAGGCTCTAAATAAGATGAAAGAATGACTGACAACGAAGAAAAACTTTGCAGAGATGCTTGGTGTGGCATAGTGTGACTTGCAGTCTGGGAAAATGGGTGGGAGGACTCCCTGAACTGGTAAACTGACAGATTTTGTTGCAGACCAGATAAGTTATCATTCACTTTTGCTCTTTGCCAGCGACATTATACTCAATAATACACAGTAAAAAACATGGAGGAAAAATTAGTCATTGGTAGCCAATAAAATTCATGCTTCTCAAAGACATCTCCAAACCTGCATGTTCTTAGTGGGCTTTTGAGAGACCTGAGACAACTAGTAAGAATATAGGTGTCAGATGTATAGAAGGAACTTCCAAAGAGTCCCTAAGGGAAAGCCTCTCTTATCTCTGTTCTCTCCAATTAGGTAATTTGTTTTTAATGACTGAACAAGTCCATATTTTGAAATGAAATAGGCTTTTTTTGCTTTAAGAGAATGTTTTTGGGAATGTGCTTTGCTTGCAGTTTGCAGGCCAGTCCCTGAAGGACAGGTATTGCAGGAAATTCTCTTTGCAACTGTGCCGCTTCTGGCATTAGAAACGGAGGCAGAGAAATGAGGTGAAGGATGTGGCATCTTCCAGGAAACAGCTCGGGAAAATTTTCTCATGCTCTTTGTGCCCATCTCTTCTGGGCAAATAAGTCTTAAGAGCTACCGTAATCTTGAATTTAGCGAAGGTAACCTTGAAGATTTTGTGTTTGTTTGTTTATAGCCTTTTAACAAAAACTTGTTGGGAAGGGGCAAAACCACTAGTGTGGCAAAGATCTGTTGTTGTAAAGCATCTGGTTTGTGTATTGCTGCTGTAGGACAGGTGATGATGGGTCGCGTGTCTATTACTGAGAGTCTGAGTAAAAGTAAACGTAGCAGTGTAAAACCTATCATCCTGCTGCAAATTATGTTGTATTATTTGTGCTGGCAGTGACAAGAACGGGATTAAAAGCAATGCAACTGAGTAGTGGTTTTTTCCCTTCTTATCAGCTGGAAATTTGAAGTCCTAGGGAAAAAAAACCCGGGGTCACGGCAGCCTGTCTCCACAAGGCTCGGTGTACCTCTTTTGCAAGTCCTGGAGCTCTGGCTGAGACTGGGGAACTACAGGGAGCCTTTGCTCTGTTTGACACGGGGTGAGACAGCACTTGACCATGGAAGACCCTGAAGAAGCCTGCTAGTATGCTAATGCAGCAATACAGACATTAAAAGGCAGCCTGCCAGCCCTGTTGGAGCAGTATTTTTTGGTGAAGTGGAGGAAGTAGGAAGTCAGAAATACAGAGGAGAAATATTTGTAGTACTTGAGTAAGCATCTAAAAACTTCATAATTAGAAACTCTTAAGATCTAATAGAAACTCCAGCTGAAAATTTCCTGTCCTTTCTGTGCCTCCCAGCTGCAACTGAGCAGCCAGAAATGGGAGTCATATGTAGTCCATGGTACTTCGGTGAGAGAGGGGAAAATGTCATTGGTCCATAAATGCAGAACATTTTTTGTAGAGCATTTTTGTGTAGAAGCTGATATCGTTGCAGTGAGGCAGTTGAAATAAACTGTTCTTTGCTCAAGGATATAGCAAAGGCTGCTACTTTGCTGATAAAAGACCACGTGGCATTTGTTTTTTTTTAACCTGTCTGTGTTGCAGAACTATTTGATTTGTGAAATTTAGCTATCCAGGAGGTCAGTGATAGTAGTGTAGTCTATATTTGCCTGAGCAATGTAATGAAGGCCCTCTTTTTTGTACTAGGAACATAAGCTGTTTGTCTTGCTTTTCAAAGTCCTCTGCTTCCTCCTCCTCTCCCTAGCTGTTGTCTCTTGCTCAGTCCCAAAGAAAAGATCAATTCCTACCTCTCCCTGTGACTGCAAAGCCAGGCTGTATTGCCTACTTGTTTTTCAAACACTTCTGTGTGTTCTCCCCATGTTGCCTCTCAGGCTTCAAAGCAACCCCGCAGAAACATCCACAAAGCTTTCTCCTCACTTCTTAAGGCCTTGCAACGGTATCCACAAACGCCTGAGGAGGGCTAATGCTTCTGAGGTGCTTTGGCTTTGAATATTAAACAAACTGTAAAGTCATTTTCTTTTTTTATTCCCTCATTTCTGTATCTCCTTTCACGTGCTTAACTTTATTTGGCAAAAACTGCTTTTTGCCCTGGCCCAGAGCTAGTGCTTGTGGGCCCTTCGATAATACGGATCATGAGTGAGAGCTCGCGTGCATATTTGGCATGGTGTTTAAAGAAGTATTGCAATAGGCGGGCCATTAAGTCATTAATGTATCTGCTTTATCTTCCACAGAAGCCCCTTGTGCTACTCCACTGATCTGTAGCTTTGGAAGGCCGGTGGACCTGGAGAAGGATGACTACCAGAAGGTTATATGCAACAACGAGCATTGTCCATACAGCACTTGGATGCACCTTCAGTGCTTCTACGAGTGGGAAAGCAGCATTCTTGTCCAGTTCAATTGCATTGGCAGAGCCAGGAGCTGGAATGAAAAGCAGTGTCGCCAAAACATGTGGACAAAGAAGGGATATGACCTGGCTTTTCGCTTTTGCTCCTGTCGGTGTGGGCAGGGTCATTTAAAGAAGGACACTGACTGGTACCAGGTGAAGCGGATGCAGGATGATAAGAAGAAAAAATCAGTGTTGGAGAAGAGCACGGGAAGGTCGATGGCAGAGTCGGCAGAGGAGGCCAAGAAGGGCAGGCCAGCCAACAAGCCACAGAAGGGCTTGAGTAACGACCTCCAGCGGAGGCACTCGATGGACAGGCAGAACTCCCAGGAGAAGGGTGTCATGGGTGGTAGCTACACCGTTCGTTCGCCTTGTGTCTCTCCCGGCCAGTCCCCACCCACCGGCTACTCTATTCTTGCCCCCACGCATTTCAGTGGCCCTCGTTCCTCCCGGTACTTAGGGGAGTTCCTGAAGAACGCCATTCACCTGGAGCCCCATAAGAAGAACATGGCTGGTGGGGGCATGTTCAGGAACGCGCATTTTGATTACGGGGCAGCTGGCTTGCAGGCCCATAGATCAGGACACTTTGATGCCCCCGTGCAGTTTCTGAGAAGGCTCGATCTGTCTGAGCTGCTTACTCACATCCCCAGACATAAACTGAATACTTTCCACGTGCGGATGGAAGACGATGCCCAGGTGGGCCAAGGGGAGGACCTTCGGAAGTTCATCCTTGCTGCTCTTAGTGCCAGCCACAGGAACGTTGTAAACTGTGCGCTATGCCACAGGGCACTGCCAGTGTTTGAACAGTTTCCGCTGGTGGACGGGACCCTGTTCCTTAGCCCATCGAGACACGATGAGATTGAATATGATGTTCCCTGTCACCTTCAAGGTACAGGTTGTCTGTCAGTCATGCTAGGTTTCATTAAATAATGGAACAGCCTTCTGTGCCCTGTCCCCCCCATTATAGATTTTCATCCTGATTCTGCATTTTTAAGCAGTTCTGTAAGGCTTGAAGTCACGTCCAAATTAATCACGTGGATCAGATCGAAACGCTTAGAAGGAATTACAAAAAGCAAATGCTGTGTAGAAAGATCCGTGCCTTGTGCTTGGGTTTACAACTAAGAGGTTTCTCATCTGGTTTCTAGGTAGACCATGGGAAGGCTTTCCAACCAATCTGTTCTGCAGCGTGTGCGTGCTGATTTATCTATTGTGAGCCTTACTGCAAGATATACATCAACCTTTTAAACAACCTTTTTAATTTAAGCATGCTGTGCTGCAGCATGGGTGAAAGTTATATTTGTACCACCGGTGAGATGAGATGCCTCTCATCTGCTTTCAGACTAGAGAATATCAGTTTTGTTTTATAGCAAACTATTTTTTTTTTTTTTTTTTTATGGAAAGGACTATAGTCTGGCCTATGTTAACACTGGCCTGGAAAGGTTGGACATAGTAAAAGTAAGCTTTTAATATGGTGGGTTGAAGCAGCAATGGTGTAGTGAGGGTCTTTTAGACTTATTTCCAAACTCCGGCCTGTTTGGACTGCATCCTGACCGTGTCCCAGCTCCGAGATGAGTTGAGACCAAGGCATGTATTACTTTTCTCCTCCTAGAGAAACAAATGGATGTGGGCTAGGATGAATGTCAGCCCTTCCTGAAAGCTGTGCCCCAAACTAAGTGATCGGGGTGGTACGCAGCAAAACATACCGGTCCTGCAGCCTGCTGGCAGTCAGCATGGCTAAAATAAGTCAGAGAAAGTATTCTAGTTTGGTGTTCGAAAACATAGAATTATATGTTGAAAAGTGTGTTGGGAAGACATTAACGAGAGGTATTTTAACATTTAAGTTTCCCTCAATAAAATTTTTTATATCCCATGCATGGTCATAATACGTGTTATGTAACATTCCTTTGATCAACAGACTTTGTATTTTTTTTTTCTTTCCTTAAATCACTGTGCACTAAGTCACTAAACTGTATTCATGCTAACATTATTTTTTCTGTCTTGCCTAATGTATTTTAAGGAGAAAAAGTGATAGGCAAATACAGAATCTAAAAAAGCTCCAGGATAAACAGAATATACGTATGTGAGATAACAGTGCTTATTTGCTTTGGTGGGGAGACATGCACGATGTGCTTCTGATTTTATCAGTACTAATAGCTGGTTTAGTAATAGTGAAACTCATCACTTGTTAACGTTTGCCACTAAGAATGAAACTCCACGAAATTACTTTTTTTTAGTTAATTGCTGCTTACCCATTGGACGATACATCTGAAAAACTTGCACAGACAAGATGCTGTGAATAATTAATTGTTAAAATTTTTACCTCCTTGTCCTGGGTAAAACGGTTTATTGTCAGAAGTACTCTTTGAAATGAAATTAAGCTTGCAAGGTGCTGTTCCAGGGTGTTATTTTCTCTTCAGTACAGAAAATAACTTCCTTTATTTCAGGCATGTTTAAGATATTGGGTGCCTCATTTCCTAGATAACAAAGATCCTGAAAATTAAGGGGTGGGGTAATGCAGTATTTTAATGTGCAGGAACAGTGCAGAACTTCAGATGGGGAAAATTATTTTATCTTCCTGCATAACACAAAACTTCTGTGCGTGGAATTATTTGAATGTCTCCAATCTTGAGTGTTCACTTTAGGAACAGAGTTTATTATATTTGCACTTTAGTCTTATCACATCACATTTTCTAGAGCTGAACACGCCAATGTGGAGTAACTCAATTTTTAACTCAATTTTTACGAGCTCATAATAGCAAGTTTATTTTTTATATATATTTTAAGAAGAATCTGTTTTTTCTTCCCATTTTTCTAAAATAGTTGGCTTAAAAACCAAAACAAGTTAAAAACCAAACCATTAATTTTGAGAGTGTCTAGTATGGACTAATCATAAATTGTTAATATTTTATTCCCTTTTATCTAGAAGACATACAAGATGCGTGCGTTCATTGAATTACAGGTTATGACGTATTCAGTACTTTGATGCTAAAAAGCACAAGTTGCAATCCAGAATAAACACATACTATATGCAGTCCTGTTTTGTAGCTGATCCACAGCTGCACTACTTCTTAGCTTTGTCTTACATAGCAGTGCAAAATATGGTATATTACAGAATTAGTACTCTGTCAGCCCACTTCTAATGGCCAGCTATTAAACTACAAATTGATTCAATGACTACAAATCGGGCATAATCTAGATGCCAGATCTTTGTAATTTGTGTAGGGCTTTTTGTATTGTGTGAAATTTGCATCTTGGATTTTGCATTGGTGAGTTTAGTCACATTTATGTAGAGAAAATATTTCATTTTCAAGTCTGAGCTGCTTGATTTTTATGGAAGTCAATGTAACTGGGGTTTTGAAAGTCACTGTGCACACAGAGCCTAAGGTCATGATAGAGATGGATAAATTCATAGTTCTGAACGGCATGTTAAAGTCTGTGTATGTGTAACATATAATGCTTTAAAATATACTTACAGTTAATGAACATTCAGGAAAAAGTACATGAAAGAAAATTGCTCTTCTGGCTGTTGCTTTTTTCCATGAGGAATATGAGGTCCTCAGCTCCCTCTTTGCTGGAAGATTTTGGCAAGTTTTTAGATGAATCTGTACCCAGCTTGCTAATAAGCTTCAGCACTTCTCCGCTTTTTCTGTCAGGTGGGGAGGAAGCTAGGGCACAATCCTAGTTCTGGAAACACTGCAGCTGATCATATAGCTTAATCTGGCATCTGTTCATGGAGCTTAAGCAACTCCTTTTGTAAAATATTTTACTAAGGTCTACCAGCAAATGGAGGAAGGGAGGGTGGGCAGGGTGATGACTAATTCCTGAGTTTTGCATCCATAGAAGATAGCTTCAGTCAAGCCCTATGTATTTCCCATAGAGAAACACTTTTTACTTTATCATTCACACTTTTTTTAAGGAAAAAAAAAAAAGATTTTAATAAGGCGTGATTTCTATCACTAAAGGGCAGATAACACATTGCAGGAAATGTCTGTTTTAATTTTCTGTTATAGTCTCCTTAAGAAGTGTCTTTCCTGTCCACAGGAAGGCTTATGCACCTCTATGCTGTTTGTGTAGACTGCTTAGAAGGGGTTCACAAAATTATCTGCATTAAGTGCAAGTCCCGATGGGATGGAAGCTGGCATCAGCTGGGAACTATGTATACCTACGATATTCTGGCAGCATCTCCCTGTTGTCAGGTTAGTACCATATGTATATAAAGACTCATAAGGTGAAATTCCAACTGATGATAAGTAAAACCAAGGTTTGTGTTTCTCTTCTCCCCTTCTTTCATCCTTCTTTTCTAGCCTATGAGTGCAATACAAGAAAGCTGACTGAGTGCATGTCCCTTTGTCTTAACTTAGGAGGCACAAAGGCCAATAGCTAGACAAAGACCAATGCCATGGTCAGTGGTTATTACTTATGTTTTTAAATAAAGCCCCTTTAAGTGCATCCACAATTGAATCTGATGCCTTAGGATGATCTAGGGATTGTCCTAGTATCTTTGGCATCAGGTATAATTACAGTAGTATTTTAATAACAATTGCACATTTTTAGCAGATATTTCATGTATTCAAGTTTCTCTTAGATGCTTGAATTGTGTTTTATCATAAGGTAATTGTAGCAAAAAAGCCAAGGGAACGGAAAGGTCTAAAGAGCCTGTGTGCTTGGAGATTACCCAGCTCTCCTCAATCTTTGCTGCGACTGACTCTGGCGATGGTACTCCACCACAGCCCAAAGCAGTTTAGTTTTCATTAAATGCTCACCTCATTTATGCCTTGGGTGAGAAAGATCCAAGGCCTGGGCTCACTCCAGAGTAGACACAGGCCTGAGGCAGCAGGGTCGTTAGCATCCAAGAGAATTGTCCATGTGATGGGCAGAGCACTTCTGCTGTGTAGGTAGGGGTAGACAGCCATGGAAAAAGCATTTGTCTGGGAATGGCTCAGTGGTCCGCTCGGGATGCTCAGGAGTGGGCTGTTGCCTTCGGACATGCAGGTTTTGTTACTGGGTGAGAACAGGAGCCTCGCAGAGATGCACTCATTCAAAGTGTGATCACTTCATGGTCACGTGCGTGCTTAAGAGCAATCTAAAATACAGTTTTGTCAATATGCGAAATGCCATTTTATTTTAAATGTAACATATTTACCAAAATGTGTTGCTCAAAAGGCAGGTGGAGTTGCTTCTACTGGATAAAATGACATTGATAACAATTATAACTAAAGACAGAGATATTGCCTCCAAATTTAGTAACTTTTTTTTAAAAATAGGGACTTTTAAAGATAAAACACTGATGCTGACTTGCTAGCTCTGTAAAAGCCAGCAAATTTAAATCTGAATTGCTTCTGTTGAATGTACAAGACAAGAATTAAGGTCTCATTATAGAAGAGCCTTAATTATATGATTAATGGACAGTGTGACAATACATGGTAAGTAATAGAACTGACTATGAAATCATTAGCTGCAGTGACTGTGATTGCCAGATAATATGCATTATTGTTTCACCATGATTGTTACAGATGATTCTGTGCATACAGAGGAATGACATTGAAATATGGTATATAATTGAACTCCGAATTGCCTTGCTAATTTCTATTTTGAATAATTTCATACCTTATTTCAAAATATTTAATTATACATCAGAAATGAGCATGTAGGATAATGAACGGCAGCCACTGCCAGGTTACTAACAGATAGCTGATGTACTGGACAGTAGCAAGGGGGAAAACAACACTTTGGTTAAGAAAATCGTACAAATCCATGCCCTACTAGATTGTATTTCAGAGAATTGCTGCTTTTCAAGCAGAACAGATGGCTGTGGAGCTGATGCTTTGTTTCTTTTTGAA
Source organism: Harpia harpyja (assembly GCF_026419915.1). Lineage (NCBI taxonomy): Eukaryota > Metazoa > Chordata > Aves > Accipitriformes > Accipitridae > Harpia > Harpia harpyja. The sequence goes on from NC_068943.1 coordinate 65,924,646, forward strand.
TCTTGTCTCAACAGTAATAGTACTTTAATAATTTCTTCCTTTCCTCATCCCAGGAAAATTCCTTAAATCAAGATTGTCATTGAAAAAATAATTTTTTGTTCTTTTCAGTGAAGAGCTGAAGCTTTCATTAGTGCGCTGGTCTGTGAGCTTAAGCTATGATACAGCTCAGGCCCTCGCTGCTCATTTGCCACCTTTACTCTTCAACTCCTTTACGGTCTCAAATCCCTTCTGCTTCTCTGGAGTATTTCAAACAGCCTGCTGAGCTTTCACACCGCCTGTTGCTTTCTTTATATCAAATGGGCTGGGTTTCACAGCTAGATTTCTTCTGAAGACTTACTTTTTTTTGTTACTGCTGAACATTAATAGCTCTGTCCTCACCCTTGACCTTTAATTATTTCTCATATCCACCCAGTTAATGTTGGTCCTTTCTCAGTTGGATTTTGTAGAATAGTTTGTGTGCTTGAACTGATGTTTAGTTTGTATGACCTGGTATGTATTATAAATGTTTGAATAGATACTTGAAGTGATACATTACTATGCCATGCTGATAAAGTAGATTGAGTTATACATTTGTCAAGCCAAAAGATGAAAATACTGATACATTTTATAGACAGATCATGTTCAAACATCAGCCTAAATGGTTGAATGGCATGGCACAAATGTAAAATTTCTCTCTTTGCTTCAGGGCTTCGTTAATGATTTATTGAGACAGCACTTCTTGTGCTGGGCATTGAGGAATTGGTTCAGAGATTAAGCAACACAAAACAATCATTTGCATATATAAACTTTGAAATCCTCTACCTCCTGTCAGTCAGAGTGGGAGGTAACCTACTCTCCAGAATTTGGTGGTGGTATTTCATGTGAAAAACATTGTGTATGTGAGTTACCAGTCCGGGTGAGGAATGTCCTTCCCAGCAGATCCCATTACTGCCAGTTCCCTGACTTACCCCTTCTCCTGCCAGGGAGGGCAGGGCAGGGGCTGCGTGTGACACCCTCTTTTTCAGAGGCGAGTTTGGTTATTTCAAAAGGGGTTTTTTGTTTGTTTGTTTGTTTGTTTTTTACAGGCTCGGCTGAACTGTAAGCACTGTGGGAAGCCAGTAATAGATGTACGGATTGGCATGCAGTATTTCTCTGAATACAGCAACGTCCAGCAGTGTCCTCACTGTGGAAATCTAGACTACCACTTCGTGAAGCCATTTTCTTCATTTAAAGTTTTGGAGGCTTATTGACGAAAGCTTTGCTTTAGTAATAGCTATTTTATGGGTATTTCAACTTTATTACATATCTTTTTATAGGATTCATTCTGTGATGAAATTTAATTTCTTTTCTAACTGAAAGAGCAGCTTCTTTGTCTGTGTACATATTAATATGTATATATACTTGTTGTTAAAACCAGAATCCTCCTGACAAGATCTCTGTGAAGGTTGGAGGCAAGCCAATTTAATGGCCTTTGAATATATCCCAAATGTGGGGTAAAGTTCAGCTAAAAATGATTTGGCTTTATTTTTTTGTATAATTGTAATACGGGATACATAGGAAGGGTGTGGGGAGACATACAGGATGGAGAAATATGTCCAGTTGGAAAGTGGGTAATTAATTGTGTAGGGTTGTTGTCCCTCCAGCTCGGTGGAGATGGGAAATCCTTGGAAAGAAACAGTCCTGTTACTGTTGAATTCATTCAGCCTTTCGCATCGGTTCCCACAGGCGCAGGAGCTGGCCCCGTGCTGCCAGTTGCCTCTGCAGGCTTTCTTTCAGATTTCCCGAGATGGGGTAAACTAAGGTATTGTGACAAGTGAATGTAAATGTATGCCAGAAAATGCAATCTTGAAGTGAATCTTTTTTTTTGGCATAGCGTCTTCCTGCCGTGTGTGTTTGATGTGCATTGCCCTCACTGACGGACCGTATGGCAATAGTGCTGCTTCCACCGGGGCTGTCATGTGCCCAGCCGGGTCATCTGTTCATACCAAAACAAGCTGGAGATCTTAAAATGCTTTATTTAAAGGTGTTTCTTCACAGACATTTTAGGGAACGAACAGGCTGAGCTGAATGGGGATGTGTTTGTATGTGTCTGCTGTGGCTGAGGCTTTGCTGCCTACTGCAGACTGGTGTGACTGGTGTGGAAGGAGGACCGTGAAGTGGGATCTGGGCCGTCAGACCTGTAAAAGCTGAGAGGTACTGAGTACGAAACATGGCATCGCTTTTTAAAACAATTAATTGCTGCACCTTTGTCTTTCAAAATTGCATTAAGTCCAGGATCTAAAAACTTGGAGACTTTTTAATAAAGCAAACTTAGCGTATTTACTTTCTACATACCTCTGTGCTGTGCATAATAGACTATGCATTAGATAGTGAATTTGTATCAGAGGGCTTGGACCTGTAGACTCTGCAGTTGTTGTTTCTTTGTTCCCATTTCTCCCTTCCTGAAATAAAATTTTTAAAATAGGTCGTTAATCTTTTGCTTGGTTTCTCAAGCCAATTGAGATTTAGAGGAGGTTTGGTTTTTTTGCTTTTCTCCATACTGTATTTATGGAGTGTTTGTCCACTTGAGAGGTATGGGTTTTGTTTCTGTTTATGATGTGGGATTATTTTTTGTTTCTTCTGAAGTTTTTTTGTTTTTCCAAATTAGAATCTTTTTAAAGAGTGCATCTGTTGAAATCACAATCTTGAAAATGGCCCTGATACTCTGCCACCCTGGGAAAGAAAACAAAAAAGTCAGAAGCCAAAAAACTGTTTCATATGCTGGGCTGAGAATTATGCTTTCTGCTAAGTTAAGAAATTAATGTGCACATAAAACTCGAACTGAATATCCATGTTTCTTTGTGGATAAAAATGACAAGTTCACAGTTTTATTTCCTGGCTGTCTTCACTGCAGAATTAGCTCCTTTTAGCATTAGCCACTCTTTGAGTAATACTCAAGCTGCACAGAGGACTGACGTTGGCACAGATGACTTACTGCTATCTTGAGTGGTAATGTCCTTAGAAGCCAGCCAGCTCATGTTAATGGTTTTCACATCTGGGCTTTCACATCTGGGCTATCTCGTACAGTTACACTGGAGATCGCTGCTGGTCTGAAGAACAATGTCAGCAGGCTGTGGTAGCCTTCATCACTGGCGCTCCCCTCCTTCTGTCCTCACTCCTGGGCGTGGTTTTGGGTCTGCAGCACATTCTTGGGGGTTTGTGCAGTTGTTCCCTGTTTGTGAGAGTTTTGGGAAAACCTGTTTCCTTTTTAAGGAGAGTTATGGGAAGGACTCTGAGAGACTTCTAACACTGTCCTGCCGTGGCTACCACAAACCCAAGTTACACCAAACCCAGTTGCAGTGGGACCAGCAGTGTAACCATTGCCCATAGGAGCAGGAGCTGGCCTAGGCATACCTGGGCTGGAAGAAGGTGTCTAGCAGATAAAACATGGTTAGCTGTGCAGTGTAGATATCCCTTATGGAGAACAATCAAATTATAATTTGAATTAACTCCTCAGGGAGGATGAACCCTTCAGCTTTGATGGGGTGTTGAGCAACCTGATGGAGTTAGGGTGGCTAACAAGGCTTGGAGTTCCATTGCCTGGCAGTACCGTGAGATCTAGACCAGATAGACAGTGACTAGACTGTTCCAGCAGCCTGAAATCACACAGTCAAGACAAAGCTCCTGTAATGAGAAAAATTAAAGGATACATCTGTTACTGTGGTTTTTGGTCTTGAGTGCCAGTCATTCATGCCGTGAGTCTAGGGTGTTCATTCCCACATGAGCTACATGGCATTGCGTACCCACTTTTTCATGCACTTGGCGAGGGGAGGTGTCACTGTGCAATGCATATGGTAGGGGAGAAGTGGGATCTGGAGTCCTTCTAAATACTTGTTCATCCGCTTTTCTTAGAGTAGCTTAATTTATAATTCTAATTACTTAGATGCCTCTCCAGACACGTATGTGTGACAATCAGGAATGAGTAGACATGGAAAAAGGGAATTTGGCCAGCTTTAAAATCCCAAGTGTATGAAAGGTTGTACAATATATTCAAATCAAAACCAAGAATGCAGCAGACTGAGAAAACAGGAAGGGGGAAGCATATTTAAAGTCTTGACAGTGACAAGGAGTTACGTACAAATGTACCCAAGAAAACGATTCAGTTCTCCATCAGCTTTTCCTTTTAATTCTGCTGTTAAGTGAGTCTTATCTACTGCTTGAGGAAATGCCTATTTTCTTGCAAAACACATCTCTCAACTGGAGGCTAGCAGCACTTGCAGCACTGTAGAAATGATCCTCAGTGGAAACCAGCTGAGCTACAGAAAGATTCCTCTGAACTTTCACTGCAAAGTAAATTGTCCCTAATTTGTAGAGAATGCATTCCCTCCTTCTTGCTGGTACTGAAAACTGGTCTTGGGTTACTGCAAAATGCGGTATTTTCTGTAAGATGCATCAGATTCCAGTCAAGCAGTCAGGCCCACCCTTTGGCCATGAGAGTTTCAGCTGGGCTTTGCGTAAGTAGAAAGGCAGAGGTAACTTCTTCGGGACCTGATGGCTACTTCAGAGGTTCAACTGGACCACAGTTGGTTTGCTTTTGGTTATGAACTTTTAAATTTGTCAAAAGGGAAATTATTTCCCTAGCTAGGGAGCTGCTTGCTTTGCTTGTTTGGCTAAAGTTTGTTCTTCATTACCTTTCATTTTTCTGATGCTATGTATTCTTTTTAATCTGGCCTATGGTCAGATTGAATTGTGCCTGAAATATGTTTTGTAAACGAGAATACAGTCCTCTGGATTTGGAGGTTCATTCTACTCTTCTTAAGTGCACGATACTCCTTGTGATAGTAATAGGAGTTGCATGTGCAAATGCTTTTCTTTCCAGTAGTTAACTCTGTTTTCCATAGGAGAGGCTTGCATTTAGATAGACTTCATAGTTTGGATGTTTAAAAATGAATTCATCCATCAGTAGGATGTTTAAAAATAAATTTTGATAACTGTAACTAACACAATGGACATCTTTTACATGCTGATGTGTAATTTGACATCTACCAAGGTGAACAGCCTGAAATTCTTGTTCTACCTAATGCTGTGGAGTCATTAAAACTACAGTGTTCTATAGCCAGCCTATAGACTATCCTATAGTCTATTTGCATTAACATCTCCAGTAGTGAGCAGTGTATTCATAATTAATTTAGTTGGGAAAATAGGGAATATTCCTACAAGGGAGGCATCTAACCCAATTTCTTTCTTTTTTCTTTTTTTTTTCCCATGTACTCTTCATTTTGCTGTACCAGGTAACTGAGGACGAACATGTTGTTGTAAGGCCACTGGTGGGAAAACCCCTGAAAAATATACTTGTCCATAAAGGTTTTTTGTGGAGACATTCTTGGATTGCACTTTTGCAGATGGAAGAATATGTACATAGCAAATGAATGTTGATGAAATTAAAATAATTGGTTATGATATCATTTGCGTGTGTTGTTAGAGAATATTTTGTTGTGACTTCTCTGTATTAAAAAGTAATAAATACCAGACAGCTAATGGTGTGGGTTCCTTTCCTCCTTCTTCTCTTGACTAGTTTCTTACACCTGCTCTTTTATAGAGAGACTTACTCTAGTTGCCTTAAGTATTAAAGGGCACAGTGAAAACTGGTTTTCAGTGTCAATTAAAATGAAGGTTTGATGTAGTCATTTTGAAGACTGCTGTACTAAAAAGGTGGTGGTGAGGGGGGTGACATGTCCCCTTGCAAAACAGAAGTCCTGTTCGCTTTGTTGACATTGGAAATGCTCCTCCTGCAGTGTAGCATGTCCTGCAGGAGCCGTTTCGGGAACACCCATGTGCTGCGCTGGCCGTTGCCAGTGGGGTTGAATAGAGGACAGAGTGCTGAATCCTTCACTTCTGGTGGAGTCTGTTAATGGAAATATGCCGTCTGGTGCCTGAGAAATCTCAGAAGGGCTTCTGTAGGGGAGAACGCAATACGGTAGCACTAGGCAAAAGGGTTTCCCATGTTACGACTGAACGCTTCATCTCTGAAACCCTGATGCAAGGGAGGGAGACTCAAATCCTTGCTTCCTGTGTAAGGTTTTTAGTAGTCTGACTAATCATCTAAGCATACATTTTAGCAAACCTTGCTCCATATGCTTACAGCATGATTTTTCAGCCTTTGTGTATTACCACAGAGAAGTTCGGGAAGGATGTGAATGGTGAAGGCAGTCTGGACTTAGAAAAGTAGAGCAAATACTGCCATGGGGGAAGGAGGGCCAAGGCTCAAGAGAGATGAGGTGTGATTTGGAGATCAGAAACACTGTCTGAAGAGCCAGCCATAGCTGTTCAGGTTACATTTTGGAAGTGGATAGTGTGGCTGGCTTGAATAACCTTGAAGCTGAAAAACTGTGTGTTGTGTTGATTGTGAAAGGCACTCTGGACAGCTGCCTCTTAAAATATGAAGATCTGTTTATGAGGTGGAAATGTAAATAAGCTACCATCATGTAATTGCAAGGGAATGCAGCGATTCCATATCGATATTTTGCTGAAGGGATCCTAGATCATGGTTTAATCCTTAAGCCTATGTGTGAAAACTAAATGAGAACTAATATTTTGAGGAGACTGTTCCCCTAGTTTAATTACTGCAGTTTTTCCTACTTTTGGTACTGAGCACTAAACTGCAGAACTTCAGGTTTGATCTGCTGCGGTAATTACTGTGTTGCTAAAAGAAACTGAATAGCATTGTGAGAATGTGGAGGAAAGAAAAAGTCACTGAAAAAAAGCTTTTCAAGCTGTTACATGATATAGTATGTAGTTAAAATAGGGGTGGCGCAGGCAAATTGGGTTAGGAGCATGCCTGGGCTCATGTTCCTGCTGGAGGCATCCCTGATTTTATCAGAGGAGGGGAATGAACTATTCAGGCTGCATATGTGTGTGGGTGTGTGCACCTAAAAATACATGTCCAGGTTTCACACAGCTATATTTGTATTTGATTTGTAGTCTGACAGTATTCTGTGAAACAACTTCTGTTCATTTTGATGCTAGTAAAACCTGGCCATATAAAATAAAACCTGCTTTCCTGTTAAGGCTGCAGCTGCTGTGCTTTGTCATTGACTTGGTATATTAGTATTTTTTGGCCTTAAATACGTGTATTAGTCACTGGGTTTCCTGCACATTTGCTTTTCATTCAGTGATGTCCAACCAACATCAACAGGATGTGCAGAGAAACTCCAGTGGCCGGTATAGCTCCTTAACCCACAGACCGCCTGATGCAATGCTCACGTCAGCAAAGCTTGCAGGGCTGAACCAGCTGTGGTGGCATCCAGGACTAGCTCTCAAGCCATGTTCCAAGAAGAAATTTGCTCTTTCCTCCCATGAAGAAAAACATCTCATTTTTGTAATGTAGCTGCCTGGAGTGCTGTATATTCAAGAGTTTATGTCTGCTCCTTTATATAATATAACCCCGAAGCTACTCCCTTTTGTTAAACGTGCACTGCACTTGTTTTCTTATGAGAAAAACACGTGTGCAGATCAATCCATCTTGCTGCTTCTGTGTCCCATTTTCCTGGTTACATACTCATTTAACGAGCAGTTGAAAAAATAAAAAGCTCCGGAAGGATCTTTTCAAAATAAAAATCTCCCTGGTTATCCAGACAGAGTTACAGAATAACAAATCAATGCTGCCTTTGTATGATGCCTGCATGACTCTTACTAATATAAGGATCATAGCTGTGGAATGGAGTCTTTGGAGATAGAAGGTAATCCGGCTATAAAATCAAGGAGACTTAATAATATAAATTGCCAATTGCCCAATACTTCTGCCCTTTTTTTTTTTTTTCTTCTTTTTTTTTTTTTCCAGTGCCTGAGCTTTTAGATGAGTTTGGCTCCAACCTAAGTAATACATTGTGTTTGGAATGTGATTAATAGTAGGCTCAGTTTAATTGCCTGGGACTTGTTCTAAGAAACATCCCTGCTAGCTGATTACTTGTATAATGTTCACAAACCTTCCAATCCCCACATGACAAATTGATCCTTTTGTATTCATATGTTTAGGAAGCATCATTCTATTGGCACAAACCACAAATACTAGTTGAAGATACTCGGCGGTTCTGAGCTGAGCTCTTCTTTTCCCGTGTCTTCTGTAAGACCTGGAGGCAGACAGCACCTCTGAGATCAGAGGCAAGAGGAGGATCAAGAAACTGAATCAGAATCAAGGATCAACATTTTAATAACGAGGGAATACTTTCTTTAAAGCTTTGTTTAAATGATTGCTATGGTTGCAAGCTCTGTAACCAGGATACTCCAGTTACACAAATAGTAATTGAGTTTAGCCTGCTTTTCAATCTCAATTTTCTGCCAAAGAATATATTGAACTGCGTGGGAGTCTTTCCTCGCCGTCGGGCAGCCTTTCCCATTGGCGCAGTCAGCGCTAGGTGGGCTGGCCGGCCTGACGGCGGAAAGGGAGCAGGCTGCAGACCTTGGCGTCCGGCCGGGGAGGACATGGGAACTGAACGGTCGGTAGCAAAATACGGCGCAAGCTGTAATCCAGTGCTGAAGGCAGTGCAGCAGCTTGGCTGGTCGGAGTACAAGTGCAGAGTAAGGGGCGTTTTCTGGCAAAAGTTTTATGGCAGACTTTCCTGATGTTTTTGTAAGCAGTGCTTGTACCTTGTTCAATTTAACTTCCTGGGGCTGTGACTGGGAGAGTCCCTGTTCTGCTTCTTCACCTCTTCCCTCCCACCTGTGCTGGGGCATGGACCTGGCTCCTTCCAGACCCACCGAGCTGGCTCGGCACCTCAGTGCTTGCAGGTACAGCATGCAACGCGTAGAGGCTGAAGCCAGCCCTGGAGAGGGCCAGCATGGGTATGACTGAGCTGAGTGATTTTGCCTCTCTGTTCTGCCTCCCTCAACTGTAATATGCTTGTGACCTGCTTCTGAGGACTATTTATCTTAAAGGTTTGCATGGAAAAGGAAGGAAAAGAGGAATGACCCTTAACTGCCCCTACTGCTGCATGTCAATGGCATAATACCTGTTGCCCAGGGGAACATAAAGCATCGCGAGCTTGCTCAAGTTCCCTGCGCCACACGGATGTCTCGTGAGGGTCCTTGCTTCATTACTCATGCACTGGAAGAAGATCGGTGGGGGCATACTGTTACTGCTGTGATGTGCCTGCTTAGTGCGAGGCATTGTGCCCATGGAGGTGGAGCAGCTATGCAGCAGGTGGAGCAGGATCGCCCAGGCATCTTTCTGCTCTTTGGGAAGATCCTAATAGAAGGAGCTTTCAAGGAGCTGCCCGTCTGTGGCTGGAACAAAGGAGAAAGGAGTGCTTGCAGCAGAGCTGGGAAGCCAAGCCAGGATTTTGGCAATGTAGCTGTCCTCTGTCTCCTGAAGTCCGTGGAAATGGTGGTGTGCCTGTTTATGCCAGAAGAGGATTTCTACTAGCGCTTCAGATAATTGCTGGACATCAGAAATTCAGAGTATAGGTATTGCTGAGAACAAGCACTTTATACATTACTTGTCATGTGTTTGGCAGATCTCTCATTAACAAGGAGTTCTTAATAAGAATTATAATGTTTTTATTAATGAGGAATTACCCTCTAAATCCCTTTCACAGGAAGAAAAGAATCAGAAATCTGACTCATACAGTAAGGTGAGGACATTTGTCTGAAGGCTGAAGGCATGAAAGAGGTGATGGGAGAATTAACAGTTCGCTTTCCCTCTGGAGAGCATACAGCAGAGCATGGCTGCAGGGAGGAATGTCCTGACGCAACAGACTGGGGGAAAGGTGGACTTAACATTTTGGTGAAGATGGGGAGAGCTTCAGTGAAGGTCTTTGATGACTAGTTTAGTTTACTTGCAATATAAAATTTGGCTTGGGAGAAACTGTTGTCAAGTACAAAGGGCTTCCTTTGGTCTCTCTTTCTTGTCATTACCATCACTAGGAGTTAATACCGGTAGCACTGAGCACAGCCCAGTGCAAGAACACCTAGAGAGGGGAGTCTGTGGGTTGCACTCAGCCTTTGCTGAGGATTGTGTCTGCATGCTGGCACTCTCCTCCGCGGGGATGGCAGTGTTGTCGCAGCCTCACTGGAGGTCTGTTATTTGTGTGGATTTTGGCACGCTCTGCATCTGACCTTCTCTAATGAAAATGTGCTGGCAGGAGCAGAGCATGGGAGAGCCCAGCCCTGCTCCGCTCCTGGGCTGAGAGCACGGCTGCCCTGTTGTCCCTTTGCTGCTCGGCTGCCACCTCTGTGCAAACAAACACACACCTACACCTAAAGCAGCTGGACTTTCCAGGCCAGATTATTATTGAATCCTCTCTCCTCACTGCGCTCAGCTGCCGATTAGTGGAAACGTAGTTTTGTGAGCCAAGCCAGAGAGAGTGGGCCAAATTTTAAAGTGGGTGTGTATAATCTTCAGAAAAAATACTGTGCAACTGTGAACTCTCATTTTTTTTTTATTGTTTTGACGGAGGTCAGGGTACAATAATCGTGCATGTGAGAACTTGCACTGGTTTAACTGCATGAATTTGAAAATGGACAGGCATGAACAAGACCCAGAAATGTCTGTACTGCACTTTTGAAAACCTGTAGCGTGGTGGTGAGGACCCCAAAATAAGCCTGACTTTCCTCCATAGTACCGTCGCTCCCTCTGACTGCTGTAGGAGCACACTGTACTGGCACAGTGAAAGGTATTTATTTCAGACAGGCTTTTGAGTCCTTGAGTCAGTAGTGCGAGGGCACAAACCATGTGAACTTCATCATAGTGCCTTAACCTTGCTCCTGGCCTTTGGGACCAAGTAGACACCTCACAAGTCTTAGCAGTTAAGTGGTTAATCATCAGCTGTGGCTGTGACTCTTAGCTAAGTTGTTTCAGCAGAAGTTTGTAAAACAAAAATACATAACCAACAGACTTCAAAATGGTTGTCACACATTTATTGTTCACACTTTTCTGGTTGGAGTACTCCTGGGAGATGCCCTGTAGGGTATGTTTCTGTTCAATGTATTTATCAATGATCTGAATGCAGGAGTTGAATGCACCATTAGCAAGTTTGCTGATAATACCAAACTGGGAGGTGCTGTTGACACTTGAGGCATGAGAGGCCTTGCAGAGGGTTCTAGATAGATTGGAGCATTGGGCAATGATTAACGGGATGAAATTTAACAAGTCCAAATGCTGGATCCTGCACATAGCATGGAGTAATGCTGGGCACAAGTATAAATTGGGAGAGGAGTGGCTGGAGAGCAGCCCTGCAGAAAGGGATCTGGGGGTGCTGGTTGACAGCAGGCTCAATAGGAGCCAGTAGTGTGCCCTGGGAGACAACAGGGCAAACCGCATCCTGGGGTGCATCAAACACAGCTAACCAGCTGGTCAAAAGAGGTGATTATCCCACTGTATTCAGCATTGGCGCGGCCTCACCTCGAGTACAGTGTGCAGTTCTGGGCCCTGCAATTTAAGAAGGATGTGAAGGTCCTTGAATGTGTCCAGAGGAGGGCAACCGCCAAAGCTGGTGAGAGGGCTGGAAGGAATGTCCTATGAGGAGTGGCTGAGGTCCCTGGGTTTGTCTAGTTTGGAGAAAAGGAGGCTGAGGGGTGACCTTGTTGCTCCCTACAGCTTCCTGAGGAGGGGAAGGGGAAAGGGAGGTGTTGATCTCTTCTCCCTGGGATCCAGTGATAGGACACATGGGAGTGGCTCAAAGCTGCACCAGGGGAGGTTTAGACTGGACATCAGGAAGCATTTCTTTACTGAGGGTGGTCAAACACTGGAACAGGTTTCCTAGAGAGGTGGTCAATGCCCCAGGCCTGTCAGTATTTAAGAGACGTTTGGACAATGCCCTTAATAACATGCTTTAACTTTTGGCCAGGCAGTTGGACTAGATGATTGTTGTAGGTCACTTCCAACTGAAATATTCTGTTCTATTCTATTCTATTCTATTCTATTCTATTCTATTCTATTCTATTCTATTCTATTCTCTTCTGTTCTATAGCAGCTTCTCAGTGGTAGGTTGGTATGACAAGGCTGACTTAAGCTTAACCTTTAAGGATTAGAAAAGACTTTTGCTTGTTTTGTTTTCTCTGGTTGAATGTAACACGCACATGGGTGTGCTTTAACCAAGTTCTCGTGGTGCTGCATTTTTGTTCTTACTAATCCTTGTAACATTTTGCCTGGCAAGTAGGAACAGTACATACAGAAAGTTCATACACCTGTGTAAATGTTGTTGTTAACAATTACTACTCTGCTGAGGACTTGGAAAGATTTGCCAAAGCCTCAGGAGAAGAACTTTATCAAGTGTAGGAACCTCAGCTTATGGGGGGTAGGGCCCAAGTAGCTGATGCTGTGTCACACATCCCGTTAGAGCTGCAGCTGCAGGGGGGTGAGGATTTTGCATTCCCAGCGGAGCCGGATGAACCCACCTGTTTGCCAACAGTTGCTCCTCTACTCAGCTGGCACAGCTGCCTACGTAGGCATGGCCCGAGCAAAGCCAGGTCAAAATGATCTGGTTTGCTTGAGCATTTTCTTAACTGAATCTAAAGCTGCCTGATATATTTTCACCAGGCTGGATTAGGAAATGATCACACGAGCTGGTACACTGGCAAAATCGGTGAGGGGTTAAGCTGTGGTGGAGTTCATGGTAAAGTACTGGGAAAACTGGGGGATGAATGGGGAGCAGTGGCTGCTTCACTTGGATAGCAGCAGTTAAAGCAGGCAGGGAACTCACTGCTGCAGTTAAGCATGTATGTGGGCTCTCTTGTCATGAAATAGGGGTGTCCCATGTCATCTCAACAGAAGAAGAGCTGAGTTTGTTCAGCCTGGAGAAGGCTCAGGCGGAATGAACTGTTGTCTTCAACTAATGATGGGAGGCCATGGAAGACAGTGGTGCACAGCAGCAAGGCAAGAGGCCGAGGGCATGGGCTGCACCAAAGAAGATTAGACAGAAGGAAAAAATTTCACTGTGAAGGTAATCAAACATGGTAACAAGCACCCAGAGATGTTCTATCTCTATCCTTGGAAATATTAAAAACTGACAAGACCTGAGCAACCTGATGTAACTTCAAAATTGGTCCTGCTTCTGTTAGGAAGGGGAGGTGACCTCTAGAGGTCCCTACCAACATAAAATATTCTATTATTATAATTTTTTTATGGCATTTTAAATTAGATGAAAGCAATTAATCTTACAGAGAAGTAAATGTTGCTTGCACTCAAAATAACTCACCACCACATTCACTACCCGACTTTTACATGCAGGAAGATGAGGCAGACAGATCATTCATTTGTCTGAGACACAGGGTCCCAAGAGCAGGGATTATAATGCAAACATTGCAGGGGTTTCAGGTGCACAACCTGGTGTCCACATTGTATGTCTCCCTCTGCTACCTACCAGTGCTGATGGGATTCTCCAGGGTGCAGCAAGGATCCCAGCTCCCGGGGGGAGAAGGGCACCAAGCAGAGCAGCGATGTGGCAGCGTGTCCCTGCAGCTGTGGTGTTACAAAGCTTGCACCATTAAAATGCCTTACCACAGCTCTGCAGGTCTATGTGCTTCATAGCTATAACAGAACATGCTACATCATATGATATGTTACATTAATATATAATTAAGATGTTAGTATGGTATATGTTAATTTACTGGTAACTGCGGATGAAGCTGTGTTCCATCAAGAATCTCCGTTGGTACGTGTATAATAGAGATGTAGAAACAGATAATAGCATGAACTGAAGATGTGCAAGGCCTGGGTGGGTTAATGGCAGCCACTGCTCTGCACACACAAGGTAAATGTGATCTTTTATAGAAGGAAAAGTTCACTCTTCTTTCTGGGGTGCCAGCTGAACATACCATGCTGTTGTGTACCATGCTTGTAAATTGCAGTTATTTTAATCTATATTTTAAAGTGTTGTGGGTGTATTTAATGATGCAGAAAATGATAGGTGAAGAGGAATGGGTCGACAGAGGCAGGTGCAGAGAACCGCTGCTGAGTAAGATACCTCTTGAGGTGGCAGGTCCATCTCTTCCTGACCCTATGTCAAGCTGCCATTTCTGTTGTCAAGTCTTTTCTGAACAGACTTTCTAGACGTGCAGAGTAGCACCAGTCAAAAGTGTGGTTTTGTGCAGTGGTCTGGCAGTCTAGCAATGGTCTACAAGCACAAACTTAAAACCAAAACTGTCGCCAGTTAATGTAATTCAGATGTGACCCTGAATTTCAGGAGATAACACTGCATTACCAACCCACAACAAAAGGCTGCTTCTAATAAAAATGGCACGGACCACACTGGTTTTTTTCTTTCTTTGAAACAAATGCCTCATTTTCTTTACATTACATTCAGTCTCCCGTGTAATAGAAAGATGAGTCTTTTGTGTTGTGGGATGCTGTAGTCTATTTAATAGCATGTTGTAGTACAATAAGCAAAGAAAGAAAGAAACTCAGTACATTGATATTGCTGAAGGAATTTGCCAGTTAGGATCTACCAGAATGACTGGGAGCAGAGAAATGATCCTTGAAATCTGAGCAGTCACCTTGCTGCTGGCACATGACCTGTTCTCGTGTGTGAGAACCCAGGGTGTCCGTACAGAGGCGCGAGAGCTTTCATTTTCTTTGTGAGCAGAAGATGTAACACACAGTTCCAAACGCTGGAGCTGGTCATTATCATTGTGTGTTGGATATTGTGTCTTCCCTGTCTTTTGTGTAGAGGGTCAGACTGAGATTTAAAATACAACTTTTCAATTTCTGTTTTCACTCCAGGAGATATCTGCTAAAATAGTCAATGGAAAGACTACCATTAACTCTGAGAACAGCATTATGCTCCAGAGTTAACGTCCAAATGTGTGGATTCCTTTATGAGCAAAGGATGGGTGAAGTTCAATTAGCAGTTATTGTGACCAGAATTCAGGTCATAGTTTCATGAGATACTGTCAAACCCCCCCCCAACTGGATCACTGCAATGATCTGAGTTAAAATTAGCTCGTCTTGGTGGTGGTGGTAGGGTATTTTTAACCTGAATCGTTTGAGCGACCCAGTTCAAGTGTAGCCGTGCAGCAGCACGCTGGCGAGGGCAGTGGGTGCAGCGCATGGATGGGAGCGATGCCCTTAACAGGGGTACGGGAAGAAGCTGTAAGTCATGTTACTGCTAGAGCCGTCATTTTATTTTTAATTCTGTGAAAACTGGTGGAAACACCTGGGAAGAGAGAGCTGAGTAACATGATGACTAGCACAACTTGACTCTCCCCTTGGGACTTGCTCAAGGTTTTTTTCTGTGTACCGTTGCGGTGACACTGGAGGTGTTCAGCTTGCGACTTTGATTTTCAGAAACTGAACTAGCTGGCAGTTTGTAGGCTGAAGCTTTCTGGTGTTAACCATAGGGCACTGGGACCACCTAAACTGAGAAGACAGAAATTCCAGAAAACCAATGAATCTCAGCAAATGCTGAATTTAAAAATGCTGTTGCTTTTTTTGTTGTTTTTTTTAGTAATACCCTCCAAAGGGATGGATTGAAAAGAGGACTGAGCATCACGGTGCTCAACTTTAACATTGCTGACACCTGGTAAATCACGGAACAATAAAGCTAGGAGGGACCTTGAAAGGTTCCCTGTCTGGGTGAGGTCTGGTGTGGTCCATGTGCCTGAACCGCACCACCCAGCTCTCCCAGCCCTGTTATTTTGGTAAAGTACCGGGCCCTGTGTCCACAGCATGCCTCACTGACCTGGCACGTGGTGATGGGACCACAGAGATCTCTCCAGTCCCCTGGTGCCTAGACCATAACCCTTTCTTTAAGGGGTCCCTGGTGTCGTATAGCACACCTTTTCCCTCTGGGCTGCAAAGGCAGATGTTGCCACAGCCTGCCATTCAAGGTAGGGTTTTTTTGGCCTAGAAAACTGCCCAGCTTTGCAAACTGGAAGTGATGTGAAATAAGAGTGATCTGCCAGAGGAGCTCTTCACGGCCTGAGTGTTACTGATGTGCAGGGGCACATGGATGCTCAAAAGCCTTCAGCTCCTCTCAGCTTCCGCACTGAGTGAAACACTAGCACCCCGACCCCGTAGTAAGCCAGTTTTGGGAGCCACACCAGCAAAGTAATATTTTTTTTTCTTTTGCAAGATTGGTTTTCTGTCAGGTTAAACCCCAAGCCAGCCACAGCTGGGTCAGAGGGGTGCCAGCACCCAAATAGGAGAGGAGGCTGTGATATCCAGCAGAAGTGAGGCAAGGAGGACTCATTTGGTGTTAGCTAGTCTTTAAAAAATAACAAATACCCTGCTGCTCACAACAGTCATCCATCTGGTCCTGTATTCTGTCTCTGGCTGTGGCAATAGGAAGATTGCATCCTGGCCTGTATCAGGAACAGTGTGGCCAGCAGGAACAGGGAGGTGGTTGTTCCCCTGTACTCGGCACTGGTGAGGCCGCACCTCGAGTACTGTGTTCAGTTTTGGGCCCCTCACGACAGGAAAGACACTGAGGTGCTGGAGCGTGTCCAGAGGAGAGCAACCAAGTTGGTGAGGGGCCTTGAGCACAAGTCTTATGAGGAGTGGCTGAGGGATCTGGGGCTGTTCAGTCTAGAAAAGAGGAGGCTGAGGGGAGACCTTATCGCTCTCTACAACTACCTGAAAGGGGGTTGTAGTGAGGTGGGTGCTGGTCTCTTCTGTCAGGTGGTTGGAGATAGGACGAGAGGAAATCGCCTCAAGTTGAGGCAAGGGAGATTTAGGTTAGATATTAGGAAAAATTTTTTTACTGAGAGGGTTGTCAAACATTGGAATGGGCTGCCCAGGGAAGTGGTTGAGTCACCATCCCTGGAGGTATTCAAAAAGCGAGTGGACAGGGTACTCCAGGGCATGGTTTAGGGGGCATGGTTAATGGTTGGACTCGATGATCTCAAAGGTCTTTTCCAACCGAAATGATTCTATGATTCTATGATTCTATGATCACACTTCAGGTAGCGCTGCGATTAAGTAGTAAGTGAGCAGGATTTTGGTACATCTGAGCTGACCTAGTAGCTTGCTGCAGCCACAAGGACTGTTCCTACTTTAACCATTGGCACTCTAACATGCTGGAAAAAAATCCTTTTCTCCTTAGTTGGATTACTTTTCTGTTGGGCTAGTGAGTTAGATCAGTTCATGAGAGAGCCTGACAAGCGCTGGAGCGGGGGCAGAGGAGAGTCTGCAGAGCCATAAGCTGATGAGAGGAGCAGGACCTCCCCTGTTGTGGAGACAAGAAAGCTGTTGCAACAGCTTAAACGGTATTGTCAGCCCTGGCCTAGATCTCATGTGAAATGAAACCTGAATCTAATCATATTTTGTTCTATTTTTAACAAGGACTATCCAGCAAGCTGCAGCAAGCAGAATAGGTTTAGACCCGTCATTGGGTGGGAGAAGTGTGAGAAAGAGCAAAGAGCTGCAGGAAGTAGGTAAAGTGGTTGAAGAAATGGTGCTCTGCCTTTCACCCTTTCTGAGGAGAGGATGTGAGCTGGAGCACTGCAGCACTTGGTGTTTGAATGAGCTGCAAAGTGGAGGCCATGGCCACTTGTGGTCACTAAAGATTGCTTTTTTGGCACTTTTCCTAAAAGTAGCTTCATTAAATGCAATGTGTTGGCCAAATTCTAATTGAGTAAATCCATTCTGTCTCTCTCAGGGCCCCTGAAGTATCGGCTGGGTAAAATGTTCACTTCATAGGAACAGAGGACTGGCTAATGGCCCAGTAATTCAGCCCCTTGGATGGGATTCTCATTGGACATCAATGTGTGGAGCTCAGCTGGCTCCAAAGGAGCTACTCTGATTTACACCTGCAAAGAGCTGGACCTTTATTTTCTGCTGATGGCAGCGCCAGAATTATCAGGGCAAGGTACAAAACAATAAGCAATTAGGGAATAAACTGGTCATTGAAAAGGTTTCTTTCTATTACCGGACAGTTAATGGTTAGATTCTGCTCTGAAGGTTTGTACCTAGTGAAAGCCTCTGCCCTAACTCTCTGTATTTCTGCAGTGTATTGCTGTTGTGTTGCAGAACTTACTTTCTTGATCAGTGAACATGGGCTGTTTTCTTCATCTCTTCTTTGTCTCATGGCTCATGGCCACAAGGTGCAACATCTTAGCCCAACTTTAGAATCCTTTTTTGTGCTGAGCATAGAGAGTTTTGCTAAGGCTGCCTTTCTCTCAGGCTGGATTGCAAGTATTTCATCTGCACCTCGAAGCCGAAGCCTACTAACTTTGTCAGAGACAGACTTGCACTTTAGCCTCTCCCTTTTTTTCTTTTAAGCATATAACTATTTTCAATGGGATAAACAGAGAAAGTAACATCAAATCAGAGATGCATGGGAGAAAAAAAAAAAAAAAAAAAAGCTAGGATCCAAATACAGGGAAATGTAAAGCTTTTCCCAGTCTTCCAGTCAGGGCCACAAGCAGCTGTGACAGGGAGGGAGGATGATGTGGTTGTTCCCTCCTTATGGAACTTCCTTATGGGACACAGAGCACAAGCCTCATTAGGCAACATGAATGGGCGTATGTGCACACCTTCATCACATCCTCAGGGTAAATCCAGGACTGCCCTAGCCTGGATGCGTGACTTCAGTTGCTCTGTCTGGGCATGTTTACATTATGTGGCTCCCTTGCATAGGGGCAAAGACCAAAGAGCATTCCCTTTAGACCCTTGACCATACACATGTGATTTAGATATTGTAAAATACACTATTCTGGGCTCCTTGAACCATTACCTCTTTTGGCTCTTCATATGCCCTTTCTTTCAGATGATCTCCAAATACAAGAGGGAGTGTGGAAGCTACTTTGCTGATGTTGAAAATTGCTCACAAATGGCATATACTCTGGCATCATTCTTTGCCACCCCTCTCCCAAGCTCAGGACCGAAATGTAAGAACCTCTGCCACTCCTCGCCGTGCTGGCGGAGGGGGAGCTGGCCCATGGTTTGTTCAGCTGTCTGTGGCCCACAAGCAATTACCACTTGACTCGCTGCGTTGGGTCAAGTGTGATGAGCGGCCAGGGCTGCAGGGTGACCTGAGCTATCAGCCATGGGAAGCTGTGAGCTGGTGGGGACTGTGGATGTTGACATTTCTGGGTTTCCCTGGGGTCTGAGCGCTGGCCCAGCACCGTCCTGCCACAGCCACAACCATCGTCTCCTCCTGCATCTTTGAAAGGGATGTGATAAGTCTTTTCTAAGTAGAAAAACCAGCATTGCACAGTAGTGAACCATGTAAGTGCAAAAAATTCAGGGGAAGGGGAGCTCGCCAGTGCAGCAAACACCCTTTCTCCATGTCTGCCCTTCCCTGTCCTCCCAGCTCCCTCATCCAGCTGGCATGTGCTGCATTGCTGGGCAGGCTGACTCGCGGGCAGGGTTATCTCCATTCCTTATGCTTGCCCCTTGGCTCAGCAAAGGCCATGGGTGAACGTCAGTATGAACGGCAACGCAGGGGTAGTGTGTGGGCCTGGGAGAGGATCAAGTCCTGCTGCTATTTCCTAATAAAGTAAAAAGAAAAGTCTAAATTCAATACTGATGAGTACAATGATGTTCATTGCAAAGAGAGAGGGGCAGTATGAATCCGGAGACCACTGCATATGTGGTTGATTGCAATCTGATTGAGAAAGTGAATTTAAAGATGACATTAATAGTGAAACCTATAATGAAAGTTTCACTGTATTTTACCATACGTCCCTGTTCTGGGTCACTTGCAGTATTGCTGCAGTTCTGTCATCTGGATTGTATATTCCACGCCTGCGTCTACTTCTGTTCAGTTTTGTGGGAAAAGTTAAGCTGAAACAGATCAGCTGTTTCTTACTAATCACTCATCAACAAGATTTATCATTACTGTGGTCTGCCACGGGGTTCAGAAATTAGGTGAGAGGGTCATGTTAGCATCATGGATGTGATTATAGCTGTCATCATGAAAATCCCCTCACATTTGGATAAACTCAGGGTTATTGAAAAATGTTGTATTTTACATATTCAGCAGGGGAGCTGTTAAATTTTTGAGGTGACAAAGGTCAGACATGCAGAAAGGGTAAATATTTTTGTTCTTTCCTTGCAACTTCTGTAAATAAAGGCTGTTGCTGGTTTGGAAGCAGCGCAGCAATGGATGGTTTTAGTAAGGAGGATATAGCTACCATCACCACCTTTCCTCGCCCCCAAATCTGTGCCTGGTGGTATGGGAATAACTGTGAAATAAAAGCAAGACTGAAGGAAGCAACCACAGCACACACCAGGATTGATGAGACTGGCAGTATCAGTAGGACAATGATGATAAGGATGAACAGCAGGGAAGACACATGTCTCACTGCTACTTACTGCCTCCGAATGATCACAGAAGCGTAGTGGATTTCTGTGTCTTGAGTGTGGAGGTACCTGAGGGAAGTGCAGCAGAGCTGACGTACAGACTGCAGTCCCAAAGACTTTTCACAAGGACACTGCTACCATGCAGAGGCAGTTTTGTATTGGGTACCAGTACAAGAAGAGAGCAAGTGGAGGCCAGCAATTAATGTTGAAGAAGAATGAGAGAAAGTAGGTTAACACACAGAAATCTGTGATGGTGATGGTGGTTTAAACTGCCAGTCTGAAGCAAGGGATGACGAACAGGTGCATGGTTAAAATTTATGGATTTTCTGCCTCTACAGAGGGTACTCCAGTCTCCCACAGCTCTATAGGCCAGGAGATTACACATAAACCATCCCCATAGTTTGACTCTAAATGTTCTATCCAGCCTGGGATCAGCCAGAATTTTCCCTGCAATTTTTTTCTCCCAACTCTTGCAAACACGTGAGGCCAAATCCTGGAACTAAAAGCCGGCAGGATCACTGTCCTGTGCTTTCAGTGTTGTATGTATGCACTGAGAATGAGGAGGAAACTGCTGGGATAAAATGCAGTTGGTAGATGGTATGGAAGAAGAGAAGCAACAGGTATGTGGGTAGAAACTCACAGAGTAATAGGAATTGCAAGTATATGAGTGCCATTTTAGATGCAAGAATTAAAAGGGTCAAAACGAGGAAGGTGTAATAGAGTGGGAGTGATTTTCCCAGAAGGCTGTGTAATTATTCATGAGGGATGATGCTGTAAGAATCAATCATGACTATGTAGGAAGTTTTTATCTGTAGGATGCTTGTCTCCCTGCTTGCTGAAGTTGGAAGGTATGAGGCAACAATTATGTAATTAAAGATGCGACCATAATGATTATGCAAAATGGAACCAGTTAAAGTTGCAAGGCTATGTCGACCATTATTATTATGTAATTGAATATTTGAATGTATAAGAAAATTTCAACAATTAAAGGCATTCTAAGGGCCTACTTGAAGAAAAAGAAGTTGGTTTCATGCAGGTAATTACTAAAATGGCAACAGAATCAAACAAGACCAAGAAAGAAAAAAAAACATTAACAGGTATATAAATTGCATTAATTTTAAAAGTCACCCTAACAACAAACAAAACTCGTACTTGTAATAGAAACTATATTTCTACAGACTTAAGTCAATGGAAACTAAAAAAAGTAAATCAGGTGAGTATAACTCTTTATCTTAGGATAAGGATTTGTTATAGGTTAACATTTTCACAGGCACATAACCGGCTTGGTTTGCAGAGATGACCATTCGCTTAGGGCTTGGAATCTGAACGTTTGATGGGATTCATCTTGCCTAATTTAGACACCTAATAAAAGACATTTTAAATTTAAGCTAGTTGTCTTAGACTGGCTCTAGAATCAGTGAAGAGAAATGGCATCTTCAGAGAGAAAGTAATTTCTTCTGTCTTGGATGCCAGTCTTACCATGAGATGACTTGTCCTTGAAAGATGCCTATTCTTCTCTACTGCTTGTAAAAGGAGCTTAAGGTAACTAAGACTGAATGATCTACTTTCAGGTGATTAAAAACATGAAATAAATCCTGTCAGTCTTGGTATCTAACATAAGGCATCCACATTTGAAAACTGTACCTGTAATAGCTACTCCTAAGGCCATATCAAAACAAACTGTTGCAAATCATGCTCTGTATGCTGCAATGGTTAGCTCTCGAAAAGGCTGGAGCAAGCAGTGCAGACACAGACATACTTAACCCATGTGAGGGCCATGTTGGCAGTAAGCAAATATTTAAACCCCACTTCTGGAGGGTGGTGCGCTGGAAGGACGCTGTGACCACAGTCTCCCACGGTCTGCCCAAGATGCTGTCTTTTCTCTTGGTTCACCTGTATTTCATCTCTAGCTTGAGTAAGTCACTCTGTCTTCAGGTGCTTCTTGGGATTCGTCTACAAACAGGGGTTGGTTTGCTTGTAACATTTCCCTTTCCAGCCTCTGGACATCTTGTTTAATTGCCCATTTCAAATTCTTAAGCTATCCAGCTCAGATTCCAGAAGGCCTAGACTGAATTCGGAGGAAGGGCATGAGAAACAAGAAATGTGCCAACAGGATTTTTTTAGCCTTCTTCCAAAAAGCCTTCTTAATCTCCTTGCTTGAGACCATACAGCAGTCTGGGTAGGTACCCTCTCCCACCCCCTTCCTTCTTCATCTTTGTTCTTGGTGCCAGAATCAACCAGTTTCTGACGAGGTGGCTACATTATTAAGCAGCGGTGTGTTGGCAGGCAGACAAGAAAAGCTGGTTAGGCAAGAGAGGGGATGAGGATGTAGCGAGTCTTGGAAGGTGTCTGTGAGAGGGATTCCTGCTTTCCTGGTACCTATTTGCATCTGGGCTATTTACTTGTGCTCCACGCCAATGAACGGGGCGACGGGCGAGTGTGCTCACCCTTCTCCTGGGAGCATCAGCACATGCCGCAGGGCCAGGAGGAAGCTGTGGCGAAGAGGTTCGTGTGGCTGTGACTGGGAGAGATGGCACCGTTCAGAAGCATGATCTCAGGGGTACCTTCTGGAATACATCCTGCTACCTTCTAGTGTATCTCCACTCTGCTTTCTGCTCCTGGCCTAGAAGCTGGGATCTGCAACCAACTGCTGAATTTCCGACCTCATTTGTGAGCTGGAAACAGCTGTCAGCCCCTCTGTTGGGCTCCTGATCCCAAACAGCATGACAAACTAGCAGGTTTCTGTTGGATGCAGAAAGAGAGTTGTGACCCCTACCTTGGGAATTGCCATCAGTTCGGAAATTGCTGCTGTTTTCAATCATTTTATGAGGAATCTAGAAAAGATCTCCCCTCCCCTGCAGTTCTGTTGAAAACAAAACCTCTTTTGGAACATGAAGCAGAAAAGACCAATTCAAGGTAAGGCTAAGAGCTTGTGGGTGTTCAGGCCACAGTGCTGAGTGGTAGTTTACTTGTACAAAAATTCACCTTTTGTTATTGCACCTCTGCTTGGATATGGCTCACCACATCGATGGTTTCACTATTTTACTTTGTAATTACAGATTCACCTCATTTTTTAAAAGCACTGTGTGTCCATGTAGGCCATCTTTTATGCACCGTCATAACAAATAGATGCAATTAATTATGAGTCTTTAAATATATGTATGTGAATTGCAATGATTTTTGAAACATGAAACTTCAACACTTTAAAATTATTTTGCTGAATGAGATGACTCATTATGCCTGGGAAAAAAAGATCCTGTAATTTTGTTGTATTTTCCTATCGTTAAGAAAATATTATGCTTCAAGCAGATGAAGGACAGCAAAATTTGCAGCCCCATTATTACTGGAGAGTGGTAGCAAAGAGAAGTGCATTACATTTACCTACAGATATGTGAGTGTGTTTTAGCACCCACTTTTTGTTTCTCTAAAAAAAAAAGGTATCAATTTAGAGGACAAAGTAGAGCTGTGGTTTGTGGAAGACAAGCCTGGACACACCAGTGTCTTCAATCCACTGCTTCCATGTCTGTGTCCCCTGTTTGCTCTGCAGATTGACCTTGGACAGACCGCTCCGCTGGGTCACCCACACATTCTGCAGCTTTTGGTGGACTTTTCGTGGGTACTGGCATATTCCCAAGGGGAGTGGGCATGTTTTGTGTGGGTGCTGGCACGTTTTCGGGGGTTGCTGGCATGCTTTCAATGGGTTTTGGCATATTCCCAGTGGGTACTGGCACGCTCTCGGGACGTATTGGCGAATTTTCTGTGGGTGTTGGCACCCTTTCTGGGAGCACAGCCATGCTTTTGGTGGGCTTTGGCACGTTCGCGGTGGGCGTTGTCATATTTTCACTGGGCACTGGCGTGCTCCCAGTAGGTGTTGGCGTGTGTTCAGTGGGTGTTGGTGTGCTTGTGCTGGGCTGCTCACAGTGATTCCCGGCCTCTGACCGTGGGGTGAGAGGGGAGGGGAGCTCTGGCACAGGGATGGCACTACATGTTTGAGCGTCACAGGTCTCTGGATTGCTGCTGTTGCTTGGGAGGGACTCCCCTGCCTTGTGGGATACCCTGAAAGCTTCAGCCAGCTCCTTCAGCATCCTCTCATCAGTAGTGCGCAGGTCAATGCTCGACTGCTCAGAGGAGGAAGGGCTGGTATCAGCGTCATCTTCTTCTTCTAAGATGCCATTTCCATTCACCTCTTCAGGGAATTGTGCTTGCTTTATTTTTTTGTACAATTCATTCCTCTCTTCCTGCAGAGCCCGGCAAAGGTTCTCTAGCCTCTGGATTTTCAGCACGAAGCATTCATATTCCTTGGACCTCATGGCTTTCTGTGGTCAAAGACATCAGACAAAGGTGCCAACTGAGTTTGGGTGCATGCAATTCATTGGTGGAACTGGCAATTTAGAAACAATTTGAGATCTAGGCAGCCCTCACAGGACTCTGCCAGGCAGCTGGCTTTCACCAACTGTTCTACAATAACTATGGTCTTTTGTACAGAAGCTTCGAGAGGAAATTCACCCCTGTTACTGCAGTGTATTAGCATTCTCCATACAGATTCAGATCAATTTCACTCAAAAATATTTGCAGGAATAGCTGTTGATGATCTGTAGAGATGGAAGAACATAGTGGATGTGCGTACAGAAGCCTGCCTGGACTTCTGGTGGGTGTGGGTGTGAATTTTGGGGAAAACAAGCTGTATTCTAATTTTTGCTTATTTTGCTTCTAAGTTCTGCGAGACCAGCCTGAATTGGAACATTTTCTTGCTTCTACACCCAGAGAGGAAACAAGAGATACAGAAACCCATAGAAATGCCAATAGCACAGAGCTACAAAACTAACCAGAAAGACCTGGTCCGAGTTCAGTGTAAGTTTGGGGTGAAATTTCAGGCAGCCACTTATCTTATTTGAACGAGTTCCAACACGCTTATGAATTTCCTCTGCAATGCCCCTGTGACAGCATGTTTAAAACTATGGTGAGCCACAGTACTTGCTTTTGGCTCTTAGAGTTTGCCTACACAGGAAGTTAATGAAAGGCGTGAATTTAAAGTTCATTAGCTAGAGCACATTAATTCCCTGGGTGGAGGCTCTTATGCAGAAAGAAAGTAGCGTGAAGTGAACTAATGCCAATTTGCTTCTGTGTGAGAGCATTAACAATCACACATTTTTAGAGCACGTAAAATTCACAGTTACATAATTCAGTTTCTCGTGGATGTAATGAATGTCTCTGCACAATCTAAAAGCCTCAGCAGTTGGGATTGTCTTTTTCTTTAAAGATATCTAATTATCAAGGTAGCTTGAAAAAAAGACCCTTAGATTCAAGAACAAATTTTTCATTGACTTCTGGCAGTTTCAGGTCATCTCATCTCCTAGTTAAAGCTTTATGTGGGGAAGAGGTGCATCCTGAGAAGAAAGACTGCTCACCTCTTCAATCATGTCCAGTAACGCTCTGTTACAGTTCTCAAACCTGGATTTCCATGTAGCAGTATCCTTTTCCAACTTCTTCATTTTCTTTGTCATCTATAGAAGCAGGAGGAAAAGCTGAATCACAACAGGAATTCCATGCTGCAGATGAAATTAGGGCAGCCCTTTTATTCAGGTCTTTGGCTGTCCTCATAACTCTGCTACCAGCAGCTGTAGTGGCTGTGCTAAGTAATAATTTATGATGTTAAGGGATGGATTTAGTTTCAAGTAGCTGCCATATAACTTTCAGCCTGCAGTCTGTAGTCCTAAAGTAGAACCAGTTGATTATGTGGTTAAAAGTATAGCCAACTCCCAGAGTACAAACTATCACAAAAACAAAAGGCAAAGAAAAGGTGGCATTATTCTGTTTGTCCCTTTACCAGACCACAGCGTTAGATTGCTGGGAAGTTAAAGAAGGGCTTGTATCTTCTGAGCCAGCACTGCCAAGGAAGTTCCCTCTGGATTAGTCACCTCTACACTACCTCCAAAACACAACACCGGCTAAATAGCACCATCTTTCCCTTTGGTTTTCTGCAGACTGAACTCTCTGTGAAGATCATTAGAGGTTGCCTGCATCAGGGCACCAGGATTTTGGGCCCTGGTGGCAGAGCAGAACATTGTTTATTATGAAAGTGGGTACAACATGTGGGTGTGTTTGGTTTTTCACTCCCATTCATTACAGGAAATAAGTACACCAGCTGCAAGGAAACAGTCACTTGGGCTTAATGGTGGGATGGTGTTGGTGGGCTTCAGCTCTGCCTACGCGCTCCGGTGGGAAGATGTGTAGCCTATGTCAACCTTTCTGTAGCACTGACAGTCACCCATGAGGCTCTGAGCACTCCTGGAGACACAGGCTGACAAATCCTGCTCCAGACTCCCCCTTTGGTATCTCTGAGGGGTTTATATCCAACCTCCACATTAGGCATATTTACTATTAGGTAAAATGTTTATTCTTGCAGGCAATTTCAGTTTTAGCTGAGAGTGTGAAATGTTCAGCTTGCACTGCTGAAGTCTAAGCTGCTGTCAGTGGTGGCCGAGTGTGCCCCACATCTTATTTGGATGTTGATGAGATTGTTCTCCAAAATGTGCAGAAATGGTCCCATCTCAGATAAAATGATTGCAGTGAGAAATATCAAAATCTGAAAGGAAAGTCTCAAGCACTGAGTTCAGGTATGAGCTGCTACTCACTTTTTCCATCTCCTGTTTGAACGTGGCAAACACTTCATTGCTTTTGGTCAATGTTTTCTGAAATTCTTCAAACCTTTCCGAGTAGAGAGTGATCTGCAGTAACAGAGAAAAAAACCCACAGTAATTTCAGAGTCTCGGGGATGGTGAACTTCTACGTTGGTAGAAGATAATAAAATAAGTACTGTGTCTGGATATGGAAATTAGCTTCTGTTTCGAGACCATGAAGCACAAACCTCAGGGAACTGAAACTCTCTGCATCTTTTTAAGACTGCAAACTTCTATGATTCCTCTGTTGCAGAAAGGTAAACTGAGGAAGAATAGAAAGACCCAGGCCAGTGATTTTAAAAAGACCTTGGAATTATGGGTGCCCTATTATCCTGAATGTTGCAGCTATGGTGTCTCTACACAGGGTGGCCAGAAGCAAAAGAATTCCCTAGGAGTGGAGACTTGTGAAAACATTTCCCTTGGTAACTCTGTGGAGACTTCAAGAGGGCAGCATTAAAGTCTGCAAAGTTTTCCAGTCCCTGCCTTTCCTCACAAGCCCTGTATACTTTTTTTTGTACAATTGTGGCTGACATCTACAGGAAAGGACTCCTAGGATGACCTACAGAATAGAAAACGATAATGTGACCCCTGGGCCATGTCCATGGGCAGGGACTAACCTGTGCTGGTCTGACCACTGATGCTGTGCAGGACCAGGCAGTGGGATTAACTGAAGGTGAGAGCCAGCGTGGTCAGAGCTGTGCCTGAGCTCTAAGCCTTGCTTCACCATGCAGACATTGCCAAATTCCAACTTCAACCTGAGGGAGTAAGCTCTGGCAGGCTTTAGCAGAGGAGCTCAGTACAGCCTGGCTGCCCAGCTGGTTACTTGCCTTCTTGATTACCAAACAAGCCAGGCTGGGAGCTGGGTCCTACCCTGGCTACGCTGCTGCTGATGTCCGAGCGAGCTGGGGGGGGGGAGAGGCATCCGCACATCATGCTGCAGCCACAGTTTTCCCTCTTCCATCTTTCCAATCCCCACTCGGTGGCTCAGGCTGTTGCCAGGAGCTGCACCAGGCAGCACTTGTGCTTCACTGGACTGCACCGTTGAAGAGGAGCATCTCTGGTCCCTTCCTATGTTATCTGGCTTGCACGGTAGCCCCAGCACTGAGCGAAGCCCACTCTTCGTTTCACACCGCCGTGATCCTGCACTGGATTCCTTCAAGCTGCATCCCTGCACTGTGGCTTGAGCAAGCTGAGAGGGCACCTTGTCAGCTCTGTTTTGTAGCCTGCGTGTGGACTGCAGCTGTGGGCAAAGCCAGCAAAGGCAGAGAAAATAAACCCCTGCCAGCCTTTTCTGCCAGTTTCACTTCACTTTGTGAAGCAGAGCAGAAAAAACATCTGCTGCAATGTGCCAGCATTTAAGACTGTTAGGGCTCCATATTTTGCTATCAGTTTACACCTGGTAGCCACCTGAAAGTTCACCTGTGGCTGTATTTTGTCAGTAAACCATATTTTTATATCTAAAATCTGTGGATTTTTTTTTTTAAAAAAGTTCTAAAGATCTGAGGTTAGTTTTCCCATAAGATTTTCTTGTTTTCTGCTTTTTCCATCTTTTTCTGGGTAGGAAAATCACTTTCAAAGCTCCAAAATCATGCAGAACACTATATAGATAAAGCATGGTTATCTGCTCTTTGGAAAAGAAGACCAGCTCCAACTCACCCACTTCCTTCTGGTGCCAGAGCACCCTCAGCAGTGTTTAGGTGATCGGACATTTCATCTGTCCAGCCTGACAGCTCTCATTAGAAAAAGAGTCATTGGTGTAACATGCAGTGGCTGAGGCAGGGTGGGCGCAGAGCAATGGGACATTCAAGAACAGCCTGCAGTATTCAGGCATCTGGCTGGAGGCTAGCTGCCCTCTCCGCACTGGCGGGGAGCTGACTAAATGATTAGCTAGGAGCTTTTATTTTGTGTGGTGCCAGCAAACGCACCCCCTCCCCTGATACTACTCTTCAGTTACTGAGGAAAAGACAATTTAGAAAATGTTGCTAATAGTGGGCTGGGTTTAATTCTGATTTTGAAATCAGATATGGTTATATTATGTTTCATGTTCATTCTGGCTAGTTGATATTATGCCCCTTGTCATGGCCATAACTGCAGTGTACTGTGGATGTGCCCGCGCTAAGTTTAAACTAGGTAGTTACGGTCTCAGTGGCTGTGAATACGGCACTGGCTGCAGCCCTTCCCTGCTGAGCTGGATGAAGGCATGGGAGATTAATCCATGCAGAGCTCTGTGGTGCCCGTGTCGGAGCTAGCTGACGTGAAACTCGCGTGTGTGTATTTATACTAGGCTGTAGCCAGAGCTGTGACCTATGCATAAACAGAAACTCAGAGGGATTTGTTTTAGCAGCCCGAGTGCCACAGCGTAAGCGGGACAATGATACCAAGTGAGTCATTGGGAATAGACATCATGGCTCTAAGGAGAAATGCCTGAGCATCCCAAAGCCAGGCAAGAGAGCAGGGATGGAAGCGAGCAAACCGGGGGTCCTAGCCCAGAGCCATTGTCTTAAAAAAACTCACTTCAATTCTGTGTCTCTGCTTTTCCCTTCCAACATTTGCCTATTGTTTAATTAGATTAAAAACCTTTCAGGTTTGAACAGGGCAAGCTCTGATCTCAGCTGGGGCCCTAGGCAGTACCATAGCACCAAGAATAGCTTCTGCAATTTAAGTTGTTGGGGATTGAGTGCACCCTCAGCAAGTTTGCTGACAACATGAAGCTGTGTGGTGCGGTCGACACGCTGGAGAGAAGGGATGCCATCCAGAGGGACCTTGACAGGCTTGAGAGGTGGGCCCGTGCACATCTCATGAAGTTCAGCAAGGCCAAGTGTAAGGTCCTGCACATGGGTCGGGGCAACCCCAAGCACAAATACAGGCTGGGCGATGAGTGGATTGAGAGCAGCCCTGAGGAGAAGGACTTGGGGGTGTTAGTGGATGAAAGACTGAATATGAGCCAGCAATGTGCGCTCGCAGCCCAGAAAGCCAGTCACATCCTGGGCTGCATCAAGAGAAGTGTGACCAGCAGGTCGAGGGAGGTGATTCTGCCCCTCTACTCTGCTCTCATGAGACCCCACCTGGAGCACTGCGTTCAGCTCTGGGGCCCCCAACATAAGAAACACATGGACCTCTTGGAGCAAGTCCAGAGGAGGGCCATGAGGATGATCAGAGGGCTGGAGCACCTCTCCTATGAAGAGTTGGGGTTGTTCAGCCTGGAGAAGGCTCTGGGGACACCTTACAGCAGCCTTCCAGTACCTAAAGGGGGCCTACAAGAAAGCTGGAGAGGGACTTTTTACAAGGGCATGTAGTGATAGGACAAAGGGTAATGGCTTTAAACTGAAAGAGGGTAGATTTAGATTAGATGTAAGGAAGAAGTTCTTCATTGTGAGGGTGGTGAGGAACAGGTTGCCCCAAGAGGCTGTGGATGCCCCATCCCTGGGAGTGTTCAAGGCCAGGTTGGATGAGGCTTTGAGCAACCTGGTCTAGTGGAAGGTGTCCCTGCCCATAGCAGGGGGCTTGGAACTAGATGATCTTTAAGGCCCCTTCCAAACCATTCTATGATTCTACAAAATTTGAATAAGAAATGTTTCCATAGTGCCTGGGAACAGGCTGTGAGAGCTGTCTCTGACTAGGAGCATGCACTTGTGCTCCTCGGTTAGGGAGATGAGGACCCGCTTGCTGCTGCCCACCACCCACCCAGTGCCCCTGACAGCGTGGGCAGGGAGAGGGGAGGCAGCGCTGCTGCCAGGTGAGAACTTGGAAGTGCAAGGCTTTGGGAAGTGGGGGGCATCTCAGCATTGCCATGCCGCGAGGGTGCTACAGCAAGGGTACCCCTTCGGCCCTGTTATGTTCTTCTCAGTTGCCATAGTGCAGTGATTGCACTACACTGGCTACCAAAAATTAAAGGCCTTGGCTGACTTTCGTCTTCTCGCTTTGTTTCAAAGCACGAAGCTAAAAAAGTCTGCCTAAGCAATATGCGGGGGGAGGATATGCAGTGTCCTGGGAAGCACCACCATGGTTTGGGTGTATTCCCTCAGCTGGTGCCCGATCCCTGTCACCATATGAAGGGCTGGATTTGGCCATCTCAGACACACTGTGCTGCCCAGAGAAAGGGTGGCATGAAGCTGATGTCCCCCGATTCCTTCTGGCTCAAGGAAGCAGTGGGTGTTCATCACCTCCTCTAAAATGGAGTGGTATCTCACCCACTGTAGCAGGCAGTGAGGGCTATATTATGGCTTCTCCTTATCTCACTGACCAATGTCTTCTCATAATTTCTATGCAGCTGTTCCTCTCAGTATCTATTTGCTCTTTTGTGCTGTTTGCATCAAAGACCTCTTTATGCTCTTTCTGTTCTGCACTTGCACAACACCTTGCACAATGGCATCTGGTCCATGAGGGAGGCCCTTCAGTGCTACCATACTGGAAATAATAATAATAATAATAATAATGATGATGTCATTATTCCCAGTAATTCCAAATGGAGGCTGCTGTGTAAGTGACAGAGCTCTCACACTTGAGCAGAACACCTAACTGCATGTTTCATTCCAGCAAGTGGATCACTTAATTTTTGTCTACACAAGTCTGCAAGGGGCAGATGTATTATCAATGCCTTTGCAGACTTCTTTGACTGGATTTTTCTAAAAACAATTTTACCGTTTCAAATGTATGCTTAATATATTCTAGCTTTTATCAATACCTTCAGTTTCATTAAACTGGCTACAGAGGTCTGCCTGCATACAAAACTCTTTCTGGCTGAACATAAAAGTTTAATTAAAACCACCCTGAGAAAATTGGGAGCAGGTTTGCAGTCAGGATAGACTCAGCTGGAGGCCTTTGAGGTTTGATTGCAGAACCTGTCAAACTGGTATCAGCAGCAGTTTATGTGATATTCTTCAGTGCTCTACCAGCTTATCTTAGCCTTTGAAAAAACACGTGAAGGACCAAACCCCTCTTAACGTGTTTCTAGGTTATCAGTTTAACACTAGCCTTTCTTGACTGCTCAACAGGTAGGAATTAGACCATCTACAAAGGTGAAGCTGGAACAACTGTGAGTAAGGGCTAGGAGGGGGCTTCCTGATGGGTGAGGAGATGGGCAGCTGCAGAGGTGCTGAAGGACTGACATCCCCCTCCCCCCCCAAGTTCTGGTGGGGGGGACCTTTCTCACAGACAGGTCAAAGAAGATAAACCTACATGGCTGTTTCTGTAAGTCTAGGAAAATCTACTGATGCTGTCTCTTTTCCATGTGAAAGTCCAGCATGTCATCTTGTGTTCTCACTTGTATTCAAGGTCGATCATTGCACTGCTCTCGAAGTCTAGTATATACTGCCTGTTTCTTGTTTTTACTGCCTTTCATTCCAGTGTGACTCTTAGTGTAACTTTGGCAAGTAATATTGTTTTATTGAATGTTTCAAATTCCAGTAAAGAATTTCTTCCTTATATCTAATCTAAATCTACCCTCTTTCAGTTTAAAGCCATTACCCCTTGTCCTATTACTACAGGCCCTGGTAAAAAAGTCTCTCGCTATCTTTATTATAAGCCCCCTTTAAATATTGAAAGGCTGCAATAAGGTGTCCCCAGAGCCTTCTCTTCTCCAGACTAAACAACTCACATGCCACAGTATGATTTGCAGTATGGGCGTTACCTTACAGTTGGCTTGAAAATAACCCGTTTCCTTTGCAATAGTCTATGGGATGTAGAATGAGGCTAGACGGAATACATAGCAAGTAGTTTGGATACTTTACCTGGAACGTGCCTCATGGGTTAAAAACTGGGAAACAAAGGCACACCATGCAATCACCTCTCCTACTTCACCTGTGCCTGCAGGACAGTCTCTTGTTCCTTTAACATTTTGGCCTGGAGCTTCCATTCTGCAGCTTGGTTCAGGAGCTGTTTTGGGCAACAGAGAGAAAATTGTTAGGTCCCTAGTTCATCAGTTGGAAATCCTCATCCTCCAGCTACATATGCTTCTGCCACTGCTACCTTGATGAGGATTGATCTAACTTTCAGATGAATGTAGTTAAAGGAGTTAGGCAAGACAGAGTATTTAGTGCTATCCTGAGACGTTGAACGGGGCATTTGGTTTCGAAAGGCATATTTGAATAGGAGTTCAAAACCTACTTGGAATGAAGTGTGCAGTACAGTGGGTTCTAAAAGGTGTGGTATTTAACCATATCTTCAACAGACTTCTAGAGAGTGGTTATGATACGTTCTGGCACTTTCATTTCAGCACAGCTCTGGCCAAATTCCTGCTCTCCAATGAAAGGCAAACTCCCTTTTGCATTAATGACCCGGACTTGGCATACAGGCATGGTCACAGTCAGACGTGCCTCAAAAAATCTGCGAGCTTTCAGAAAGGGAATGCATAGTAAATGTCATACATTTACTGGTGTCTGTTATCTTTCGGCTCCATTTGCATTGACATGCCATCAGTGCAGAATCCCAGCTAAGGGTGATAAATGCCTCACTTAGATCAAGCAGGCAGCCCAGGAAGAGCTCGACTGCAGTTGCATCCCTGGCTGCTCATGGGAAGATATGATTCCCTACTTCAAGGTATTTGGCAAAATGACATTCTGATGTGCAGGCTGCAGATGGGAGGGTCAGTCGAGGCTGAATGAATTGTACAAATGAGGTGTACAGAGACTTTTCCAGACTGCAGTTCTGAGTCAGCACTTCCAAAGTACGTAGTAATATTCTAGCAATTGGTTTAATCTGAAAGCAGGAAACATTTACTGAAGTGTTAAAGAAATGTGCCTATCACCTACCAAACATTTATAAAGCATTTTACTGGCTAGGCCAAATGTATTTTAGAAAAAGAATGCTAATGATAGCTTGAGAAATGAGATATAAACAAGTTAGTTTACCCCAGGACTTCCTTCTGTTGGATTAAATTGTACTGTTTAAAATAGCACAGTTGGGCTCTGAAAATATACTGAAAATAAAAGTACTGTGTAAGTCAATAGATCCTAATCTCATATTGGAGGTGAAAGGTGAGTAGAACCACATGCAGAAAATGTATTTGATCCCTAGTAAAAACTTTTATTCTAACCATTTTGTTGGAAATAACACATGTAAACTACTTGAATATCACCTGGCAAAAGAGCTGAGGGTGTACCCTACAAATGCTGACTGAACAACATAATGAATTCCCTCCCTGTCTCTAGCTACTTGTGGCACAAAGACTATCTGAATTAGACTTGTTGCCCATATATATATATATATATAAGGTCTAGAAAAATATTTCTTCCATCAATTTGGCCTTTTGATATGGACCCATTGAATTTTTACCATCTACAATTTCCTAGACAAGAATGTTTTACAGCTCAAGTATGCATTGTATGAAGAAATACCACGTTCTGTTTGTTTTATACTTGCCTCTTAATATTTATTTTGAGAATTTAATTTGATGTTTGGTTCAATGGAGATAAGTCAAATTCTTGAGTTTAGATCTTGTTGGCTAAAATTTCAAATAGGTTGTGTCACAGCAAGTAAAAAGAGATGGTATCAGTAGGCCTAGGTTAAATGAGCCTCAGTTCATGCATTTGTTTTCTTGGGAGAGGGTATGTTTTACACACACAAACATAATTAATTTTTTTTAAGTTTGGATGAAATCTGGATTTTTAAGTTTCACGTTTCTTTGATATCTAATGAAAAGTGCTTTGAAAACCTTCAGAGCTACCCAGTCTCTAGGCCAGTCATTACTTCCAAGAACTGGGCTTTTATCTGTACTGCTTAAATCTCAGCTAGGATTACCTTCGTACCCAGTGTGCCTGGGACAATGAAAAGGTCCCACCTCCTGCACCATGTCTTCTGCCACAGCACAAGAGATGGACAGAAAAGGCAAAGAAAAGTTGCTTCTTTTGCCTGGTAATGAAATCCTTCTTCTCTCCTATTGCCCCACATAGCTTCTGCAGCCAGTAAAAATCCAAGAGTTAATACACTCTTCTGTAATGGAAGCAAGCCACAGAGAGGCTTGCTCAAATTAGCATGTGCTCTTATGCAGCCTGAGGTCATCGGCAAACACCAAGCGGGGAGAAAACGAATCAGGAGAACTGATAGATTTATTAATAGGCTATGAAGTGGTAACAAGGAGGCTGAAGTATAAAGAAATGAATAAATATTGCATGTGGTGTTTACAAAGCAGCACTTCAGTGAAGTGTGGTGATATTATACTATATTATTAGAGCTGTGATAGCTGCTGGAGGCCCAGACAGTCACATCATGCTCAGGACTAAAAAAAGCCAGTCCCCAAGAACATACATTCCCGTTTAATGACATCGAGCTAGGGACTGGCTTAATGAAAATTAACCTTCCCTTTTTGCTGCCAGACTCTGCAAATTCCAGTTATGTAGAAATCTGATCAATACCTTCCAGTCATGTACTTGAAAGCCATGGAGGCTTTAAACTGCAATTAATTTCACATCAAAGTTTGTATTACAAGCGCTAAAAATGTATGATATATGGAGGAAGTCCTAGTAGTGCTGACCAGTTATGGGATGATAGTAAAATTGCATCCTTACATAGAGTTGACCCTTTGGGAAGGCTACATAGTATGAACCATAGCTCTTTATATAGGGAATTACATTCTTAGTTGCATGTGTAAGCAATGAGATGACCTGCCTACTGAGATGTGATGTACAGAGGCTGCAGGAGGGGACATCTCTCCTTGTCTGAGGTAAAGAAGTTTTATATAGGGGCAAAGATTTCTACATGGAAGAACTGCATAGGAAGACATCAAAGTGAGCCTTCAAGGAGTAATCAAATAGATAAAAGAATACAAACAAAAAATTCATTTAAAGACATTTTCAAAATCCTGCAGCAAATGTCATGCAGAGGGATATAAAAAAATGATATGGAAAGAATTGATATATAGTTCTGAAAGCCTTTCCCTCAAATGACAGGATGCTGAAATGCTGTAAGGCTCTGACTTTGCACATTACTGAGCTGGAGAGAGATACAGCTAAAGGAGAGGACTCCATCAAAAACACCTTGATTTCATACATACATATATATACATTACTCCCACAGACACTAGCACAATAGCTGGGTGGGTGGAACTAAGCACCTAGCAATATGATTGAGGTGGGAGACAAGTGTAGGCCAGCACTCTGGGTGCTGGGCTACCTGTGATGAATCATGACATGCTAATTGTGCCTTGACTCATTGCATGGCTTTTGGCCAGTCTCTTCAGTTCTTCAGCTAGATCTACCTTGCTCTGAGGTGATGTTAGCCATACATCACCAGCCTACCTCAAAGGCAGGGTTTTTAAGCATTAGTTTGGACAGTGTGAAAAACATTCTTTGTACATGGTGCATATCATTATACACCCACTACTTAAAGGCTCTGTAGCTTGTTTTCGAACCTGTTATTTCATAGGTGCTAGTCATACATACAGCAAAGCCACAAAGAGAATCTCCCACTCCCAAATGTAGATGGCGATGACTTTCATTGCTTTAGAAGAAATAAAAATAACAAAACTGTGCATATGAGTTCTGGATAAAATACACAAAGAAGGTTTGGCTAGCAACAGGGCCAGTCAGAGGCAAAGGGCAGACCCAAAACTCATGTTCTGTGAGGCACAGCAAGAAAGGTCATTGACATAAAGCTCTCTATGTGACTTTTCCACAGAGCTAATGCCCTGTCTTTCGCATCTTTTTCTTTTTCTTTTTCTTTTTTTTTTCCAGTATCTGAAATCTGGTACTCAGTAGCAAAACTCCCAGCGACTGCAATAAAGGAAGCCCAAATTTGCTTTGTCATTGTAAGGGATTTCTTGGAAATGTTTCCTGGGGTTTGAATCTGCGAAGAATCAACTGTCATGAATGAAATTTGGGGTTTCGGCTTTACATAGGCCCCATAGTGAAATGGAGGACTCAGCTGGACCACAAATTGTCATGCAGTGACATGCAGATCTGCACATGGAGAAGCCCCAGCTCCTCTTCCCCCTCAGTCTTTAGCTGGGAGTAAAGCTGAGCAGGACTGGGTGTCTCAGCCACAACATCAGTGCAGAGAAAGAGGGTAAATGCTCTTACGGGCAATTTTTGGTAAGAGATATTTGCTGTGTTTCCCTTGTGCTCTATCCACAGGGCTTAGAGCCCTGCATTTTCATCCATATTTTATGATACTTTGGCCATGCTTGTGCTAATGTATCTCTTTCCAGATATGGGGAGGAGAGGAATATCCTCTCTTTAGTGCTCTCTCATGCTGCTCCTGAGTTAGCTGGAGGACTGGTGAGAACTAAAGCTTTCTTCCAGCCAATGAGAGCCTGTCACTCCTGCCGAGGAGTCTCAGCTGCTGTCACCACTGAGAAGAAGGACTAGGTGTCAGCGTTGAACTCTGATCCTTTGTAGATGTCAGGATTGCTGCGAAAGTTCCAGGCAGCCTTAGAACATTAATTTTGGTCTGACTGAGTCGCAAAATGTGTGAGACCAGGGAGGGATGCTCTCCTCCTGTCCCAGCTGTGCCTGTGAGGGACATCCTGCCTGGAGCTGCTCTCCCCTGTCCCCCTGCTAGAGGTGTCCCCTCTGCCAGGTAGGGAGGACGGCAGACGAGGCTGCTAAATGGACCCAGACCCTTCCTGCATGAAAGAGGCACTAGCAGACCAATGCGGGGAGGGGAATCTCTGCCAAACAGAAGGGCAGGCTCCGTCATGGCAAGCAGCTCCTGTGGCCTCCTGCGCTGGCAAAACCAGACCCACAGAGGGACATCTGGGGAGGCTCAGAACCTGGGGGGGTACCGGCCTTCAGCCATCTCACTTTAATCTCCTGTTCTTGGTCTCCTCTCTGATTGTTTAAACGTGCTCATTTATCATGTGGGGAGATGGACTATCAAATATCAGAGCCGTTTGAAAACTAATGGCATCACATGACCCAACGTCACGTTGAATCAACTGTGTAGTAACGGTGAGTTAGCTAGAGCAGTCTGTGCTCTAACCTACCTCTCTGCAGTTTGCTTCAAAAACTGTAAATGCCAATGAAAGCAGCCTTTCAGAGGCTGTTCCTTTACATCGAGCATTGACAGTAGCAATAAAAACGTCTCTGCTACCGCATCCCAGCTTGGACCTGAAGAACCGATATATTAGTGAAATACCATGCAGGGCCCGTTTTGGCCCAAAGTTAGATAAAAGACAGACAGATTAGAAGGATAGGTACGTATTCCTTTTCTTTCTGATGTCGCTCCTCAGCTTCCTTCATCATTTCCTGAGACTGCTCCAACTTGGCATCCACCAGTTTCTGTTGAAGTTCTCTGTGCTTAAATATTTTATCAAGGTGCTGTAAAAAAATAAATTCCGCTGAATGTGCAGGTTTAATTGTGTACACAGACCTTCATGCTCATGCATGTACAGCTAACTACTGGAACGCTCGTAAGACAAAAATATTGGAAAACAGGAAGGCTCCCAACCTATCGCAATTACTAAAAAGCTACAGCACTGATAAGAACAAACCGTGCCAGAATTTGCATGGGAAGGGAAACCTGTTTACATTATCTATTTTGATTTATTGTAGGGAAAAAAAAAAAAAAAGCCTTAGCATCTTTGCTTAGTTCTACCATCTACATATGAAGTCATCAGTATAATCTAATATAACTGAAGATCAAATAATTGCTCATCAATAATAAATATGCAGGGGGGGACACTTTTTTTTGAGCTGTTAAGTGGCCAGTGGATCTAAGCCACTGTGTGGATAAATGTGTAAAGACACATTGCACCTGCACCTGCAGTACTTGGGAGCATGTGCACAGCTCACGCCACACTCTGTAAATACGAGCCCCATACATCTCCTTTGCTCTGCTCGCACATGCACAGTGTGGGCTTGGAGGGCGTGGGTGAAAGTAGATGAGTGGGGATGTGGAGGAGATCAGACCAGATGAACCAGAGGCCTCCTCTGGCCTGTAAAACATCTGGCTCCATGGTGACCTTCAGGAGGTAAATGTTGCTGATAGCCCTCTTCACTCTTGATTCATTTAGATAAAATTCACAGGAGCAAATATTCTGAGCGCATCCCTCTGCTTTACATTTTCTTCTCATAGAAACTACCAGACAGAAACACACATTTCCTTCATTCAGCATAAGACTTCATACATGATGCAACAGATTTGGAATGCATGTCTCGTATCGGGCATTCCAGATTGTAAGGACAGATTACTTATGTTTTATTCAGTATGATAAAGTTGTCTGATTGCACTGAGGCTCACAGTAAACGTATTTAGAAACAATAAAAAGACCCATTGTGATATTTGTTAGTGTTTGTCATAAAATAGAAAAAAAAGGTAGTTTGGGATTTTACTGGAGGGATTTTTTTGTGTCAAGATTTTCTGACCAACTCTAATGTTTACAGAAAGAATAATTTCCCATCTATCTATTATCTGCTAGGTCTTATGGTGAGCATTGTGCCTGCAAAGAAGAATCTATGCCAATGCAAAGGGCCTCCTTTATCTTTTCTGCTTCTGGGGAAGAGTCAAAGCATTTGCATCAGAGCCCTTCCCAGCAACCTGTGTCTGAAGGGAACAAAAGCGTATTTGGTGTCTCCAGCAAAGCGGGCTGTCCAAAAAGATGGGAGCTGGGACATGCTCGGTGGCGACTTGGGGGGAAGGAGGAAAGGGGTGCTGGGGGAGGTCCCCGGGGATTTGGGGGAGCTGTGAAGGGGCCGGGGGGGCAGCTTAGCAGGCAGCTGGCACACCTGGCTGCCCGGGTGCCTCGGTTCCTCTCCCCCCAGCAGCAAGGCCGCCGTGGGTGCCGCAGGCAGGGTGCTGACCTGCGCAACTCCTTGCCCGCAGAGTTTGCCACGCAGAGTCCGGCGGGCTTGCTGCATGCCTAGTCCCGCTCAGACGGCGAAGCGTGGCGGGGGCTACCCTCGTTACCTCCATGAGACACCCGAACGATAGCCAGCCGGGAAGACAGGCTGGCAACGCTTTCTGCTTTCCCCCGGGTTTGCTGCCCGTCCCCACGGGCAGCCAGGGCATTGCTCTCACCTCTTCCCGCAGCTCGTACTGGTCGATGATGCTTTTCAGCTTCTCCGCCAGCTCCGTGTTCTCCTGGCAGAGCTTCATGTTCCTCTCGCTTTGCTGCTCGATCTGAGCCTGGATTTCACTCAGCGTGCCCTGGAAATGATTAGTTATTTCTTTCCTCTTCTCATCTTCCTCCCGTGCCCGCTGAATTGTCTCCTCCTGTTGTTAAATGGGAGAGAACGCAGTCATGTAAGAAAGACGCATAATAAGCGGTTCCAGAAAGAGACTGTTTCAGAGTAGCATAAGGCTTCCCTTTGAAGGATTATACATGTTTGCATTCCTCTTTGGAGATTTTCTTGCTTTCATTTGCTCCAGCATTAGGCATGATTCTAAATTTACAGAGCAAATTACATAGTGGCCTTGAAAAAATTAGGGAACTAAGAATTTGCATTTATAAAGATGGATGTAGAGCAGAGTTTCAGATCAAAGCAAGCCTGGAAAAGGGGACATACATGCATGTCTTGATTCATGATACCGCAGCACAGCTTTTGCTTTGGAAGAAGATATTTAGTGGAAGTAATTAAAAGCTCTTTTATCGAAATTCTGTTTGATTGAATTAAAAACTCACCCTTTAAAATGCCTCCTTTTAACTAGGAATCCTCATATCAAATTTATGGTGTCTGGGTTTTTCATTTTTAACGATCACTTTCTGTAGAATCCCTCCCAATTCCTCAATTTTCCTTCCCTAACTTTTTAACTGACACCAACATTTGCACTAATTTATCAGGCTGTGGAATCAAGGAAAGCTTGTGGGCTGTTTCTTACAGAAACAAAGCAGAGAATCAGAAATTTGCCTGGGGAAAAATCAATGGATTTTTTTTTTTACCAATTATTGAAATTCTGGTTTGGATTTGTTTACATAAAAGACAATGCAAAAAGAATATGGATTCATTGCTTTGGATCCAGAAATATGGACTATTTTTGTTCCCTACTCATTTGCTTCCAGGGCAGTCTGCCCTTCTGGGCAATGTAATCCTGGTGTACAGTGGCTAGGACCTTATCTGCTGTAGTTACAAATCATGCCAGAATCACATTAAGAACCCACTCCACAGCATGCAAATGGCATACTCTAATAAGGTTTCAACTAGCATAGTCATCTACATAAAAATCTCTTATAACACTGCATATGGATATTTTCTATAAATATACTTGAATAAAGCCTTAGCTGACTCTGAGGTATAATTTAAATCATAAATGTGACATAAAAGGTGTTGATTCAGGCCCTACTCTTAAAGTAAGGCGAATACCAAATGACCCAATTTCTACTTAGCATGCACAGCACAATCCTGATCTTGGACAACGGCTGTTCATGGTAGGGAACATTTGTCCTTTTGCTGACCGGGGAGTGATAGAGGTGACAATGCCTTGGATGACGGGAGGAAAGTATTGGAGCCATTAGTGCTAATAATAACGTAGTACACAGAAATCACCATGAAGCCCTGCTGTGCTCTCGGTTTACACAAGAACACATGTGTGTACTCACAAATAGAGTAAAACAAAATGTGAGCCCACAAGGACTCTCACTCTTAAGAGGAAGAAAGAATTTCAGATGCAGGTGGGCAAATTACGTGGGGGGGTCCTGGTTCAGTACCTCGATTGGAAACCGGACACACGACAAATGTGCAGCAGGGTGAAAGAGAAGGAATCTAATTTTATTTTCTTTTTCATTTATGAGAATGATTTTGATTTAGCCTGAAACATTTTGCTTGGCCAGAAATTGAGCTGTGTTCTGTTTGCAGTTACTTTTTGTTTAACTCTTTTTAGTACAATATTGAAACAGAAATGCTGTTCCAAAGTAGAGTTAAAAATGCTACTCAGAAGGTGTTTTAAATCAACTGCTTTAGCATTCCCAAAATGAAACATTGAATTTTCTTTTGAAAGCGGATATTTACAAACAATGTTGTCCTTTTTATTTTTGTTTGAGACTTTGCCAAATTTAACTTGAATTCCTAGATAGTTTTGGTCAAGTCAGAATTCCATTTTACCTCTAATATACTGTTTAAAAAACTGCTCATGCCTCTTAGTTCTCCATTGTATAGGTGCAGCCCTGAGCAGGGAGTGACCAAGTGCTTTCACCTCGAGAAGTCAAAGACAGAGTGACAAATCGAACTTGCATGTCTGGAGTCCTATTTCTATGGCTTCAAAACATCCTTCCTCTAAAACACTTCATTGTTTCAGTGGACCAAATGGTGTTATAACGTGTCCCTGCTGTGATTTAAAGCTCTCTGGAGCAATAAATCCAGCTGAATGTAAAACAAAAAATTGGTGGATTATGTGTACGTCACACCGAACAGTTCTGTTACAAGGTGAAACAAGACATCCTGAGAGTAGCAATCATGCAAATGTAAAAAAAAAAAACCAACCCATGCATGTGTTACTCAGAGGAACTTATTTCCTGCTCATCCTCTCCTCTGAGGTAGAATAATTATAAAGAACACAGAGATGATACAGAGATTCATGGTCAAAGACACTGAGCCAGGAAGCATTTAGTTGCAGGGCACAGTATTTCTCTCAACCTCTTCTGCTTCGGAGAAAAAGGTATTTGAGGAGCATATTTGCTGGGGGGGGGGGGGGGCTGGGGGGGGCTGGGGTGTGTCCCAGAGAGCTCCTCAGAGTCCCTCATAAAATGGCAGTGATTTGTTAAATCCTTGAGATCCCAGTTCCAGACTAAGGGTGGGTG
Organism: Harpia harpyja; assembly: GCF_026419915.1. Lineage (NCBI taxonomy): Eukaryota > Metazoa > Chordata > Aves > Accipitriformes > Accipitridae > Harpia > Harpia harpyja. Next base: position 65,967,190 of record NC_068943.1, read on the forward strand.
TGGGTGCGAGGAGCGGGCTGAACAGAAAAGCAGCTCTGGCTATGGCACTGTGCAGAGACCTGCAGGCATTGCCTCATCCCTGTGGAAGGAACAAAACCCCCTGTGCCTCAGTGCCTCTGTGTGCTGGCAGTCTGGCAAACCCCAAATCATCGGCATCACCCAGGTTTTGTTATCACAAGGCTACAGCCCCAACTCTTTGCTTATACCTCTCCCCGTAAGCTGTGAAAATGCACTTTTTTCCAATAGATTCCTTAGTCCTTCCCATTTCAAGACCCCATAGTGTAAAGTAAGATCCTTAAGTTTTCCCCCAAATTGGAGGCTTGAAGACTGACTTCTGTTTTGTGTTACTGCTGTTGCAGCTGAAGCAGCTGTGCGGAGTCCAGAGCTCCCGGCTTGCTTGGCTGTAGGGAGCAGAGCAGAGGGTGTTTGGGGTAGTGACTTCTCAGCATCATCATGGTGAATTCATAACATGCAAACCATGCTTGGCCTTGTCAGCTGCTTCGCTCTGTGCTTATTCTTTTAATAGTATTAAATTAAGTGTTCAGTGTTAAGTGTTAAGTGTTCTTAGTGGGAAAAATAAAGCATTGTAAATTCTTTTTAGATTTCCACTTGTTGAAGACTAAAGTCCAGCCATAAACTACTGTTCCCTTTCCTCTGCCCTTTCTTAATCTTTGTGCTCCATATCTACCCTATCGAAGATTCATTCTTGTGTCCTACTGCAATACTGCTACCACTCTTGTTTTACTGCCAAAAATGTAAGAACGCGTTAAGTAAAACCTTGTAAAATTAAGACAAGGATATTTTGCAGTCTGGGATTTATCACTGGAATGTGAGATAATTTGCAAATTGAAGGGCAGGATTGTCTCTGGTCCTCATTCCTCTCTGGGGCAACCCAAGAAGACCGCTGGTCTGCTGAAGTCTTATCAGCTGAGACGACATGAGCGTGGACTCCTCATTTTCAATGAACCTTTCTCTTCATTCCCAGGCACCACAGTCTGAGCCAGTTTGGAGCTGAGCCCATAATCGAAGCTGTTGACTTTTGTGACATTTGTATGAAAGTCATTTCTTAATGCCCGGTAGCAGGAAGGACAAAGGACCTGGGATGTTCATGTCACTACAAGATGCTAAGTAGCCACCAACCTGTCAGATAATTGGCAGAGCATGAACACCATGCAGAGAAAGGAGTTGCTGTTGGTCTTAGCAGAGCTACTCTCTATTGCAGTGGGAACACATTCTGCTATTTCACAAACATTTATTCCACTTTTCTTGGAGAGAAAATTAAACATCTGTTTTCTGCTATGAAGTGTAACTTCAAGGAAATCTGAATAGCTGGACTGTAAGTAAGTCAGATTTTGAGGCCAGTATCCAATACTAACCCGAAATTTTTCTTCTCTGATCTGCCCTGCGGATTTTCAGCACAGCTCTGCATTGCATATTCATCACCTCTTGGCTGCACCGAACTCCAGTTAATGGGAATTCCACACACCAGATGAGCGAAGACGACATTTACATGACGTGATGTGCATATAATGTACCACATGGCAAGTCAGAGGAGGTTCATGATCTGGACAGGCCAGGTTTCTCCTTTGCTATTGAAATGACACAATCTCCTACAGTTTTTAGTTTCCACGCTTTGGAACATAAGCAGAAGCGCTAAGCCCAAGTGCTAAAAAATTATGAATCAGCTTCTCTGTCCTGCCAAAACCAAAATAAAAATTACTTAAGCAGGAGATTTTAAAAATAACATTTGATGGATTCTCCTGTTTGGGGCCCTCTCAGTACAGTCATAAGCGAAAAAAATTGCACTCATTTGAATAAACAAAAGATGAGATTCTGGAGATTCACAGATCTCGAGGAGCTAAAGCTTAAAGGCAAATATTCCAAGAGTTATGTTAAAATTCTTAGAGAGGCAAAACCAGATAAAGATATTGAATGCCTTTGCTTATTAATTTAATCCTCATTCATTCTGCATACTATCTTATTTAACTTTGTTTTTTTTAAACTGAAAGCACAGGAACCAGAGGAAAGCTAGTATTCAGGGTTTCTTAAAAGGTCTCCAAATTCTTAGAAAGAAGTGGCCAAAATTTGAACACTTCTTCCTACTACAAGGTCAGCGCAGGTACCTTTCCTGGCTCACCTGGCATAGGTACAGGATAAAAATCAGAACTGAGTCTGAAATTGATACGTTTATTTAGGGGACCTAATCCCAAAGTAAAACAGTCCAACAAGTGGAAAGATGTTGGAAAGAGACTTCCCTGAACGTAAAGATGAAATGTGTAATGAAGTATTTATATGCAAAGAGAAAGGAAAAATCATGCTTTCTAGTAGTGAGATTAATAAGCATATGGTAGCTGCGAAATTGTGTGAGGAATTCAACAAAACCTGTTCCAGATATGTTTTCCAAATATGATTAGTTTTCCTCTATAGCCCAGTTTCTACTGATTTGTTCCACTGATATGATTTGCTTGTTTTAGAAATCTCAGTTAAGTCCATGCAAAGCACTATACACTGTACTCTTAAATCACTTTAATATTGGCTTGTATTTCTGGTGAAAGATTTTGCCCAATGATGGTCCGGTAAATAATAGAATCACAGAATCACAGAATCATAGAATGGTTTGGGTTGGAAGGGACCTTAAAGATCATCTAGTTCCAACCCCCCTGCCATGGGCAGGGACACCTTCCACTAGACCAGGTTGCTCAAAGCCCCATCCAACCTGGCCTTGAATGCTTCCAAGGAAGTGTGGATCAATATCGAGGTATAGCTTAGGTCTGGCACAAATGACAGGCACAAATTTAATTGGCACTACCCGTTTTGTGCTACTATAACTGAGCACACAGAGATTTGCTTCTAGTTTTCCTAACTATCTGTTAAACTGCTTTTGTCTTTCTACTAGTGCACAATTTGAGTGTACATGTGGCCATTCCCCCTCCCAGCTATATTCTTACCAATGTACAATGCAAGTCAGAGCTAGACCCTGAAGGCCTGCTCCTGAGCTGGTGGAAATGAATGAAAATCTGTTACAGTTAATAGAGGTTATATCAGGTGAAATTCTTGCTGCTGACAATTCATATGTGTAATTCTATACAAAACTATATCCCCATAAAGAAGGATTTTGAATAGATCAAAGCAGAGGCTTTTTGTATAATACCACCACTATCACTAACATGTACTCGGAAAAAAAGGAAGATCACAACAGAAATATGCTTCTTGAACCTAAAATTTTTCAAGAAGCATAATCATATTATAGATTTCACATTTAAATGGCGTGAGGCACCAAGCAATAGGCAGACATGGCATATGGATCCCAGCCTTCTGACACTCCTGAAAATTTCCTTTTTGAACTGATTCTCATAATCCCAACAACTTCCACAAACAGTGTTGCCATTCTTCCTGTCTTGAGGTTTGATGTCTTGAGGCAAATGTCCTGATTGACTAACCCTCACAGATCACTTGAAAATGCCCAAGTGCCCAAATTACATGAAAATGCCCACCAGCCTTCTGTGAGTCCCCTGGAGCAAAGCTGGTGTTCCTATTGTTCTGTCCATACACATGCATTTGCATCTGCAGTCTCAGGGACCTGGCCTGTTAGCACCTCTGCTTTTCTCTGCGCTGGGCTCCCTGATAACACAAGGAGGCCTTACAGCTAATGTGGGCAAACTCAGTGTCCAAAAGTGCTTGGATATTTCCAAATGAGGAATAAAGGGGTCTTGGTGTAAATAGGCCTCAAGACAAGAGTGTATATATAATTATATATTGCACATGGAGATGGAAACATCTCTTCAATTTGGTACTACAGCAAGATGGGAAGGCATCAGCACCTTCTCCACCCCCCCCCACTGCCGGGTACCTTGGTAAGGCCACCACTCGCCTTGAGGTTTTTGTTGTGCCTCTGGAGCTCCCGGCACAGGCTCTCGAGCTTGCTGCGAGCGAGGATGGCTCGGCTGTGCTCACTCTGCAGCTGGTCCTTCTCCTTGGTGATCTGGGCTTGCCTCTTCTGCAGGTACTTGAGCTTTTTCTGCTCAGCACGATGTTCTTCGAGCTGCGCAGGGAACAGGGTTTAAAATTAAACAAAGAGGGACAGGAAAGAAAAGAAAATGAGCTCTTTTGGTTTTGGGAAAGTCTTCACACTTTCTTAACCTCAAAATGTTCTGTATTTATCAGTGCTAATGGGAGAGGAGTGAGCAACCTGGAGGGTGTCCTAAGCCTGCTCGCTGCAACAGTCCCAAGTGTGCTGTAGTGTGGGTGGGTGAACATAATTTTTAATACTCGTCACACCATTTCAGCCCTTCCTTCTTTGGTCTGAATTTCTTTGAAGGACATCTGTGAGGTTTTTATTTTTGTTTCAACGTTAGGAACTGGAGCAGCCGGTAGTGCTTTACGCGGTGAGATTTCTCCAGAGCATGAGATAACGTAATAGTCGCTCATTCTGTTTTGCAGCTTCCTGAAAAAGAAACGGCTTCCTAGATAACCAGGAACCTGCTGGAAAAAAACAACAGCAGAAGAGGTGCTGGAGAGCAGGGATGCCATCTGTGTGTGGGCTTTGCTGCTGATGGAGGAGAATGCTCTTCAGGGAAGAGCTCCCCAAAATGACGCATGGGCACCTCCTCTTGCCAGGCTCCTCTTGCTCGTGGGTGCACATGGGACCGTCCGTCAGTTGGATTTCTGGAGTGCCCATCGTCAACAGGGGTGGGTTATGGTGAATCAAACCTCTTTGGGGCTCTTTGGCTCCATGTAATTAATGAAGAAAACATGAACAGTCCCTGAGGCTCACTTGGGAACCTGCTGTTCTGTGGGTGCATGGCTCCTGCCTTCCCCAGAGGGCTCGTGGGGAGAAGGGTGTATTTGGAGGGGGAATGAGGGACAGCAACAGAATTGTAATAGCAGTCCCCACACAGACTTGTCATATCTTCTGACATGTGCCTATTACCGGCTGTTTTGGAAAAGTTTCCTGCACTGCAAATTAAACAGTCATGTCAAAGAAGCATTTCACCTCTGAAGCTTTTAAAGATTTCATCTCCTGTTCCAACACAAGAGCAGCCCTCCTCGCTGTATCACAGGCATGCATACATTGCAAGATATTTCTGAAGTCCAGATGTTTGCTGGTTGAAAACCAGCAGCACATGAGCTGCAATGTGCAAACCTTAATAATAACAGTTGCTATTAAAATTACATTATCTAATAATACAGTACCTCTAGTATTAATTATTAACCCCAGTATGACTGGGAAGGTCTGTGAGTGCAGGGGAATGATGTGCAGCTCAAACAAGACAGTTAACAGGCATCATATTTTACACTTTGTCTGCCTGAGGATCTGTTTTCTGCAGATGTTCAGTAATTTATGCTTACAGTACAGAGCTCTGTGTATTATCAATCAAATCACAGCTAGGCGTACCACAAAACAATGCAATCACCAGCTTGGAGTGTATTTACAGTTTATGCCCAACTTTCAGCATGTGTATTGTGTGTTTTTTACTCTTGTAGATCAGAATAGGGGCTTTTGCATCTAATCAAGCTGCACTAGCTGAAATCATTTTTCTAGTATTGTAGGGAAAAAATAGCCTCTCTGTAATTAACGCTGAGATTTGTTTTCCTTTATAAGCTTGATTTTGGCCCCTTCCCCTTCCCTTTTAAAAACACAAAAAAGGTTCTTTTTGCTTCACATTTTGCATGCGGAGCCTGTGCTGAGCAGATAATGATTTATCCAAATTTTAGATGATTCCCTCAAGCCGTGCTTGAGATAGGGGGCTTAGAATAAAACAGGTCTTAATCGTGATATGAGAAGTCTTCCAAGCATTTTTTTGCTCTTTTTTTCCTTAAAAATGACTTGCACTAGAAACTTATATTTCAAAGTTCTCAGGAACGTCTAAGACATGGTGTTACTTTTGCACTGAAGAAGGGAATTCACTGGTAAATAGGAATGACAAAAGGGCCGCCAATGATAATTTTTTAAGAATAATTAATGAATTATTAGCTATAATAGATGGAATTCTGATTTTGGAAGGCTGACCTAGAGAGATAAACTCTCAGTTTAGGAAAATAAGTTTTATCTCGACCGCATCTTGCTTCCCCATCCCAGCAGGCATGGCTTCCTTCAAACCAGCCCATGCTCTTCCCTGATGCCTTCCATTTTCTGGTGTATCCGTCGCTATAGACTGTGCCAAGGCACGTGCTAACAGTTAAGTAGCATATAGCTGGGTGGCTGTGGGGAGGCACTGGTGCTGCGTAGGGTCCCCGAGTACAGGCAACCTGTTAAGCCACAGCCCGCAGCAGCACTATCTAACGCAGCTGAAGCCATTGCCAGCACCCAGGTCAGCCCGGCACACGGCTGCACCTTCCCCTGAGCTGTGCTGCAACAAGTGCTCGTCCAGCACACAGTTCACCAGACCAGGGAGCTGATCTGGCTGGAAAACAACACAGCAAAGGCAAAAAGTGACCTCAGGTGTGTGATGGGGATGGACAAGAGGGAGCAGAGAGTGGTAACTACTACAGCCCACTGCTGACAAGTTATTAATCACACTACACCCCTCAGCTGCGCTGAGTGAGCAGTGTGAGGCTTTCTCCAACAAGCTTTTAGTTGTATTTAGTAAATTATTTATTTTAGTGACATTGCACAGAATGTCAAAACTGAATGCTCTGAATTTATGTTTTAGCACCTTTCTCCTGCATGGGTTACTGGCAATATGGCCCCTGTTTTATACAGTGCTCCGATGATGTTTGAATGTAGGGGAGGGTACATGATAGAGGAAGAAAATGACCTATTTCAGTTAATCCATGGGCATGAAGTCCCTTAAAGCATGAGCTAAACCATAAACAGCCTGAGCCTAATTTATGAAATCAGAGAATTTTACATGAAAAAAAGGAAAAGCTGAACTTCACATTATGTTGAGACATGGACACATCTGTGCATAAACCCAATTATAAAGTCAATGTTCTGCTTGGCACATTTTTCAGTACTCTGCAAACTGTAAAATGCTGCAGCCTTTTCATTTGTAAGATTTCCACAGCTTATGGCCATAGAGTCCTTTAACTACTTAGAAGAAAATACTTGTTCTGAAAATAACTCCTCTTAAGTGTGGAAAGAACAGAGTCAGGTAGGTGGCATTGTTACAGGGGTGACATTATGGTGGCAGGGTCTTTGACCCTTCACTGTGTTGTGGTTTCTCTCACGATTAGCTTCAGTTCTCTATTTTCTGATTTTCTGCTTCCTAACGTTTTATACTAAGCCTTGTATTATTTTCATTTTGATTAAAACACTGATTGTATTGGGTCTGGCTGAGATGGAGTTAATTCTCACCATAGCAGCCCTCCTAGTGCTGTGCTCTGCATTGGTAGCTAGAAAGGTGTTCATAACACACCAGTGTTTTGGCTACTGCTGAGCAGTGCTGGCACAGCTTCAAGGCTGTCTCTCCAACATTTTTGCCCCCCCCCGAATGGCAGGCTGGGGCTGGGCAAGATCTTGGGAGGGCACATAACCCCTGCTTCCCAGGAAGTGGCCAGACATCACCTGCTGATGGGAAGTAGAGAATAACATCATTTGGTTTTCTTTGCTTTCGCGCGCGACCTTTGCTTTCACTTTATTAAACTGTCCTTATCTTGACCCACGAGCCTTTTGTTACATTTTCTCCCCCCTGTCCAGCTGAGGAGGGGGAGTGATAGAGCGGCTTTGGTGGACACCTGGCACCCAGCCAGGGTCAACCCACCACACTGATATGTAATTTAAAGCAATACCTGCATATAGAGGTATGAAAAACTCCTTGCAGAAGGTGAAGGCAGGAGCCTAGACACTAGTCTCCAGTGTGGGTCGGTTTGGTAGATTTGCCTTTAAGTACAAATATTCTGCCTCATCAACTTTTTAACCCCAAGTCCAGCTTGTTTTCCTTACTTTTTGCTTTTTTACTCCTTCTCACCCGTAATTGATTATTTGACCCTGACAATTACTTTGGGATTCACTTAACAGGACAGACACTACTACTACATGAGGTTTGACCATGCTGCATGGCATATTTTTTTTATACCTTCCTGCACAGACAGTTTGCACAGAAAAGAACCAATGCTGTACTAACCAGCTCAGCATACTTCTTAAATAACAGGTCCAGCTTCTCCTCTGGAGTATTCAGCTTGTTCAAACTTTGCATCAGTAGGGTAGCTTCCTTCCCTTAAAAAACAAAGAAGCAGAGATTTGATGGTAGAGGTAGTTTGTAGCTGATGTACTGTTATGAAATTGGTTGTTTCATGCATGGATCTGTAAAAACTCAGGGAGAGATGAGGCATTTTGGAAGGAAGGGAATAGTTTTTGCTATGAATTTCTGGGTTTTTCTTCTCCCCATAAGAACAAACATGCTTGAATTTTCCTCCATTTCAGACCTCAGTAATGTGCTGTCTTCTAGCAAAGGCATTGGCTGTGAAATGCTTTTGTCCTGTATAATCTGATTTTCATTTAATGTTTTTGCAACATGACTGGGTCACATATATGGCACATTTGACTGAAATAGGATGGAAAGTGCCTGGACCCCAAAGGCTCAGAAACCAGATCTCTTTGCAGGCAAAAACTGATCAAAGCTGGCGTACTCAGCTCCTGTGCTGCTCAACCTGTACAAGACATAAGAAAAATTAAGTTAGGTATGGGGACTATGGTGTGGATGGAAACAATCAGAGAGCAGGGGGTACTGCCAGCCAGGTCAGGGCTACATGATAGTGATAAATCAGTTCTCTGACTTGGTGAAGAGACTATGGATACAGAGACAGTCTAGTAACTATCTGGGTGTGCTTATCTAAATCACTGCATAGCCATTTATGTATTGCTTCTCTTCTGATACCTTTTGGTATTAATTTCAGCCCTGAGTATGAGCTGGAGCTTGAACACTGCTTGTTCATCAAATACAAAATGTCCCCGGTGTCCCTGGAGATAAGGATGGCGGTGGTGCCAGGGGCTTGGCTGTGCTTTTCCAAATGCTCCTCTTTCCCAAGGCTCTTTCCCAAATTTCTTTCTGCTTTAGGCTGGACTTTTTCTACTTCTAGTGCAGTCCAGGAGTACTGCCTGGGGAGAAAATCCACTATTTCACACTAAGTTCCCTCTACAGCACCAGCATAAATAAGTTGAAGAGAGCTCAAATCAAATCCTGGAGTGAAAACTGTTGCAAGTGCAGCTGGAGAACTGTGCTTTGGTAGTGTTTTCACTGATCTTGGAGAGGTACCAATAACTGCACCAAAGCCAAGGCAATAGAAACTGAGGAACTTACTTTCTCCTGGACATTCAAGAAATTTGGGGAAAAATCCCTGCTCTGACCTATGCTTAGTCCCTTGCCTGTGAGAACGTCCTGCAGTGATTTTTCTATAGGATTCGTCTGTGGTTGGGTTTGGGTTCTCACGAAGAAAGGCTTGAAGATTGGCAGGAGTTAAAGTAGGAAGGGAAATAAATTACATGTTTACTAGATTGGGATGTAACTACATTGCTCTCTAGTGGCTGTCCAGCAGAAAGGACATACTTTACAAAAACTCCCTGAGACTTGTTTCTAGCTCTGCTAACGGAGCCCTGCCGCGGCCAAGGTGCTCTCTAAGCACTGTGCTTAGAGAGAATAAGTGTATTGGCTTATTTCATATAGTCCATCATGAGGCTGGAGGTCTGCTAGATGAAAAATAACCTGGGCATGTGTCGTGGTTTAACCCCAGCCAGCAACTAAACACCACGCAGCCGCTCACTCACTCCCCCCCACCCAGTGGGATGGGGGAGAAAATCGGGAGAAGAAGCAAAACCCGTGGGTTGAGATAAGAACGGTTTAATAGAACAGAAAAGAAGAAACTAATAATGATAATGATAACACTAATAAAATGACAACAGCAATAATGAAAGGATTGGAATGTACAAATGATACGCAGTGCAATTGCTCACCACCCGCCGACCGACACCCAGCCAGTCCCCCGAGCGGCGAATCCCTGCCCCCCACTTCCCCGTTTCTGTACTGGATGGGACGTCACATGGTATGGAATACACCGTTGGCCAGTTTGGGTCAGGTGCCCTGGCTGTGTCCTGTGCCAACTTCTTGTGCCCCTCCAGCTTTCTCACTGGCTGGGCATGAGAAGCTGAAAAATCCTTGACATTAGTCTAAACACTACTGAGCAACAACTGAAAACATCAGTGTTATCAACATTCTTCACTCTGAACTCAAAACATAGCACTGTACCAGCTACTAGGAAGACAGTTAACTCTATCCCAGCTGAAACCAGGACAGCATGACAGAGAATTTGTTCTGCAGATTCCCATGCCGCACAGTAGCACCATTAGCACTGTTAGGACCGCTGAGAAGTCATACCCGAGGAAGCAGGGTGTCCTGGTTTCAGCTGGGATAGAGTTAACTGTCTTCCTAGTAGCTGGTACAGTGCTATGTTTTGAGTTCAGAGCGAAGAATGTTGATAACACTGATGTTTTCAGTTGTTGCTCAGTAGTGTTTAGACTAATGTCAAGGATTTTTCAGCATCTCATGCCCAGCCAGTGAGAAAGCTGGAGGGGCACAAGAAGTTGGCACAGGACACAGCCAGGGCACCTGACCCAAACTGGCCAACAGTGTATTCCATACCATGTGACGTCCCATCCAGTATAGGAACGGGGAAGTGGGGGCAGGGATTCGCCGCTCGGGGACTGGCTGGGTGTCGGTCGGTGGGTGGTGAGCAATTGCACTGTGCATCATTTGTACATTCCAATCCTTTCAGTATTGCTGTTGTCATTTTATTAGTGTTATCATTATCATTATTAGTTTCTTCTTTTCTGTTCTATTAAACCGTTCTTATCTCAACCCACAGGTTTTGCTTCTTTTCCCGATTTTCTCCCCCATCCCACTGGGTGGGGGGGAGTGAGTGAGCGGCTGCGTGGTGTTTAGTTGCTGGCTGGGGTTAAACCACGACACAGGGGAAGAGAAAATTTACTGAGGCACAAACGCAAGGCCAGGTTTTCCTTTGTCTAAGCAGCAGCTTTCTGCAGTGTGTTGTCAGGCTCACAGCTTTGGCTAACTAGTTTGGGTGGCCCAATAGTACATCAGAACTGTGTGATATAATCCTAGATTTCTGTCTTTTTAAAAGGACTAATATCTGATACAGCCTATATGTGTCTGTCAGGTAATTGCTGAAAATAATTATCAATTAGAGAAAAGTTATACTGCAATTTTCAGTGGTAACTAGAGGTTACCTCCACGGCAGAGGCTTAACATGGGAAAGAGCAAGGACCAGGGAGGTTTTACTTCTGTTCACAGAAGCGCTGTGTTAAAGTACATAAGTACTTGCCTAGTCCTTTCAGGATTTTCTTCTCCAGCTTTTGCTCCTTGCTGCAGCTGGGCTCCTTTGCTCTGGAAGCATCCCCAGGAGCCAGCTTCTCTTTCTCACTCTCCTCATTTGCATCCTCATACTCGGCATCCTCCACGCTGCCCGGCTCTCCCTTTTCAGGTCTGTCGGTTCCTGTAGCGGCACTTTCCTTCTCCATCAGGCTCACGGCAGACCCGTAGGTTTTAATAATGTCTTCCAGCTGCCGGCTCAGCTCCTCCGAGATGTCGCACACGGCTGCTTCGGGCCAGGGGCTCGGCTGCTCCGTGGGGGCTGGAGCAGGGGGCTGGGAGCTGGGGGCAGCTTTCTCCCCGCTCTGCCCCTGTACGTCCTGCCCAGGCGAGGTGGAAGACTGGTCATTCTCCATGCTTGGTGTGGTACCTGACAGCAAACAAATGGAGGGTTAATTTAAAAGCACATGAAATTAGTCTTCTAGCTGTTAGGGAAGCTCAGCCAGCACATGAGTGATTTTGTGTGGAATTTGGGACGGCAGCCCGTCCTTTGGCTTTGGCTTGATAAATATGTCACACTTAAACAAACAACCAAGGTGATTTGTCTGCAGGGAGAAAAGCAAATTATATACTTTCCAAGAGGAAAAGCCTGCCCAAAGCTAGTACTTAAAAATCAAAACCTCTTATTCCCATTGCCAGCGATAACACACGAAATGACACCCAACTCATTTATACCATTTCCCTCCCTGAACATACTATTTGCTACATGTTTACTTTTCTTGACCTGTTTACCTGCAACGCTGGTTACTGATATGGGCAGCTTCACTTCAGAGCTGCATCAATTTCATTTCCTATTTCTCCCCCACTGGCACATCTTAAGTCAATAATCATGAAAAAGGAATATTTTAAATGAAATCAGTGCACCGAAAATTGCACTGTGCTCTTGGAGGGCCCAGCATGGTGCTTGATCTACAAGAGGCCTGGCTTCGCACTGTTACAATAATGGCAAAGAATAAGATAAACAGCTATAAACCACTCTTCTCTTGTACTCGCTGCGTGCTGCTGACAGCTTGTTTGACAAAATACAAAATACGGAATAAATCACAGCGAAGAAAAACCGACCAGGCGTAACATGGGTTGATAGTCCGTGTTGTTTTCTAGGGTGAATTTCAGCTAATTTGTTCCCAATTTGCAAAGGGAAGCTTTTGTTTTCCCATGTCATTGAGCGGCTGCACTCAGCCAGGTGAATACAGAGCCTCCAATGTATCTGTGTTCCTCTGGAGACTGCTCTGGCTTCCCCAGGACCTGGCAATGAGGGTGTCAGTGAGAGCATCCTGGGCACCTGCTCCCAGCTCCTGCAAGGTGTAGGCCAGCAGAAACAGCATCTCTGACTGCGTGCGGCTGGAAAACTCAGTGTAGAAAGGCTCCTTCTTCCTCAGAGTGCCAGCAGAGCTGCTGTCACCACTGCATTGCCCTCAGGAGGTAGTGCAGAGGCGCAGGGTGCACAGCTGGGTCTCGCCCTGCAACTAGCATCCCTTTAACGATACAATTTACAATGGTGCCAGTGGGGAATGAAGAAAGGAAGAAGATTGCTTTCTTCATTCTGTTCCAGTGTCTGAGGTGGTTGCTTTCTTATTTTTTAAAAGACAACTTGTTTTGAAAACATGGAGCTAACTGGGAAGCATTTTCTTCCCTGTTCAGTTGGCCGTTAACGTCTATCTTCTATGGTGTCTAAATTTCTACAGCTTTCAAAATCATAAACTAACTTGGCCAAGGGCAGTATATGATAAGAGAGATCTAATTTATTGTAATACATGACCCAGTGTTTGTTATTAAACTCTCCCCACTCACAGTGATGTTTGGAAGTACAGTGATGGCCATCGCTAAGGCAATGTTTTTCAAGATTTGCTTGTCTAGCTATTTGACTGGGCTTACAGAGAAGATAGATAGTCAAATATTATGGTTTACCATCTCTCAAGCAAATAATTGAAAACTTTGAGTGAGGCTCAGGATGTGCTTGAAAACTGTTAGCTATAAATCCATGCCCCTGCGTTCCTCCCACAGGTACAACTTGCCAGCAGGAACAGTTTGGGAAGGCGGCTGGACCTGGTCTCACAGACCCTGTTAGACAGACGCATCCCATTCTTTCCTTCCTGCTTGTGGCATGGTCATTATATCACTGCACAGTGATTGTAAAATTATATCTGTCTGATTGTATGTCATATTTAGTTTATTTTATATTGAAGGATTAGGCTTAGGCTACATGTGCAATTTATTTAAATAATTCCAGATATAGCATGAATTTTAGGCTGCAGTTTATGATCTTGTTTTAACTAGAGTTAATTGACTGCCAATTAATTCAAGGTCAGTAAGATTATTGTAAATGCTAAGCTAGAAGCCCCACAAAATATGTGTTTCTCTCTGACATGTTCAGACTAGTGTTTACAATTGTATTAATTAATTTGAGCTAATTGGCAATTGGCGATCAATCAGCTAGAAAACCCAGGATCACCAACGCTTGTCTAGACAGAACAAAAGTCTCACAAAGTATATCCCCAATTTAAACTAGCTATTTTTGTAATACTTTCATCACAGAAGGAGAACAGGATCACTAAATGCTCCATTTCCAAATATGAATTCCTCTTCCGACTATCTCCCCCTCTTTGTAAGATGGCACAAGTTGACGTGGTTCTCACTGCACCCTGACTCTCTCTCTTGGCTGCCTCCCAACTCCCAGCTGCATTGCTCATGGAGCGGCACCATCCAGCTAAAGGCTTCCTCCTACGTGAATCATGAAGCATGCCTGCAAACACAGTAGGCTTTAAATCCACAGCGGCGATCGATTTATGCACGGTGTTTCTCAGTAATAAGGGAAAAACACAGGTGAATGAAAGAGAAACTGGATGTTTGGAATCAAGGACACAAGATGTTTAAAAGCTGGCCTTGCAGGAAATCTTCCCTAACATACATTGCTGGCTAGAAAGGGATTAGTTATAATCAGTCTCTGAAACCATGGCAATTCACATCTGCTGAGGTTCAGGCCACCATCCTGGAACAGTGAGGAGGCAGAAACCACAAAAATACTCAGTGATGAACCTTTAACCCAAGGTGCCCACCTGCTGGGTCATACTGGGGTTTGTATTTACACACACAAATAAATATTTTAATGTTTTACTCCATTCTTCTTCAGGCTAAACCAGAGCTCTGATTACTTTCAAAACGCCTGTTAAGCCGTCTGTACTTTGTTTTTCATAACGGCTTCCACAATGTCATGGAGTTTATATTTAGGGAGGCAGGGCAGCTATCATCTGCTGAGAGCAGGCCACTTACAGCCTTTGATGCTGGGAGATTTTACTGCAGTTGGCCCAGTCCTCCTCGTGCTCCAGCCTGTTTCACCTTGATGTACATCAGGAATTCTTCCTTATCAGGCCATAAAAGACTTTTAGCGCCAATCTCAGCAAGACCGAAAGTGTTTACATTATACGCTATCTTAGACACAGTAAAGCCTAAAAATTAGGTGACTGAGCCCAGAAGAGGAATTCCTTGGTTCCTTAGGGAATTTTAGACTTGCCCAATTTTAGACTATCCACCTCTTGAGGTCTGCGACTTCTACTACCATTACTGTTGCCTCCAGACACCTGAATTTCCAACACGGCCTTATCCTGTTTTATGGCGAGGGGGAGGACTGACCAGTTATCTGACTGAGTCTGAGCATTGCATCTTGTTTACTCTTTTCCTCCTGCGCTCCCAAATCCCAGACGTGTTCTACAGCCCTGAGGTCAGTATCTTTTGTGGCCCTGGTGTTTTGGATGGAAGCTTGATCCCAGACACTCGTGGTTGCTGCCTACAGGTAGTCACTCTGGTCTTCCTCTCCTCCAGTGGGAAACAACCCCGAGAGCCAGAGGGTGTTCCTGCCTCCCCACTGCAGGAGCGGCTCCTCTCCATTCTCCTCCTTCCTCCGTTAAAAACTTGGGATAACCCAGGAGAGCAATAGAGCACCCTGGGGCACGGGTGACCTCCAGTCTCAGGTGGGAGGTGACAGACACTGGTCCCAGGCTGATGCCTTTCTGTAGGAGGACTCGTGGCCATGCCTGCCATCCCACAATGTGGTTGGTGCTTGGGGCAGCAGCAGTCGGCAGTTGGCCCCAAAGGCACAAAACAGGGCTGAGCACACAGCACAGCCACAGCTGCACTTAGAGGCAACAGAAAAAGGTGTGCTGCTAAGCTCAGTCTGGTAAAGTGCTGAGTTTGTTTGTCTCTGACCACATCCCTTAACATTTCATATTTACAGCACGATTTGCCTTCACTGTGCTTTGCAATCAGCCAGTACCTCCGAAGTAAAAGGTCAGTCGGCAAGAGCCAGCGCCTGATTTAGCAGAGCTGCAATAGCCATCCCTCTGCTGCTGGGAAAACCATCCCCCGTGCTGGGCTGCGTCAGCCTGCCTCTCGCACCGCTGGAGCGGACACTCCTGCCAAGGCACCGTCCTGGCACGAACAAAGCACAAAATAAACGTTGTCTTCTTAGCTTCTCTTGCAGAATGTCTTGCATGCTGTTGCAGAGTTTTGTTTATCTTTTTTAAACAGAGCGCTTCCCCTTCCTTCTCACGGGAATTGCTTCCTCCTTCCCTTCTTGCAGCTTGAACTTCTGGAGGGTTTACAAACTGGTCTATATTTAGCTCTTGCCTCTCCATGTATCCAGCAGAAGGACACATGGCACCTGCTCTGCAGCCAGGAGTTATTTTAAGCACTTCTAAAACGGGTAATGGTATTTAGCACTTTATGCTCAAAATTCACATACACACACACAATTCTCTAAAACAAAGTGTTCCATACACTTACACCAGCCAGCATATGCTGATAAACTCTGAATTTTTACCTCAGCATAACACCAGATTGAACATAACACCTCAAAGCAGCACATATTAAACTCTGGAATGGCCCACACTACTGTAGCTCCAATTACCCTCCAGAAAAATAGGAGTGCCTTGTTATAGCCTAGACACTGTCCTATGTATTACTTCAGAAAGCAGTGATAAAATCAGCTTTATCAACTCCATGCTACATTTTAATAGCTTTATGATTTACGCACAGTTTTCTAGTACAAAACTGAACAAAGGTTTGGAGGCTTCATGGCAGGTTTCCATACAAGCATGGAAAGAACCAGACTCAGAGACTTTCTGAAGTCTCATGTGGCACCTGAGTCTTGATCACTTATTGTTGTAGCAAACCAGCCATGGCCCCTAGTCTCACTTAAAGGCAAGCTCTACCAAAGTCAGCTTAAATCTTTTTGATCACTCGTTAGAGAAGCATTTCTTACTTTCACCAATAGCCTTAGATACTCACCTGTTTTCCTCACACATCACACAGTGTCTAGGCTTTTAAGGCTATTCCTAGAAAATGTGGGCTGACAGTCCCAAAGGGAAGTACTTAGATTAAAACCCTTGCACCATGCCACCAAGCAGTGACAGCAAGGAAGCTGTTCATCAGACTTACCAGAGCAAAGAGAAGAGCTGAGCAGAGAAAAAAAGTCAGGCAGAAAGCTCAGACAAGGGCACGCCAGCAGCAGGACACTGGTACTGTAATCCTGCCACCGAGGGAAGAGGGACAGGAAGACTAAGCGACGGGGGAAGGACAGAATGACACAGCAGGAGCAAACACGGCGGAGACTGAATGCGCGCTTTGCAGGGGACAGGCTCTGATAGGCGAACAGGGAGGCTGCCTGCTAGTTGGCAGTGTAAGCCAGCTATGTTGGCTATTCCCTGCTCTGACAGAGATAGCATGAGAGATTAAAGACTCGGGCCCTCAGAAAGAGAATATAAAGGAGGGATTCATACACGGCTGCTACCCTTGAAAGTTAAGTCTTAATCCTTCAATGGCTTGACACTTTGCACTGCATGAAATTTATCTGTATTGACTATGGATTGGTCAAACTTGGTCTAATTTTTCTGTCTGCACCAGAAAGACCGGGATGGCTTTCCATAATGTCAGCTCGCAGCTGTGACTGCCCTTTGCAACCTGGGATTTGGGCAGGATTTGTTAAAACCCAGACTGATTCTTAATCATAGACTCCCTGGCTGGAAGGGACCACAGGAGGTCTTTAGTTCAACCTCTTGCTCAAAGCAAGCTCACGCTGTGAGCTTAGACCTGGTCTCTCAGGACTTTATATTAGTCTTAAAAACCTCCGAGGATGGAGACTGCATGACCTCTCTGGGGAGTCTGTTCTCCTGCCCAACTGTCCTCGTGGTGGAAAAATTTCTCCTTATACCTAGCCTGAACTTCCCCTGTTTCAACTTGTGCCCATTGCCTCCTGTCCTCCCACCTTACACCCCTACAAAGAGCCTATCTCTGTCTTCTTGATAATCTCCTCATAGGTACTGTGGGACTGCTGTTAGGGGCTCTCAAAGCTGTCTCCTCTCCAGGCTGAACATCCCACTTCCCCCAACCTTTCCTCATGGGACAAATGCTCCAGCCCCAGCCACTGCGGTGCCCCTCCAGTGAATTGACCAGCTTCTCCCATGGGGGCAGCAATGCTAATAGAGATGGCTGGTATAGGTGTCCCCCTGATCCCAGTAGCTCCCAAACAAATGTTCTTGTTGCTGCCAAGGTAACCTCTCTGACCTACTTTTTGCACGTTACTGTACCGGCTCACGTTGGCCCAAAGTCGTTTATACAAACAAACAGAGCACTCCCCAGGGAGCTCAGCTGAACGCTGTTTATCCAGCAACCAGCATCTCCCACTTCTGTGACCCACAAGCCATTCAGGCAGCATCTTGAGATGCCAGATGGCCTCAGGACCATCTGCTGCCCACTCCCTAGAGAGACATGTAGGTCAGTTTAATGCACAAATATGCAAACAACTGAGAATTGATAGGCTGGTAGCAGAAGTGGCAGCCAGTGCTATAAGAAGGGAAATAGGACTTTGGCTCCAGTGAAAAATAATAATGCTTAGAACAACATTAGGAGGAAAAACACATATATGGTACAATGTTTTGGAGTAAGCCCTCAAATGGACCCGTTGTTGCATGGCACTAGAGCATCCAGAAATGTTTTGCACCAGATTTACGAGGGATATATGAAAAAACAGTACTGGGCAGTTCAGTATCAAGAAGTACTGGCTCAGAAATAGTCCATATGTTAGCAGCATCCCAGACTTTCACTGGAGAGGACTAAAGGTCCTGCGATATTTGTGAAGATGGTGTCTGCGGGGCGGAAAGAACATATGTGGGGTGGTTTCTCATTAATCTTATTTATCTACTTGGAAAAGGCAGCTCATACTATCTGTGGATGCGTAGGCATTGTGGCTTAAAAAATCAGTTCTTCAAACCTTCTTCAGACACTGGTGGTGGCTCGGTAGTGCTCCTAAGAAAGTCACAGTTTTAAGGATAATGAAAGGCAGTTTGCAAGGTGGGGGGCTGCCTCTGTGAATCTTTTGGAGGGGTTTGGAAACTGGCTGGACGTGTTTTGAGAGAAGATAAAGCTCTGGGGTTGTTTGTGACAGGGCAGAGCGAGCCAACAGGATACCAGTGAAGATAAGAGTGCTTGTGTGGGCTCCTTGTGCTCCTCCTGTTTTGACTGGAGAATTCTCCTGTTCCAGTCCCCTGTTCATTTTTCTTTTGAAATAAAATCAGCTCCAGGGTTTCTGAGATCAAAACGCACAACTGAGCTACCAAGGAGCTAAGCAACAGCTGAGTTGCAGAAAGTTACTCCAGCATATCCTCACTCCTTCGCAAACACAAGGCAAGACACGTTCAGCTTTGCCTTCTTTCACCGAGGCTAAAGCTATTATGTGTTAGCTCATTTTTGCAACAGACTGACAGCATGCACAGAGACCCTTATTGCAGCTCAAATGACATGCAAGGATTCACTAGGCGGTGGGAACCTGGTCATGTCCTTGAGACATGAGAATGTACTGATAACAGGAAATTAGCTGGGGTCATCATTGTAAAAACTAGCTACAAGAAATGCAAAGCTACATGTTCTGAATTGCTCCTAAATATGCAAGTAAAGAAAACAGTCTCTGGTACAGTCAGGGAACACAAAGGAGCAGATAAAAGCAGTGTTCCTGAGTACGTGGGCAGTATGCGTGTGTAGCTCCAAACGACTAAAAGGGGCTGGATTTTGGCCTGTGAATTGAAACAACCACCTTAAGAATGGAAAAGGAAACTCAGACTGAGAAATTCAAAGGAGTGTGTTGAAACGGCCATGCCGGCAATTTACATGCTGAGGACAACCGACCGACTGGCATTGGGACTCTGCACGCTGGGATGGTTGCATCTGGCAAGCTGAGGAGAGAGCTGGCTGAAAACACTCTCTGTGAAACCTGCACTGCTTCTGAGGTTTCTGCTTTTGCAATGCTTTGGGCATTGCATGTCCCTGTTTAGGGGAAGAGAAAGAAAAGCTTTCTCTAATCCATGAGAAAAAAGGAGAAATGTACCTTCCTCATATTAAAGCTAGACCACTCTTTGAGACTTTGCTGTTACAAGGCTGAATTTGTTTTTCAGTTGTGTTCAGTTGTGAGCTTGATTGCATATCCATAACCCTACACTCTCCTTGTTGTGCAGTGGCATTTCAGCTGAGGTCATTGGTAATGTTACACAGAAATTGCCTGTTTCTGGATTAAACATAATCATAAGCAGCATACATCTACTGAAGACATAGGCTTTGCAGGGGAAAAAAAACCTAGTAAGTAAATGTCTACCTATATTTATCACTTGCTCTATATGATATTCAATGCATTCAGTCTTACCAAGTGGAAGGATAAGTTCATCATTAAGTCAATGCTATTGAAGCTTTTGGGTTTTCTTCCTATCTTTTTCCGACTTATTTTTCCCTTTCTTTCCCCAGGCCATTTTCCTCAACTGCAACATTCAGCTCTCACCTGCTGATGCTCTCCCCCGCTGATGCTCTCCCCCCTCCCTCAGGTGCTAATGTCATTGGCATTGAAACAGTTACTTACAGGGTTTTTGTGTATTCTTTTTGCGTGCCATGGGAAGGTTTAGGCGAAAGACCGATGGTTCAGGTTTAGAGTCTGTCTCTCAAATGCTCAAGGGCTTTAAAAAATGCAGAATGTCTGAAGGCAATGCTGTGTTGGTTAAAAGCACTTTAAAAAGTTTTGAGGGTTTCTTTTTCACCACAAGCAAAGGCAAGCCTTAATTCTTCTTCCACCCAAGTGAAAGCTTAATTTCTCCAGAAGCCCTAATATCCCCTGGAAGCCATACAGACTGATTTGGCCTGTAGGCCAGTCTCTTGGCAGAAGGTGAAGAGGCTGGGGAGGGTCTCCTGCCTTCTGCACTGTCCAGAAAAGAACTGTCTGCACCCCTCTGCAAATTGTAGCTGCTCTGCTCCGTGAGACCCTGCTTGCCAGCAGCACAAGAAAATCTGGAGACAACCATTCCAGGTCCCGTCATACACGGGGATGCAGACTGAAGTGGACTGCCATAGTCTGCCACTTCAGTGCCAGATCTGTATCAGTGAGAGCATCATTTTTGGATTCTAGCACAGAACCCACACTAAGAACCTGCAGGAGTACTTCACGACTTTCCTGCTGAACAGGTTTTGGTTTATTTTTGGAAAGATACAAGTCTTTCAAATTATATTGTACCTGGGCAGAACCAATTCCTTTAATACCATTACCTCAGTCAATTATATTGGAAATAAAATTGATCCATTCTGTTTAAATATGTACCATAATATACTTATGTCATTACATAATTCTATAAATATACTTACAACATGATAATATATGGTAGCAAACTGACATGTAATGTATATAATGAAAGTATAGCATGTATGAAGAATTTAGAAATGCTTGTAACGTAAAACGTATAATTAGAATTTAGAAAGAACCCTCATAAAGGTCTTGAGACACAGAAGCACAGTGAGCTATAAGCAGTGGTCTAGAAGTCAGAAGCTTGCTGAGTCCAGCAGCGTTTCCCTGCAGTGGACAGCTACAGCTGAGCCAGTGTTGGGAGACTCCTATGAGGTCCCAATGCGAAGTCTGTCAAGACTGATCTCCACTGGGTTTAATTTACTTCAGTAGAAATGTCGTAAACATCTGGGCCAATCAGACATTTTGCATGGTGACCTCTGGGGAATCATTTCTGTTTTGCTTAGTCCTGTGTCAGTGAAAAAAAAAGGGGAAAAAATAACATATTTGCATTTATTTGCATACACAAAGCAGGTGTTCTACACTGCATCAATTTTCTACAGACTTCCTAGCTCCAAATCAGTCTCAAAAGGGTTGGGAGGTTATGATTTGCCTTTTAATAAGATTTTATGGCCTGAAGGTTTTGTCATATACCTAAGGTTTGCCAGCTTTTTTTCTTCTACAGCTCAAAGATCCTGGCTACAAATGGCAGTTAATAACCCAGCCAAATTAGCTGACACAGAAAATCCCAACAGGCAACAGACTTAACTATTTTAAGCAAATAATTTAATTCTTAATCTACATCAGTAAGAATATAATTTCTGAATTTTAGCAAGGAAACCACTCTAAGAATCTGGAGGAATTCCCCATGGTTTGCTACGGAACAGTTTTTGATTTATTCTTGGAAAGATTCAAGTCTTTTGAAACCTTAAGAGCAAGCAAAATCAATTATCAGGGTTTCAATTTTCTCCAGGCAATTTCCACTGCTTCAGCTTGCCCAAGAGATAGACTCTTCATAAATACATTATGCTATGTGCTATTTGAAGAATTTGGCAAAGTGGAGAATAGCTTCACTTGAAAAATCACACATAAGGTAAAGGAATCCCTCAGGTGAGGCATGCAGTCACACCTGAATGCATCTCTGCAGTTTGGAAACAACTCTTCTCCAATATATACAGGTAATTTATTGGGAAGGAAAAGAACAGTATTAGCTGTTTCCAGTTATTCTGGTACTGCAGTGAAGTTACTGTTGATTTACACCATTATAAGTGAACATAAAATCTAGCATGAAACTTCAAAAAGGTACTGAATCCTGAAACAGTCTATTTTTAAGCTAATTTAATTTTAAAATGATGCTCCTCTAGCTAGAAATGATCTTCTATCAACAGACTGTGGGAACAGAATTGGGCCAAGTCAACCCTGGACATTTTGTGAACCTGCCAGGGGAAATCTCTGGGCTCAGTTCAGATGTGATCATGCTGTAAATCACATATCAGGCGTAATTTGGAAGTCTTTTAAATGCCAGTGGTACATTGGTCAAGGGTGAGCTGTAGAGATTATCTATTCCAGTAAGATAATGTAAACTGACTTGCTTTGTATGATATAGCTTTTTGTCTTTCCTTCCCTTTTCTAGCGCCTTCCATTTGCTAGTAATGTTCACTTGCATCAGTTTCATTATCAATATGCAACATTTTTTTTTAGATTGCTGCTAGAGCTGGCTTGCAAAAATTAGAAATGGAAAAGACTTATTAAAGGCTCAGTCCTGCAGCTGCTCCGTGTGTGGAACTGCCATTGATTTCCCAAGCAGCACCTGCTGGTGAGCAGCACAGAGAATAAAGAAAATTAGAAACTGAAGGCTAGCTCTCTCAGCTCTACGGGCTGTACATGGGCGGTAAAGCATCTCGTAATTGGAGCCAAACATCTTTCTCTGGAAAGGACAAGGTCCAAATTCTGCTGACAATCATAAGTAAGCTGAGGGGGGCGGGGGGCTGAGCAACACCGAGGTTATGACTAACCTGTCTAAGACTACAGGAGGGAAGAATAGGGACTGACACAATGGGAACGACGCAGATGGAGGTAACACTTAAACAATGCTTGAAAATGAGGGGGACATTTGTGCTGAAAGATAAAGAAGTGTAGAAAGAAGGGGGGAAATAAGAGAGACAGTGATAGTGAAATAAGTCCTAATGAGAACCTTATTCTATAGGATAATGACAGGGTGGCTGATGAACCCTTAGTTCAGAAAGAAGCACGCGGTGATCTGCAGAGCTGGCAGCACTACTGTGTGATGTCTAAAACTGCTGCTGATGTAAACACCAATGACCTATTTTAAGACATGCATGGAAAGAGAATCACTACATGGAAAACGCAAAAGGATGCAAAAGGTATACTGGCATTAACAGGTCAAACCTGTGAAATGGTGTTAATTGGATTTTTTTATAAGGGTTTTCTAGCTGTCTAGGTAGAGTGACCTTATTAAACATAACAATGTTAGGGGGACCAAATGAGTAAAGAAGAAAATAAAACCCCAGAGATGAAAGGGTGAATAAAGAAAAGATCAGGTGAGAGTGACTTTCATATTTTACTAAGCTGAAAGACAAATACGACAGGTGGCACCAATGTCACCAATTTGTTAGAACATAGTAAATCTTCCTTTTGTGTACATAGAAAGCCTATGCAAGCCATATTTATTGTGAAAGGCAAATGGGTCTCTAATTTAGATCCTGGACTTGAATAGGAGTATACAGACAGATATATGCACAGTATTTAGACTTAGGTATCTTCAGATGTGTCTCCAAAACTCTACTACTACTACTACTACTATGAATTTAAAAAGTGTTTTTCCTCTAATGGCACTCTAAAAGAGAGGATGGGTTAGATTGCAGTGCTTCTCAATAGCCTCAGAGCAGTTACATAATATGGAGACTCCCAAACCAGGCGGAGAATGGGGAACTGCTGAACCAGGGAAAAATCAACTATTTAGCATCCTCCTTGGGATCAGAGAGAACAATTCTAGTTCACTTGGATGCTCTGAAATCATCATCAGCCAATCTGTAATATTGTCTGTGTTCCTATAGCATTGCAAGATACATCACTAGTTACTGTTTACCTATTAATGATTTTTTTCTTTGGCTATTAGTTCTGTTTTCTGAGCCCAAAATGTATTTTACTACAAATCATGGTTATCTGTGGTTAAAATATTTAAATCAAACTTTTAGAATTAAAGATGTAGGAACAAACTTCTGTGGCAGTGATTTCCAGTTGTGTAGTAGCTTGTATGCAAGGATCTAATATAATCTATTAAGCAAGGTCAACATCAAGAAGCAATGAACTGCAAAAAGCACGTTGTACTCATTATTTGAAAGGGTAAACTGAGACATAAAGTGTTACATGTTAATACACAATAAATAATGACATGCCCAAGGTCATGCAGATGGGAACAAGATGTGCTTAGATTCTTTTCTACTTTAATTGTGGCGTGCTTACTTTATACGAGGACCAGAGTTGCATGATTAGAGAAAAGGGGAGGTCCACCTCACAAAAATGTTCAGTGTCTTGATGTGCTTTATGTGCCTTCACTTTCTACAAAGGGTTTGCGTCTGTTGTGAAATTAATAGGACCTGTCTAGTCAGCTTGAATAAAGATGGATTAAAAACCACACTGCTTTGCACAAAGGAGGGCTAAGTCAGGTAAATTATAGGACTGGAGGGCCTAAATGTTAGCCAGTATAAAGTCATCTTCCCTATACAAAGGAACTGTACTTTACATGACCATGGAAAACTGAAATTCTGATTTTCATTAAATTCATAAGACATCTGTGAGATCTCTGAGCCATTTCAGGGGTTGTGACTACGACAACCCACACAGGACAATGTAAATAAAATCCCTGGGCTGTCATATTGCTATTCTAATGACTAATAAATATTACCTTTTCTCAGTTTGTTTTCTTTTTTCTCATCATTTGGTCTCCCACCTGCCTTCCCTGTCTTGTAAGACAGCCAGTGGGTAAAAGTCCCCCAGAGCCACCGTTCTGTTGCATGCTTGTACTCTCCTGGCACAGCAGGTTCCTGCTCTCTGGTTGCCCCTCCAGGCTCTTCAGTGTTATCTTCTGTGTGGTAGTCTTTTCTCACTAGGAGATCAGCTAGCAGAGCAGGCAGGAAGGATAGTCACTACTTGTAAGACTGTGGACTGTTGCACCAACCAGAGAACGGGAAAAATAAAATCTGTCTTTAGTCCTGTTCTTCTTTCTCATTTATCTGCCAAACAATCACAAAAAAGAAAAAGCTATTGGAGGGCACACTGAGCAATAAGTCCCCCAGAAACCTCCTATGTGCCAGCCAGTGGCAAACAAGGAGAAGATACAGTTTGTTTAAACCTGACTTGCTCTGTCTTCTCTTTCCTTTTATGTCGCCAACAAACGTTTGACTAGCTGGGTCCTTGTGAGGCTTTATCAGCTTTTGAAGTCCTGTTCTGTCATCCTGTTCCCTTCCAGACTGTCAGGTGTCAAGGATACCCACAGGTCATCAATCTTCCAGGCAACCTTCATCAAAAAGTGGAAGAAGAGAGAAATGCAGCATTTCAGCACAATCATCCATCTCCGACAAAACCGCTGAGGAACCATGAACCCAGTAACTGCTGGCACAAGCAGGCATAAGCTGGCAAGTTACCTTTCTAAAGGCAAGTACGAACCTCCCTCGATAACAATGGATGCTTTACTGGGAGCCTGAATTGGTTGGGACATTAAATACTATATACATCTATTTCTTCCCTATTTTGGGAGAATAACCAGAAAGAGAAAAGTGTCTATACCCCTAAGATGTGACATACATGAAAGTGTACTCAGCATGCATGTACTTAGGTTTCCTTAAAAAGTAACATGCAATTTCCTCACAATGAAAGAGGCTGGCAAAAGCCACTGACTAAAAGCAGTTTGGAGCTCTTCATTTTTGTGGGGGAGGAAAGAAAATTAGGAAAATGTTAGTCAATCAGATTTAGCAGAAAACATCTAATTCACCTTTCCATCTACCTTCCTTTCCCTTTCAGTAGTTAAAGGCCACCTGCTACCAGGTTGATGCAAAAAAATCCCCCCAAACTAAGAAAGAAGACATTTTCAGGTTATTTCACCTTATGCTGAGGAAAAAAAGTCATCAGAAAGTCCCACTAAATCATTATTAGAATGATTATAACAGTACCAATAAGCTAATGTCAGAGGAAAATCCGGATCAGAAAATACCCTAATCCATTCCTGGCCTAAACACCACATTAAGAATATACTCAAATACGTGATGTTATATTTGAATTAACTTAATAAGGACCTCGGATAGGCTTCTGGTCATCATAGTGATCGTGAATTCTGCCTTCATCGAATCTGAAATTATCATTGTAACACGAGGTTTTGGAGTTACAGAGGATGGTGCACGTCTGCACCTGCAGTGCTGTGCTCATGCAACGCTTTAACTTGGCCAAGCAGGGACTCCAGCAACACCACTCCAGAGTCTCAAGAAGGACTTACAAGACCTGAGACTGATTTACACCACTATCATGTAACCTGGCCAAGCAATGTATAGTCCTCCTAAAATGAATAATGTGTTCAGAGCACTTCTAGGCTCGCTGACACTGGTGGGGTGACTTAGGAGAAAACTAGAACTGCATTAGACTCAGAATATGCAATGCAGTTTTGGCATAAAGTACTGCCTGCACTCCGAAAGGGACCCCAAGGGTATGGCTATACAGCGTTAGCCATCAGTCAAATGTTGATTTTTGACTTGCACACCACTGGCCAAGCAGTTACCTAGGTCAGAACTAGACTCAGAGCACCATTGACCTAGATTCTGATGATTAATCTTATCTGGGAAAATCACAGGTGGATAGTAACATTAATTCCAGTTTATCTTCACAATTTATAAATCAAGATTGCTGCCTTTTGAAAGCTAACCATAAAAAAACCCAACAAAATGGAGAATGGACCTCCTGAATTTGGCTTACACACCAGGTCTTTTCTTGTTTTGCCTTATCTCCAATCAAAGCGATGAGGATACCATTCAGGGCAAAGCTGTTATGTATAGAAAGAGCTAAAGAGATCTGAAGGCGAGGCAAAGAAGCAAAGTATTCTTCCTTTCTTCCTTAGGCCAAACTACTAACTGAGAGTTCAGCTTTGGAATTTAGAAGTGCTCTGCTTCACTGGTTTCTGTGGAGCCAACCTCCTCTTAAACACAGTCCTTGGAATAGAGCCTGGGGGAAAAACGCACAAGCAAACCCAGGTCCCCTAGTAGAGGACTCCATTGCTTGCGATATCTACATGTAAAACGAACAATGTCAAAAAAGACTCCTGGACTAGAAGTTCTGGACTAGAGGAACCAGAGTAAAGAGTCGCTGTGCATATTAACCTAATTTTTGGGATGGCATTGTGGAATTGCCAAGACGTAATTCTTGCATGAGGTAAAGGCTCTACTCCATAAGCATCCATCACTGTTCACTCTGACTACCTTTCATTCGGTTAGAACATATATGATAAATCAAATTAAAAGGCTGCTCTTTTAAAGATTTTAATCAATAAGAAAGGCAAGGCTTCAGCTACACCTAGTGGGCAAGCTCTCAGTACTGCAGCCTTTCTGCAGCCGTTTATCTGTCATGTGAAGTTCCTCCTGCTCTGTTTCAATACATAACCCATTAATTGAAACTAAGCACCTCCAAGTAAGTATCAACAATTTAAACAGCTCCTTTCAAAAACCTGTGTGATTATCTGCGCACTGCTGTCTTTCATATAAAGCGCTTGATTAAAAGGTCGGGCAAGAGGACCCTGTCTCAAAAGGCGAGAGCTAAGAAAGAGAAGAAGAAGCAGCCATGCAATGGGATGGCGGGCTGCCCTGCAGCAGGTCCCTATCTGTGAAGCCGGGGAAGGGGCGAGACGCCCGTCAGAGGTTGCTCTTGTCCTTATAGGGCAAAGTCACACACAAGGTGACTTGTGACAGACCAGCTGTCACCCTCCCCTACCATCCTAGGGCACGGCTGCAATAAACCACCGCCCTGGCTGACCGCGCATCCCAAAGCAAACATGCTACCGCCTCAAATGCTTGCAACGGCTTATTTTTGCCCTGATTAAACTGAAGTGAGGACATGAGAAAGCACAGGGCCCATGGTGCTTCCTGG
Organism: Harpia harpyja; assembly: GCF_026419915.1. Classification (NCBI taxonomy): domain Eukaryota; kingdom Metazoa; phylum Chordata; class Aves; order Accipitriformes; family Accipitridae; genus Harpia; species Harpia harpyja. The sequence goes on from NC_068943.1 coordinate 65,995,249, forward strand.
CCACCGAAAGAGAATCCCACCAGATGAGGCTGAGATACTGGATTACAGGAGATTTAAAAAGAGAGAAGGTGGTTTTTAGAAGCAGGACTGAGCACAGGCTTCAAGTCCATGTTTTGGCTACAGCGGCTTCCAGCATGGTGGCTGACTGGGAATGGGACTGCTCCCTACTCGTCTTCCAGGAGCAAAGACACGGATCCCGTGTCCGTCCTCAAAGGCAGAGGACACAGGACTGCAGGCTTCATTGGCTCCATCCGACAGCAGCTTTGCTCACTTATCTCCGCCAGAGCAAATTCGGGTTTATGTTGTGAATAATGGACTGTGGAGAAGATTAACATGTCACGTTTTCTCAAATTCTCCACTTCTCCAGTGTACAATGTTGTGCCCCATCAGACATGACAAGCAAAACCAAGCTGTCCCCATCATTCCACAGACAGACACCTCTTTATAGTTTGTGGGTTAGGGCTGATGGGTTTTTAGACCTATCCCTAAAACCTTCTCAGTGATGATCATAACTAATTGTTTTTTGCCTACTACTTAGAAAGGTTTTATATTCATCTCCGTACCTGTGTTCATACCTTGCCCTTCATCACCCTGTCAGATCACACGCTAGCCTTAGTGCAGCCTGCTGATAAACAACCCAGAAGCAACCCAAAATATCACTATGTAATGCTTATAATCCTATAAGCAACCCAAAATATAACTGTATAGCTTCTGTACAAAGCAGATGTGTGCAGAGGTTTGGTGTCATTTCCTATCATTGGAAAATCCCAGGAATCCATTCCTGTCTTCAAATACATACTTTACTTCACACAAAGTTGATGGAGGACATATAGCTGTACAAGGTTTGTAAAGATAGTATCAATTATTAGACCAAATAATGTAGCTGGAAGAAAAGAGAGAAGATTTTGAGTAACAAGTCTTTAAATACTTATACTGGCAGAGAGAGAGAGTGAAATCTGAAATTCTCTGTGTTCGTTCTGTTTGAATAGCAGCAGGTAAGACACTTTTATAGACTTTCAGAAACTCCACCCTCTCCTGCGCTAGCGTTAGCTAATCAGGCTGCAGTAGAAAACTCACAGTGCAATTGCTAGGAGGCTCGGGCAAAACTAAACACAAGTAGGTGCGCCTTCAGCATCTTACTGGGGTGAGCATCTGCTAAATATTTAGCTTTTGAGCTTAAGAAATGCTGTGTACTCACACTAGTAACTTCAGCCACGGTTTTAGGAGCGTGACAGTTCTGAAAGTGTCTTTTATTTTACTTTATTGCTGATAAAATAGGGAACATATTGCCAAATGAACACACCAATAGACAGAGATAACAAAATGTCCCGGTGAAAGAAAAAGGTGAGAAGAGTAGTCAGCATTTTAGGGAGCCTGATAAGCTGGAGAATCTTTTGTTTATTTTCAATATGGTAAATATGTTTCTTTCAAAATCTGTTTCAGTCTTGTGATCAAATTGACCCTCTGTAATTTTTTAAGAGGAGGAAGGGCACAGCAGATGGAGAGGGAGTGCAATACCTGATCCATCTCTATTAAAAAAGTGGTGTTGCAAATTTCTTTCTAAAATGAGACAAAGAGAGTAACAAGAGAGCCTACCACAACAGTGGCTCATCTGTTCAGTCATGTGAGGTATCTCATTATTGTCGCAGTTACTGAGACGCAGCTTTATCCTGTGTGCGAGCACAATAGTGCCGCCATATTGAAATGTGTAAATATATTTTCAGAAACTATGTAAAACACCTCCTCTGTACTGACAAAATGATACACTTAGAATACATGAAACCCTGAGAAAATGCTGCTGCCTTGGGTTCCAAATTCCTTTGATTCCTCATCTTAGTTTTATTGCACATGCAGTGTTATCTGACAAATATATTTGCCTGACTATCTAAAAAATACTTTGTCTTATCATTTAAACAGCTCCTGCCAATGTTACTTAGTCCTTGTTCACACTGCTATCCCTATGAGTGATGATAGAGAAATAGATCAGGTTAAGGTCAGTGTGTGTAGCCCAGATCTGTAACATTGGCATTTCTTATTCCTGTCTGCGGTAGCCCCGCACAGAGTATTTTGGAAGAAATGGGGGCTTCAGAAAGGATAGTTGTACGGTCAGGGAGAAGAACTGCTTTTTCCGACTTCATTTCCCTCCCCTCCATGCCCATGCCCACCCTGATTTTGCTGAGGTTTCTAATACGAGGGGCTATCAGTCCCTTGGGTACCAGCTCACAGGTTAAGCCCTGCTGTGCCGCACAGCCAGGAGGGAGCGGAGGCAGAGGGCAGGAGCAACAGGAGGCTCCTATACCAAGATGTTGATGCAGAAGCTACCCATGCCCTGAAGAAGTATTACGGTGCGGCTCCACAGACACATGCCATGGCCTTTGGCCAAACACGAGTGATCTGCTGGGCTTCGTATCCAACTTATCTAGCAGATCTGGAGTGTGGAAAACATCTCCTAGGGGAAAAAGAAAAAAAAAAAAAGCAAGCAAAAAAAGGAACAAATGAAAGGAACTCCGCAAATCCAGATGTTGGAATTTTCCAATCCCCCTAGCAAGACAAGATAAGCAGGGGATAATCCTCGTTTATATAACTTTTTTTTTCTTTTTTTTAACTAAAACCTGAGACCAACAGGCATGTTTTCACAAGGTTTGTTTGCTTCTTCTCTAAACCCCCGCCGAGAAATTTCGGGAGGCCCCGCACCCCTCGGGCCGCCGTGCCGTGCCGTGCCGAGCCGTGCCGTGTCGTGCCGTGCCCCGTGCCGGGGGTGCCGGGCAGCGCCGCCGCCCGCGGGCACCGCTGTCCCGCCGGACCCGCCGGGGCGCCTCGGGCAGGGCTGCGGCGGGCACCGGCGCCGCGAGGGCACACGGCCGGCTCCCCTCGCTGCGGGCCGTGCCCTTCCTCTCCCTCCCGCACGCCCCGGTGCAGGCCTCTCGCCCCGCACAGCCCACGGCCGCGGCGAGGACCAAGCTCCCCGGCTCGGAGGGGCGGCTCCCGGCCCCGCGGGTCCCCTCGCCCCCGCCCCCCCCCCCGCGCCCGGCGGCGGCTGCGCGGAGCCCGGCAGCGCCCGCGGGAGGGCGGCGGCAGGGAGGGCGGCCGCCCACGCGGGGGCGCCGTGGCGCCGCCGGCCGCTCCGCGCAGGTGGCTGCGGCAGCCGCCTCGGGAGCCGCGCCGGGCCGGGCCGGGCCGGGCCGGGAGCCGCACCGGGACTCGGGCCGGGCCGGGCCTCCCGCGGTGCCCCCGGCCCCGGCGTGCAGGGGCGGAGCCCTGTCGGTGAGGGGGCAGCTGTCCCCCTGCGGCCTCCCGCCCCAGCGCCCACCCGTGAATCCTTTATTCCCGGGGAAAAAAGGCAGAGGATTGCGTTAATCGGCACCTAATTTTCCGCCGAGCGTGTCTTGAGCGGCGGGGCGGCTTAGGGCTGATCTCCCTTCCAAATAAAGCAGCGCATCTATTTATGGCCGTGGCTTAAAGAGGAGCAGATCTCATGTACCATGTTGGAAGTTCTTGAAAAACAGCCAAAGTACAGAGGTCAAGTTTCCTGTACTGAGAGCAACTTAATGGGACGCAAGACTGCAATGTCCTTCGTGAGGATCTGGCGGTAGCTAGAAAACTGGGTCGCTGTGCATTTTTCACTAATCGCTGAGTTCAAATAATAAATTACTTCAGCGTATTTCTAAACAGTGTGGAGGCTAGAGAGGATCTACTTGAAGGCCTGTTACAGTTTCAGCCGTGGGAGCGTTGCCAAGGGGTTCACGTCGGGAGGATAAGGGTCAGGCCCCCAATATTGCTTGGTGGATGATATTATGAATAAGAAAACAATGTAGTTGTGCTATCCACTGGGATCTGACTCTTCATTAGAAATTAAGGGACGAGGTAGGCAATATGATTGTTTTGCAAATTTCCCCAGGGTCTACTTTTAAGAAATCGTAAAACTCCTTGATGATGCCTTGCTCAAAGCCAGTGCTTTCGGTAGCTGCTGTTGTTTAGAGGCAGCAGCTCTCAGGAGTTTTACAAGGAGTCGTACACAAATAGACTCTACCAGCATGCCCGTGAAACTGCCTATTCTTAGAAAAGCTTATATGGAAGGATTTAATGTTGACAGACTTAAATAGTGATGTCTCAACTGTGAAGAATCTGTTGTTTAACCAACTTTATGAAGCAAAAGTACTCATCATTAAAGCGAGAGTATTCCCTTTTGTTTTAGGAGATAGTGGAGGCTTTAAACATCTATGCAATTTGGTATGCACATAATTTGATAGTCTGTTTTATAAGAAGTTGATTAGAATCAGGAAAATCACCCTCCCAAACTCCAGCAGAAGAGGGCAATGCAACGTGTGCAGATCAAACAGCCTTAAAATGGAAAAAGGATTTATATAGTGGCAAGCTGGGCAATGGCTCTTAAAACTACAGCTGTATTCTTCTAAACACTCTTTTACATTATTGGTGAGTTGGTAAGTTACGATTCACTGCCATTTAATGTTAAATTTACTGTCACAAAACATTAGCGATCACTGGCTGAAGCCAAAAGGTTGTTTTTTTAAATTCTTGGGTGCTGAGAGTTGTCTAAGAACAGGCTGTTACCACCTACAGAGAGCATTTTGTCGTCAGGTTTTCCCAGAAGTGTACGCTTCCTTCTTTCTACTTTTCCTAATACTTTAATACAAGCATTATTTTTTTTTTATGTTCATAAAACATATTAGCTGCTTCATGTCTGTAAGGCAAAGAAGGCCAAGTATCACTTTTCTCACCAGCTGGGACAATTTTAGCAATAGTAATCAGTTTAATTTCCCAGCTTGATTCAAAACACTGCTATTTACACTCCCATTGCGTGGTGATATCCTCCCCTGTTTACGTGCCCAGGTTTAAAATTTAACTACATCCACCATGCTGTTTTTCTTCCTAATAAATTCAGAAGACGTGGCTGGAAAAGTAAGCAAAAAGAAAGCACAGTGGTATCACTCCTCTACCGAACTTGGGAAGCGTGGCTAAACGGGATTATGTGTTGTTATTATTAGGGTCCTGATCCCACAGTCCTCACTGAAGTAGTAACTTGTGCGGGAGCTTTGCCAAAGGCTGAGTGGGGGCAGAAGGCTGCAACAGTTGGCAGTAAAGGAGAAAGATGTCAATTGCTTTATAATAATGGGCATTTTTCTCCCAAATATTTAAAGTAAACCAGTATGGATTTGTCTCAGTGGCCTTAGTTGGTAGCAATTTCTGGGAGAGAGGGGTCAGAGATGTCCCACGGAGGAATATTTTAAGGGTATATGCCCCTTCTCCTAAGTCACTGGAAATGAAACACTATCAGTTCTGGTGCAACGCAGATCTGGATTGATGCAGCAATCTCCTGCGTTAACCCTGTGAGGTGAGAGGGCCGGGACGACACCCACCACCACCCTCCTATCCCAAGTTACAAATACTTGCACGTTAAGCTCTTGGTCTTTTTACATAGCTCTTCCAGGAGAGATAATAAATGTACAAAAGAACAAAGTCTACTATATAAATGAAAGCAGATTTATAAAATTACAAGTTTAATAGATAAATATAATAAATACTTTATGCATCATAACTCTGGACAACTACATTTAAAGCAAATATGTTGGCAAGTCACAAAAAAGTTGCGCCTCGGCAACTTTATTTTTCATAAAACCACACTGACAGGCATATTACAATGTTACGTATGAGGCTGTATGCTGTAAGTATGTTCAAATCCTGCTTACCTACCGAGTTCACCATGACATATATATGGGTGTAGTGTACTTTCTATTTTGGAATGTCTTTTTGCACACCAACACGGTTGTACAGATAGATGTTCTACTTACCATGGACAGTGGGGAAGAGTTTTGAAGAAAAATACTGGTAAATGACTTCTAGAAAAACTAAAGCATTTCTTAACTTTTTATTGACATTGGCAAATTAAAATAGAATAAATTAACAATATTTTCTCAAAAAAATGTTTTGTACAAAAATACTGTCAAAATTTCCTGAAAAGCTTTCAACACAGTAGTATCTTTTCATGTACTGAATAAACTATATTAGCACAGTGTCAAAATGCTGAAGACAGAAACAAAATTAAAAAAAAAAATCTGTGAAATGTTTGCCACTAGTCAACATTCCATCCACACCATATTATTGTCTGTACATATGGGGGAGGGGGAATGGGTAGCAGACTTAAGTAACAGTATTACTTTTCCTGATCTGGAAAGGTTTGGCCCACATCTGTTAAGCTTCCAGTTTAGCGTATTCAAGAAAAAAAAAAAATTATTAGTCTGCACTGCAATGCATAGTTAAAAATTAAGCAAGATGGCAGCATTTGTGCAGTACTATCTGCCCTTCGAAGTTCATGCAACCAACTAATGCAATTTTTTTTTCCCTGTTCACTCAGAATTTGAATGCAGTTCAGTCATTGGAAATTATGGTTTACAAAATCCACAAGATTAAGCAATTTGCCAAGATTAATATCTAACAGTTCAGCACTGTGGGAATTATGGGCACGTTACTGCGAGGAAATTAAACGAGCGAGGAGGGAAGGGGGGGGCCAACATAAAAAGGCAGAGTTCACTAGAAATCATTACTACGGGAGGGGACGTGAATGTCGAAGCTACAAAAAAGTGGCAGCGATTTAAGGAGAAAAAAAAAAAAAAAAGAATTTATACAAGCGCATAGTTGACTCTGCTTTCCAGATTCTCACCTTTTCAAGCCCTGAAAAGTGAGACACCGTGTCTAGGGGAATGTTTTCATTCGCACCGATAGAAAGTCCTTTGTTTTAAATGAATCAGCAGCTCACCCTGCTGGGCTGCTGTTTGCAAACGAAGTCTGTCATGAAGTCAAACTCGTTCTGTCCCAACCACAGCTCGGGAAGCTCCTTGATGCGATCCAGCCCCATTTCGATGACTAAGGACATGAGGACCTCCTCGTCGATGAAGTCAGTGTCTATGACATTGGGCGGCAGCATTGCCGCGGGGACGTGGGGGACGGCGGGCGGCAAGCCGCTGCCGCCGCCGCCGCCGCCGCCGCCGCCGTGCTTGGGGTTGCAGTCCCTGAAATGCTGCTGGCTGCTGCCGTTCAGCTGGTGGCTGCCGGGGTGCAAGTCCGGCATGTAGTGGCTGTGGGGGTAGGGGTGGTGGCTGAAGTACTGGTTGTTCAGCTTCTGGAGCTGCATGCTGGCGCTCAGCTGCCCTCCCGGGCTGGCGACGGGGGGGGCAATGAACTGGGAGCCGCTGAAGCGGGCGGGGGGCGGCATGCTGCCGGCCGGGTGCCCTCCGCTCACGCTCGCCGGCCCCATGGCGTGCCTCACCCCGCCGCTCGCGTTCATATTCCCAGCTCCGTAATGTATATGGTCGCCCATCAGGGCGCTGAAGGCGTGCTGCTGCGGCGGCTGCTGCTGCTGGTGGTGGTGATGCGGGGTGGGAAACTGCCCCATGCCCATCCGATGCGCGGGGTGGTGGTGAAGCCCGCCGGATCCGTCGGGGAATCGCCCGTGGTTCATGGCCATCATGTGGTCTGCCATTGCCCACCTGGAAAGTTAGCGTGGGAATACGTTAAGAAAATACACCCTCGGACATCCAGCCGCCCTCGCCCGGACCGGCTGCATCTGCCCGGCCCTGGCAGAAACGACTTCGCTGGTCCCGCCGTCCTCTCTTTCCCGGGGGGGAGGGATGGAGGGAGGGGGGGTGGAAAAACCAACGCAAAATCTCCTACCCCGGCTCTACCGTGGAGTACAAAGGGAAAAATAAAAGCGGAGCCTGCGGTACGAAAATCCCAGTCCCCTCCGCTAATCCGGCGAGCAACACACACGCCTCCCCACTCCAACTTGTGCATACCTATCAGCGGAAAGTGTTGCATACGGCAACAGCCGCCTCCTCCCCGCACGTTCCAAAGGCGCCGAGCCCCCCGGCTTCGCCAGGGAAGGCAGCGGATTTCCACGGCGCTCTCGCTAACTTGCGGGGAACGAGTAAGAATTGGGAAGTCCCACCTAGCCGCTGTCAGCAACTTTTGGAATTAAGTCCTAATTATTTCGGTAAAAATACAGTAATGCACGCATAAGGAGGTAAAGCCAGGCAGCTGAGGAACACCTTTCCTCGCGTGTTTCAACAGTCCCGTTTTTCCTGTTGCACACAAAAGGGACACCCGGCACCAGCTACGAGAACCGCCGCACTCACCTCCCGGCTTCTTTCTTCTTCTGCTTCAAAGGTGGCGGTGAAATCAGTCAGTAAAAGTCACCCAGCATAGAGAGGGCTTCCCCGGCTCTCTCCTCGGCGCTTACGTGACGGTGCTGTGATCGCTGCCGCAGCCCCGGAGCTGTTTTTCACTCCTCTGCGAGGCTCATCGGCACTTGCCAACAATGAGCTGTGTTTCTTACCCAGCTTTGGCCACAGCTAATATAGGATTTCAGAAGGGAGGAGCAAAACCCTTACAGGCAACCAGAAGTAAAACCTGGAGCAAGCGAGGGGAAAAAAAAAAAAAAAAAAAAAAAAAAAAAGAAAGGGGGTAAAAAAAAAACCCACCCAACACCCAGCGCGCACACGCACAGGGGCACACGCGCGGAGGGAGACACGCGGGAAGGGGCCAGGCGGCTCTGCAAGGCATCCAGGCACCCCGCTCTCCCCGGCTGGGCTACACGTGTGTCCGTGGGTCGCTCGCGCCGCGCTGCGCGCCCCGCTCCGCGCCTCCCCCGGGAACAAAGCGGGGCTCCGCGGCGGGGCGGCAGGGAGCGAGCGGCCTCCCGCGCACCCCGCCGCCGATCACCCGCCTCCGGAGCGGCCACGGCGGAGGGAGCCGCCCGCCGCCCACGGCCCCGGCCGGCCCCGCTCCCGGGCATCGCCGGGCTCCCTCGCGCCCCGTCCGCTCGTGTCGCTGCAGCGCGGCGGCCGCGGACACGCGGGGGGGGAGGGGGGGGTCTGGGCGCGCCAGCAGCGCTGCCCGGGCAGGGCGAGGTCCCGACCCTCCGGTCCCGCCGCGGTGCAGGTGCCCGGCCCCGCCGGCGTGAGTCCCCCGGACCCGCGTGGGCGCCCCCGGGGCCGGCCCCTCTCCCGGATGCGAGATCCGAGATCCACCTTTTTCCACAGACACGGGCGCTGCATGCGGGAGGTGTGTGTGGGGGTGCCAGCACACTCTCACCCCTGCCCCCCTCCTTCCATCCCTCGTGTTTGCCCCACAGCCACCCGCGGTGTGCAGGGCGAGTGCCCACCCACTCTTGCCCTTAGCCGGCTTGGTGGGCTTTATTAGCGTTATTTATGATTGTTTTTCTTGGAATGGCAAAGAAGAACAGAACATGTGGCACACGGGTGGGTACACGCTTTGCAAAGGTGACCACCCTGGCGGGGCAGGTCCCCTACCAGTCCCCCGTGGCCGGCAGCACCCTGCCTTGCAGCACCGCCCCGGCAGGGCCAGGCGTGTGCACCCCCCGCCTCCCCGAGACCAGCGCTGCTGCCTCCTGCTCCAGATCCACCAGCTCCTCGCTGATGGGCAGCCGTGCTGAAGTAGCTGGGAAGTGCCGAGGGGCCGGGGGAGGCCTGCCGCAGGGAATCGCTGGATGGTGGCCTAATTTCACCAGTGCCTTTGCCTGGATTTCTGCTCCCCCTCTCAGCTTTCCCCCTTTCAGCTGCCCACAGGCACGCCAAGGGGGCAGCAGTAGGCAGGATACCCTCCCTGGACACAAGGAATTGTGTGTTCCTCTTTTGAGGTCAAAGCGGTCATCATGTAGGCTGAGATGGGGTTCCTGCTCCTCCATGCACTCCACAAGGACACAGCAGTGCAGGAGGTCCTCCCTGGGGAGGCACAGGCGAGGACAAATGGGATGCTTCAAGATGCTGTCCATGTGGCAGCCCCCTTGCCCCCTTTTGGGTGGGCCCTTACCTGGCTGCAGTGAACTATGAAGGTGAAACCAAAAGGAGGGTTAGCTCCACCTCATCTCCCCCTGGGATGGAGGCAGAGCTGGGTTACTGGGTGCAGCGAGGTGGGGCAGATGAGAGGAGAAGGGCAATTCCCAGCATGGCTGGTGCAGTCCTTAGCAAAGCCATGCGGGCGGGCGGCAGTGGGTGGGCACATACAAGACACCAGAAAAATACCCGGCTGACACCCCAGCTGTGAGGGACAGCAGGGATGGAATCAAAGCCCTGAGGGGACAGGAAGCTTTACAAGTGCCAGAGTTACCTTGAGGAAGGGACCTCAACCTGCAGCTCCTTTTCCTGCAGCAATTAAGTAGGGTGCCCACCAAGATTTCACCTTTTGGTCTTCAAATGCTTGTGAGTAGGTGGACGTCTGGGAGTTGCCGTTGAATCAGGACCTCTAGTATGGCCAGGGATGGTCGGAAAAGTGACAGTACCTTTCTGGAGATTTTTCCGTCCTGTGGTTGTGCAGGTTTTGCAGGGCAAAACAATGAATAATAAGAAGATCCTGTTCCATTTGGCAAGTAGTCAGCTGTGTATCATGACAAGTGGTTTGTTTAATGTCACATAACCATGGTGATACTGGTATGCCTTTTTGCTCTCCACTGCCTTAAGTTTGTGATCCTTTTTAAAGCCAAGCACACATCATATCACAGCCCTGCAAATGCCCTTTCCTATTTTCAGCTTTCAGATGCTGGAAGCTGCCAGCTTGCCAAAAAGTGAGTTATGGAGAATTGGCATGAGACTGCCAGAAGAAATAGTAGCAAAGTCACAGCCTCCACGGCACCTCACTCATACAAAACATATCTTCAGGTATTTACAGCCCATGTACAAAGAATTAGGCAGGACGGAGCTTTCTTCATTGGGGGTTGCAAGGGGGTCCAGATAAGGCTCAGCAAAGCGGTGCCAGATGAGCCAAGTTTGTCATTGTTTATGGCCATAGCAAAGCGGGAACACAATCAGTTGGTTGCTTTCCAGGAAATGGCTGGAAGACTGGTGACAGGCAGCTAGGGGAATGCAGGACAAAGCATGAGCCCATCACCACTGAGCTAGCAGGGAGCCCTGAGTCTCATCTGTTTGCCTCTCCTGATCTAAGCCACTTTATTTAAAGAAATCTTTTCACTCATATTCTTCAAAGTCTTCTGCATACCTGAGGTGGTTCTTCAGTCGAAAAAACAAGAAAGCAGGGCACTGCGCATCGGGAGAATGCTGGAGATGGCCAGGGGCGGGAATGAAAGCAGCAGGGTTCACAGAGTCGCTCCTCAGCGAAGACTCCTAATAGAGTTGAGAGCAGAATGTGACTGCTGTGCCCATCTAGGAGGAATCACTGAGAAATATCAAACACAAGAAGGGAAAAGATGGATCCTCATTTGGGTGTTAACATTTTGGATCGGAAGGTCAGGCAGGCACTGAGGCTGGGTTGCGGATGTGGCCCCACTCACTCCTTCCAGACTGGAACGTCTGCAGAGTGTGGTGAAAGGAAGGAAAGGAAAATCAAAAAGGAGAATCCCAGATGGTGTTTTTCCAGGTATTTACTGGAAATGTTCAAGCCAGCTGAATACTTGTAGTTCCAGGGATGTATCACTGGAACAAGATACACAGGGCAACGGATTTCAGGGGGACTTGGATCTTTAGTCCTTTTTTGCAACTCTGAAAATATAATCCCTAACTCTCCGTGACTTGTCTGCCCCAGATCACTGCAGAGGTGAGTTTCTATGTGTTCCCTCCCATGCTGACACAAAGCAGTCAGAAAAACCCAGTTCAGGACATCTGCTAGGGTTATCTGATAGGAAATTTTATATTAGAATGATATCCTGGCAGGAATGCCCTTTCTGTAGAAATGATTAAGCCCTGCTATTGAGAAGACAAGCCATGATTTTCTGGCTGCTCTCGCTTTTGACCTCCTCACAGCTTCCTTCAATCCCACCCTTCCCCAGGGCACCTGGCGCTTGGGAGGGAAGAGGAAACTGTGGTGCAGGAGGTCCCCAGCTCTTTGCTTTACTAGCGCTGAGCTGGATGGCTGCCGCTGGTTTCACTGCTCACCCCAAGGAAAAAACAATGAACATGACAAGTCTGTTCCAGATGGGCACTCAGGAAACAGAGAAATCTGTTTTGGTCTCTCAACATGCCTTTTTTTCCCCTGGAATTCCCTTTGTGAGAAGAACAGTGGGGTTTTTTTGCCTATGGGGTGAAGACACAGGGTTTTTGACTAGAAGGGAGTTCTGTTTTCTGACTTGCTTTACTGAGAGACCTATTATTCTTCTGTGATTGGGGGGGGGGGGAGAGTGGACACAAGATGAGCCATGGGTCTGGGTATGAGATCCTCCGAGTATCCAGGTGTTAAGGAATTACCTTGGCAAATTCGGCTGTTTGAACAGCACCAAAGTCCAGACTATGGCAGAAAACATGGGATTAACTAGTTCAATACCAGGCACAAGCTTCCTAAAGCCATCACAGCTCCCCTCTGCCGGTCCAGACACCAGCCAGGCATTCCCCAGAGCTGAGCATCTGCCCTCCTTCAACAGTCTGCTCTCCTGGGGCAGGCCACTGTTCAGTGAGGTAGTGCACCTGACATACAGGTAGGCAGCCCGAGCGTGGAAGAGATGACCCACTGGGGATTTCTTTCAGTGGTGACGTATGTTACAAGGAATTACTGGAGTGATGTCAAAGCAAATCTGTACTGCATTCCTCACAGCTGGCTAGTGTGGGAGAGTTGGTGGAAATGCAGAGAGAGACACAGCATGCACTGTCTCCATTAGTCAGCACGGGACTCATTTTTTCTTTGCCAGGTTTCACAAAGTAATCCATGTCCGTACTGATTGGAAGCGGTTACTCTGCTGAGAATGGGGGTTACCGGTGTATTTGTTAGCAACAAACCTTTATGAAAAGCAAAGAGTTACCCAGAGCACGGGAATTCCTGAAGCATTTGGGGGTATGTTAGAGGTTTCATGTGCTTGCATCCCTTGCTGGTGTGCCAGGAACCAAAGGTGTACACATCAAAGTGCTGCTCTAAATTCAGGAACACAGGCTATGCAAATTGTGCTACTCTCTCCCCACCCACCTTTTCCTGTTTGTTTAGATGGCTCAAGATAGTAACATGCCGGTATATTTTGTTTCGGTAATAATGAATGTGGCTTTGCACCCTTCATCTGCATCGTCTTATTCGTGTGAGAATGTCTTGGGAAGGGTGACAAGCTCCATTGTTTTGCTGTTACGCCCTCTCAGCGCAATGCTTCAAGCTTTTGTGATCACAACCGAGGTTCTTCCTTAAGTGTAATTTCACTGCAAGGTATTTTCTTTGAAAAAGTAACTTTGTAAAAATGAGAAAACTTATTAAGAACATTACTTCTTGAAGAGGCTCGTGAGGATGCAAATACACAAAAATAAACGCACATGTAAGTAAATCATTAATTGAGTACCATTCCATTTGTATTCTGTCGCACAGAACCCCAACATGGACCTTTTCGCTACTCTCTACTTTTGGGTATCAGTGGGAACCAGAAATAACAAAAGGAAAACATTCAGGCACCTTTGAGAAAGAGGTAGTAGCTTTTGTAGTAAACCAAATGACACCAGGTTCAAATAGAGCACAGAGATGGAATGCGGTCACCAGCTAGGCTGTATGAACAAAATTTTGTTCTGTTTGGAGACTGAGCCAAGTAATAGTACTACTGTTTTGGGTCAACAAAGACTTTTAAAAAATTTTCAGGTAGAATGAAATGTTTTATTTAATTAAACATTATTAGAAAGCAGAGTACATACTTCTAAGTATGTATTAGACCTGGATGATTACACCTAAAGTGTTCATTGCATATATTCTGTAATTAATTGAACTGGTAGTTGACAAGTAATTTATTTGAAGTCCACCGAATAATTGAAGCTTATTATTAGAATGGATTGGAATGCTCCAAAAAAAGAGAGATTTATGATTACAAATATAGGCCCCAATCCAGGATACATTTATACACATAATTAACAGTCACATTTTTTAGGCAGATCGTTTCACGCAGTACCCTGCTCTCTTGTATCTGCATACAAATATTCTATTTTAAATCAGTGAGGCTGCGCAGGAAGTAAGATACTTCTCAGTATGAGTAAGGTTGACAAAATCTTAACTACTTAAACCACCAACTGATCGACTTGACACAACTTAAATCCAACAATGGTTTGTACTTGGGACTGGATTTCCAGGTGGTCGAATCTTTACAGCACAACAGTCCACTTGAGACACTGATCTGTGTGAGTGTCTGGCCTGGAATCTAATAATAGCCAATCTAAAATGTAATTGTATTATTCCATTGATTAAGTCCACATTTTCCCTTTGCAGTTCCAATATTTCTGACATGAAGAAAATGTTAGTCAAATTAACATAATGGTTATATAAGAGAGATGTTCTGTTGCCGTACTGAATGTCAATTTAGTTTTGGGTAAGCACATACTTTGGACATGCTTGTTGGACTTAACTGTATCATATGCAGCAGAATCTTTCTAAATCACATAAGAAATACTGACTTCCATGGGACTCTACAAGGGTTCAGTGTACAGCAAACAAGTGTGTGCTGAAATGTTGTATGTAGGAAAGTAGTTCTTCAGTATAATCACCATGGTCATTAAGGCTTCTCCAGCATCCTTGCCCCTTTGAGTTTTATTTAAATAAACGGGGAAGTAGTTTAATCCTCCTCATGATGATAAAGGGTTACAAGCAGCTGTGGTGTTGGTCACGTGTCACACATTGTCAGCAGCCAGTTGCAGTTTCAGTTACATTTTCTCCTTTGATTTGATTATGTTTTTCTCCTAAATTAAATAATTATAATGTGTGTACCATGTGGTAATGGCAGCAGCATTCATTCCAGGCCTTTACGAATACACTGTTGGTTCAGGAGAATTTGTAAGCAATAAACCTTCTCATCTTGTTCAGCATTTTAGGCAACTTATTTCGAATACACCTTCTCCAGCATGGTTTCCTTTTACAAGTATGAAGGATCTGGGAATCATTCCAGTCTGACCTGTCTTTTCAGCACATTTTCACTGCATTTCTTTAGTTGAGAACCTGTAACGCTTTTTACTGCAAACCTCTATTTTGAGGCTTTATATTTCAAGTTGGGTCTCATCTCAATCCAGCACTTCACAGTGTCTTTCTCTGGAACACCGATATGTTATCTTTGTTTTCTGTGGCAAGGGTTAATCTTGCTCAGACAGGCCATTCTCAGTGTAGAAGATGCCTATCTGTCCTTCTCCCTTCCTGAATGCTTGCTGCAGAGGAGGCTTGCTGCTATCCCTCTCAAGATTAGTTACACACTTTCTATGTGGATTACTTCCTGTTTTCCCTCAGCCTTTCATTTTGGTTGTCACCAGCAAGTGTTGTTCCCACTTGTGTAAGTAGCTGTTTTGTGGGCCATAGGATTCAGAAGCAACGTACTCGATTTCAGTACCTTTCAAGTTTTGCTCCGAAATATGTACAGTAAGAAGTCAGTTGGACCCCTGAAAAATAATGAAATGCAAACAAAGTAAATGTAAATAGTTCAAAATAGTTTATATTTCCTAAAACTAGTTAAAACTCAAGTTTTGTAGCCCTTTATTTGGGAACATAAAGATAAACCCTGTTTTCTTATCAGACATATCTTTGTGAGTGCTGCAAAATTATGATACACTGATTTTTTCAATTGATTAATTTCAGTTTAAGTTGTTTTTAGGAAGGCACAGCAGATGTATGTGATTTTTCACACTTTGCTGTTCTTATGCATCAGCCTGATGATATCATATTCAAGCACTAATAATACTACTACTTGCCTTTTACATAAATTAGCACTTTACAGCTTCAGAGCATAATACCAACATTACCTAATTACTGTAGAATTGAGCATGCACTCTTTTCCTTTTAAAGTAGAAGCTGGTGGATTTAAATGGTGATATGTAACCAGAAAGGAAAACAAGTCCTTTAACAGCCTATGTAGTGGTCTCATCAACAGGCCAGGAGCCAGGGTATTTGTTCTCCCCCCTCTCCCAATTCCAGCAATGTAATGAAAAATCAGACTTAAGCACCCAAATTCCTTTCTCCTTGTGAAAGTCTCACACAGACCTCAGTGAAAAAACTGATACCCTTCTCCTAGAAAATGCTCAGCAGAGATCTTTTTGGGTGAACACCTAAGTCATAACTACTGTGGCCACAGATATTTGATGTCAAAAAGATTTTAAAGCTATCCTAGTTTTCTGCTTTTATTTCAGATCATGAGTGGGACCCTGGCCACCTTAACATCAGTAGAAATAGTCATTATCATCACTGACTTCAGTGGAGGCGAGGTCCACCCTAGCAGTTTTAATCTCACACAAAAGGTAACCCCTCCAATAACCTCTTGGCAGCAGCTCCTTGCAGCGCTCACTCCCACCCAAGCAACAAGACAAAATGCTTCCCTCTCTTCTCTGCCTTCCCTGTGTCCTAAATATTCCACTCCCAGTGCCTCTTACCAATTACCTCTGCAAGACTCTTTGGAGGCTCTTGCTTCCTTTCTGCTCCAGGATGAATTATCCCTGCAAACTTTCAATCCTCATAGCTCTTGTCCAGGAAGATCACTGCAATTTTCCTTCCAAATAGCCCATTTCCTGCAGCTACATGCAACACCCCCCACCAAATCTCTCACATGGTGAATGGCAGCAGTCCAACAACATATTATCCATCACAGTGAAGTTACGTTCTTTGACAACTTCTTTGCATAACCTCATCCACAGCCTCTTTCTTCCCTCCAGACTCTGCCACCCCAATAACCAATTTCCATTCATGCAGAAAATGTTAAATCCAACAACTTCCCTCACTATAATGCCCATGCACTATAAAACAAATATCCTATAGTTTGCTCTGGTACAGAAGATGTTCAGCAATAGCAAGAATGTGTGTCACGGCTCTTCCATCCATCTGAAGTTGTCTTCAAGTTCTTCAGTAAAATATTTCCTTCAAGTGTGAGGCTGGCCTACCCTTCTACCTCCTGAGGCTGCCGGCTCTTCCAATCCCCCCTGCCAGTCTCATGCCAGGATAGGAAGAGGATTATTACTACTAATAAACATGTACATATAGCTTTTACTCCTCCAAGAGTCCAAGAAATATCCACTACTCTGTATTTTCATTTACGGATTTTCTGGAAGTCTTCACATGTAAGGACAAAACTCCTGCCAGTTTGCAATGCTTTATGAACATTTCATTCATTGTCTTTTGTGTATAAATTCTCAAGGCTAGCTGATTGCTCAAGAATATTTATGTTGCTTGCGGAATAAAACAAACATCTCTGTGACTAATATTGGCTTAAATTCAGTGTATAGCTCTGATTAATGCTATATTTAACTGTAATATAAGGCTCATTGCTGCTCATGTATTATGGCTAGCTATCCCTGGGTCAATTTTTGTTAGCACAGCACAAGGGAACTTGATTTCAGAAAGAACAAATAGCTAAAAGGATATCTGAAATTCAGTCACATGTATTTTGCCTGAAGATAGGTATTCATAGCACAGAAAAAGCTGCTGGTACACCAAGTTCAGTATCTGCCTACTAGCAGTGCCAACACTAACGTCTTCTAAGGAACTCATAATGCATCAGGCGTTCAACACCACTATACCTGGGGAAGGATTCCCTCGTGGCCGTACAACTGAGAAGACAAACCTCTAACATAAAGCAACTCGCCCGTTATATCATCACTGATGGAGACAGGAATCTGAGGGATTTCTATCTTAACCCTGCCGAGTCTTGAATATTGGAAGTTGAAGGCTCTTGTCATTTATATTTTCTGTACAACAACTGATGAAATGGTACCTCTCTGGCTTGTATAATCAGTGGTACTGATTACAGCAGTTAATGGACTGACTTAATTTACATGAGCAGAAAGACTGGGTTTCCTGTTGGTTTTTTTAATGTATGTTTAAGTCTCCTCCTCTGTTTTGGTGGTAAATGAAGCTATTTACCATAGTAACAGTTTATGACCAGTTTTCTACAGATTAGTTATACGCTGCATTGATAAGCTATGTCCTTTTGCATGTTTCCTTGTTATTGAACAAGGTACATAAGCATGCCATGTACCATGTCTGGTCTATCCTTCATCCTACAAACTTTCCTGTACTCTTTCTTTAAAAAACATCTTTCTGCTCAGTTAAGGTGCTAAGAGCCTAGGATGCACTGTAGTCAGTAACAGGAGATAACTTGGCACTTGGCAGGACTGACCTCTACAAGGTCATTTGGTTTATTCTGTAAGCAGGTTTCTCTTCTGCATCCCTCTAAGGTTGGCTAAGTGAAACTTTCTATCAGTGTTTTATATAATCATATTATGATATTTTCTGTCATCCATTTTTTTATTAGAGCTTATTTTCTGGGTTTGACCGGGGCAGCACACTGAGCAGACATCTTCATTAAGTTGTCCATGCTGATGCCTCAATCTTTTTGTTGAAAGGTTACAATTAATTCAGAACCCATCTGTGTATACCAGTAGTTTAAATCATGCCTTCCAAGGTGCATTACCCTGCACTTATCTACACCTCATTCCCTCTGCCGACGCATTACTCAGTTCCTTAGTGTTGTCAAGGCTTACTGAGGTGCCTCACGATCCACCAGCCTTATCTTGCCTGCCACTTTTATGTATCAGCCTTTCTAGTAAGTCCTCCATAAGTACGTTAAACAATGCCGCTGTTTGTGTTGATCCTTGAGGCACCCCACTACTTAAATGCTGTGAAGAGAACTGAGCAATTATTCCTGCTCTGCCCCTGTGTGCTATCCCCTAACTGGATTTGCATCCACAACCGGTAGGAGGTTACCACCTCTTCTCCTCCTGGCAACTGACTTTCCTTACTAAACCTTGTAAACAGTCTTTATTCAAAGCCTTTTGACTGTTCCCCGTTACCCTGCATTTTGCTGTCGCTTCACAAAATTGCTCAAAATCCAAAGATCTGACATCAAAGCCTTCTTTCTCTTCACAAATTTCTGTTTGTTGACCCAGAAGTTTTTGTTGCTATGAATGTTGTTATTTTGTTGTCCCGTACAGGCCTGTTTTACTGCAGTGCTGCTGCAATGGGGAGCTACCTCAGAAACGAAATCCATCCAGTAGGCTGATGGCTTTTGTACGAGTAGCGCTCTCTTCGGAAGCAATTCTCTCAGCCACTTGAGAGCTTCAAAAATACAACAAAATTGAGAAGCCATGCTTTCTCAGCAGGGACACGACCAAATACATCCCAGTTTGGGGCTGACTGAAGGTTCACTTTTAACCCTGGGGTCCCGTGCTTGTGTGACTGAATTTGATACAGGCTGGTCAGCAGCTATCACCTTCTCCCTCATGAGAGTTTCTCACGTTTTTGGTTTGCACGGCTCCTCTCAGACACCAAGCTTGCCAGCTTCCCTTCCCCTCGAGGGCTCCCCTCCCTCTCCCTGCCACCCCACGGCCGCCTCATCCCCGGCGCCTCTTCTCAGGCCGCACACCGGAGCCTCCGCCCCTCCTCGGCCCTCAAGCGGACCACCCTCCCGAGCTCCCCGGCCACCGCCTCTGCCGTCGCCGTCGCGGCCGTTGGGGCAGGCGGCCCGCCGGGTCCCGCCCCTCGCCCCTCAGCGGCCCGGTGCCCCTCGCCCCTCAGCGGCCCGGTGCCCCTCGCCCCTCAGCGGCCCGGTGCCCCTCGCCCCTCAGCGGCCCGGTGCCCCTCGCCCCTCAGCGGCCCGGTGCCCCTCGCCGGGCAGGGCAGGGGAAGGGAGGGGGGCCGCGCTGTCCCGCCCCGCGGGGTGCCGCCTCAGCCGCCCTCCCCTCCCGCCCTCGCGTAGCGGCGGCAGATGTTGCCGCCTGCAGCGGGGCCGACACGTAGGGCACGTCGGGGGCCGGCAGGTGCCCACCCCGTGGGGGAGCGGGGAAGGGGCCGGGTGGGCTTTCTTTTGGCTTTGGGGATTTGGGGCAGGCTTAGCTTTCACAGGCATTTCTTGCTGTCCCCGTGAGCTGGGACCTGCCGACTTGAAGAAGGAGAGTTGCAGTCCCGTGGGGTCAGTCCCTGGCTGGGCCGAGGGAACCGCCCCAAACGGCGTGCAGAAGTCTTGTGGTTTGGCTTTGTACGGATCACCTTTTTCAAACTACTTCATAGGTGTAAGGAACGGAAAATTACTTGGAAAAAAAAGAAAGGAGGAGTTCAGATCACCTGGTGCCAAAAAATAATAGCACAAAGTGCTAGAGACTTGTGACGGTGTGTGGGAAGTGGCCTAGCACCGGAGAGCAAAGCTGCTCCGAAACTGGGGCCTTTCACAGGAGGGAACAAACTTCCTTCCCTAGGGGATTTTGGGTGGGTTTTTTTGTTTTGTTTTTGTTTTTTTTTGTGGTTGTTGTTTTACTTTTTTTTTTTTTACAGGCTGTTAAGCACTGGTAATGGGTGGGGCACAGCTCCTGTTAAAACTTTGGGACTGCTGATGGAGGTAAAACAGTTGCTGGCAAATTTAGCACTGCAGTGTCAGGCCATGAAGTCTCAATGGCAGTGTTTGAAATACGCACGGCTAGGGAGCTTCATCTGCAGCTGTGTGCCAAGCATCGCTGATACTGATGGGGTTAGACCGGCCTTGTCAGTCTTGAGAAACTCCAGAAGAAACACTGGTACGGACAAGGCCACTGCACCCCAAACAGCAGACGCCGCAGTTTTTGAAGGTTGCCTTGCTTATTACTTGTTGGCTTTTGCTAGCAAAAAATAACAGGTTTAAATGTGCAAGACCAGCTGCGATTCTGGTCAAGACATGACCATCGTGCCAGCCCGGGGCAGGAGGCAAAGATGGGAGTTCAGTGGCATGGGGGGAAGGTTGGACTGCCTATTTTGCTGGCTTAGACAATGCGGAGCCCCTCAAATAACGTGCAGCCAGATGCCTTTTTCATTATTCCAAGTAGCAGGAGGAGAAGCAGCAACTCGTACCCTGAGCAACTTGTACCCCGATTCTGTTTCCCCAGCTGAATATACCTTAGGGCACTATACATACTCTGTGGCTGGTACTGTTGATACCACCTTGGTTTCCCAAAGCTTTCAGTCCATGGTATTCCAGTTAGGTGAATAAAAAGCTTAAAATATTTTTATATTCACTTTCACATTAACCTCAGAGTAGACCTGCCAAATCTGACATGCTGAAAATAAGTGATACTCATTTTGGATTAATTTTAAGGCAGTCTTAAAAAGCATTACCCTTCCCCCCTTCTGATAAAAGAATTTTGCAGTTGGTTTCAATGATCCATTTAAAATCTCACTCTGCTTTTGAGGTTCTTTTTGTAATCTAATTTAAATTTCTGCTGCTTGGAAGACCTGCTAAGAATTCTTAATTGGTATATGGAACAGTAAATATAAAAACAAATGGCAAAGAATAGTGGAAGAGAACAAAACACTTTGAATACAATAGAAACGAGGTGAGACTTTGTTGCCACTATTGCAGCAATATAAACTTTTCCCTTTAACAGCATGCTGAACGTCAGTTCTCTTCCATAACCTTTTACCCTTTTCTTACACATACAGGATTTTTTGTTTCTGAATTATTTTCGGAATCATGGTTCTGCAAAATTTGATTTCCTCTTTTCACCCCTCTATTCCTCTCCCAACTTCCTTGAAACCAAGAAATTAATTTCTTTCTTTAATAATTGCAGTGTGGAATGGAGATTATATCATAGAAATTAGAGATGCAAATGGGCAAGTTAGGTCATTCAGCAGTGCATCTGCACTGCGTATGCATGCTGACTCCCCACACTGTAACATGTTCTCTAGTGTTTTGTCCAATCCAATTTTGTAAATTGGGTTGACTTCTATTTAAATTGGGAGGCTGTTCCATAGTACAGAGAGATCACCAAGAGGAATGTCCTACATATGGCCCAGTTTAGGGATTTATGTTTTTTTAACCAAGCTTTTACCATATAAGTTTTAAAAACTTCTTGCTACCACCATATGGGGAGAGGTACAGAAACCATCTAAGAACACTGGAATGGTGATGCAGCTTGTAATCACATTGAAGGAAAACTGAGGATTAATTTTGTCAATAAGTGCATTATGGGGACTACTTCCACAGCATTTCTTCCCACACAAGTGCCCACTGCCCCAAATAGGAGCTGCTCAAGTGCAATAGCTGCAAAATCAATCCCACTTTATGTAGCATCCATTGAATAACAAAATAACAGTGGAGTGTATTATTACTTTATCTACAGTTTAAAAGTCTCTCAGTTGTTTTTGCATTTGGAGTGATGAGTTGCAAAATTATTATGTAACTGCCTAAGCAAAGATCCATTAATCTAACCCCAGAAATTTGAAAGTGATTTGCCCTAGTTTATTTGGTGGAGAAGGAGACAGGAGGCACAATGTTACTTAGGCACCCCACTGGGCTTGAGTGATTTCAGTGTGAGTTGGCCATCTACACAGATACTTGGTGCCTTAGACCTTTGTAGCTTTTGGCCTGAATATTTGGCCTCCAGTTCCCTGCTCTAAATACTGCTTAGGACTTCTAATTCAGTAAATTGTCATATGAGGCATTAGAAGGAATAGGTGAAGCTTCAATATTTCCTTTGTGTGTGTGTTTTTTTTTTAATTAATTTGCCATTGTTATGTAGCTTAATGTTACGGGTTTTTTTTCCAAGGATAAACAGTCAGTGGGTACTGTTGGCACTTGGCTGCTTTGGAAATCAAGATTCTTTTTTCAGGTGCCTGAGGCTGTGCATGGTGTTCCAGACTGGAGCAGCAGTGCAGTTTTGAAGGTAATTCCCCAATTGTCTCCACTTACTGAGCTCTGGTTTAGTTTGCAAAGTGTTTTTGGTATGTGCTAACTAAATTTTGTTTCCTTTCAGAGAAACTAAGCCAGAAGCTTCGGTCTGCTTGTACACCAAAACCACTTTGACAGCTGGTGACGGTCCAAGCCTGTAATGGGTCCCTTGAACGACTTTGAATCTGCTGGGGGGAACACACACTCAGTTCAGGTGATTAGACTAAGCCTAGTCTGAAGTAAGTTCTCCAGACTGCTTAAATTGGAGATATAGAGGCCTCAGTACCAACAACTTCGATTGACTTACCTGCACCTATAATATCAAATTACTGGCTAATAATAAACTTAGCCTGAGATTTTAGGAATAGAATTTTTGGCCTCTCTGTCTGGCAGTTTGGACCCTTGTGTGCATTAGAGACTCCCTACATGCCTCTTCCAATTCCACTGGAAGAATAAGTCATCTTTCTCTCTGGCTTAATCACTTGGAAACTACATCATCTTGAATTAAAATTGCTTTTTCCTATTTACAAAACCAGGAATGGTTTCTAAGAGCTCTGCTCCTCCCACATGGCTTTCTTTGCCTCTTTTCCAGCTGAGTCTACCATCATTCCAGCACTCAGATAACAAAGCACCATCCGCAGGGTGATGTGGGTGGAGGCACATTGAGAGAGCGTAACTGCCCACCACACGTTTAGATCTCTTTTCACTGAATCAGGTGAAAAAGATAGTACTTAATGCCTTTAAGAAAGGGCTTCCTGCGTGACAAGTACAAATTATACTTCGTGTTCCTGTAATTTGACCAGTCAACACCTGGTCTAAAACAAGTGATATACTGTTAAAAGAGAATTCCAAAGCCACATCTAACACACAGACGTATCATTTTCCCTATGAAATAAACAGGCAGTTAAAGCCCCATCTGCACCCAACCCTCCCCAGAAACCAGAAAACCTAAACACTCAAAACTTTATAAATAAGATTTAAAAAAAATGAAGAAAATGTAGGTAATAGCACACCAGTTTATATTTACAGATGTGTTCCTTTTTTTTAAAAAAAATTAATGGCTGTATAAATAAATTTTCAGGTTTTGAGTCATTATAAAAATATAAACATTTTAAGATAAAACCTAGAAAGTAAAAATTCACCAGATAGAGTCTCTATCAAAATAAGTATGTTTTATCTTGGCTAGTAAATTTAAGTACTACTTTAGTTTTGTGTATATAAATAAGAAAACTGGAGTGCTCAGATGACATTGGTTTAATAACTTCTGCTGAGAATTATTCTTTAAATGCTGTTCACTGCCAGAACCAATTGTAGATGCCCAGCAGATCAAACAAAACCAAAAACAAAACAGTAAATAATTGTTGAAGAAAGTGCTTCTGAACTGTGTCACTTGGAGTAATAACAGTTTGGCTCTCTATAATACAATATATAATTGAACCAGCTTGGAAAAAAAACCCCAACAAAACCAAACTTGCTGAGAAAGAAGAATGTCTCCATGCATCAGAAATAATGTGGATAGAAAAGAACTCAGGAGAGAACGAGAGCTTAAAACCAGGGCAAGGAAGAAAGGAGTCTGCAAGATTCAGTGGCTACCAAGGAAGAAAGGAGTTTGGGGGCTGGTACTGAGGAAAGTGCACCGTAGTCTGCTTCAGGTGAGTCAGCTGACTGAGCTCAAACCCCTTGCTTTGCTGCTTGACCAAAATCAGCAAAGCTTGAACAGGTTTGGGACTGACACCTAATGAGCCCTCCAGTTCTGTGAGGGCAGGGATGTCTATCAGAAGAGAGAGCAATTGGTAGAGAACGTTTGCACGCTTCTCTCCAAATTAGGCATCTGTCCAGAGCACTGACTTTATGAAAAGTACCTGGGACTGTGCTTTATGTGTGATTAGGTATATATTCTGAGGATATCTTGTGGCTGGAGCCATCAACTGAGGAATGTCTTACACTGTATTATGTAAGAAGTATCTGTCCCAAGAGGTGCTGGGCATGGGCCATTCCTCCTGATCTTGTTAGAGCTCCTACTGTGAATAAGGGCTTGTCTACACATAAAGCTATTTCTGATTAATGCCACATGTGGATGCTCTGGCCACACATGACATTAATCAAGAACAATTAATCAGGAACAACTCCATGTGTAGACAAGCCCAAATTTAATGTGAGGGTGGTCACAGAATGGTGCTCTGTACAAGAGAGAGACCTCAGAGCAGATGAGTAATTGCTTGTTGTTTCCATGTGGATAATAATGCTCTTGGCAGGGAACAAATAGGCATTTGAGAATGATTTAATTTTTCATTACCAGGTACACACACATACATGATTCTCAGCGATACCCAGTCCCATGAACACTGGAGTGCGGATCACTAAAATGAGTATCTCTCGCTGTTGCCTCCTGGTATGTGCAGCATTAGCCTTTGTGTGCATTACTAGACACTTGCAAGCATAGCTGTGTTGGCCAAAGGTGTGAAGTACATTTATTCCTTTATCTTAGGAAAGGATAAGTGTGCAGAACCTAATCCTTTGTCACTAAATGGCTTATTTTTTTCTGAGGACAAGCTTGGGTTGAATTTTCTTGTTTACAACCAAATTATTGCTAGTGCAAGGCTGCTGACAAGTACTTCTTGTGTGGGCAGCTTTTAAAGACTGGGATGGTTCAACATACCACAGGATAACCTCTTCCTGTTACCATCATGGGAGTTTCCTGAGTTGGGGCAGATAGGAAGCAAGGTTATTCTGGAGGTGGATTGGTGTGCTCATGGAATACTTATCCATACCTGAGGTAGCTCCCAGACTGGCTATTGCATTATTTTTATGCAAGCTCTTTTCTGTACCATTTTGTGAGGAGCCAATTGCCCATGCTTAGCTTGCTCTGGGTATGACCAATACTTCTTTGTCCTTTTCTTCTCCCTGCTTTTTGGTGCTCAGACCAAGAAGTTGCTGCCCTGGCTCAGTGCCTGGTTGGTTTGGTAGGAACCCGGTTCCACACTGCTGGGATGATGTGCTTTTTCTACTCAGAATATTTAGTGAAGTTCACTCCAGTATATCATTTCTCATGAAGCAATATGAAATCCCTTGAAAGCCAGTGTGTCACAGGTTAGGATAGAGAAATTTTATTTTATTTTATTTTATTTTATTTTATTTTATTTTATTTTATTTTATTTTATATTATTTTATTTTATTTTGTTTTATTCTGTGAGGAAGGATGCAAAATAGCAGGCCAGTATTCAGACCATGTTTGTATTTGTTCTAATTTGGAGCCACATATGAGCACTGGTTTCCAATATCCGAGGCCATAGCATATTTTTGGGCAAGTATCTCCTATTGAAGCTGTTCTACTTCACTGGGAATGGGAGCCTGTGAGACTAACCTGCTAGTTAAAGTGGTCATACAGGAGACCCAGATTCACATGTATGTTCCAAGAAATGTACAAATGTTTATACAAAGTGGAGCAGCTATAGTGGGACAGATTGAGACAGATTTTTTCAAAACACCGAATGGCTTTGACATTTGGCCACTTCCCAGAGAAACAGGAGAATGGGTTCGAGTTCATTCAATGAATCAGGCAGAGAGGAGACTTCAGAATTTATTTCCCAATACGCATGCATATGCCCTAATCCTGACAGATGTGTGCCCTGACCCTGCTGCTCCCTCTTACCTCCCCCCCCCAAATGTTGAATGTGAGATTTCCAGCGGGGATTAGGCACGAGGCAGGGCTTTGAGCAGCTTCACAGTCTGGCATGTGCCTACCTGTTGATCTCCTCCTGCCCTGCCCTCAAATTTAAGCAGCGATTGAAAAGGATCTGTGGGTTGCCGTAATGCTGAAATGTTAACCCGAGGTACCTAAAGGTGGAGTTAGGCACCCAAGTCATTTGCAGATTTAGTTCATAAAATCTAAAGTGTGGTATAGCTTAATAATTGGTTTCTATAATAAGCACTTAATTTTAGCAATAAAAATGTGTTTCATGTATGTATAAATTGGCATTTTTAATTACCCATTTTTCTAATACTCTTGTGAGGCTATAATTTATATTGTAATGTCATGGCACTCAAATGTAATTCTAGGAATAGCATTTTTGGTATGAAGAGGTTTTTTTCTTGTTACATTTTACTGAACCATTTAAAATTATAGTCAGCTCAGAGAGCGTGTGCAGCTTTTATCACAGATCCCTTCTTATGCTGATTCTAGATGTCCAAAAAGCTGAAAAATAGTGGCTTGGCAATTGTAACCTTTCCTTCCTGTAGATTTATGCTTTTAAAACCTCATCATTAGCTCATGGCAAAATGCTCTTCATGGTGCCACACCTTAGAGGCCACCTAACGCTCTGGCTGGAGCAGAACGTACATGTTCTCTTGTGTTCTCTATGCAAGGGTGCTACACTCCTGTTCTCTGATCTGTGCTGCCTTTTGATATGTTTAGAGTTGTGAGACAAAGAGTTAGCTTTAAATCCCAAAGCCATAAATATGTTTTTCCTAGTTAACAAAAAGAACGTCTCCTCTGTATCTGTGATAATATGGAATTGGAGATATCTGCGAAGCTTAGGCTGTCAGCTGAGTTGGATACAGGGCACATCTGAGTCAGGAATCTATTACCATGGAATTTGCTTCCTCCATTTATTGCCAGAGCATGAATCTGTTGACCTTTAGGTCATGCTGTCTCTTCTACTACATCTTCTCTGGGGAGGAGAAATGAGAGGATTGAAGACATGTTTCTTGGAAGACTTTTTTTTTTTTTAATTTTTTTGAGGGTAGGAAGGTCTAAGTGTTTGGACATGAGTGCTGTTCATTAGGACTTAGTCTTAAATGGTTGGAATACAGATATTTTGACTATGCTTAAATAAACAATATCATAAAGGGACACAGCCTTTAAAAATGTCAGCTGTGGAAAGTTACTGCAATTTTGGTCACTTTAACGCATGGAACTGGCATTCAGATGACAGATACCCAAGGTTTTGCTGACCTTGGGAACATTACTGAGTAATCAGTCATTAAGTAAGCATGAAGTGTTCTTGAACAATTTAGTCAATGTCTTCAGCACTTAACATACTTTCCCTTGAAAGCACGCATCTTCTTGCTCCATCTTCTATTCTGGGATACAAATTTGTTCTAATTTAAAGGGAACACCATTCTTCATTTTCCTTGTTTGCTTTTTCCTGTCATATCTCTTCTTAATGGGAGTAACAGCCTTCTGTTCAACTTTTCATTTTGCATATGTCTCTTAATAAAAGTATAATAAAACTTGAGGTTTACATCTTCAGAGAGCAACATAATCCTGACTGTAGAAGGGCTGAGTTCTGCCTTCAGATAAAAAAGCATAATTCCCACTGAAATAAATGAAACTCAAGCATATATAGAGAGAGAATAAAATTTGGATGTCGGACTGTTTCTTGCAAAATCCTGTGAGGAAGGCGAGCAAAGGGCTATTATACCAATCTTTGCAGATAATCTGAGACAAAGACGATTAATGAATTGTCGGGATTCATTGAAAGAATCATTGGTTAAAGCTATTACTGGCACTCAGGATTTTCTGGGCTCCCAGTCCTGTGTGCAATCCACTTGGCCATATTGCTGAAACTAAGGCACCCTAAGGTGGTGGATAACTCACTCTGCCAAGAGGTTACATGGAAGGTTGTTTGCATTCTCCAACTTAACATGCAGACAACCAAATTGGTACTTGGACCCACACGCTTCTTTGCAGTGTATGGAAGAAAATCAGCAGTGAATGAAAGGCTCTGGAGGCCGTGGCTGAAGGATGGAGTGTACTGTTTGGTGTAGCAGGGTGGTAATGTTGATGCTCAGTGCACAGGAGGCAGGACAGGGTGAACAGAGGGGACGTGAGGGAGGGAACATCATAATGAGAGAGAATAGAGTGGGAGTGGGACAAAAAGGAAATGGGAGGAGTATGAGAGAAAAAGCAGAATGTAATGGAAAGGGATCGTAGAGCTAAATTAAACAAAAGCCTATTAATTGATGTCATATCTCATAGTTTGAAAAGTGCCCATTATATATATCCATCCGCTTATTTTCTATGCATCATGACATGCTACTTTTGAATATGTAGTCCAGGAATTATTGATTGCTTTTGTAACACAAACAGATATGTGTTTTAGTCATTGTTAATTTGATTTTCTGGGTTTAACAAAGTTAGTGTTGTAGTTTGTGATAGATTGTAATCAGAATTGCTAGCCGAAGCACAATGAATTAAACCAATTCCTGAAAAAATAAAGGTTTGCACTTACTCCCACTGATATTAATATCAGATTTAAAATTGACTTTAATTAAAGCAGGATTGTGCCCTCACATGAAAGCCATGATTTCCTAAGCATTACATTTTCTGTTAGATGCAATGGGCATCCCTTTCATGGCTGGGAATGGAATATGTATGCCCACATTTTATCACTAAAACTCCAGTGTAAAATCTACCAAGGGCCACCTGACGTAATGCTTTTTTATTCTGAACTAATTAAAAAGACCCTCCTTAAAACTTCCTGGTTAGAAATACACACTTTCTGGTGAAATGCACTTAACTAATATACTCTGAATTATTAAAAAAATTATGGAAGTTTTTAATTCCCTGATGAAATGCATCAGATCGTTGAGTAAGGGAGAAATGAGAGCTTGAACATGCAAAACATGCCTACACCAGCTTTTTTAGGATGGGCACATAATCAAACGTCAGAGATACAGATATATATTTCTCTGTTGTTTCTTTCAGTTACAGTAGCCTTAAGTGTTATTTTTACTGTTGTGGATACCACATTTGATAGGCGTAACAAAAATGTGGTTTTCAAGCTGACCCTTTTAAGGCAGAATAGCCTGAAGGAAATGCACCCATTCTGCTTCAAAGAAGATCTGTCAGTAGGAAGGAGGAATAATATGCATGCATAAGTAATTAATAATGATCTGAAGCTTTGATATTTTCTAAGGCCCAGAAAACTACATTTTTACAGGATGTAATATATTGTTGGGTTAAAAACACATGGCTTAATTCCATATCCTGTAACAAAATTTCTGTTGAGATAAATAGGAACTGAGCTTGAATAAGGACAGAAGTATCAAAAGCATTGGTTTGAGTGCTGTGTGTGTCCTTTTATTGCACCAGTGAATACAGTTGTGGGTATCGCTGCAATCCTTAATAGGATAATATGGATGAGAAAGATCTTCAATACAGACTATAATGAGGTGCTCAAATAGCCTGACTTTTCACTTAATTTAAAGAATTCATTCCCCTGAAAAGCTCAATTTCTACATACCTAATAGTACAACATGAAATTCAGAGGCCAAATCTCATTGACTAGATTTTGTTTGAATATGTTTTAAAACAGCTGCTTTGACTTCATTAGATGTCTTTAATGTAGCCATTTGTAAAGTCCTTTTCTTGTATAATAGATTAACTTGCAGAGAGGAACTGGCTGATGCAGTGATGCCTTTTGACAGTCCTATTTTTAGAAGCAGAGGCAGGTACAGTCAAATAAAACATGCTGCAATTAATAAGCTACATATCAAGCATGGATCGTTATGGGGAAACTCCCTTTGTATTTTAACAGTCTTCTGGGGCTTCCTGCCCCTCTTATAACAGAGAATCCTAGAGGCAATTTTTACCTGGTGAGAAAGTACCTGTGCACTTATCCATTCATCTACAATAGGTATATATATTTTTTTTCAGGGACAAAAGATATGAACCTGACTATCAACTTCCTATCAACTATTCATTTCTCTCTCCTCTCATGTGTTGTTTCAGCTGGACATAAGGACACTGAACTAACAAGTAACCACCCTATTATCTGCTATGGCTCCAGCAACATCACTGGTACATTACACAACAGTGACAGACCGCAGTTTGAAAGCCTGGGGAATAAGTAGTTATGATGTGTTTTGGAGGGCTTAAACTACCCAGGACCTAAATGGTCAGTTATACAGAAACATGGAAAAATCCAGGAGATTTAATACTAAACCCCAAAAGTTTTAGTAATAGGAAAATTGCAATTCTGGGATCAAAGGCAGTGGACTAAGCACGGTTTGGCTTTTGCTGCACTATTAGCACAGGACCCTTGTGAAGAGAGAATATCTTCCTGATGCCAGACTTATTGATTGGCTTAATTCCATGCCTGAGACATGACTGGCAGAGTTCAGATGTTGCCTTAATTAAAACATTACACATGTAGAAATTTGAGTAGCAAGCTGATGGAGTTCACAATTGAAAACTTCTATGTATTTTTGTATGGATAAACTGCCTTTTGTATGCAACTTGGGCACTGGTTGATTTGATATTGCCAGAATATGATTATTGCCATAGAACAACTTTTCACTGAACATCTCTGCCCATTAAAGCTATCAAGGAAGAAAACATTCACACCTAGGCTTCCTTGACTAGAAGCTTAGATTGGCAAGGCAAGGTTAGTTAACCTAATTTAGGAATCCATACCCTTTGGTACATTGACAGGTGTCTGGTGAGAAAGGCTGAAGATCAAATCTATAAATGCAACTTCCCTGCAGGTCAGCTACACTCAAGTGCCTCTGTTCTTTCAGTGTCTTGTACGTTCCCCTTACCTTTTCCCACAGATGCTTAGGTAAATTGGCTGTGCATACCCACTGAGCACTGGAGAAGAATGTGCAAAGCAGCTAAGATTAATACAGGCTAAAGGTGCAGGGGATGCGCTCCCAGAAGTCCTAATGCATTGCATGATGGCATTACCTTTGTCAATGCAGGTGCTTGAATGCTATTTTGTAGTATGGCACATTTTCTAAGTATATGAGGCATTCGTGATATTTCCAGTTACCACATACTTTTGGCCGTATTCAGACAGCATCTTTCAAGGTCATTAATAAACAACAGAGAGCTAGACAGACATCCCCAAGGAACCCAACTTGTTACTTCTGTCTTCTGCAATCCATTGTCAGCACATTGACTTTTTGTTTACACCTATTGGAACAGTTTGTTATCTAATTCTGTATACTTGCATCCTACAAACAAGTTATCTATTCTAATGCTCTGTCTAGACAAAGACTTAAAGGTGTGATGTTAGCACGTGCAACCAACTTTAACCCATGCTAACCTGGTAGAGCCTAGGCTCCCCATGAGGCTTTAAGAGAGTTAACTTAGTGTGTGTTAAAGGTAATGTGTCTTGTCTAAAGCTTAAGAAAAGTATAGTTTGACAAAAGCTTTAGGAAGGCAGCAGTGTACATTGCTAGTCTCTTTGTGTAGCAGTTTGATTCCATCCCCCCCTTCAAGCTGGCATCGTATATTTTTGTAAAACAATGTGTCTTTGTTTTGTGTATAAACCTGCCTATCACTTTTGCCTTTGTGGAAGACTCCACAGTTTTATCTTGGACTGACTGAGGCTCTGTTCGCAATGAGTTTTGAACTGATGCATTTGCAGTCGCATTTAATCTGCACTGTGGACTTCTAGTCCTGCACTGAGCTAGACAGTTAACCCTCAGAGTAAACTGTGCTAATAATACTTGCTTTTTCACTAAGCTGGTATGTCTACATTAGGTCGTGTTGCCACAGTTGTCCTGTGTAATACAAGTTGTGCTGAATTCTGTGGTTGAACTTAAATGTCCTATGAAATATATGTTGAATTCAGTTTTTCCCAGAGCAGCCGTCACAACAGGTATCCAGAAAAGCAGATTTTCTGAATATAGAAATTACTTGTACGTAGTTTGTCTGATTCCTCATTTATTAGAACGGTTGATTGATGTGCAGAGCACTTCATTCTGAATCAAATAAAACATGTGCATAACTTTTCTCTCTAGGACTACCTTGGATTTCCATATTTAAAATCTGACAGCTGAAACATGAGGGATTTTTATCAGTGTGTAACCACTGTATGCCTATAGTAACGCAAAAAAAAAAGGAAAAAAGAAAAAAAAGACTTTAATCTCTATTGACAATAGTCAAAGATTTATCTCCCCTGTGTCGCCTTGATGTTTCTCTTTTTCACAGTTTCACTGGTTTTTTTACAAGTAAGGCAAAAATAGGAGTCATTCTTTAATACTCTGATACACACCTTATGATAGCATGTGCTTCTTATTTGTGCTAACTTGTTTTCTTGATCATTGAATAATGTCAGGTGTCAAGTATTTAGGACCAACAGTATTCCAAGCTCTTATTCATTTAGATTCACTTATGTCTTTATTGTTTGAGCCTTATGGTGGCAGATGCTATACCACCATCTTTATCTCTTATTCTCGGATACGCTTAAACCGTATTTTAGGACATATTCATTATCTACTTATTTTAATGCTGGCCTTTGTAAAAACCTATTTCAGATCCTCAGACATTCTTATGTCCTCTGTCAAGGTCTCCGCTAGTTCGGTTTTCAATATTCCTACATCATATTATTTTGCACTGCCATGCCCTTTACACATTTTGTCTTAGTGATTCTTCTTATACATGCCCTACATAACTCACTGATACTAGTCTCTGTTTCATCCTCTTGCCTCTCTTTCGCTACCCTTCACTTTTTATAGTGAATTTTTCTTTTTTGATAACATAATTTTTGTCTCTTTGGTAAGCTGGTTTGTGTTCCTTCTTGCATTCTTAAAAACCAGGATAAATGTGCTCTGAGTTCTATGTAGAACCAAACTCAGTATGTCCGCTCATGTCTTTATTCCCTTATCATTAAAATACTGCACTATAGTTCCAGTTAAGCATTTTGAGTGTGCAGAGTAAGATCTTTGCTTTTACTTCACATCTGAGGAGTTCTGTCTGGCCTGTCCAGCGGCCAGAGAGCCACATCATCATGAACAGTGCTGGTGCTGCCAGCAGGTCCTCAAAATTCAGCATCCACAGCAGTTCTGCAGGATTAGTTAAGCAGCCCTAGGACAACTGCAGACCTGCAAGGTAGTTCTTTTCTCGCAACTTGGTCAATTTGAAACACTGTCTTTTTATAATTGATACTCTGATAAATAGTATTCTTCATTAGCATTGGATTTATTCTAATGTTTGATTTCGTTAGGCAGCAGGATGATGAACACTCATTCTACCTTGTAAATGTAACTTGCACTAGCCTAGTGTCACAATCTGGTGTGAGTTACATGATCATTGTTCATACATAGGTTCTTGAGGGAGGTTGCATTTCAAATACAGGCAAAAGAAATTTGACACCATTTTGACTTGATGAGAGAAGCATGCAAGTGTCCTGTCACAGATGGGATGCTATACTTTGTCTATTAGCAAAGAGATACCATTTCATCCATAATTCACACAAGCTGTTTCGAACGATAAGGCAGAACAAGAGACTTGTTAAAGGATGGTCTGCTTTTGCCAAGGTGGGCATGAGACTCCTGCCTCAATATTGTTTGTCATTCCCCTGCCAACATAACAGCAATGAGGTAAGGAAAACACTCCAGATCTTCGTGTTATAAGATGGAGAAGTTCAAGTGGTAATTACTTGAACATTCAAGAACTTGGTGCTTTCTTTTGTGGCAGAGGCTTTCTCTTAGGTGGGAGGTGAGTGCAAGCCCACGTACTGGTTTTGTAGGTCTTGTCCCTTGCTCATAGTACCCTAGTATTCTTACAGAACAGTGGGACTACAGAATGATCTGTGGAATAGGGCTTTATTTTCCCTCGTGCTGCAATATAACAGCAAGGAATTGTTTTCTTTTAGAAAGAATAGATCCATGCAAAAAATAAAATTCCCCTTTCTGCACAAAATGTGATCAACCCAAGGTTATAGGTGCTGATAGTGTCTAATTACCCTTACTTCCTGTAAAGTTCTAAGAACAGCTTTACATTCTTTCATTATCTTGAGACAGGTGGAAACACTGTTCATTACAAATTTAGCACTCTTCTCATTTATTTGGAATAGATTAATATAGTGGTGCACTATGAGAGGTAGTTGCATATGAAACCAGCGATGCTGTTACCCTTCAGCCAGACATGCGGCTTGCTCTTAAAAGGATGTTGTAAATGCACACAGTTCTCTATCAATCATGGTAAAGACACAGGATTTTTCAGAAGTGTCTATTAGTTTCAGGTGCGTCACTTCTGTGGTGCTTATCTTCATACAACTTAAGAGGAGCTTGATTTTCAAAGAGCAGGTGTCCATCATTTTGTAAAAATCCAGTTATATTAAAGTGTCACTCAACTTGAGGTATCCAGATGTACTAAGCCATTTTTTGAAGTCTTGTTCAAACCAATGTCTTCTGCAAGACTTTGTAGTCTAATTCAGCCAAATACAATATATAGAATAAAAACAAGATGAGGCTTGAGAAGAGAGAGAGACATCAAAGGGAACAGAATGAAAACACAGAATTTGTCATATCAGAGCAGACCATTGATCTGAGGAGGACTGTGTTCTGCTTCCAGCTGTGGCCAGTACCCTGTGATGTAAAAGAAGGGCCAAAAAATGTGATTCATAATGTGCCACACAAAAATCCCCCCAAAGGTTCTTGCTTGTGTTGTTCACTGTAAATAGATTGGTTAAGTAAGAATGAGGTGGAACAAGAAGCCATGCATGCCAGTTGATAGTTGGTGAAGGAAGCATATTGTGTCTAACATACAGGCAAAATGCTGCAAGTCTAGCTCATCCTTAGGAAAATATTATCGCTGTAATGCTGCCAAATTCAGTGCCTACATGGGTTATGTCTGCCTTGAACAGAAGCTGCTAGGTTTGTAAGGTGAATTTCTTTGGAATAATTTATCTTAATTTTTTCTTATTGCTCAGAAAACTTTTATGATATTTCATTCATTTCTCCTTTGTGCATGACCTGTTGCTTAAGTTGGAAAACACAGCTCACCAGCAAAAGCATTACTTCATCAAAATGCAGATGTAGATTTGGGCACTGGAGGTCAACCTGTGTGTCATATCCTTCTTACTCTTGAATCTGTTCAAACTTGCATCTCCCTAATTATCATGTTACAAGAAGGTCTGAGCAGCATCATAGAATGGGCTAGGTTAGAGGGGATCTTTGGAGGTCACCTGGTCAACTCCCCCGTGCTCAAAGCAGTGCTAACATTCAGTCAAATTGCTCATGGCCTTGCCCAGGAAAACTTTGAATATTACCAAGGACAGAAGTTTCATGACCTCTCTATAAGCCTGTTCCTTTGCTTGACCACCTTTATGATTTTTTTTCCCTTCATATGTAACTGGGATCTCCCATGCTGTAGGTTTCGAGGACTGACTCTTGTCCTTCTGCTGCGCACTGCTGAGAAGATGTCTCTGTTTTCTCTCTGGCTCTTCTACCCCCTTTAGAAAGCTGACAATAGAAACTAGACTCTCCTTGAGCCTTTTCTCTGGGTTGAACAAATCCAGTTTCCTCAACTTCTCATCATATATCACGTGCTCCACCAACCTGATTGGACTTTTCAGTTTGTAAATGTTCTGTCCTGCGGAGCCCCAAACTACACACAGTGCTCCAGATGGGGTCCCTCAAGTGCTAAATTGATGGGAATAATTGCTTATTTATAAAAAGGGTCATGATTGGTTTCCCCCTCATGCCTCTACGTTAATACAAAATAAAAAACAAAGTAAGGAAAAAATATTCTGGGACTGCAAGAAGGGAGAAAAGAGATGCTGTGATGCTGTGCTTAATTTTTCCTTCTGGTTCTTTCAGTTTTGCTTTTCTTTCTGCATAGTGACACGACCTCAAAAGGAGGGGCAGATGGTGCTGCTACCGATCTCAGCTATCAAAGAAACACCTTCTTGGGATGGACGTGAGGGATAGGGGCTTCAGCCAGTTCCAGCTTGGTCCTGTCAGTTGTTTGGGAGGGATACACCATCCATTCAGGAATGATTGAGTATCAGGTTGAATATTCCCACAGGTGTCTTTTTGCATGCAAAAAATGTTATTGTTTTGGATTTTGAGGCTTTTCTGTATTTGCCCATATTGCAGACACTCCACTGCCCCTATAACAAGTAGAATGTGTGTACAATACCTTAGGCTGGACTTTTGTACCTTTCGAAGTGCTGCATGTATTAATTTGTTTGGGAAATGCAATGCTTAGCTCATTTAGACATGGGAATTGCCTTTCTAGTTTCTAGGTTTCATTGCAGCTTAGACTGGGGGAAAGCTCTGTGCTGAAGAAGGAAGGCACTTTCAAGACAAAATGACAGCTGAGTCTGGCTGCTGTCAGGTGGGTTGTCTAGGCACATAAAGTCCCATTTAATTGTCAGAGTCCTCTTTGGGGGGAATCTAACCTTAAGAGTCAAATTTTAGAAATATCAAATTTTAGAAGTATTTAGGCAACTAAGTGGAATAGATAGTAACATAATACGATTTAAGAAATTTTCAGCCCTGCCATGCCTCGGTTTCCTGTTTGTGACATAGACACAGTCTCTTCTTGCAAGGGTGTTGTGGAGATGAAATTACATATTCAAGTCTGCAGAGTTCTCAGACACTATGTTGTGTGTGGGCCATAAAGTTATTTCACCAGGTGTTATGATAGAGGGGTTTAATGTTCCTCCTATCTCAGTCCAGTCAATCCTCTGCTTTCCTTCTGCTTGTTTGCCTTTTGCCTCCTGTTTTATTGTGATGTACTTCTGTTCTTAGAGAAGCATATGTTGATGAATACTGATGGCTGAGTGAGTGTTGTAGAAGAGGTACATACTTGTGGATTTCTTTTTTCCATGACACTTCTACAAAAAATAACTGCAAAGCCATTCATGAATAAAACCCAGGCACTTGGTATCACTATGCAGAGTATAAATCAACAAAGAGGCAGCCTCATGTTTGACTTTATAATATGGAGCAGAAGTGCCTTCACATCGTCAGATGTTGATGCTATGGCTGCCATTCCTAAGTTGTTCCCCCCCCTCAAGCTGCTGCTAATAAATTACAAACACATTTGTTCTCATTAATCATTCTTTGAAATGGCAGAATAGTCTTTGCTGATTGAAAATAATTATTAGCTTCTCAAAAGGATTAAACAGCCTGTTTAGATTTTCATTTATATCACCATTTTGATGGAGTGATGTGGGGGTATGTACACAGCCTTTGTCTTAAAAGTAATAATAATAATTAATGCTGTGTAACAAAGAGTTTCAGAAGGACTTCAGACAAAGAGAGAAAGGAAAGGCAGGCAAGGTGAGCTGTGGAATAAATGTAGGACACAGAACTGAACATAAGCTTGTGTTGGGCAGGAAGCCTCCTACTGTAGCAGAACAGTGATAAACACAAAGGAAAATACAGCATTTTCAACATAGCAGTGGAGAGACTTGAAATTTCTGGCTAACGTTACAATCTGAGCAGTGTAATTAATCTGGAATTGAAAGAATACCACAGATGTTTAAAATTATTTTTTCTACTGAGTCAGTATCCTGCACATTTACAAATTGTAGGTTGTGGATTAATAGCCCCTGAGGTTCATTACCCGATGGGCCTTGCTCCAAGCTTTGAATTTGCACTCAGCAAAGTGTATTTGGATTGAGACAACTTCCTAAAGTTGGGCCTCAAGATTTTGAAATAAAGTGTGTTTGCTCTTAAAGTGTTTTGTGGACACTGGGGTGGGAGTGCTTGCTGGAGTGCCAGAGGTATTAAAATAAACAAAAAAAAAAGGAAAAAATAAAAGCCAGATAAGAGTTAGCACATGTACATTTCAGAATGGGATGTGATGCGGTGATGCCCAGATAGTATAACCCTATTAATGTCTTATACCCAAAGTGTAACACTGCTAATATGATATTATATTTGCCTGCTGAAGGGCAGGACTTATTAACTAGATCCATGTTCTATACTAATTTGATTGCGCTGTCTTGGGACCTGAGCTGATGTATCCATGTAGTGCAATACAGCTCTCTGTGGAGGTACTAGATAGTTTAGGTTCATTACATGATACAGACATGCCTTCTAAGATGCTGGATGGTACAGAAAGACTGTGGGTCATATTCGGATAGTGTGAATTCCACCAAAGTCCCCATGCTTGATATTTCCTATCAGTTCTCTGTAGGCAACTCTCTGCCTCGAGCCTCATTTCAGTCCTTTAAGTCATCCCTTAGAGTCTGTCAGATGCCCAGTTCTCTAGACATGGCACTTAGATCTAAATGGGGCTGTTAGAATACATCCCTCTGTGACTGTCCTGTTTCATTCAACCTTAGTGGCATGTTTGAAGTGAGAGCCCAAACACTGGGAGCCCAATAATGGATTTTCTTCATCTGGGGGGATGGGAGATGTGGCATTCCAGTTTCTACGCAGAAATATTTACATATTTTTTACAAAATGGAAAAGTCCCAGCAAGAAGGGTGGAGATGTGATCTCCTTGTTTGGAAATTATGACGGTCACTAAGTCTCTGCAGCAGAGAGGACTTCCATAACTGTTAAGCAGAGGAGCATCCAGAATTGTTCTATATGTGCTGCTCTTCAGTGATGCGGGCTCCTGAGTGGGAGATGGAAGTACAGCACCTCTGTGAATTTTTTGGGGACCAAGTAATGGTTGGTCACAATTTAGATGGTTGTGCATCTACTCAACAGCACCTTGTTGACTTTAGCAGTGGAAGAAGGGGATGTTTTAAGCACTGAATGTTCAAATGGTGCTTTAAATGTTGGGCTCAAACCTAAAGAGGCATGTAGGTATCTAACTCCAGTCAGCCCCAGCATTAATTTCCTAGTGGTAATCTTTGAATATTACTTTTTTCAACTAAAAGATAAATTGTATACAGATGCACTGAAGTAATGTATCTTTTGTTCCCCATCACAATTTGTACTGAGAATCACAATACAAAAGCTTATCTCAGTTTCTGGATAAATAGTTTTGTGACATGGGTCAAGGAACCCTTGACTTAATTATTTAACTAGCCTTGGGAGCATTAGTTCTCTGACTGTACAATGGGAATCTTAATTTCTCTTGCACTTTGCTATGCTTAATTAGTGTGCAAGGTTTTCTGACAGGTCTAATTTCTTAAAATGTATGTAAGCATTTTAAGGACCTGTGCACTGAGATCCCCATTTCCACTGAGCGCTGTGGTGAAACAGATAGCAAGATGGGCCATGTGACAGGGTGCATGGCACAGGGTGCTCTGCAACCATAAAGTTATTAAAGACAGTGTCTACTCCAGACAGCTTGTAATCTAAATACCGGTGATTTATTTTAGCAGCTGTTTACATAATTCTTATATAAGTGTGAAAATTGTCTATGAAAATATTTAAAAGTAAATGTAATTTATTCTTCCGAAGTTTAGTATCCGGTTCCTAAACCGAGAGCCCCAGATGGAGGTTTATATACTAGAAGTGTGTCTGTTACATTATGTGTGTCAGTATATGCTCTTCCCTTTTTACAGGGTGTTCTTATTCCTATGTGCAGGTTCCATTCTGTACATACTCAGTACCAAACATGTTATTTTTCCATCACCTTGGAAGACATTTCTGAGAACTGTATATACTGAAACAGGGTCATGACTTTCCTGTTTTTCTCACAGACCACCCTAATAAATATTGTATTGATTCTTTACTATATTAGTTGTTACTGTTGTGTCCTTAATTCAGACTTCTCCATGCACAGCTGTTTTTAAAATATACAGAGATCAACAGGATAGAGTAGGTCAGACCTGCTTGTATTTTGCATGCATAGATCATTTGATGTTACAAGGGGAAGGAACTGATCTAACCTTATAACTAATAGTTACAGGTTGAGTTGCATAATGAGTTGATGGCAAAGCTTTCCTTGTCAACAGTGAAAACCAATACTGGATTCAAATTAACAAAGTTGTAGAGAACGATAAATCAGAATATACTGATCCTGGGTATTAAGGCAACAAATATATGTCTGTCTTCCACATGTTAGCCTAATTCCTACTTTCTCTGGATTCAGATCTCCTTTGCCAGTCACTTCATGCAGCCAGATAGGAAAGCATTTTCCTCACCTCCCAGCATGTGTGCAGGGAAGACCCTCACTCCAGTGAAAACCATGATCCCTTCACGGCACAGCCGTCTAATATGTAGGTAGGAGGACCCTGGACTGGGTCTCTTCCGACACCATCAGCATCATGTGGAATGGGAAGGAAGGTGTAGGAGATACAGATTTGCTGCTACATACTTCCACTATAGGTCAAGAACTTTCTGAGCTTTATACCACAAAATTTTTTTATGAGTCAAATTTGTTTGCATGTTGGCTCCCCTTGGTATACTCCTGCATGTTAGCACCCAGCTACATATTTCTACACACAGGTCTTAAAATTAGATAGTGCGTGGTATATAATTTCAACTACTAAGATCTTTGATTATGAACAATTCTACAATTACAAAGCAGAAACACAAAGGGTGAAGAAAATAAGGGAATGAAAACCAGCAACTTAGAAGGGTAATTTTTTATAAAAACATTGGCATGATTTATTAAAATATGGGATTTTATAGAGCAAAATACATTTGTGTCTGCTAGAGACATTGAGAAAGTGGGAATAGACAAAGTAGCATTGACCATTCATTCTCTTTTAATGCACTTTTTCTTTATTAACTTCGGTTATCATATCTATTTTATTATCAGCTCTGTTTTTATTTTTATACAGTTTGGGCCTGATCCAGTATCTTCTTACCAGGAAAGAATATTCTTTCAATAGGAAAAATAGGATTTTGTCCTTTTGTTTGTTGATTTTGTCTGCTTATTAGAGTTCACTTTTGTTTGAGCTGTTAACAGTCTGTCACTGTATCTTGAGAGTCTCCCTGGATTATTCCTTGATAATTGGGAGACTGTATAATACAATAAATCATATAAAAAAAAAAGGTATAGGGTATAGGAGAAGCTCTATAATTTGTTGTAATTGTTACTTTGACTCACTTGTCTATTCTAAACAAATTTTCCTGTGTTATTGCAATTACTGCATGTCAAAAAATAGTAAAAGAAAAAAAAAATCACATAGGCTTCTATTTCAAGAGAGTTATTAACAGGAGAACCTGAACTTAACAGCAGCATTAATAAACAATATCTGGTTCTGCCTTTTTAAATCCAACAAAAGTAAAATAAATTGTGTGGATGAAACTGAAGTGTATTTAGACTGGTTTATTTTGCTTGGTGCTAGGATAGAATGTGAAACCGAATACGTTCATCCAAAGATAACTGAAGTTCCTGCTTCCGTTTAGATTTCATCATCTGTTAGAAATCTCCTAGGTGATTAAACTAATGCACTGTAAAAGAATGAATCAGTCCTGCAGAGCTCTTCTCTGTACAGAGAATAACCTGCTCAGTTAAATACTATTGGGGTTTTACTAAATTAAAATCCTAGGAATTTTTGTACATAATATATTTTATCTGTGAAAACTGAGCAAAATTTTATATGTGACTCTCAAACTAAATTCTTATGGTAATTAATAAAGAAGATTTGAATACATTTCTGGTAGAGTCATCTTTGACCAATTTAATAACTTGATTCTCTTAACAGAGGAAACCCCTTATCTCTCAAGGCTTGTGGTAACATTGGGATACACCATGAAATTGTTAAAAGAATCAGAGAGTCTCTTCTTTTTTGTTGGGAGAAGATGAATTCAAACTCTAAACTTATCTTTTACCCATTCAGGTGGAACACATTCTTAGTAATTATTTAATATTTATATTTCAGTTCCTGTGTAGGTTCCAGTAGATCCCTGAAACCTTATCAGAAGCATCAAGTCTCCATGATGTACCAGCACAAGAAAATATGACCCTCCCTCAAAGCTGAACTCATTGGACCCTGATAAGGCTGCTTACATATGCAAAGCCAGCTCATTTTAATTATTCACTTGTTTACAGATAAACATGAATATTGTTTTTTTGCATGTCTGGCAAAGGTAGGCAAAAAATGTAGTCAGATGTATATTCTTCTAACATATATGTATACACACTTGCATTTTTTTAGTAGATTTATTAAATGTTACTTGTCCCCACCCCCTCTTGGCCTATTTTTTTTGTGACTGGTATGGCAAGGGGGAATGACAAGAGCTAAAAAAGAGATAAGGAAATGATCTTATCAGTCAGCTCAGAGATGGCATTTCATGAGTGGCATTTTGCGATTGTTGCATGGAATAAAAGTGCAGATATATAATAAATTTATGTCTTTCAGTGGGTTTTTTTTTTGGAACACCTGATTTCCATCTGCAACTTACTCTTGTCCACTTCACTCAGTGTAGTTGTAGATAAAAACTATATGAAATTCATTGTAATCCAACAAAGGCTTCCTTTTATTATGACATTACTTATGACATAGCATTTATGTGTGCATTCACTGTCTAATTCTAATACAGTGTTTGATTTTTTATTGTAGTGAACAGAAATAATTAGCTCAGCTTTTTTTCATGTGGTATGTGCTTTTCCAGTTTTTAAAGTTTTCTTTTAAAATTCCATGTAAACATCTTACCGTGCTGCACCCAGTAAGCACCTGCACAATATACACACTTCTGTAGATTGCTAAATCAATGTTAAATCTGACTTGATTCTTGATGCTGGGAATATTCCAGGAATATTTAAGACTGACATTCTTATGAAAACAAATGTTTGCTATAGTACTAACAGGGTG
Organism: Harpia harpyja; assembly: GCF_026419915.1. Taxonomy (NCBI): domain Eukaryota; kingdom Metazoa; phylum Chordata; class Aves; order Accipitriformes; family Accipitridae; genus Harpia; species Harpia harpyja. Next base: position 66,038,263 of record NC_068943.1, read on the forward strand.
AGATACCTTTGGTCCTTTTGTAATAAAGCTTGCAATGGCATTGGGGAGTAATGCTTATCTTTATAGAGAGCTGGTTGATATTCAACTTGATTTGGAAGAGGGCCTTTCTTGATTAAATTCAGTAGTCTTACACCAGTTGGGGAAGGCTACCAAACTTAGGAAGTAAAGCCCATAGTTTTCTATAGGAATGTTACAAAGTGACATAGTTCTATTTGATTTACTTGAAATGACCAATATTTTCAGGAAAGGGCTTCTTGTGCAATAGCTCTTGGCAGAATGGAAAAGAGGATTGCAGTCTGGAAGAAGGAGGAGTTGATAGCAGCTCAGCATACAATGCTTTTCTTAGTTACTTTGGAACAGTACGTTTAGTTGGCTTTTGACCTGATGTCCTCCTAAATCAACAGTAAAGGTCAGACAGATAAATAAGAGAAATCTGATGCACTGGTAATTAAGAAGGTATCCTGCCTGATTCAGGGCAGTGACTTAGGGGGAATGAAGAATGCAGACAGTGAAACAGGGGGGAGAGCCTTTCCTAGGCTACTCCAATAACCTTTGAGCTCTGCTTCTGCAGAGTACAGTACTTGCCCGCTGTGGAGGGAAGGCTGATTTAGTTCTCTCTTCTGCTTTGTTTTCAGTGCAGAGTCACTGCAGTAGTCTCTGTTCAAAAAATGTTAGGGACATGGCAGAAGTTGCGGCAAGTGAGAAGGATTACCCACATGATTTCTATGTATGGTTTCTATTTCCATGAGAAACTTTGCCCCGAACAACAGAGCAGTGATAGCTGACAGATCCTGAAGGAAAGATCTCCTTTCAAGAGATGGCATTTTGACAGCTGGCAGGTCAAGAAATTTCATCTTTAATGGAATGGAGACTACGAAGTTCTTTCCACCCAGCTGGGAAGGTGACAGCCTAAATTGCTGAAGAGTCCAAAGGTAGAAAAGTAATGAGCTAAGGAGAGCAACAAGCTGGATGGAGCATAAATAGGCATGTTAATGAACTTAAGAGTAAAATGGCTGCTAAGTGCATGTTCTCTTATTTAAGTCAGCAATTATATTGGAAGATAGCAAATATTGTACTTATATTTATAAAAAGCCCCACTAATAACCTGGAGAATTACAGAGCAGTAAGGCTTAGTTCAGGTCTTGGCAACTTAACTGGTAAGATGATTAAAAATGCAGTTATAAAAAATCCCAGAAACACAGAGTTTGATGATATGGTAGGGAAAAAAAATTACAGAAATTTTGTAAAGGAGTGTTGCACCTCACTAATTCTTTATATGTATAAATGATACAGTAGATGAATGAAACTCAGTTGATAAAGTGTATTTGTGTACATAATCACTGATACTTCTTAAAGTGACAGCTAAGGAAACAAAAGCACATAGATTGCCCTAAAAAGGTGGCGAGAGGAGGTAGAAGTCTGAGATTCAAGTCTTCCTTCTGAATTGGTGCCGAAGACAGATTTGGTCTTACATTCTCTGTATTCGAATTAGGTGTTTGAATCGGTGGATTTCCAAGATCCCAAGGAGTGAATTTTTTGTTCCCTTTGTTCTGATAGGATTTAGAGTCCCTGGCAGAATGCCTGTCTCAGCTGAACTGATGCCTAAACCCCACCCATTTCCTCTGTTTCACTGATGACTTGCTTAGCGGTGTCACGCTCAGCCAGCTTTGGGAATCTCTTTAGCTGCATATTAATTGCATGCAAGTACACCATTAGGCATCAGGGCATGTCTGAGTTAGGCATAGTAAGACTTTAGTATCTTTGATGTTCCGAGCAAAGTAATACTCTGAGAAAGTAACATCCTGTGTGGATAAAAGAGTACAAAGCAGAAAAAAAAAATAGGTCATTTTCCTCAGGGGAAAAAATAACCCTTGGAGTATCTGAGGTTCCCACATATGGGTGGAAGTTGGTCTATTTATTAATCGTTTGGAAAATGGAAGACTGGTGAGGTATTAAATTATAAATATGCTTCAAAATAATTGAATTAAGGCTGAAGAAATGTGGATAAGCTTCAGGAGGAGCTAACAAAGCTGGCAGCAAAGTTGCCACAATGGTGGGCTAAAATCAGTGTTGCTTTAAAGTGGTGATCCTTAAATCATTTTATGCCAAAGGACTACTGTCACACCTTCAATTTTGTCACGGATGGCTTTTAAAAATGTGAGTGCAATGAAGAGAACATCTCAAATATGTAATGAGGTGCAGATGATATAATCAGAAGAATTCAGAATAAATTTAAGAATGAAATGACTACTAGTAAAAGCATGCACTTTCTTCTCATCAGACTTTTAATGGATGAATTACAGTACTGTTTGATATGCTCCTGTGGACTGTCCACAATCTACTTTTCATGGCTTAGCAGAACTCCATGGAAACCACAAGAATTTGGTCTGGGATCTCTTGGCCTAAGAAAAGCACTACATATTGAAAGGTACAATTTTAACTATTTTTACATCTTAATGGTTTTAAAAACCTGAGTATCACTGCTCATTGCTCAGTGAAGTGCCTGAATTACTAGTGCCTGGAGCTGAACTCAGGCTGCCTGTCTGCCCACCCACAGGCTCAGGCAGTTCTCTGTGCCAAAGGTCTGCCTGCCTAATGGTTTTCAACCTTTTTTGATTTGTAGTACCTTGAGAAATGTCTTTTAGAGGTGCAGGCTCCTGTGTAATAAGTGCAAGTGTTCTGATATTAGGCTTGCTTTTTTTTAAAATGACCACTTGCAGATCCCAGGAGTAGTCCACAGAGATCCAGGGATCCATAGATGATAGGTAAAAAAAAAAAAACCTCCAGTTCAGTGAGGGTTTTTAAAGGAGCCTTTAGTTGAAAATTCTGATGATTAGGATTAGAACAATTGTACCTAAGCACATGCTAAAGTGTCTTTTGCATTTCATGCCATAGCTATTTTTAGTATCCCTACTTTATGTTTTTCAATTTGAACACAGGCCCTTTGTTTTCACTGAAGTTGAAAAGGAAGACATTCTGGAGTAATTAGAACATTACTGCTCTTTTCAGCCTTAGTGCTCCCTTTAGTCTTACAGTTGAAAAAAAAAATCAAACTAATGGACTTCAGAGACTTGGTGGGTGCATGGGCTTGGAGAAGCAGCAGGGAAGCAATATACTTGATGTGGCAAAAGGTGAGATAGCAAACTTTTATGTACCCTGGGTACCAGGTATTAATCTCCTGATAACTGCTTTCACATTTGAACCTTCTGTCTCTTATGTGAGATCCAGCAATCTTTGCTTTTTTCTGTTCTGGGAGCAATTTTCCGAATCATTAATTTTCAGTGGCCAGGCTTCAATTAGCTTAATCAGGCATTGATTAGATTTCTCAAGTCCCTGGCATTTATTTTCCACCTTGCCTATATGGTTCCTTGACTCCATTACCTGATTGTTCACTTATTGCATATAAGGTTGATTCCTCTCCATTAACATTCCCTGATGAGAGGTCTCGTTAGCTATCCAGCTAGCCACTTTCATTAGTGATGGTGGCAATTCATGGTGAAGGCCAGTTTCTACTGCCCTTGTAAAGCAGGATGTTTTATTCTAAGTAGTGTTACAGCAATCTACTCTTAGATGAAGGTGTTGCTTATGAATAGTTGTGACCCAAAGGGAAAACACTTTATTTGGACTACGCTTCATACTTTGTTTAAAAAGTTGTGAAATTGTAGAAAATGAATGAAGTAAACCACTCTTTGTTCAAAGTATATCTGATGCAAGGTTAGGGGTTTTTTTCTTCTGCTTTTCTTAGTGTCTAGTGACATATTAAAATGCATTTTCATAGCCGGTACTCATGATTTCGGAGGGAGTTTGATGTGGTTTTGTAATCAAGGGTGGTGTAAGGCACATGTAGACTCCATGTCCCTATAGATTGCAGCCCCCATAGACCCATGCCCTGTTCCTAGTTACCAGTTGCTCAGCAGTAACAGCTTGTGTGCAGACTCGTTCCTCATGATACATATTTTGGGGAGGTGTGAGCATGCAGCAAGACAGGTGAAGGATGAGGCTGGAAGTGAGGGACTGGACAGAGCTGGAAAATGGGACTTCAGATTCAGGTGAATTTTTCTAGGTTGAAAAGCACTTTCTTTTCTCTAAATCCTGTTAAGGGCCTCACATTGCCTATGGTCAGATCTGTTCATTATGCTTTGTTTTTGCAAACAATGTCTTCTGAAGGCACAGACCTCTTTTTGAAATTCTCTTTTTAAGTCATGTGTCTACACTAGCTTGAACTAGACAGATCTGAATGTAAATGAGCTTGTGCCAAAATCGATAGCAGGGAAGTTCTGATAGCATGGCGTTTTGATTTTAAGAACTTTGTGTAATATATGCTAATTAAAAACTCTAATAAAATGTTATTTTGGTTTCGAATTAACAAAATATGGAATCAGATCTTCATGCAATTTTTTTCTATAACTTCTTTGAGTTGGCAGAGTTGCCAACATTTCCCTTTCTTTGTAACCAAACCAAAGTTGCTTAACTTCAGTTTTGAACAGTCAACATTTCTGAAAAAATGATGTTTTGCCAGGAAGCTCCTAACCCACTCTAATTTTCACACAGTTATATAAGTATATATATGATTTGTCTTTTCCCATTCCTAGAACATATACATGCCTTCTAATCGAAATGATAAAGGATAAGAAGGGATGCTCTCAAGGTTTAACGTTTGTTTTTTTTCAGATTTTCTCAGAAATATTTTGAGCATCAGCTTCAGCTCTTGCTCAAAAATACTAGCACAAAAAATTTGTAAAAAGGACTTTTCATGATCCCTTTCTTCTTAATAGCTAGGTAAAACAGTGATTAGATTCAGTGTGAGACTGTTCCGAAGTTAATTTCCTCTTTTTGTACTCTTTGTTTTAAAGATTCATTGTGATTTGCTGGATTTTTAGAGAGAGAGAAGATACCTTATTTTTCTTATTCACTTTGTTGTTTATGCTTCATGACCTTATTATGCCCCCCAAAACTGTAGCCACTCATGCGAGAAATATAAAATGTGGGGGCTTTAATAGGTTTTCTGTCTTGAAATTATTCTAAAATGATCTCTTAGGGGATTGCAGTTTCACATATATGAGAAACATTCTTTGGCTTTCTTAAAACACCCCCTACCCCTGTTTTGACTCTTCCCCTCCCTTTTGAATCAGAGGTCCCCTTCAGCAAAGAAATTTTCATGTGTCTAAAGCTGTCTTTCTGTAGAAACCATGGTCTTCTGTGATGAAAAAACCCTTTGAAAATATCTGACAGTTCATCTCTGCAATTAGTAATTTTCAATTACTGCATTCAGAATGGCAAGGACCATTAACATATAACTATCTCAGAAGTCACATCCAGTGTCATCACTACTTCGGTTTTGGTCATTAGCTGTCACTGAGGTTTCTGGGCTTATTGGGACCATTTGGGGGGCACCGTGAGTTTGGACCTTTGTCTTTTCTGACTAGTGAGAGCCATTGCTGATTCACTGCATTACTTAGGCAGTTAATAATGCTCTATGAAGAACTGCTATGAAGAGGTATTTTTTTAACTGCAGAGGCAATGATGTGGGGCTCATGTTGCTCCAGAATCGATGGCACAACTCTGACAATCTTGCCAGCTGTCCAAGCATGTCTCATTTTCAGTTTTGCAGCTAGAGGTTATCAATAGAGTATGGGTAAATGGCCTGTTCAACAGTGATTCTTTCAGGCGTAACTTCACCTGGTTCACCCAGCTGAACCACCCTAGCACATAGCCAATGTGAAAATGGTTGCCCTGAGGTACTTTTCCTTCCTTCTTGGATGGTCCCAAAGGGCACTGTTGGGCGCTGTACTTCAGTACTCTTTCTACAGGGGTATTTTAAGAATCTGTTTAGAAATCCTTCAACGTATGCATAAAATAAGATGCCGGGTCTAGGGGGAAGTTATAGTTCTCGGTGGAGGGTGCTTGTTAGATGCCTTGCCTAGTTCTGGCTAGTCAGAAAGCTGCTGTGACACACGTCCTCTCATTTGTGTTTTTTCTGCTGATAAGGCAAATATGCCTATGTATTTCAGATATGCACCTTGCAGCACTTGGTGTGTCCTTTTTACCTTCTGAGTGGTCCATGGAAATGTTCCTCTATGAAGCAGTACCTTGAGGTCTCAAAACTGAGCTTAGCAAGGCTGCTTGGATTGAAGTGGGTTCTTAAGGAAGTCCTGTGATATCCTGTTGCTGACAGCTCAAAGCTTCTGACTAAAGATGAAGTTACTGGTTTTAATTAGATCTGATCTGGGTAAAAGAACAAGATCTCAACAAAATTCTCATAAAAGTTCATTTCCATTTTCCATCAAAGCTTTCCTTCCACTGAAATGTTCTTAGAGGCACAGATTAGATCTATCTAAATTTAGGTGCTTAACTAAATTGCCAAAGATCAGAGCTTAGTTTTTCTAGATTCTCTCTGCAGTCAAGGGAGGGAGATGGGCAAATCTGGAAGAATTGTAAGTCTGGTTTGTGTGGGCTGGGTTGCACACTGAAGCAATTTGTCTTTCTCCATTGACTACAGAGGACAGATACAACAGCTGCGTAATTTTGGAGCTTGTGAAAATAAGCTTGGATGAAGTGCAGAAATGTCGAGGGAAGAATCTAGACCTAAGCATCTTCTCTGCAATGTGAATGAGGTGGCTAGACCTCCAATTGTCCCATATGGTCTGCCTCAGGGAATGGACCTGGCTTAGGGTAGGGAGGTAGTGTTGGAACAAGCAAAGTGAGTTATCCTCTCCCCAAAGTTGTATGTTGCATAAATGACCCAGGAAATATTTATGACTATTAAGCAAACCTGTTTCTGCTGGAGAGGTTTAGCTGTGGCTGAAAGGCTCCATCCAACTCCAAAGGGTTAGGTGTGGAGAATTTTATTCCTTAATACTTTTTTCTTTCAAGAGAGAAGGTAAGAACAAAAGCCAAGAGCTGGTCAAAACCTTAGTACCTCCTTATCCCTAAACATTTTGAAGTAGCTTGAACACAAAATTTATGGCTGAAATTCAGCTTTGTATAAACCAAGATGTTTATAATGTTAGTTCTTAATTTACATTAGTTCTTATTTTGTCTTTCTAAAAAATAATGAGTATTGTAACTATGAACATTAATGCTTTGAATTAGAAATTACTGCATACCTTATTAACTGCTTTAGCTTATGTGATGATTAGAAATAAGAAGGCATATATTCTGGCTAAAAGTGAAAATAAACATTATACATTCTGTGCAGGATCTAAATGGGAAAAAAATTATTGGTTTTAGATGGTGAAGAGTAGAGTTGTATGTTTATTATACACATACAGAGAGAGAATATGTATCATGATAGGATGTTTTTTCAGCGTGAGTTTGGGACAGCCACACTATTAATGATTAAAATACAGTGGGTCATCTTGTGCTGCTATGGATGGTACCACTATACTATGGCACTTTGTACATGAAATATGATACACGTATTGTGCCAACAGAAAAAATATTTTCAAAGCAGTTAGCTGAAAAAAATTGGAAAAAAATTTTTACTTTCTGCTTGTAAACTCTGGTATATCTATCCAAGGCCTCAGAGGCAACCATAAAAAAAATCCCTGAAAATGACTTTAAAATATCGGGAGCTTGAAATTTGATATTTCAAGAAGTTTTAAGAGCTAGATGCAAGCACAAGGACCTGTTGGGAAAGGAGGAGTTTCTCCTTTCAGTTACCTTTTCTACTTTACAAGGCTGGAAAAATTTCAGGCTTTAAGTTATGATTTTTATTAATACAAAATCTCTCTCGGATAGATTTTGTCTGTCTTTGTCCTTAGGAGTAATTTGGGGAGGAAGAAAAACAAAGATTTCTGGAACTTCTTATGACCCTGAAATATTAAACTAAATCCCAGAGCGCAGGATTAATAAGCAGAGGTCAAAGATGCTTGATAAAGTTATTTTTTTACACAGTTAATTTCTCACATGGCTCTCACTGAATGTGCTATTTTGCCATGTCACTCCACAATGACAGCTGGGTAAATTTATTGGATGGTGAGCATAGAAATTTCTGCAGATGGAGGAAACTTTTTTCCTGGCCAATTGATTTCGAAAGAAAATGGTTTGTCAGTGTGCAAATGCATCTGGATGAAAAAGGGTAAAGAAATGAATTAGAGGTCAGTCAGTATAATCATAAGTGAATCATATAAATCTGTATGTGTGCTCAGGCTTGCAGACCTGAGTATTCATGGTCCTCATGAATATTATGCTGGACTGGGATTTTCTGGAAGAATACTGGAAATTGTTGATTCAGTGAAACCAAATCTTTTTATAGACACATACTTAGTTTCACCTGTATTTGGCTGGGAATGTTTTCAGATATTAGGAGAGAATTTGGGTGGCAGGAGAACACCAACCTTTCCCCCCGAATAACATACTGGCTGAGGCACCCGGTGCAGACGTGGGCAAGATGGTGCAGAGCCACCTGCCTGCGTGCCCACCTCGCCGCAGGAGGTGAACCTCTGGTGTGTACCTGGGGTAATGCCTTTCCCCACCCTGCTGGCACTGCACAAGGAGGCTGCACTCAGTGTGAGTTTTAGAAAAAAGACCATTTTTAACAGACTTTGGAGTATTTTTGGTAATATAAAAAGAAATTCTGGGAGTATGAAATTTCAGAGAGAGAAAATTCAAATTTTCTGCAAGTTATCCTCGAATCCCCATGTTTGCTCTTGGTCCCATTGCATATTTAAGCTCCTTCACTTAAGAGAGTCCTATTCAGTAAGTAAATCCATGCCTATATTCCTCTGAGCGTGATGCTTCTTCCTTTTGATTCCTCCTTTTGTTTTCTTCTTGAACTTCTGGCTTCTGCCATAGAGCCTTTGGACCTGAGGTAGCTTCCTTTTCCAATGTCCCTGTTTTCCCTAAAACTCCTGATTCCAACCACTCTGTAACACAGTCTTTCCTTCTCTTTTCTTTCACCTCACTTGCAATTATCCCCTCACGCTGCTCTCCTGTGTTGTAGAGATGAGAGTTTCAGTTTTGTAGCTGGGTCTTATCCCTTGCATTATTCTTTCAGAGGTGTTCTTTTAAGAAATCCATAAAATTTTAAAGGTTTAAAGGCCAAACTTGAGAGGAAGATCTGGTAAGGGTGCAAGGGACTTTGCTATTCTCTCCTTTACCCCACTTTTTTCTCCTTAAAATATTTTTTCCATTTGCAGCTTTGCTCCATGAATAGCAGTCAGAAGCCCCTGGGGCCTCTTTATCCAGTCACCCCTATTCTTACACATTTGGGGTTGAATAAAGCAGGCTCCGGATACCATCAGCTCCTGCTGTTGGGCAAAAGTCCGACTAATGTTATTTTGATAAAAAAACCAAAAAGCCACCAACCTCAAGGGATTCTGTATTTATTTTGTGCTTCTAAATTGAACAGAAAGAAGACATCATTTAATTTAGCGTCTCCTCCTTCTAGCTGGTCTTTGGAAGGCTGGAAAAGGTGGGGTGTACTGCTGGAGCACCCCTTTTTTCGCATTACCAATTCCCCATGCCCCTCTTCCTCCCCACGCACACACATGCACACAGGCAAACAACAGTCTATCTGCAACCCTGTTACCACTGCAAGCAACTACAGCTTTTTGTTTAACTGTGTAATTGCTCTCTTGGTGGTTTTTTTTTTCCCCTGTCTCAATTTGTTTTCTTAATAACTAAGACCAGTACATTTAAATGGGCTTTTTCTTTTTTTTTTCTTATTTTTAACAAGCATACTGGATGTAACAAGATATGCAGCTAAAAACATTAATCATATTAAAACTAATTAAAAACTGAAAAGTTTCTGTGCATTCCAAGCACTGGGGGTGGGAGGGGGCGGGGAGGGCTTTGGTCTGAGCACTGGCGTTTCCTGAGCGCAAGCAAATGCCTGACACATGGACTTCACCGAATTCCAAAATGTAGCAAAACAGTGCCTGCATACTTGGCAGGAATCACTACCAGTTCAGGTCAGTGTCTGTTTTCAGCAAAAGACGAAGGCCTGCATGTTAACAGAGCAAAATAATTCAGAGGAAAACGGGAGGAACAACATGTGACATTTTGTAATTGCAGCACTTCTGTTACCCAAGGAGCACCACTCCGCTGCCGCTCTGTAAACACTTCCTCCTATGCAACTGCCTTTGAACACATTTTTTCAGGGGGGGAGGCAGAGGGAGGGGTGAGGAGGAGGTCAGGGCTTTCAAGCTGTTACGATATGAATGAGCTAGGCCCCCCCCCCTTTTTTTTAAACTTCTTCTTTTTAAATGTTGAGTGCGAAAAATGTTTTAAGGAGACACCAGTGAATCTGTGGCCAGAAGGATGGGCAAGCACTGCTACAGGACACCAAACCCCAAACCAGTGGGAGCCTGGTGAAGAGAAGGAGCAAGGCTGCGGCGAAGGGTGCGAGCGAGAGGGCTCTGCAGCGCAATCTCAAAATGCCTGGGGGGGGGGGGGGTGTCAGCTGGGAAGGGCAGGCAGCCCCCTGAAGCCCCCAGCACCTCCCCTTGCTTCCACCTTGCTGCTCCATCAGCCTCTGCCATGGTTCTCGGCCACTGATTCCCAATGTCAGGGTGGGACAACCCCCACGCACTTAGGGGCACAGTCTGACCCCCATTAATTTTGGAGTAAACCCACCTTTTAAGCCTTTCCCAGTAAAAGCAAGAGTAGGTCATCATGATTTAAAATACTGTTTTGGGCATTGTCTTCGTACTTCTTTCTTGAATTTCAGCACCTTAAGCTGCCTTTGTTGTTGAGGAACTTGCTGTTTCTTCAGAGATGGGGCTGGATCACTTGTTATTGTAACACTTATTGGTGATAAAGTTCAGTCTAAAAATTAAGCAGCTGCAATGTTGCAGCACAAATTACTTTAATGTAAGCAGTCAGGAGCAGCTGTTTGGCTCGGGACTCCGGTTCAGCGGTGGGGGAAGGGCCCTGTGATGCTGACAGTGTTTTTTTCTCCACATAAACATTTTCGGCTGTTGCAGCTTTTGTGCCGATCATGTGACAGTGTCCCTAGGCAGATAATTTATTTCTGTAGCTTTCATGAGCAATCATTAACCTTCAGACACTGAGCTTGCTTTCTGCTTTGTGGCATTTGTTTTTTTTTTTGGTATCCTAACTAGTTTAATTCACAGAGTGTCAGGAGAAAATTACAACCAATTTATAATAGACTGTAATGCATAATACTTATGTTTCTATTAAAACAGACCTTGCTTACAAGACCATTCTTATGGCTTAGCTTGTGTTCATGGATCAGAATAATTATTTTCAGTGATGTAAGTGCAGCTGTCATCATGATACTCCCATAGTGTCTTATTCTGAATGCAAAGCCCTTCAGAGTCCTGATTTGGGACCACCCTTTTGAATTCCCCCTTTGCCGGAGATACTGCAGAGTTTATTGAGATGCAACAGGCTTGGGAGAAAGGGCATAGCATTTATTATGGCAATTGCTATTCTCCCACCATGACCGGCTGGTGAACAGGTATTGACCGCTGCAGAAAGTGTGTCTAGAAGAGAGGCGAGGCATTACTGATAACAATTACAGCTTGAATCTGCGCTTAGTCTGGGGTTTCAAAGCAGACTTAGCAGATAGGGTTGGATCACAAAGCGGTTGAGAATGTTAGAAAAAGACTTCATTTTCATTCCTGTCCATTTTGTTACAGCAAGGGAAACAATAAATTAAGTGACTTTGTCAAGGTCACTGAAGAAATAAATGTCAGGATAGGAATTTCCCCTTCCCTAATCCTTTTCCCCAAGTCCTGTGCTTTTGTCTAGGGAAGATGACAAAAGAGCGAAAAATACACAGTCTTGGGCAAAAGAACTAAAAAGTAAGCATTAAAAAAAGGGGGGGGGATCGGATCATAAAAAGAGCTGAAAGCTAGGATGACTGCTGACTTACTGTGAATATCATTTTCCTTCAGATCTGAATGTGATTTTTGCTTTTGTTCACTGCCTCTCTGCCCTATCTTAATTCCCTTTTCTAGCTGGTCATTCACTAGCACTAGGAAGTTCATCTTTTTTGTATCAGAGAGCAAGATACTACACTCGTATATGCTTGTGAATAGGTGTAATCTAGACATATGTATTCCTTGGTTTATTTTTTATAGCTTGTGTCACAGTGAAATCAGACATTTATGACAGAAGTGCTACCAACATAATGTTGCAGATACAATGGACATGACAGACACAGGGTGGAGGGGAAAAGAGATGGAGAAATAAAAAGATTTTTCCAATGCCCCAAGGAGGAAAAGGGACATTATCATAATCTGGTCAATGGAAAAGCAGTAGCATCCAGATAGCTCAACAATTGCTCTACCCCCTTAGGACGCAAAGGATACTTTGGCTATCCTGTGATTGCTCATTAGCTTATGAAAAAGGCATGTAACTGGAAGAAGACCAAAACATACACTTAGTCTGAGATGTGACAGTGGGACATACTGTATCATCTTGTAAAATATAAAAATGGGTGGACGGATTTTGCTGTCAGTGTCAGGAAAAACATTTCCTTTCTCATTAGTTAAAAATAATAGTCTGAAATTGGTGTTTTAGTGGTGCTGTGTTTCTGTGTGGAAAGATGAATGAATGAGTAGCTCAGTGTTTGAAACCTCCATCTTTCAAAATGTTTAATGAAAATGAAAGCACAACATATGGTAAATGTGGACTGAAATCAGGGATGAAAAAGCAGAAGCCTGGGACACTCACTGAAGGGCAAACGGGACTACAGAGAGGCTTGGGGTTGTGTTACATCGAGAAGTGGGTAACATTTTTGGATGCATTAGAGTGATTTAGGCGCTATCATCCCATTGACTTTTGACTATGTCAGGATGTAACTGCCTAAGTCAATTCTGAAAATGGGAATTAGATTTCTAAGTCATTTTAAGGTGCTTTTGAAATTTTTACCCCTAATCCCTGGGTGATTAATTTGTAACAAGGTGATTCATTCGTACCTTTCTTATCTTCAGAAGCCTGAATGACACATTTGAGATGCACTCTAAAAGCACAGGTAATAGTCAGAGTGCTACCTCAGCTACTTTAAAAGGCAATTGATTAATTTGAATTCATGCTTTTCTTCACATGTTTAAAGGATTCTGAAAGTAGTAAGAGTGCTTTGGAACTGCTTGGTTTGAACTGTCACTTCCATGCCCTTGCCTTCATTAGAGTTCCCCCCCCCCCCCCAAATTGTCCGTGTCTTTCCCCATTGCTAACAGCAATGCACCCTCTCTGGTCACAGCAAAACCAGGAGGTCTAAGATAGTAGCTGCTTTGCTGCACAGAAAGGCTGAGTAGCTTTAGACAAACCAGTGTCCAGGAACCTGCTGCGAACTTGTCTCTGCTAGTTTGCACTGGGAACTACAGGTACTTTTGCTGGAGCCACCCCACAGCTAAGAATACTGGGAGAAGGGGCTGCTCAGATACAGTTAGTAAGACAAGGCTTTCCTATACTAAATTCAAGCCACCTAACCTGCTAGTTTGTCCGAAGATGAAATAAGACTGATGGCTTTGGTATTTAACCAGATTTTGTTAGAATCTTGCTAAGAACATACTGTAGTGTTTTATGAACTTAACTTTTTTTTTTTTGTTATTACTGTCTTAAAGTTAATCTACTGTTGAAAAGCTGGAACTGTAGTAGTACTTGTATAGATTTGGTCAAGACATTGTATAAATCTATATATACTGCTGCCTTACATCAGCAACATTATTGCAGAAGTCAGTTTCCATTGCTCGGGTGAGCCTCTGTGTTTTAGGGTGTAACTGATGATACAAAATCCTTTCTGGAGTAAAATGAAGACTGTCAAGCCTATCTATGAGACTTCTTGAAAACATTAGCACTTACCAGAAATAGCAGACATCAGAAACCCATCTAAATATTTGACTTGACTATACTTTCAGAATCGAAGGATCTGATGATCACAACAACTTTACTTTTGTCCCCTGGTACAACGGCAACCAAACAGGCTTCTCAAATTAATTTAGAAGGCAATGGCTGCTATTAACTTTACTGTTCGAAGTAAGGAAGCCTGGGTTTGCTTGAATGTCTTCAAGGAGAGGAGTAGAGGGACTGAGTGCAATACAGGTTTGATTTATGGACTAATATCTCCAACTTTTGACTGTGGAAATGATTTAGCAGAATGATTTGTGTCATGCAGTTTCAAAATAGCCTCCCTGAGCGCTACAAAGTCACCTAAGTTTTCTGTGCTGCGGGCTGGAGAGAATCATGGTCCCAGGGAGCCCTCACGTACTTTCCAGTGTGTCAGCAGTCTTGCCCACTACACATCTTTTGATGTAAGGATCCCTAAAAGCTCCTAAGGAAAACTGGGGACATCCAAGTATTAGGGGAAACATGCCTCTAAGAACATCCTCTAAAGCTCCCTACTCTCATTCACGCAAGAGTAAGAGAAGGGTAAATCTTCAACTCGGTCTGGGCTGCAGCATCTGGGCTTTTCTTTCCTGGGTCCCTTGTCTGGAAAAAGTGCTGCAAATCATTCGGTCCTTGAGGAACAGAGTGCCTTGCATTGAGAGCAACCCTTGCAGGCACTTCTGGCTCACGTCGTTGTTTAGGACATTCAGCACTAAGTTAATGAGTGACAGAGCTTTCCTGCTCGGTAGCCCAGATCTGTATAGGGTATATCCAGAAGAACTAAAGGCTACTGTAAAATTTATCACCATCAGTTCTTTGAGCTTGTCTTTTTAAATATAAACTGGAACAACATCAATGTGTGTGTAATACTTAAATATGTTCTATAAACAGACCCCAGACTGTCCGCAGTGCTCTCAGGAGAGGATGATAAAGCAGATTGCTTTGTGCAGTAATAGACAGAGCTTGGAAACAGTGACAAACACAGAGTAAGAATGTGTATGGAGGATAGTAAACCTGCTCTTTGAGGGACTTGAACTGGTGAATTTCTTTCCCTTGCAATGTAATTGCTTAAAGGGGGGAAAAAACAACCAACACCCCCCAAAGGCAAAACCACAAAACAAAACCCTAACCCAAAACCCTGCAAAGGAAATGAAACCACAAGAACATTTTTCACACGAGCTAATTTCAAGGGTCTGGCATATACACAGCAAGCCTAGGAAGTTCACAGGTGCATTATACCATTCTCCAGAATGCAGGTGCATTAGGCTTTCCTGCGAAGTACACTACACGTGCTTTAACGTAGTTTTAAGCATTTCTTCATTTTCACTTTGATTTCTTACCACCTGTAATCCACTCATTTTTTTCACTGCCATGCAGCTGACTAGATCCAGAGGCTTCACATTGGAGTAATCTCTCATCCCAGCACGTGTATGATGTAGGGAAAGTTGAGCAGATGGAATTTGTTTTCACAAAAACAAGGGACAGTTGGAGGGAACAAGCCTGTAGTTTGCAAATCAGAAAGTATTTCACTTATCTGAAGTGCAAAATGTAAAAGAAGGGAGGAGTTGGCCAGAAACAGGAAGCAAGGATCTAGAAATGTATTTTTGACAGTTATTCCCCCTGAAAATTAGCAGCATAGAAAAAGCAATGGCTTACTAACCAGAAGCATTGGATCTTCTGCATAAGTTTTAGTTTCTTTTAGGGTACTTGGCCACAGGTTTAGGAGTCTGGCTACCGGCATGAATATTTTGTCTTATTTTTTTTTCCCTCTTGAGAAAAGTTTTCAACTTAAAAGAAGGTGGTATGTTGAGACCAATGTCCTTTTATGGAGAACGTGTTTCAAATAAAAGGATAAATATCTCAGCGAAACAGCAGGAAACATCCTTATAATTTCATTAGCTCAATTTAAGGTTAATATTAAGCTTCTGAAATGTGGTTGTTCATTTGTTTGCTGGCAGTTTGCTTTCACTTTCTCCTTGTTTAACATTGGTTGGAAGACTGTTGTATTTTTCTTCATGGGTTTCCCTCCCTGTTTTCTGAGGAAACCCAGGGAATTTTCAATAAAGCTTTCACTTTCCTTACAGGGGATTGAATGTTAAAGTTGTTAGAAACCTGAGAATGGATGAAAAGAAAGAGGAGCAATGTGCATAATAGTAGTTAACAATATTACTTAAGTGCCTTTCACTGTTTTTTCTTGCTATACACTAGGTCTACTTCAAACCATTATCGATAATGTTTAATTCACTTTTCTTGCAACTGACTTCTCCAAGAGACAGTGAAATACCCAAAACATGGCTAAATGGAGAAAAATTCCCAGAACCTCCCAATTAGAGAAAGTTTCGGAGGGAGGTATAAATAGAGCATAATTGAGACCTAAGTGGTACATTTTCTTTGTTTGTGTGCTCAGTTTGCAATAAAAATAGGACCTCTTATAGCCAGTCACTACTCTGAGTTTACATCCAGTTCCTTCACTGAAGCTCAGATTTAGCCCAGTATCTGCCCTGGGAAAGAAATACGTACATGAGATGAGATGATGGAATTTGATGTAGTATAGAAATGGTCCAACCAGGTATAACTAGAAGTAATGGGGTGAAAGTGAACAAAGAAAAATTCCTGCTGATAATGAGGAAAAATTTCCTAGCAGTGAGGTCTGTTAGTCTGCTGAATGGTTTCCCAAGGGAATGAATTGAACCCTCATTGCTTTAGTTATTTATAAAATGAACAAAACAGTCAAAATCCTTGTAGGGAGACACTTTTAATTAACAAGACAACAGAAAAATGACGTAATGGGTCTTTTTTTCCATCTCCACTGTTCATGACTATTATTGTAGGCAAAACCAAGTTTGGCAATAAAATTATGGATTTCCAATTTTCACAGCAATTTTGCAGCACTCTTATTCCATAATAATAGCAGTACTTTCCCACTCTTCATTTCCCTCTATAAACTTTTGTGCCTTACTTTTCCTTCAAGGAAGGGGCTATTTTGTAGCCCTCTGTCTAAGAAGACCTGTCAGCATAATTTACTTTAAATAATACTACTTGTAAGTATAAGATAAATATTTGGACCTTGTGCTTCCTGATTTTCATCAAAAACTCTTCAGTCAGACCTAAGATCCAGGGCAGCAGTACTGGACAAAATGTCATTGCCTGTATCTATGGGTCATCCTGTGAAATAAGGAGCTGTGACATATACAGCGAAGTCTTGGGCTCGTGTTGACTTCCACAAACATAAACTGTGAAGGCATGAGATGCAGCGCATCTTTGTGGTCAGTATTTAGGGCTCTTTATGCAATTACAGTGCTTGTCTTCTTTCCATAGAAACCAGTCTTTGATCTGAAATGTTTTCACACTAGCAAGAGGTCCGGGCAAATGTGACTCCTGCTCCTCCAGCTGGGCATCTCCAGTACCTGCCACTCACATCTGCCACCAACCTGCACCCCCTCCCTTGTTCCCAGAAACCTCCTATTGACTTGGGTGGTGAGCTGGCTCAGGCAACTGATAACTCAGCAAAAATAACAGATATAAAATAGTGCAAGAAGAGCAGCAATGACCTGTGGCCCTTTATGGGCCTGATTCTCAGCAGCTGGCTTTTAAGATGATAGTGACATGAATTTGAACGGTTAATACTGATGTAAAACTGAAGTAATGCTGTGATGAGTCAGGTCCTACTTCTTCGAAGTGCTGTGCAAATATTTACTGGTTACTCTTCCCAGCAGCCAGCAAGCTACGCAACCTCGCTGCTGCTTTATCAGAAGACAGAGGTAAAATGCAGAAAGTTCTGATTGTTTTGTTACAGTTATACAGCAAAGGTAGGCAAAGGATATTGAAGCCCGTAGTATAAAAACAGCCCCGGATAAACTTGTGAGTAGTATGATCAAGATGACAAGAGTATAAAATGGAGAGAGACATGGTGCTAATATATATTTGTTAGTGATTTACTGAGATGAACATTCATTCCAAGAGTTAATCCAGGAATATCCAAACCGCTGTAATTATCCTTGCACAAAGGCTCTCTATTATTTGCCTGTTAAATAACAAAGCCTTTTCATTACCTAGCACTGACATAACTTTAGCTGTAGTGGTAGGTAGGCAGCGAACAAGCTTTCCCTGTCTGTGGGGGATGGGTTATCATGGGATGAAGTCCTCTCCCCCAAAGCCCTAGCAGAATACAAACAAGACGACCAAACTTTTCTTTGAATAAAAATGGCTATCATTGCTAACATGCCAAATTTCCTGCACCACAAATAGCTGAAATCTTATGAACAGTACAGAAAGCACAAAGGAGCAAACTCATATCTGACACAGAAGTGAAAATGTAGAAGTACCAGGTACAGGAATGTAGCTGTATTCAAATTGGGAAAGGATCCAAAATCTGTAGTAGCTCTCTAATCTGCGACACAAGAGCAAGGATTTTCATTATGTTTTGCATTCCACATACGCCTTTGCTTTGGAGCTCTTATGCAATTGGTGATGCAGTAAAACCATTGTATTCATAATGATTTCAAAGATGTGGATGCTTCCAGGCTTTGACCTATTTTACCACTCATGCATTTTACACTGGGTAAAGCTACTCTCATAAGGCAGAGTCATTAGTACTTAAAATGTATCTGTCTACTGCTGTCCCTTTTCTCTGCAAGACTGCTGATTTTTTACAATTCTAAATCAATTAATCTTTATTCAATAATTTATGTTTACATGCATCAATGGAAACTGCCCATGCACATTCTAAGGCAGAGCCTAGCCTATAAAGGTAATGTAAGGGGTTAAAACTGTTATTAGCCCATAGCAAATACTTCTTCTGTTAAGCATTTCTTAACCAAAGTCTAAATATTCCCTTTCATTTTCTGATACTTTTTACTATGGAGATACAAAGACATACCTGTGGTCACTACTTCTAGAGCAACAATGCACCTCAGGATTTTTGAAGGCCCAGATTCAGCAAAATTCCTAATCCCATGCTTTGCTTTCAGTGGGATGAAGTTTTCCCTAGTTAAGTATGTTTGAGACCTATTAATGTCTACAGGACTCAAACTTTGCTCTGCTACAGTAAGGTGCAAACATCTTTTTGAACATCAGTGTAATGCTTCAGGACCTTTCCATGAGCCAGACTGGAAATTTTGCGTGCTGTAGTCATCATTGCAAGGACAAACCTTTCTGCTTCTTCTTGAAATATGCTAAATTGTACTAATTAATTTAAAGAATTAATATCTGATCCCCAAACAAGGTAGTTCAGGGCTCATTTTCTTTAGATCCCCTGAGCCATTCTGCCTGGTACTGCCAGCAAACTTGAACTGTGAATACAGCACTGGTTTCTCCAGGCTCTAGCATGGATTGACATAGTACGAACAGGCCCAGGACAAATGTATTCTCCCACTGCTGAAGTGTTACCATGGGTAAGGCATACAGCCTATATGGGAGACGCTGAGAATAGGCTCAGACCAAAAGTTTGCTTGCAGCAGTGGGGGAAGCTAGCAAATGCCACCCTTCCCCTCTCCCTCCTCCACAGGGAGCTTGTTTTGTGTGGGTCAGAGTCTTCCCCTTTCTCCACAAAAACTGGTTTAATCTCTCTGAAGCAGCTGCGGAATGAAAGCTTAGACGACTGCCCACAAAATCTTTCCTCTGTACCAGCTGCACCAGTAGCACTGGGGCACAGATCTTCCCTTTACCTGCTGGGGGGAGAGAGGTTCTTCACCATCGCGTCTCTTCTTTTGACTCATCTGACTTTTTGGAAACTGCTGGGAGGGAGATGCCACTGCGCTGCTGAAGACAACCATCCGCTTCAGCGTTAGGTGGCCCAGGGCAAAGACGAGATCTGCTGGGGGGGGGGGGTGAATTCAGTGCAGGACTGAGGATTTCCCCACTTCCCGGTTCTGGTCTTGCACCTTGGCTCTGGGCTGAGGTGGACGGTGTTTCTCTGGCTGGCTCTGGGCTCTTGAGTGCTTTGGGGCCAAGGTGTGGTCTCTAATGAGAAGTTAAATGAAACCTTTGCTGTTTCTGCGACCTCCACAAATAGGAGGAAAGTGAAAACAGAGGCAAGAGTCAATCAGCCAGTGATTACATTAAAGAAAATGGCTCTCTGTGGAAAGCATGAAAGAGAAAACAGACTGGGTGCTGGGACTGAAGAAAGGAAAACAAGACTAGTGGGGTTTTGAGGTCTTTTACTTTATTTTTATCCTTTCATAGTGTATTTTAAATTCATAAATAATGGAATAAAAAAGACCCCAACAAAACTCAGCTAAATGATCTTGTGCCCTCAAGCCTCAATCAAAAAATAAACACTATAATACTTTTAAAAGGAATTAGTAATGCACAGTTATAGTATTCCATGTTTAAAAATAAAGCTGTTGAATAAATGAACAATACCTTGGCTGAAAAGTATTTCAGCTGAAGAGTGAAATCCCTGCAGAGAGTGATCTGTGAGATTCTGCAGGAAATCTGCATTACAATACACCATTTCCATTTCCAGGGAGGGACTCACAGAAGGACACATGGAGGAGAAAAAAGAAATGAAAAAGCCCCAGTCCTTTATGCCTAGGTTGTAGGGGGCCTTGGCCCATCATTCTCATGCTAAACAGTTACTTTTCTACAGGTACCCAACTGAAATGGGAATATTTTTCGAAGGAATAGTGAATGTGAAAAAGGCTAACAGAATTGGTTCTTTGGTTAAAGAAAACTGTCTCCGTAGCTTGCCTAGATAGAGCAGACATGGGTTTACCTCTCTGCCTCGCTGCAAATGAAGTAAGGAGTGTGTCTGAATGTGGTAAGCACTGGGCTACTGTGCTGCTCTTTGTCTTCTGCTCCTCCATTCCAACTACTCCATCTCTTGTCGCTAATTAAATATCTTTGCAGTAGAGTAAAAGTTTCTAGCTAGATCATTAGCCCACTAGACAACCAGCTCACGTGGGGTGTGGGAGGCCAGGGCCCTAAGGCTGGTCCAATGACAGCCTGCTGTTGCTGTTCTCCAGCGCAGGGGACTATGGTTAGCCTCCCCTAGGCTTGAGTCTTCTGGCTGTGATGTAGCAGCTGGGGCAATGGCCATCCAGGGACTTGGATACATAAAGTATTATGTCCTGGCTGACTGCCCCTATCTGGCTAGTATTCAATGGGCCAGCCTCGCTTGTGTGTGGAAAACTTACACAGAACTGGTTTCCTTTTGCTGCAGAGTGGGAAAATTTGTGAAATCTCAGTTAAATTTGTGGAATAGGAAAAAAGGGAAAGCCAGCAAGTGGAAGAAAAAAGAATAAAATTCCTGGCTTCTAGTCCCCAGGTTATTAAGCAAGCCATAGCAGAGTGTGACTAGGTCACTGGCATCAGCATGTTCATGTGCTTACATCGGTGAAGAGTTACAGTAAATGTACAGGGCTGTCTGCACCATGCACACCGTGTGTAGAAAATGTTTTGGCAGATGGAGGGAATGGGCCCATCCGCTGCATAAATCTATTTGTTGCAGTCTCTATCATAAGTAACACAATGGGCTGCTACTCTGTTGTAGCAGGTGAAGATGGTCCAAGTAGATGCTATGTTTCTGCTTCCTTAGCATATGATTACACAGAGAGTCTTCTGCTTGGGCATGTATTTGAAGGAAGAAAACCACAAAGCAATGAGCATCTGGTTATTTCTGCTAATCAGAGGTTTGTGGTGATCCCAAATAGACACAAAATTTACCCATAACCTCTACTCCTGGAAAGCACTGAAGGTCAGTCACAAGCATTTCCTATGTTTTCCCTTAGAGTGCCATCTTTTGCTTATAATTCATTGTGGCTCTGCATAATACCACAATATGATCTAATTAGGGATATAATAATTTGAAGTTTCTGCATTTACACAAACACAAATATCTGCCTTCATACATGGACTTATTCACGTATACACGTGTAGCCTGTTGCATGTTCTTATGTATGTGTGTATGTCTGTGAATTTGTGTATTTATGTTTGTGGACTGTGTGTATGAAGGCAAACATCTCAAATATGTGTGTATGTGAGGAGGCAGATTTAAAAGCATACCTTACATGGTATAAAATATACTGCTACATAAATCACAGAAAGAATTCCATCTCTAAATTAAAGTACACTCCAGAAAGAGCAATTATTGCCTCTAAAATGTTTCTGTTAAATTCATGAGACACCATACAATTTTATTCATGTTATCATCTACGGTTGCCTGAAAGTGTAAAAAAAAATCTCAGCCACTAGCAGAGAAATGTGCAAAATACTATCAAAGCAGTGGCAAAGGTCACTTCTATTGCCTGCCTTTTTATGAGTTTCATTTTTGTCTTTTTTTTCCTCATTGCAGTTTGTTTGTGTACACTGCTAAACTTTAATGGAAGAAAATATGAGGGGGCAAAATAAACATAAAGAAACAGACTGCTGTTCAACAGTGCTGAGCTGGTATTTCCATGAATGATGTTAGACTCGTGTTTAGAATAAAAATTGAGAAAGTCCACAAACAGAAGGTTGCAGCAATGCTTTTTTCCTCTCTCTTTTACTCTTGATACATTTTAAAATTAACATCTATTTCTGTCTAGTTAGATAAATGTGTTATCATTAAGCACAGCAGTACTGATTCTGTGAGGCACAGAAAGGAGAGGCCATGGAACAGCTGGACCGTACATTTTCTTTGGTACTGTAGATGGCCCATTGCTCTGTGCATGGGATTTTGTTTGTGCAAGTTCAAATTCCAAACTTGCTTGCTTAACCCCTGTAATAATAGTAACTGATTAGGGTTTAACACAGCAAATAACATTTCCATATGCAGGTGCCTAACATCAGGCATGGAAGCCCTAGCTGAGACCCCTAGAAAAAGGCATCATTTTCCAGAGGTAGCAGCAAGCATTTGCAGTTCTTGTTGAATTCAGTTGTACCAGCATGTCCTTCATACTGCTGAAAAGGAGAAGCCCTTAACTCTGGTTAATCAGTTGAAATATTATCTTGATCTTCTCAGTAAAGTGCCTTAAATTCAGATGAGCTTTTCTTGTTCAGTACCAGGCTTAGCAAAGTGTGTAAATAAATGCTTAGGTAAAAGGCAAGACTGAAGATAATCAGATGCTTAAGTGCTTTGCTGTATAAGGGCACATCTTAAGTATTTGCTTGAGTCAGTCCCTAGTTGTCTGTTATGCCTGCCTTGAAATGAGATTTACAGATGTTTTGGCAGTGTTGAAAGGCTATGCAGTTTCATAACCATTTCTATAGCCATTTCTTTACTTTTTGCTGTAAGTTTGCTTTCTACCTTCTTACTGCAACACTCCTTCAAGAAGGAAAGAAAACTCCACATGAAATATAAGTACAGTCCCTGAAGGAACAGTTTATTCTTTGAGATAAGAAAAAACATTATAAGTAAAATGTGATGGATAAGTTGACCTCTGTAGAAAAAAATGTTCCTGTTTCTGCACAAAACACCATTCAGTAGGTTATGGTACAGGTTTTTCAATCCTCACAAGAGCCTGGTGGAGAAACTGGTGACAAGAGCAAGCAGAGAAAACGGTGGAAAACAGTGACATTTCAGTTAGCGGCTGCACCTCCTGTGCAGATGCAGAGATGACACCAAGCAAAGCTAGTGCAAAAACTGGGCAAGCCTTTCCCATTGCAGACATGGCACTGCTGATGAAAGTACTGTCAGAGGTCACTGCAAAAGAGGGGATCAGTAGCTGAAACAAAGGTGTCCGTGTTACTGGACAGTGCTTGGGTGCCAGCCAGTCTCAGCTGTACTGCCAGGACCATAGCAAAGGCAGATAACAAGGTGTTGTATGCAAATATTTCCAATGAGAAGCTAGAGATTCCTGAAATCTCCTTATCTCAGGAGAGTTCCAGCACAGTTTTTCAGATCAAAAAGTTTAAACTTCCTGAGCTTTTAGATGTTTGGACTAACCAGGCTGATGCTAGAATCTCTAGGTTCCTGTTACAGACAAGAACAAATCCTGAAAACTCCTGTCCAGCAACAGTGTATTTCAGGATGTTTTCATATTTATTCCACCTATAGGACAGGTTAGATCTGGGCAGGGAACATTTTCGCAGCCCTATGAAACTGTTTATGGCTGGACCTGTTTTTTTCCCATTGGAATGAACACAACATGCTTTTAAAGTTTTTCACAGAGAGAAAGTGCATCACTGAATGGTTAAGAGCTGCTCATACTGACTTCAACCAGGGACCTTAAACATCTCAGAGCATTGCCTCTTTGGGCTGGAATTTGTGTATTTGAATTCTGGACAATCCATGTATGAACCTGGGGAGCTGATGTTTTCTGTCACCAGAGCTTTTATGATCAAAAAGAGAGGGAGACAATTACACCTCAGTGAAAATCACTGTTTGCAAATAACATCCCCAAATGGGTTGAATCCCTGTAGCAGAGACTACCACGTATCTCTCCAACGGTTCTGTGTCTGCCCAGACTTCTCACTTTACTGCCCACCTCCCAAGCCAATAAATAGGACTGACGCATTTCATCACTGACCTAGAATAAAGGTACAGAAAAGCCACATTTGCTTTCACCTGGTCCTGGACTGAGTTCAGCTCTGATTTCTGGCATGAACTAAGCCCCAAATTCCTTAAATTGGCATTGGCTTCTGACTCAGATACTCGTACCTTCTCCTTGACACACAAACACTAGCCTAGGCCAGCCAACTCCCCTTCCTACCAATATATCTATAAGCATGCATCTAAAAAAATAAATAATCATTTCTCCGTTTGCCCCCGAGTCAAATAGTTTCATCTGTCTACATTTCTCAGGTCTTTTTGAAAGGGACTTTCCTTTAACTGTGACTTGTGCAAGTAGCTACATGCATCATTTCTGTTTGATAAACAGTAAAAATAATGCTAAAATGAAAACATTCTTTTTGTCAACATATGTAGCTGGAATGCTGAAGGCTGCTCTGCTAGTAGGGAGAGATCTTGCACACATTTATTTATCTGGTTAAACTTTGCGGCTCATCTTTAAAGCCAGCAACTTCTCAACCCGAAGCAGCAGAGCACAAGTAAAGGCAGATGGTTGAATGAAGCAGAAAGACAGACTATAAAAAGCTCAGCCTTCCAATAACGCTGCTGCCTCCCATTTTTTTCATACAAATCTCTCCATTTTGCCTTCCAGAGACTCACAATTAAAATTCTATTCTGCCTGTCTAATCAAGACAGCAAATCTATTGAATTGCATAATGCTTGGGATAATCAAGGAAGGATGTGACATGAATCCTTTTTCCTTTACAGGTAGAAAATGAAATATTTTCTCTCCTCCCCTGAAAACAGATGGGTAGATGAGGATTTTGTATTTGGCCTGTCTTCTCCCTCCCTTTTCTTCCTACCTTTGGCACCAGCCATGCACTGTTGTGTAGATCTGCTCACCAGGCACGAGCGGCATCAGGGCAAACAGGTTATGCCGTTTCAGTGGTGACGGTGTCTTGGTGGTGTGGGAGAGGCACTGCATGTAGCTCTGGTTGCAAGTGGATTTAATTGGCAGTGTTAATCTCCTCACTGCCCACCCCTTTACCAAAGGTTATTTTTCCAGTAGCCAGGAGAACGGAATAAAATGTCTATCTGCTCCCTAGTTGCCATAGTTAAGCCCTGTTTATTAATGTACTCTGAAATCCCTTCTGCATCTCCTCTAAGTTGTGTTTACATCCTTCAGGGCCAGTCTGGGCTATTGAGAAGAACCAGGGGCTTGCAGGATTTGATCCTGCAGTCTGTGGGTTCTCCCACTTAACTAAGGGACCAAATGCAACCCTGAAGCAAGGGCAAGTTGCTCCCATTCAGCTGTTTTAAGAGGAGCTGTGTGGGCTTACGCCGTGATTGAAATTAGCACGTAGTTTCCTACCCACCAGTAAATCCCTGTGCAGAAAGATGAACTGGCAGACTACTTTTGCGTAAAGTCAGAGTGAAAATCAACCCAACTGGGCTGAATTGGTTTGTAACCCAATCACGCTTAATTCGGTTACAGGAAAAACAAGGCCCATGGAGTTTCAACCTTGTTCTGTGCAACATCAGGAATCTGATTTGTGCCGATCTCATAATCGGGTGCAGACAACAAGGAAAACAAGTCCTTGCAGTGCTTTCTTTACTGAGCCTAACAAACCACATCTGATAAGCTATATAATTTTCTACAGCAATTTGTGCCAAAAATAAAAGGCACAGTCCTACAGTGCAGCACGTTTCTGAGAAAAACAGAACCCCACCCCTTCCCTTTGTAGCATCTTTCTCTTGCTTTTGCTTTCTCAGTAAGACTGAGCTGATGCCTTCCATCCTGGCTGACTGGCTCCGCGCTGCCATTGGGGTACATCACCTGCCCTGCTCCCCAAACTGCTTTTGTCTTCCCTACAGCTCCGGAGGATGATCCAAGGCGATGGCACTGGCAGGGTTAGGAAATGATGACAGTACCGTGATGACTTAAACACTGAAGGCTCTTTCTTGGCTGAGTGGCCCCTACTGGAGGGGAAGAAGCTGAAGATCTAAATCATCAAGTAATAAGCTACACAACTTTTTCTAAAAGAACAGGGATTGTTTTGTTGTTGTTGATTTGACAGAGTTATTCTAAACTTGTAAGAAATGTGTCTCTTTTTTGTCCAGTGACCAGAAAAGGAACAGTTCTTCATGTGTATTTTACATATCAGGCCCCCAATGGAGAAAAAATTCCTATGCTTTTTTTTTGTTTTTTGGTGTTTTGTTTTTTTTTTTTTTTTGTCCTGCTGCTTACAGAGAGAGAAGGGAAGAAAAAAGCAAACAACACAAAGTTCCGAAGAATGCAGGCTCTCAGCTATGCTGTGAAATAACTTGGAGGTTAAATGTGAATCACTGCAGTATGTTTTGTAATTTGGATTTTGCCAAGGTTACCTTAAAAACCTTAATGCTTTTTGCAGTGTTTATGGCAAAAACTGCAGCTGTGCTTCTTGGTTATTAAAGGGAAAGCGTATGAGAGGGAGGTGGGCTAAGAGGAAAGGAGAATGAAAGGTCAATGATTTTAATTCTACCTCACTGAATTCCAAAGTTTGAAGGGATATATTTGCTTGAAAGGTCATGCTATGGAAGGTAAGCACCCTGAAAGCAGTGTGTTCAGAGTTGTACAGTGGAATAAACAAAAAGGTAACTTGCTGGGATGTTTGTGTGTCAAAGGTGACAAAAAAACCCTGCCTTTCTTTTCAAAGCCTCTCAGCCCTCTGCAAACTCACTGGGATCAGGGCTGGAGTTTAAAGGCAACAGACTGGCGTTTGCTTTAACTTCTTAGATAAAAGCCCGATCCAGAAACCAACAAGCTTTCACTTCTTACTGAAAGCAACTAAAGGAGAGAGCAGTAGGCTTCGTATCAGAGGAGTACTTAAAACTTGCAGTGCTTGTGCTTTTGTTCACACTATGTTTCCTTGAATATATAAACCCTAGGAAAACAAGTATTGGGCATGACGATCTGTAACGCTGGCTTTGACTTATACAGCATTATGAAAATCCTGCTGATGATAATTTTGAGGCCAAATATATCATACTTTGGTCCTTTGCTTGCACAGCACCTAGCACAACGGGTTCCCAATTTACAACTAGTGCCTCTGAGCACTACTACAACACAACAGTGAATACCGGTAATGTTAGTTGTTCTTCAGTTAAAGTTACCTGGAACGAAGTGAGACCCTTCACGGTACCAAGAAACTCTTCCTTTAATACCCACCCCTCCCCTCTGCCCCCCGGCTAACTCTTCCTTGGTGCATTAATGCATTTTCACTCTATAGCACTACTGGAAGGAGGGAAAGTTGTTGCAGGGGAGGACGACTGAGACGCATGACAGAATAAGTGACTTATACAAGGTCATGCAGGAAACCTGACGTTGTGCCAAGAACAGAATGTAAGTTCCTTGAGTTCTAGTCAAGCTCTTTGTCCATTTACCTGTCCTCCTGCCTGCTTGCCTAAGCCAAATAAACAATGGCAGCCGCCCACATGCACACACACATGCGTACATACATGCGCGCACACATGCGCACACATTACAAGACGGTATGCCTGCAAAATCAAATGTTTGGAAGCAGCAGGCAAAGCGTGCGTGTGCACCTGCTGTTTTAGGAGCCATGTCTGTATGCATTTTGATGCATCATGCCTAACGAAACTCAACAGTTTAAAATTGCAGCCCATTGAGCGCATGGAAAGTACAATCTTGGAAAGGATTTTCATCGAGCAACATTTTAGTGGAATATGGTTCATCCCAGAAGTAGAGCATACTGGGTTTGAAGTTCCTTCCCTGAAGTGCATGGGCACAAGGGCTTTCAAGGGAATCGTCACTGGACTATTTTAACATGAGAAACAGCTGATTGAGCCCTTGCCTCATTGTCACAAATCATTACTTGAGGCTGAAAAGTAGCATGAGCATGGTTAGCCTGAACCATTACAGTCTGGCAGACACAAGCAATGGTAAACAGGATTGTATAATGGTGTCACCAGCTTTAAGAGTAGCTGGTGCTACCCAGCCTGTATTAATCCTACAGTGAGTTTGACACTGTGATTAGGCTCCGCTCCCGTATCCCTGCAAACAGCTGAAATTCTGTCTCTGCCTTAAATGAGAGCAGGATCAGGCCTTAAAGAAAGGGGCTCTTATTTTTTGCAAAGCTGTACTCAATGAGCATGTTTTGGAAATACATCAGCATGACCTTTCAGCAATGTGCCAAAAAATGGGAAAAAAAGGAAAGACTTTGGGAACTGCCAACCAGGAAACATTGTTTTGTTTGTTTAAAAAAGAAAACCAGAAACCCGTCCAAGAATTTTTGTGTAAGTTAGAGGCTAAGTCACTCTCCTTTATAATCACTCTTCTTTTTCTGGATACTGTATTTTCAATGAGGGTAGATAAAATCTGGCAACATGCTCATTGGCTCTGTGTTTGGATTCAGTCCCCTTGACACTCATCTGCCTCCATAAACTTTCATCTCCTAAACCCAAAGCAAGTTCACCCAGGAAAGGAAAAAGAAAGAGGGAAGGGGGATGGGAAGAAGGCTGGCAAACTGCACAATAAAAATCCAGATTGCAACTTCTGCCATTTCTCAATGAAGAAAACATTAGCAATGGCCAAGAAGTGCAATAAAATGCCATAAATCACCCGGCTTTTATTTCCTGTATGGGAACCCTACATACAGATGAAGTTCTGGCAATTTCTAGACACACAGGGTTTGCAAGCTTGATTATTTCATCAGGTTGTGTTGTGCTGAGTGCTTTCATAACACTCACAGAAAGTAAATTGAATAGAGACCAAAAGGTGAAAAGCTGTATATACTACTCCTTCACCCTCTCCCTGCTCCCTTCCCCCCGCGCTGGCTGTTCTGCAGCGTCAGCCCTCCATGCATCATCAGCTCCTTACAAGCTATGGAACCCCCCTCCCCAGAAGTCAGAGGCCTTGTGCAAAGCCATAGGATTTGGCTATCCCAAATGGGCTCCTGGTGCATTTCTTATTCTCCTGCTTCCCCCTGTTTACATTCCAGCTCATTTCTCACTTTCCATGGGAAAGAAAGAGATACTAGCAGGTAACAAGGGGCCCTTTAAATATTTCCTGATTCCCGCTTGCTAATGTGACCCTGAAACATACTGTGTTTTACAGGGGGTTCTCAACACAATGTGCTTTTAATAGCAGCATAACTCTTTTATTGAAGTTTTATGTTAAAGCGGGGAAAAAAAGTTCAAAGTAAATTATAAATTCTTTTATTCCTAATTGCTGATGTAAAGTGGAATAACTGCCATTTTGTTAAATACAAGTCAGTCTGACAAACCCAGTCTTCCAATTTTACTTAGAGCTTGGTAATTTTTCTTATGCAACTGTTCAAAGGGATACTGTCATTTGGTTTAGACCCCAATTTAATTCACTTTAAAGCTTATTCTAATTTCAATTATAGATACCTTACTTTATTTTAAATGTACCTGACCTCACAGAGTAATAAAAAAATCCCCAACAGCCAATGTTTATATAGGACATATTAAAACACTCCCCAACATTTTATGCCCCCTCTAGCTTTACAGCTGCAATCGGCTAACAAGCACCGAGCCGAATTCTGCCTGAGTGACACATATGCAGTCAGCCTTCCCCTGACCTTAATGAGAGCTCCGTGCCTACGTCTAAGGGCACAATTTGACCCATTTTTTTCTCCCAGGATGGTAAGGGGCTCAGATGCATCTTCCTTCTCCTATTTTGCTTTGCTGATGGATGAGCGCAGTGCACCAGCACAAACAATTGCGGTATAGATCCTAAACATAAATGCAATGTTAATTTCAAGGTCTATTAGCAACACCACGAAAAAAAAATAAATGTTTGACAGGACAAAATCTGCAGGGGAAAAGAAAACATTATTCTCAAGCTTCAGGGAGGTTATTATTACAAACAATGGAGAATCGATAAATTATATTTAACACTATTAAAGGTAGTTGACAGTGTTCCTTTGAGTGAGCACACCGAGGTCCCGAACACCGTGTGACTGCAGCCCGCGCACTCGCTAACTCGCCATCGGGTCACGTTGAGAACAAGCTGCGCAGCGTTCATGGAATAGCTGCTGGCAAGCGTGCTGTGCCGAACACACGCGTGCACACACACACACACATTAATAACTGAAACACAGCCTTTTCTTCCCCCCCCCGAGCTTGTTATGCTTAATTTCTGAGTTGGTGAAGTAGGCTGGTGCGCACTCGCAGGGTTGGGTTTTTTCTCGTTTGAAAGTGAGTGGAAAGACAAAAGCAAACAGGGTTTTGGCTACGAAAGGATGACCTTCCTTGTAAAGAATTTAAGTCTTTTAACTTAACTTTAAGGGGAATGAGGCAGGAATGCTGTTTGTATCAGAAAACTAACATGGGGAAGGGAAGGGGGAGGGAAGCGGCATCTTCTTCCTATCACTTCGGTGCTTTCAAAGATCCCCATTTCCCAGCACTACCTCTGTAGCGGGATAATATAATTATTAGCAGCTGTTAAAACAAACAACAAACAAAAACAAAAAGCGCACACCAGGACTGGCATGTCTGCACATGCCTGAATGCTCTGACCGTTACACTGAAAACTGAAGAAGAGGCCCCCTTTCCCCGCACCGCTGCTCACACTCGGGCCTGGTAGAGCCAGAGCGTGGTACGGCGGGACGAAAACAGCAGCCAGAGGCATTTTTTTTCATCCACTCCTGGTATGAATGCCGAACACTCCTCCATTTGATGAGAGGAGCATTGATTCTTTTCCTTCTCAAACACGCTCTCCCATAAACAAAGGGCAAAAGAGATGACTTATTTCAGATTTAGAGAAACACGGGGGGAACAAATGGAACAACAGAAGGAACAAAGGCAAAAACTTCTGTGCTGTGGAGAGAGGGGGAGAAAGAGGTTAAACAATTGCCTGCTCCGGTGGCTTTAAAAATCTGACAAGTGGTACAATTTCTGACACACATCTTTTGTTGTCACATGGCTCTGTTCCTGGGATTGCAGGAAGGGATGCAGATCTTTCTCTCTTTCCTTTACTTTTTAATGGGAGCCTTCAGGGCCTTATATGCTGGCTAAAAGTTTATAAACATGATCCTGGGAATCTATAAAATCCGAAAGCAAATAAAAGGAATCCCGTGTGAATTGTTTATTAAAATCACATGATTTTTAAGCAGCTCTCATGAATCCTTGGGCCAGTTACACGATTCTGGATGCTCCAGGCTGGCAGCGTAATTTCTACCTGCTCCCTGGGACTACTTTGTCTGATTAGCTGGCTTGCTCCGCAAATTCCTGTTCGGAAACCTCCGTTCATTCATTTATTAGCAAGGCAGAGGGGCGCAGGTAGAGTGTCAGCCCCATGAATATGAATGCCCTGCTTGATTGATCCGAGTGGCAGGCACCAAAGCAGAGACTTGGAGCGACTGGAAACGGGACTGCCACCGGCAGCGCGCACCCTCCCTCCCCGCTCAGAGCTTCCCGCGCCTGGAAGCGCAGCCCGGTGGATCCGGGCAGAGCTACCTTTAGCGGCCCTTTAGGCTGCGGGCTGCGAACTGCAGTGGCTGAGGCACGGCTCTGCGGCTGCTTTTTGGTGCCGGGGCTTTCGCGGGGGGGACCGCTGCCACAGGGGCAGGGCGGGCAGGAGGGTTTTAAACCGCTGCAGCAAAAGGCGCTGGCTGTCCTCTCGCTGAGCCCCGCTGGCGCTCAGTCTGCAGCCAAAACCGAAATGCAAAATGGCACGGATCGCATGCATGTCCCCTTTGTCTGGAAGGGAGAGACTTCCGTCTTTAAAGGGGCAGCACACAAAAGGAGGGAGGTTTCTGACGCTGCTAAGCTCGCTGGTCCCTTTCCAGGCTGGATAATAATTGGCAAGTGTCAAAGTATTAAACAATATTGAGCGGTAATTAAAAATGTGACTAAACCCTCAAGGCTGGCGTTAAATCCAGGCAAATCCCTTTTAATATACTGGGCCAAACCTGCTCTAACTGTTTCCGAAACTTTGCGGCTTGGACCCCTCTCCACGGATAACGATGGTCAGTCTTGTTATCATGGACCTCTTCCTTTGTCCTTTCCCTGCCTGCCAGGCAAAGAAGCTATGCTGCATACATTTTCTTCTTGACCCTCCTTGTCCTTTTCTCAAGTGCCTCTTATGTTGGTTAGATAAAAGGTAGCAGTGTTCTAAAACGCTGCCTCTGTAGTTTTGCTATGTAAAATGACATTCATTCTGAAGAGTGGTAAGAAAATAATGATCTCATTAGAAGAGAGTTTAGCTGTGTAGTGGCTCCTCTCTGTAGCGGAGATTAAATAGCAGCTAACTACAAACAATAGTCATTTAAACAAAGAGCTGGCATCAAAGTTATTATCTCTCTTTCTGCCCTTCAAGAACATCATCAGAAATTGATCCTCTCACCACTGCACATTTTCATCAAAGGTCCTGAATTTTAAGCTTGAAACACTAATTGTTTTTTTTTTTTTTTTTTGTGTGTGTGTGTCTATATGTGTGTTTCTAAACTGGTTCCTCGGGTTGGTGTTTTTAACTAATTATTGGTGACATTTCACTTTTCTTCATAATGAACTTCCTCAATTGTTTTTTTTTTTCTTCCTCAGAAAGAAAGAAAACAAATCCTGACTCAAAATGAGAGGTGAAGTGGCAGAAATAATTAAAGGAAATAATAGTGTAAACAGCTTTCTCTCTTCTACGTCTGAAGAATGCTAGGAGTGCATGGCCGCTGCACATTTGGGAAAGGGAATAAAAATGTTGGTTCAAACAGAGTTGCAGATGCTGCCCAGGCTGTACTCAGAATTACAGAAGAAGGGTGGAAATGGTGAAACCGGGATCTGCATTTTCATGCCCCATCTAGGAGAATGTTAAAGTGGGGTTGCAGGACAAGCAGCAGGGAAGCCTTGAAAAAAACAGCCACCCCTCTCTCCTCCGACCCAACACACTCCATCTCCTCGGGTGACGGTGCATCATTTCTTTCTGAAACAAGAGCCCACTTTCCTTGGCAGATGTCTGCTCGCAGCAGGTCTTCCTCTTTTTACCCTCATCCAACTTATGAGTTGTGGATGGGGAGAGGCATGGAGAGCAAACCATACAGGAAGATGTTGCTTAAAACTGGCAGTGTCTTGTTGCTGCTTATGCCATTGTAATTGCTGCCATGCAACACCACAGAGGGGCCTATGTTTCAGGGATGGCAACAAGCAGTGGGGTGGGGTATGATGATGATTGTGATGCTGATGCATATATGCATGCATGCAGCAAATCCCAAGTTTTCTGATTTGTGGCTGACTCAAGACTGGGCATATATTCTATGTCATGCAGGGAGGAACAGCTTGTGAGAGCCTTACACTCACTGTAGTCCATGAAAATGCTTCATTATTCTAAACATCTTTGTTCAATGTGAAGACCCAGATCCGTGAAGACCCAAAATACAGAGCTATCACAGTTTTTTTGAAGGCAAATGTATCTATGCAGTCACCTACATTCGTTATGACCTCCAAATGCCAATTATATCCCTAGGAAATTTGAAAGGAAAATGTCAGACTTTTTGTTAGAGATTTCCTGTGAAAAGTGAAAACTGAAGCAATAGCTTGGTTAAAGCATCAGTCTAGTTTGGGTTGGTCTGATCTGAATCGATTTCTTGCTGGAACAATTCCCTCCGCCTTGGAAAACACTGTAAAAACATAGATTTTTTTTTTTCCTTAAAAGTACGTTTTTATCGAAAGGAATGTTTTTGTATTTTAAATGAACAACATTTTGACCAACTCAGCTATGGACATAAAAGTGCCCAAATACTAGCGAGGCTAAATTCCTGACCTCTGATCTGGAGGAGTTACTGAATGCATAATGTTGAAGAATATCAAAGCGGGAACAAAGTGTAATAAAAGATAATAACAGTGACTTCTACTACCCACATACAGTCAAGAAAGAAGTTATCTAAGGACATTGTACCACTCACAGAAGCAGATGAAAAGAAAGCAGGAGGAAAGAGAAAACAAATGATTAAATGGCAAAGTTCAAGATGCTTTTTGAGGTAAGCAAGATCCCCTGGAAAATGGAGAGACAGCAGGAATGAAGCCAACAGAAAAGAGTGCAAGCTATGATAAGGAAAAAAAAAAAGATGGAAATTCTGAAGAATAACAATTACTTGATAATAAGGGTTTATTTAAGTGTGTGAGATCCCGGAAGCCTGTCTGTCCAATGGATTTCAAGGATGCAAAGAAAGCAATTAAAGGGAACAGGGTTCTTCCAGAGAGCTTTGACAACTTCTTTGACTGCCAGCAGGGCAGATGGTACAGAGGAATTCAGTGAATTCAGGGAAGAGTCACATTTGTTTCACATTGGTCCTGTGCAACAGTGCAAAAAAGCATTGCCTTGCACAGCAACATCAGGCCCTCTGTGCGAGTTATCTGGGGTTGTGGCTGGAAGCACCAGAGCTAGCGAGAACCTGCAAGACTGGGACTCACGTCGATGGGCTGAGTCCAAGGGAGCTGCCTCTGTTATTTCCAAAGATTGTTTTCATGCTGTTATGAGCCTCTGGGAGTTCAGCTCTGCTGCTGCTTGTCCTGCCTCTCTGGGGAGCAAGGCAGTCAGGACAGCACTGGCTAACAAAAGGTGCACAACAGCAGGAGGTCTTCCACCCTGGTTTATTCATTGTGGCCCCAGGTTTTACTTAGCAAAACTCCTTCGCTCACAATACAAGTCTAATGCTGTCTCTGATACAGTGTATGGCTACTGTACCTTGACTTTCAATTACATTAAATCCTATTATAATCACTTTCTTTATAACAAATCCTCTTTAACACCTGAAAAGCTCAGTTCCCATGGGTGCAGTGCTGTGTTCTTGAAATCAAAAACACAGGAATTCTAATGGAAATGCATTAACTAGGAGAATACTTTGAAAATGTGCCTGGCATGAAAGGCCTTCAACACGCAGCTTACATTCAAATAGCAGCGGAGGAAAAAAATTCCCAGAGCCAAGCACTTGTACACCAGCTGCCTTAAGATAGAGTGTCTGAATCACTGTGTTATCACAGTAAAACATCTTGTATGGAAAATCATCACTATCCAAAGACAGGTCAAGTACAGGTTATCTAAGTACTATTATTATAGAACTGAATGTTTTCCATCAAAACAGGAGCAAGAATCTGAAGAGATTTACAGTGATGGCCAAAAGACTCAGTGGTATAGTTGATAAACCATGAAGCTTCTTTACAACTTTTTTTTTTTGTTGCTTTTTTTTCTGGCTGGCAGGAAGGCACTAAAAGTAGTATACCACATTTTGTTACAATACTTTTCATGGTTCTACCCTTCCTGGAAAAATAAGAGATTTTGTGCATGATTCACATGAGGTTTGGTTTTTCTTATATGAAAAGTTGCCCTGCTGTTGTTTATTGGAATGAGTAATAAGGACTCTATTGCACTTCGTCAGGCAAGAGAGAGGGGGAGAGTGTTTCTAATACAGATGCAAATCTGGTACCTCCATCCAAACAACTGGGACTTTCTCGATGCATAGTACATATAGTTTGAATAAGAAATGCTCACTCAGGAGTCCTAGAAGATCGCAAGTAAAATAAATGACATAATTCATGCCTTCAGCACACCGTCCTCATCTTGGTTCTGTTCCCCATGCTAGTGGAGTTTGCGGAGGGAACCTGAAAACCTGAGCTACACCTATTTGGCTATGAGTTACTTGTGGGGTCCTCTCACCCACTGGTCAAACACTGAAGAGTAGGTAACACCTTTGCATATGGTTCTTAGCTGTGGAAAAATCCTCAACCCTGTTCTTATCCTATCTAAGTGCTGGTTCACCTCTGTGCTTTAAGTACAACACCTAAGTGGAAAAGACATTGCAGAGACACTGTTTGTAGTAAATGTTTTCTTGCATACATGTTGCTTGTGAAATAATCAAACACATCCACTGCAACTTACACAACTCTTCTGGTACATACATACGAAGATACCTTCTTGAAACGGCACCAAATTTGGTCACATTTCAAGAAGCACTTCTCTTCTGATTTCTAGCAGCGGTGCTGGTAAATGCTTTGCTGAGTCTGGAGGGCTTCCTACATGGTACTTCTAGACCACATCACCAACAAAAAAAATGAAATAATGATCATGGTTTTCCAATGTAGGCAACTGCCTTTTGGCCTACAGCTCTGGGTAAGAGTAAGGCATCTATGAAATTTCTGGAGCTGCTCCATCTTGCGCGGACAAGGACTTCTACATTTTCTTCACGTTTTGAACCTTCTGAGATTCTGTGTTGCAGTGTGTACTTGTACAGACTTGTACAGACCATGGGTTGTAAATAGGGTGGATGGGTTATTGAATCCACAGGGCATGATTACACCTACTTCCTTGGTGACTTAGGCAGCTGTCCACCGCCCCGCTAGCTTTCCTTGTTAGTTTTCATCATCCTTGCTCGTGTTGCTGCTCCTGCCATCTTCTCAGCTGAAATTAGGTCTTGCAGAAACTCCATGGGCTTTCAGCTGAGCCACGTCCCTGATTTGTCTGTCCATGGGGCCACACAGATATGCTGGCAAAAAGAGGTTGTAGGAATGCAGGGCAACGGCCCAGGGGAAGGTTGGTAGGGCCTATTTTGGTGATAGTGTGTCTCTAGATCAGCTTATGATGACTGTGAACCTGCACCCTAAGGGGTTGAATTCTGTCATTAAGTATGTACACACATTTCTCCTTGATTTTCAAAGTAGAGAGACAGGAGTATATGCTGGCTGTTTCTGCCGTATATTGTTAGAAACAAGGCAAAATGTGATGGTTTTGTTGAATGGTGAATGTGCACTGAGACATAAGGCAATACTCTCTTCCAAAGGAAAAAAGTCTTATTTTTTTCTGTATAGAAATCTTTTTATAGATTATTGTATGTATAATTCTGCGGAAGTAGCATGCTTCTTTTTACAAAGTGGAGCTAAAAAATTGTCTGAATTTTGTGGAAAGGTTATGTAACTGTACTCTTTCTTTAAATAGTACTTTTTATTCAAACTGCTTACTTTCTCATCAGTAGGAAAAAAAAAGAAAAAAAAGCATATTTTCCTAGCACAAAAGGTAATATCCAAAGGACTGTAATTAGTTCATGAAAACTCTGCCTTTTGTCATATCTCCTCAGTTGAAATGGAAAAAAGGATGGACCTTTTTCATCGTTAAAACAAAACCACAGCATATGAAGTAAGGGAGCCTAAAGGAATCATATGACAAGTTGTGTCTTAGGTCTACAGAAAATGGTAGTGCAGCAGTACTGTGGATTCGTGACTTCTCATTTTGATTGCCAACTTTTGGAAAACCTGGAAGTGGCAACTGTCATCTATTTCTTTGTTCATGTCTCTTGAGAGAGAACTTGGAGCCTTATAAGAAACAAGTATAGTTCAAGTGCTAATGGGGAGATAAGAAGGTTATAAAAGCCCTAATCCTGCAAGGTCACTCTAGCAAAGTCATGTATACTTTTGCTGGCTGAGGATCAGCTGAGTTCACCATCATTTTGGGGCCCTAAACAGGAGGATGGGGTACTAACATAAGGAAAAATACTGGCAGAGATTTGGGTAAAAGGAAAGAGATGAGTAAGGAAGAAAAAAGAAAAGAGATAAATTGAAGGCAGTGGCTAATAAAGAATGGCGCCTGCTGAAAAAGAATGGTCTGGCAGAAAACATGTTTACAAAAATAATTGTGATTGTTTCATTTTGGGTGATGTTTTTGAACACTGTTTGAAAAGATCGTAATTTGTAACAATAGCCTCAAGTCTTTTATCCAGTTTGGGAAATACGCAGTGAGGGCATGGACTACTTTGCGATTAAACTTAATTCAAACCCTCTTATAATAAATTTATTTCAAACAAAGAAAAGAAAAGAAAGAAATTATTGGACTAGGAGAGAGTAACTAAAATCTTCTCACCCTCTCACGCTTGTCTTTCTTGTATGTTCTTATAATGAAACACTGCCAATAAGCAATTTATTTATAATAATAAACACATGATGCAACCATTTCTGTTGCATCCCGTAGATTATGATCATGGATGAAGAAGGGAGAAATACCCTCTGAACAAAGGTTCCTATTTACATAAAGCTATAGCTAATCCTAAAATCCTAAAAAATGATACTGTAAATAAATTTGGGGTCTATAAATAGAACTTAATTTTAAAAGGCTTACTTAAATAGGCCTAAGCCACAAAATAGAAGTTTATTGAAATAGGGTTTTAAATAGAAGTCTATTTGAGAAGGCACAAGCCACAAATTTCAAATCCAGATTTAGAAACCCCCAAATTTTAGGAGTGTTTGGAGCTATGGTTTTTGTTTCATCCCATTATAATACTAGAGGTTACTTGTCATTCAGATTAGGGTTCATATTTCATACGTGTCCAAAATCTGGAGTTTGACTGTGCTCTGGTTAAAAACTGTAACTAGGGAATGAACAAGAACCTCTTTATTTTTTGCCAGTTGTATTTTAATCAAATACTATGATTTTCTTTAGTAGTTCTGTTGTTGTTCTATACTTAACAGCCATTTTTAACCCGAGGTTTTTCAGTAAGCATAAAGACATTGACCATTAAGGCAATGAAATTAGTGAAGGTAGAAAAACTATAAAAAACATTACAAGGTATTACTAAACATGCATCTAAGGAGACTGAGAATATTGTATGGTTTATTACTTGAGAAGCAACGTGGGATACTGTAACTAAAATCTGTTTCATAATTCATATACACAGGAGGGTAGACTTATGGTTGCAAATGGTGTAACTCAGCATAAATTTAGTGGACCTATGCCAGTTTATAACAGGAGGCTCTCTGCGTCTCAGAGGGGTTGACTTTGGCTTCTGAAAAAAATTATCAATGCAGTGACAGTCTCTCCCACTGCAGCTGGCACTGAGGAACTTGGTGGCAAAAAGCTGGTGCTGCCTTTGATGGGACCCGGCTCTGAGAGGAAGCAATGGCCATGCTTTGCCTAAACGGTGGTCTCGGTGAGGCTAGTGAAGAAGAGATACGCTTTGATGTTCTCTGGAGTAGGAAAGACAAGAAAGACACGGCTAGACAAGCATGTTGCCAAAGCTGCAGCAGCCCCAGTGTTGGTCTGCCCGGTTTCTCTGCTGGGGAGATGGGCACGGGTAAAAGGGAAGAAACATTGATATAAGGAGGTCAAGGTAAATATTGCAGTTGATGATGAAACTATGTGTGACTGGAGCTTTTCAGTGGAGCTCCTGGCTAAATCTGGTTAATCATTATGCTTTGGGGAAGCAGAAGAACTTATGTGAAATGCAGGATCGTGTTCATAGGGAACTGCAAGTGTCTTTCCTGCTGCACCACAGGCTGCTACTGGGGCAGGTGAAAAGATGACTATTAAGAAATGATGCCAGCTTGCTTGACATCTCTGCTCTTTGGGCTCAGTTCTGTTTTGCAACAGCCAAGCGTGCTATAAGCTCGTTGAATGAAAGCCTGACCCCGGTGAAGCCCGTGAGTTTTTTGTTACGGCCTGCAGTGGAGGAGGGATTTTAGCCTTAGATCACATCCGCTCTGAAAAAATACCATAAAAAACCAACCTAGGTCTTCCGAGACTGGGAGTGCCTAAAATTTCCTTACTAAAATTGCACTATTCTGCCCTTTGAATACTTTACTTGCACCTTTCTAGGCTGCCCAACTACAGGTGAGAGCTGGAAATTTGAGTGAAGGGGCAGGACAGTATTAGCAGGTATTTGTTGATTATAAAAAAATAGACTAAGGGAAATACAGAGAAATTTCTTAATTTTTCTGAAACTACATGGCCATCCTTACTGGACTTCTCATAGACTCCTTGTCATTGTACTCATGTGATTCAGTATTTAGCTATGTCTGCCTTCACATCAAGAAGAATAAAAAGAAATTTTGCCCACCATTTCATTAATTCCTCTTTTACACCTGCTCAGAAGCCCGATTGTCCAGACTGTAGCATGCTCAGAGTTGAGAGCCTGCAGGATAAATACTAGCTAATACACTAGAAATAATGCAGTATTGCCATGGAAGCAGAATTAAGCACTTGATTTTGACCGGGTATATAGTGAGGCTCTTAGAAAAAAAAGAAGAAAAAAAAAGTATTGCAGAACTGTGATACAGTGTTTTAGAAATTTTATGTAACTTCTTGTGTAGCTTCAGTAAGCTGCTGGAGACCTAAAAAGAAGCTCAGCTCAATTAATACAAGGCAGCCGAATCTTTTCAAATAGCAGATAGCCTCTGAGTTTCAGGAACGTATCTTACGCTTTTGGCAAAGGTTGATGAGTCATATATATTCCTTGTGTGTTCAAGATGAGGATCAGGCTAAAATTAACCCCATTCTGAGGCAGAAGGTAGCCAACTTGACACTGTGATCCATTATGTTAAAGAGAAATGTTTCTGTCTAAACCCAGAGGTAAACTGCACAGACAAGAAG
This sequence comes from Harpia harpyja, assembly GCF_026419915.1. Classification (NCBI taxonomy): domain Eukaryota; kingdom Metazoa; phylum Chordata; class Aves; order Accipitriformes; family Accipitridae; genus Harpia; species Harpia harpyja. The sequence goes on from NC_068943.1 coordinate 66,078,858, forward strand.
TCATTGAAATGAATTATGTGGCCAATCTTGTTAGGCCTAGGTCAGAAGCAGAGATATCTCTCTATTTCTGTCCCTCCACCTCCTAAGTACATTTAGCCTTTACACTATTAGACTTCCCTGGGCCCTTTTTTAAAATGTCACCTGCTCTACAAATTCCAGCATTTTGTATTTTTAGGTGCGGGGGTCAGGATGAGTGCAAAAATAATGACTTTTCTGCCCTTACAAGTAATTCCTTCATTTTATTGCTTGTAGGAATGAGCCATAATATGGAGTGAAGGAAAACTGCTTAACCATTTTCACCTCTCACAGTCTGAGAAAGAAATTACAAAGAAAACGAGCCTCTTCCTAAGCCGATAACCCTCCTTGTAACTACCACCTTCATGAAAAAAACCCTTCCTGGTGTGCTTTTGAAGCTACTTGCATGGCGGACAATGGGGGAGTGTATTGTCAGGTATTGTGTTCCTCTAACCTTTCTGGAAAGCAGCTTCACCAGAAAACCAGCTGATCTGATACTCTTATTTCTCCAATAGCAATTTTTAAAATTTCATTTAGCACCTACTATTTTTTTTCCTTCAGAGCAAGGTCAAATGCTTGTTCTAGGCCTCTCTTTCTGTCTTTGAATTAAGATCCTTTTCTCCCCCTCTGCCCCCCCTTAATGTGCAAGGCTATGTCACCACTCCCGGACAAGGAAGGGAAGTAGTTTTATGTGGAATCGATTATTACTGGCAGACCCCAACATGCAATTTGCGAATGGTAATATCTGGCTTAAAATGTTTTTTTCTAAGAGATGCTGCTGAGTCCACAGTAATTTCCATTTTAAGTGTGGGGATATTTTCTCAAATTAGCATAAACTTTCAAAACTTAAATAAAAAACCTTAAAAACACATTTTGCATTTTTAACTAGAAGGTGCGTTTTATTCCAGACCTGGCCGTAAGTGCATATAATAGCTTCCCAGTGTTGTTGCTATATTTCATGGTTTGGATCAGTGAAACACTGCCTCTTACATACTTCAAGGAAAATCATCCATTTTCCCTTCTGTTAAGTGGGAAGAACAATTTTACATGTCCAGAGACAGAAAAAAAAAGATACTGAATGCAACATATACATGCTCCTTGTGTTTAATTTCCAAGTAATTCTGGTCTTCGGTTCTTTATTGTCTCAAAATGGTGTTTTCTGTTCCTGCCTTTCACGAGCTGAGATTGCTTCCAAATATGAAGAGCAAGACTATCAAAGAGAAAAGACACTGTCACAGAGGTATTCTCAGAAACAGAGTATTAAACTGAATCTTCTGGGAATGCATTTTTAAAAACGGATCCTATTTACTGTAAGGCTGCCTTGCAGTGGTTAACCTGGTGTAGTTTTACACAGGGGAATACATCCAAGTGTGGTGGTGGAGTAAAGAAAAGCATGTGTTTTTTATTAAGAACTTTTAGCCCTTTACCATTTCTGTAAGGAAACACCACCACAGATGATAACTGAGCAAAGGAAAGATCATATTTTAAGTGAATTCCTATGCAATCAGTGATGATTTTTCATGCCTTTTCATCACTTTTATTAGTATTTTAAAGGAGCAATAAAGAATACATAGCTATTAAAACCATGAAACCCTCCACAAACCCTTCGATGCAGAAAAGAAAAAAACCCATCTAAACCACTCATTATCATTTCAACGTTTGTCAAAAACACGATATAAAAATAGAAAGGAAGGAGAAATTACATGTTGGTCTATATTTAGCATAATCAGGCTTTTGAATGAAGTTTTGAGGTCCATATTTTCATAATTGTGTGTGTGCAACTGATTGGAATTTTATGGCAGGCGAGTTTTCCTTGAGGGAGGGAGATAGATTACTGAGTCAATATTTGAGGGCTCTTTTGTTTTGCTTTGTTTTAATGTTATTGAAAAGTCTGGGTGGCAGCCATGATAGGTGCTTTATAGCTCACAGATTAGAAAAAAAAAAAAATAATTAGGCACAGTTGACAATCAATTGGTTGCACATGGTCAGTACTGTGGAGCAGCAGCAGTTTAAAATATTTGTCTCGTGTACCTTACATCCATGGAAATACCATATGAAGCCATACTAGTGATCAGGATAATTTACTTGAGAAGAGACTTCTGGATCAGGTTAGTTTGTATTTCTTAAAATTTCAGATCTCCTTTGAATGCTACCTCTGAAGCATTTAGTGAAATGAAGGGACAGGGGAAGAAGGGTGTTTTGCTTTCTGCTAAATATTAATAAAAAACAAAGCAGAAAGCCTTGCTTAACACTTAAAGATTTTAACGCGTACTCCTCCTGTGCTCTAAAATGTCCTTAATGTCTCAACAGCTTTGTGTTAGTCTCAAAAGTATATTGGAAAAAAGAAAGAAAAGAAAAGGGTACATCTTTATACAGGGCTACCTACTTTTATCCGCGTATAGGTAAGGTTATTCCAGCAGGATGCAGGTGACCCTTAGACCACTACTGCCTACATACAATATTTTAAGAATTCTGGGAAACACATTAAGAAGTTACCCTTCTGGAAACAATACTCCTCTGTCAGATCTTGTAAAGCAATACAAACCAGAGAGATTCCATAAACTTTGCAAGTTTTGTACAGCCATGTTTCTTGACAAAGGCAACTCCCTTGTTGCCCTTGGCTCTGAGTAAAATTTTTGACTTCTTTTATGCCATGCACTTGGAATAAAATTAATCCCTCAACTTAATGAGATATTGTCAATTAAAGTAGTTGAGAGACCAGATTTTCTTCTTTTTTATTTCTTCTAAATGCTTTACAGAGCCAAACATTACTTGAAGTATATAGACACACGTGTGCCCACACATATACACACACATGCAGATGTAGTCCTAAATGGAGCAGCATTTGATCTCCTAAAATGTCAACTAAAGTAATTTTATATAAGTTGAAACCACCTATTATTTGAAAGACTCGACTTGAAACACGTTGGGTTTCATTTTTCAGCATTCCTAACCCTCTGTGTTTCCCAAAGTGGAGTTGTGTATTCTCACTGAAGAAAACATGAAAAAAAGACATCTAAACTGAACTTCATAAATCTGAGGTACCCTGAATCAATGGTTGTTTTAAGAAAAGTTGCCTTAATACTGTGTTATTTCTCTGTCCTCTTATACATAACAGTTTTGTGCCAGACTGAACACTGGAGAATTTGTATCAAAAAAAGTTGTAGAGTCATCATTTCTGTTTTATTCCCACGCTAGCCTAAGCTATTCATAATAATAACACTATCTAGCTCTCTTTTGGATCCTTAATTGAGGAGTCTGAGAAATCTTAAAAAAAAAGGAAAAAAAAGGAAAAAAGCTAAGTGTATGTGTTCCTGATTTTAAAGCTGTGGAAGCAGAGACAAAGTAGAGAAAAGTGATTTTCTCAGCATCACTCATGAGGCCAGTGGCAGAAATCCAGGGACAAAATCCAGATTTGCTGAGAACCAATATAATATGCTATCCACTTTCCAGAGACTAAAAAGCATTATTCCTAATCATGGGATGATATCACAAACACTCTTCGTCAGGCTACTTGTCTACCAAGCATGCACAAGAATGATTTTTCTCTTGTTTATTATCACTCAATCTATTTTTTACCCTGGAACTAAGCACAAGAGACCTATGCTAAATTTCACATCTCAGAATCAGACATTTTTGCAGGAGCTGTGTTACCACCTCTTTTTTTTTTACAATGACACTAGATCCTTTGTTCTTCCATTCCTCATAAAACTGACGAAAACATTTCCGTCAGAATTTCCTTTTAAAAATCACCACAGGCACTGTCTAATAATGAAAAATTGAAAATAGCCCTAAGGTTGAATGTTTGGAGAAATCATATCCATGAAACTGTGGTGTCTTAAAAGCAACATGCCTAGACATACTTGGTTTTGGAGGCCACTTCAGAAGGCAGTCATACACATGGCCACAAGCAGTGGCTGTGACACCCTGTAATATTCACAACAGCCTACATGCCTGACTCAGCTGACTGAGTTTTTCCCCCAATAACAGAGTGTTTCTTCTGGACTCATTTCTTGCTTGCTGCCCTGCATCTCATGGTTAAGGACTCACATGAATTAAGAACCCAGAATATATAGGTGGACATCACTTTAATTTCAATGAGACAGGTGACAAATCACTTGAGAATTAGGCTGAGACAGCAACTACTACCATTAAACCAGACTTTTGGAGATAATAACAATTCAGCATTAAAAGGCTGACCAGAATTTAAAAGAAAAATTACGTAAAAACCCCTATGACTGTGACATCTTCCAAAGGCCCATGTGGTTTGCTCTGCCAGACATCTGCTGAATAGAGCAGATATGGCACGACCTCTTTGCGGCCAGCTTTGGTTTGGTCTAGGGGAAGGTGGAACTGGAATTTTGGCATCAGAGAAGCTTCTTCCCTTGTAGTGGAAGAGCTTGCTTCCTCCTCCTCTTCAGCTCTTGGAGCTGCAGGTGGGAGAAGATGACTGGAAGAGTGAGAAGGTTACAAACACTTTGCCTGAGTTTCTCTGGCTGTGGAGTAACAGCAGTGGGGATCTGGGCTTGGTGTCTTATATCTTCATGCTAATCTTATTTTTTCAAAGGAAGTTCAGCTTCAGTGGTGTCATCACCTGGCTTAATGATGACTTTGCAGTCACCTGACTTGTTACCTTAGGATAAAATTCAGTGCTCTTACAGCCATATCCTGCCATGGAGTTTCATGCAACGGTGCCATTGATTTCAATGGGAAATCTGTATATGAAACAATGACTGGAAATTCCTGTAGTATTGCACATAGTGACACTATATCCCATGAAAGCAGCACAGAACAATAGCCAAAGGTCTCACTAGGCAATAAAATTATGTCTGGTTTATTTATTTATTTTTTTCTCTCTTGGGAAGCTTCCATGGCATGAGGTGTAAATTTTGGGGCTGTTAATTTCTGACATCCCTTTTCACTGAATGAGATCCTAAAAATATACCATGACTTAACCATTCTACTGACAAAGTATCCACTGAAGAAGCTTTTAATACAAAAACGGACACAATTGACATTTGGTCTTGTGAAATTTCTTCTAAAAAAGGAAATCAAACAGTTTTCTTTTACTAAAATTAAACAATGAGCCCTAACAACAGGAATGATATTGGGCTTGATCCCAAACCCTCTGAAGTTAATGCAGAGACTTGCATTGACTCCAGTGGGCTTTGGGTCAGACCAATTTTGAATTAAAGACAAAGCACGAGCTTTGTGTCAGAACTGTACTTGTCCTCATTTTGTTGGTATCGCACACCTGCTGTTCATGTAGTGCACATATTTTTACCTGTTTAATCTTTTTCAGTTATGACACAATTCGAATGAAAAAAACCCAAGCTTCCAAATCTACACATGTAGCATAAATGTGTGACTATGTGTTTGCTATGGGTGTCTACAGATAAGTGCATGCATACATAATTTACAATAAAATTGACATGAGGACTCACTACCTTTCCAGGACACTGATAAGTGGCATATTATCCTGGAGAACAAAGAACAGCAAGTTTCATGCTTCCTTAGAGCTTTCTTAGCTATATAAAGCTATTATTTTGCTTGCTCCGAGTAGGGGATTTTTCCCTCCCCAATTACATGGGCAGGGATTTCCCTCTCAAAGATCTTGTTGGATAAAGAAGTGTCCCCCTTCAACTGCCCCCTTTTTCTCCCACATACTCTCAAGCCCAAGCTGTTATTTGAGGAACCGGGGTTTGCTTAGTCATTTAAATTGCCCACCACAAAGAGGATTCATGAAAGTAATTTATTGCCCACAAATGTGTCAGCAAATTGCTCATTTATAGATACCAGAATTTGTTCATTAATAAGCCCACTTATTTAGGAAGTGTTTTCAAAATATTTGTTCCCTTTACAATGAGTATGGTACCCTGAGATGACAGTTTCCTCCACATAAGTTGAGGTCAAATTAGCCCACCCAGATAAACCAATAGCAAATGTGACTCAAACACTCAAAAGAGGTTTTCCTCTCTACATGGGGAAAGCATCCATATTTTAAGTTTGCATTGCATCCTATCAGATAATGTTAGACCTTATCATCTAATGCTCTGGTACTTACAGTACCCATAAATCACTCAATCTGACATAAATGCAAAGAATATGCATTCTTTTCTTTGAGCAGAATGCAATCATGCCTTAATACTGCCTTAAAACCAGTGAGGAGTCATATCCAATAACTATCCCAATTATCTCTCAGCACAATGTTTTCCACCTGCAAGGAATGATTATGTGTCAGTAACGATGATAAAGTCCTTAAAGAGATGTTGATGCCTCATGGAAAAATTTGAAAGACATATTGTTTAGAGAGAGTTCTGCTTATAGACTGCATCGTATATATCTGAGGTATTTCTTTTCCTTATTTTTTATTACTAAGGACATATGCATAAAGAGATATTGTGTCTCAAGGAAATAATCATTATATAGCTAAAGTAAAAACTGGCAATCATGTGTGCTCTATTCTTGTTTTGGCAAAGACTTCACAAATGACCTTGGGGGAAGTTCTGTAACTGCTCTGTGTCCTACACCAACGTAAAGTGGAGACGATGCTTGCATGAGGCTGAGTAATTAATTCATGGCAAGATGTTCCATACCATTGGATGGAATGTGCCAGGGAAGGGGTTAGAGCATGTTCTTAACATTTATACCGGAAGTCATATTTCTCTTCCTGTTGAGTTTAAATGCAGAAATGAACATTAGTCCATTGCTGTGTTAGGTGCTGTAATAAAAGATGTACTGAAAAAATTGCAATCTAAGTTAAGTAGTAAAAATCAAGAAAAAAAGGGACAGAGAAGACAGTGATATTGAGAGGTGACAATCTTTTATCAAGTTACAGAATGTTTTGGTATCAAAATATGGAAAAGAATCTGTATTTCATGTCTTGGTTGTTACCTTTACATGGACAGATAGAAACAGAGCTGCCCTAACCCCACTTGTGCTCTAACCTGTCAGAGCTATTAGATCAGTGCATTAGTTAGAGCCTGGTGCTATGTGAACGTGTCTGGGTGGCTTCTAGACAAAGAGCTGTCGGAGGAGCTTTGGTCTGTCTGTGCTCTCTGTGTGAACAACTCCTGGTCTCACAGCATAAAATGTTTACTAGACCACATCCCATCTGACTGCTGGGGGTGGTGAATGTGCTTGCGTTGCAGAATTCAGCTCTGATTTGCAGACCTCACCAACATTCACTCAAAACCTGCTTTCCTTGCAGCATCATTTTAAGTGTGTTTTAATGAGCTGTTCCTCCTGCAAAACAAGGAAAGTACCAGAAACATATTGGTTACAGTTCTCTCCCTCCCTTTTGTCTCTCTCTCTTCTGGAAATCTTTGAAGATATTCTCGTCTTGTTATTGAAGGGATTTCCAAACCATAGGCTCCAAATTTCAGGGTTCTCTTCACCTGTTTCTATCCTTAAAACATCATGAGCATCTTTATACCAAATATCAGTTGTTTCCACCAAGACCAAATGCTAATATCCACAAACAAAATTTTCAGAAGTCACACTCTTACAGACTTGATGCTTTCACAAAAGTTAATCCCAGGATTAGCAGTGACTGCTATTTCTGTACAGAAAATCACCTCTCTGCAGAGGTCTGTGTTTGAGTTTGGAGGACTCGCTGCAGGCAGCCAGGTGGCAGAATTATGGTCTTTTGCAGGGTCCCTTCAGCTTGTTACCATGAGACTGACAGTCCGACAAGTGAACCACAAAGGTTTACATAATCACTTGAACTTTTAATTACATCCCTGTACTAAATTAGCTCCCATCATTTTTTAATTTATCTATCCCTTGTTTTAATTGACTGTGCTCCTTGATCTGGCTGTCATCATGCAAAATGTATTGTTAAATGGTTTTAATAACTTCCTTCATGCGCAGCAAGCAGTATCTAGCATATGTTAAGGGACACATGTCAATCATAATTGACTTACTCTTAAATTTTGTTGCTTTTGTGGGTTTGAATCAGATCCTTAATGCTACATGAAATCTTCTTTTGTGGTTACATTTTGCTAAACCTTCCAGAACAATGTCCTTTCCTGGTGGCTGATACATCGAAACCACAAGTGCCAGAGGGGAAAAAAGCCTGCCATTGAAATGTGCGAAGATATGAATGACAGACTGTTCACTTAACTTGTACATTCAAAAATATCTGCTTTGTCCTTTCCAGAGTGAAATAGCTGCTTTGACACAATTGTGGTCTCTTGTATGATGTTAATCCATAGTGTTGGAGCCATTATGATTGTGGTTCAGATATGCATATTTTAAAAAAGAATTCTAAGAAAAAGTAATTTAACATACTCAGCCACTGACTTTTTATGTTAATAATGTTGTGTTTAATTTCTAAAAAGTGTATAAATATGGCACTGCAGTGAACTATTGGATTTAGTAAATCTGCTGGCTACAAAATTCCTTTTTCAAGAAGTAAACTTCTTTGTAATCCAACTCTAGCAAACTATTTATTTTCCAGGGGATGTTAGCATTCATGAAATGTATTGGATTTACAATTCTAGAACATCTGTTTGCTCAAAGAAAGCATTAGTGTAAGCAATAAAAAAGTCTTCATATTGCTCTGCTAATATCTTGGCCCCAGTTTGCAGTAACTGTCTAGTTTCAATTTGCTCTTCATGCCCACTATCTGCTTAAACTCTCAGATGAAATTAATTGTTCTTTTCATTATTGGTGACCTTTATACCTGTTCATTAGGAATTGTAGGAAGTCACAATCAAATTTATGTTGTTCAGTCATTCTTCTAGAGCAACAAAGAACACCAATCCAGTTTTATCTGCAGCCAAGACATTTCCTGCCTATTAACCCATATTTCATTATCAATCCCTTTTCACAGTGTCATGGGTTTATTCTCAAAGCTTACTTAGCACCATGATGAAACAAATATCTAATATCAATTTTCAAGTAATGTAAAAATATTAGGAGGACTATTTAAAATGTTAGGATGTATATTTGAAGAAATTGATTCTCAGTTTCTTTTAATGTCCACCTCCCTAATATCATAGTGCCTCAATTTTTTCTCTCCTGTTAGAAAATATTGGAAATGTGTAGCTCACTATGAATGTTATCACCAAGAAAAACAGAAATCTTCACACTTCACACACAACAGGGGAAGCGCAAATCAAAACTTATCTTTGATGGGGTTATCATGGTAATGATAAAACTCCACAAAGGTTTTGGACTGAGAAGACTGTTAGGATTGCTCCAACTTCAATGAGCAGAGGAATTGAAAGTATCTTTCCAACATATGTTAACAAATGCCAGAGGAAGGAGGTCACACAGCAAGCTGGAAAAGCATTTGAAAGTTTAGCTTCAGGACATCAAAACTCTGGGCCTAAGTATCTTCCATAAAAAATTATATGATAAAGTTTACATCGCTCAGAAAAATATTATTGAAAGAAAGCAAAGAAGCTATTAAACCTTAAAAATGGGAAAACTGTGAGGGAAGGATGTTTTAATTTTATATTATCTTGGTCAGACTCTGAAAGTTGTGATACATTAACATCTGATTGTGGAAATAAGCAAAAGAGAACTATGCTTTGTCATACATTTGAATCAGCCTCAGAGATGGGGTGGAAAAGTTGCCAACATCATTTTATGTTATATGTATTGATGTATACAATAGGGGTTGCAGGTCAGAGCCAGATGCACAAGGCAGTGCATGGTCTAAATAAAACCAAGGACAACAGGCTTTAGGACAACATCCAGAAAGATGAGGTAAAAGAAGATGAGAAAGGAATGGTACTATATCGCTGTGAATTTTAGTTTCAGCATACCAGCAAACTAACTCCTCAAAATCTTTTTGTAGGATGAAGAAATTTTTTAGGATGAGCTGGTACGAGAGCAGGCTTTCTGGGTGTTTATGAAGACTCCTTCCAAACTTGAGGGGAACCTTGGGTGAAGCATTCAGAGCCAGGGATGGCAATGAAGAGCCTTGAGAAGGCAAAAGAAATACCTTGTATTTGCAGGAACAGAGAAGAAGCTGCTGAAAGGATATAAAAAAGAAGATAGTATTTGGCTGAATCAGTTGATTAGGAGGATGGTCCATGTGTATAGACAAGAGATGATGTGTATAGACAAGAGGTCTTAGAAATGCTACACAGGAACTATGGAACAGAGTATTGGGATATCTAGAGAAAAGTGCATGACATGGATCTTTCTTACTTATAGTACACTAGAATAAAACCCAATAATATCTGGGATTAGAAAGAAAAATATATATTGAAGGTGATATAAAGCTAAATAAGGAACACATTAAAAGAGAGAAAAGGGAGGCTGTTCTGGCTCGAGTCAAGCAGACTGCTGTGCTGAATGGCTTTGCTCTATGCTTTCACCTTTGGGAGTGATACACTCCTCTCTTCTTCCACATAAAATAGGAGCCTGGCTACACTTCAGGCCAGTCTTTCCTTTTAGGTCAGTTCTTAGCTTGCTTTTAGTTAAATGGTTTGCTAGCAACAGGCCAAGTTGGATCTGAGAACTGGATCCAATGCATGTAGTATATAAGGTTAATACCTGTTTTGAGATTTCTACTTAGCAAAAAATAAAAAAATCAGAAACTCCACCAAACTGAGTGGTATGATAACCTTAACTCTACAATACCTTTGTATTGTGGCTTTAGGCAAAATGCTGAATTTTAGATTCCTCTATTTTTTGTATGTCAAACATGAATTCAGATACAATACGCTTCATACATATTTAAGATATTAGAGTCATAAAACCACCATGAAATGGTGAACAGGTTTCACTACCTTAGAAATATACTGGCTGACAGGATATAACCCAAATATACATTTGACTCTGTATGCTATAATTGCTACTGTATAGTTATGGCATTAATGGATTGAGAATACTGTATACTGCATTTCCCATGCTACATATGCAATCATATAACTTAGGTATGAGATTGTCACGTGTCCTCTGAAATCAAAGAAGAAATTGTAAACTAATCATATATTTTCGCATGAACTGAACCAGCACCCTTCAACATGTTGGGGAAACTGTGTGATGACTTACAACTGACTCCCATTCTTATTTTATTGAAATAAAGCAATAATGCTAATTCCTCATGGAAGCTAGCAATCAACTGTGTTGTAGAAAGAATGTCCTAAAGACTAAGATGTTTCTGTCTGCTCAGAATTTGTACCTGTGCTTCCTTTATGCTACTGCACAAAAGCTTGGATTTATGATAGGTTGAAATGGAAACACATTTCTAGTGTCTGAAAGTGCAGCTGTGACCTGGGATCTCAGATTAAATCCAGCCCATTGCAAGTCTCAACTTCAAAAATGTGGAACATAGTTTAGATTTAGATTCAGTAGGAATTTCTGGAAATTCAGATCTTAGAGGATGGTTCCACCTGTTCTATTTGCTAGTTATATAGGCTTGGTCAATATTCTGGAGAATATGGCATTGGTTATCATAGGGGACAGGATATATGGCCTCTGGTTCACTCAAAGATTGTTAAGTGCTATGTCCTTAAAGATATAGATATATTACTTTCCTCGATGGTTCTTTTACCTGCAACATTAATAGTTCAGAAGAAGGCAGAGTGGGGTTTTTTTAGCTAATAAAATAATTCAGTCAGTGCATTTGTATGAGAAGCATGTTTTTCTATCAATTAATTAGTAGGAAAAGATACAAAGGAAAGAGAAATGATCAAAGGGAGAAGCGAGGCCAGTGTGGCCAAAGGGAGTGAGCATGGAAGAATTTCAAGCTGTAAACTAGCATCTCTAGGACAACTGGTCCCTGGTTGTTTTATTTATTCATTGACCACTTCCTTTATCAAATTATCCAATGGCTTCGTCAGATTGAAGAGATATTGACCATAGTTGTGCCTGTCATGCCTGCCTCTGAACTAGCTCACATCCGTGAGCTCTTCCTGGTTTATAAAGACTGAATTAAATTACTTTTTTAATTGTATTTCAATGAGAACTTTTTTCTTTCAAGTCAGTGCTCAACAATGATTGATGGAAGGATGTAGGGAAACATTGGCTTTTCTCAGGATATACTGTAGATGACCTTATGTCCTATATCCTTGTTTCATTTGAAAAGAATAATTGCTAATCAATAGTGAAGGGTTAGGTGACACTGTAGGTTAATTTACTAGCCTTTTGCCTCTGGAGAGATGGATTCTGGCTCAGGTCACATGTAAAATGGGTTTGGTGGTTTCAGCCTTGTCCCTCATGGATGTCTGGCTATATCACAGAAAACAAGCTTGAATTTGATATGTGTTAGATGGCTGGCAGTTTCTGCTTAGGGAAATCTCAGGGCTTGAACTGCGGGGATCCAAGTGTGGGCAGGATGGGCACACACTGACATCTGCAAGATGAAATGCAGCACAGCATCGCAGTCCGCCTGACTGCAGGGGCCCGGACCCTCAAGCAGCGTTAGGGGCATGACTCTCACTGAAGCCAGGGGCTTACGTATCTTTAAAGACCTGAGCTTCTCTTTCTCCCTGTATCTGTTGGAGTCTTACAGGAACTGCCTTTCAGGACTTGCCTTTATAAGATCATGCTTTCAGGTACCTTTTTTGTCAAAATTAACCATCCAGGCAGCTGCTTTCAGTGTGTGTTCCAGAGAGGTTTATTATGAGAGCCTCGTGAGTAAAAATATTTTATCTATTTATAAATTGGGAAAATTATATACTTTAAGCCATTTGGTAAAAATTCTTACATCTCTTTGCTCAGCAGCTCCAGACCCTCTGTGCTTTGGATGAGGGTCTTGACATTTTGCAGGAGGCTACCCTGGTGCTGAGGTCATATATAACCCTTATAATCCTATTAGTATCAAGATTGATTTAACCTTGATAGCCCACTGAAACTTTATTTTGTTTTTAAAGTGTAACTTTGATCCTAGTCTTTAGCATAATTTGGATTTTAGTATTCATACTTGGTCTGTCTGTAAAGTGTCTGACCTCACCACTGGGGGTGCAGAAGGGGAGCTGAGAGTAAGATACTGTGTTTTCTAACAGTGCTCGGAATGGAGTGCTCCCCTTCTTTTAGTATCTGTCCCATTGACTGCAGAAGGTAGAAGGGGAGGAGTAAACGAGGTTGAGAACTGCAGGCAGAGAAGAGGCCTCTTGCTCAGCGCTCACAATTGCATCTAGAGTTGAGTGGAACTACAATTTGAGTATATAAAGTACTGTAAAATACATGATGTATTGATGTATTCATGTTGGGCACAGAAAACTAATGGACAATTTTGACAATATTGGCCTTACTCTCTCTTGTTCTCTGCTGTAAGATGGACTTTTAATACTCATTCTGCCCTTCAGGACATTGTAAAGATTGGTGCTTGAGAAGCATTTAGCTGAAATGAAACTTTGAATAATCACCCATTCATAGACTGTGCCAGGGAAAGTCCCATGGGGAGGAAAGCATATGAACGTGTGAGTAAAGACAATCATAGTACATATGCAGAAAAGGAGAATAAAGGTTGCATAGCAATCTTAATTCTGGCATTTCCTAATCCCTGAAAGAATAAATGTGGAGCATTTATAATATCCTTTTACATAGCTTTTTTTGTGTGTAATAATGTAGGCATGATGCATGATAGTTCTGACATGGCTGGTGAACTGTTGTTGTGCCTGTGTGTCTAGGCTGAATTGCCAATTGCCATCTGAATTTCTGATTGCTTCCTCACAAAAACAGGCTGACTGTAGCACATAGTAATGCTAGCCCTGCCTATATCTGCCCTGATGGGCACTGCTAGTGGGAGCTGATTGTGTAGGCACAATGCCCTACTGGAACCTGTACACTGAATTAATCTTTCCACGGGAATGAGGAGGCAACATGGGAAATAATTTCTTAAAGAGCTAAATGCCTCAGGCTTCATGGAGATGTTTCAAAGGGACTTCCTCACTGATACCATTTTGATTTGACCACATGGTTCATTTTTTAAGCTATCAAGGCATTTTTAAAAATAAATTTCTAACACATATTTCTAATTTGTAATATATACTGATTAGGCTTGCCATGTCATGCATTTTAATTGTGAGTTCTAACTGACTGGTTTAACGATACTTTGCAAAGTAAACTCAACATGTAGGTCATAAGTTCAGAATGAATGAATCCCTGGATGTTTACCAAACACCAAAATTAAATTACATTCTTAATTGTTTTGCAAATACTTTGGCCTAACTAATTAAATAGGAATGACTTTCTGCATTGCTGTAGTGCAAGGAATATTAAAGTCTTCAGGACTCATTTCAAATTAGCAAACTCTACTGCTTTCATTGTACACTATGTGGTCAACTAACACTTCAAAAAAAGCAACTCCCATACTCTTCCAAAACAGACAAACTATATAACTAATAGCATGATACAACTTCAGTTGTAAGAAATATCTCTTGAGGTCAATTATTAGACTGAACATGTTCAGTGTTACTAAATTTCCACCCACATGCCCTGAGGCTCTTAGGGAGTAGAGTGTCCTAATGACTTCCTAGACTAGGAAGAATATGTATGAATAAATATTTTCTCTTTGTCTTGTTCCCTGATTCTTTACAAAATCAGTGGGACATGGACCCTGCTGGACACAGGTGGAAGGGTAATTAAAAAAGTAAGTTTTGCTGTTCACACAGAAATGGCTGAGGTTTTATTGTATCTTGATCTCTTCCAGGCATGAACCTCAGCTTCATGTACTAGTTCCCTGTCTTCAGGAAGTGTATTTCTCTCTCAAGGTTAACAGTTTCTTTGTTCCAGGGTAATAAGGGCAGGACTCTGAACAGGGAGAGTCATGCAGGGTGAGCCAGACCATTCTGCAAAGGTTTCTGAAACCTTGGATTTAACAGTGTTCAGCAGAGAGCGAGAGCAGCAAGAGCTGTATATTCTTTGTGGTCTGTGATGCTAAGCAAGTGGACTGCTTCTTCGGAACTGTGTATAGAGTTTTGGTAGAAGACGACTCTTTCATATTGTTGTGCTGTGCTACAAAGGATTACAATAATAAGCCAAGGAATCGTGAAAGTTTAGGTTACACAGCCAGCTGTGAATAGAAGGAAAGTTTTAGACAGAGTAAGTTTTGGATCTCTTAACTTTATATATATCCTTGTACTTACCCTAAACCTATGTATATGCAATGTATTCTTCTTGCAAAGGGATGATATAGAGACATCAAGAATTTTAAGGGTCTTTCTGTCTCCTCAACAGAATCATCTGCCCCTTCAAGAGATGTCTTCATCCATTTGCTGTTTTCATCCAAGTCCTTGCAGTCAGCATTGTTAGTGCCTAACAAACAGGACTGTTGTGAACCATGCAATGCACTGACAAATTTAACCTCTTTTTGAAACTGGGGGAGAAATCTGTAAGTAAGATTGTTTGCATACACTCTGCTACTGGGATAAACACAGCCTCTGTAGGACAGGATAATATCCTTGAATCCTGCCTGGGTCATTTTCAGACGTGTTCTGCAAGGCGAATTAAAAATACAGAAGATGAATTGAAGAAAAAAACCTAGTGTTTTGCTTTGTTCTCAGAGACAACAATTGTTAAAATGTTACTCCTGAACAACCATTGAGCTACACTGGGAAAAAGGTTGTGACCCTTTTCAATTCTCTGCTAGATTTCAGGAGACGTGGTAGTGTATAAAGCAGATGATGACACCAACCATTAAAGTAGAAAATGGTTCTAGATCTGTCTAAACCAGAAAAAAACCCAGTCTGCTAAATCTTCTCAGAAGTTTAAAGAGATTCTACACTAGTTAGTTAGCCGATATTCCAGTGAGTGGCTGGGACGTTGATCCAGGGAGCTTTTTTTTTTTTTGGTTTGTTTATATGTTTTTCTCTGTTTATAAGGCCTGGTTGAACACTCATGGGAAACTATATAAAATTCTTAGACAGCAAATGATCACAAAGGCCTAGCTAGTTATACAAACAAGCAAGCAAGCAAGTAACCAGTATGTATATTCTAAGCATAAATACCTGAATAAGAGGATTTTATGGAACCTATTTCAGTATCCAAAATTCCGCCACAAATTTAGGTTTAGGAAGTTGTTTCTGGTAGTATGATTTTACCTTTACGTTAGAATAGAACTGAATAATCTTCAAAGTAATGTTGTCTTTCAAGGAAGGCAAAAAAATCTCCCCCAAAACAAGTGAGGGTAAGAAATGTCTTTCAAAGTAAATTTTTCAAACTCTGTAAGAACAATAGTTTTGCTAAGGAATGAGGTATTTGTGCAGTCATACACAGATCAGAGGTAATTGTGCTTGAAAGAATCTTTGTGCATGCTGAAATACTCTGACAAGTGCATCTTCAACAAGCTGAATTGGGATGGGCTGTGGAAAATTTAAACTCAGAACTGCCATTTTTGAAATTGTGTGTAAAATAATGGATTTTGCTGTTCTGAAATTCCCTAAAGATCAGTGAAACTAATTTCTCAGAAGAGGAACATAGCAAAGAAAAAACAAAAAACAGTACACAAAATAATACAGTGTTGAACTGGAAGTATACCGTTAAGCATATTTTGTATTTTGCAGAAAGTGAAACAGAGCCCTTTTCGGAGAACTGCTGCCTCTCAACTGATTTTACTTAGAAAAAGAAGAAGGGTTTATTTGCTCGGTAGATTTCTCCTCATTGAAGAGAATATATTTTCAGGTTTGTATTAGTGACTTTGAATATTCACTTCCTGTTTGTACTAGCAGCTCTCAAACAAAAAGGTTTCTCGAGTGATAGCTAAATAAATCCCATATTCAGTCTTGCTGAGAATCTTCACTGTAAACAAAAATTTGTGGTTTATTGGTGTCAGTTGGGAAAGGGGCTCATTGCTCATTGTGTTGCTCATTGTATTTCTTTCTTCCTTCTACCACAGCTCTTACTTTTATTGCGCAACTGTAAGTGAAAGCCAATTACTTGATGGAGTGCTGAGAGGTTACATTTTATTTATGTGAAACAACACTTTCAGTGCTTTATATCATATCATGTTTTTATCTGGTGGCAGAGCCCCACCTTGTTTTTCACTCACCATAGTACGGCATGAACTTTTCTGTACAAAGGTCCTTTGTAGAGAGGTTGGGATCAAACATCTTAAAAAATAACTGTTGCTTTAAGTAAATGGACGATTCTAAGAGAAATACATCTGATTTACATCACATATATTTTGAAACAGTTTTTGCCAGTGTTTTTGGGCAGTGCTTACTCTACTTCTGTCCAGAATGAAACCTGATATGAACCTGAAGAGAGTTCATATTTAAAAGTTTATAACAAAAAGATCTAACTTTGTTAATAAGGGCTACAAAAATGATAGAGTTCCTCAGAGAAATACAAGAGGACAAATGATTTCAAAGTCTCGTCATATTAAATGTGAGAAGAAGTGAAACAGAGTCCTGATTTGGGTTGTCTGCCCTGTAATGTGCAACGCCGTAAAAGAGTGACAACACTGAGAATTGGAATCACATTTGCAAATTACAACCTTTTTCCCCTAGGTACTGATCATCTCTAAATTTCCCTTTATTGACAAGGTAAACATATACAGCACTTAGAAGTGAGCAATACACAGTATTTAGAAATAAAGCTTTGGTTTCTTTATTTGAGTAACCTCAGAGTTCCAAGGCTCATAGCAGAAGAAACTCAGAGGAATAATATTTTTAGTGATTTTTTTCTTCCAAGGACAGAATATTCCATGAGGCATACAATGACAAGGATTACTATGCACAGCTTTTTGAGAAGGGTAGTGATTTAAAACACTAAAATGGCTAACCATTTCTAATAGTGTATTCTAATTGCAATAGCCTCTTTCTCTGTAGCAGGCTCTACTAAGAGATAATTGACCTCTGTGTCTGTTAAGCACTCTCACATTTGGCTTGGGAAGCATAATTCACATCACAGCCAATTACCTTGCGATATACCCTACAAAAAACCCTCAACTATTGGCATAACTCTGCCATTTCTTTCCCTTTCTGTCTGTCTTCCTTCTTTCCTTCCTGGTTATAATATTTGGGCTGTCGTGTTTGTCAGATGGCCTCTTTGTTCTCTTCCATCTATTCTTTACTGTAGAAATCCAAACAGCAGAAAATAACCGACTCCAAACAATTCCACTGTTTCAGTGCATAAAGCTAAACAATGATTTACAGTGACATAGAAAATAACTCTCTGTTAAATATTGGTTTTAGTTAGTCTTGTATATAAAGCCTTTCAAAATAGATGCTGATCTGTGTGTGATAAGCAAGTCTGATAAAAGAGATTCTGCATTGCTTACTGCATAGAATTGTCTGTTACTGTGTCAGGTGCTTTTTTATCATGATTTAAGCAAAGCCATTCAATTACTTGTGGTTCCTTAATTGGTTCTTTAAGATCTGCTATACTGCCCATCATGTTGGCACCTGGGCAGCTTACATAAATTAAAACAGTATATTAAGAAAATATGACTCCTTTGGGAATAAAAGTCTCAATAACTAGACCTCTGCCTCTGTTATTAAAAATGGCCCAGAGGTCAACTGAAAATCAGGGTGATTAATACATCTAGTAGAGTCTTGCAGACTGCCAGAGCCTTGTGCCCTACTGAAAACCCTTGACTATTGGACCAGGGTGACCATAAGCCAAGGTGTGACAGCAAGTCTCATCCTTCGTTGGGATAAGCCAAGAGATGATCTGACTGGTAAATGGGTCTCAGTCTTAATCCAATAACTCATAATCAAAACCTCAAGCTGCCTTCACAGGCAGAAAGGTTGCACATTCATGGCCATTACAAGACATGTTTGCAACATGCCAGTTGGACTCCTGCTGACAATATCTTATCTAGGCTGACTCTAGTTGCTCCTGTCCTCACCACTGTGCTTGTCAGAAACTGGGAAACCACAGAAGTGCCAACACCAGGTAATTCTGGGTACTGAATTTTCTGGATGCTGAAAGACTTGTGACTCATTACTTTATTAAAACACAGATTGCCAAAACCATTTTAATGCAGATAATCTGATTTGCAAAGATGCATCTGGCACTGAAGAACCAGTACTGCATAACAGGGACCCTGCAGCAACCCTAGCCAAAATCTCCAAGAGTAAAAAACTTGTCATATTTCTGGAAAATAGTATCCTTCTATGAGCCAGATTCTTCTGTGACTTAACACCTCCTCAAAACTAGGAACTTAATGAATAACTTGGAGAAGATGGTAGGTTTATGAAGCAATCTTCTATACCCTGGTATGTTGGGTTAAAAGCATAAGATGCAGTGCTATTTTGTAGAGCAGAATTTCAGTGCTTGTGCTTCTGAAATTCTTTCCAGGAATGCATTGATAATATTCTGTGACTGAATACACTTGCTAAGTCTTTAATTTGCTTAATATCTGTGACAAGATAGTTAATAGAGGCTTGAATTTAAAAGGTGGTGTAATATATATTGTATATACTGTATTTATATTATACTAATCCCATGCTTCAGGGCTTCCGATGATTACTTTTGGGGGCTAGAAAGAATTTTTCCTTCTTTGATCCATAATGTGAGTTCTTTTTTCACCTTCCTCTGGGCAATGGAGACAGCTAGGCAGAGATGTATGCAGTATTTTTAGTGGCATTAAATTCACACATCTGATTGGTACATATTGCTCACACACTCAGGATTAAACCAGTGATCAGATTTGGGGTCAGGAAGCGATTTTCCTGTGGCTGAGATTGAACACCTAAGTGGTATTTTTTTAACATTTTCTTGTACCATGGAACATCACTTGTTTCAGCATCTTGTAGAAATTTCACTTGAAAAATCCCTTGCTGCCAAATATTGGCAAGAACCTTTATCTCTCTCCTTTGTGGCACATGATATTTATGTGCCTTACCTTTTTATGAAAGGACTCAAGTGTGTTGCAGCGTGTAGGAAAGTTTTGGTACCTGGCTGAACATACCATAGGCATGGCCTAGGGTATAGATATTCTATGGAGCAGTCTAGATGATAGACAAAAAGACATTTGTAATACAGTAGCCCATGACTGCAGTTCTTGACACACTGGTGCACGTAACCCCTTCAGTTCCTATTTTCTTGCGTTTCAAACAATCACATCAGAGATGGGCTGGAACTGAACTTGATATCTGGCACCACATTTCCAGCTCCAATCTTTCCTTCAGTTCTGTAGAGAGAAAACCAGGCAAAGAATGGGAAGACCAGGGTAATGGGGATGGAAATCCAGTGGCTGGCTGCTTGTGTGCAGCAGTGTTTGGAATGGACACTGAGTGCAGCCTGTTGTATGGAAAGCAAATTGGCTGGAGAGGGATGGAAGGTTTTGTTTGTTTCCATTTCTATTTTGGATTGAAAAAAATGGCCATGGTTGCTTCTAGGTTACACACAGTGCTTGCAGTCCTAAGCCTGATGCCTCATCTGTTTTTTCCTTTCTTCACCTAAAGCTAATAGTAGTGTAAGTGTGGGAAATTGTAGATATGTTTCTGTTTTAAATAGAGAGTACAATGTGAACCTATTAGATTAATAGTTATAATGAAACCTGCATGCATTTTTCTTGGCAGTCATTTCAACCACTTCATTGTAAGCAATCCAACTTTCCTGTGTTTCCTCAGTGAAGCATATTTCCAGAGAATTCGGTCTTTCCAAGTGCATTGTCAAGTGCTGATAAATTTTTATGAGCTTCAGCTAGTGGGTGACAGCCACCATGGATATCAGAAATTATAGGAGAGCACTTAATGTGTGCTAGTCCTCCTTTGGAGTACATTTGCTTCAAGTGTCAAATCATGACTCGTATAATCTTTACTTTTTTCCCTCTGCTGTTGGAGTAATAACTAAAACTCTCATCAGAAAACCCAAACAAGGTTTCATTAGAATAGTAGACATTTCATCAAAGTTCATACTAATATAATAAAATCCAGCAGAAGCTGGGATGGTCTGGAATGCTAGAACAGTGCATTTTTGCTTATCCATGCCTTGCTTAGGGCATAGGGCAGTGAAACTAGCCAGGAGGAGGCTTTTGCTGACCTAAACCATTCATAAGTGACTGTCTCTTGTGCTGAGCTGGGACATGTTACAGAGATTACACCAGTCACGATAGGATTGGCCTACACACTGAGGCCAAAATTAATTTTACCTTCCTTTAGACAACTGAGATTCTTAATTGGACAACAGAGAGCCCTGGCTGTACATAGTCAAGGAAAAAAAGGGATTTCAACACCTAAGATATCAATATTTACTCTAATATGCTACACATAAATCTACACATATCTAAGCTAATATAGGTATTGAAAACAAGGGACATGAGGAAAGCAGAATATAATGACAGCCTCTGTTTTAATTATTCTGTTACATACTTAGCTATAAACTTCTAAGTGCCCCAAAGGAAATTGGCTCTCTTATAATATTTTTCATCCTGAGAACTCAAGTCTTTTGTCAAAATGGTGAAATTAAAGCAGAGAAATGATCAAATGGCTTGCCTGAATATCATACAATAGAAAGACAAGCGTCCTGGCTTCCAGTCTAGTGGACCATCTAATAGATCATATCATGTTAGAAGTCGTCCCCAAAATGCACTAGTAATAACTTTTGGAGCAGTAGCTCCCAATTATTGATATGGATATGCTTTAGACACTCTGTGTGGGTAGTCCAGCAATAATGAGCTAATACAGGTAACGGGAGGAGGAGAGGGACAGGAATGCCTAGATTGCATAAGATGGAGCTTGCAGAGCGGCTGCTGTGGGGCTCAGTCGATGGATATCCTTGCACTCACAAAACAGGAAAGAAGGAAGCTCTTTCAATAAAGTCTAAACAAGGGCTACTGAGCTGGAAAGAAGGAATGGATTTTAGTGGAGCATGGCAAGAAGATGTAGAACAGGGGTGATAAACAGAGATGGTGAACTGGAGTGTATAACCAAGAATTAGGGGCGGGAGGGTGTGTGGGGGAAGGTGGTAATTACCTAATAGTGGCAGAAGAAGTTTCTGCATATAAATATACGGCTTATTTCTCTGGTATAATTCACAGTACAGTTAAAATATCCACTGGCACTTAAGTATTTTGAATTCTGCACCAGCTAAAGGTTTTGTCACATCCCTTGATATAATCATTGCAGAGCTGAGCACTGTTCACTTAATTTTTGACATTTTTAGTTAAAGTATAATGAGCATGTAAAGAAAATAAAACATCATTATATGTAACACAGATGTACCAGATTTTATTTTTACATTCCTCTGAGTTATAACACTTATACTACAGTACCATCTGCAATCCCTGGCAGAGCTGAGGCATTCTACAGATATATAAGAAATGACAGGTACCCTATGACAAACAGCTTACTGCCTAGCACACTGAGCAAGCTGATGAAAGAAAGAAGGTAGAGTATATGAGTGAACAGGCTGAGTGAGCTAGTGAGGGAGGTAACAAAAAATAGAAAATTAAATTTGCATAGGCATGTAAGTCATCTAGGAACCTAACTCAGAAGTTAGTATATTTCAAAAGTGGATTGTGCATCATTGTTTTCCAGCAGATCTTAATTTAGTGAACACCACGCTATCTTCAAAATGAGATGTTGGCTTTCATACAGATGCCCGCTTTGTGGTCTGTGGGGCGCACCAAAGGAGATGCAAGAGGTTCTTGGAAAGAAGGGGAAGACATGAGAAAGAACAAGTTTATCTTTTTGTCCATACATTAGTTACACCACTGTGTATCAAAACCTACTATGTGCTAAGACAGTTGGTTGACTTATACCTTCAGTGTCTCAAAGAACTTTAATAAAGCATTAATAAAGTAAAATATTAAATTGCTTAAGTAACATAGGCTACTAGTTTGAATTAATGGAAATGGACAATCTCGGGTTCTTATGTCTTCTGAACTTTCATTTACATTGCAAGGAAAGGACACGGCTTGCCTGAAAAAAGGCTCATAGTGCTTCTTCATGAGATTGATAGCAGAACCCACAGTAGTATGGAAACAATTAGTTGGATGCATAATACTACAGTGAAGGCACTGCAAGTTCCTTGTATCTTGTGATTTTTTATAACAGAGAGAAGTGCTTGCTTCTGTAGGAGTACCACAGCACAGGAGGCTACATTGAATATTTTCCTTTTCAGGACACTACACTGAATATTTTTTGTTCAGTTTAAGAGGACTCCCACTTCGCTTTGATTATGATATTTCATTATTGTCCATTTACTGAAAGAAGTTTATTGATGATATAAGCCTGGTGCATGGCATATGCAATCAAAAACCATCAATGAATTACCAGGAGATAACAAGAAATAAAGGCCATGAACATAGAAAAGGCACCAGTCAAATGAGGCTATCAGTGCCATTAAGTAATGTGTTTGTATCAGTATCTAGCCCTCCCTGAGGGGATTACTGAGTCTACCTTAAATTTTTTTGTCAAGATGTCTGAAAGAAAGGAATTGCTTGGCCAGGTTTGTATACATTCAAATAGAATCACCAGTTCTAGGAGTGTAGGCATTTACTGCTGATGGAAAACCTCGAGGATTGATGTATTTTTTGGCATTTTTCCTACAGTGACAAATTGTCCTTTATTCACTGATTCATTATTCCAAGTGATGAACTCTTGCCAAAATTTTCAAGCTCAAATAACTAAAACTAGATACCCAGAGAAAAGGTTCCTAAATTGTTCACATATAATTCATATTCCTGACAACAAATGAGATAAATTAAGGAATGTTGCACATGTGAAGCAACTTTGAAAAGAATTTTATTAGGTCATTTAGATGACAGAATGTGGTTGCTTAAGTTTGAAAATAATGCCTGCATACTTCACCCGAAGAACCAAAATTCAGAAAAGATACACACCGGGAGGACAAGTGAATATTTAAATGTTTGAATAAGCTGGAGAGTGATATGGTGAAGAAAAAAATGTAAGTGGTAAATGATTTATCATTTTCTAGGTAGCACATTTTTTTATAGTTCATTTCCTTCCCAATGTGAAATCTATAAAAAGAATCTTCAAGGAAGTTGTACGGGAGTGTGGGGTTTCATTAACATATTACAATTACCCTGCGGCCATTCCTTGCTGTTAATCACACCACCACAACAACTTCTAAAAATGTGAAAACAAAAGGGTAACTGTTATGAGCAGATTATTTTTTCCCCTCTCCACACAAAACCCAGGAGTTTAAGAAAACAGCCCAGGCTGTTCATCATAAGTAGGCTTTAATTTGTATCTACACCGTGTTCTTCTCACTTCTATAGCCTCAGAATTTGTGAGTGAACAACACTGTTTGGGCAGCCTATTGCCTAGTTGGAGATGTCAGAAGCAATTACTTTCGCAGATTTAAAATTTTATCCTAGAAACTCTCTTTTTAGCTTTCTCAGTGGACAGCACAAATGAGGCCATTTGTTAAGCATTTCATCATATCTTGTCAATTGCCCAGAGTTTGCATCTCACCTCAGATTATATCTCCCTTTGCATGTGAACAACAAGCGAAGGAGAGCCTTAACTAAATGAAGTTGCCTCTGCTTGGTATTTGAGTGGCTTTCTTGAAACCTGACTGCTTGCCTGAGGCAGGGAGGGCAAGGAGACAGGAGGTGGGACATGTGATGTTGAACAGTCTTTAAAACCTTCATAGTTCACACATAACTCCTTCAATGGGAAAGACTTCGGACATGTACTTGAGGTAACTTATGGCCAGCTTTTCATACAGGGAACTGCAATCATGTTTGTTTCATGCGTAGATGATAGCGGGTACTGTTTTCAGGTGTTTAGGTAATAGATTTGGAAGAATGGCTGACAAAGGAGAACTAGTCTCAACCATGTCTTCAACAGAAGCCATGTTATTAAGATTTTAATTTAGTTGTGAAGATTACTAAAAGGATTACTAAAAAGTTGGGAAAACTTTACTCATGCCATCTCATCCAATGACACTTTTTCATTCTGTACCTATCTAGAAAAGTCTCTGTGGCTGTTTCAGTTATACTGGTGGCACTGGTACTAGTCCAGCAGCAGCTAGTCTTCCATCTTTAGCCCTCCACATTCATTTCAAAGGGAATACCTAATAATCTCTATCAGGGCTAACAAGCTCATCATGTGTGAACTAATAAGTTAAAGTCGATGTTTTCCTTATAAATTGGAGCCATGTTTTGTAAGATAATTTTCAGTAATAATTCATAACAGTGCATCATACAGAAACAAAATTTTGCCTTGAAATGATTTTGTATTACAGGAATGGTACATATTTTAATATCTTTGAACAGCAGGATGGACAATGTGGCCTATTAAGATTTCTTCCAGTTTCTGTATTCAAAATTTCTACTTCTAGAAATAAGAATATTGCTTTTCTTATTTACCTATAGGACTGGAAAATTATAATTCATTAAAATCTTAAAGAATTTGGTTAGCACCCCATTTTTAGAATATATGTTTTCCTCCAATTATAGTACTATTTGTACATTTTCGTCTGACAGTAATATCACATGTTTAGATGTATTCATAAGGCCTCTTGTTCACACACTTTCCATGAGCAGAGATATTTTATAAGATATTTTTCTTTGCTAAGCTGTTTTATATGAACAATTTTCAGTCTTAGACTGAAAGGAAGGATTTGCAAGTTTGGTATTCTTTGAATAGTATTTAGTAACAGTGGATGTCTGAGCTTTTGATTTTTCTTGTTTTTGCTATTCCATTTTATGGCTGAGGGCCTAATCTTCATATTCCTGATTTAAACTGTAATAAGTTTTGTTTAAGTATGGCTAACAAATGGGTGATTAATTATTAACTAACAATCGCATTGCCTGAAAGCCTAGTACTTGGCACCCCAAGTATTGTTTTTTTGTTAATTTTATTCTTATCTGATAAATCTGACCCAATGTCATCATACTTAAGAAAGCACTGAAAGACCCGAAGCTAAAAGCGAGCCTATACTTGGACAAAAACATACTTATGCTAAAGCCATTTGTTTAAAAAACATTTGAACTTATGAGTTCAATCATAATAAACTGATGTCCTTCAGAAAGTCATTGAAGTTCTCCACAGTTACACAAACAGAGTAGATTCTGATTCTGCAATCAGATACATGTCTGCTTAAAGGAACATTGACTTTAAGCAGCATTCACAGGGTGTCAGGGGCCTTCTCAAATACTTGCCAGTGGTTTTACCAACCTTCTCCTCCAAATGCAAATTATGATATCATGTCCTCATTTGATAGTGTCCCCTAGCATTCATTCTATCCCTCCCCAAAATCTCTTTGTCCATCTTGCTTTAAAAGTGAAAACATTAATCTCATCACCTAAAATCTTGCTACCTGTTTCCTACAGAAATCCCATCTTTCTCTGTGGATCCGAGTATCCTTTTTTTCCCAGACTGCCCTTAATTTAGGACTGAAGAATCACTGCAGGCTGAGCATGGGGAGATGGCCTCTATCCAGACAAAAGGTGAAGGTGCCACCTGGCCCAGCAACATGTACACAGCCCAACTGAAGGTCATTTGTCCTTTTCCCCTAAATAACTTACAGATTAACCTCAAGCAATCTCTCTGGTTTTTTTTGAGTTAGCAGAAGTACTAGGAGTAAGAGTTAACATGGAAGAGGAAGAGGGGAAAAAAAAGGACTGACTGTTAGTACTGGGAGTAGGTGAGGCTGCGACTCAAGACAGGATAGCAGGGCAGACAGTGGGGAGCACATCCCAGTCTGCACATAAAGGGGAATGGCCTAGGGCCATGGCCAGAGAGGAAATGCTAGTGTTTATCTCCGTCTCATCCACCTAACCCCTTTCTGTAAAGGTTCCTTACACAGACCACATTGCTTCAGTTTCTCTGATCTGTGTTAGATTTGGTGGATCTCTTTGTTGCTTTTAGTTTATGGTGTCACATGAAGTAACACTTTAGGTATAAATGGGTAGAAGGAAAGGTTACACTCAGAACTGTTGTTCTTAAAAAGAAAAAATATTAGCAAAACAGGGGGCGAAGATTTCCATGTATGTACAAATTTATTTGCTAGCCAAAAGCAGAAACAGAATTTCTGCCCTAAGTTGTCATGCTAAATCTAGCCTTTTGCTTTTTCTGATGTTTCCTCTCATACCTAACATATAACAGAAGGAACCACCCATGGGTGGTTCACTGAGGCTGCTCTAAAGGCAGAAATTATTTATCATCAACCACCCTAAAAAATTAAAGTAATTCTTTTCTGTTCCCCCTATTAGATTTGCATATGCTGCAGAGCTAACCAACTTTGAGTGCAAAGAATAATAATAAATAATTCCCTTTACTTCAGGAAAACAACTTAATTTAATTTGACCAGCCACAGGAAAAAAAAAAATCCAAAAAACCCAAAGAAATAATCCCTTCAAGCAAAACATCAGTCTTCTGCCAAACTGCGTTTCCCAAAGTGTCACAGACTGAAAGCCAAAGTTAACACTGCCTTCTCAGTCATATAATGGCAAAACAGGGAGTCCAGGTTGCAAACAGGTCATCCAGAGTAAGGAGCAGCTTCTCATCTCACTAGCCCACACTGCTGCACAAAACCCATGCAATATTTAAATGACAAATGCAATATTTAAATGGCAAACCAGATAAGGCATCCCTCTTGTTATAACTACATTTTGACCTTTTCTGAATTGCATAATATTAGAGTAATTGTATAATCGGTCTCATCTCTTCTGTGCTCTCTCTTGAAAGAACCCAACCCTCCGCGATTCTCACCCTTTTGTAAAACCTCCTAAAAGCTCAAGTTCAGAAGTCCCCTTGAAGGCAAAAGCTATTTCAAACCACCCACCTATCAGCTTTATCTCCTTCTCTCACTCTCAATTAGTTCATGCCCTTATTTGATATAATACACCTTCCTCCCCTATGACAAATTTATGTCACTTAAATTGACTTTTTCTGAGTGCTATGAATACAACATGCAACAATTATGAAATATTTGAAAGATTTAGATCACTAAACCTTTAAAAATGCTTCCTGATTAGCAGATAACATGCTTCAGACTAACTTTCTGTTTCTATAGCTGCTCCATTTCCTTCAATATGTTTTAGTTACATTTTCTGACAAGTTATGATATAATGACTATCCATGTGTATCATGATTTGAACCAGTGGTTAATCAAGTTGTGTATAACAAAACGGCAGGTATTTTTGTTCGTTTCCTATAAGCCTATTTGCTTTGAATTCTATGCCTTTAATATTTGTGCTATAGCTTTGGCCATGGCTCTGTTATAATTATTTCAGACAGTTAGTTAGCCATTTGAGAGATAGGCTGTTACCAACAGGAATATTGTCAAGGATGCTTCTAAAGCGAATAACCAAACAGGACTTCTTAGGTGCTTTGATGTCCTTTGTTTTTCAAACATTTGCACTGACATATTTTCCTATATAATTATCACAATCACAAACAAGATCTGATCAAAGCATCCTGCTGCTTATGCAGGTTGAAACTTTTAACTTTTCATTTTTGATTTTAGAGATTTTATGCTTACCGTTTTGAAAGCATTTGGGGAAGCAGTAGTTGGCAGGTGTATATACCTTTGAGCGTCACTGATGATACAATCATTTTTTGTGGTTTTATGTGCAGACCAGGTACTGGACCTACCTTCCAGGTTAATGTTACTGCACTCTGGTGTAAATACCACAAAGCCAAAGCACTTCTATAATTTTTAGTCATTGTATTACGTTAAATCAATAAAAAGGAAAGCTGTATCACAGCTGAAGACAATGATAATTTCTTCTGCATTATTCCACACTAAAAGTAAATGTCATACTTGAAGGACATAGATCTACTGGCACGCAGAAATGAGAAAACATGATGCATAAAAGTGATGCCCAACCCGATGGCCAGATAGCCCATGAAGTCTGTTCCTGTACTGGGGAGGGCTGCACGCTGCAGTCTGTGACACACTTCCCAAGCACACATAGGGTCACCACTGCGCAGTGCACATGCAGTGCGCCTTACTGATTCCTGCTCCTGGTTGGCCCCAGCAAGGAGAGTAGTGGGAATCTGGGGTAGTCGTCAGAATATTTCACACCTGCCCTTGGCAGTCCTCTCTTTCCTGGATGTTTCTTATTTTTGCACAAGGCTGTGGTATGGATGATTGCTTTCCTGGTAGCAGCCGGGTCCAGGTCTACATCTTTCTCAGAAGCGTGCTTTCCTCCCATGCCCACGTCACAGTCCTGAGGCTAGATGTGAGTCCCTCACATGATGGAAGGACTGCAGGGTGCCCCCTCAGCAAAGGTGAAGGCTGTTGTGTTGTGCAGCAGCCTAGCTGCAGGCATAGAGGAGGGTGGGCTGATGAACTATCTTGACAGGCTTCAGATGCCTCACAGGCCATGAGTTAAACCGGTCTCCACAGGAGTTCATGAAGTAGTGTCTTCCTGCCAGTCTGCCTGTAGCTCTCACTCATCAGCTGGTTAACTACTTTATCTCTTTCCAGAACTAGCATAATCTGTGAAACCAGTCCTGCAACTATGTGAATGTGAACACAAACCCTTTGCTTAGGCTGTGCTCCAATAGTGCCAACAGGACAGTGTTCTTATCAGGTGGCCTATCCACGTCAAACAATTTGTGTTATTGGCATTGCTACCGCTCTTCCCGTTATCACAACTGTTTCACTACTTTCTCCACTCTTCAACTAGTTGCCCTTCATTGGTCTTCATCTAAGCTTCCCATATTTCTTCTTGCTTTTAATGCCTTTCATAATCAACACAGAAGGAGCAACAAATTTGTCATTTATTTTTGTGCCCATGTACATTATTACCCTCCCATCCTATTAAGTGCATTCTTTGTATGAAATTTAATTTAGCTGCTGCAGCTGTACTCATTCTTACTGCTTAAAATAAATATGTTAAGAAGTGGAGAAAATGGTCAGGTATTCAAGGAAAGTGCTTGCACTTATGCTTGTTGCTGATGTTTGCAGTGCTCTTTAAGAGGCCTGGGCTGTTGTAATATCCTTCTGCAGGATAAGATGACCTAAGAAACTATTTTGGTCTCCAATTTCTATAATGAAATGAACATCTCTGGTAACACTGAGATGGAACTTCAAGTTCCCATTACATTTTCCAAAAGGAATAGGAGATAACCTGAGTGTCTTAAGCTATGTTACAGTCACAGCACCAGGACTGGAGATGAGCCAGCCCTGAGGTCTGTGTGGCAGCTGCCACTACCCAAGCAAGTTAACTGAACATTCTAGTGGGCTGATGTTTAAGAGAACAGGTTAAAAGAACAACTTTCATGGACTATTGAGACCATGGAGCTGCCATGGAACTATTGAGATGCTTTAAGTAAAGCACATACCTGAAAGATTACAAGCTCAAGGTTTCATGTTGAGTGCAAGTGGCGTGAGTATGGCTTACAGCAACATTGGTATGGAGCAGATATTTGGGATATAGGACCTTTATTAATTCTGTATTTGCACAGTTAAGGCCAAGGTTCTTTGGTATCATCAAGCAAACAAATAATTAAGAAGTAATATACTTTGATTTTTCCCTACAGAATTGCTGCATGATGCTGAACTTACTCTTAAGTGCATTCTTTAAAACAGTACTTGAAGAGTAAAGAGACTTTAAATTGGCAGGATATAGATTCCTGTCAATACCTCGTGAATAAAAGGCTTCATGAGCAAGTATAACATGGATGTAGCTTTCATATGCTTTTATTAGAGTTCCACCGTATGTGCTCACATTGGCTTTCTGATATCTACTCTTACCTCTTTCCACTTGGAAGCTTTGCTCTTACCTCTTACTCCTGTGCAAATTGCTACCCTTTCTACCTCTAACGATAGCAGAGAATATCTGGGACATGGCTAGACTGCTATGTCCTATGGCTTTCAGTGATCTGCCTGATGATGTGGGATAAAGTACAAGAAAAACCCCAAATAACATAGTAGTTGTGTGGACCTCTCTGCTTCTGTCTTGAACATAGACTATACAGTGTAAGACAATTTTCCTCCATTTTTCTTTTTATGTACAGGTTGAGCTGTGCTGGGAATTTGGCTCCACAGCATGTTTTCTTGCTTTGGGGTTGTAGCATCCTGTATACTTCAAGAGTTAAAATAAATTGTTGTTTTTCAGTGTTGGGGAAAAATGCAGATATAAAAATGTGGGGAAAGAAGTTATATGCTCTGGATAGACATCCAAATGATACATATAGGGAATGATTATATTTGAAGCTTAGGGTGACAAAGTGGAGAAAGATGTTTCACACTGCTCTGTTGTATGTGGGGCAATGTAATCCATCAACTACTTTGATAAGCTTCACCAGTTTTTTGGAGACTGCTGTGTGATGATCTCATGAGCTGAATCAATTTAGGCATTCCAAAAAAATGTCCTTTAAAATGCCCAAATGATGTATATGAAGAAATGATTGTTACGTTTGTGTCTAGAGATCAATGCATTTTTCTTCATTTGTGTTATGCTGTGACACTGCTGCAGCTTCTGGACTTGCATTTCAGTAGGACTTGCTGTTGACTTATTTTTAATTTGATCTTCATCAGCTCTGTGTTTCTACCCCCTTTCTTTTTGTCATTTTATTTACTTAAGTATCAGCACAGTTCCTCAATAAGAGGCTTGGAAAGAGAGAGCTCACATTGTCTGGCTTCAGTAACCATCAGCTGTATTACCACATGCACATCTATCAAGATTAGCTACTTTTCCAGTACATAAAATCCATTTATGTAACAAGAAAATCAAATAAACACCACTGTGTTTTCTTAAAATCTCTAGTGTCCATGTCTTTCTTTGGCCACATAAAAATGATTTCTGGGAATTTAACAGCATAAAGTTTAGCTGTTATGTTAAAGTCTCAAGTGAACTGAATAAAAAAATGGACCTGTCAATATCCTAGCTGAAAAGGGAAAATAGGTGAGGTTGCCTATAGTTTGAACAATGTGAATTTAAGTAAACACTTTGTTATTTCAATATCATTTTACATCTGATACATAGATGCTTGCCCATCTCTCTCACCAATGAAAACACATTAGTCTCCCCTGGTTGTCCTGGAGCAGAGGTGTAGAGCAGTCTCCCATTCGGGTCACAGCCACCCGCCGTTTATACATTCCTCCAAAGGGTGCTGGTCATCCAAGAGACCCTCAGGAGGCAAGCCATTGATCTATCACAGTCCAAAAGCATGAACTTAGCAGAGCATATAGCCAAATTCAGAGCAAAAGGCAAGCTTGGCTGCATGGGGTCTGGGAGCTGCGTCAGACCTGTGGCTGGAGACCGCACAGTTCACCTGGCTTGTGATGGACGTGGTGTCCAGCTCGCACCTCAGGAGCTGAGTCGAAGTGAGCGCAGAGGGGCCAGGGCCACGGCTGAGACTGCAGCCATCTCTGCAGGGGAGGTGTGGTAAAGTAATGGCATCTCCTTTTCAATGATGAGTTTTGGCTGGAGTGTCCTTCTTGCTCCCTTCTCTGAGACCTTGAACTGAGTAGGGTGACTGCGGGGCAAGGCACTACAGATACACCGGAGCCAGGCAGCCTGTTTCTTCCTCAGACCCTTACACCTGGCAAATATTGACAGAAGGGCTGTAAGATCTCACTAGTCACCCATACAGAGTGGCACCCTCCTTTCCTGTGCCCAGGATCCTGCCAGTTTGTGCTTCCAGCAGCACGGCTGATCGGGTTCCTGGAGTCCCTCATACCACAACAACCATCTCTGCCAGTGGCAATTTTTCTGTTCCTCACCAGTTTTCAGAGAAGGACAGCCCTAGGGAAGGTTGCAGCAGCTCCCCAAGAAATAAGAGAAGAGTGTTACTGCTTCTTCTGTTTTATTTACTTCGGGCATTTTCATACCCTGCATGAGAAAAGTTCCTAGTTAAGTATGAAGATGGACGTTTCAGTGACGAAAACTAGTGGCAAGACGGGATTTTAAGGCTAAAGAATACTGTGCAGGATTTATTATAGGGCGGTTTCTGATTAACTGTTCATCACTATTATGTCTGGATCACAGCATTGGCAGTTTTGTACAGTCAGCTGTTTGGACAGCATTCTCATTATCCAAAGGTAAAAGAAGTGAGGGGAAAAATTTCTTTTTTGCTCTGGCTGATTATGTTCCTTTATTGCATATAGATCCTGTCTAAAATGAACAAGGGTTTCTGAGTGGATTCCCTGTTAGCAGCAGCAGAAATGGACCAAATTTTTAACTATTTCCTTAGATTTATGGATATCTGGAGCTCAAGGAAACATAGTACGAATACATGGAATTTTTTGTGCTGGTCTTTTCATAATTTGATCCATAAATAAATAACATTTGATTCTCTAGTCCTCATTTCCCAATCCACCAGTATCCTTCATCTTCATTTCCCAGTGGAAGTCAATTACATTCACTTTGGCATGTTCTTTTTTGGGCTGGTATTTCTACATGGGAACCATGATATGTGAGTGTGTGTGGGAAGGGGAATGACAGTCACCAAAACTGGGAAATGCTCCTGGAGCCCATGGAGCAGACATAGGTTATGTCAATACCATGCCATGGGTCACAGTTTAAGGCATTTCCCAGAAAATAGTCCAAAATTATTCTATTCAGGTCAGCTCCAGTGCTGGGGAGGCATGAGAGGGGATTATCTGGTATTTTCAGGGCAGGCCCTCTACATGTTCCCTAACATGGATTTCCTTGAGAAAGCAAATGAACAAATATACACGTCTGTGAAAGGTGATCTGTGGGGCACACCTTAATTCAGAAGGTGTGTTTAAAGAGAAAGGTAGTTCCTTCTTCACTGAGCATTCACCAAGTGTGAGCAAGGCATGAATGTGTTGTGAGCACTATTTTAATGATTCTTTAGCCAATAACATTGATTTGAGGAAGAACCAGGGAGACAGGGTGTTTTAAGTTAGAGCCAAAGAACTCTGTGCTGTCATCCGTGAATGTAAATTTCTGCAATGTACTGTGTTTGGCTCTAGTTAGGGTTGTAAATCCTTCATTTTCACAAGCACTAAATTCACCTACAAATTTTAAAAAGTACGTCTTTTTTTCTGAGTGTTGTGTCACAGAGGAAAGTTGAAGACATGGCAAATGCTTGGGCTAAATGCCTCCTTTGGAGTAGCTGATTTAAGCGAAATATCTAAGGAATGTTAATCCTTTTAGTTTTAGTCATGTTTACAACTAGCCATTTTAAAGTGTTGTAATGTACAAATTCAGATATCACTAAGCATGTTATATCTGTGGAGGATGTAGAATGATTTGTCAGGATTTTACCCAGTATCCTCTTAAGCTCTCATCATTGCATGGTTTTGCCAGGCTTGCAATATTTCACAAATGCAGTAAGTTCCTTCAGAAAGGCTTGCAAACCACTGCTCACAGGTAGTGTAATCTGACACGATCCTTGTAGGCTTTTGTTTACTCTGCTCATCCACTAATAAATCCTCAGCAAGCTCTTGTTTACAGTTTGAGGAAAGCTGGTTTGTGAAGATAGCAGGGCCACACAATCCATGGTACTGTGGCCCGCCCCTTTTAACTGCAGTCTGGATCAATCCATGTCAAGCCTCTCTGAAGGATGGTGGACTGCAAAATATAGGAGTAAAAAGGCAATACCTGGACATTTAAGAAGTCAAGGATTTAAAGAAGCAACAAAAATCAATCAGACCTTGATCTAATGGGTCTGAAAACAGACACAGAGAAGCTTCAGGCACTTTGACTTGAAAGGTACATCGTATAGTGTAGCTGGGGTCTTTTACGTTTGGCAGGTGGAAAGCTTTTTTATGTTTCTAGAAAGCAATGTTCATTTGTGTTTCCAGGCTCATAGCCTCCCTTTGTATTGCTGCCTGGAAGGAGATACATGCTCCCTGGAAAAGAGGGATGAATAAACTCCTCATTTCTGGGCCTGCATTTATATGGGAACCCTAATGGCTGGAGTAGGTTTTCTTCAAGTAATTACTCTAATTTCAGCACTGTATTAGGACAGTGCCAGAATTTCTTAGAATCCTTTGGCTCTAGGAAAAAAAAAAAAGAAAATATGAAATCAGCTTAAAGTTGAGATTATTTGTCACTTCCTGGTGTCATCCAGGCTGTTAAATACCACGACAAGAATCCCTTCTTGGGATGTCCAATACTTTTGATCTTGGCACTGTTCCAAAATGGAAAATTCAGGAGCACCTGCAAAAACCAATAGATTTTGAGTTGCAATTTGTCTGGATTTTGTGTGAAAGGCTTTGGTAGGGTTGTGTTCAATCTGAAATGCTTTCCTCTTACTTTGCTGAAGTTAAAGTGCAGGTAGGAACATAATGTGTGGTGCTGCCTGGTTTAGATGGTCGCTTGAAGAAGCCACGTTATTTTGGGCTGGTATTGAAATATTCATGGCACTGTACTTCTTTCTATCTGTTTGCATTATTTCTCGCCATGTCTTAGATTGTCCATCTTGATTTAATATTTAGGTTAAACTGCTAAACAGAGGCTCATAATATGTGGATACACATATTTTTCTTGAAGACTTTTGTTTTCTTTTCAATTACAAATGAAATCCACTGAGTAGTATTTATCGCACCTAGACTTTTGCCATGTAGACACCCCAAATGTGTTGAAATCTGTGGAGAGAAATAGATATTCCCAGAAGGCAATTCACTTGGCCTGTGCAGATGCTTACTTTGGGAGGTGATTCATGCTTTAAAAGTTCCTATTTTTTTCAATGGATTGTAAAAGACTCTATATGACTAACTCAGACCAGTACTTCATACTTCTAAGTCATAGATGTCTAAAGTCCTATCAATCCTACCTTAACACTCCTCTATGTGCATAGAAAACAGCACAGGACTGGAGTGAAGGGTTGGAAATAAGGGTTTTGTTAGTTTCAATATTATTTTGCTGAATTTGAATAAGTTTTTCCATGTGTTTATTAAGGATAATATAGTAATAATTAGGCAAGAGCACTGTGTGTTAGGTCCTCTGCAGGTACAAAGGGCGTAGCTCTTAGTAATAGAAATTTTCTTTTGCAGAATTGTAGACAAGACATAAATGTAATTGTATATAACATGTCTATTAAAATCCCATATATAAAAAGACAGAGCACAGGCAAAACCACATACATTCAGGTGTGGCCTAGATAAACCCCAAGAGTAGTGGTTTGAAAATTGAAAAGTCAATAGTGGAATCAAAATTTTCTTCAATGGTGATGTTTACAATTATTTTTGTGTTCAGATCAGCTTAAAGGGAAGCTGGATTCAGGTCTGAAGTCCTTCTCTAGGTGATCTCTGAAGTAATCAGTGATTTTTTTCCCTAAGTTCAGTCCACTGTCTCTTGTGCATACAAACTCTCCAGTAACTTCCCGCAAAATTTCAGAGGTCAATGAGAGGTGAAGTAACTTTATGAATTGCAGTCTGGCACTTTATATTTCCAGACTGATTTTACTGGCATAACACTACAAAATCATGCAAGTCCCCCTTGCTTACCCATAAAGTGTCAGCCAGAGAAGGTGACTGATATTTTGCCAGTATAAATGCAATTATTCACTTAGTTTTTAATATATCAGTAAGAATTAACAAGCAGGATACCCTCGTGTTCATTGGGAACCCTTCTTCTAAGCTATTCTTCAAGAGGATAAATGTGTGCAGCCTGCCTTTCAACCATGCCACAACTGCATTTATTATGTCTCAAGGAGGAGATGTTTGGCACTTAATTTGCAAAAAGCATTTTGTCTGAATTATGTCATGTTTATTACAACAGTATTATAACATTCTTCTTTAGTTTTGCAAGGCAGATTCACAGCATAATTTGATGGTGGAACTTCTGGCAGCAGCTCAGATTCAGTGTTTCTCCTCTTCCTGGCGTTTCTCACATCCCGGTGTTAAAAGACAGGTCACAAAAGTTGATCCATGGGGCATGCCTGCTTTTAGCAGGGAAATGGGATTCCTTCTTCACTGTGCATTCCGTAATTACCTAAATATGCACAAAACTTGAGTGTGCGTTGGGCTTAGTGGCTTGTTAGCAGGTTGTTGATATGTAACATGAATTGATGTGTGAGATTGGACTGTACTAATTGAACTGATTGCCTAATTAATTAGAACAGGAGTGAATTGTTTGTATTACCTGTATTTGGAATTCATAAAGTTGCTCCAGATATTTTGGATAGATAATTTTCAAGCTATGTGCTGTTTGTAGACTGTCAATTTTAACTACTCACTTTTCAGGGCTTGCAGATTAATCATGGGGTTCAATTTTTGCTCTTTAATCGAATGATTGAAGCCTTTTAACAAATGAATAATTTTTTCTGTATAACACGCTTTCAGTATGAAGTTTTTACAATTTGGGGGCATTTTTTAAAGAGATTATAATTTCACTATTTGTGCTTAATGCATATTGTAAGTACAAACCCTGTGTATTGAATTCAAGCCGTGTGCTAGATAAAGCGTTTTGTGGATCTTTTTCCATCATTCAGCTTTAATTAATATACCTACATCTTGATAATGATTGTGTATGTCAAAAATCCATTAGAGTTAAAGATCATCTACCATGCAAGAAATATGTTTGTGAAGCTCTTCTTTTTGTGTTACGGAGTATCTGGAAAATGGATACTAAGCCCTTAAACACTGACATGCAATAACCATACTCAATATGGCTCTGGAAAATGTGTCAGATGGAACAAGTAATTAGTAAGTGGCATGAACAAAGAGAAATCACTCCTAGTTAAGTAGAATATTGTAAATAATGGATTTTATTCAAACAAGCAAGGATCCGAATTACTATAAAGTAAATATCAATTATTCATTTAGTTTAATATTTTATTGCATCCCTCATAAACATTTACATTAGAACAGCAGTGAACGTACTCTAGAGATTCAGACTAAGCAAACAAGCTCCCCTCCTGCTTCCTAGGCTTACAGGCTGATTGTCCATCACCATGTAAGTTCAGGATGAAATGAGTTGAAAATTGTATTACTTGCCGAAACTCCAGGTAGTGCCAAGCTGCTCTATCATGCAGGGAGCCAATGGAGTATCTGAAACTATAATGCTTTACTTAGAGAGAGATGCCTGGTATAATAGTCTCATTTAGATAGTATGTTTGTCTAGTGGTAAAGCAGCATGAACTGAGTCAGATAAGCACCTGTATATGATAGTTTGGAAGAATCAGACTGAGAGACTACTGACTTACAAGAGTTTTGCTGTAAGAGAAAAGTGCCTGGCTGACAGTGCAGGACATTGACATCTTCTCCTCACTTAGGGCAAAAGGGGTCTAGAGTTAGATGAAGCCCTTGCACAGGGTCTCTTGTGGGTGGGTGAAATGTCCCTGGAAAGCTGCCAGGAAGGAAAGCTCCACCAACTTTTATACTTACTTTCCTACCCTTGCCTGAGCCCTAGTTTGAGAGGATTGACTCTGAGGATATGCAGGTGGTTGACTTTCTGTGGCTTCATGTTGCCAACATTTTCATTACTACATCTACATTGCAGATTGCATCTTAGACTAGAAATATGCAAGGCAGCTTAATATAACCTTGCTTAGTACTGGAAGGCACCTAGCCATGACAGAATGGACTTCCACAAAGCCTGATTTATTCTGCTTCCTATTTAAGGCTAGTTGGAGTATTTCTGAACAGTAATTCAATCAGCTGGCTGTGTAGATATACTGCCAACCAGGGTATTAAGTCATGGCTATTGTCATAGCCATGCTGTGCGATGCCTACATATATGCTGTAAGAAATGGACTTGGGCAATATATTTGTATCTCATGGGTCATTAAACAGGCATCACGTATCAACAAGCTTCCATCAGTATCAAGTAGGACTAGAATTTAGGTAATGCTGAATATCATACTCAACTTTACTTAAACTCTTCCTTGATTAATTTGGAGCACTTTTGTGGGGATGTAATTTCTTCTTTTAATACTGCCTTATTTAGCAAATTTTTTTCAAGTTTTCAGAATTCTAATTTCTGTTTTAATACATGTGATATAGTGCAAAATAAAAGTAAATTGAATCGGAGGAGCAGCTGCTTTGAGTGAAATCTTGGACCAAACATCCTGAGAATGAGAGCAAGCTTCTGGCAATCTTACAGAATGATATTATCATAAAGTGCTTATTCCAGAAGAAGTAGCTAAGTTATCTGGACAAGCTACTTGATGCCTCACTGTTTGACTTCTGTGACTGAGGGTCAGAGTTTCACATAGTGTTTGGGATCCTGAAGTTGCAGGAAAGTATTTTGGGAGGTTCTAACAGGTTTTGAAATGTGTATTTTCAAGCACCTAACTCTCATGGAAAAACTCAATCTGAAGATTCTTGAAAATGCCAAGGGTGGCTTCATAAGGTCTTCATGCCCTTTGGGTTGCTCTCCCATAAGCATACTCAGAGAGAGATTTAATTTTCCATCAGAATTATTGGTGCATATGGGAGCACAGCAAGCTTTAAAAAACCCCTTCACCCTGAGGACAAGTTGCATTGTTCAATGGAGCTCTAGATTGACACCAGCCAGATAGCCAAGAGATCTGGGCTGTGCACCTAAACCACTGCCTGCTTCTCTGGGTGAGAATGAGGGAGCCAACTAAGCCAACACTATGGCTAGAAGACACACAATTTGGGGTGTCTTCTCTTCCAGTCTTTTGGATTTATCTGATTAACTTATTGCATCTAATTCTGAAGATTTTGACATGTGAATTTTTCAGACCATAAGCTCCATGGCATGTGTAATGATCATGGCTACATGTTTAACTATTAT
Organism: Harpia harpyja; assembly: GCF_026419915.1. NCBI lineage: Eukaryota > Metazoa > Chordata > Aves > Accipitriformes > Accipitridae > Harpia > Harpia harpyja. The sequence continues at coordinate 66,118,336 of NC_068943.1, forward strand.
TACTTGGCAACGGTTTGTCATGACACAAAAAGTTCTCCATCATAGTCATAAGAAAAGCAACTCTATTCTGAGGAACCAGCTCTTTCACCGAATTCACAAAAGATCGGATGTCAACTGGACATACAAAAATTAAATTCACTGTACAAGCTCTTGTCTGAGATGTGTTTTTCCTCCTGAGATTAATTTTGTTATTATTCCATTTGAATGAGACAAAATGCCCTTTGTGTAGCACTTTATAATCCAGTTGTTTTAAAAGGCTCTCGTGGAACATTGCAGCGCTTGTATTTTATTGGAACAATGATATTTGAACAGCTGAAAATGGTGAAGATTTCATGGAAATAAAAGTGGTATTAAAATTCTGAATTTTTGAAAACTGGGGCAAGTGGGCACTGGCAGTTCCCTGTGGGTGGCTGAGGATGCAGAGATACACTTCCCAGGGATATTTTCTGTATTAAATCCTACCAAATGGTGAATAAGGAATAATGGGCTGTTTATTTTTTCAAGACAATACCAGGGTCACCAGAATGCCACACAGTAATTTGCATCAGCCAGCCAGGTCTAAGGAACTCTTCGTCATTGGAAACCTCACCTGCAGTTATTTTACTGTCTCCTGTAAACTTCCTCCAAAGCTAAAATCTATCCAAGAGGCAAGTGTCTTACCTCACAGGAGGTGCACTGACAGGTGTGTTACTACCCCTGCAGCACAATGAAGTGTGTTTTCTTCCCTTGAAGAAATGTTCCCTGGGTATAGCACTATGTTATGCTTGAAAAGGGGGAATGAAAGAGTCAGACAATCTGACTGTGATAGGGAGGAAGAAAAAGGAAAGAAAGGCACCTCACTTCAAAATGGGAGGTGGCAGGAAGATGGATGAACTGAGGAAGATGAATTTGGGAAGGGAAATGAGTTCTTTCAAGATGAGTGACCATGCTTTCCCTTTCATCTTGCTCACTGACTTCCTTAGGCTTGCGCTTCCCAAGTTCTGGTGACAGATGAAGCAGCCCATGCTTGCACTCCTGGCTGGAGGGGCAAGGAGGAGCGTTCAGCAGGGGGAAAGGCTGGAGCACAGCACCTTTGTGTCCCTGCAATGGCTAGCAAGGAGGTGAAGTCTCACTTTCACCAAAATTGGGTCACATCAGCCTTTGATCGGTAGTGGTTCTGCTGTAGATGCTAATGGCAGGTATAAGCGTGTTGATTAAAGGTGGTCTACAGCTTCTGCTGCTCCTTTTGTGCAGGGAGAGCTCTGCCATGACTGTGTCAAGCTGGAAGGGCAGAAGTGAGAGCATGGACATGGTGATCAGGACCTCGCTTCAGCAAGGTGCTGAGGCATGTATCTGAATCCAAGCATTCAGCAACGTGCTAATAGTGGACCCACTACTGAAGTATCCCTGAGAGTTGGGTCTGCCTTCCCAATTCTGTTTCTTTTTGGGTGAAAGTGGGAGAACAACCTTCTATTCTTTTTGATATTTGCTTAACATATACTTCAGATAGGGACCGTTCTTTCCTTTGTAGGGTTATTCAGTAAGTTTAGCTGTTTGTGAGGCAAGCTGAAATTCTTCCATGGTGAAAGGTCTTCTGCATGTGCCAAGTATTAATATTTTGAAAATATAAACTGTATTTTGTATAAAACAAGGCTCTTGTGCATAATTGTATTAATTTTGGCACTATGAGTTCAATGGTAAGCATGCCAACTCAGTATTCCTGGAATAATAAAAATATGTGATTTCTTAAGATTCTGTTTTCAGTATATATTTTGAGGGCCCCATCTTAAGCTAACAAGATGATGTAACCTGTTTTTGTCTCTTCCTCAGCAGATGTGCCTCAGGGCAAAGGTTGGTGTTCAAACAATGATTTTATTTTTTTAAAACAAAGTTGATTGTAACATGAACTGCTTAATCTTGAGAAGCTTTAACAGGATGTTTGGTAAATGTAAAAAATGTTAACTTACAACCAATGTCTGTGATATCCCAAAGAATCTCAGTCAAGAGCACATCCTTAGTAGATTTACAAGCTCTAGATTTGCTTAACTTAAATTAATTTTAAGATCAACTGAAGTTTAAAATTACTGAAACTGGCTAATGCTATTCTCTCTAAAGACTGTGTGCCACTGGCATTATGCTTTTAATGGTGAAACTCCTTTTACCTGGAGTGTAAGCACAAGAGAATGAGAAAAGGCCCTTCTGAGTAAAAGAAATAAAAGATTACCAGTCTTTTACTCCCACAAATAATCTTTTTTTTTTTTTTTTCTAGTTCATCTGGGAGGGGGTGATAGGTATGTTATCCTTAGTGCTGGTCCCAGAAAACAACTAGGAGCTGCAATGAGTGGCATCAGGTGTAATGGTGGAACTGTCACTAGTTTTGAGTGTTCTGCCCTCAATATGGTTGGTCTGGCTAAAGGGTTTCATCAGTGCCATCAGGCATCTTGATCCATTCTGATGTTTGTCATACTGTAATTCTACTAGCCACAATTTTTTTCCTCTTTCTCTGAAGAGTTTAAAGACTCTACACTCTTTACAGAGACATTATTAATTAATTTTTTTTTCTCAGAGAAAAAAGGATATGTGAAAGAAACTCAATTAAAATTTCAGGGTGTCAGAGATTTTTCTGATTTTTTTTTCAGTAAACCACTGGTGTGTATATATATAGTACAGTCCAAGATGGCATGGTTGTCAGGTTTTATCAAGAGTTCTTAGAACGACTCATATAACTCACTCAGCACATGCAGATAAACCCTTGATATCCCATTACAACAATGTGTAATCTCTTGTAAGCCCCTGAAACTACCCCATCAGTATGAGTGCACACATACATGCCCCCCCCCCCTCCACTGAAGCAGATGCGCTAGGAAAGTTTAGCTAACAGCCCTTCTTCCCCCATCCTGCCACTTGTACCTCTGAATCTGGTAATTTGCTAAACCTTATGAGAGCAGCTCAGAAGGTTTAGCACTTCTTTTCCCCTTCATGATAGTGGAATGCTACAAATCATATGTCCATAACATCAGGACAAAATATTCTCTCTCTTTTCCAACATCTTAACAGCTTTGCTTTCTCTAAGATTAGGGGGTGAAAGTGGCAACTATAATGCAACTGACATTTATGATAATGCCACATGCTGTCACTTAGAATTAGACGTACTATAGGATTAGTAGTAAATGTTGTAAAAATGCCAGAAGCTTCCAATGTATTGGGCCTGATTCCTTATTTTCTTATGCCAGTGTTAATTCATTGACTTCCTCTATATGCCCAGCATCCAGGGATTTGTAAAAGTCCCAAGGCAGTCTTAGGCAAGTATAGCTCATGTCACTGCCCACTAGTTCTTGTCAGAAGTGTGTCACTTTGATGACAAGCTCTGGTATCTCTTCAGGGTGATTTTTTTTGGGTCTGTTTTGTGTTTTTTTTTCTTTGTTGTCTGAAAACTGATTAAATCAGTTCTGAGTACTAGCAGGCTTTCTGCCATGCATGTGTCTACCAGAAAATAAAGTTATTCAGATGATCAGTCTCTTCAGCTGGAACTTCACATAGAAAGGCATTTATAAGCTCTCATGATGAAGCCTAAGCCTGAAAAAAATTCTCAGTGTTGTAAAGGATGTTATTTGAAGGTTATCAGAATTTTCTTCTTTTCCTCTCTATTTATTTCTCTATATATCTGTATATAACAAGTATAGTGTGAGTTCTGAAAGATACTGGGCATTAAGCTCTGACACTGTAGAAACCTATCATTCTGAAGAACTTGGACTGAGTCTGGAGGAATCACAGTTAGCACTGACCCAATCAATCTCTATTCTCTTTCTGATTTGGCTAAGTAAAGGCAACTTCTACCTTGTGTTTTCCGGCATCCCTTAGGGCTTTCCAGATTAGGTAAGATGCAGCAGTAGGGAAAACAGCACTTTTTTGTTTTCAGTAAGGACAACACAATCATAAGGCACAATGGGTAGCTCTTTAAATTATGTGTGGAGTGTGAAAAGTGATCTGGAAAACAGCAGCTTTTTATTTAACAATCTTTGTCCTTTGGTGTGATGTAAGGAAACTAATCTATTTCTTCTTGTGCATTGTGCATTGTCAACACTGTTTAATATGTTCCAATCAACTGCACCAATAATAAGGCACTGAAATTTGAGTTATACATGGGTAGCAGAAAGTATAATTTGAAGCCAATGGGGCTGCACAGGTGTAAATGAGGAGTTACCTTGGTCTGCAGCTCTCTTTGTTGAGGATGTTCAGTGAAATGAAGAAAGTTCAACTTCACTCTGAGAATCCAGGGTGGATTTGCAAAGCTTTGCAAATTGTTGGAAAAGCCATAATTAGACTGAATGCATTTGATATGGAATTGGGAAGATGTTAAAAAATTGTATTTTTGGAGAGCAGAACTGCAGTTTAATTATTGGGAGTATGCTGTAAAGGACTGGGATTTTTGGTCATAGTAAGGAAAGTAATTGACTGCAGATGGAGAGATCTGGACAATATACATATGTTGGCAGTAGCAGCTTTTAGATTCAGGGGTGCAGTGTTTGGGACTGTGCAGTGTGGTTATTCAAGTTTATAAGCACACTTTTATTAGCATGTAAATTTAAATGCCAAAGGCATAAGCCACACTGCTTTTAACCAAACCAAACAAAACTTTATTTGCCAAGATGATTTGAAAGAGGCTTTTAAAAACATTCTCCACTATAGCATGTGCTTTTCTTACTTTCTTGAAATATTTTTTTCTCAGAAAATAAAATTTCCTTCTCCTCTACTTTGCAGGCTTCTGTCTGTGCGCTGGGGTGGCTTAGTTCAAATCCTTCAGTCTCAACTGGTGGTATTTCTTGCAGGTCCTTATGTGTAAATGGATTTTGGTAAGCCAAAAGACCTCTTCCCTTCTTCTCCTCCCCTGTTCCCTTACTTCTTCCTCACATTTAGAATGGTATCTAGGGGGGAGAAACAAAGTGATTTCAGGCAGAATGTCTGTGTGAATTGGAAACTCCTTAACAGATATTTGTGCACTCTAGAAGTCATCAATTAGACCTCACTCCAGATTTCTAAATCCTCACTCAAAATGCAGGTTTACTTTTTTATTTGGAATATATAGGAGCTTGGTCTCTCTCACTGCTAGTGACTATGACAAAAGCATCAGAAATGAAAACAGGAATGAGAAAATGTCATCTTTGTACAGAGGAATGGAAGACAACTGGGTGTAATTATACTTGGTGCCTTGCTGGCAGTATTTAACAGTTTCATGAGTTATTCTCACATAAACTGGCTATCTTTTCTTCCTGCACGTTTCAGCTGAAAACATTTTACATATTCCCCTGTACTAATGGAAAAGACTGCACAAGGAGAGAAGCAGATTTTGGCTGATGCCTAGTGTTGAGTGAATAGAAAGTAAAAAATAAAAATATTGCACTCAACATCTGGATTGGCCTCAGCAGAGTTGAAAGGAGTCCAAAATGTTTCCAATCTTGTGTGCTGAGTAAAAATGACATGGAAGTCATCTTAGAAGTGAATACTCTAAGGGGAAAGTATTTTTTGGCATTCATATACCTTTATTTCTTCATCAGAATGTTACTTTGAAGTTGGGGGAGATAAGGAATTTTTAGAATTTTCCCTCATCTTATTCTGAATGCTTAATATTTCTAAAGACCATTATAGAAGGGAAATAAAATGCTAAAAAATATTAAAGTACTCTTAAAACAAATTATTCAAGAGACCTGCTATGAATTATCCATTGATACAAACATAAATGAATAGCTTTCTATCAGTTGTGTAAGCCATCTGAAACAGCTGGACCAGCTACAGAACATTAGATTTGCCATCAGGTACCTAATCTGACATGAAGTATATTGTCTTCCCTACATCCAGTTGTGTGCATGTCTTATTGTGCTGCCCTCATTCTCTGATGTTGTGTCAGCATTTGTTATGCTGCCACAGTGGAAAATAGGATGTCAAATAAACAAGGTAAGTTTCTCAAGGCAGGTGTTTTGTCTGTAAAATATTTGCCAAATCAAAGAATTACTGATGCAACGATGGACTTATTTTTTCAATACGCACCCTTTTCATCCGTAAGCAATAATTTGCAGAATCTAAATGCTCCCATCTGGAATTTGAGATCCATAAAGCTTGGGAGGCCTCTTGAAAGAGCACACTGTTAGGAAGGAGCTGTGCAAAGGCAACTGCTCCTACCTGTGTGTTGGTGTCTCGTTCTGATTGACTGGCAACACAAAAAATCAATATTTTTCTTTAATTGAGGTTCTCTTGGGGCAGGAATTGCGGAGACCTGATAACTTACTAAACTGTGTCTGGCCACCACCAGCAATGACAGCAATTAAACACAACCCACAGCCGGCAGTTAATCCCAATTTGTTCCCTTGCCTAGCCGTCTGTGAGTGAAAATTTGGTGAAACAGGTATGTTTGAGGATGAAGTATGTAAAGCATGTCAGCCTGACGCTTTTCCCACATTTTCCCAGCAGTAGCAATTACCAGCTTCAGTGATATTTGGGATTTCTGTGTGGAACAAACTTTGTATTCATATAAAACTTCACAGCTCCTAGGTTTCAGGACCATTGTACCGAAATGTCTGTGACTCAGAAGTACCTGAGAGTCCCAGGGAATATGATAATCTCTTTTCTGGGAGTAGGAGAAAGAGGAAAATGAGGTTGACTGAGGTCGAATAAAATGCTCAAGCAGCACATGAAGCCACAAATTCAGGTATTAATTTGGAGATTTTTGGGGAATCTGGAGACCATAATCAACACATACCCAACCTCACAAACCCAGTTAGATTTGGCACAGAAATCTAGCAGAGATCAGAATTTGACTGTCCTCCTCCTAGTCTGCTGCAATTGCTGAAACCTCACATCTTGCTTGTGTATTCCCATGGCCAGGACAGGTTGTTCCCTGACCTCTAATGGAGAGTGCCTCTATAGGCACGTAGCTATTGACCTGGCTTCAAATGTGGTTCACACAGGCCGTTTCTCCCTGGTGGGTACAGACAAAGCAAAGCTTGCTCTCTCCGTGGCTTCTATAGAACCTATAGGCTTCTATAGCAATTACATTACTACCACTGTGCAGCCTGATGAGAAGGGATGTCCATGGGGAATTTTCTCCATGCTGATTTCTGATGGGTCCCCTGCAGCCCCAGTTTAGCCAGTAATACCCTTGCAAAGTCTCATTATTGATTTCCCTCTCTCTGAAGGTTCTCAGAAGCAGTTATTAGCTTGGTGGTCTGCAAAGCATTAGTATAGTGAGGGTTAAACTTAAATATTAAATCTAATTCACGGTTTGATTTTTCAGTTTTGAGGAACCTTTTTCATTTTATTTCTCCAGCCAAAGTCTAATAATTATAATATTTTTTTATTTGAGTCTAGATACTGAAAAGAATAGGCTGAAGTTAAGACAGTATGATTGGTAGGAGGAAAATGGCAGTAAAAATTAACAGTATGTACTTTTTTAGATTTTTGTTCTTTAAAAGCATTTTTGGTGGAAATAGTCTGAAGGGGGAATGAACATGTATTTCCATATTTACAGTAGCACAGTTAACTTTTCAAAAATTTTTATGTGCATGTGTGTGTGTGTGTATAAATATATTTATATACCCACATTTACTACATACTGACTTGTGAACTTTTAATGGTATTGGTTCAGGCTACGTTGAAGTGTGTGCGGGTATGTGTATGTGTGCCCATACTGGGACATATTGAGAAACTAGGAATGTGTTAGCTGTTTTACTTGCCTGAAGCATGACTGACAGCACTGTTGTTTTTCTCACTGGTAGCAAGGTCAGTGGGCTGCATGACCAAATTAAATATACTTCATGGGAACTGCAACAGTTGACTTTGCAGTGAGCTGTGAGCAGAGTAGGGTTTGCCCAGAATATCCAGTGCCAAAATATCACCCTTTGTCACCAAGTGCTGCTGGCTGTGTCTTCCTCTTCTCCGGCCCTGAAAATGAAAAATAGTAAATACACAGTTAATTTGCTCTGCCTTTCACTTTCTTTCTGTGTATTAAGTAATAAATTGGCTGACTGTGACACAAAGCTGCAGAGCTTGGCTCCCACTGGAATTGCCTATTAGAACATGCACCTTGCTGTAACATGCAATGGGAACATCTTCAGTAGTGGTAAAGCTACCTCACTATATACATATATATATGTACATAGTGCAGTATCTGGTGTTATCAGGTGTCTTCTGTCCATTCACAAGTCTTCAGGAAGCTTGGCTGAATAATGCACTGAAATATCCACTGATTCTGATATGGTGCACTCAGTGATTTTTGGTAGAGGTCAGGTTTTAATTACAGGCATTGAGGACAGTGGAAGAAGCTTTTGGAGCTATGTTTGAAACATGCAAACTTTGTCTTGGGAAAAGAGCTAATTCAATAAGGGCCCAATGCAAACTCTCCTGAATTCAGTGGGAAGGATCCCACAGAGTTCAGTATGCTTTGGATCCCTGCCTAGTTGCAGTGTTTCTTAAATAGCTCCAAACTTACTACAGGGACTATTTACAATTCACAAATACTGTGATTAAGTTAGTTATCTAAGGCAGCTGGCAAAATTTTAAAGGGTGACCATACATATGGTTCTATTTATAAATAAGAAGTGATTTATTGAACTATATTACTTTTTTTTTTTAAGAATATCTACTTTATAAAACTCTGTAAAGAAAAAATGTCAAGATCAGTTGTCTTTTTTACTAAATGAACAGTGGAGAAGTTACTTACATCAGATTTTTAATGTTCTAAAGCATTTTAAAAGCAATTCTTTGGAATTCCCAAAGAAAGTGCACCTGAGAATTAAATGTAGTAAACAATGAGACTTAACTGCCTCTGTCGCACAGACATGTTGGACATTCATTTTCTAAAATGCCCTTTAGTAAAGAAGCTCTGATTGTAATAACTTCAAAAATGGGTTATAGCTTGAAGCCTTAGATGAGTATTTAAATGACCAATAAGGTGAAAGCATGATGAATGTTTTATTTTCTAGTCTGGAAACAGATCTTCAACAAAGACCTCTTCAATAATAGGCATAGGGCTGGCTACTACCAGTGGCTATAGAGTACAGCAGCAAATTTTGGGTCAAACATCTGGACAAAGCTTGCTGAAGTCTCTTCTTGCATGGATTTCCCTTCTCAGTTTAGTGGCAGGTGTGCCTCTTCCAGTTCTTTCATGTGTGCAAAGCTTGGATGCATGCTTTTGACAAGAGCTCAGTCATTTGCTTTCCAGAAGCAACTTCTCTGAATTTCCTCATCATGAGATCATTCAGCTAACAGCATCAGTGATTGCCATCAATCATTTCAGACACCTTCATCAGAAAGAATTGTCCATCGGTGTTGCTTGCATGAATTGATTTTCTTCTTCCTTTGGGCTTCTCCTTGTTAGGAGAGTTGTGAAGCTTAACATGTACTTGTGAAAAGCCTTAAGATTAATGGGTTAAAAGGGTTCTTTATGACAGCATAGACATAAAGTGTTCTTTCTACTAAACATTCTGTTGTCATGCTCCAGAAGTCTCTAGACCACTCTATATTAGGCAAATGAAGTGAATATAACATGCAGGTGCCTTGGGACAATCAGGTTTGCTTTTACATGGATAAGTATTTTTACACAATTTATTTAAAACTTGGAAGCCTTAAGCAATCAAACTTACAAAGATTTCATGAACTAATTGCAAATATTTTATTTCCACATACTTTGGGATGACAGGTATAATAGTCACATCTTAGTTTGGGTTACAGGACAATGCATTTTGAAACCAATTAATAATAGGTAGCACTGTGCAAGCTCTGCAGAGCACAGAGCCTGCTGAGCAAGCTGTCAAATATTTGCCATGGCACACAGAACCCTAGCATAGTCAAATGAAAAGGAAATATAGGCAGGCCCGTAAAACTAAATGGGAACTCGATGAATCACCACTTAAAAGCTTGGTCCCCACTGGCTGCAATAAATGGTTTATTTTTTTATTTTTTTTTCAAATTAAGCTTGTGCATGAATGAACATGAAACTCCATGCAGGTTGTGTACACATCCCTTAGTTGCACATGCAAATTGTCACTTGGACATGCATCAGTTTTGTTAGATCAGCAACATGGTTAAGCTTAGCAATGAGCTTGGAGATGAGACAAATTGGCATGGAAGTGTAGGGAAAGTTTCCACAGCTGCTGTACCACTCCTTTAAATAGGGAACATTGGTTTTGTGCACTTCTACTTTGGCACCTTTCACTAACTTTGCTTGTGCACAGAAATGCTTGATTAAAATAAGCTTATTGGGTGGGATTTATAAAGCTTGGTCTCAGCTGCCCTTGAGTGGCAATGTCTAACACATAATGAATAGTGCAGTTTTCAAATAATATCCAATTTGCCTGTCTGGTTAGGTGTATCACAAAATATGGAGGGCTTTCCCCCCCAAATACACATAAAAGCCTTGTTAAAAAAATAAAAGAGATTCCATGAAAATGTGGTTACCATGGTTATGAAAACAAATTGGGTTTTTGCAGGTGCAAACAGTCTATTAGTGACCTAACTGATCATTTGTTCATGCAGTTATTTCCACACAAATCTGTGGCAATTGCATGGAAAAAATTATGTTCAGTGTGGTGCCCACATCTTGGTGATTCTGATCTTGAGGCATCAGGAGAAGCCAAAAGTTCAGTAGGTTTCAGAAAAACCTTATACATTGTTATGGATAATGAGCTTATTCACAGTGACATTAACAAAAATGAAAGCACCTTTTTACAATGTCTGTGCAAGTCCTCCCACCCCGGGGGGGGGGTGCAGAATAAAACTATATCACTGTGATAGTGAAGGAGAAATTATTTTTGTGAGCCAGGTATCCCATGGCTGACCAGTAAAGGTTTATCCAGACCATCCTTGGTCCATTCTTAGAGAAGGAAATACAGGCTAAATGGTTTCAGGGCTCAGGACTCTTAGCTGTTGCATGTCTTGAGAGAAATTATTATAATTTGTGTCTAATTAAGCTGATGATGCTATTGTTTGATCTTTTAAAAGTAACACACTTTTCTTTCTTATTTTGTGATATGGATGCGTTTGAAACTGTTATTAGACAACCACCTTTATGAAACATCTTTCAGTGAATGTATCTTGTTAAGTAGGTATATTTTAATTTTTCAATGGCAAATCATTAGCATATGAAGTTGATATAAAGGAACTACTCTGACATTATCAGTTGTGCAAGTCTTGAATTCAAGTTGTGCATGTGATCCTCAATCAGAGAGAATTAACCAAGGTAAATATGGTTTTTACAAATGATCCATACGGCATCTCCAGTTAACTGTCTAGATGTGGAAAGACTAGGTTTCTTAAATTTTGATGAACAATTTTGAGTTTTAATTTAAGCATTTAGGCCAAATCCTACCCCATTACGTGCATGCCTAATCCCTGATACATGTCTGCGGGAGTTTAGGGCTTCACATTCTTGATGATATTGGCAGTAGGTCCCAATGAAAAGTTCACAAAAACCAGTGGAAACCTTACTGTTGGCTCTGCCTGGCTTAGTTCTGGTCTCTGATTGTGCAGATTCCTTGTGCACAACCGACAGCAAACTGGCAGTCTTTGTAGTGAAAATGGGAATAGGAAAGCTGATTTCTTTTTCCGTTTCTTTTTCTCATTTTTTCTATAATGCTGATGAGTTTATTGGCTGATTAGAACTAGAAACATCTTGTCTGCATTTTAACCTTTAATGATAGCATTGCAACAGTGTGGTCACGCTCCTGTCTACATACAAGACAGATTGACCACCAACCTCTTGGAAAATTGGATGACTGCTCGAGGTGAATTTGAAAGCCACAGAGAATGTGTTTAGCTGCATTTTATTCTTCTGCTTATTCCCACTGTAAAGTCAGCATCACAGGACTTGATAAGTCTCGGCAATTTCTCCTGTCTGAGCCCCTCATCTTCAGTTGTCAACACCCAGCCCATTCATCACTAAGGCTGTCAGAGCTGACGTCTGTATCTGAAGGAGGAAGGATGGTGCACGCGGAAGAATCTGGACAGGTTGTCTCCAAGCTCACCTTTAGGAATGTCAATTGTTTTTTATTCGTAGCATTTGGGCTTGCTCAGAGGTCAGCAGCGTTTCCAGCAGTGAGAAAATGCAGCCTGAATAAAAACCAGAAAGTTGAAGGAAGAAGGCTTGGCTATTTGTGCTACTGCTACAGACGGGCCCCCTTCAGTGTGCTATAGCAAGGCATGAAGCCACCTTCTACTTTGCATGCGTTCTTTTGTCTTGTTAACTGGAAGGAGCTGTAGGGGAAACGAGTTTTGGACTATCTTCTATGCTCAGCGGTGATGACAACAATTTCAATCTGCTGCTTAGAAGGTTAGTAGGTTTTTCTTCATATAAATAATTCTCACTGACTGGAAATCACTGATCACCGCTTCTCCTTGACATGTATAGGTGAACTTTCCACAGAGGATAACAGCACATAATTTCCTCTTACTTCTGAAGGATGATCAAGTGGAGGGGTGAGTGATCCTTCCTAAACAGGAATGATCACATGTACTAAAAAACAACAGGGCCTATAATAATTAACGTAGCCTTTCTATATACATAATTTCACTCTATTAGCTCCTGCAACAGGCTGACAGAGTTCAATGCTAGTGTCTTCCTGCTTCATATGCTGAAAGCAGGCTCTGTGACAAGTAAAGTCCTTCTGGGGCAAATGAGTCAGATGGTAATTTTTTTCCAAAGAGACAGTCTTGGCAGGTCTTTACCTGGTGCCTCAAGGCAGAAAGCTAGAAGAAGATTCTTAGCATTGTGAATGTACAGAGTGGGATCAATTTTTTTTTTAGCAAAAGGTACTCCCTGATGCCTTACAGTAAGGTTCTTTATTTCAGATTTCTTGGTTTTAGTGTACCTGGGTTCTCAAAAGAGCATTTTAAAAACACCAGTAACTAACACTAATTCCACAGTGAGTTCTGACTCTGGTAGGTGTCTGGTGCTCTCTCTAACTGGTCTTAGCACTCTGACAGGGAGAGCACACAGGTCTGCCTTTGGTTTGAATTGGAACTGAACTCTTGTATCCGTGAAAACATTTGACAAGTACAGCTGTCCTATTTGGGATTAGGAAACTGTTACGTGACAGCAGTAAAAAAATCATTCAGAGAGTCACTTTTTTCTGACGGTGTATGATTAGACTTCATAGAAGAATAAAAACAATAACTTGAACCTTAAAGTTACTCTATCCACTTTAGTGAAGAACTCATTCCTTAAATGTCCGTTCTGCCTAGCTGCCAAATAAAAATTCAAACAAACCGTGTAGGACTTGCTTATTATTTCCTTGGATCACACAGTTTTCTTGCTGGAAGGTATGATTTTATGGCAGCAAACCTTAAGCAAAAGCAAGAAGAAATTGGAGGAATCATGAGTTCAAAAACTGTTCTGACATCTCTGAAACATTTTGACATGATAGAAATGGTTTCTTTTCAAGTATTAATAGTGGAAGTTCAGGAAATTAAGGGCTAAATTAGTAAAGTAGCAAGACATGATGTTTGACTATCTAGGGACCAATAGTTAAGTCATATCCAAACAGAATTACCTCTGTATAGTAAAATAAACAGTGTCATTGCCATTTCCCTGGCCCTGTGTCCAGTTGGCATGGTCTGGCTGTACCCATATGATTAAATTTTGCTGGTTTCCAAAGGAGGAAAGAGTTAGATACGTCTAACTGCATACCTGGAATAGTTCCTGGGTTAGCTTCTGAATCATACATAGGAATTGATAGGGAGAGTTTTGGGTGATCTGGGCAAAAAGCATGCCAGAGACCATTCTCACCAGTAAGTTGAAGTCCCACATGAGAACAAGGGGTAGTGATTGTGGGACTTCTCCCAGCTGCTTATAGAATATTTTGCCTGCCTCTTCATCCTGGTTAGGTGGTCTGTAACAGAGTCCCACCATGATATCTGCCTTGTTGGCCTTCCCCCTGATTCTTACCCATAAACACTCAACCCTATCATCACCATCATTAAACGAGACAATCAAAACAGTCCCTAACATACAGGGCTATCCCGCCACCTCTCCTTCCTTGCCTATCCCTTCTGAAGAGTTTATAGCTACCCATTGCAGCACTCCAGTAGTGCGAGTCATCCCACCATGTTTCCGTGATGGCAACTATGCCATAGTTTTCCTGCTGCACAAGCTCCTCCTGTTTGTTGCCCATGCTGCGTGCATTGGTGCAGATGCACTTCAGCTGGGCTATTGATCCTGCCACCTTTTTAGGGGGAGAAACCCTAAATCCTACATGACCATTCTCAGGCGCTTCTGTGGTTTCTAACACGTCAATAACCCTTGCATCTTTGCTGCCGCATGGATCTCCATCCCCTGCCTCCACTGAGATGGCAGACCGAAGGACCTCCCTAGCACACTGTCCCTCAAACACTGGCGTACTGCCCCCAGGCTTATCTTTAGTGAGCTTGGTTTTATCCCTTTCCCCCTTCAAATCTAGTTTAAAGCTCTTTCAATGAGCCCTGCTAACTCCTGAACGAGAAGTATTGTTTAATATATTTAATTTCTCTCTCTTTTGTTAGCACAGCAGAGTCAGGGGGACGGCTGCTTTGTCTGACCTCCCCTCCATGGGAATAGTAACTATAATGGGTTTAATTAACTATGTGGTATTGACGTAATTAGTTATCCCAGTGATTATACTTCTTTAATAAAAGCACTTCATTTGGGATGCATTTCTCTTCTGTATATGCAGAGCCCTACACCTATATTTCATAACTGTCTAGACATCAGAACTGTGTGCATATTTTAGCATCAGCCCTTGAGAGAGAGGTTATTTTGCATGGCTTAAGATAATTGGGAAGAAATTATTTTGCCCCCTGGTTTCAGACTCACTCGCCTACTGAGAGAAAAGGAGTTGGGGGGAGGAAGAGCAGCTCAGTTTGGGGAAACCAAAATAGGGAGGGGGAAGGGCTGGATTTGGAAACCGCATGCTCAGGGACTGGCTCTTTCTAACTTTTGGAGCCCAGAGACAGTAACACTGGAGGGAACTGATAAAGTTTAACCTGTGGGCGAAGTAGATGCTGTATATCTGGTTTATTGATATGTATTTATGTACACAGAACTATTACTGTAGGTGTTTATGACATAAGCTTACATCCATTGTGTTATATTTACATACATCAAGCCTCGGTAACTCTGTTACTGTTATCACACAGCCAAATCAACATTAAGGAATGAATTTTAGTTTTCAATATGGTTTTGCTTTTTGTTGTTTTTTTTTGTTGTTGTTTTCCTGGGAAGGCACTGTTCATTGTGTTTCATCCCTCTGGCTAATCTTGAAGAGCAACGCTACAAGGAGGAGAGATTACCATATGAAAATGTCATTTTATATCATATGAATACCTTAAGAAAAATAAGAACAAAGGTAAAAGGTCTAAGGGAGGAGATTAACTTGCTGTTCATGGATCAATCTACCACAAAACACTATGAGTGAACTCCTTTAGCTTACCTCTCAGTTCATAGCTGGGGGGAGGGATTCCTATCTGATAAAATATACTAAGAGATTAATGTATTCTGCACACAGCCTACTTCATAGGTAGGAGGTGTTATTCCTGTTCCTGTTGCTGTGTTTCATCTAACATTTTAAAAGTTTTTTCCTCTCTCTCCCTATCTGCTCTTCTTCCTCTCTTTAGTTTGCAGAACTGTGCTGCAATCCCTTCAGTCTGTCTTTCCCTGTTGAGAGAAACAGACTGAAATCACTGCAGGCATTTGAATGCTTCATGCAGCACAGGAGTGAACTCTGTGGGTCATCGTAACAGCCAAATACATAAACAAGTTCCCAAGAAATGGGGAAAGCCAAGCAAATGGGGAAGAACTGGTTGTGAGACCTGCAAACATGGCTTGTTCTCTAATCACAAGGGATGCTCCACTGAAGCCCCCATCCCTCATTAAATCAATAAAATCATGTGTCTTTTATTTTAATCCTGTATTCCAGAAGCAAGGATAGAGGCTGAGGCTTTTCATTTCATTGTTTCTAACAAATCACTGAGATGATATTGACAAGCGTTGATTTCTCTACCTTAGTGTTTCAGAAAATGCCAGTATGGAGGCAGGTGCTGGGCATTCAGCCACTTTTTTTAGAAGCAAAAAAGGAGATCTGTGACAGCCTTGCTGCAAATACTGTAGCTTTCTGAGACATTTTGTTTGGTTTGATGTTGTGCTGCAATGACGAGAGAGGAAGGATCTGTTATGTACAGCTGCATGAATCTCTGGATTGAAGTTTTTACAGCCTTAGATCCTCTTTTATACAGTAAAGGGGAGATGAAAGCAAATAACTCACATGCCATGAAACAGGTACAATGGGATTCTGAAAGGCTTAGCATTCCTGGTAAGTATTTGATCGAAATTCAGACAAGGGAACTTTGCACTGTCATTTGGTGGAGTGACAAACATGGTAAAAATACCTCCAAAATCTTCGTTGTTTTGTCAGCTACAGCTTGATTGAATTAGCAAAGAATGAGTCACAGTTGAAAAAAGAGCCATTTTCTCCCCTGAAATTTATTAAAGTTTGGGTGGTAAAGAAGCACATGTTTATTTCCTAAATGAAATGCAGGCAGAATATGTATCAGGCCATGTAAACAGTAGTGCTACTTTCCTATGCAAGGCATGTTCAAAAATTATCTTTTACTGAAATCATAAAATGGCTCCAAATCTCAGTGTAAATGGGGTTTCTCTTCCCCACAGTTATTTATCCACTGTCAGATCTTGTATATCTTACATGAAAAAATGCTTGGGTGAAAATGGTGAATAATTGTAAATACAGGCTGGTTGTTTACCAAAGATTGTTCATCTTCAAGGAGAGTTCTTTTGTTCTGAAAAGTGTTCTGTGTGTATTTGTTTTCTGAAAGGTGCCACTAACACTGTCTCTGGTCAGTTTAGGTAGGGCCTAACCAATGTATGTGTTAGTCACAAAACTGATATAATGTGCTGTTACCTGTGGTAACTTCAAACACCCTGGTTAATGACCTAGTCTATTGTTTACTTAGTTTTCAAGAATGTTACCTGGTGATAGATTAGAAAAGCAAAAAACCTTCACTGAATGAATCTACTGACTCTTGCATAATGCTGGGCAATAATAATGATAGCAACAATTAGAAAAATAGCAGTAAAAGAAGAGCCCCTTAGAATAATGTGGATCATTCTCACCTTCAAATGACATATGCCACCACACAGCCTTTCACTTGATTGATGAGTAATCGTAGTTTGGAGTCAATAAGACCCCACTGAAAATCCTTGAAATGTTCTAGATGTACCATGATCAAGATTGGAGGCCTATTAGGCACTTAAATAAACAGAAGTAATATAAGACAGCATGGTGCTTGGCCCACAGATTAGCTTTAACTAGTAATTTTCCTCCAAGAAGTCATTAAAAAAAAAGCACTTGCAATACATCAGTTAAGTTAGAACCTAGCTCACGAGTCAAAGCTTAACTGGTTGTTGTAGCACTAATGTGTAAAACAAAAGTCCAGTTGTTTTACCAGTTGTAGAAGCAGGTATGTTCTATGTCTTTGTCCACATACAGTCTGTCATGAGAAGGAGGAACAACTGGCGTGGCTTAGAAGGAGCTAGTTTCATTACTGGCATTAGAGAGTTCTGCATGGTCACACAGGTAAATTACCCCAGAAGCTCTGCACACCACTGTGGCTCAATAGCCAGAGCTGGGTTTGGGACTTGTTCATCACCTGTACTCAGGTCTGCCCTATTGTAGTGTGTTTTTACCCACTAACATCTAAGTAAGCTTTTTCAGGTAGTCATATTCTTTACAGGAGGTCCTGCTGCCTACCAGTCACCACAGACAGCTTCCTCTACCTACAGCACCCTGGGCTGCATTAGTAGTGTTGCCAGCAAGTTGAGGGAGGTGATCCTTACCCTCTACTCAGCACTGGTGAGACATATCTGGGCTCCCCAGTACAAGAAAGATATGGACATACTGGAGAGAGTCCAGTGAAGGCTCACAAAGATGACTAAGGGACTGGAGCATCTGTCGTACGATAAGAGGCTGACAGAGCTGGGACTGTTCAGCCTCTTCTGTCAGGAGAAGAGAAGGCTGAAGGGGATCTTATCAATGTGTATAAATACCTGATGGGAAGAAATGAAGATGAGGGAGTGAGGCTCTTTTCAGTGATGCTCAGGACAAGAGGCAATGGGTGCAAATTAAAACATGGAATTTCATCTGAACACAGCAAAACACTTTTTTACTGTGAAGATTGTTAAACACAGGAACAGGTTGTCCAGAGAGGTTGTGGAGTCTCCATCTGTGGAGATACTCAAAATCCAACTGGACATGGTCCTGGGCAACCAGCTCTCAGTGACCCTGCTTGAGAAGCGGGGCTGGACTAGACAATCTCAGGAGGTCCCTTCCAACCTACCTATATGATTCTGTGATTCTGTTTGTATTGGAACAGCTGAATTACACATGAACATAGAATGTATAAAGACATAATGATGATGTCAACAAATCAGGATCCTGTCTATTGGGAGGAATAGCATGTTTGTAACATGTTCACCTATTGAGTTTTCAGAGCAGGACGTCACTTCAAGTGCTAAGCACAATTTTAAAATATATTCTTGAACTCCAGCAACTGCTATGCAATACTCTTAAGCAAACTAGACCAAAATGATACCATCAAGAGATATCTGTCTCTATTTTGCAGACCCTAACAGACTGCTAGATAACCCTTCAAACAGTCTCTAAATCAATACAATATGGTACTCAGGAATATTTGTTTCTTCTTGTGTTAAAGCCATTTAGTACAATATGCCTAGTGATAAGTCACTAACCATCTTCCTGTTCTGTTGGCTCCTTTCTGTGTATATTAACTAGGGCTGTCTGGAGGAGCTCTGGCTGAATAATCAGAGAATGTCAGTTTTATATAAATCCAACCACTTCACACAACTCAATCTTTTTTGCTGAAATTCCATTTTGAAGAAAAAGGGAAGAGTAAAGTTGTAACAGACTCAAACTGCCTTGTTTTTGACAGCATCAAAATGAAGACTGTAATTTCTTCACTTTGAAATACTTTATTTTAACATGTGCATTATATATATTATTAAAACAAAGTGAAGTTGTCAAATTGAACCAGTATTTATTTTATTTTCAGTTCTGATTTGTCTGAAATGTAAAGAATATTTAGATAATCCTGGTGAATAAATTTTCTAATTTCATTCAAAACAAATTCAAAATTCTCTAAGGATTGGAAATTCCCATCTCCAGAGAGCTCTCACAATGCTTCCTGTATGCATGAATCACATGCCCTGGCAAATCAGTTTAATAATACTTTTTTTCTGATGCTAAGCTACATGTTGGCTGTGGAAGATACAGAGGACTCCGATGCATTTCAGATTGTGCAAGATGTGAATATGAATAGTGTGAAAGATGCCACATAACAGGAAGAATGATACAAGTAACAAAAGACTGTGGGTACTGTTATGTAATCCAGTCCTAAAGCATAGCTGAAATAGGTATCTACTGTGCTAGGCTCTACCTATTGATAGTCATAGATTTAGCATGAGTCAACTATAATCTATATTCCATTAAAGATTATGGGAGGAAAATATTATAAAATATAACACTGCTTAAACAATGTAATTACAGGCTTCATTCATGCAACCCCTTTACTAGCATCACTATCAGTGATGTGAAAGTCAGCATTGCAGAAGGATAGAGGTGGGAAAACATATTATTGTCACCCTCATTCCTTTGTTGTTTTGGTTAAGAATCACAGGAACACATTCCATTCTGGAGAATCTCAAGAGCTGTTTTACAATTTAAATGGCATTTTCTCATCCAACCCATTTGAGCCTTGAATTTAGTCCACCATTTTTATTCACATTAGTGGCATAGAAATAAATCTGTATTTCTGTTTCCTCTCTTTAGCCCTGCAGAGCCAACGCAACTATTACTGAGAGACCTGAACATTTGCTGTTAAGCCTATGAAGAGAGTAATTAACATGGATTTATTTTGGCTTTTGGCTCTGCCAAGGAAGGCAATAGTCTTGCACAGGTGTAAGAGACCAAATTTGACTGCAAAGTCTTACAATGGACTATGAGGCAAGAGCCCCAAAAGACACACCTGACAGCTGGAACCAAGGCTAAGTTTGCAGAGCTGGGTGTTTAAAATTTTATATTTTTTTTGCATCAAGAGAGAATGAATGTGACTTGGAAGTTCAGAGGCTTTGATGACACAGCACCAGATTAGATATAGTTATCTAGTTAGAATGGCACTTGCAGATTTTGAATAACATACTTTAATTTGGGAAACTGAATTAGAATCACCTAAAATATGGCAAAAAAAGGCTGATCTTGTAGTGTGCTGCTGTGACCAGAAGTGCTGGAAACTTCAGGAGAAACCCTCTTCTTTTAAGTTTTCCAAACCAGCACTGGTACTTCAGTCAAATTTTTCCTGTATCTGCATTGTGGGTAAGAAGCAATAACAGGAGTCTTTTGATGTGCACTGCTTGGTACATGGAAATCCCCAGTTATGCATTTTAATAAAGGTAGCAAACTAATATCTAAAACAATGTTTTACAAATCAAACACTGTTTGGTGAGCTTTACAGAGTTTGTCAAATCTTGTCAAGAATGATTTGTCAAATAATTTAAGGCATAAAAACATACAAATAATCAAATAAATCATAGGAATATTACCCAATGAATTCTGCCTTTATGAATTAGTGTCATCCTGTTATGCATCAAAACAGCCAAGCTTCATGGACTATTGAGAGAGAGCTGAAGTGAGATGAGTTCGGTGGGAACACACAATGCTGATCTGCTCAGTCTAAGGGTGCCTCTCGATTGTGCACACTTTTAATAGATGAACAAGGATCCTATAACCAAGATAACCCCAGTCAAACGTAATGCAAAACTGTCTGGAGCCACCAAAATAGCAAAAAGAAAAGAAAATTCCAAATTAGCCTGGGAAATGAAGATACACACTTAGAGATGAAGTGAAAAGAAATTAACTTTGAAGACCTTTCTCCATATCAGCTTTGACTGCATGAACGTCTTCCAGCTACTTTTAATATGCTCTCAATGTTAAGTTCCACTGAAAAGCATTAGGAATGTAAAGCAGTAGAACTGTAGCTATCAGTTCAGATCTGTTATATTAAGCAGTAAAGGCATATCAACAAATATTCAGAGAACTCATAGATTCACAGGACTAAAGGACTGAGGAGATCATGAAAGTTTCTAGTCAGATCACAGGCCTCTCAAATGTGCCTCTTACTCCCTGTACTGAGCCTGTAAAACTCAGTGTTATCTTTCTCTGACTTGAGCAGTTAGCCAGAAATCCAGATTCTGTTGAGTTGTTTAAGTCAGTAGGAAAGAGAAATTGATGCTAAAATCCTATTTATTGTTTAAAAAATGTACAAAGGCTTCTTTTCTTCAGTACAACAAATATCAAATGGGGAGAGATGCTATCTTTCCTCAAAGCTCTGAGCTCTTTTCTAATCAGCACTTATCCCAACAGCTTTCTCTTGGCTTGGCTGTGGGCTGCGTTCCCAGTTTGTGTTCTGGCTTTGCTGCTCTCTTAGTCTGTTTTTTTTCTGCCTCAATTTCAAAGACACATACAAACTCATAGAAGACATTCAGCCACAGTTACACCAAACTATCTGAGAAAGGGTTAGCTAATTTGTTCTAATAATTTATCATTTTAGAGTTTGCATCTTCCAGAGAGAGAGATACATATTCCAGAAAGGTATCATGATTTGAAGACATCAGGAGATGGAGTCCTCTTCTTTGCTTGGCTGGGTGTTCATATGGTTAATCACTTTCACAATCAAATCTCTGTGCTTAATTCCTCACCTGAATTTTCTTGAGAACTGTTTTCAGCTTCTGATTTTTTTTTTCTTTATTACATTAAAGGCTTTCAGTAATTGGTGATTCCTTCTTATGAAAGTACTTATACACTGTGATTAATTAATCTCTTGGCATATTTTCTGATGAACTAAATAGAATGAGCTCTTTAACTCTTACTGTAAAGTATTTCCTTCAGTCCTCAGATCATTTCTGTGACTCTTCCTTGTACCTTTGCCAGTGCATCAACAATAAAATGTGAGCATCAGAAGTGAAAAATAAGCATTACTCCTATCAGTATCCTATATTGAGCTTAACTGCTCTGCTTTTCTGCATTACTCTTCTGGTTATACATACAACAGCTGAATTAACTGCTTTGCTGGAGCACTGGGATTCATGTGGAGTTGCTTATCCAGTGTAGGCTCTACAGTCTTTTGGAGGGTCTCTGCTTTCAGGGATGTCACCCCACTTCTAGAGTAATGAAGTTCTAAAGCTTGAATAGGTTGCGAGAAAAAAAACCCAGTCTGTTGGGATATTTAACTTAGGAGTGGTAACTGGTGTTGCAAATGAGCAAGTGCACAACTTTGTATTTGAGTTTATCAATACCTATTTGCAATGAGTTGATGTGCATTCAAACAGTTGTGGTCTGTGTTGTATGTAAAACTGGAAAGCTTAGATTTCCTACAGAAGGACTTGACACAAATACCCATGGTTTTGAGTAGTGGTCCAAGCAAAATCTTATTCCATTGCGAATCTTTGAAGAAACAATAGTGAATAATCAACCTGCTCATTCACCAACTAGAGAACTTCCTTGACCGTAGGTCATGACCTACCTTGCATTATTAATTGCAGTTAGATGAAGTGAAAAGGGGACACATCTTTCAGTACCACCAATGAAAATATATAGCACTACACAAAGAAGTGGCCAAAGGAAAATAGAAATTAGAAAACCGGTAGATTACTCCCTAGGGACCTCCTTTTTCTGTGGGTTGTTATAGCCAAAAAAGCTGGTTTGTTTCTTTTATATATATCTTAAGCATCTGGAAGAGCAAAGTCCTGTGCAAGAAGGTATGACCTAAATGTAAGCTAAAAAGTGGGGAGGGAAGGTGTGGTCCCAGGGTTTGCATCACAAACTCCATTGTGCTAAGTGGGAGAACCAAGTCCCTGGTTTTCACCTCTGGTCTGGAAATACAAGCCTACCAATTTGAATAATATCCTTTCCACCGAGTTCTTCCCCTTACTTATCTATATGAACTCTTAGTTAATTTGGTCTATGTGTCTGGACTGTCTTGTGTGAAATAGGACTGGATTAAAAAAAATAAATAAGGATTCAATGTCAAGATGGGATCATTTGGGTAGTTTCTATTTTGTCACATTCTTCCATATGTAATTCAGGATGTGCAACTGGTCCTCTCAGTAGAACTTCAAGCAAACTCCAGTATATTAATTTGAATAGGAAATCCTCATAAGGATTGCAGGTACTGTTCAGCTGTACTCATATTTTAACAGAAGTAATAATTCTGTCACTGATTGTGCAATGAAATACACGCAGGACCTATTTTTCACAGGGAGAGATAGGAGATATATATAAACCTAAGTGAAGGTAAAGCTATAAATGAAGCTAAGTATATGGCCCTTCGTCTGAAAGCTCCTTTATACACATTCTCAATCCCCTTTTTATTTCTGACAAAGCCTCTCTGAAATCCATGGCTTTGACAGAATTGAAGGGGACCAGTTTAGGCTTAGTTTGAGGTATGTATTTGGCCAGTCTTTTTTAAAAAAGTGGTGGTCCTTGATGTATTACCTTTTTGTAAAATGTACATTGGAAAACAAAAAGATTTACAATGAATTGAAGTGGAGGTTCATAAGATTTACAGACTCTATACACTGATTAGTATTTAAGCTTATTTAAAAGGGATTCCATGGGCTTTGCCAGGATCATATATTTTGAAAAATTCATATCGGAGTACTATTATTAATACCTTAGATTTTTTTTAAAGTACATAATAATTTAGAATTAAAATTAAAATTAGACTAAATTTCCACTCTGGTGTTCCCACAGGCAAGTTTATTTTGGCCCCAGCAATTTCAGAATCAGGGATGGAAAGGGTAGGATACATCAAGTTAGTTTCAAACATGGAATAGATAAAAAACCTCCCTGGATATACTTAGTATAGATGGGTGAAATTTTTTTGTCATATAATGTGGATATGGATGACATTTTCACATATTTTGCTAAATTCATAAAGCTACTTCAGCTGAAGATCTTATCAAGTTGTATAAATACCTGATTGAGGGGGAATGAAGAAGAGAGAGCCAGACTCTTTTCAGTGGTGCTCAGTGACAGGGCAGGCAACAGGCATAGACTGAAATACAGGAAATTCCATTTCAACATAAAAACTTTTTTACTGTGATGGTGGTCAAACACTGGAACAAACCCAGAGAGGCTGTGGATGTGCCATCCTTTGAGATATTCAAAATCCTGCTGGACACAGTCTTGGGCAACCTGTGCTTGTTGATCCTGCTCTGAGCAGGGTGTGTAGACTAGGTGATCTCCAGAGGTCCCTTCCCAGCTCAGTGACTCTGATTCTGAGAAACTACTCATGCTCGGAACCCCTGAAAAGGAGGCCTTTTGTTTAAAAACCTGTATTGGAATATGTTTGCTTCCTAAAGACACAGAAGAAAGGTAAGCCATGTTAGACTCCATACTAGGAATTAGTTTTCTTTATTATCCAACTAATGTTAGTCCAAGACAAAAAGCAAATTATTGATTCAAAGATTTTCCATTGGACATATGAAAATAGACTGGATTTTTAAGCTGATGTCAAGGTCTCAAACTGAGTTAGAGGTGGTCTGAGTCATCTCTTCTGGATCTTTGCTTATTAGGACACATCTAGTAAAAGATCTGTGACACCAGCAAAACTGACATTTTACATGCTGCTAAATTTAATTCACTCACAGCCACTAGAATGGATGGTTTACCTCATCTCCTTTTACATTTCAGTAAACTGAAGCAATGGTCTGCTGAAGCTAAAATCACATTGGTCCTAGAACATGAAAATGGACCCCGTTTCCTTTAATAGAATAGCAGATCACACTTCTTTTGTCAAGTTTTGCCAGTAAAGCCATTGTTCAGGCTGGGTACATGATTTCATTAAAATAATTTTAATAGATGGTTTTACAAGGAGGGCTACTGTTTTTGCAGAAAAAGGTAATAGAAAACGTACAGGAATGCTTCTTATAACATACCTTTAAACTATACAATGGCTTGGGAGAAAGGTAAAATAGAGCCTAATGCATCTTTCCAGATTACTGTATAATAAAATTAGCCCTGTCTGGCAGATACTCAAATAGAAATATTTGAAATGATTTCCAGACTGGTAAAATCATGCTATTCCCTAAAATGATATGGTATACTTAGGCAATTTTTAGGCAAAATGCTATCAAAGTTCAGGGATGATGGATATATTATTCCAACCTGCTGAGAAAATTTAAGCTATAGAAGTTCCAGTGAGATATATGTTGCAGAGATCTGTGATGCCACCCTAAGTTGATGTACAAAAGAATAATCCTTACACAAAATGACAAATGTCTGACAGGTGTACATAGAACAGGGAAATCTTATGAAAACAATATTACTATTAAGGAAAGTAAGTATTCCAAATGCCAACATTTTTTTTCTGCAAGTTCCTTACCTTTTGATTTTGGATGAGTGATTTATGTGTAATATTCTTCTTTAGGTCTGGACAATCATTTGAAACCAATCAAAATATACTAATATCTCTCTAGCCTAGAATTACTGCACAGGTATCATCAGATGGACCTGGCAATAGAAAAAATTGTGTATCTTTTTAATAATAATAATGTAATTTTTTTTATCTTAGAAAAAATGCAGGTATTTTTCATAGACATGATGTAAATACTTTTTAAAATTTATGGTATGCATGTTCAAGTTATTTTTATTTGAAGAACTTTCTTGCTGTGGCTCCCAGAGTAACTGAAGCTCATGCCTTCATTGCAACACATACTATGCATTCCTTTCTTGGAGGGTTAACAGTGAATGACACTATCTGTGACTCTCCAAAATATGTTCATTCCAAGAGAGTGGGCTTTCATAAGTGAATAGTTAGTTTGTGCCATGCTCAAAGGACAAATGTTTCATCATGCTTGCATGGTATTACAGGAGTGTGAGAAACATTGCTTGAGATCATGGGTCTTTGTGAAAAGAGTGATGCTGTGTTGGAATATCCAGATACAATGGTTCTGATTCTCTTCTCTATTCAAATAATAATTCTTTTTTCAGGAGCAGTACCAGCTGCCTTGCAGTGTGACTAAGACCCCAAGGGAAGACTTGCTGCAAAAAGCCTACAGTATAAGTAAGTGAAAGCAAATCGCTAGAGACAAATAGAGGAATCTAAAGAAGCAGTAAGGCAGGTCTGTACAACAGACAGTGGCTTCATCACACCGGTACCTAAACCATTGCCAAATCTTTCTGCAGACTGATTGGCAAGAGAGGTTACTAAGAAAGAATTTTAAATAGTTTAAAGAAATGTATTTGTTAACTAGAAACTTCTTCCAAACAGAAAGGAAAACATGAGAGAAAACATGAAGATGCTTATTTGAAATTTTAATGAATTTTATGTACATTTATGTACATTTATTATGTACATTGTAATGAATTTAATGTACATTTTAATGAATACCACTAGTGGTGGTATGGGAAGGAATGAAAGACAGGAATATGGGAATACTGTCTTTAGGAAATGTTATACTGTTTAAATTCCTATACTGCTTTCAGTATAGGAATACTGTCACACAATCTATCTATCATCTCACGTACTTGTTTTACCTGTGTGAGCAGATGTCTGCAGTGTAAAACTTGCCCTGGAGATGGTATGCAGCTAGAATCTGCAAAATTTAAATATACCCTGCAAATGAAAACCTAAGGGGTGGTCTGAGTGGTAGATGAAAATCCAAAGTGTAAGTATCTCATACAGACAAAATGGTGGTCCAGTATGCATGAAAGAAACTGCTTGAGTGAACTTGAGCCTTGGATTTCTGCTTGATCTAAAGAAGATAGACATATAGCAAAAAGACAGCTTTGTCAGTTGCCGATTCAGAGATAGTAACTGAATGAATGTTTGCTTAAGCAATTACCCAGGCTAGAGGTGGTAGCTAAGTTAATTTTTGTAGACAAGATTACCCAGAAATATGGTAGGTGTAGTAGGATGGCCATTTTTCAGTTTAACATTTTACTTTTGGAAAATGCTACCTTGTAATAAGTGCGAAGTTTTGTAGAGGAAATTAATCTTCAGTGTCAAGAATTTGTCACTGGTAAAGGTGGAAGGAATTTTGATTTACAGAAACAGAATTTCAGTTGACTGACCAGGATTTTGTTTGGAGAATCTGTCTGGCAAGAAATGTATTTCTTCTTCATTCTACTTCTGAGTGGAAGAAAATGGTGAACGTATCAATGAAGCAGAAATCCTGATTCTTATCTAGACTGGACTCTGTGAACCCACAAGAAGTTGTTTCTTGTGTTGAAAATGGCAGTCAATAGATGGAAAATAAGGAAGTGGTGGTGGTTGTTGGACCAGAAAGAGATTATTACAGATTTTAATGAGTGTGGTTTCTACTGAGTAGATTCTGTGTTGGGTGGCAGTGCTAGGAAGAGATGAGTGGATCGAAGACAATGTCACCTCTCTTGGACAAAATCAGCAGGACTCTGTGAGACCATAGAGATAATACCTCTGCTCCTTCCCCTTTGAGGACTGCTTTCAGCTCCTGAGCACTAAAAACTAAATATGGTTCCTAGGAATCATACTTGGGTGGGTGACCTTAGGTCTGTGTAAGGCTGTTACACAGAAACCTACACAAACCTCTAGTCTCAGCCAGCAAAGACAGTAACAGTTATTGGATACAAAGAGGGCAGGACCCTTTCATGCTGTGTTCTGCCTGGTCTTTGCTAACCAGGGTATGTGTAGGAGCTTTTCTTGAGGTCAGGCAGGTCGCTGGTGGCTCTGCTGAGCTTCAGAGCAGAGCTGGAACTGGGTGTCACCACTTCTCCCTTATTCATTTCTGTGCACAGAAGTAGGAATGGAATAAAAAGCGTTGATACTCAGAAGTACCATGGCTTTCTGAAATACACAGTTTTCTTGCATTGGTGGCTTTTTCCATTCTCCTTGAATATTATTTCATTTTAGCTCAGTCTTGGTGTTTTCATCATTTTATAAAGATGTATAGCAGATGTGATGGGAAAAGACATCTCATATCATATGCTCAGTAAATACTGGAGGAATCTTATATGCTCTCTGTTTTGTGTTCACCAGAAGCATGCAAATTTGTCCTAACTCAGCTCTTGCTAGCAATGTTCCTTACTGGAAATTATAATCATATGAGCTGCTCATGATACAATCATGGGAAAAACTTTTGTGTGTGAACCGGCTGAGTGTGCTCACAGGGGGAAGAATTCAGCCCAGCAATGCTATGCATTTAATAGCTTTATCCATTCAGCTTTATAGCTTGCCATTGGGTGCAGATGTTTTATGATTTGTAACAGTTTAATGTGTCCTGGTGGATTACCCTCCAAGTTTCTCTTCATCAAAGCACTTGCTCCAGGTAACTGGAATGTCAGATCTAAATGAAGTGCAATGTGAGAATGGGGATTGTCAGATTTTAAATGAAGCACGCAGTGGTGCTAAGTAAAGTTTTGAACATGGTATGACATTTCCATGGCCCATCTCACAGGATCGCTACACCTCTCCTTCTTTCAGTGTGCAAATTACTATAGTGAAAGAGGTAAAGCAGTCATGCACTATATTCCACTACAGCACACAGCCAAACTAAATAATATCTGAAAAGAGAGAGATAATGTTTCACTTGAATTCAAAGTCAGACAAAAGATGTAACAGACAGGGCATCACCATTTCATTCCCTGAAGGTGAGCAGGCCTCTTATGGGCGCACTGTTCACTAGCAGTGATGTGAGCCTTTGCCTCACTCCTCCTTTGCTCCTCCTCCTGTTATCCACATGTCCCTTGGGGCCAGGAATATCCCCAGCCCTGCTTCCCATCTCTTTCCAGAGGATTCTTCCATCTTGCTCTTCCAAACACGCAGCCTCTTCCTTCTCGTCTGTCCCCCACCCCCTCCATTGCTCATCCCAGTTTCTCTGGCTTAGGGCTGGCGAAACAGTTGAGCCCTCTGGAATGCTTTTGTTGCGATGCAGGGCTGAGGGGCCAGGGGATCCGTGCTGGTAGTCCCCAGGGTCTTCAAGTACCTTCTTTTTCTCCTTTTGCAGAAATTTACTGGAGCAATAAATCTAGTGCAATGATGGAGAAAAACTAAGGCAGGGGATCTCTGGAGAGAGGGAGAGGAAAAAAGAACAGTAGCAGTGCAGTAGCGATTGTGCTACTTTTGCCTGCCTCATGTCTTACTTGCATGTTTTTCTATAAAGCTTATCTACTATGAGAGGGGAAGGGAAAAAAAAATCCTTTCTGACAGTGGATGCATTGCCATGAAGGTCCCACATGGCAGCGAAGTCCAAATTTCTCAACATCTGGAGAGCCAGCATTACGTAGGTTATCTGATACCTAAAGAGTCACAAAGGTGGCACCTGGCACCGTAAATGATATCTTTTCCTGAGGCAGACAATGAGGCAAAGATAATCACAGTGCCAAAAAGACAATGCATGTCATGCTGAAACAGAAAGAGTACAAACCTCCAAGACCTCAGAGTGTCTCAGAGAAGAGACCTTCAGCTTTTTTTTTGACAGGTTTTACATGTTTGACTATTATTAACAGAACAAAAGGTTGCACATGGTTATTACTGAGGTGGCAACCTCCCCTGGTTCATGTTTTTTGTTTGTTGTTCTAGGACCATTGCGAAAGAGTCACTTGTTTTCTGTCTTTGCACATTTAGGCTGTGATGGCTGGGAAAAAAGTTTTCAGATTAAAAGGTAATATAGTGAGCCAGAAAACGTTCATTGACTTAAAAGGAAACAAAGTGCTTTTATTTTCAAAAATGAGGGGACTTTGGAGATCCTCAAAGTGTTAGTCTATAAATACCACTGAGCAAATAATTTGTACCCATAATATGCCTTGGTTTTCATTAACAGAATACCTGCCAGCAAAATTTCCCATCCTTCTGGCTGTTGTTGTCATTTGTGTTTCGTAGATGGTGAGAGAATCTTGGGATCCCAACTAACATTATTGTCCTGCTGGGCTAAGTACTTTTTGG
This sequence comes from Harpia harpyja, assembly GCF_026419915.1. NCBI lineage: Eukaryota > Metazoa > Chordata > Aves > Accipitriformes > Accipitridae > Harpia > Harpia harpyja. Next base: position 66,148,345 of record NC_068943.1, read on the forward strand.
GCATGTAATTCGTGGGCCTGCTGGCCTGAAATGACTCAAGCTGATCATATTTAAAGGTCTGTGACTTGTGTTGTGTTTTATTTGGGTCTGCCAACCGTGATTCTTCATATACACGGTATTGTTTCTGTTTTCTAGGTTGGATGAAGATAACTCACAACAGCGTTATTCCTGTAACTGCAGCAGGCAGCAAAATTAAGATCTGAGGGAATTTCAGTGTATAACCTCAAATTCTGCTTCCCTTGAGTATTTCATGCATGTTACATTGAAAGTGAAGAAGGAAGGACAAGGTGAATGTGACTTTATGTAAATCTGTTGAAAATGTGGCTTGAGTATTCACAAAAAGGCTTTTTATGCATTATTTATTCCTCCATAGTTAAATATATGATGCTCACTAACTATGGCTGGTAAACGTGCACCTGCAGAAAGGAGTCTGGTGAGAATATGATAAAGGTCTTGCTTGGCTAAAGCACAAATTACCACTAGACTTGGGTGCAGAAATTAATCTTGAGATGATGATGATTCACTTGGGGGAACTGTGATGGGTTTGTAATATGAGTTATAGCAATTTGTAGTTATTGCATAAATGCAAATATTTAGATGGAGTGTTCATGATTGCCACAACAGGAAAAAGCAATGTTAGAGAAAGGATTTTTTTCTTCTGACTTATGTATGTAACCCTTGTCCAAGACACTCTGTACATTCCATGGAGAGACACAGACACTTTCAGGAAGTGATTCATCTCGGGTTTAGGTGTCTAAAATAAGGCAGATGGAAGAGCCTATTTCTCTCCACAGAAGAACTTCTAGGCTGAATCGCATTGTAACAAGCAGGCCCAGTAGTAAAAACAGTATGACCACCTGCAAGCAAACACGGTTCATGTCTTAGCACCCTGCCACCAGTATAGTCAAACACAAAGTGATAGTGTCTGACTGTAGAACAAATTCTCTTTCAGCTGCAGCAGAAGTAGCTCATCTGATAAATCAGTCATAATCATGCTCAAATGTGTAGTCAAATTTATACAACACAGAACATAGTATTCCAGTCTGTCAGGAATTAACCCTCCCCATGCAAAAAATGTGAGTTTGCATCTGTGAAGTTTGTATTAAGTTAAGAACAATTTTGGCGTGGCTGTAAATTCAGATTTTCTTTTTTTTTCACTGTTGAGATTTAGGATTTGATTTTGCAGAGATGCAGAACATTTTCTGGACGCTCAGTTCCCTGACTACTTTGAAGGACACGATGCCTTGTGAGATCAAGGCCTTGCACCATGTAGAATGTCTTTATCTGAATTGCTGTGTTCCTTAGGTGTGTAAAATTTTGAAATGCCTCCTAAAACTATCACTTACCCTCCACTACTGCTTCCAGCTGCCAGACAGCAAAGAGTCAGGTGTCTAAGCTTGGCTGATTGGCCAGGCTCCATCTATAATTGATGGAGACAAGCACTTCTGAGGGGAGATTCATCTGGTCTATGGAGACTGTGAATCACACATTTCCTATCTCTTGCTCCTGGCTATTTGTTGGCACCCCTGACTCACTTCACGGCACCTTTTGGTTGCTGTTTGTGGCTGTGGCATTAATCAAATAGCTTAAATTGTTTGCGTTTAAAAAAAAAATAAAACTGCCCCCCCCCATACTACTGGTTAAAAGGGAAATCTATTCCCTGCCTGTACCTTTTGGGTTGAGGGTGTAGAATTTTAACAAAATCAAGTGTTTTTAAAACAGCAATGGCAATCTATCCAGGGAACTAATTTAAATAAAAAATGTGCTTTTGCTGTGTCTTGTGTGCTTTAGTCCCGGCATTAAAGAATAAATAAAAGGGCATAAGTTAAACAAAATTCCTTGCTTCGTAGTTCTTTTTCATAATTCTCTAGTTCTTCTCCTGCCTGGTTCAGCCCTTCTCAAGCCCTGCAGATCCTGGGGGAGGGAGTACGTACTAAATTCCTTTCAGCCTTGGTAAACATACTTTGCACAATCTAAAACAGGGTAGTGTTACACTGGTTTGCCGGACCCTTTCGAGTCCTGGAAGAAAAAAAGAGGATATTTGACATCTGCATTTTACTGGAGCAGCTACAAGCAGTGTTTGTTATGGAAGAGGGGGACAATGCTTGGGATTTTGAACTGAAAGGAACTGGCTTGAATTTCTCGGCCTCCTGTCTCCCTTCCCTCCTTGCCTGAAGGGCTGCTAAACCTGCACTCCTTCCCACCAGAGGAGAGCTGTTGGCTCACTCCCCCAGCCCAGTGCAGGGTGCTTCATGGCAGGCAGGCTACAAGAACGAAATTTTACTGCAGATGAGGGACAACCTTTATTTCACATTTTAAATGCAATTCTCTTGCAAAAGGGTCCAGCTTTTTTGCATTTTACTAGTACGTGGGTCATTTTGTTGCTGGTCTTAATTTCACAGCCCCTCCTTTCTCTAAGTCAATGCTGTTCCACACAGTTGCTTAGGATCTGCAATAGCAGTAGTAGTTATAATGAAAAACTCTATGTTTACATAAATACAGTGAGGATCATGGGTGCTGCTTGTGACTAGATGCTTCTGTGGACATCTGAGTCCCTGTAATTGTAATCTGGCTGTTTTACATCTGCTTTAGAGGGAATGGGATCTCCAACTAGCGTTAAATGCTTTTTAACACCGTCTTTGGGCCCTCTGGTCACTGACACAGGGAATTTATTTTTTTCTTTGTGCTTGGGATGTGTGAGAGCAGACCTTCTTGCCCCCCCCCCCAAATGCATTCATTATTAAAATTACCTGCCACAGTCTCCTCTCTCATACCCTTTTGCAAGCAGCTTGCTGCAAGCGTTTGATATTTGGGACTCAAGCTGTTGGTGACTGGCCACAGAAGTGGCTCTGTGTTCCTTAACTGGCCACATGTAACTCTAACAAACAGAAGAGGGGCTTTGAGAGTCCACTGAGGATTTGCTTTTCCCTGAGAGAGGTAGCAGATAAACAGGATTAGAGTATTTACACAGTCTTGAAATCTGGGTTGACTAGGTCTTGCCCAAGGCATCCTTCTTATTTAGCTGCAAGATTTGATTGACTGAGTGCAGTGTCAACATTTAGCTTTCTATCCTTACCTAACACAAGCTAATTGTCTGAATGCAGGCAGCTCCAAATGCAAAAGATGTGCTCAGGTTTTTCACCTGGTTCGCTACCTGGCTCAGCCCCAAGTTTCGGGAAATGCTGTCCTTATACAGCATCAAGCGGTATCAAGCAGTATCCCAGCTCTCCTGAAGTTCAAGCCTTAGTTTTGCTATTGATCTTGTCTTAATATAGGTGGGAATTGAATTCAAGAGTAGATTTGCCTGTGTAAAAGGTCTCATAAGGGCTTGGCTCGCCTGAGCAGTGAAACGGTTGCATTGAACTTCAGGGTGAGCGCAGTGCCTGCAGCTGAATTTGTGTGTGTGAAACTGCATGTTGGGGCTGGGGATGCTCAGGAAGCTTCCACCGGTGGCAGGTCTTTCTCTTACCTTGTCCCCAGCACACTGCTCGCTTTCCTTCCCCCCATCAGCAGATACTCCTTTCACTGGCACAGCCGCACACTCAACCAGGCATCCCAAATCATCTACTTAAAAAATAAACCCACCACCCTCTTTCCAGGAAAAATATACCCTTAAACCCCCAACCTTTCAAGGAAGATCCTTTCTCAGATACAGCTTAGAGTACAACCATACAAACAGCTGAGGTGGCACAAATGGAGGGGTTGTAGTTGTTTGTGGAAGGGGACCCATTGTGTAGCATGACAGTATCTTACACAGCATCTAAAAGTCACATGGAATTGTAGCCTAAGACTGTGATTTGATGATAAAAAATAATTAGTGGCAGTTCTGGCCTCAGCAGTTGATTTTGTCTCTCTGCTCCTATCTCTATTGTTTTATTGTTTGGTTTTTGGTTTGGGTTTGGTGGTTTTTTTTTAATTGGATCAGTTTCCCTATTTTGTTCACGGTGCAACCCTGCAAATGGCTGTGGTGATGGAAACAGGAACAAGCAGCTGGGAGCAGGGGGGAGGGACAGTTTAAGCCAGTGCTGCTTTTGAATGTTTGGTGTCATTGAGCACAGCCTCAGTGTTTCCCCGGATAAACAACAGAACGATACCTTCTCATCTAGTGACATTTCACAGGTTATCTTAATTCTAGTTAGATACACTTGTCTCTATATTTATTTTGGTCTCTATTGAAACTGTGCTATGAGCAAGTTAGAATAAAGGTATCACACTCAATTGTTTTATGCTATTACCACCAGCTCAAGGAGAACATAGTCTTAGCTTTTCTGGACAATTTCTTTGAGCTAATACCCAGAAAACTAGAACTGGGCTGCAAGGAAGCAAGCAAGACACTTAGCTTTGAATGACCTGTGTGGACTGCTCACTTGGAGAATAAGAATGAAAAAAATAAAGTACAGTTTATCACAAAAGATCTTTGCCTTACTGCAGCAGTAAAAGTGATATAGCAAAACATATTGATTCTCTGGGTGACTGATAAAGCTACAGCACTGAAAGGATTCCTCACAGTAAATCCGAGTTTAATTTTTCCATCCAAATGCCTTGAATAATGCAGCCTTTGTCTGCTGGTCACCTATCTGCAGCACTGTTTAAGATGATGATAGCCCTGTTTATCCAGAATAGGATCCCGAGTTGTCCTGCATCATCACAATTCCCAGTAGCTTCCTTGTGTGAAAAATGTTATATCACATCTACAGTGATTATCTGAGAGCTTGCCCATTGCACAACAATAGAAAGGCTCTCTTTTTTTTTTTTTTTTTTGGCTGTTATTCTCAGCCTGGTGGAACTACTGCTGAATTTTCATTAAACCAGCACACTTGTATGTGCACATGACACATACACATGCACTTTAGGCTGCCTGGCAATCTGAACTCATTGTATATTCATTATGTTTTCCTCGTGGCAGAGTCCTCTTAACCAAGACAACGATGAAATGCGTTACATCCGAAGGTTTCTCTCGCACGGGTACGTGTGCCTCTGTGCCTACGCGTAAGGATACGTGCACACATACAGAACGGAAAGCGTTAGGTGCTCTAAAGAGCTGTCTCCGTCTATCTCTGCTTGAACGGTATCATATCGCCCAGCCCTGCCTCCCCCCCCTCCGCTGGGCAGGATAATCATGTGGTGGAAACCTTGTGTCTGTGGGGGGAAGGGTTTAAAAGCATCATACTGGGGCTGGGCATTCTGCCAGGGGGAAGGGACAGAAGTGAAGTGCGCCTGGAGGTTTTCTTTTTTTAGACAGTGATTACTGAAGGGGAAAGAAGGCCAGTCATCATAGGAGTACAAAAAGACAAAAAAAAGTATTTACTGTGGGCTATGGGCAAATACTTAAGTCTCACTTTAAGCAAGAATTCGTCACCCGAGTTAAAAAAACGCACAAAATAGTCGTGCTTAAGAAGATAGTCTGGTCTCAACAGCTGTTTCAAAATTAGTGGTTAAAATGAATGATATCTCTATCATTTCCCTTTTTCTCTCCCAAACGTGCAAAGATGTATTCACACTCTTGTGTGTCCTTAAGGTCCTAAGGACTTGAAGAAAAGGAAGGTGCAGAGGGGATGTCTTTCAAAGTGAGTGATTTATTTTTACTTAAAACCTGAAAATTCAGTGTATGCAAGTCCCCTTTGAAAGATAAAATAACACAGTTATAGAAATAGCAGGTCAGTAACTCTCATTTGCCCTGAGCTCTCTACAGAGTCATTCAGCTTCTTGTTGCACTGAAATGTGGAATATTTATACAACTCAGAACCGCTGGCATCAGAGACAAAAGCCTCATGTCTTGTTGGCAAGGCAGGGTTGTGAAAAACCCTGATATCTGTTTTTTGGGGAGAAAAAATCCCCACCAGCCATGTGAAACCTGTCATTGTATTAGCGCTTGTGGACAATAGTATCTAGAAGATTGCACAGTCTTTTCTGCACCTAAAGAAAATCATAATTATAAGCTTTTAATTCACATTCGTTGTTAGATGACAGCATGTTTAGGAAGCTTATGTCCCTGTTAAGCTTCTGACTTTTGAAATTAAATTAGGCATGGCAGAGGGAAGGCTTGGGGGATGAGGGAATATTTTTTGGCAAGTGAATGCAAAACTGAAAAGCCAGATTTGCCAAGCATTTTTCCAGGGAGGTGTGCATGATTTGCATGTCTCCACTCAGCCTCATAACACATCCTCAGTGTGAAACTGATGGGGAGTGGTAGGGAAATGGCAGTGGTGGCTGAGAAATTAAGGGCAACAGGAAAAATATTCGGTTTTCCTTGATGCAAACTAACTGATGCTGGTGAATCAGTGGATTTGCTGTTGTCCCCACCCCCGAGGAAAGTCTTCTGTCCTCTTCTTTTTCTTTTTTAGTAAACGCTTAAAACTGAAACTGTGATCGTTGCATTAGCACTGGTTGGTGAACCTCAGAAGGAGGTATCAAAAATTTTTGAAGCTAATCCAAAAGCACAACAAAGCATTTTCGTTTAGAAATCAGGCTAAAAATCTTTCAAGATCAAATTCCCTTGTGAGATTTCTACTTTTACAAGTGCAGAAAGTATCATGAGACTGTTCTTGCATATCACATCATTGCAGTAATTCTCACTGCAGGAATTACAGTTATGTGTGAATATTAAAGTAAATAAATAGCCAAGCTAAAATGTTTTGAGTTCATTTCAGGTTATAGGCAATGGCTCTCTACTGTTGATGCGCTTTCTGAACTGTTTCCTTTGTCCTTAGGCTGACTTAACAAAACACTTTAAAACATACTCATGTGTAAGCATCTGATCTTCCCATCAGAGTCACTACTCTATTCACATATTTAAAGCCAAGCAGGTGTTAGAGAATTTTTTCTAGGTACACGATGCAGAGGAAGGTTTTCAAAAAAGAGTCAGAGCTGTCTACAGAGGAAGCGGGAGCCTCTGCCCCAGCTCACTCCATTTATTGAACATTAGAAAGTCCTACGTACTGCTCTGCCTAAAAATTCCGTCTGCCCAGTGAGGAAGGGGCCCAGTTTCTAACAAGACTGTGAAAATTTTGTGGAGATTTACCCTTAATTAGTAAGTTGTCCTTATATGGCAACCACCTGCTGGATGTAGGAGAAGAAGTATCAAATCCAACACTTGGGAAACAAGTCAGCGCCATCAGTGAAGCTCAAAAGTCTCATAAATTATTGCAGTAGAGTGCAATATTTTTTATGCTTTGGAAACGTGGGAAGTAATTGAAATTTTGACTTTTGGAGGAGAAGAGGACCTTGTCGTAGCCCCCTCTTGAAAGGCAGCAGTGTTCTTTTGTAGTGTTCAGCTTTATTCAGAGACCCCATACAACTTTTGGCATGGGTAGAAGCATACATAGAATCATGCACTGTTTTCTGGAAACCTCATAATGTCAGTGAAAATGCAGATAAATCAAAGATGGAGCATCATGAAGAGACAAGAAGAATTGGTTTATGACAGAAGATTAAAAGAATCAAATTTATCTAGCTTGTCCAACTTAAATCTCAAATCATGATGAATAAACACTTTAAGATTGTGAACAGCAAGGACAGACATATTATTTAGGGGTTTTCAGAGAGCTATCACTGGAAATATCAGGATGAAAGTAAGCACAGTGGAAAATACTGGCTGGGTATGAGTAGAAATGCCCTATGAAGGTAGAGAAGAACAGGTTCACAAAAGAAAAAGTAGCTCAAATAATTAAAAGTGAATTGGACAAAACATTGGAAAACTATCAAATCTCTATTTTAATACCTCATTCATCACTAGGATGATATCCCTTTTAGAGAAGAAAATTTCACTTAGGAGCGTGATAGTGGGCCATCTTTTTCTTTTTCACTGACTCTAATTTCTATTTTCTTTTCTGCCTCTGCTGTCTATTTCTTGCTGAGAGATGTGTATTGGTCTGATGCCTAAGATTCAGTTCATAATCAGTGATGTCTCAGCTGTTACTTTTTCCTCCCTTCCCACAGAGCGTTCAGAGGTGCCTATGGTATGTGATTTTTGTCAGTATTATTCTGCTTCATCCTGTCTGGTGTACCCAATAGGAATGCTCAGGACTGACGATGAGGCAGTTCCGTCAGTTAATAACATTATAAGATATTCATGCAGTCATAGAAGTTGAGGACCGAAGAGGTCTGTTTAATCACCTGTTCTGGCTGCTGCCATTGATTCTTACTCTGTTTCAGATCCTTATTCAGGAGGATTACATACTTTTGTCTAGGCTTTCTGAGATTAGCCTGTAATTTAACTACGTTTCATTGACAGGCATGCTATTTCTTTCCACTGGTCTTCTGTTTATCTACTCTACATTTTGTTGTACCCCATATCCTAAAATTAAAGAAACTTCAGGTTTTGCTGCTCCTTATCCTTCCTTCCTTATGCTTTTCTTAACCATACTACACACTCGTCATCTTAAATGATTCTCTTTAGCAGAGTCAAAAATATCTCTCAGAAAGTCCAGCTTCTGGGCTCCTCCAATATGTCAATATCATATTGATAGTAGTGGCATATAGATCTTATTGGTAATAAATAGTATATAGATCTGAACATAATGACTTGGGCCTGGGTCCAAAATTAGATGCTTTTAAACAGGTGAGGAATTGCCATGGTAAACTAGAGCTTTAAGGCTGATAATATAAACTGCACTTTTCCTCATCATCCTTAGGTATATCCTGGGAAAAAGGCACAAGTGAAAGCCTGCATAGTGTGAGCAAGGGAAATCTGTGCAGAAAATTAATTCCAGAAGTTATTTTCACTAGCTATACCAAGTGTGTACAAATGGATGTCTACTCCCTTTAGTGTCTCTGAGTTTTGCAGTTGCTGAGGTACTGTGGAGACACGGCAGTCTCTCAGGTGAGGGGAGGCAAAGCCCCGTGCGCCAGTCCAGCTCCCACCCAAAGCTGCCTTCTGGTTCGCACTGTTGTTAGCAGCTCAGTTATTCCTAGCATCTTAGAGGCTTGGATATTCCTATTGAGATGTCGATAAACTTCTCAGCCTTCTTCTACTGCACAAGAAATTTGAACCTGTTCAAACTCAAATACATCACAACTTCTCCTTCTTTCTACTATGGTTTTGTTGCTTTTTTTTTTTTTTTTTTACAAATTTTGCAAATCTCTCCATGCCTCATTGTTGACAGCTTCATTTCAAGATTGTGGCAAAAGTCACAGAATGTTCCATTACTTAGAGGTCATGGGTCTGCTGCCATTTTTGCATGTAAGGATGTCTTCCATCTTTCCAGGAGAGGAATAAAGATGGGAAGAGCTATGATCATCTGGTTCAGCCTCCTTTCCCCCAGCCCTGGAACTGAGGCTGTTTTGCTTTTCTCTAGTCTCACAAGACTTCTCCAACACCCATCTTTTACAGTCAAGCAGTTCAAGCAGTTGTTTTGCTGTTCTGATCACTACTGAAAACAAAACAGAGTTCCTCACTGACATAAAAATGTCCAATCTGAGATGTCAGTAGAAGCCATCAACCTATGCATGGAGTTTAAATTTTTCCTGTACTGGCACATTCTACTTCTATTGAACTAGATCCTCCATCATGTTTCCCAATCTCTTAATTTTATTAGTTCCTGTTTAATTTTTACCCAATCATTCTTTTTTCCTCAAAGAAGAAGAAATTTCACTATGAAATTCAAAATAAATGCATTTTACCTTTGTCCCAATTTCAGTGTGCTCTCACAGGTACCTATTTACTAGTGCAACACTTCCATTTCACTAGAAAAAAGGACCTTGCAGAAGCATCTGTTCCCTTGCCCTAGCTGTCTTTTACATACTACAGTGGAGACGTCCAAAGCAGCAGGACTTCAGGAAGGGCAGCCAAACTTCAGCTATGATCCTGGCAGCCACAGGCGAATACCGAATTGACTGCATGTGCAGTGAGAAAGGGTTGAACATGCTGGTTAGATGCGTTAGCTGTGTGCACACTTCTGTTTGTGTATGCAAAGGAGTCACAGAAAGAAAATAAATGACTTGTGTCCTTGTGAGGACACTGTCCTTGTGAGTGGCAAAGGTAAGTGGGACTACTGTTGGAAGATCACCTGTGGCTCATCTTGTAACTGTGGCAATGTGACTTCTATAACATACCTGTGGTTTGTTTGTAGCACAGGGAGCCACTACATGGTGTACAAGCTTGACTGAAGTACCGTTGTTTTCCCCCAGTCTCCTTAAGCTTAACCAAATTATGCAATTTGGTGTCCTTAGCGCATTTGGCACATGCAAGCCTCTTCCCAGCCCTCGAGTGGATCAAATCCTCATGTCTCCTTTCCCTATCCTTCCCTAAGAGGTGTGTTTGGCAGACCCTGTGGCAAAACTGAGCTGCACTGAGCCCTGTAGGACCTAGCTGGACAGAGAAATCTCATGGCACTGAGATCAGTGCAAAATCATGGATTTTTACAGGAGTCTTGTCCATATAAGAATGATAAAACAAACTTCACAATAATTCCCATGGTACCCTCAAGACGAACCTTTGCCTTATATCACCACTTACATCTGTGGAAAAGGCAAAGGCTCAAACATTTGGGATGGTAGCTGCTGTCACCAACTGGTGCAAATTCAGTAAGAATAGGTCAGGAGGCAAAATTTTAAACAAGAATGTGAAGGATGTCCTGGATATTGTTAACACAAAAATAAGACTTCTTCCTGTCTCTGCTTTATAGTCTCTTAAGAATGAGGACTAGTTTATTACTGAGGCAACTCTCATTCTGGAAATCAAAGAATATAACAGAAAAAGACCAAGTATGCCTTTGTCATTTCAGGAAAATACCTTTACTGTTTTCTGAGTACATATGGCAAGCAAATGCATATGATTTTTTTTGCTGGTATCTGAAATGTGGAAATCACAGCCTTTATGGCGGAAAGGTTTTTTTCATTACATAGTGTATGGCTGTATGGCTGGCCAATGACTATCTGCAGCTCATTGTACTTTATCCTGAAGCCAGCAACAGATCTCTTATACTGAAAGGCTGTTGCTGGTTTAGTTATTGGTTGTAACACATTTGAAACAAATGGTTTAACTACAATTTATCTGAGTCTATAATTATTCAAATTGCTCAAGGGGCTCTGTAGGTTCCATCTCAGCTGGAATTTTTCTTCCTATTTTTATTTTTATTTTTATTTCTTTTTCTTTTTCTTTTTCTTTTTTTTTTCCTTTTTTTTAAACATAAGGGAAAAATAACATGGAAAGTGTTAAACAAAATACACATTATTTTTAATTTCAGAACAATCTCATGCAATGGTTCAGCTGTCCCCATTAGTCTTTCCATGCCATACTACTGCAGCAGCCTCTGCTAGAGAAGGAGGTTTTTTTTTACTTTATGTTTCTCTCTTTGTTCTTTCCTTTCTCTCTTTTCTTTTTTCCTTGTTTTTTTTTTTTTCCTCTCCTCTTCCCCACCCACCCCCAGTCAATAATTGACCTACAGGAATCCACTCAAAGCTGAAGCTTGAGAAACTTGTGTGAATTTGGAAAGCTGACTGCATTTCCGTAAGTGTTAATGGTTTAATATTTATCATTTTCCTCTTATTTCTTCAGATTTTGACTTGGAATTTGGGAAACAAATAAACAGCTAGTCATAAAATTAAAACAAATACAAAACCCAAATCAACCACAGTTGGCTATTTGAAAGGGCAGTGTAACGAGTTTCTGTCTTCTTGGATGCCTATGTGCTGCTTGCATTCTTGTTACTCTTTTTCAATGGAATTCCTATACCTGTTGGAAGATTTATATGTCAACTGCTTTGGAAAGTTCAAAACCATTGCTTCATGATGTGAACAGGATCCTTTAGGTCTCTCATAATAACAACTTATTTTTCTAGCCTTCTTAATCAGAGTATGATTCTTTAGGTGCAGAGTAACAAAATGTGACATGCAGTAATGGACAGCTGTTAAGTAGCTCTGAAGCAAATACTGACTAGTCCAGAATTCATGGCAGATGATAAGTATCCTAGCCTCCTTGATGCAGGGATTGTATATTTGACTTGTATATTTCACTAGTGGCCATTTATAGTATGATATCTTGTAAACTGCCAGAAATACAAACTAGTACTATGATTTGTGGGAAAGCCTGGGGAGTTACTTAGTAATGTATGGCATTGCTTGGCCCACTACCTTCAGTGTTTCATCAGGTATCTAATCAGGAATGGTACCACTACAGTTGTCACTTTGCTGTTTGCATTCACACTCACTTAATTTCAGTCTCTTTCAATCACTGCTATGAGGGGGAGCTATCAGGGCTAGAATCAGGATTACGCAGTACTCAATCTTAAACTTGTTGTTTCAGAAGTCAAACTGTACAAAGTGTTAATATCTGACTGGCTTTCCTGTAAGAATATTGCCTGTGAAACCTATGCTGGAGTGCAAGTGAATGTAGAAAAAATGATCTGTTCAGTCTCATTTTGGACCTCAGGCATCATCTAACTTGTCAAATCAAAAGAAAAAGGAAGTTTGACTTTTCTATCCACTTGGAAGGAGGACATAACAGCTGCCATACTGATCCAGCCTGAGGTGCCCCTGTCCTATTGTCTGTTTTCTGACATAGACCCATAGGTGGAGGGATGCTGACAGGTTTACTTATGGGAAAACAGATTTCTGAAGTGATTAGAGGCATAGCTACTGGCTTGATATTGGAGCATTCTGGCTTAGGGCCTCTTTACCCTGCTTTCACACGGTGGTATGAAATGACCCCCCTCAGTCCCTCAGGCTTGTTTATAAACAAATCCAGGAAAATTATTTTGTTGTCAAAGTTTTTGGAAAACATAAAGTATTAGGAATGGAAAAGTTAGAATTGCCTGTCCTTTCCGTTTTTTTATTTCTGTCTGAAATAATATAGCTTTCAAAGCTAGGATTCAGTCATCACTGAAGCCTGATGTAGTCTGGTGGCTTAACTAACACATTACACTTGACATTTGCAGGGCACTGGGAACGCACTCTTTCGGTCATCATGTCCCTTCCGAGCGGTGCTGAGCTGAGCAGCTTCCACCTTAGAGGGAAAAGCATCATAACAGAATCAGCTGTGATCAATGAAGTGTAGCCTTTAGCTGTGTCTACACTATGTAGTGTTCCTGAAATAGTTATGTTTGTAAGGAGGGTAAAAATACATGTGGGGATATGTGGCAAACATAAACTAGAAACCTTCGCTGCACCCAGGTAGATGCAATTTGTTTTGTCTCTTGTTTCTGCATAATTATGACTAAGCGTTAAAATATCTGCTGCTTTGCCTTCTAAAACAGTTTCAGAAATTATTTTATGGCATTATTTTCAAGCTCGGACTCGTGCATCCTCCAAGTTGCTCTACCCAAGGGGTATACTGAGATAAATAAATCAAAACATCCAAGGTCTTTGTGTAAGCCTTGAAACCAGCTAAAGTTTAAAACAAAAAGGCTCCATAAATGGGTCCTCAGATATAAGGTCATTGTAGCTTAGCTATGAGTAGGATCAGAAAAATTTCCATTATCCATTTTAAGTGCATAGAAAGACACAGAGACTGATTTCAATTAAGTTTTATATACAGTGTGTTGTGTTCAAGACAGTTGCTTCCATTTACACTAGTACAAGCAAAAGGAAGGCTGGGACCATTTTCCCTATTCTGAATATTTTAAATCATTTAGTAGAACTAACATGTCTATATCTCTTATTATCACTTCACTGTGGTAGTATTTTATAAGCAGGAATGAAATTCTCTCGGCAATGTCCCTGCTGGAAAGACTCTTCCCATTTCACAGCCAGGGAGCTAAGGCATGTAGGTCAACAACCTAATCCAAAGCCCAATTTTTAGCACTCTTATGAAAGACACTTGAATTATTTCATTGTGAACTGAAGATAGGTTTGCTTACTTCTAAGCCAGAACACATTCTGTAATTTGTGTGTAAGGCAGCTATGCCCAAGCACAGCATTCAGGGATATGTGCAGAAAAGCCGTAGCCTTAAGTTTCAGTCTTGCAGAACTTTTTTGCATCCCTGTGACTCTTACAGCCTGTTCACAGTCTGGGGCACTGAAACCAGTAGCAGCATGGAGGTCAATGTCTAAAAACACCAGTAGGGCTAGCACAGAGCTGGTTTTGGGGCTGTGCCATCTGGAGAGAGACGTTGGTGGCTCCCACCTTCTGGCTCATTCTGAGAGCAGCGGGAGCTTCTGCTTTGTACAGATGCAATTTAATGATGATAGAAAATGGTAGCATATTGTTTCTGTAAGAGGCAGCCTCTCATGGATTCCACGGCGTTCTTACCAGCATGTTTAACCTCTAATCTGGGAAAGAAAAATACCATCTGGTACACACCATCCTTGAAAGGTTGCTGTCCCCTGCCTTGATGTGTACCTGGAGAGCTCATGTAAGTGCTGCACTGAGTTACCCATGCTGAATGAACCCTCCTGGGCCCCAGAAGAAGTGAAGCAACATTAGTGTGATGCACTATCTGAGTTAATATAGCTGACTTTGCAGCAGGGCTAATGAGCTGGTGCGCAATGCCATATTTGTCTGGCTATGCTGCTTCCAGTAGTGGAGCTGGCTTATTTAGAGCTCTCTTAGGTATCTCTGCCCAGAACTGCACGAGGCCATGTTGGCAGATCCATAAACTCTTAATGTTTAATGAAGAATATTTTGCTTCTTAATTTCATTTATCTCATCAGAGAAAATATCACACTTTCTGTCCTAAGGAACACATTCTTCCTTGTTTGCTTATTTATGCGGTGTTAATCCTATTTTCACTATTAAGGTGAGAAGGATTCTGGCACAAATGAGAACTTGCTGTTAAGCTCTGACAACCCTGACTCACGATACCTGTCAGACTTAACATATCACCTCTGTAATCTGCTCCTTACCTCTGTGTTGTCTCTGTAGCAGAGAGGACAGGAGGGGCTGTGTGTCCACTCTCGATTAAAATCTGTGGTCAACTGGCCTATTGATTTAAATCACCAACAGTTTCAGTACATGCCCCTAGGTAAATGGGACTGTGCTGCCAGAAACTGAGCTGCTCTGTTTCTGACCCAGGTGGGTTCACCCCTCCCTAGGCAACCTGCTGACCTGAGCTTGCTGGGATCATCAGACTGACGCCAGACACCGTGTGGAAACCTGGCTGGCCGAGCACACTGCAGCCCCAGGCTCGCGGGCACGCACCCACCCACCTCCTGAAAAGCTGGGAGGATGGGCATGGTCCACCACACCCAGCTTTTTCCTTACAGGCAGTCAAAAATTGCCAGTGCTGACTGTATTTCTAGTCATGAGGGAAGGAATTGGAACAGTTTTTCAGTGAGCAAATACCATGCCTTGGATTGACCTTGCTGGTGAAGACACTACCGCTGTGTGAACACACAGCTCGTTCTGCTACCTCTGTGAAAGAGATGAGGTGAGACTTACAAGTGAGACCTTATGAGTTACTGCCGAGCATGTGAATCACAACCCCAGGCCCATTGGTGGCATCTGTCTGCTGCAAAGAAGCAATTCCTCCTCATCCTGGTTCTGCAGTTCTTTAATAATAAAGTGTCCTCTCAGAGACAAAATGAAAACGTGAAATAGAAGTTTTAAAAATGAAGCTGCTTAAGTGGCTTTTGTGTGCATAGGGACAGAACTAACTGGCTGCTACTTTGGTCTGTTTGGAAATCTCTGTCCTATTACTGCTTTCATTCCTTCAGCAGGTTGCAAATAGAGCTGTTTTGGTTTAAAAAGATTCCTCATACACATGCTAAAATGTGCTTATTTCATTTTTTTGAAAGTGCCTGTAAAGTAGCTTGGAAATAATTGTTCCTGATGTTTAATTAGGTAGTGTTTGAAAAGCACTTTGAAAATGAAAAATGGAGTAGAAGTGCTAAATATTCTTGCCTAAGGTTGATTAATTATGGACAGTAAATCTTACATTAGCCCATGTGATAAATGTGAGTGAGTAGACTGCATAATCTGTTAAAGGAAACCCAAGCATATACATTTTTCCCTCTGCATATGGATCTGGGGCTGATAATCTGGAGGTTGGAGAATTGTGTCTGCTTTGTAGCTTCTCAACCCCTTTATTATTCAATGCTATTGAAGACTTCAGCAGAGAATTCAGAATCTGGCTTTTCAGAGCCAGCAGAGGGGCAATCCGGGCCATGGGAACCCACTGGGCTCCTTCAGAAGTTTCCGCTTTCAACTTCACAGGAAGTTGTTAGACAGAGAGGCTACATCTATATTAGTAAATCAAACATGTCCAGCTCTCTGCCACTGAAGTCACCTGGCACTGAACTGCCCTCATCCACACAATTAAACACTTCTACCCTGTGTGAGCGAGGTGGTTGGAGCCAGCACTCTGATGGGAAGAGTCCCTGGCCTGTGCTAGCTCAGGAAGTCTTCCTGGAGATTGCTTGGGTGAGTGCAAGTTGGCCAGGGTCAAAACCATTCTAGAAATTTAACAGTGGAGATGATCGAGACTCAGTGCCTAAGCCTGCCCAGCACTGTTTATTTTACTGGTACAGATGTAGCCTGAAGCGCTGCAGCTTCCACCTAGAGTGCTTACCTCTGCTGTCTTCAGGACACCTTCTACTGATGGAGGGGCACAAAGCTGCTTTTCTACAGGTCAGATCATGTCATATGATATATGTATCTTGCCGACCTCTCCGAACTGTGGCTGTTTTGGGGCAGCAATGGTGATATCTGGTCTTAAAGGGCTGATGAAACTAACCACCCAGCTTCACTTGCACTGCAGAATAGCTGATAGATTGCAGGACCACTTGGTGTCTTTGACAGGTTTTAAGTAGGGCTAATGTATAAAGAGCAAATGTTCTTATCACACCTAGACCAAATATGTGAGAGGTCTGTACTAGTTCTTGCAAATATGATAAGTGCCTTGAATAAACTGACAATCACTTACCTCAGATAAAAAGTCTGGAGAAGCCTGTAGAATGAAGGAAGAAAAGGAAGGAGGAGGCGAGTCCAGGGAAACTGCATGAGAGTCTGTGGAAAATACAGACAGCATCTGTGCCTCCCCCCCCCCCCCATATATGACAGTTTGCTTATACTCTGTAGTACTGTGATCTTCTAAGACTGGAGGAGTAAGTTTTCTTCTTGGAACAGGAGGATCAGATCAGTTGACATTGGCACATTGGAGTGAGCATGAAGGACTGATCTGAAATTGTTGCTTTAAGAGGGCATTACTTTGAGATATAGCAAAACCAATGACTAGTCATTAACATTGTTGACTTACAAAAATAGAGGCAGCATATATGAAAACATCATAACTGCAGAACCAGCAATGAGGTCTCTGCTGCAGAGTATAGCAGGAAAATTGGAATCATGGCATTTTGGTCTGAAAAGAAAATACAGAAGCCTTGCTTTTCCGATTCAGGTGACAGATCCTAAAATGTTAAATTCTGATCTGTTTGGAAAAGATTGTCACATGTCCCTGAAAATGACTCTTGACTACAGAGCTTCAAAGAGACAAAGTCTTTGGCAAAAGCTCTGGTTCTTTTAGCTTGGGTGAATAAGCTACAGTGAGAAAAGGTACTGAAGGTCAGATCTAGGCATAAGGAAGTTGAGGCAAAAAGTAGGGCCTCAGGCATAGCCAAATTTCCCTTTCTCTGCATCTATTCACCAGACGCGCAGCCTGGTGAAGAGAGCTCTGAGAGGGGTCTGTGAGCCTGAGTGTGGTACCTGGTCTGCAAATACAGGGGAAAGACTTAGATTGTGAAGGCACTGCTGGAAACGGGGAGCTGTTAGATTGGCTCACATGTCCTGCTGAAAAAGTGCATGCTTCCTTCTTCTTCTCTTACGCCTGTCCTCTCACATCACTTTCCCACAGCAAAACATTCCTGTTATTGCTTAGGCAGCAACATGATGCTTTTTGACAAGAAAATTCAGCAAGAAGGTTCTGCAGAGCTTTTCAAAACGTCTCCCAGAAGATGGTGAGCTGGTTTAGAAGGAGCTGATGAAATGGCAAGTCACTTGGTGGGTAAGAAGCTTGAATGCATGGTGGTCATTGAAAGGAAGCAGTGGGAAAGAGAGAAATATTGAGGAAAGAGAGGCAAGGACTGGGGAGAAAGCAGAGAGACCTGGAGGGCAGGATCTTTTTAACTTTGAAAAAGAAATTCCATACAATGTGCATCTTCCCTGGTTTTTTTGGACTCATAGAAACTTCTGAAATCTAGTTAACTAAAGGCATGTTATTTAGCACCCCACTTTTGATTGATCCTTCTCTCAAGAATGTGTGAATGAGATGCTGAGGTGTAAACAAGAACCATGAGACATACATCTATGGTGAGCTACACATACCCATTCTATTAGCATAATTCACTTGTGTCAGGTGCTTTATGCAGCATTTCATTTATTTTAGCAAGTTTCTCAGTTGCAAGAGCTTCAAAACACAAGATCAACGGAACTGAAATGTTTTCCTTATTTTTGCATCAGGAATTCTTGAAGATATAGTATGCGATGTTATCTGCTTCACAGTGCTGTGCAACTCGGTCACAAGCTATCACAAGTGACCTATAAACCAGATTTATTTGACACTAAATTCAAGCTGAAAACAACTTCCCAGAACCCTAGAAAAGGCAGTGAAACTCTATATCCTCGCTCCAAGGAGGCATGCACACACATTCAAATATGCATACTTTTACGCACAGATATCATCATGTATCATATTCTTGCTGACCATCTGTTTGCTTACTGTGAGCTCTGAGATGATTCAGTTGCTATGCCCTTGGGGAAAACACTGGGTAAGACCTGCATGTAAATGTGCAAGGACACATTTGGGGATACACTAACTGCTGTGTGCTGGGACCTGACATGCTATGCCTGGCTCCATCTATCCCATCAGCCCTCCTGGTTGGGCAGTCAAGATGGCTCAGAGATCCATCACCAAAGCTAGGGTGGTGGGACTACCTTATAGCAAGGAAGGGTGTGAAGCGTAGACAATACAAACTCTGACTGAGTTTAGGTTGTCTGCAGGAGCTGGCTGGGCTTCAGGAACACACAGAAAACATGTGGCTTTTGGTACAATTTAGCTCAGACAAAAGCAGATACAATTGCTCTATCTTTGTGGGACAATGCAGAGAATAAACTAGAAGCATACAAACAACAGGAGCTGTGACCACTTTTATTTAGGTGGGGATCACCAATGCAAAAAATGGAACACCCTTAAAAAGTGAGGGAGATACTGAATCCAAATTGCATAATAAATATAAGAACCCTGCCTTCACATATATCAATCTGGTGAAACCTGGCTGTCAGAATAGGAGCTTGATCTAAGGCAGGTTTACCTGTGCAAGAAGGAAGTTCTGTAATAAGTGCAATATTACATTAACAGTGCACCTCCACTTATTCACAAGTAGTACAGTTGTGCATTTCAGATAGGTCTGAAAAGATCTAGCAGCTGGAAGTCACGAAGTTTTCATTTCTATTTCCTCAAATCCACATTTTATGTAATGTTTTCTGTATCCTTCCCAATGCACAATGCATCTCTGTCAGCCTTTATAACTGAAAGTATATCACTGTCCCAAATAGCTACACTGCTTTTTGTATAATGGATTTTATTTCTGGCCTAATTTAGGAACTTTCAGAAATGTTGTCCTGAGTCAGGAGCTGAAACCCTCTACTCTTCAGAGGTGTTCTGTTAGGCTTTTCTTACCAAGCGTGTTAAAATCAGGGGTGCTTGTAAGAAACTTCCCTACTGTTCTCTGCCCTGCAAAGAGCTGGGACAGGCAGACCCCACAATTGTGTGCAGCCACATGCAGGATAGGGGCCTAGAGTTTTTTCTGTCAAGTCAATTCACAGTTGCAGGCAACTGAGAGTTGATATTTTGATTAGGGCTTTTCCTTATTTTTCTCCTTCCGAGTCAGCGATGAAGGAAGCTCTCAGATCTGCCCTTGTATTTTTGTCCCAATGAAGTAGAGCTTCCTATGGCATTTTCTTTGCTCCAGAACTATTCATCACTAGCACTGGGCTGATAACGTGATGACAGTTGTTGCCAAAACTTTCCTGTTCACCCTAAATCTTTTTTTCTTGGTATGAAAATAAAGGTACAAAACTCAGCAGAGAGAGAGCACTCAGTGGTATGAGAGCTCAAGGTGACTGGGATGAAGTAATTATCCAAGGACAAATCCTGGTGAGGGTGGGCAGCATTTTCCAGATTCCAGAGGGGAAGAGGAGAAGGGGAGTGTGAGGCTAAAGGGGGTGGGCTGGGTGGGATGCGCCTGCTGGGGGCTGGAGAGAGAGACAGTGCTCCTCTTTTAAAGGAAAATGAGCAGCCAGCAGAAACTAGATGCATCTCACCATGGGGTGAGGGTGGAGAACCCACCAACTGCTGAGACAGTCAATAGGCAGATTATTCATCACACATTGCTAGGAGATTAACTGAGCAAACGTTCTGACAAAACTGATTAAAGCCTTCATCCTGTACTGGGGAACAAAGAGACACCAAGTTATTACACCCCAGCCAAATGCCAGATGATGACTACATGTAGTGGAAACACAAAGTACGGAGTGATTTTTTTTTCTTCCCCCAAACTGGGATGACTCTCCCTCTCTTTATCTCTAGAGTCATCGCAAGTTACAGTTTGTAAATACAGCTACCTACTGAACACTTCAAAAGCCAGATTGCTGTGATGTAATAGATAAAGGACACCCCCTGCCCCCTTAGTTTCCTTCTCTTAAAATGTTATCCCAGAGTGTTATCATGTCTAGAGTCATCTCTCTTCTGAAGTGCATTCTTTCCTAGTGTTATCACCACTGTTTACAATTGCAGATACTTAAAATGAGCAAAATACTTGACTTCCCATAATAGTAAAATTCGGATGGTACTCCCTCAGCCACGGGTAAACTTTGAATGTGAGTGCTTCCAGTATCAATGTTTGCTCAGTTCCTAGCACTGGTAAAGGGGAAATGGACATGATTTTTTATGTGTGTTCACTAATTACCACAGTTTCTAGCCTTGCCACCTCCTAAAGCAAGAGAAGTGATATCAATAAAACTAAATCACTTAATTGCAGAGTTCTGATGACTGGGAAAGTCATGAAAAACAGGTTGAGAAAGGAATTCCTTTCCAGACAACTCTGATTGTTTTCTTTTGATAGTCAGAAATTTAATGGGTCATCGAAATGATCAGACTAAAACTGCAAAGTGTCTACTACCTCTAACAAGTGCCTGCTAATGAGTGTTTAACCTGAGGCACCGCGGAAGCCTAAGCACTGAGCTCAGCATAGATTTAGATATACCTGTGTGCTGTTCACTGTTTCTCAGGCATGAAAAATCTCCCTGTAAGTCATCCTGGTAATGTACAGACACTTTTGGAAAGGAAGGCCATCATCTGTCAGGACCCTAAGACGTAGAATTAGACAGCGCAGCCCCCTGGGGAGTGAGTAGCAGGAGCTGGGCGATGCCACTGCTGGCTCTTCCCTCTCTAAACCCCTGACTCTGAGGGTAAGGACATTACAACTAATTACGTCTTTGGACTGTGCTGACATGAATAAACCATTTGAGGTTAACTGTCATGCTTCTTAATGTCATAAAGCCTCCTTTTCACAGAATTAAAGCCTTATTACATAAAATTGTGTCAAATCATTCCCTTGTGCTGGGTTAGATCCTATAAACTGGTCTAAAAAAGTTGTTTTTTGGGAACAGTTGGGCTCACTCACTGTAGTAGTGTCCAAGTAATCTTTTACTATAAATGTGTTTTTCATGTGTCAGAAAATTGAATGTCAAATATGCAGTGGCTTTTGAAAACAAATGTCATCTAATGTAATAACAAAAATCTCTGAATGCTAGGGAGAACACTGGTACGGTTAGGAAGGCTCCAAGGCTGTTAACTAAACTATCATTTGCTACCTCATGGGGTTTTTTGCCTAATGATTTTTATTTGTTAACTTGCATTTACCTTAGCTGTGGTTCTCAGTACCATCTCTTTAATCTAAGCAAAGAGGCAGGAGCTAGCAAGTGAAGAAAAGATCTTTTCTATTTAACACTGTGAACCCTAGACACTGGGTTAAGAAATAGCCCACATACATATATTAGAAGCAGATCCGATCGATAGAAATATTAATAACAAAACCAGCAAAATACTATGTGCAAGAGAGTACAGTAGTACATATACTCTAATAATTTGTAAATATAATAGGAACTGTTATGTACGTGAACATTTTATGGATCTAGTTGATGTGTTGAGGTGGAGCAGTGAAAAATGAAGAAAGCTCTAGAGAATTGCAGATACCTTACATAATTTATAGTTGATTTTCCCCTAAGCTGTTAAATAGCTTTATCTAGCAACATGTTGCATGTACGTCAGCATTTCATAGCTAACATAAATCTGCAAAAGATGCTGCCAACTGGTTTTTTTGGGTTTTGTTTGGGTTTTTTTTGTTAAATAAGCACCTTCTTCATCACTCAAATGATTCTCACAATTTTGAGACCACCCCAATCATTAGATGATCTTTGAAAAGGCAAGCATCTACATCTGGATTGCTCTGGCAAGGCAAGGAGCTTTTTGAAATGAAGGAAACAGCTTCTCTTTTAAAAAACCTTTTATACCCTTGTAAAAGGCAATAAAATATATATCAAACATAGATGATACTGACTGCTCTTTACAGTTACTATTAAGATTTATGGTCCCTGAAGTTAAATATTGACTTTGGCATCACCTTGGTCAATATTTATCTCTCAGATCAATAAATCTTAATATTGACTGCAACTGAAGTCACCATGCTGCTCAGTGTTACCTCTGAATGATTTATATCAATGTATTTTCTGCTCCCCTCGATATATCTTTTACTTTCCTGTGTTCCTATTTGATGGAGTTGGAAGATCTTTTTGAATCAGGAAACTTTTTCTCTGCATAGAGTGCTGTCCTTCCCATCAGGTTGTTTTACTTCTTTCCTTCTTTATAAGTCCTACTGTAACTGCATGAACCATCTTAGCATGAAAAGATTTTCCAAGTGTCTAAGTAAATGTATAACTTCTGAGAGCATATTAGGCTGTATCATTTTTGTTATGATTTTACATACTGGAAGTTATAATCATCATAATAATCCTAATCAGTATTAATGCTTTCTCTTGTTAGCCTTAAATTTCTATATTAACATTTACTTTCCTGCCTCCCAATGTTTTCCTTCAACTATTAGAGTTATAATACAACTGAAAATTATAGTTTATTTAAAATTTCATTTTTTAGTCCCATTTGGCAAGTTTTTATTATCTTGATTTCCTCAACACAATTCAGTTCATGAAGAAGTTAGAGACATGATCACAACTAGCTTTTCTTATATATAATTTTCCTAATACCACTGGAATTTTTGTGTCACTAGGGCCTTTGAGGCTAATTGAACAAAGCTTCTTTACTGAGTCCAATTAAAAGTGAAGTTCCTAGTGAACTCTTCTGAACGTGATATATAGACACTCGTTAAGGTAAAAATGGGTTGCTGGCTACCTTCCTTGTATTATCCTAACCCAAACCTTTAAAAAGATCCAGTCTTTTTTTACATAAAAGATGTGTGTGTTATTTCATGAACTATATTCTCACCAATAGAAATCTACAAGCATGTTCAGTGGAAATAGCCCTTTCTGTTCTTTCCCAGCATCTAAAAAATCCACCTTTCTTTTGTTCCCCTGTGTGAATGCTGCCTATGCCCTGACTGTGTTGTGCCTGCGCCTGCCCTGGTGCCTCACTGCTCTGCAATCCCATCCGAGCGGCTCTGGGACAGAACCAGCCCCAGCACCACGTACCACGCTGTGAATCACAGCATTGTCCACCTACTCAGTCTTTGATCCAGTGTTGCTCTTTTTCTACTGTACAGCTCCAAGTGCAGTGATAGCTTAATTAAGCAATAGTAATATAGATGGTCTCTACATCCATATCAACTCCAAGGGTAGGCATTTGACTACAAAAGTTCCTAATTTTTTTAATGGTGTAATTCTTCCAAATGCTTGAGACTGTAAAATGTCTGTATGAGTTGTGCTCACACTTGAACAAAGGAAGAGTAGGAGTTTCAATAAACTTTTATTCCTGCCACTGGGAAAAGCTAGAAGAATGCTAATGTTAAATAACAAAATGAAGAATACTAGGTTGCTGCCAAATCATCAGCTAAGCCTTTTTTTTGTTCCTGTTGTGTTCCCATGTGAGGGCTGCACCCTACAGAATAAAATAGCTCTCTTCTACAGAGAGTGTCATGGAAAATTTGCCAAACAGAAACAAAGGCCCTTCTTCCACTTCCGCCTTCTGACATAAACAGCTGTACTGCTGCATGTGATAAATTATCAGAATGGATAAAAATCTTCCTTTCCTTCTGTTTTCTTTAAAATGAGATCAGAGTGCTCAGATGAACACAGCCTCTCTCCCTATCTGAGAGAAAGAGTGAAAATGGCTTCTGATGACCTTCTACATTATTTGGGTAGCTCATCTAGTTAGGGACACAGCAGAACTCCCTTGTGACTTGCCCTATCATGATCTTTCCCAACTCACACAGTTCAACCTCTGAATGCACCAGCAAAAAGCAACTTCAGAGTGTTCCTTGCAACCAGGAGAAGAAATAAGTTTTCCTCTGCTTCGATGGAAAATGGAGTGGACGGAGGGGAAAAAAAAGTAGTTCACCAGTACATTTGTGAATGGGGAGTGAAACTCTAAGCAAGAGTTTGAAGCTGAAATGCAAGGGGTTGTATGTCTTACTCTTTATCACTTACTAAGGTCCAAAACTTCCCCCATTAGCAAAACTGAACAATTTTCTATACTTCCTGCCTTAAACTCTGGAGTAGCATTGGTGCACACAGCTACAGGTCTGCTGCACTCCAGTCCAGGGGAACCTGCATTTCCCTGGCTGGTAAATAGGCCATCCTTGCAGCTACTGGAGTGCTAGGGATCACAATAAGTGTTCCAGAAATGCTTTAAAGTGTCAGGGCCAAGAAAATGATAAATAACAGTTTATCAGCTTTATTTGGTATTATTAACATCAGTACTATTGCTATTAGTGATACCATTGACAATGTTGTTTAGAAGTGAGAGGGAAATTAGGTCTGAATATCCTGTACAGTAAATAATCTGCAGGCTGCTTAGAGGCAACTAGGAGGATCAGTGAAGAGTTTTTCAGTGTCATGCAACACTTTCAAACAAGGTAATAAAGAAACATTCCCTAAATGCTGGACTGGTGACCTGTCTAACAGTATACCCTGTGGTGATTAACTGCTTCTGAGACCTCTAAGAAAACAGGACTGAAAATGCTGGTGACCTTGCACCGCCACCTAAGGCAAGATGACAAATCTTGCTCTGCCCCTGAAACTGATGCTTGCTGATGAGGACAACAACGCTAATGTGGATCAGCGACGGATGCTTTTATCCTCTGATTCAGCCCACAGGGTTAAAACACCTTGCTTAATGTGGCCTCTGACTCCTCAGCTAACTACAACAGAGCTGGGTAAGACTGAGGATGATGCTAAGACCCTTGAAAAATTGTAAGGAGAATTTATCTGCCAGTTGCGTGAGCAAACTGGATTTCTTCTTCTCAGGACTGCTCAACAATAAGAAGGAAATTCCTTGTATAGGTCCTACTAACAAGCAAATCAAATTTGCAACCACTTAAAAGCATCTGGGCACATGTGCCATGCTTCCGAGTCCTGCTTTTGAAGTTAAGAGGGACCTAGCATGATGCTCTGAACATCAGATAGGGCTATGAGGCTGGAGGGACTGATCTGAGAACAAATTAGAACAATCAAATATGTTTAGCTTGGATAAACAACAGCTAATGGGCTGGGAAGGCATACGACTGACAAGTTTGGAGAAGGCTATAAGCATCAGCAAAGGCAGTGACATAATTCTGAAGGTTCAAGTAGATTCAGCTAAAGAGTAAGGGCTTGTTTACACCAAGAAATTCACAGTTATAATTATGCAGCATAATTATACAGCATAATTGTAATTATCCTGGAGTTATTCTGAGGGAAGAGTGTCCACATGGGAAGCTACGCTGATATAAAGATACTACTGAATTTCCCTGTGTAGACAAGCCTCAGCAAAAGAAAGGATTGTTTTTGTGTAAAGCCTCTGTGTGCTGCTGTTACTAGTACCACAGTGCAATACAAAACAGAGAATGTAAATTACAGTCATAGCTTTTAGTTGATTTAATCTATCTAGTTCAAGCCTTGTCCCCAGAGAGAGACCCACTACGGGGATTGGCTTGTGTGACGCATATTGCCATTTCATATGAAAAGTCTTTGCACTTTTCAGTCCCGTGATTCACCTGGGACTGTGTCCTGCTCTGTAGTTTAGCTCAACTAAATAGCTTGCATGACAATAGCTTACTCTCTGCCTCTATGGCACTGTCACCCACAGCTGTAAGGCACTTGACATGAAGATGATTTTCTCCAGCCTACTGCTGGTATGTCAGTCTCTAATAGGGTTTGTTTTTTCATACTTCTCTAGATTTTAGTTAACAAGCTTTAAGCTTCCTCTGGGAAACTATATCATATGCCTAGGCTTGTCTATGCAACATGTTGTTTTGCATCAATGATCCCAGAAAAGCCAAAGTGATACATTCCCTTCAGTTATGGATGCTCACATACAACAAAGTTTATAAACCATCTGCATGACTTTGTTCTCTGTGGCCATCTCATTGGACTAGAAAACAAGGTTAAATATGTGTGCCCTCAGCAAACAAAATCCATCACTTCCATGCTCCTACACAAGCAATGGTGCAACTGCTTGAGGAGGGATAATGAGGCTTCAGGATAATTGGAATGTCCTTCTTACATTGTATTTACAAGTAGATTTATTCCTATGATTTGTTTAAGGTTTCAAACTGAGCCATCCAGAAGAGTTTAAATATTTGAAGGAAGGTTCAGAAAGCAAACAGTATGGCAAGGAATTGCTGTGATAATTAGTTTGAATAATAACATTGCTACTCTTGCCTAGCATTTTTTTACAGTCTTTTCAACAGGAAGACATTGTCATAATCTTAATTTTATAGATGACAGGCAAAGAGGAGAAGTGGCTCACCCAAAGTCCCATACTACCTCCCAGCTGGGTGGGGCAAACTGATCTACTAAGTTCTTGGACAGATACTGCTGAGAAGCCATGCACCAAGGACAAGTTTGTAATTGATATATTTTAAATACTTTAAGAACGTGTGCAGTTGCATGTAGAGAAGCCACTTTCACTGCTGAAAGAGGAGGTTGGAAATATATAGTTTCATTGAAATAAAGAATTTAAAAATGCAGCTGACTGTGGGATGGATGAGAGAGAGAGATTATTCCAGAACTGTGTTTTTCTATGGCTAAGCCTTTTGCTATTCTTTGTTAATACACAGACTTTTGCAAACCTGGGTGTTCTGCTTGCACATTGCTTGTTCCTTGCTCCTTCATTTAAAATGACACCTACCTCTTATTCATTTTCATGCATCCAAGATAAAGAATGACTTTTTTTGTCTTCAGCTTGTCACTGTGTTTCCTTCTCTCTTTTTCAATTGTACCAATTTTAAACTAAGAAAACACAGCAAAAATAACACAGCTTATCTGCCTGTAAACTCTTCCCTGCCACAAAACTCATGTCTGAATTACCATTTTCAAAATGGGGGAATGACCCTGGTACAGCCTTTCTCTTTCCTAGTTTCTATTTCCTATTTTCTGACATATTTTTGTTTCATTTCTAGGTCACATTCTTCCTCTCCCAATTTGGGGACTTAGGTGAGATTCACAAAATGACTTAGCACTAGAAAGCACTGTGGCATCAGTGTGATCCCACAGCCCCAGGTTGTGCCTTCATGACATGAAAAACTCCTGGAGAGCTGACTGTGAATGATGTTCAAAAAGGCTAGTGGGCTGATCTGTTGAATGTAGTGCTGGGGAAAAGCTCAGTAGAGTGTTACAGTCCCTGCTGCACCTTTGGAGATCATGGTACTTAGCCCTTCTGCATGGGGTTTGCTGAGAACTGTGTGCCCAAACAGATGGAATAAAAGGCGTGGGAAAGGTTTTGCCTTTGTCTAGTGCTCCAGTGAGCACAATACTCCCTTAGGATGCAGGAGGGCCAGGTTTGTCTTTTTGTTTCTTCCTTAAGAAGACCTGAGTCAATCTCTTTGCCCTCTCAGAATAGTTCCATTAGCACCAGGTGCTAGCAGGACACCTCCTCTGATGAGGATTATACCCTTATTGCTCTCCTTCTGAGACAATTCCTTAAGAACCTGGGTATCAGAAACAAGTTTAGATACTTCCTCAAAGCACAACTCCAGGATGAGGCATCTTCCAGATTAAGCAGCAGCTGAGTGGGATTTAGAATTAGTTTTGTGTAGACAGTTAGACAGTTTTACAGATTTACCCCTTTCTTCCTTTAAAACTGTTTGCCTTGTCTTTAATTCTAGCTCCATCACTAATGTGTGGGTTCACCAGTTACTAGCCCATGGTGCAGAATTCTCCTTTTTCTGAGGCATTTTAACATTTACAATTATACTGGCTTTTAAAGACACCATGGCTTTGTCATTATGCAGAGTTAAAGACAATGTTGATAAATTCAACCTAGCACACACCTTCCAGAATTTCCAGAAAGAAAATGAAAGTGGGTCTTTAAGCAGGGTAGGCAGTTGGAACTATAAGATCCTCTAAACAGCATAGCTCAACTAGCTCAGCACCTTTGATGTTGCTGCCTTCTCTACACTGAGAAAGAAAGGGAAACTCTATCAGTCATCATATTCTAGCAGTATACCTGGTGTAGACAAAAGTGAACTTAAGGCTTCTGTTAAATTTTCTTCCTTTGAAGACAAGGTTGGATTGTCAGTCTTTTACATACATGCCCCCCACCCTTTATGCAGAAATGGGACCAGTTTGTTCTCCTGGAAAATACCGAATTCACAGTCTTAGGTGGGATTCAGATATTTTGCAACACTTCCTTAAATTGGGCTTCCCAGTCTCTAAAAGGTACATGTGTTGGAAATAATCTCCTACCTGCTAGAATGCTATGGCAATATGGTACGCAAAAAAGATTTTAAATTGTTGCTGCCTAACATTACTAGCAATAAATTTTGCTGTGGGGAAGAAGTTGTCAAGTCAAATCTCCTGTCCTAATTGTTAATTATTGTTGTCTTTGTCTCAAAGAAAATCTGTTATGAGACTAGGCAGCTTTATTCAGTTAAAATGTTTCAGGAAAATTCAACACCAATCACATTTAAAAACAAATGTTCAGTAGCACAATGAAGAAATACACAGTAGCATACCCATTACATGCTAGCTCTTCTTGATCTCCAAACATTTATGCTTGAATCCTCTGTCTTTTGAAAGTGAATACTGTGTTGATGGAAGCTGTTCCTTTGACTGTCCTAGGGAATGAACTGTGCTTCAGTGGGTGAGTTAGTAATGCATGCCTTCTGCATGTGAACTAATCATTGTTTATAAAGCCCTGCAAATGCAACCTGGTATTTATTTGGTGAGGTGACTTAGTTGCAAACTGGTTGTAAACCTGACCTTGATAAAATAAGATGCAAGTTTATGCAGTAGTGATCTCCTGCCCTTGTAAGGGAGCTTTACCAGCTCTTGAAAAGTTTGAAATTTGTCTCAGTCTGAAATTTTACTCGCAAGACCTAAGTGTGCATCCACTTGTTGGAAAGCCTTGTAGAAAGAAAATATTTCTCTTTAAGGTTATGTCCCACTTATACCACCATATGCAGTGTGTTTTGATGAAATCATAGCTCTACGCTAGCAATAGTAGAAATCAAAGGTTACACACATGAATTAGCTTTGGTAGTTTACCACCTTGTCAGGTGTCAATTTATGCTAACTGTTGGTAAAATTTGGGCATGTGCTCCGAGTCTGCTCAGCTGTGAAGTAATATATTCCTTAGCTCAACCCTAAGAGTTTGAGCTAATCATGCATACCATTGCTCAGCTGATGGGATGTAACTTGTTGTGCAGCCATAACTTCATTGTATATCTATGCCTCAATTATTGGCTTGTATCTTCCATGAGTCTTATAAGTGCTGGTATCAATTAGAGATAAGTCTAGTGGCTGGAAGTTATGTAGGCTTTTATAGACCTGTATGGACAGAACGATTGAAACCAACAGGACACTTCATTTAGCTCACCCACCCTCAGCTATCAGACAGTAATGCTTTCAGTCCTCAATAATCCGAACTAGACTGTAACCTCTGTGGTAGGGATTGTCACTTGGTTAGTATAGTATAGTAGTATAGCGATCAGCCCATTTGGGTAGTGACACTGTATAAACATAATTTCCGTTTTACTGTAAGCAAATTTGTTCACTGTAATGCCACTGATCTCCTCAAGCATGCAGAATCTACCTTTCTTTTTTCAGTCCCCATCACCAGCTATTTGTGCTGTAGACCATGATGAAACATGTTTACATACATGGACCATATGGCAAATTCCACATTTCAAGCACCTTTGTATGAAGAATATCTGTCTGTCTGAATTGTGTTTAATATCTGTCCTCTTTTCGCCCTCAACATCAGTCCAAAACCACATGACTCCAATTAGTTCCTATCTCAAACAGTTTATTGGCAGCAATCTGTTCTCTGTATTGCCAAAATACATAAAACTGTTGCAAGTCCCATGATTTCTCATGGTTTTCTTTACAATTCAAAATTCAGATGAATACCTTAACATTACAATGAGATGAAAAGAAGTGAAAATTACCTTTCAACTCAGAAAAACAAAACAAACCAAAGCTTGGATCTAATTAACCTTGGCAAGAAAGGAAATCACTGAGAATGAAAATCTCTGCAATTCAAAGAGGCCAAAACAAAGCCCTCTGAAGTCCTAACAAAACTCTTGAAATAGGATTTAACTAGTACATCAGTGCTGTTCAGGCTGATGTTGATGCTCTGTATGGAGATTAATTTTACCCTCAAAAAGGAGGCTTCCTGCCAAATACATGCAGTCCGTATTATTTACGTCTTTAAGTCCAGAAAATCCTGGAAGTTCTCTGCTTGCTCCCCTGTATCTCAAGAATTAGGTTAAGGCAAACATTGCAGGGAGTGAGTATTTCCTCATGTCTGGGTATTTACTGACATTTTAAGTTCCAAAATTTATGTAGGTCAAAGATTTCTGGGGCTCTGTGTTCATTCTTCACTCCACTGTCACTACTGTAAAATTCTTAGATTTAAATAAAGTTAGTACTAAGTTGCATGGAAATTATAGTCAGCTTACCCCAAGGGGGCTAATAGGCAAGACAATATAAGCAAGTCTCCAGAGAAGAGTAGATGTCTTTAAATTATATCCCAGAGATGTACTCTGACGACTTGCATCAGAAATAAGAATCAGAATTAGGGACAGGATTTTTAACATCCCCTTTAGGCAACCAGAACATCAGATTTCATCTCAGTTTTAACATAGGTAGAATCTGTTCCCACTGCCATTTGTAAGTGTTTTAATTTAACTTCTCTAGTGACTGAATGACTTTGGGGAATGAGAGAATGAAAACAAGGGTAACAAATCAGGTGATATTTGAAATAGCATTACTAGCTCCCTATCCTCTGCAAACATATGGACAAAATGCTGTATAGGTGGTATCAGGTACATACAAAAGAAGATAGAAGCATTTCCCTGTTGCCCAGACAGTTTCATGAATCAGATTCAATGCTGCAATCATAACTGTGGTATCTGCAGACAAAATCTGTATGGAAGGTGCCAGAGTGGTATGTCATAAAGATCTTGCAGACTGAGAGCTCCAAGCAGTAACCTCTTGTTGAAAACTATAGCAGCTTCATTAGCTTCAATACCATTTTCACATATGTGACTACTTTGCTAAATCAAACCACTGGATGAGTGTCTGTCTTCACTGTATTTCTCAGCATCACTCCAGCTATCAGAAATTGAAGCTTCCCTGAAGACTTAAGCCTCAAAAAGACTTATGTCTCAAAACCAAAGAAATAGTTTTAGAGGGGTTTTAAACACCTTTGACCATTATTATTTCTGCCACTGTTGTGACTGCTTTGCACCATGTCTTCAAAACCACATGCTTCAATGCTGGAATTCTTTAAAGGGTGGGAAGAGTAGGATGAGATAATCATATCCCATTTTGATTCGGGATTGCTAAAAGCTGAACAGACAACGTAGAATAACTGCAGGATCATGATTGTTCTATGTAATAATTCCACATAGAGGCTTCAAGGTCATTTAACAAGAGTAATATAAAACATAATAGCTGAAAGAGTATCATTTTTGCAGGCATCTTGCTAGGCCTGATGGTCCTTTCTTCTAAAAACATGATGTATTCATGAAAACGGAGGAACTCTAGTATCAAAAGTGACAAAACTGGGTCTGGACATTGATTACAACACTCAGTTTGCCTGACCAGTTAGATCTGTCTCATCTCATAGAGACTAGATAAATGTATGAGAAACTTGTTACATTGATCAGGAAGAAGGATATTTTTTTCAAGCTGAAATGAAATACAGGAAAGTAGGGGTTAAAGAAGATAACACTGTCTATCCATTGACAGGGAGAAGGCTGCATGTGTGGTTCTTGAGGTAAAATTGCATGAGATGAGCTGCTCTAAGAATTCACAGCCCACTGGAAAGGTCCTTCAAAGAGGTCTTCCTATTCAATTCATTCACCCCATGTTACAAATCATCTCTGCTGGAATGGGGAGGTCCCATTCCTTCTACTCCCAGGCTTCTGACTTCTCTTTTGGCTCTGACACTCACTAGACCCTCTTTTGAGCCAGTTTGATTCAGTAACCTAGAAGAAAATAATAATTTATATTTTTGGATTAGTTTTTTGCCATGTTAGTGAGCTGGTTTACATGGAAGTCTGACAAACACCAGAGCTGGTGCACAGATTGGGTGCTGAAGTGGGAATGTATGGATGAAATGGCAGGGCCTTCCCCTTTTAGCCACAAGGGGCTGTAGATTTACTTACTCATCTTTTATAACTTAATCTTTTCTAGCACGTGAAAGTACTAAGAGGACTGTTGAAATGTCACATGAACTCAACCAATCTGTATACATTGCATGCGGGATGTTTTCAGTGAAACTGATTTTGGAAAGAGGTGCTCTGTTTTATTTTCAAGATCCATTTGGATGTCTACTACAGTGCCTTTCTACAGAGAGTTACCAAAATGAGGGATTCAGCTCTAGCCTTATATGTTTAACATAATTACCATTTATATTTTCTAAAGTGGCCTTTGAGGGGAGAAAAATAACTGTATGAAAACTGTTCTAGAGGGGAAAATATACAAATATTCTCCAAGTCAGCAAAAAATATTTGCAAACTCTCAATGAAGTGTTATTCTGCAGGGACATCTACAATTTTATAGGATGCAATTTCACAGTTCAGGCTTGGTTTGCCATGTGTGGAGAGCAGGCTGATTGCATCAGGTGGTGGAGCATTATCAAGTCATTGTTAACTCATTGCCACAGAGAACATAAATGGCTTTCCCCACAGCAGTCACTAACAGTGACAGAGTCAACTGGTTTGGCCAGGCTGATACTGGTGGAGGGAATGTTCTCCAAGCTGAAATGTGAAATGGGTGGAATGAAAAATATAGATTTTTTTCTGAATAAGATCTTAGGATTTTGTAGCAATTACACGCTTGACAGTTTAACAATGATGACTCTCTCCTGTCCTCTTCAGTTGCAAGACAGCATTTGCCACCTTACCACTAAAAATACTTCACTGTTTCTCTTCAAAGTGCTTTTTAAAGCCCTTCTTTACTCCCATCCTAAATATCTATTGGTAGGCCACTGGTAAACTTTGACTTTTTTGCTAACTAACTACCAGTTCCAGTAATTCTTGTGTTTTGAACCTGTTCTTGGCAGGATCTTAATTTTATTCTGTACTTGCACAATAACTTGCGTCTATTTTGGTCCATAAATCTGATGAGCTGGACTAATGCAAATAATAAATACGCATAATAGTAGGCCAGCCGTACTGGCCTGAAAGTTTATCTTTGTATTATTCAAATACAGATATTGACATATAGACCTATTCTAATGAATCATCACATTTTGACAAACTGGATAGAATAAAATATAGCAGCTGAATCTTACGAGATGAACATAATGTGCTGAAACAAGTCATTCCACTAACCTTCTACCTGACAGGAATTAATGAAAGTCAGATACCAGAGAAGATTGTTTGTCAAAACCAATATGGAGGCCAACCTTTAAGTTTATCATGGAAGTGGGATGCTACAATTTTTACAAGAATTTCTGAATATGCTTGAGGTAATGTTTTTTTGTGTTAATATTACTGCTTTGCTTATCCAACTCTGCTCTCTATTTTCCTCTCTGTAGCCCAGCAACATGCCTAACATATATATTTCACATAATATTGTAAATGTAACCAAAAGCTGCAAGTTGTTCTCAAAGTAGTGTTCAAAACCTCTAAACCTTGTTCCCATGAACCTCAGCTGTTCAAGTTGGCAGGGGCTTGGGGCAAGAGGTGATCCCAGTGATTCCCTGTGTGCCAGATAAAATAGTGATGCTCCAGTAGCATTCCCTTGCGCCCCAAGGAAACTGAGATACGTAACTTGTCCTGGTTTTGGCTGGGATAGAGTTAATTTTCTTCCTAGTAGCTGGTATAGTGTTATGTCTTGGGTTCAGTATGAGAAGAATGTTGATAACACTCCGATGTTTTCAGCTGTTGCTAAGTCGTGTTTAGACTAAGTCAAAGATTTTTCAGCTTCTCATGCCCAGCCAGCAAGAAGGCTGGAGGGGCACAAGAAGTTGGGAGGGGACACAGCCAGGACACCTGACCCAAACTGGCCAAAGGAATATTCCATACCATGTGACATCATGCCCAGTATATAAACTGGGGGGACCTGGCCTGGGGGCATCGCTGCTCGGGAACTAAAAGGGCATTGGTCAGTGAGTGGTGAGCAATTGTATTGTGCATCACTTGTTTTGTATATTCCAACCCTTTTTATTATTATAAGAATTTTATTTTGTTATTATTACATTATTAGTTTCTTCCTTTCTGTTCTATTAAACTGTTCTTATCTCAACCCACAAGTTTTACTTTTTTTCCTGATTCTCTCCCTCACCCTACTGGGTGGAGGGAGGGAGTGAGCGGCTGCGTGGTGCATAGTTACTGGCTGGGGTTAAACCATGACGTAACTGCTGTCCCTGCACTAGGTCATGAACCATCAGGGAGATGATGTAACAAAATGAAGTTGATTGGCTAGTACAGTGCATGCTGGGTATAAGATTGCAGGCAGGGAGCCAGACCATTTGTAAAAGTGGCATGGGATGTATAAAAGAGCAGATGACAGAGGATATTTGTGGAGGCCAGAGGACCACGCAAACTTTACACAGTAGTAATAACAATAGGAATTACTATTAATATTCTTGTTAGCAGATTGGCCAAGGCAAACCACAGCATGACACAATTCCATAAGCTTAGATGGACAAGCCAGTCTACTTCGGGGACTAGTTGTCGCTAATGAATCAATTGCCTGACCAGATGTGCAAAGAGATTGCAGAGCTCTTGCAAAACACAGAAATCCAATTGGGTTCTGGAAGTGCTCTGATTTGGAAGTAATAGTAGGACATAGCAGGACATAACCCATTAGAGTTTTCAACAAGCAAGTAAGTACCCACTGCTCAGTCTTTCTGACAGCAAATTACTGATGAGAAAAGATGGAAGCAGAGGAGATGTTCGCATGTGACAGCCTGGAGGAATGCTGAAGGTATCAAGGCAGAGCATAAGAATAGCCACAGTGGGTTGGACCAAATATCCACCTAAACTGCTATCTGAAAGTGGCCAAAAGTGGATAACAACTTTTGGATAAGTGATGGACAATCCTATAGTCACAGTTATTGAACTTCTAGCAATCTGCAGTTCATGTATTTCCCTAACCATGGATATTATCTCTGTGCTTAACAGGTATTGATGTCTTGTTCTTCTATTACTTTATTTAATCATTTAGGGAAACCATGAAGTCTTTTGGCATCCATGATACACTGTGTCAATAAGTGACACAATTTAACTGTACTTTCAGAGAAGAATATCTCATTTCATTAATTTTCAACATGCCACTATAGATTTTAATTTGATGTTCCCTAATTCTAAATAGGCATATCTGTTCCAGTCATATCACCTCCAATATCTTTACTATGTGCTTTTAACTATGCTGTCACTCGATTAACATGGCTTCACTGTGAAAGTTTGTCAGAATAATATTTTTCACAGTATTTGTAGCAGAGGAGATTCCAGAGCCTTTGGTCCAATATACAGGGATGCATATTAATTGCCATCAGACAGTATCAGCAGGACAGCATTCCAGCAATCTGGATGAGCAGCAGAGGACAAGGGCAGATTTCCAAAGAGTCACTTTCAGATCCCCAAGTGGACCCAAAAAGCTTCCCCAAAAGCTTGTTTTTATTTTGGTAGCCAATTTTACCAGAAGGTCATGATAAGTCTGCGATCTGTCAAAACAAATGTCAGAGAAAAATTGTTTTTCTGTGGGCTGGGAGACTGTTTATATTTCCACACTGCAGAAGCATCACGGAAGCAGGAAATGCATACACATAATTTAGAAGGGGTTCAGTTTCAGTTCTCAATTATGGCTGTAGGTGGGTATTCATCTAATTCAAGGTGTCCTAATGTTCAGAAAGGATCTGACGGCACTCACGTAGCTGAACTTACTGGATAGATTTTCAAGCAGACAACTGTGTACATTTAAAAAGAAATACTGCTACTGTGGAATATTAAGGTAGGTGGTTGAACTGGGGTGTCTTGGAACTGTTTGTGTTGTTTATATGGCTTGTTTTATGCTAGCAAGTGTTCTTGTATTGAGGAAAAAACAAAGTATAATCAGTTCCTATTCACCCTTTTAATGTTATTGATTTTATAGACTTCTGTCACATCCTCCCTTGGGCATTCTTTTTATTCAGGCTGAAAAGCCCTAGTCTGATTATCTGTTCCTTGTTCTCATATTTTGAGATGGGGGCCCAACACGGCACACTGCATTCAAGATGTCTGTCACCATGTGTTTATACATAATAATGGAATAATGATGTCTTATGCTTTGTTCTCTCTGTCTTTTTTAATAGACCCAACATGCAATGTACTTTTACAAGCCCTCCTGATCAGCAAATTGACATTTTTTTCTCTGCCATTATTTGACTAGCTGTATCTATGATCTTAGGTATCAGCAATGTATGTGGAACCTCAGACAGAACTGATCTTACATTCATCCTTCCCATGAGTAATCTGAAGGATCTGGGTGGCATCATGCAGGTGTGTAAGAGCTTTGGAATCATATCCTGTGTTAAATGAGAATTGCTTTGTCAGAAGTACTAACTATATGGAATACACTTCTTAGTTGTCCAATTCCCACATTTATCTTCTATAGAAATAGAGCTAGACTAATATGTGATCATTGAGACATGCCTCCTTTTTGAACGTATTGCATCATTAAAGATCAGTTTTCTTGCTAACTAGGACTATTTCATGATTTTGGGTTGAAAAAACTCTTAATTCTAGGTGAGTTCCATGAGAAGAATGATTTCAAGTGAAGTTTGCTCTGAGGTTTTGAAATCATTTGGATCTGAAGCTCCCAGTGAGACTGAAAAGGGTAAAGTTGAAACCATGTGGACTGAAATCAAGAAAAAATGTACAGATAACCTCTCCATGAGTGCAACCTCTTGAGTTTCAATGAAATCTAGTGACAATGAGCTCAGCTAGTTTCTAAGTCCCCAGTCCTTTGCCTGCAGCATGAAAGTATGAACTCTATTTTCATTCTTACCTCAGGTTGGTTTTCATGGTTCATTGTGCAAGAATGAACAATGATTTCTTTTGTCAGTCATCCAACTGAAAATTGTTTTGCTTATTATTCAATATAAATTGTTCCTCTGCTAAAACATAAGATATCAGCATGTAAGGATTTATTGCCCAATTTTACCTCTCACAATTCTAAAACATGAGAACAGTACTTGCTGCTTTGGTAGAGAATGAGAAACATGGTAAAAGGGGGAAATGTAGGTTTTACTAAAGAGAGAGTATTGAATAGCTCCCACATTTGCTATAGTTCAAAGCATTAGCTCTGGAAATCCATTCCTTTGGAAGATGACTATGGAAAAATGCCATCTTTGTGTTGAATATGAAAGGGTGAGATTTTCCAAAGAGTTCTGGTGAAATAGGAGGCTACATCCTAGATCCTTTGAACTTGAAGCTCCTAATATAGGACTGGAAAAGGTACAGCTGAAGTTATGCACACTGAACACAGCACATAACATCTGAGTGAAGAATAGCCTCCGAGTTACAACTAAGTCTAGCAAGTCAACTCAAGGAATTTAGAAACCCAGTGGTCTTAAGTTTTCTCTTTAGTCATTGCATACCTAAGATCAGAATTATTCTTGATCATTTCTGTGGACAGCTGAGAGGTTGACCTGAGGCTGATGAATTTAAGGACCTTTAGTTATAGTGAGGTGGCCTTTTGCCTCTGAGCAGGCTCTTAGAGTATAATTATCATGAAGTAAATGTAGATAACTTAGCATTGCTATGAATCCCCCTAAGTTATAGCTGAACCATCTTTGTGGTGTGACCACAATGAAAGTTTAATACTTCTCTGACAGAGAAATGCAGCAGAGCCAAAGCACCTAAACAAATTAGCTGGTTTGTGATCCAGCGGATGTATCATTAGAAGAGCTTTTGCAGTCTGAGTTGTAAGAGATAGAAGGAGAAAACTGGTCCTATTTTCAAATATCATTTGTATATTTTGCATTAAACAGTTACTTGATAGAATCCATGAAGGATAGTCCAAAAGCCAGGACTTCTTGATTGAAATCTCCTGTTGCTAAGCTGTAGAATAAATTCTTTCTATTCTGTATTTTCTCTTTGGCCAATAAATAAGTTTTGAAGTTTTTTTTTCTTGACAGTGAGACAGGTTCAGCAGGAAGAGTAGAAGTGATACTTTTATCCCATCAATAACTCGATGACCAAGTAATTTAAACTCCTCTGGAGCTGCAGAGAAGACCAAATCCAGAGTTTGAGCAGACAACCTATTATAAGCAAAAGGGCTCTCACTTTGTGGGGT
The DNA here is from genome assembly GCF_026419915.1 of Harpia harpyja. Lineage (NCBI taxonomy): Eukaryota > Metazoa > Chordata > Aves > Accipitriformes > Accipitridae > Harpia > Harpia harpyja. The sequence continues at coordinate 66,187,223 of NC_068943.1, forward strand.
GTGCTGCCCATCACAGTCCCAGGAGTCAGCTGAAAATGATTTTCAGAAAAAGTCACTTGGGGATGATTGTGGAAAACTGCTGTACTTTTGGATTCTATTTGGACATTAACTGTGGGACTATTTTTGAACTCCTTAGCACTGTCAGAAATGCTTTCTGTTGGTGGGTACAACTACTCGAAACAGCACAAACGGGTGCACAGGGAAAAACCACGCTGGAAGACCCCACATGGGTGTTTGGGCTTGGAATAAATACACAGAGCTGAAGGCTAGAGAAATCATCTACTCAGGTGAAAATCACTGTTGTAATAAACTCCATGTTGAAATTTTTAGAAATACATGCCTAAGGTGTCAGGGAGCAGCAAGAATGGGTTCGCTCCATGAGGGAGGACAAGCCAGAAGCCAAGTGTGACCTCCACATAGGCAGGGTATTCGTCATCTAGGCACTGTCCCACAAGATCTGAACAGGACCAGGTTCGTGATAGTGGCAGGCCCCATCAGGGCAAGACCTATAGATGCCCTTGGGGTCCTGACGTGAGGATACTATCGTCTGAGCAAAAGCTATCATGTGTTTAAATCTTACTAGTTTTGCTTTTTAATTATTTACTGTATTATGGATTCAACTTCAAGCCACAGATCAAACATCTGAAAACTGATGACAATTTGGGTTTGGATCCAAAGACACTTATCACTAAGGGCTGGTTATTTGGAAGCAGACTGGAATCTTGTGCTTTGTTGCATCTCTTCAAAGCAAATTTGACCCTTGTGTCCTCAGGCAGATTTGCAAATGGATGTCACTTGAAGGATTCTTGGTTTCAGAGGCAGCTATTCATGGTATCACAGGATGCCAAAAGCACTACCCAATCCTTGTTATTTAAGTTGCATACTGCATCACTGGGAATTTGTAAAACAAAACAATGCCTATTACTTCTGCAACTCTTGAACTGAGATTATTTGTCCCCCATCTGCTGACTCCAAAGTAATAATTAACTAAGCACACTATTTCCTGAGCAATTGATAATGCTGGCAAAAAAGAAAAGGTGGTTTGGCATAACTGAAGGTGTCTTATAGCAGAAATATATAATCAGGGCCTTTATTACCTATAATCAGTAAAATTCTAAAGTGCCATAGGTGTTTTGGCCTGATTTCACTGGTTAAGAAACACCACTGTAAAGACATCATATTACTGCATAGGTCTTGTCATATAAACTGAAGATATTAAACTGAAACAGATGTGTTGATTTCAGCTTGGCTCAAAACACACACAAGAAACTGATGTTTGCCAAATGGAAAAGGATAAAAATCAGTTGATAAAATGTTATTTTCATGCATCTGAGATAATTACAACCAGTGGGCAGTGAAACAAAATTAAAACCTATAAAGAATAAGCTGGCAGCAGCTGACAGTAGGTGCTACAGAGGGAGGTAAAATCCTTGTCAGTGAACCAAGCCAGTAGGCGAGTAGAACTATATAAGGAGAAATTGCATTTTCTGTGTACCCTGTGACATAAATTTAATACTCATTTATGATGACTTTCATGTCTACAGAAGGTATTAATGGTTGTAACATTAGCCTTCTTTTACACTGTATCCATAGTATTTCACTTAATGACCTTGTGCAGTACTATGTCTCTTGTAAGTAAATATTTCTCTTTCTAATTGGAATTTATTGCCTTTTAATTTGCAACCCTGTGTTGTTATATGATGGGACAAGTTTAATAAAAGGAGAGATTGATCAGTTTATTACTATACCAGTAGCAATTCTGTACACCTCCATCAAGTCTCCTGTTACTCTTGTCCTGTCTGGGTTAATCTCTCATCCAATATGAATCCCACCTTACCTCTACCTCTACTCTGAACTTCATCAATCTATGCTTTATCTTTCTTGAGAGTGATTCAACCACAACTGAGCTTAGTTACAAGTCAGAATTGATCATTTTTATATGGTGCTATATATTACCTATATTGTTTCTATCCATTTTAAAATGTGGTCTTTTAAAGTAATTCTTAAAATTTGGCATTTTTCTTTAAGGCAAGAAGCCTTCTTAGAAGTTCCAGCATGCAAAGGTACATGCAAATTGAATTTTTATTTGGCCCTTTCAACAATTTTTTTGTAGCAACAGTTTGTTTTCCTCAAGAGTTGAAAACTAATGAGCTCTGTCAAATTGGACAGCGCTGTGTCTAGGAAACTGTTAGAGGAAATGCTGATTAGTTAGTGAGCTAAAACCATAGCCACAATTTGCTGTTGATTGTCCAAGGCAGGCAGTTATTGAATTTATCTACAAGATAACTCTTAAACAGAATGTATTTAGCTAGTTAGATTCAATAACAGGGAATCACATTCGTTCAATGGAGAGGATAGAATTATATTTTCAGTGATGGTCTAGGGAGAGTAATAGACTGGGTGTTAATGTTTGCAGTTTAGAAGCAGTTATTTTCCTGAATTAGGGTTCTGAGTATAGTTACTGTGATATGGAAGGAAGTCAGTAAAGTATTTACGTATTTAAATAGGACTCAAAAGCACCTGAGAGTCTCATGGAAATCAATAGAAGATAGGTTTGGAAAATTTTAACAGGGACCTATCTGCATCTTAAAATGAATAGACATGGACTTCATGCTGTACACAGATCAACCTTTCTTCTGTGTGTCCTTCATTTGGAGTATAGTACAAAATGTAGGTCTGTATGTTAAGCCTAATTCACCCTATGTCTTATACTGATCTCACATATAAGGGCATGCCCTGCATGTGCTAAATGAAAGTAATGCTAGATTCTGCTTTGCTCAGCAGGAACAGAATAATACAAGGGTGCTTTAGGATCTACTGCAGTTCAGGAACTCATGACTGAAAAACACTATGTGGTCAGTGATTATCCAGACAGGATTAGCATTATATATAGAGGTTTTTTCTTAGTCTTCTGGCTCCGATGGCTGTTCTAGCCACATTTCTGAAGAGTTTGAAGGCTTCTGGAGTTTTGTGATGAATGTCCTCCAATAAGAGACATTTACATGAATATGATCATTTATAAATGAGTTAAGGCAGATTTTATACTGCGTTCAACTTGTAGCATCTCTAGCTGTTTCATTCAGTGCTCAATCTATTTTTTTGACAATGACCACCCACTAAATGAATTATTTTACTTTGAGCAAATTGTTACTTTATTGTTAACATTTGCAGTCCTATCATACTTCTCACTTTCCTCTAGCATCTTCTCTACATGAGTTTTCAGTATACCAAAATAGGAAAAATTATTACAGATAATTTTTGGTTTGAATCAGCTGTAGCCACAATTTTACACTAAGCAAACTGATATCATGGTGAGACAATTCATTAATTGATGGTAATATAAAGCTTACCTTTCTTTATAAAATTTGGTTCTCTTTTAATAAAGGCAACTTGTAAGCAGCTGATCCTTTTTTTTTTTTTTTTTAAATAGAAATATGCCACAATAAGGCATTTGTAAGAATATGAATGATGCCTCAAAGCTATGTCGGAACAGTCATCCTACAGTCTCACATCTTTTATTTTTTTTTTTATTAGAGCTATAATTAATCCTCACTTATACCAAATGTGTGTGACTCAGACACACTGACAGAGGGCTGATGACAAAACATGTTATTGTTGATGCCGCGGAAGATGCACTGTGAGCATCTTCCAAGGGTTGGAGAACACCCCCTTGTTCAAGCTGTTTACTCAGTAATCACAAATCACAACAAGAACTGTCTCAGTCCACTCTTCAAAGCAACATATTTTTTTTTTATTATTTTTTAGGATTAATCCGTACCTTGATGAAATTCTAGACACACCTCTCTCCTTGTTTGCTGGATTTTTTTCTATATTTAGACAATCAGTAAGAGTAACTAGCTCAGGTAAAGCAGCTGACCAGCCAGGCTTCACATCTCTATTTCCATCTCTGAAACCCTAGAGGACAGAAAAGTCTTTTAATTGCTGAGTCAACCTCAGTAGGAACATGCTTTTAGGAAATGAGGCCTACATCGTTGTCTTCACACTTGGCACACTCGCTCTGGTTGCCATGGTAATCTGCTGGAGCATGCTAGGTCCAATGATGTGGAAAACAAGATGGCTTCCTCATTTGTTTAGCCTTAAGGAAAATTACAGATATTAACAAATCATTACAGGGCTAACAGACACTCTGAAGACTTGACCTAAATAAACAGCATCATGTCAGATTGCTAATAGCTGCCTAAGTTTTACTTCTGTGACTCTCCTGAAAGTCCATAGTTAATGAAGATTTTATTACCCTAAACATTTGTTTTTCTCCACCTGCAAGTAAAATCCTGTACTTTGAATGTTAAGGTGGATCTCCTATTCAGTGAGGTGCATTTAATTTGTCAATCTATTGGCAAGAAATTTAAACGTTAAAAAACAACTGATACTTTTGTGAATATAAAACCAAAATTTTGGATTCTTCTTGCCACCGTCCCCTGGAAAGGATTTTCTGTACTTCACAGAAAGCTTTTCCCTGGTGCGGAGCAGCCGACACGTGGTGTGCTCCTCATGGCGACAGAGCAAGGTCTCAGGCTCCTCAGCCTCCTCGGGGCTGGGGAGGGTGACGCATCTCTGAGAGAGGAAATGTTGCATTTGAAGTTGGTGCTTTGAGGATGGGGGAAGAGGAAAATTAAATGCAGGCATGAGAAAAAACGTACTAACGAATGAACCCATCTGTTAAAAATATAGGAGGAAGTGGCAGCCAAAATCTGTAACTGCAGATACGATGGTGGTAGGCTCATATGGGTGAACCGCAAGGTCAATAGAAAAATAGGTTATGTCTTTCAAGTTTTCTCAGTTAAATGGTCTGTAATTTCAAAGCAGCTGATTAGTTGGTGCCATCCACTTCCTCAGAGCTTGCTCCCTGGGGAATGAAAGATGGAGGTGAGGAATTTCACAAGTTGCTGAAAGAAACATTTTTAAAAAAAGATATGTTTTAGTAAGTCTTCTGACATACCACATCTTTACTGGGGGCTTCCAGTGTCTTCTGGAATCTGAACGATAGAAGAAGCCAATTAACAGAGAAAACACATGGGGCAAGTTTACGGCTTCCTTGATTGAAACGTGTCAGTGACAGATACACATACGTAGGCACATGCTCCCCATCTAGCTCTGTGCACTTTAGTACATAACTGGAGAAACTATGCCTTCTGCTTCCTTTGCTAGGTTTAAAATGCAAGTGCTCTGGTTTTCGGTTTGGTCTAGGAATCTGGGAGATTCCTGACGGAAATGTGTTGTATTCAAAAACAGGGTGATTCTCTGAACTGTACAAAATACCAACACTGAGTCCTCCTTTTTAAATGTAGAAAAGCTGTCCAAGGACTGCAAGATCGAATTAGATGAGATGGCCTCCCCACAAAAAAAATTAACCACATGCCAATATCGTTATATTTATGCTCAGAATCTGAATTGCTCAGTTCCTTATTGATTATTTGAATGGCGATTCTTTCCATTTCTATGAATTTCGGTCCTCTAGAATTCACCCTTGCAACTGAAATAACAGTGTGTGCTTCTATTGTTTTTCAAGACTATTTGAAATATCAGCAGTCAGAGCACACATTTACTTAGCAGAGGGAACAGGAAACATGGTGGATCAGGACACTTAATACAACCACCTGCATGTTGTTTTTTCATTATGTTCTGGCTTTTTTACCATATTAATATATTATGATATAGTACACCTTACGCCAGGTATACTATCTGTGTACATAATTGCACTTGCACTTTTCCTTTTACATTGTATATTGATCAAATAAATTAAAAAAAACTGTGGGCACTGTGACTGATTTATTTTCTCAGTGTACCAAATTTACTTAGTTCAAATATCCTTAAATAAACAGGGTAAAATGTTGTATGGGATTTCATGCATTAATTCTACCACTGCTTTTATCTTTTATCCCAGAGGTCTCTCTCTCTTTTCTTTTTTTTTTTAAACATCTTGTATGTGTGTCTTACTTCTCAGGTGTACCTGTGATAACATTGCATTGTGATTCTGCTCTGACACCTCAGGCGTAAAATTTCTGATATGCTTTATGAAGCACCATGTCAATGCATCATCCTTAACAACTGGTGAGATTTACAAATTGAGAAGAGTAAGGAGAACTCCCGTTTGGTTGTGGGTGTACCAAAATTTGGTGTACCAAATTATCTAATCAAAGGTCTGGGTTTACAACTGAAATGTGTCCAAATATTGGGTCTTCAGATAGAAAGCTACAAATATCCTGAGAAGAATTCAAGAGTCTTTCAAGGGAATTCTGCTATATTTTATACCTGTTTCTTGGAAAGGCTCAGCTCTCGACTCTAGATGTTCCCATTTTGGAACATTTGACTTGTTTCATTAAGCATGTTAAGAGGAAATGTGAACACATATAAAGGAGAAATTACTCCCTGCACAGCTTCAACAGTGAAAGCTTGGTTCTGGTTCAGTTAAGCATTACAAAAAGCTCTGGGTGCATTGTTACTTTCATTTGAAATTATTTGTCTATCACAATATCATTGAGTTCTCAACCTTTTACTTCTGGAGAAAGGAAATATCATTTAAACTATCTATCTTCTCAGAGCTTCAACTTGCTAAGGGATGAAAATCACTGATAGCTGTTGTCAGAAGGGAGGTTACATATTAAAAAAAGAGAAGGAAAGAGCATTTGAAAAATGAATGGGAAAAGAACAACAAACCCAAAGATAAAGATATTAGCGACTCTTCTGTTGTGGTGCAGAGGAAGAGTAACACATTTTTCCCCTTTAATTATTCCACGTCTTCATTCCTGAATGCATTCTGGACCCTAGAGGCTTTGTAGAATGGGGTGCTGTGGAATGGGCTCTTGAAATTCTCGGGTGATTGTAGCTACAATGACTGCCAGGAAGGGACAAAGCTTGGCTACAAGTATGTGATCTGTGGACCGTTCTCTTTGCTTTGAGCCAACAACTCTGCCTCTCCCTAGAGTCCTCATTGCCATTTCTAGATTTCTTAGTCTTTTTTTCCTTGATGTTAGGTCCTATGAAAATAAATGATTTTTATATTGTGGAAATGATTTGGATATTCCCTGCAGTTTTGGATGTGTGGTGGATCATGGAAATCAGAAGTTTGTTTGATGTCAGTCAGCAATAACAACAAAGAATAAGAAAAAAAAAAAAAAAAAAGAAAAAAGAGAGAAGGGAAAAAAAAGGAGGGAGAGAACATTTTCTGTGTGAGCAACTGATGTTTTCCCTGCAATGAAGAAAACAAGTGAAGGATGAAGTTACCTCATCACATGAGCATCCTCTGGGGGGGGAGGAAGAAACCAGTCTGGAACTACTTCTCAGAGGCAGCCTAAAGCTTTTAACCGTGAACTGCTTGGGAATCCTTGTCCTGACTTATGGTTGGGCAGAAACAAATGAGATTTCCCACCCTGGGGGGCAGGTGGTAGCAGAGCTTTTGTCTTAACAACCTCCCATGTCAGAGCCAGGCTCTGTTCAAATCAAGGTTAAACTCAGCATGGCTTCTCTATTGGTCTTTGTTTTCCCATGTGTATTGGGAGGTTATTATCTTTTGCCATGTCCAGAAGCAGCTATTGCCTCTGCATGCAGTTCAGTCTGTATTTAGGAAATTCAAATCTTTATTATTTCAGGCAGACCACTCAGTAACAACCAGTTAAAATTGTAGGTCTTGTTATTATTGCCTCCCCATTATTATAAGATGTTCATAACTTTCTAAAATGAGGCTTCTCTTGAATTCTACTGGTGTAGTTTCTGTCCCAGTATTATTTTTTTTTTATTATTTAAAACTTGAACACAAAAGATGAGCAATTTCTGAACAAGTCAGAGAAAAAAATACATTCTATTTTGTTTTCCTTTTGCTCTTTTTGCATTTCATTAAGAAGGAGATTTGAAAGGTGTCATTTGACATAGAAAGACTTCACCAAGAGGCAATGAACCTTAGGCTGTTGGAGAAATAAATATTTCCTGTGCTATGTGTAATTCTGAACTTTAGAATATGATCCAGTCATTAAGAAATGCACTGCAGCTTAATAACTCTAACCCCACAGAGAGGGATAGAGTTGAAAGTAGTTGTAGAATTCTGGTGATGGTAATCCCTTTCTCTTCAAGGAATAACCGTGCAGACTTCATTTTACATTTGTGTCTATTTTTACTTTTAATTCATGTTACTCAGCTTTCTCTTAAATCTTTGCTCTCAGTCACTTAAGAATTTCTCCTCCCCTTCCATAATTTACCTAATGTCATGGTTTACAACAAAAGCAGACCACGTTTCTTCTTTTTCCTCTTTATATCCTCTCTCCCTTTACAAGTTATACTCATCTGGTTGCCTGCCCATTATAATAGATATGTATCACTGGCACTCACCACTAAATGCCAACGACATGTGGACATTAGCCACTCTCCTCCTTCTGACCATGCCTGTTTGTTACAGACATTTTGGTATTTACTCTTTCTGCACCCAGTAATTGTGTTTTTAATTCTTTTGTTTTCTGTGTGCACAAACACAGATTATTTCAAAATCCCTTACTTCTCTCTCCAGAGACCAATCCTCGTTATATCTTTTTTCTCCATTAAGTATTACCTTCTCTATCTCATTGCCTTGTTTCTAATTATGGTATATGTTAGTTGTGATTTGATAGACAGTTGCTCAAAACACCAGAATGATGTTTAAATTGCCATGGTCAGACATCAGCTGCTTTTTCCCTAGACTGCAATTCCTCCCCTTTGTAAAAGTATCCCCTTGTATCTCCTCAGCTTCCTGTAAAAAGCTGAGTAACACATATGACATGGGTACTACAGATTGACACCTATAAGGAATCATTTTACAGAAAGTGGATAGTGCCACCACGATAGTCCAGAGAGGTTTTCTTCAGTGCAGGTGTTCAGAGAGGATGACATGAATCCGGTCAGGAGTTAAGATCAGGAAGACTTTCATGATGACTGAAGAGTGCAGAGATTCTAGTTTTCGTTACAGTTCTTATAACAAATGCGTTACCCCTTCTTGGTTTTAATTTTTATTTTTTTTTCTCTCCAGATTACTCTTGGAGACAATGAGAAATGATTGCTGGCACTTGCAGAAAAAAACCAGCTGGGGTCTACTTCCAGACATTAAGCTGAGTGTAATCTAAATATCCTGTAAATATTTCATGTTAAATCAATCTGTTAAGTCTGGTGTGCATCCCACAACCCTTGCACAGATCTTTACAAAAAATGCTAGACTGCCTCTGTGCTTGTCAGCGCAATATTGGGTTGAGGCTGCAAGAAGGGAGCAAAAACTGATTGCCCAGCAGCACGGAGGCAAACTCTCCCTCGGTGGGCAGGGAACCATTCTGCACTGCTATCAAACCAGGTCAGGGAGCTTGGAGATGTCACTTAGAAATTGAAATTGTCCTCTGCAAAATCCTGCCTAGACACAGGAATCTCCTCTTGAGCAAGAAATGGCCCAAAGAGATTGACCAGCGTAGGTTGCTGATCTGGGAAGGAAGAACGTGGAAAGGAATGGTGGGGGAAGGACAGCAGCTCACATTTTACTCAGCACACAGAAATAATGTGTCTCCTTTTTTGTTGGCTAACAGCTAGTGTATTTTGGTCTTCATCCCACTCTCTCCAAAGTCAAATGCTTTTCCCTATCTATATCCCTCCACTTAAAAAATAAGCAAACCAAGAAGTTGCCACAGCTTTGCCTACTGGCCTCAGCCACTTCTCTGGTTTCCTTTTCTCTCATGCACTCCCTTAGGTCACCTCTGTGTTCTGGCTTGTGAGATTCTGAGAGTTGGACTGTACTTCTAACACTGACACACAAACACTGACAGTCTGAGTCATGTAGAAAGCCTATAGTGCATTCAAGTCATGCAGGCCATTGAAGCCTGCTTTTTTTTAGTGATTGGTAGTCTTTTCCCAAAAAAGGATGCGTAATTGTATAATGCATTGAACTTTCTAGCTGTAGACTTTGCTTCTCTGGCTCCATTTTGAGCAAATATTTGGAAACTCTGGTATGTGCCTATGTCTTTATTAGAGCTGCAATTCTAAACTGTGTGTTGGAGGCAGTGATATAGTACAGCTTATTCAGAATCACGTATTAAGGAAGTTGTGCAAACTAGTGAAATTTTGCACAGTAGGGTCATGATCCGTGCTTTGGCCCTGTAGGCACTTCAGTCTTTTAAAAAAGTAATCAGTGACAATTTGCAGGATTTGCAAACTGAGGCCTGAAACATGCTGTTCTTGTGCAGTCTTAAAAATGAAAATAAGCTATGCACATTTTCAATCTGGCAAAAATTTGGCAATAACATTAGAACACTTGTCACTAACAAAGCGTTCAGAAACATTTTTAAGTAAACAAAGCCATCTAGCAGCAGACTAAAGTTGATTTACAGGAAAAAGCAAAAGCCAACAAAATGTTGTTAATTCCTGGTTATTGTTAAATATTTTATTCTACTATTGCTAACTAATAATCGGTGCCAAAATCCATATATACAATGCCTTAGGTTTGCATACTATACCGTTCTGGATTTGAATTTTCAAAATCTTTAGGTGATACGGATTTGGTTTGTTTTATTTGTGCTTCCTATATATACACATATTATATAGGCATGTATGTATGCATTGTATATACATGTATATATGCATGTATGTATGTATGTATATTATTGGGAGGGAAAATATTTAAGTAGGAGACTTATGGTTTTGTTTATCTCATCAATGGAGGACCAAATGGAAGAGGTTTGGGTTTTTTCTAAAATCTTCATTAGATGGATTTAATTTTTATAAATCCCAAAGCTGATACAAACCAGTGTCAAAGTCATCCAGGGTTTGATCTGATGAGAGGTTCCTCTTTAGATTCATGTTTACCCTGAGAGGTTTAGCAGTGGAATTTCCAGAAGTGCCGAAGTGCCAAAGTGCCTGAGAATAAAAAGTCTTATTGAACTCAGTGGGATTTATCCATACCCTACTAGATGAGGTGTCCCTTATACCAGACTGTTTCACAGACAACCTCTGTGAAAAATTGGAAGCAAAAGTCTAAACTTAAAGCAATGCACTCCGGTAACTCTCCCTCCCACCAGGAATCTGGCCCCAGAGGAGGAGCTTCCTGTCAATGTCTGCCAAGGAGAATGGATAGGATCCAATGGGCTGGCCTGAGAAATGGCTGCTTTATTATGTCATTTCTTGTGCCTGAGAGCCACTCCTGAGAAAAGGAAAGCCATGTCATGAATTGGAAAGGAGTTTATTTTAGGAATAGTTTCAGAAAGTGTGTTTTAGCTAGTTATGGTTTAACATTCCTAGGGTAAGTAACGGTGCTAAAGTAAGGCAACGGCTTCTTGTGTAAGTATGTGAAAGTTAGAGGTGAAAAGGCTATTAAAGTGGCTCCTGCTAAGTTGTGAAATATGAGAACCTGTTTAAGAGTCTCACGTATGCAAGAAGACTGATAGTTCTCTTAGCGCTACACGTATTTTTATTAAGAAGTGAAATAACAGAAACTGCAGCAGTTAACTGACACAGCTAGCAGAGAGGCAGGTGGGAAAGAAGAAGACAGAAGAGTAGAAGTAGCTTGAACTGACCTTTTTATGTGGGAAAACTTGACAGTCTCAAAATGGGAAGGACATGTTACCGCAAGAAGGAGGAAGCAACTGGCTGGCGTAGCTTTGCCAAAGGCGGCTGTGAGACAGTTGTATTTTATGGCTTAGGTAGTGCATATTAGCCAGTTGTTTTACTTGGTTAGGAAATTTCCTTTCTCCCTTTAATAAAATATTGTTGTTGCTATTGATTCAAATTTGCAGGTGGGGTTAATTAGCTCACTGAGTACCAATAGTGTCATTTAAATTCCTGGGTGCGGGGCTGAACTTGGATTTCACTGGGAACCCCAATTCAGATGGGACCAGCCCCTTGCTGCCAGGTCGAAGGAGAGAAGTTACATGGGATAGCCAGCCTTAGCTTACCTGGTGGCTCCTGTGCATGGCAGGGTGCTGAGGTGTACAGCATGTGCTGAGGAGGCTGTGCCACAAGGATGCGGCAAAGCTGCAGCAGGGAAGCTACATGCACCTGAGGGTGGCACAGGCACAGTCTTACCTGCCTTTGAAAATGCAGTCCTTGGAAGGTTTGTTGATTCTGTTACTCACTCCCTCATGAAGAGTCTTCCCCCTCACCAGCTGTGATGCTGCATCCTCGGAGACCTTCACACCCTCATGTTCGCTCAGTAGTGGAGATCATCTGGGGAGCCTGAACCATGCTGTGACCTGTTCTAGATTTCTGCTCTACAGCCTGACAACCAGAAGTGGATGGAAATGAGACTTGCAAAGTTTTGCGCCCATAAAACCCCTCTAAAATTTTTCTAGGAACATTGAGTCCTCTCCAAAGAAGGCACTAAAGTACTTGTGACAAGGTGAACAGACAGGCCCCAGTTTATCAGGAGTTAAAACTGGCTCAGTCAGCTGGAGGCTTACCAGCCACTAGCTATTAGGATTGTCATTTCCCCTCAGGAAATACCTGCTGGTGTATCAAGGGTAATTGCGAGCAGTCAGCTGTATCCCCAGAGGGTGGGTATATAAAATCATCAGGAAAAGACTGAACTGTTCCTGGTAGGAGGCAATAGGGATTGTGTATGTGTGTGTGTATCTTGGGTGTTTATCTTAATGAAGGATCTTAATGCAATGAGGGCTTTTGTTTCAGTTTAACCCTGGTTGTGACTCATCCTTCGTTTTCTGCTGAAGCCTGAATTTTACAGACTCCTTTTCTTATCTGAGGCCACCACTTGCAACACTGGCTGGTTTGTCACAAGTATTCTCCAAAACAGAGTAGATAATTATAGCTTCCTGAATGGCTTGGTGTCACTATGTGGTTTTGATTTTAGAATACTTGAAATAGCATTCCCAAATGCCCTTCACTTTGTTATGCTCTTGGCCAATCTTTCCTCTCACAAAAGGAGTAAACCCCTTTGCTTTCCTGAGCCTTAGTTAAACTATCCGTGAAGCAGGTATATCAAGTAATGCCTACTGGTTACCCTTTAAAGTTCACTCTAAAATTTACAGCATTATAAAGATGAAAAGCAAGGCAAAAAATTCAGAAGCACTCGTGCAGTCAGTTTAAAGATTCGCTCCCTCTCCTGCGCAGGCAGAGGTCTCCCCTGAATATCGCAGCCCGTCAGTTTTAGCCTGTCAATTAAAGCACTCTTTGCCTCCATCCTTTCTGCAGTAATAAAGTTCCCAGAAGTACAATAAAGCCAGACACTCAAAATGGGTCATCCTACCTGACCCGCGTCTCTTCGTTTGGACATATCCCCACATATCCAGGCTTTCAGTTATGCTCCCCAGGCTTGTTGTCCTCCTCCCAAAAGGCTCCTCCAGACAGCAATTTGTCACTTGGCTGTAACCTCAGAAGGAGGCTCTCCCTGCCTCTCCATCCCCTTTCACTCCCTCTTCCTGCCTGACATCTGCTGCAGGTGTGTTTGAGTAGGACCCACTTCCTCCTTGCCCGTGGAGAGACCTCGTATTTGCCAAACAATGAAGTGAGCTTCATTTTGGTTGTGAAGCTCAAGTTAGGTGTTTGCAGGATGGACTCAACACTTGCACGCTCTCTGAAATAACTGGTAAAACCTGGCATGATCAGGCCATGAACTAACCACAGACTATGGTGCTTTTTGAACAACAACGAATGTCAAATATATAATAGATTAATAATGTTCATGAGCCATTTTCTAGTAAGTCAGAACCAGGGAAGAAGGAATAATTTGATGAATAAACTATTCACAGTGCAGGTGCTTCTCTAAAGCAGTTTCTCAGTAGAAGCTGAGATAGGATTCAGAGGTACACCAACGTTATTTACTTTGCTCTTTCCTTCTTGTATTCACTTCCTGAGCTAAGAAAAAATATCTCCTCTCAGACTGCTGTGGTTGTCTTAAGAGTAGCGAGGTCTTCTGTGAATCATAAGCCTTCAGATACTCAGTTTGTAAGGAAATCTTAAACTTTTGCATGCATATGGGAAGTATGTCAGCTTCACTATTCTAATTTCCAGAACTCAGCAAACTATGAGGTTAAATTCTAAGAGTTCTCAATTATAAAGTTTAAAAAAACAATGGAGAAGGAAACATCTTACAATCAAAATTTTTCAACTGACGATAGTTTTTCCTTTGCTTGGTATACTTGTCCTGGGACACTTTGTAGCATGCTCAGAAGAGGCCTGAGGAAGACACATGATTTGATTGCCTAGTTCATTTCCAAAACACTGTGTTGAAACTCTTAGCTCATTGCCTTGTTGCCCTTTGTAAGTGGATGTGATCTATTGATGGGAAGAGATGAATTCTCTCTACAACAGAGCAGACCTTTGTGAAAATGGATCCCCTTAAAAATGGCCCAATCCTCTCCCTGAAAAACAGATGCCAGAAGCAGTTGTGGGACATTATGTTTCAGCTCTAGAGACTTCCACTACTAAGAATAAAGTAAAGGAGTCATTATTTATCTAAACAAGGCCTTTATGCTATGGTTCAGTGGCTGCTGGACAGCCGTGTGATCTGTCTTGTGTAATGCCCTCACCCCCTCCTTTCCCCATTTGGAGAAGAGAAAAAAGGACTTGTACTCGCTCAGAACATACTTACACATCTCACTGTCTATTGTGCTCAGTCGCTCTGTCTATTATGCTCCATTAGATAAACATGGTGTTGAGCAGCCACTCAGCTGCTGATATGTACAGCGGTGCTGATAACACGCTCTATGTTTAGAAGGGAAGCAGTGCGTCACAGACTGTGTGGGATATGTTTACATATACGTGCATGCTTTCTCCTCAACAGCAGAGAACTTCCATTACAAAGCCCCTCTCTCTGAGGAAACAGGCAGTTTTTGAAACGATAGTCTGATAGTCTTTTATCTTTTGTGATGGATTTTTTTCATGCTGCTTCTCAAAATATCGCCTTGTACTTCTGTGTCTGAGGGTAAATGAAGTGAGATATAGACTCCTAATCTTTCCCCTCTCCTGTAAGAAATCGTACTTTAAATACAGAAGGAAGGAAGCAGCTGGCTAAGTGTGCACTTTCCATGTGCTGCTGAGTCTGTCAAAGTTTCTGTGTATATGAGGCAGCTGACCTTTTTCAGAAGCCCAGTGGCCAAACAAGTTACATTTTACAAAAGCACGTGATCATATTTTTTCAAAAGTGACTTAGGCACTTCAGAGCCAAGATCTCTTTATTTGATAACGGGGCTTGGGGCTTGGGCTTGGGGCTTGTCTATTCAGGGAGACATATTGCTTTGCAGTGTTCGGTGTTGACCTCCAGGTATGTACACAGCACAACACAAAAGCTCCTCTTGTGCTTCTGAAAATGTCACCCAAAGCACACACTGCTCTGAAAACCATGTTCTGTGGAGGGCTGGTCTGGGATCAGTGAGTACAAACTTGCAAAGAGCAGACAGACTGGGGAGGGCTTGCCAGTGTGAAGGGGCAAATGGTCAGAAGCTACTTCCTCCTTGATTATATGAAGCAACAAACTGAGCACTGAGACTGTCCTTAAATCATCACAAGTTAGGTGTTATTCTGCACACAGAGGAGGAGGGGATTTTTCTTTGGGCCCAAGGTAATGGGCATTGCAATGAAGCAGGAGCTCAGCATCACTGTTCGCTGGCCAGTCTTTTATCGAGCAGATGTCACGATCAGACTATCACTGTGGAAACAATGATGGTGACCAACCTGAGGTGATCATGGCCTGTTTCTTGCCATGTGCTGGATAAGCTGCACACAGGGTACATGTTAAGAAGTATGAAAGTTCTGCTGATTCCTCTGAGGCTTCGTAAGCAATGACGAAGTTCTTTCTGAGACAGCCCAGCATGTGGTAATGCTCCGATACAAGGTAATAAAATAACGTGTCCATTAAGACATACCTTAGATAGTATCCAAGTACTTATTTTAAAACACTCAAATTGCAGGCTGCTATGCTACACGGGAAAAAATACTTAGAATGTGATGGTTCATTACAACAGAATGAGTCCAGTGAATCGTTCATTCTTAATACTTTTTTTCCCCATAATTGTGGTGTTATTAACCGAACAACAAAATAATTCAGCAAAACCTTTAAAAATTTCAAAGTTGTTCCCATGAACCCATGGAAAAGAGCTCAAATTTTCTTTCAAAATTTTCTTGGCAACACATGCTTATGATTTTTTAATTAGCATTCTAACGGAAGATGTACTAGTTACAATATTTTTGTTTCCAAAGTATTGGCAAACAAGACAACCCACGTAATGATTTTAATGTCTCCTTTACAATTAAAATATATTACACAAGAATTTATTGACTTGGAAAAACATTGGTAGTCTCAATATTTTCTCATGAAAATTTTAGCCTATATTTTGCATTAAAACCCAGATACTTTAAAATTTTATAATATTCAAAGTTTCTAATGTCCACAGTTCTGTGGACTAATTATTTTACTTTTTCTTTTTCCCCTTTGAATCATTCTGAAACCTGGAAAAATTTTAATGCTATAAACAGATTCTACACTGCAGTTGTGTTTTCACAGCTTTATTTCTTCCTGAAGAGCGCTGAAGTTAGTTTCTTTACCTGAATTGTCCTATTGCAAGATTCCTTTTGTAGTGTCATGAGGAATCATGTTAATAGCATGCCTCCATTTCCAGTAAAAATTTTGGTCACGATTGCAGACTTCTAAAATCCGTGCTTTTTACTTGGTCTTATTTCCTGATACTCATATTTTTTCTCTTCCTTTCATCTACTCTGCTTTCAGTGTCAAAGTATGTCATAGTTTTTCTGGCAAAGGATTAATTCAAGCTCCATAAAAATAAGAAACTACAACACAAATGCATAGATAGTGAAACTCAGTCCATGGTCTGAATGACACAGCATTTACACAGAAGCCCCAGAGAATGCAGGGCGTATATCAGACATTTTTAGCTATCAGAAAGGTTCTGGTAGGTTACTGTATTAGAGGTACCTTTGTTTGGACATTTGCACAAGTGAGTGAAGTTGAGCATGAAGGTGATTTCCGTTACTTATTTAAAGAAAATATCTATATCTCTTTCTATACGTATATATAATCTGTCTTCCGTACACATTCATTTTACTGCTGTTGTGGTTTAACCCCATAACCACCTACAGTGAATCTGGCTTATAACTTATTTTCATCTCAATGGGGTTTTTTTTTCCATGTAAAAATTACATCAGTCACAGTGCAGGTGTGTGCATTAGGTGCCCTTCTGAGTGGGAAGCCTAAGAGAAATGAGAGCCAGAAGTTTCTTGCAATTCCTGGCGGTTATCTCAGCTTATCTCAGGTAGTACAGACACCAGCCAGTGCACAAGAGCAGAGACACTCGCAGACTGCCAGTTCTGCTTTCTTCCCTGCTTGCAAACGATGTATGGTGGAGCCTCTGCCTCCTGTGGCCCACCCTGTGACACCAGGAAGGCACAGTGGAGGCTGGGGTTCAGGAAGACAGGGGTTAGGTGGGCGTTCAGGTATGGGTCTGGATGGGAGATAGCCCCTTCAGTGCCCTTGCTAAGTATGTCTCATTGTGGAGGGCTGTAGGCTGGCTGGGCCAGGGAGGGCACCAACTCTGGGATGATCGGTTCCTGTGAGCATGCATCATGTAAGTTGTCCTGGGTTTTTCCCAGGTTACAGATGTTACTGATATGCTCCTACTAGCTATAGAGAGTTTAAAGACAGAACTGGAGAAAGGAGAAAAGAATGAGGAAAGGACAGGAAATGTGAGAAAAGAGGATATCCTAGCCTAAGCACTGAAATCTCACTTGGCCCTGCCTTCAGCAATATAGCCCATGTAGAATTTACATTCATGCTGGTCAATTTAGGCACACTGTTCAAGCTAGGGGGACCTGCTTCCAGATTCCATCAAATCACCAAAATATCTCCAACTAGGCACTTCCTTCACTCTTATTGCCTGATTTCCATCCGATCAGATGTTTCTTTTATCTGATTCTGTCTTTTATAGCAGGAGTTGTTTTGTGTAGAATGCTCTTCCCAAGTGCAATTAGCATCAGTAGCTGTCTTCTGACTCTGGCTTCTTCAGCTGACATCCTGCAATGGTTATAAAGTTTACGCAGGGAGAAAACACAGTCACACATAAGAAATAACTCAAGTGTAATCCCCAGTGAATGTCAAGTTGCATAGGATGCCTATTCTCTTTGCATGCCTCTCTGGCAACAGTATGTCACTCTGTAGTAATAGTATACAGTAAAGCCAAACTGAGTCATTCATGCACAGAAGTTCAGTCCTGACAGAAGCAAGTAATCTGAAGTGCTAGTGTACATATGCAATCAAAGAGTATAAATCTTGTTTCTCTGCTGTAATTTGAGTGGAGAAGAGTTCAGCTCTATATGCAAATACATTCAGAGTATATGATTCTGTTTAGATACAGGTAAGTCAGTAAAACAGTGTATGAGTTCTGATTTAGATATCAATGAAAGATTTATTCTGATCATTAGGCAGTGGCAGCTATTGGAATAATTTCTAATTTGGTTTTATTTTCACCTGATAGCATCTACTGCTTTTATACAGCACATATGCTTTAGGGCTGCCCAAAGTTAGCACTGT
Organism: Harpia harpyja; assembly: GCF_026419915.1. Classification (NCBI taxonomy): domain Eukaryota; kingdom Metazoa; phylum Chordata; class Aves; order Accipitriformes; family Accipitridae; genus Harpia; species Harpia harpyja. The sequence goes on from NC_068943.1 coordinate 66,205,737, forward strand.
TCATTAAAATGGAATGAGGCTAGAGAGGGAAGTGGAGTGATGGGGTGCTGTAGTGGCAAAATACAAGTCAAAATAAAAAATGAAGTATCTTCTATTCTACAAGTTTATAGGATGTTACATTGGCATTTCAGTTCCCAGCATCCAGTTCCCACCTTCCTGCACTCATATGGACATGCACTCTCTTCATACCCTTTTCCTTGACCACGTCAAATGAAGATCAGCAACAGGAAGGAAGTAGTTCTCTTTGATGCTGCAAAGTCTACATGACCACCATGGAAAGCTGACCAGAACTAATATGGGATTGTCTGGAAAGGTCAGTAGTAACACCAGGAGCATTAAAAGCCTGGTCTATTTCAGTGATAAATGCAATACACCGTTGATTAAATGCATATATAAAATGATAAATTGTTTTGATGATAACTATAGCTACAGCTGTTATAGTTCTGGGTGACTCTACTTATGTCCTGTGTCTTTTTCCTGGACTAAACTGTTCCTGTGTGCCAGTGGAGTCTATATTTTTAAGACCAAATGTTTGATGATGGTGGCTTTTCTCAAGATTGGTGCTTTCATGCAGTTTAAAAGCTATGATGTTGTGTACAAACATCTGCAGTTGGATAGAGAGAGAGAATGTTGGAGATATTTGGTAGGAAAAAAATTATATATTTATAATGGCCATTGAATTGCATTCTTCAGGCCAAAAAATCAGAATCTCAAGTGTATAGATTCATCTTCTGTGCATCTCCCGCTAGGTGAAAAGCACCATCTTGACTGCAGTGAATAACTGTGTGCTCTGGTGTGGAGCAACCTCTGGTTCAAATTAAAGATTTCACGATTTGGCCACAGAGGAGTTTTTCTTGACTGAGGACTTTGAGATCTGATTAACAAAAGCCAATCATTAGTCAATACATTGTCATCTTTCATCAAATAATGTGTTTGACAGATCAGTTATTTTGGTATTCAATCAGCTTTTTAGGCTGTTCCTCAAATGTGTTACTTGACACAGAAAACATTTGTCAAACAAACATAGCTGATAAATTTCTGCAATATTCTCTCATGTCTTCGTCTGGCTTACAGTTTTGCCTTACAAAGCTCCCTCCATTCCTTACAGTCCTGTCTTCCTCCCTGCACTGCTCACCACCCCTCCCCGCCCCAACGCAGCAAAAGGAATAAATATTTTCCTTGTCATCACTTCGGTGTTTCTTCATTAAGTTTTGGAAGAGGAAATAAGCAGGAAGGGCAAAGATCAGAACTTTTTATCTTTCATTGCAGCAGTTTCTTCTAAAACCACCACAGTTTTAAACAGAAGTTTATTTATGACTTCAAGAATCATTGGAGATGCTGGTGGAAATGGAGAATCAATTTAAATCTATTATAAATTTGTACTAACTTACATGTCACAGTATTGTGATAGGATCCCATGTTTGAAATGATAGGTTTACTACAAGCAAGAGACTCAGGGACATAAGCACATATCTGATTTTTGCGTGGGGATGGGGCAGGCAAAGGATGGGTTGGATGGCACCAGCTGTTCAAAGGAAGCCTGACAGGGGCTAAGGAAAGCAGTTCAATCTTACAAAACAGAGCTCTGTTCCCTGAGGACTGCTTCTGCTGGAGAGCTCTGAAATATCCCCTGTAACTTTGGCAGGCTGAATTTTGAGGGAAGGTGTTCTCTGTGTGTGTCTGTGTGTGGGGAGGTGGTGATGGGGAGGGTGGTGAAAGTCTTTACAGTGGAGCTTTGTGAGTTCCTTATTCCTGCATGCTGTGCAAAAAAAGAAAGTCCCTACTTCTTAGCATTTTCCATCACTGGATTGACACATTTGTCATCACTGTGTATCTTTATCTTATAGAGCACACACAAAAGAGACCTTGACCTGTCCACTAGGAATCCTAATTTTAGTGAGAGTAGAAACTATCAGTGGTACTTTATCCAAAGTCTTTGTCTACATCGTCACAGCTGACTCCTTAGACAGACTGTCTGACACTAACCATTTCTGTTGGAATCTAAGGGTAGCAGGAGTTAGTATATATCCAAACCAAAAAAGACACAGGGCCAATTGCTATGCAGTGTGGATGCAGTCAGATCAAGCCACTTAGACTCAGTGAGTGGTCCTGTTTCATTTGGCAGTATAGTTGTACACCCACATTAACTTCTGAAGAATGTCTTTAAAGTGTAATAAAGAAATCTGCTTTCTTCATGTGCCTACATCCTTAGAAAAGGATCATCATCAGGAATAATAAACATGATCTTGTACTGGCTTACATATTTAGCTCAGCTTCCTGAGGAAATTAGCTTATCAAATCATGTTGTCTGTTCTGTCTGTCACTTTCCCTTTAGCTTCCTCCCAACAGCCCACACCTTTCATGCCCAGTAGGTGTGAAACCCATTCATCAGCTTACGAAATGTTGGTAACAGAAGTATGAAAGTAATTCAACCAGGATAGATGGCATGCAATGGCTAGGTAGAAACCATAATGAATGTTCTTGTGGGGACAAACTCTGCTAGAATTCAGTCCATTATCCATTCTGAGAGGGGGCATCTAAGTGGCCAGTCAATGTATGTTATACACATACATTGCTGATCAGTGCAGCATAGCTCTGAGCCAGACAAGCTGCATAATGCTTTGTGTGCAGCAGGAGAAATGAGGAGAGCAGTATGTGAAAGATGATGTTTTGGGGAAATGGAAGGGACTGGAAGTACTAAAAGAGAGAATTAGGGACACACAGACTTCAAGTTTCATTATGAAAGGAACATGTTTTTAAAGAAGCAAAAAGTTATGTGCTGTGCATCATCCTGTTTATTGTTGCTGCTCTTGCATGCAGCCTTCCCACAGGAATGGCTGCTTGCAGGGTATATTTAGATTACAGAGATCAGATTCCACCACACTGCTCTACAGTACAGGTCAAAACTGTGCTGCTTGTTTTCATTTTCAGCAGAAATGTTAAACATTTTGTGTGTGGATGCATAAACTCTTCCTTTTCAACTAAGGATATAAACAGTAATATCTCTTCCCAAGAGTTATTTTGGTCTTTGGTCGTTTTGGTTTTTTTTTTTGGTAAAACTAATTGTCCTCTAACTCAGTGTTACAAGCACTGACTTTTGTCATGGGATCAAAGCTATACAGCCTTGCACAATGGTGACTGGAATAGCTCTGTACTGTCAATATTAACTCCAGCCTTGATTTCAGATGCTTCCCACCTGTGACGGATGCACTCGCCCTGCCCACCCCTCCCCCTTAACCAAACTAGCAGTAGTTTGGTACACGCTCCAAAGGAGGTAAAAGCCTAAGCTGTGCCAGGCCAAGAACTCCTCTAGGAAACCCACAAAGGAACAGAGTGACACAGTGAGAACAAAGAAAGTTGTGGGTACAAGGAGTCTTGTGTATACCTCTCCCATTGTATGCAATTTTACTGTGAGCCAACTGCTTTGTCCCATAAATATGATAGCATAAGTGAGCCTTCTTTGAGCTCTTCCTGCTAGGCAGCGTGGCTGCATGGCAGTGATCTGCCCTTGAGCTGGAACGCCTCTCAGGGTTGCTCCTTGAAGCAACAAGATCTTTTACCAACAACAGATTGTTGGGTGAGCCCAATTTGATTTCTCCCCAGATGGCAACCTGACTGCATGCAAGGCCACTCTCCCCTTGAGCAGGAATGCCTCTCAATGTTGAGAAATATTAGTTGTTTAGCTTAAATAAGTAAGTTTTAAAATACAATTAATCAGAGTTATAATGTCATGTGATTTAGTATGCTGTTTGCTTATCTTTACTTACTTAGCATGAGTAGCTAGATTTGCTGAACTCGTACTGAAAGTGTACCTACTTAGTCAAAACAGGGGCCTCCAGAGCCAGCGTAAATCAGAAAATAGGGAGGTTTCAAGGCTACAACTATTAACAGCAGCTGCAACTCAACAAGATAATGGTCTGTCTGGAGACAATGAAGGAATCCAATAAGGGGTCAGAAGATCTCAGACCAGAATCACTATTAGACCAAAGGGCACGTGGAAGGCACATGGAGAGAGTGTGAAGAGTGCATGAGGGACAGGTGAATAGTCTGTAAGGGTGTAATTGCCCAGGGATTTCTTTGTTCAGGTTGGTTCCTCCCCAGAGGCACCCAGCTTGAGCTGATCCTGCTGTTGTACCACTCTATTAAATGATTTATTTTTATAAGATTTGATGCCTGAGACTCTGTTTCAGGAAACCTAGGGTTTGAACTTCAGAGCAAAATAACACCAGATGCCTGGATGGACGGTATGTGATTAATAGCATGCTAAACTTTGACATCCTAAGTGGTATAAAGGATTGGTGGTGCACATATAATTCCATTAGCTGTAAACCATTGACCAAGTCTGGATGCAGCCACAACTAGACTCCTATCTGAGAAGGAGTTCAGAAAGCAAGGGGGTCCATTCTGAACCTCGTGACTCAATGGGAGGTTTTCCTTACCCTTTGTATCTCTTCCATTAGACATAAACCATTGCCCAAGTGTGAGACCAGGATTGGACCCAGCTGCCCCTAAGCTCCATCAGGAGTTTAGAAAGCAAGAGGGTCCACTCTGAACCTCACGACTCAACAGGAGGGTCTCCCTTACTTTTTCCATCTCTGGTCTCTGTGTAAATCATTCTAAATCAATTCTAACTTGATTTTCCTTTTTATGTTTCTGCCATGTAGTAAGTAATAGAGTGAACCTTGCCATCGAACCCTGTTAAGTCGCACTTTTACAAATTCATGTTAAAATCACTTTTGCTAATACCTTTGATGGTGATTCTTTAAGTGATCTAAAACACTCCTAAATCAGGATCTGTGACACCACCATTAAATGTCTTACGTGGTTTACAAATCCTGCTCATCTAATTGAGTCCTCAGATGGAGAAACTTGTAAGGGTCTACAGAGCCTGCCTTGTAATTACCTTTGCTCAACAGCATGCTGGGACAAACCTCGTTGCAGGTTTTGACCATCAGGCAATATCAGATATTTACTGTGGTTGTTTCTTCCTTCATAAATTGCCCAGAAAGTTAGTTGCTCATGGTGGTAATCTCCTAAGACTTGCTTCCAAAATCCTGGCAGGGGTATGTCTGTAGTTGACTAACATTTTCCTATAAACTTGTAGGAGGGCTCTGAAGATAAAATTTCTGTGGCTACTGCTTTGGGTGTTAAGGGGACTATCCTGGAAGTGGTTGGAAGGACTATTGTCTGATCTGGGGATCTCAGGCTCATGTTGCTTGCAGAACACTGTGTCTCTGAGCAGGAAGGTCTCTGAGGACTGGTTCACCTCCCAAGCCTCATCCCAGAAGTGTAAGCATTAGAAATCCCTGTCTAACCATGTGTGTAGGACACTGGCAACCTAGACTGTCCAGAAGTTGTCAAGCAGCATGGTCTGGCCTGATTATTCCTGCAGAACAATCAACACACACATAACTGGTGTTGTTAAGTGTGTCTGCTGCATGCAGTGCCTGGCTTCTGGAGGCACATGTAGCTTCTTGTCCACACTGCACATTGGCATGGAAGATGTGGGCTGGTTCTAGCAATCACTTCAAACTGCCATTGGTGTCTTGCAGCTTGCAGCCTTTGCTACTTAAATAAGGGACGTCTTCCTGCTTAAGTCCCTTGGGGAGTTTCTGAGCTTTGGGCTGTGACTGGAATTATTGCTAGTAGAGGCACTGCAGTTAGGGATGAGGGCAAATCCATCATGCAGTAATGACTCCAGAGAGTCTTGGAGAGTCTTGAGAAAGGGCCAGTGATTAAAGACCCATGGTAGCACACTGTGGGCTGCGGGTTGGATTTTCTCAAAGCTAGCTTGTGTATAGCAGCTCCACTGTGAACTGGGCTGAAACTCCTAGGCTAGTCACATACGCCAACACCTGCATCCAGAGGGTCACTTGGATCAGCAGAACACCATCTAGCCAATTGTCAGGCAGGCAGTGGTGAAAAAAGGCTGGAGCTCCATTAGCACGGAGTCTCACCAGCAGAGACGCTGGCTTTTCTTCTTGCCTGGATTTGCGAGTTCTCTCTGCTCCCGTAGTCTTGTTTACAGGCGTTAATACACCCCAAACCTGTGCAATAGGTAGTATTCATCTTGTTTTGACTGTGGCCACCTAAAACCTAGGCATATAGTCTGATATCCTGCAATCAATGAAGAGATTAATGCTTCCAGCATCTAACTCCCTCTGTGCACCTTAGGCACCTGCCCTGGCATGGGTTACCTCTACCACGTCAAATCCAGCTAAGTGAGAAAAAAAAATCAATCCAGCTGAAGCTGATGAGTGTAAAACATCTGAAGGTGTTGGTGATGCTCTCTGCCATGGCCTGTGCTAGTGTCTGTAAAATGGCTGTGATGAGACATAATGATGAAAGTTATTTCTCCATGATCAATAGAATTCTAGCCAAATACAGCACGATACTACTACTGTGTGTGGTGACTGAGGCGAATGCTGAATTCTTGGTCAGGAAAAGCAGCCCACACAGGATCAAGAAAGAGACTTTATATATTGAGGACCATCTGGTGGATGCTGTATCAGTGTTTTGAACTACAGTTCGGTCTTATACCACATTTCTGAGATGTAACATATGATTGGTAATTATTCAGGAGGTGAAATGTGAATACAGGCTGGCCTTACTTCACCAAATGCATTCCTGACTATAATGAACTGTCAGTGAGATTTTTTTGTACGTGTAGATGTCCTCAGAGATTTCTAAAAAATTACTGTCTTTTGGTTACAGCCTAATCAAATGTGGACACTGTGTATGAAGTGAATATATCTCCAGTTAGGGAGGCTCACAGACCCAAAGTGTAGGATCCTTTTGTTGAAAATCCTTGGGGTGAGGTAGGCTTACACAAATAGAATGGGACTGGTGCAGGTGGGTGACTGTCAGCACAGAACAGTCAGTCTTTTGGCCAGGCATCCAGGGCCTAGCTGCATCCCTAGAAAATCGTATTAAAGCTTCCCCTCCAAATCACCAGAAAGAAGGCTTAATTTTCTAGCCTGTGACAAGCTGATCAATTGTTTGATTCTGGTAACAGGTAATCACAAAAATCCTGCTCTGGATAGCCCTGTCATGGTTTTTGGGATGTCTCTCTTCCTTGGTTGATGTGAACTAGCGTTAAAGGGCATCCTTAGGTGATCAGGACCAGGATGTCTCTTCTTTGGCTTTGTTTGTAGTGTCTTGTGGAGCCCAGTCTTGACCTGTCTTGTTCCAGGTTGCTTTGGAGCCTACACTGAAACATTCGTGCAGAAGGGAATGGCAGACCATTTCCTAATGTGCACTGTCAGAGTTCTGGTAAGGCCAACAGCTCCTGTTTGGATCCCAAAAGACAGAACTCCAGGAGAAGCAAAGCCACCAAACAGACAAAAGCAAAGCCATGAAATGGACAAACTTGGGCATTGTTTGTGCCAGCTTCTGGGTGCTGAAGGTCTAACTACTTAGAGCTGGTACAGGAGTCCATGTTCAGGAAAGGTTCAACTACAATGAGAAACAAAAATGGAAATACAGCCAAATTGGAAGCTCTGAAATCATGTTTAGAGAAGGCTAGTGACATCCAGAGTCCTCCTGAAGTTACAGAGCAGGAATAGCAGGACTAGACTAAATGGAGAAGTCCAGAGAAACTCTTGAATGGACCAGATGTTAATGAAGAAACATACCTGTATGGAAGCAGCCTGCCAGAAAAGAACTGGGTAAATTTTGTGCAAGATATTGTGAGTTTTGGCCAGAGCAGGGCTGTGCTTCACATTGCTACACCATTAAGTTGGAGACCTCAAGACAGATTTATGGTGCCATCAAACCACAGTCTTAGTTTTACTAACTACTCTGTCTTTTTAATGGTACTTAAGGGCTTTACTGCAGTTGGGCATTCTACTGTGTTTAGGCGTGGTTTTAACAACTGAGTTAGCTCTCATGATGCTGCCAACTGCAGTCAGTGTGCAGAGATAAAAGTCTTTTTTCAGCACTGTAACCTAGTAGACAGGGTTATATTTTGGTCTTTCAGAGTTTAAGAATGACTAGAGGCCATTATGTTGAACACAGATTCTCCCCATATTTGCTGACATCCAGTTCATATGGTGTCAACTAACTTCATTTGTTAACAATTTTATTTAAACAAGCTGAAAAACTTCTAAAGGAGCAAATCCTTAGAGGTTTTTTCCAGCCTTGAATGACTCCCATGGAGGTAGTGAATTGGGAGGAAGAGACAAGGAGAAAAAGGAAAATGCAGGCAGATCCAACCTAAAATCAAAACTGTTGCTTCATGCTGGGAAAAACGACCAACTGTTCTCTTCTAACTATTCTTTTAAAATAGTTGAACATGTTTGAAAAGTAGTAATGTAGCTTACTTGACTTTTAAAGCACAAGAATATTTCAATTTTAAAGGACAAAAACAAGATCTAAAATTCATGAAAGGCAGAGAGAAAACTTAGTTGCTGTTCCGCAGCTTCCATGTTAACATAGGAGTGATATACCCTGCAGGAGACTGACTTAACTTTTTTATGAACCGTCAACGATTTATTAGAAATCCTGATGTTGCTCCCCAAGAAAGAAGCATCTTTCATTAGGTGGTAGGAGATGACATGATGGACTGATCTGTTGTGCTAGTCTCCCTCCTATCCCATTCTCTCTTCCCAAAATCTAGTTATTATTATGCAGTATTGGGTAGGGAAGTGAGTCCTGGAAGCCAAAAAGTCCAAGGGATATTATTTGGCATGCTAGAATAATACTAGGGTTTGCTAAAATTGGGTGGGAAGAAGCATACCTTAGCTACTTTAAATAGGGCAGAAACATCCTAAATTTATCCTTAAAAAAATGGTAGTGTAAAGTTACTATTTATTATTAGCCACAGCTGATTATTTCAGAGATAGCTTTGGCTTTATTTGGTGGTAAATCTGCTGTCACCGGCTATGTACTGTGGCCACCCTTCTTGCCAGTAGTCAGCTTTGGGCAATGGATCAACTGAATGCCTTAAATTCTCTGTTGAACCTTGGCATTATTATGGAAGAAGTCTGCAGCCAATTCATGGGTTCCTGGTATAGCTCCAGCAGCTTAACAGATGGATCACTAGCAAGTCTCTTCTCAATTTCTCTGTTAAATATTCATGGAGCCAGCATGCGCATGGGCCCAAGCATGCCCCTGGAGGTGCCAGCAAGGGTCTCTGATCTGGGGAAGATGTCAAATTGGCTAGTGGAAGTCTGAGGGCAGAAATGTTTTCCGCAAGGATCCATCCTTCAGTGCAGAACATGGAGTGACAGCCATATGTGCAACTGTGTTGGTGAATATGTCTGCAGTGCATGCTTATACAATCTATTAATAGGCTGGTGGCATACCGAATGTTAATGTGGGGAAACAGGGAGTGAAAGACAATAAGGAAATGCCTTGGACTAAGTTGAAGCATCAACCAAAGTAAAAGTCTTCCTGTTAGCTTGCTGTGAAGTTGAAGGAAAAAAGTTAAGCTGCATTCCCCACCCCTCTTAGAATATACCACTCTTATTTTCAGAATGTGCTACTGAAAACATTGCTAAATGCAAGCTTGTACAGCCCTGCAGATTGCTTAGTGTTTTTAGATCCCAGTCAGGGCTAGAATGATGATTTCTTTGCTATTATTTAATACCATCATTGAAACAACAGCCAAATACGCCTCTGGAGTATCAGAGTCCTTATATGAGTATTAGGCTACCTTTCTGGGCAGTACTGTGTATCAGCATCTAGAATCTTTTTTTTTTTAACTCTGCAATATCTACAAAGCCTTAGGAGTGCTCTTTTAAAGTCTGCCTGTAGGGAAAATGAGGTTGCAGTTTTCTTACTTTGACAAATTTCTCTGTTTCCACTGCTATACCAGAAATAGTTTATCATTATGTCTCATTAAAAACGTTGCAGAGAAGTAATTTGTGGTTGTTACAATGGACTGTACTGCACAGAGTATGGAGAATTAAAAAAAATCCTGAGAAAGAACATACTTATTCCCTCTTGAAAGATTTGCACCCGGTCCTTTGAAATTACACAGTGCTGACAAGCTACTATATAACCAGTATGCCTGATATAATCAATTTGAATAAAGGTGAAATATTTTAAGTGAACTCAGTGCAAACCTTTTTATAACATGATATTACAGAAGGTATGTAATATGCACATGTTCTAATGAAGAAACAAACATTTCTGTGTTTGCCAGTGACATGCTAGTCATAAGTACTGTAAGCATTAAAATTAAGATGGGATGCCTGGAAAAAGCCATATTGCAGACTCCTGTTTCCTTTTACTCAACAGTGTAAGGCTTTTAATGCTTCTTAACTTAGGCTGGAAGTCTTTCCTCCTTAGCCAGGAATTCAGATAGCTGCCTAAGTTGTTTGCCCCAAAACTGGTTCTAAGCATGATTTCATACAGTTGCAGTATTAGCTACATTAATGGAAGAAAACTAACGTTCTAGTACTGTCTTATATTTCCCAAATGATGCCACAGAGTATGTGTTTCCAAAGGGCATAGTCTGTGCAAAAGCTGTGAGTTATTTTAATTGGTACTCAGATACACTTAAGATATTTGTCACAACCTGAATTGTACAGCATGACACATCTGTAAGGTGATGTAGTAAACTACACAGTGCAGCTAATATACCATTAAACATTGTGTCCTACATAGTCTGGTGGTTCTTGTAGCCCAGGAAGGTCTTTTCTCTGTGATAGATAAAGGTATTTCTGAAAATATGCTATATAATTTGCCCCAAGAAGTAGGCTTTCAGTCAGCTCAAGACTAACACAAACCAAATATTTTTGAAAGCAAGTGTAAAGTATGCAGACCGAATTTCATCTACAAAAGGGACAATAGAGAATATCACACAAAGGTGTCTGTATAATACCAGGAGATGGGATTGGACACTTGTAAATGAACATTCTTGAAAAAGTAAATGCTTGTTTACTTTAAAGCCAAGAATATTTCTGCTGTGTTTACAATCAGCTGGATGGGGGAAAGGGAAATAGGAAAGTACCCCAAAAGGAAAATTTTGTTCTTTTCCCTTCAATAAAAGTTTGTTCCTCGTGGCTGATTGTTCAGACCTTCCCTGAAATTCTTTGGTAGAGACAAATAGTGAACAAAAACTGATTTAAAGTATAGCCAGAGAACAGACATTTATGTTTAAGCTAAGACCGGATATATGGTTTCAAAGCTTCTGAGCAGTTATGATTGATTTCTTTTGCTGGAGTGTACAACTGTTTGGCATATTTGACCCACTGCTTGTTCAAGACGGACTGCTTTTATTGCTGCTTCCATGTGTGACCATGATCACTTCACTTAATTCTTTATATTTCACTATGTCTTTTAGAAAAAATGAGCAATAGTTCTTGCCTAAGTGTTGATTCATTCAAGTGTTGAATCATAAAAGCACAGATTAGTGACTAATTACTTATTAACTGTATCAACATCTTCAGTCAGAATATCCCCTCTAAGAGTACAAAGAACATATTAATCAAGAACATAGTGTCACATGCTTTTGGGCGGTAATGTAGAAATTATTCTGTTCTTTTTATACTAGCAGTTGAAAACCTGCTTTTCAGAAAAGTCCGGCGCCTCATTTTAATCTTTTTAGAGTATAATTTTGTTTAGCCCTTGAAATCTCATATCTTAAACCATTTATAACACAAATGAAGTGAATAGGATAGGTCACTTCCTAGTGAAAATTGATCCAGTAAGTGAAAATTTCTTTTTGTTCCAGAATATGTCCTTGCTCACTGGGTTTTGAATTCATCGTCTATTTTTTTTTCTTTACTTGAGTAAGATACCTTTAGCAATGGCTATCAACAGCCTTCTACCAGTATTGGAAAATTTCAGTAAAAGCTAAGAAGGAAACAATTGTCATGTTCTAGTAAAACATTAAAAAACTTGAAACATGTCATTTAACTAATAATGAAGTGTTTAATTTTTGAGCACTCTTACAAATAAAAATCAAGCATTCCAAAATAAGAAGTAGATTGTAACTGAAGAGTTATTTTCTTTTTGTGGATATTGAAAAAATATGTTGAGATCTTCAGAATACATTCAACATTTTTGCCACATAAAAAATTTACAAAACCTGACTTGTTCCTGGGAACAACTTTGGCTTTAGCCAATCAGTTTTTAATAACGAAGCAAGTTATGGAAAAACTTTCAATCAATTTTTAGTTTCAGTAGTATTTTATTAGTATTTATTTCACAGTTGTTCTGTTTGTTAGATAAGTGAGAAGTGAACTTCGCAAAGATGTGAGTGTTAATTATAGTATGTTAAGATAAGCAACTGAAAGTTCTCATTTCCACTTTGACTGGTACCAAAATAGCCTATCTTATGATATTTTGACACATTTCTTTAAAACCCTCTGCTAAATCAGGAAGATAAGAAATAAATGTGTGAAAACAGAGAGCAGAAGAAAATAATTTTTTTAAAGATCTGAGCAGTTTTGAATTAGTTTATTATTCTCATCAATGGTTATAGTTATTTCTTCAGTAGAGTGGATGTGGTTCAATCACATTATGTCATACTCCATGAGTATTGGCTTGGTACTACTATAGTACTTTCTGATCTATCTACAGTAGATCATGCAACATATGCACACACATGCAGCAGTGTAAGACAGAAGGGAGGAGGGGAAATAATGCAATAGTAAGAAATCAATGTGCTTACACATTGCATGAAAATAGGTTGTTATCATCTGTTCTTCCTGGTGGAAGTCCAACCACATGTGTGACAGGGAACCTTATGGATATAGGGGAATTGTGTGGTAAGTGTGTGCTGCAAGGTGTGCTGCTGGGTCCTGTTCCTCTCACCATCCGGGCGTGTGGCCAGGACCACTGTGTTCAGCTGTGAACACCGCTGTGTTCAGCTCTTAAGGCCACCATACTCAGGTTTCATTCGCAAGGATAGCAGTGGTACAGTGGAGAAGCAGAATACAGTGTAATTAGGTCTCATTCCAGCAGGGATCAAGGTATGACGCTTGGACCCATGCATCTGAGAAGCATTCCCAGGTCCCTGACCTTTAGATGACAATGTTCACAAAAGGACCATCTAGATCCTTAATGAAACTCTTAAATTACTTTTAAGGTAACCACTTAAAATTTGGGTCAAGAGGCAACACATATGTCCAAGCACAAAAGGACTGCTATAGGATTTCTTTTCTGCATTCATTTGCACCTTGTGAAATTGTTTTCTGCACTGCTGTGATATAGTTCCTTCCATTATTCTCTCAAAGGAATCATAGCCTCATATTTTTTCCCCTTTGGTGTGTTTGGCTTCCTGCTTTAATCTAATTCTCACGGCTCAGGGGAATCATCAGACCTGGCTGAGATTTGTATCTTTTCAGAGAGCTCATCAATAGTTTACATAATGCTGTGGCAAGGCCAGGGTTCACACAGCTGGAGAGATACTCAGCAAGAGTCCCAAGTTAAGCAGAAAAAACCTTCTTGAGCATCTCAACTTTGTTTAAAGATTTTTTTTTTTCTTCTGAAGAAGCCAAAACAACACAAAAGCGGTGTGTGCAGGTTTGCTGGCAGCTGGTGTGCTGTGACTGATGATGCTTGTGTTAATTATGCTCTCACTATTACCATGTGATCCACCCATCTGCTTTTTGAAGCCAGCTGTTTTCCTTTATCTTCCTGTTGAACTACCAGTTATTCAGGGCAGTGACCATCTTTATGAGGTGAGCAAGGAGAGAAGCAAGTGCAGTGAAACTCTGATATGGGGGTACCACTGTCATGACTCAAATAACAATCAAACTAAAAGCTAGTAAAACACAGGTTTAGCCGCATTATCTTATATGTCTTTAATTATTAACTAAGACTGGACCAAGAATGTGTTGAGAAGATTAAATTGTTGAGTTTTGCCCTTCCTGGAATTCAGAAAATGTCCTTAGCCATCATCAGATGTCTAATAATGCAAGTTTTAATAAAAAATGTTTGCTGTGCAACTAATACAAAAGTGTTTTACCCAATTCACTTATCTCTCTAATTTGTGACTGATTGCTTAAGTTGTGCAATATTCTTGCAGCCCTTTATTGGATAAGCCATACCTTTTAGCCTAGAAAAGCCATACCTTTTAGCCTTTTGTGCATATGAGAACACTGGCATTCACATGGAGAGCAACCATTCTCCAGGCAGTCATGCACATGCAAAAAAAAAAAAAAAAAAAAAATCATGTTCCTGTAAAATAATGGAAAAGGCGCATGACCATAGTTAAAACAAACAACTGTTCTGAACTAAAAAAAAGTTTGTGAACTGTTGCTTCACAGTGTTTGGCCGGTTCTTGACCAAACAACCAGATATATATATATACACAAACACCCCAAACACAACGGCATAAACAAAGCTGTTCTTATGATTCCAGAATTCCTGTTCTGGCCTTTAACCAGCAAATATGATCTTGTTCTCTCCCTCGGAAGAACACCCTGTGCCTCTGCCCTGCCTTTAATGGTCCCATGTGTTATTTTCTTGATCTCATATTTTCTTTTAACAAGCAAATGATCCCAATCAAACAACGACAAAAAAAAATCAATTAACAAGGTTCCTCAAAGATCTTACCTATGTATAAAGGAAAGACTATACAATATTTAGAATTATCTTAATGTTGCCATGTGGAAGTTTTAGTAATATTATTATTGTTCAGATTATCTTTAGCTTTCCTCATTTCACTGATCTCCATGAACTACATTGCAGACCCTACTTTTCCCTTAAACATCCTTTGGTCAAATGCATTAAAACAGAGAAGAATTTGAAGGGGAATAATGTTGCATATTGGAGACTGGGAATTCCTGCAAAGTAGACTTGTTCACACTGCACAAACATTTAGGTCTTTCCTTTTATCATATGTGGAAAGAACTAAGTAAAACTAGGCTGAATATGTAAGATGTGTTGATACAATGGCATGTCAGAAACAGAAATTTACAATTACCAAGTTTTTCATGTAATTGAGAAGTATCAGAGAAACTTGAGGTTTTCCATGTTTTTCTTGAAATTTCATGGCAATATTCATAAATCTGTCTCAAATGCTGTCAGTCTGATATTGCTATATAATGATATAATCTGCCTGAGCTACAATTTATTTTCCAGCATAAGGAAAATCTTGTATCACTGACATACTGCAGCCTGCATTTAAAACTGAGAAGAAAAAAGTGTTTGAGGCATGAATGAAATCATTCTCAAGGGAAGACTGGAGTCCCTCGTTTGAAGATCTGGCTCCTATTGCTCTAGCTTACTGCATTTGAGTGGGTATTGGAGGCATTTATCAAGAGTGAGCGATTCCTCTTGTTAGCAGTAGGTTACACATAATTTCAGCATGGCAGCTGAGATAAACGTGAAGATTCTTCCTGTCATCCTAGTCCTAATGCATCTAGCAGGAGCTCTGGCACTTCCCTGGAGCCCAGATTTTAGCCTTAAACTTTACTCTGAATTTTTCCAGATCTTGATTTTTCATAAATCTGAACAAGTAGAATAGAGATTTTTCTTGTGGTTTTATTATTTGTATGTTTTCTTTAAAGTTCTGGCCTCTTGTTTGCAAGAAAAGTCACTAACTGATGGGTCAAATTTTCTGGAATAAATAATCCAATTCTTAGAAGAGATTCCATCAGCTACTACCTGTCTTCAATTTCTCAGTCACATGTAAACATTATTCCATGTTAATTCTTCCTGTATACAAATATTACTTTGAAAAGACTGGTAACTGGACTGCTCTGTGTGCTTCTAACATCTGAAGCAAAATGGACCCTTTAAACGTATATCAAAGCAATTAACCTTCTTATCACGTGCTTGGGAGCATGCAAGGTGAAGTAGCACTCTGGTGACATCATTGTCAGGTCACCCTACAAGAATAATGAAATCATATAGAGAGGTGTGCCCTGAGGCATACTCTGTTGCCATAATTAGGTTGAAGGCTCCCTTGGAAATGATGCCTTATTGCAAGAGCATTTGCAGGAGCTAATTGTGGTATGTTTTTGCATCAGTATTGGCGTACTGCATCATTTATGGTCTGAAAATAGCTGTAATTGTGTGCATGATTGAGTCATTTCCTGAATTTAGTATCCTAAGCAGAGTACGAATTAAATGACTAACACACTCTTGACTTTGTCATCTTTTTTATCTTTGGCTGGATTCTTAAAAAGATCTCTCTGTGCTTTTGCATTTTTAAGCCAAATTAGATTTGGTGTATTTTAGTGCTGCTGAGACTGACAGGTTAGCAATAATCATTGTTCCCAGACAGAGTGCAGACAGGTGCTGCGAGATCTTCCTACCCTCTCGCAGCTCTGCCAGTGCATTTCTGATCAGCACCACCTCTGCTGTGCTATGGACTGCAGCTTTACTCCGAACAGTAGGCACCGTGAATCTTTGAAATGGAGAAATGGTCAGCAGGGGACGAGGTTGAGGTCGTCACTCCTGTTTCATGTGCACCATAAGTTGGAAACAAATGCACTCTCCTCAGGTACTTCCACTCTTGCATTGTATCGGTCTGCATCTCAGGAGGCCCCGTTTCCTTGGAATTTTGCCTGTGGTCCTCTCCTACTCATAGGGTCACCTTGTCTTAGTTGTGAGGCTGTACTCTTGTCTTTTTAACTGGCAGATCCTCCAGAGAGGATGAAATGACAGTTGTTTGCAGTCTTGTGAAAGCAAAATAAACAACTGGCACTGGTTTTTAAAATAGTGCTAAAGATCTAGAATCCTGCTGCCACTCAGAGGGTGCAGCATATTAATTATGAATCATCAATATTTTTGGTGCCATCATTATCACACACCAGAAAAAAGCAACCCGTAGTACTTGCATTCATATCAAACCCTTTTATTTCATTTATTTGGACTGCTTTTCTATCCTGTACCAGTTAATCGCTAGCCCTATTTCAACTCAGAATCTGAATGTTATTTACCATCTGTCTCCAAGGGATGCACTTGCCAAGTCCCTTAATTTGCTATAATTGGCAGGTTTTCAGTGTACATAATTTATATTAAAAAAAAAAAGCCGCAATCCTGAAAAAAAAGAAGATTAATTAAACCATTTCTTCTGGGCCCCTAGAAGTGTTCCAAAAGGATGGCTTTAAGGCCGCAAGGTCTGCTCTGTGTATGTGCTGTCACAGCTGATCACATTAAAAATGTATGTTGGGTTGGTCCCTTGTGCCTGTGTGCTGGTCAGAAGGATGTCACTGGCACCTGGGTAACATCACACATAAACAGTGAATTAAACATCTTGCATTTGCATTTGTGCCTTTTGTTCACACACTAGAAAATCCTAGGCTGCAGTATAATTTATGGATACCTCCATGTAGGCAATTCTGTAGCTGATATGATAGGAAACGCTATGGAAAAAAACCCCAAAACCCCAAGCATATGTACAGAATACTAAATAGAGCTCCTGAAAGACCACAAATGGACTGAAAGACATTGCACATGTGGTTTGTAAACATGATTTATACCTTTCTTTCTCTTAGCTTCTTGCTCCTGACAGCACCTGGTTAATAAGCGCATGGTGCAGTGATGCAGTGATGTAATGCCCTGTGTAGGCAGCTGTCAATCTAGGGGATGTCAGCAGTTCTCCTGAGTTACCCGTGTGAGGATGCTGCTGACTACAATATCTCTTCTGCTGCAGTTCTCCCACTGTCCTTTCAAGACAGTGACAGAGGAAAGGTTGATAGGGAAAGGGATAATTCATTGTATTTGGCCTGGGAAAGGAAAAGAAAGGAAAGGAAAGGAAAGGAAAGGAAAGGAAAGGAAAGGAACAGATGAATATGAATATGAATATTTCCTTGCTCCTTTTACTAGGTCTATGATGATATCCAAGTGATACATGAGACCTTCACCAGCCTCAGGAGTTGCTGACGTGACCATACAACCCTCTTGTGTGTCAGTCACTGTGTATTTATTTATATAAGCCATCCAAGAAAAGAACGAATTAACTAAATTGTGTGAAAACAAAGCTGGATAGGTCTGTTTTGATCCCTGTTCCATTACAATTTGGCATGTGCCATTTCAGACACAAATGAGAAATGCTTTTTTCTTGTATTGCTCATTTTCCAGTGGCTCACACTGCACCTTTTGGAAACTCAAGTACCCATTTGCTAAAACTAACTCTCCTAAGGTACAATGAAAACATAGGTGAAGTTGAGAGGAACTTTTAGTTCTCTTTTGACTTTGTGAAATTTCAGTCTTCTTCAGGGAAAACATATTTTCCAATGTCATGAGATGATGATTTCTAATAGCATTTCAAATGGAAAAACTTAGGCTCTGTAACTGGACATAACCTGTACTGATTATAATGTTTTAGGAAGTCATTCTGAAAGAAGGAGGGATGAGTCAGTGGTTGTAGTGTTCACTAGATTAGCTAGTGTCAGTTCTTTGAAATCCACTTTTTAGATTACAGAAAAACACATTCTAGATTTCCTTCCCCAGTAAAATTCTGGAAAATTCCCTTCCAGAGTTAGTTTCTGTGGAAATGAACCCTTTTCCAGTACAACAGAAAAGCATTCAGATGAATACAGCAGTGGATATGATGTAAATTCCTAGGTGCATTAGATTGGAGAGACACAGTAATACTGCAAAATGCAGCAAACTTGAACAAATTTACATCCTAAATTGCTTCCTTCAGAACTGGGAGAATGAAACCTGCTGAGACTGTCAAAAAAATTAAGACAGGTATCACACTGTGGGACAGCAGAGGTCTTGGGGAAAGTAGCAAGAACAGAGGAACCATCAGTTCTCCAGACCTATGTCGAGGTCTGCTGTGAAACTCAACCTTTGTAATGTCATGGAGTTTTACCCCTTCCCTTAGTTGAAAGCCTTCACTAAAAACAATCTTTTCCTTGTCATGTTAAGGTCTGAGAAGTAATGTGGGCTGTGCCTGATGGTTTTCCTGTTCTGCTGGAAATGGGACTAGTTACTCAAGTGCTCTACAATATTCTAAACTACCACTGTTCTTCTGTAACTGAAACACGCTAATTCAGAGCCAAGTTCATTAATAATCGACCTACATCAGGGATGTCATGCTTTTTCCAAGGAATATTTTATGCAGGTATTGGGGTGTATACTGCCTGCCCAATTCCCAGTGTAAAATTGAAAACTTTAACAGTGCCTTCAAGCACCTCTACAAGATTTGGGCAACTGAATGGCTAAATGGGTACATTAAATATACAATGGAGGGAACGTATTCCCTTTTGCCTGCTTTTGGACTAATTACCCCAGGAGTTAATGAATATCCTTATACAATATTGAAGTCACAAAGAAGTATGGTCCAAAAAGAGAGGATAAGCTTCACAAAATAGGCATATGAAACCAGAAATGATCCTCTAGGTTTTTTTCCTAGATGTTCTATGCAATTCTTTATATTATAGATCATGTTTTAAGGCAAAGTACTTAAAATAGTGATGCCATGATGATCTGATTCTTTTTTTCCTTTCATACCTGTTTCTTTCAGTGATTTAAGTTCTTGCAAATGCATTGCAAGCTGATTTGTTGTTGCAGGCCCTGTTGCAATGATATCAGAACAAGCTCCAGCTTTCCTGTGATTTTTGGTGAGTAAGAGGCATAGAATTTGGTCTGCTCTAGGTCATTGCTCAGGGTGTCTGAATCATTGATTGCTCAGTGGATTTTGACAGCTATGAGAGAGGAAAAGGACCACAGTTATTTTGCCCAAACTGTTATAAGCATGAGCGAGACAGATGGTTATCTTACATAAACCTTGCACCTTAGGAGAAACTGTCCCATACATTACATGGCAGTTCTAGATCCAGTTTTCTTCCTGACTGATGACAAAGTCCATATCACAAATCTGTCGTGAGACTGAGAGCACCTGAGGCTAGGGCATTTCAGGGAATTTCATTCCAAGTCCCAGCACCTTTCTGTATCTATGTATCTACCTACCTGTCTGTCTATCTATCTATCTACCTACCTACCTAAACTCCCCAAGCTATGGAGCTATTGTTGTCACTTTTAAACAAGAACCTAACTACTCATTAAAAGAGTTTTTATCTAGACTTTCTTAGAAGCCTGGAAGTGTAAACCAACCCTACACACTGACTCAAAAGAACACAAAGTATATCTTGTTCAAGTTGCATGCCTTTGCAGTCAAATATCTGATTTTGCATGGATCTGACATATGATTTAGAGTTTTCTGGAATTAGCAAGACACTAATCTTAATGAATATTTTCCAAAGCACAGAGATTAAGTTTGATAAACATGTCCTGTTCCCCTATTCTTGTACATACATCTAAATATCACCTAAATAGGGTAATAGGTTTTTTAGCTGTACCCAAAAGGCACAGATACAATGTAGCAAGTCATATTGATCTTTTCAAGGCAGGACCAACTTCAACTTGCCACTGTCTCTGTCTTGTCTTGTGAAGAACAGGCACTTTAAAGTGGAATGTATTTGAGAAAGACCTTTTCCTGGTGTTTTGTTTGGTTTTGTGTTTTGTTGGTGTTCTTTTTGTTGGGTTTTTTTGTTTGTTTTTTTTGGTTTTTTTAATATTTCATCCAAATCAGCCACATTCTGGAAAAACACTTGGATTTTCATAACACAGCTTTCATCAAAAATGCCTAGGAAAAAAAAATCAGTCAGAGATAACCAGTAATGAAAGGAAAGATACAGAATTATTTACAGAGAATGCCTGTGTGAAGGCTACAGTGTTCAGATAAAACCTATATTTCCTTTCATACCTAGAGTGTATCAAGCTGAATTACAATGTCTTTAGTTTTTCAAATTAAAAAAATTAAATGGGGAAAGAAGAGGAGGAGGGAGAGTAAGGGTAACAAGCACATTCCTACATTTCTACATAGAATGCTCATCGTGCTATCTATCAAGACGACTTTTTTCTGTATAAACTTTTTGTGCTACCGAGGTCTCATCTAAATATTAATGCTAGCCCTCCGGAATAAGCTCTTCTGAAAACCTGGCTTGCTGAGGTCTTTAAAACTCTGATCTTTACTGAATTTCTCTAAGGGAAGCTGAGTCCTCTGGGAAATCTGGCCTTTGGCGTAGGCATGGTGACATTTGTGCACAAGTCAATCTATGGGTAAGATTTCAGTGCTTGGTGTTTTCAGAGCAGTGGCTCTCCTCTAACCCTGGAAGATTTGTCCTTTG
Source organism: Harpia harpyja (assembly GCF_026419915.1). NCBI lineage: Eukaryota > Metazoa > Chordata > Aves > Accipitriformes > Accipitridae > Harpia > Harpia harpyja. The sequence continues at coordinate 66,226,784 of NC_068943.1, forward strand.
CACCATAGTGCTTTTATTTTGTTATTTGATTCATGCAGCTCTCAGTGGCTATTCCAAAGAATGGCTGCAAGGTCATGGGAGTCTTTGCTGATTCAGGAAAGACACGTTTCATTGCAAAAGGCTGCTTTTACTTTGTTTTTGTTTTCCAGCATGTACGCATGGAATGCTGTTGTGGTTGTTTCAATGTTTACAAGATATTTCCTTCAGTGATAGTTTCATTTCTGCCAAAAGAAAAGTTAAAAAAAATCCATTAATGAGCTGACAGTGCTTTTAATACTGCTTCAAAAGGAGAGGGAATGCTCGTGTGCCAAACAAATGTTTGGAACAGTCTCAAACAGCAACATTTGTTCTGCAAGGGAATGATCCACAATAGGACACTTCAGCTGCTGAACATCTAAAAGTACTCAGATGATGCAGTGCTCAGATGGTCAGCCTGTTTCCAAGATAAGTAGCATTTCTGTTAACGTGGCAAAAGACTGTGTTCTACCTAATGCAAAGAGAGGGAAAATCTCCCAGCTCAAGGTTTAGGACTCCCCGCAGGAAAAAGTTACAGAGCCTTAGGCAGAAGTGTGAATGTGGGAGTAGTGCATGTCTTGGCTCATCAAGAAGGGGGATGCTCTTGACAGCATAGAGGCACATTCTTGATGTTTGTCAAACTTTCTGACACATATTTATCCATTTTGAGACAGTGACAAAGATGTTACAAGCATTTTAGTAAAACGTTAGTCTCATTTTCTGACCAGAACCTTATAAGAAAATGACAGCAAAAAATTGAAAAATGGGATTTCTTGCTTTCACAGGCACAATGCTGTATGAAATCATCCCCTAAAGAATGAGTATGAGCTAGGAAATAACAAATATACCTCACCTGAAAGCTTCTAAAACATTTATCCTCTTTTAATTGTTACTCTCTTTTTCAAGAAATTTCCACCAAATGTATGCATTGCATTTTAAAGATTATTCAAGGGCACAGTTGTTCTTTTCTGGTTTTCACAAGCTTGGGCTCGCAGTCAGGCAATGTAGTTCCTCCATTTGAAGACCTGAACACTTGAAGTTGCTGGCTGCATTGTGTTTGTCCATGCAATCTGAGTGAAAGCTTACCTTTTAGATAATTTGACTTTCTCTTGCAGGAGGTCTTAGCAATGAGAACCACTAACTTGGAATTAACTTGATGGTCCCAACAAGTACAGGTAGCTATTTACACTTAGAGCATGATCGTGAGGGAATTATTCTGCAGACTGCAGCTAAGCTGCTTGTACAGTTCCACCTGGGAGAAGCATCAGAATATGGCCCTGTACACTCAGGACAGATTTGCTATTCCACCAGGACAAAAAATGTGAGTATTCTTACTGATATTAAGGTAAACTGTGTTCAATTTACTCCACAGATCATCATTTGGACCCAGATCTCAGCTAGTGTTAATTGATGGAGCTCTGAATTTAATTAAACTTTGGAAGCTCTCATTGCCTGAGAATCTGTCCCGTAGATTGCTTTTGGAATAAGCTTATATTCAGCTTGATCTATTCACAATTGTAATCTATGCTTTAACTGAAGGTAAGTGATGGCTATTTGGTGATTAATATCCTGTTCTCATGCCAAGTCAACTTAAGATGTGCTGACTTAATTTATCACTAACCAGCAGTTACTATCTAACCATAATTATAAGAAAAAGCACATCATTTTGACCTTTGACCAATCATGTGAGCAGTCCATCCCTTAAAGTTTGCTTCTAATTTTCTATTAAGCTAGCACTTCCTTCTCTGAGGAGATCTTTGCAAATGCTTTGCAAAAAGGGGAGTTACAGGGAAGTGGAAGCTGCAGGTTTGAAGGTGGTTTATGAAGCTGAAGCTGAGAAGGGACACTTTCAGAAGGATCAAAGGCAGCAGCAAGACAATTTTTTGTTAGACAAAAAGATCAATTGCTAATTATGACATCACAGCGCAGGCGTGTGTGTGTGTGTGTGTAAGGGGTAGTGGTGGGTAAATGGTTGTCAAGCGAGGTGCAGATGTGCCAATCATAAAGGTAACAAGGTTTCAGCCCCGGGGACCCCTAAGCGAAAAGGCTCTGGGTGCAGTCAGTGCCATCATCAACTTTGCCTCTTTTGGGAAAGACAAGGAGTTGGGCTGCTTTGAACCTTCTGTGGAGTCCCGCTCTGAGCACTGGTTGCAGTGGCGTGATTCACCGCTGCATTGAAGAAACTTTTCTGCCACCCACCTTCAGTAATTCTTTCTAGGGGGTTGCAGTGGGGATCTTATTGTGCAGTACTACATTTTGAGAGTCATTAAGATGAAAATTCATGTCTGCTCAGAGGTACTGTTTTGGGCGCAAAAATATTCCGTATGCGTGTTCTCTTTTCAAATAACAGGAGAGCTCCTCCAAGAAAACAAAAGCTGCTTCCTTCAGTGCAGAAAGGCAGTAAAGAGGTGAGATTGCCTGCAGTTGGGTCCATGCCTGTCTATTTCCAAAGGCAGGGAAATTATAATTTTTTCAAATTCCCTCAGGCAGCAGTAGCCAAGCCAAGTTGGCTCTAGCCAGCTCTTGTTTGTAAAATGTAATTCTGTGGTAATGAGCTGGTGACAACTTGAAGAAAAGAGTCTAAACATCCTGAAAACAATTCCAAACATGACTAAATGCGAGAAGGAAACTTCTAATAACTGCCTCATGGGAATCAAGAGCCCTACATACAAATGCAAACATCATTTATTTTCTAGACAAGAATATATACATTATCAACCTCTTCCTTTCTTTTCCTCCCTGAATGTATATGTAGGTAAGTGTATATCTCTATACCTGTTATCTGTCTCTCCAATGACCTATATTTCATGCAGAAGCTAGCAGTTTTGTCATTGTTGGAAAAAGCAGAAATTGAAGTCTTAGCCAACACCTGATGTGACCACAGGAGATGGGAACAGATTAGAGCTGTGTGTGTGATGGTGTATCTGCCTGGAGATTTTTATGCTACATTGTTTTGATTTCACAATTTTTGAGACTTGCACTAGGCAACAATGCAGCAAAAATAACAAAATAATATAGAAAAAAGTTGCATTATTTATTTTAACAAATAACAAAATAATCAATATATTGTATACAAAGTAGAACCAAGCCCGTTTGTTCTCTCTGAGAGAATCCATTGTATTCCAAAGCAACTCAACATCCTCTTCTTCTTTTGGTGTTTTCCCCTTACCCATTTGTGGCTTGCCCACCTAAGCTGGTGTAAATTTCTTGTGTTCCTGATGTGCTAAAGTAAAATATCTAAGAGGCAAGGAATTTTATTTCAGTCTAAAACACTATGACGAGCTGCAGCAATAATGCTGAGGACACCATAGTCTAAAGATATAATTTCTTAGGATGTGAACACCGGTTTTTGGACCTCAGGATCGCAGGATCCTCCTTGCCGCCCTGTTCCATGTCCCAGACCTCTAGGCCACTTGCAGTGAGTATAATTTCTGTCAAAACCATGTCTTTTTTTTACCTCTTGTACAGAAACCAAAGAAACGGGCTCGAAAAATTTCAGACCAGTGCTAGACATCAGAGACAGTTTGCCAGGGAGTCACTGTTGTCTGTTTGTGAGTGGAGCTGTGCTTCCATTAGCTGCCTTAGTTCAAAGCAGGTCAGGCTGTAAGAGAGCTTGCCAGGGGTTGAATCCTAAGTGTTACCTGTTCGTGGATAAGCAGGGCACTAACACTCAAATCCTGTTATTCCAGCGGTAATCACAATCAAGTGTGTTTATAGTGCAAACCTGAGACTCATCTGAGGCACCTGAAAAGCATTTTATTAATGGTCACTTTTTAACGAAGTTGTCACATAAAAGAATTACTAAGAGAGAATGTGACAACTCATTAAACAGAAATTCCAGCTTCATTCTGCTTTGTACGGTACAGCTTGTCTAGTGTTCATGTTTAACACTTAGGAGTTCTTCCAGAATAATGGGAATGGGGGGCGGGGGGGGGGGGCATATTTCAGAGTACACTGGCAATCTATTTCTTTTACCATAAGCCATTTTTTTCTTTGTGTGAATTATGCTAGATGAATCTGATAACCATTCAGTAACATCAAGCTGGATTTCTAGCATGTTAATTACTTTTGTGGTGGTTTGCAGCAGAAGATAATACAATGCAGTGGGTGGCTATTCTGTGTCTTTAATATCCACACTATCTTCTCACCAAATATAGTCTTGAAAGCTTTTTATGGAGTCTGAGAGAGCAGAAATATAGCTGGATGTTCTCAAACTTAGAAAAACAAAAGCAACAAATAAACCTTGGGAAAAATCAAGGCTCAGTTGTAAGATCCTTTGTAGCAGAGACTGAGTTGGCCTTTATGGCCACTGCAATATTAAAAGGAATAATAATTCCAAGCGTTTAATGATCTGGCATCCCAGTCCTCTCATCTTCTCCATGGTAGCCGACAGTAAACTCATTAAGAGCCTCTCCTCAACATTCTGAAATTACCACTTAACACCAAGAGTGATATTATTTTTTACAGCACTGTGTTACAAATCTATTTAACTTCTAAATACCTATGCCCACTGTATTTGTAAGCACATGGATTAAGGGGAGCTTTACTAGGCTGCGTGAACATGTTTTGCTTTGTTCTGTTGCAGCAAGGGAGCACACTCTTTGCAAGATTGATACAAGAAATTTTCACTCCTGTTGTCCAACTGGAGAGCTGAAGTATCAATGCTTCCTGCTGATGAATGTGTGCGTCCAGCATAGCTGCGCTCCAAAATCTGCTGATTGGGTTTATAGTTTAAAATCCAGTATAACGTTAGGTAGTTTTCCTCACATTGCTTCCTCTTATTCAGGAGATACAAAGCCTTTTGCACTAAGTAAGCCTCACAGATCCAGTATTAATGCATGTCATGCAGCAAAGTTGGAGGGAGCTTCTTGGGGATAGCCAGTGAGTCAGCAGCAGGGCTGAAAACACTCAAGGAGCCCTTGGAGGTAATCGCTCTTATCCATTTGACCACCAAACTGCAATAAGTGCTTGCTTAAGTGCTCAGCTGCTGTCGAACCTTGAACTTTCAAGGACATTGGGGTAGCAGATAAATGCTGAGTAGTCCAAGAGCAGATGCCCATTTTTCAGTGGAGGGGAATTAGCAGCCAAAGGGTTAATCGTATCTGCTGGAAGAGCGGGGGCAGTTGAATGCTCACTGCCTCAGTCCTGGGGCCTTTCTGTGAGGGAATTCAGGAAAACAAGGCCAGGATTCTTTGAGAGAAGCCAAAAGGTTCAAACACAGAGGTTTCTTTTGCCAGCGTGGCAAAAACACCTATATATTCATTTACATTGTTTGGGGAACTTTTATTCGGTCGTGATTCCAACCCTCTTGATTGTGCTGCTGAGTGTTCAGGGCTAACAATTGGAGAGCTGGTGGTGGCTACTGTGGCTGGGTAGTGCCCTGCTGCTGCCAGACAAGAGAAGGGATCCTTCAAGCCCCTGCGGACAGCCCCAGCTTTGTACTGCTGACAGAGATATTTCCTTTATGGAGAAAAATCCTTTTTTTCCTCTGCTTCATTCTTTGAAATAAGATTTGCTCAAAGCCCCTCCCAAGAGGTCTGTCTACATTCAGAGGGCACTGGTCAAATGTAAGCCCTTGAGTTTGGGAAGGTGTAGGCACATGATGTAAATGGCACTACTTGCTGCGCATTAAATTAATCACTTATGTATGTCTTTTGCAGAGCCAAGACTATGATGAACTGTCAGCCAGTATAAAGCAGAAAAAGGGCAGATTTTACAGTTGCTGTGGATGCCTGATATCAGCTTCTCTGGAAACATTCAAGGATATTTTTGGTTTAAGATTAAGAAGTCACCAGATAAATTATTAACCAACTGAATCCTACTTGTTTTATGTATATGAGCAAACTGCACTATTGAAACAATATTCTGCACTCAGGGCTGTCAGTGGATATTCACACATTGTTCTTAATGTGTTGTTTCTTTCCTAAAGCAATATTAGTTTAGATGTTTTAAACATGAACCTGTTTTTACATCTTCATTTGCAGCCTTTTTTGCCCAGTATTGACAAGATGTGAATTTTCTTTCTTCAGTGAAGATGCAGGCCTGGATTCTCACTCTTTACCTATGCTGTTGTACAAAGTCTGTCATTATACTGGTCTAAAAAAATGTTAATAAGGGAGTTTTAACGGGGTTTGAGCCTCTGCAGACTGCTTGCGACTAAATGCTGCCACTGAGTTGTCTCATGCAACATTTTTGGGAATTTGGCTCAGATTACCTAAAGAGTTGTTAATTTTAAATTTGTTTAGTTTAAAAAGAAAGAAATGCAAACACAGAGGAGACAATGCCTTTAAGTAGAGAAGAATGCCAGGTTATTCTTATTTAAGAAAAACTTCTTTGCCCTCATCTCCACCTCCAGCTGGATCTCTGTGCAGAAAATTGCCAGATGGTTTAAAGATTGTTGAAATCTTTGCTAAGACTGCCCCCCACCCCAGCTCCTGAATGTCTTTTGACAATGCTCTGCAGCTTCCTAAATATGGCTGTGAAAAAAAATACCGAAGCAAAAGAATACTCCTGAATGCTTCTGAAAGACCTACTGTGCTGCACAAGGGAAGGACTGGCTGATATTATCATGTGATGCTTTCCTTGCTCTTATCTTAGGACACGTAATGTCTCTTTTTTCCACCTACATATTGTTATGGTGATCCCTGGTTTCCTCCCTCCTCCTCCACCCTTCCCTCCCCCTCCCCAGTGGCAGTAAAGCCAAAGGGAGAAGGAACCTTTAAGAAGTGGTGTAATTATTAACTAATTTTGATCTTGGAAAGGAGGGCAACCAAAGTATTTCCTGTTTCCTATAATTAAGGACTCAAGACTCAGTTCTGCCACACACACGCATGCATTGTTTATTTTTAATGTACTCTCCATGGAATATAATCCGCTGCTTTATTTCTATATCTTACGCCAAATTCATAACTGGTGTAAACAGCTGCTACTCAACTGACAAGTCCTAAGATGGGGGCAGAGGAAAAAATGAGGTTATAAGGTTTCATCTGCTTACATCAGGAATGCATTTGTCCTGTTTGTTCTTCCCCTTTACCTCCTAGTGATCTTGGGAATGAGACCAGTGGAGGCAGGGGAGTGTCTGAACTATATTGAAGGAGAACAATTTGGCCTTGCAAACTCAAAAGAACTGGGCAATCTGTATATCCATGGGGCAGGACGTGGACACTTGGCTACAGATGCTAAAGATGAACAATCCCATACATCCTGCTGGTAAAATTTCCCTACAGTCGGTAAGAGCTGGAGCCTGCATAAGGAATCTAAATCTGTAAATATTGGGTGGAAAAATGAGATGCTATAATTTGGAATGACCTAAATAATTGCATTGGAAGAGTCCCATGCAAGTCGCTGAACATACCAGTGGAACTCAATAAATAACAAACAGCCAGATGTGTGCAGTTTTTAGTGTATTTTACGTGATGTCCATGTCTTCCTTTGTGACTAAATACCACATTCTCCCTAGAAGGGAAGGCAGGATTGGCTGAAACACTTTTTGAACTGTTCCCTGTTTTTGATCCACACTTGAATGTGTTGCTATTGAGAGCTGTCACATCATTGTACACAGAACGCCGATGCCTTCTGGCACATTTAGACTGCCATTAATGCAGGTTTGGTACGGGAAAGAGTAAAGTGATACAGTTTTGGAAGTAGATGCTGATGACTAGCAGTCAGAGGAGGACATGAGTGTGACTGTAAGTTCTCCTCCTATCAGTTTCTTTATGTTTGGTATCCCCACTTTCCATCTTCTAGGGCACTGACATTATAACAAATAGTAACAAATAGTAGTAAATATTCTTCCTGGACACCCTTTCTCAAACAAGAGGCCTGAGAAGTGATAATATAGAATATCCACCTCTCGCTTTCCCATTTGAGCACTGCTGTATTGTTTTATATTTCATTTTACTTGACACTAAAGTGTTTGTTTGCCCACTGTGTTGCCTGCAAAGGAACACATTTCTGAGGTTTACTCCAGAGAGGAGTCAGATTTGCTCAGCAGCACAAATCTGTTTGCAGTGCATAAATATTATTCCACTTTAGGAGCTCTTTCACAGTGATACTTGTGACTTTGACTGTCACCTGCCCATATTTGAGTAATTTCTCCTTACAGTATGTATATATTTTTTTTTTTTGCAGCCAAAGTAATTTGTTCTTTACTCCCAAAACATTGAAGTTACTCATGAGCAAAACTTAGGCTGCCCTGCCCCATTTAAACTCACAGCAAAACAATACCAGTTTTGTAACAAATGGGAAAAGAAGTTTGAAAGCAGCAAAACCAAAGTGGAGCTCAGTAACTATGACTCAGCAGCACTAAATTCTGGTGCAGATTTAAACCTCATCTTTTTGGTTGCAGCACAGATGAATGAAGTGAAGGAATTAGTACCAGCTTGAGACTTTTAAGTTAATAAAATAAAGACAGAGTGATTAAAAAAGTTTGGCTACATAGCTAGCAATTTCTTCACTGGATTTGAGGAGATCTAGTTTTGGGTTTCTATTTGGATTTGATAAGCAATGTGACAGCCAAGGACATGACTTTACTGACATGCTGCTGCCCTGGGACACAGACATGGTGATGGGAACATTCAGGGATGCCTCCAGCAGCTGCATTACTTTAGCAGCACAACCCTCAGCAGTACCTGAAATGGAGACATTTTCAAGGGTACAATGCCAGACAAAGAGATTTACTATCTAGCCATACCCTCAAATCAAAGGACTTGGCTACGTGGACTATTCTGAAAGTGAGGAGAAAGGACCACATTGCTTCAGCCTTCTGCTCATTGAATGCTGAAAGATGAACTTTGCAGAGTTTGTCTTGCTCTATTGTAAAAGAATTTCACCAGTTTTGATCTGTGGACTCTTTCCCAGTCCAAGAGTATTCACAACTAGCTTGCTCTTCATAGATTCTCCTTTTAGGCCATTTAGCCTGTGGGTTAGTGGTGATCACAGGTTGGAAACTACTGTTTTGCAAAATGTGTAGCTGATTCCTTCCCCTATCTGCCTCCTTTCTCAGGAGTCTGAAAGGCATGAAGTACCTTGTAAGAACATTCAAGGATGCTGAGAAAACCTGTACTGTGAAAACTGTCAATATTCTTCATATCTTGGGGTGATTTTTGTTGTTAATAGAAATTCCAACAATTTGAAAACTGATTTAGAACAGTCAAAAATCCAAATCAGCAGAGCTTTCTTCTTTCCAGTATTGATTTACACTCAGAGGGTCATTCCAGAACATATTAGTTACAGACACAATCCACAAATTCACAGTAACACATCAATCACTGGGCTGTTTATATTAGGAGACACAATTGAAACTGAACAATATAATTCAATAAAGTAACTAGTCATTTTATGTATTAATTTAAGCTATAGCCTGCTCTGATTCTGCAAGCAGAACTGCTGAAAGCTGCTCTTTTCTGCTGTTTCATGCTTGATCTATTTGAAGTTTTGAGTGTTCTTGTTTCACATAAAATTATTTTATTACTGTTACACCACCCCCCCCCCCCCAAAGATAAAATGATAGTGGTGAAGTAGGAATAGAATGCAATCTTGGATTGCTGTTAATTTTTTAAAATTGAAAGCGTATGTGTTTACCCACACACATACCCTTCCTCTGAGGGCCAACAGTTATGTCTCCTCCTCTTTTGTGTGTTGGTGTAAAAACACAGTTAGAAAGAAAAGGCTCGAGAAGATTACCTCATTATATTGGGTCTAGTAAGTCCTAGGGAAAGTCCAACTTTTCCTTGGCTGTCCAGGGATGCTGGCCACTGGATGGAATGAGCCTGGCAGAGGGACCTGCTGTGGCTCTGCAGCCCCATGTATTTCACTTGCACCTGCCCTGTCCCCACTCTGGTCCCATGCTGTGGGACCTGCAATGCCAGCCTGGGGGCTGTGGGGTAATGAGACTCCCCAGAAGCCAAAGGGGCAAAGCAGCCTGGCCTGGGGAGACTGGCATGGGCGGGCCACTGGGACCTCGCTGCAGAGCTAACTCAAGGCTGCTTTTGGTAGGCAAAATTCAGTTATGCCACCCATGGTGGTGTGCAGGGGGCATGCCAGGCTATGCCCCCTCTGTCATGGGAGGAGTAAGGACACAGCCAAGGGGCAAAGACTGGCAGGGAACTTTAGAAATTCAAGCTTCATGGGGAAATGGGAAGGGAAGGAGCAGCAGTGCTCCCTCTGGGGCATGCTGCCACTTCCTCCCGCTCCCTGCTTCTTCCTTTAGCAGGAGCAGTAGCAGCCAGATTATTTTTGTGGAAAAAAAATAGGCAGTGGTGCCCTGGCCTTTGTGTCTCCACCTGCAGCTGCCTCCTTTGTGTGTAGCTATAGCTGCATATGCACACACACACAGAGCTATGTATACAGCTAGGTATTGCTGGCTGAGTCCTGTGCAACCCATCATCCAACAGACAGGATCAACGGATGGATGTTTTAATCCCATGTTAGTCACTCCCTGGTTTCCTCTGTACTTACCTTCTCAAGGTGAATGTAGCTTGTGCTCTGGCCTATACAGGGAATTTGCATGAGCTTTACGTGACAGATAATTTGGGCATCCCACTCTAAGCTGAGTTCTCTTTGATACACGTACTCATGCAAACCTGTTTCACCCATTCTGGGGATATTTGAGCAAGGAAGCAGAACTGTATCCCCTGAGGGAAATGATACAGCTGCTCTCTACTAAGGCTGGAGCTTAAAGGAACAGTGTTATCTACCGTTAATTCTCTCCGTTTACCAGATATTTTCTCCTTTTCTAGTGTTAAAAGAACAATGGTTAAAATGTGGTCCTGCTATAAAATAACCATGGAGGCTATATATGGATATTCGGCCTAAGCAAACTATAAAACAGGATTAAAAAAAAAAAAGTTTCATTTTGTTAGGAATAGTTTTCCACTGTGCAGAATAATGAATTATGACTTCCAAAATAAAATAGAGCCCCGGAGCTCCTTCATCTTTGTCCTTGAAGCTTCCAAAAAGTTTGAATCAAGGTCTACAGGAAACTTTTTTCCCCCCTTCCTTGCAGCTGAGCTTCTTAGAATCACATACACACTTTTCTATTTTTACTTTCCAACCCGGGCCCATTTCCAAATGTGAAGCTGAGGAATTCCTGCACTCCTACATATGTGAGACCCAGACTGAACTCAAAGGGCTGGCCAGTTTACCCCCCTTTCCCTCCCAGACAGCCTACTTTCATCACAGTGCACAACTGAAATTGGAGACCACTTGGGTTTCCTTACTTTGAAAAAGCTCAGAAGGAACCTTTACAACTCCTAATGAAAGGCTGCAGAGAGGAGCTGAAATTAAGTCAGCAGAGTTCACGATTTGTCTTGGACCAGAGCCTAATTCAGTTTATAATGCAAGGTCTATGCTGGAGTCCCAGCATCAGGTAGGTTTGGGCTGTCCTCCCTGTGCTCTCTTAGAGCCATCGAGTGCTTTCATGTATTTTTGCCGCTCTATAAAACTCCAGTGTGGTGGTAAGCTCCCTTCTTTCTCTGTTATTTGAGGAAGAAAGATGTTGTCAATGCCTTTGGCCTTGAAAGGGACGACGAGCTTGATCTACAAGCTGGGCTGGTGTGGGGGAGGAAGGAGAGCAGAGCTCCCTTCCCCCAGCTGCTGTTTGTCTGACGCAGAGCTTGTACTTCAGTTGTTATCAGCTGCTTTGGTAAGATCACAATGTGCTGGGATTGCTCAGAAGGTTAAAATATGTTGACTGAATTTTCTTCAGCTACCAGCGCAAAAGGCTAGCTAATAGCATCACTGGCTGTCAAAAGCAGCCAGCTTCTGCATTTCTCATGGTAATGAAACACACTGGAGTTTTTCATGGCTTATATACATCATGATACCTGTGCTGTGTATGTCACGTCAAGGATAGGAACAATAGGCATGCCAGCCAATAGATCCATCAGGGCTTACAAACACACACATGAAATTGCCTCTTTCTGTGAATTACTTGGTTTGTATTGATTTGTGATGATGTATAGAGGGAGATGAGGACTTTTAATTTTGGACCTTTTCCTCCTAGTCTTTCTCCCGTGAATCTCAGCTTCTGTAACAGATACCCTCCTGTTTGCTTCGGTGACCTCCTGACTGTCTTCAAATCCCATTTCAAGAGCGATCTTTTCTCCCTGGCCTATGACCCCTACAAGTCCGTCTAATAAAACAACCAAACGGTACTCCCTAATCCTTCCAGTTTCCCATGCTAAGTTCGTCTCTCTAAACCCCTCTTTTCTTGTGTCTCAGCATCCAGTATCTGTGGATGCAAGCTATATAAAAAATAGACCTATCACAGCCATCAACCCCTCTCCCTGAAAAGTTCAGCTGTAGGATGTTCATACATGGTGTAGGAAACCTCAGTTGAGATCCTTTTGCCAAAGGTGATTTGAAATGATATGTCATCTGCCAGGAAACTGCCTTGACATGCATGCTAGTCTGGGGTGTGTTTTTTTTCCATAGTCCTGTTTACATTGTTGTACAATTTTTGGGAGACATTCATTGAGCTGGGGCTACATGCAGAAATACCAGTGTTTAGGTAAGAAAGCTCTTAGATAGAATTTAAAGGACCAAGTACTTAAGGCAGCTTAATTTGTATTTAAAGCCACTCATATAAATCCATATTCATATTCATATTCAAGGCAAATATAGCCGGAAGGAACGTCTTGTCTTTCTTACATCTCCTCTACCCCAGGATACCTTACAGAACAGTCAGTGGGTAAGATGTTTCCTTGGGAGATGAAACACACGCCTTCAAATCCCCTTGTGCTGAGGAGGGATTTTAACCTGAGTTTTGTTCAGCATCCATAAAATCCCTAGTAGCGAGTCTACTGTGGAAAAAAAAGTCACTTCTGCTGCTTCCTACAGTACCAGTGTGGATTTAGCGCTTTATTTTCTTTGTGTTTATTGCATGTGCCTGTAAATGAAGTGCTTCAGAAATGTCAGAGCAGTTCACTTACTTAGACTTTCCATTTTCTTTTTCTTTGGTTGAAAGTATTGGGAAAAATATAACCTTTGCTATCAAGTCATTTTGGCTTTCCTGGAAGAACTTATTAAGAATACGTGCCCAGTTTTACCAAGAAACTGTAGTCATAAACTAGGAAAAAAACCGGAACAACAACATCTACAACAGCAAAATCCTGCCAGTGATCTATGATGAAATTTAACCTCATCTCAACAGAATGATCTTGGTGCTCTGAGGAAGGCTACCCTGGCTTTATCACACAAAGGCTCTCAATATCAGTTAGAAATACTGGTTCAAATCCTGCTGGTGCTGGGCTGTGCCTTCATTTGTCTGAGGTAAATACATTGACTTTTGGCCTTTTTTTTTTAATTTAAAAGGTATTACATGGAGAAAAAATATTCAGTGGTCCTTATTGTGATCAGCATAGATCAAAGTGTTCTGGACCCAAATTACCCCTTCCCATCAGGTGAAGTGGAGAGTTTCCCTGGGGCTACGATTATATAGCAGCCAGGACGTACTCTTCTTAACTGGTGCTGTATGCATATATGACAACACTAAACTGCTTTGGGCCAAAAATCCTTCATGTGAATATGAAACATTATTATCCTTGTATATAAGATATCTAGGAGTCAGATAATATGTACGTTCATATGGCACCATACACCTCTATGAGATGATCCTGGAGTTAATACAGACCTGCAGAGGTTTTGCTGTGCGTTCAAAGCCTGGGCAAACAGGAGAACAAATGCTGTCTGCAGTACTCTTGGGCAGCATTGTTTAAAGTTTACAGACATTCACAGTGAGGAAAAACTGAATCATAAACTCTTGTGTGAGATTCCAAGGGAGGAAAGAGAAATCGTATCTGCTGTTTTTTAGAGATTCAATTAGATACTCTTTTTGGGAGAGTAAGATTTCTAGGCCTCTTATAAATAGAAGGCCGCATCTCAGCTTGATTACTTCAAAACAGCTTCCTGCAACCTCCTACTAGGAAGATGAGCAATTAGTATAATCACAGCAATAAGTCAAAGATACTTAATGCTGAAACTTGCGTAATGACTTTTCTTTTCCTGGTTCTCTGCTGGGCTATAGGCAAGCAATAGTTTAATGCATGTTCCGATTGCTGAAAATGCACTGTCCAACAGGCCTTCTTTGCTCACTACAGTTAATCTTGACGCCATGAATTGGTCCAACAAAGTCTCAGGGTACTGTGGCTGGGTACAGGCCTTTCAATATGAAGTACAGTCATGCAGATGGAAGTGTTGCGAACAAAATGGAAAGCACAGATCCTCACTGTGAGTCAATCCGCTAGTAATAAACGTGCTGCTGGAGAAGATTCCACCTCATTTTCCATCAGATATGTTTCAATAACCCAAGGTCAGGAAATAGAAACGTGTTTTTGAAAAACATGAAAAAAGGAATGAACTAGCCCCCTCTTTTGGCTAATTGGGAAACAGTAGTAGCAGTTGGTATTGGGTAAATTGCAGGTCCTGAAAGTACTCCTCCTCTCACCTATGAGTCTGTTATGCTGTCAGGTTCCTTTTGTGCATGTAGCTGCTGGGCATCCATTGTAAGTAGGTGTTATCTCTAAATGTAGATCTCCCAGTTAAATCAAGATTTTGGGTCTTAGGACCTAGGCTCCATGTCTACACTCTCTGCATCTACTAGTTCTGCAGCTGACACCATTTGCTAGCACAGGAGCCTCAGAGCTGTGTGCAAGATCCTCCCAACACAGAATTTACAGGAGTAAATTAATTGTGGGAAGGATCTCCTGGAGACCGTTCTGGGTCTGGAAGGATATTCTGTCACTGCATGGGAAGGCACAACCTCATATAACACTTTCTTAAACGGTTTGAGGAGAAATATCTGTTCTTGACAACCAGAGAATCCTTAACATTAAGCCCACTACTTCCTGCTTTTGCAAAATGGCATGGATTGGTGACAAAATTTTGCCATGACAGAAGCTACTAGTGCTTCCCTGTGATTTCTAGAAGTATCTGCAATTTTTTATAAGTAATAAAAAAACAAGGGTAGGACTAGTATTCTGCCTCTCCAGGGGAACGGGTTTGAAAAAGCTAGTTACACCTTGCAGAAAATTTTTGGGAAAAATAGTCTTCTAATTTAATCCTTCCAAAATTTTTAAAAAATAAAATCCTGAAATAAAAGTGTTTAAAAATTTTGCTCTTCAGAAAAAGAAAAGAACCCCTGTATTTACCAGAACATTCAATTATCTTTAAATGTGTGAGCGTGCGTGTATGTAATGTGAAAATCCCCAAAGCCAGATGCTGTAAAATGTTAATAGAAACTGAACTGAATAATTGAGTTATGTAGAAAACATAGATGTATATAATAATGCTTTTGCTTTCAATTTCTCATAATATTGTCATTCAAAAATCCATTTCTACAAATATGCATAGATCTATGTGCACTCAGCTACTATTTAAGCACTTAGATAAAGTAGATGTTTCCAGGAAAGGGGAAAATTTTTGCTTATTTGAATTTTGGATTTTGTCACCAAAGTTATTAGTGATCATTTCATGGCCCGTATCCTCATCTAGTTGTGTTGGATCAAGAAGTTGTCACCTCCAGTCTTTTCCTCTCCCAAAAGAGACTACCCATTGATCTGCCAGCTGAATTCACCTGCCTCAGTCAAAAGGAGTGAGGTTACTGAAGAACCGGTATTTGTGCTCTCTAAAAGAACACATGTCATTTTGTCTGAAGCAGAAAAAAGCGTGAGCTCCAGCAGCAGACTAGAGGCAGTTAACTTAGGAAGTGGGGTGCTACCAGTAGTGCTGTTAACCTAACTCAGCCTTTCTGACTTTAGCCCTATAGCTGTAAGTCACCTGGATTGGGTCTTGGTGTGAGTGCTGTGCTTAAACCACTGACTCTACATTTCTGTAAGTGAGAGAGCAGAGCCAGACAAATGTGGTGTCAAGGTAGAAAACCTGGTGGAGGACAGAGAAATAGGGGTAAAAAAGAAAGTCAGGCTGTAGAAGATATCCCTATTGGCTTTCTTTTGAAGAGTTCCAATACTGAAAATGAAAAGTAAAAGCACCCATCTAAAGTTTAAATGATCACATAATTTAGAGGGGTTTTTTTGTGATATTTTTCATGTCACAGGACCTGGTGTATCTAATCCTTCATGCAAAAACTTGGGGATTAAAAACTATACCTGGAATCAGTGAGCTTTACAAACCCCCATCACTGGACTGCAGACACCTCCAGACAAAAAGTGGGAAGTAAGGAAGAAATAGTGTGCATAAATGAACTTGCTAGTGACTACCTGATAAGCAGAATGCAATACTTCTTATTGTTTCAGCCAGGAGTCTGGAATTAGCCCCAAGCTACCTGAGATACATAGGGTCTGTTTAATGATTGCAAGCAATCAGGACCTTGCCTGTTGGAGGATGCTTTTGTGTCCCCTAACATTGCTTGGCCATATGTGTTTCGGACAGCTTCCCAGGAATTGTCCTGAAAATGATGCCACAGCTGCTATACCTTCATGTTCCTAACCTCCTATCCAGGGAACTGATATACCAAGTAAAGCAAATAAATGATAGTTTAATAGACTTATTGTCCTACTCTGATTACTAACACACTCTTGCCTTCACCTTCACTTTCTCCTTTTCTCCTCTCCCCTCAGCTTTTCCAAGCTATTCTCTTGACCCATCCCTGCAAATGTCTTTCTTTTTACGAGCTATCCAGAACTCTTGTTATCACCTGGCTGTTTTTCTTTGTTCTTGTTGTTTCTGCAGTTTCACAGCTCAGCTTTCCTAGCTGTATGTTGAAGGGAGAAGGCTAATGTCCAAAGAAACCCTAACTTTGTGGTTTTGGAAAAGTGGAGATTCATCAAGGCTTTTTCCTGGGCAGTTGCCACAGTCTGCAGTAGTCACCCTGGGAACTGTGACCACACCAATTCATCAGGGAGCCCAGAAAACACCGAACCACCTCACCTCCTGTGGGGTTACAACATCAGCTCTCGAGCCTACCACGAGAGGGTGAAGGGTCCCCAGGACTTTTGAAGCTTGACAGCTCTGTGTAGGATTACCAGGGCCCCCCTGGGGAGAACACTGTATCTGTGACATCCCTGCTTGGCTCCTTTGCTAGCACTGGCCTTGTGGGCAAGATCAACAGCATCTTGCTAGTGCTGCAGGAGTTTTTGAGATGCCTGGAGGAAATACTGAGCCACAAGAGAAATAATGTTTCCTTGGCACTTTGTTCTGTGTTGAGACCAACCAGATTCAGAAGCATTGTCCTGCATCACTTTCCAGGGGAAGATTCATCTATTTGATGAAGCTAATTAAAGGCCCAACACATTTCTGAGTTAGACAGATGTTCCTTTTTAATTTACAAAAAAATTAATACAGTGATAATGTGTGCAGTTCAAGTGCTTGTGCTTCTTTTTCCCACTTGACAACTTGATAGTGTTATTTAAGACACATTCCTACTTTGCAGGCAAACAGACTAACCTGTACTTGTCCAGCTGCTGGGTGTTCCTGAGAACTCTTTCATTCAAAACATGTGAAATGAGTCAGTGAAATACTGATCTACAATGACCTGCACCTAACACCTTCCAAGTCAGCGAGGTCATTACAAGAAATTCCCTTGAGCTTTATTTAGCCATAAGGGTGCCAGTTCATTGGGGCACTCAAGCATGCCCAGACATACTTCGTGGCACAGTAGATGAAGCTAAATATCTGCTTAAAAAATATGGCTTTGATAAGGCATAAATAAAATTCCTGCTTGAAGAGGAGGCCAAACTGAGGACAGGGAGGAGGCAGAATGACACTTTCAGTATGGCTGAGGAGGTCCATTTCTCTTTACCAGAAACCTCTGTTGAAGGGGATGTGTGGTTTAATGGTTGGCCTGCAGTGAAATGGTTATTGACCATATTAGTTGGGACAACCGTGGCAGTGGCCTCCTTGCTACAGAAGGATTCCTTCCAGAAGTAAGTTCAGAGGCAAAATAGGGATGTGGCTCTAATGTCTTGATATCTTTACCAGCTCCAGAGACTGTGAATCAAAACAAGAGAGTGAGTTCATCAGTTTTTCTCCCTTGGTAAGTTACAATTTCTCCAATATATTTGTCTCCATTCTGCACATGCTGGGCACAGCACAGCTTGCTGCTGACACTGATCCAGCATGAGCTGGAGAGCGTATAATCAGAGGTTTTTCTTCAGGTCTGCAGTGAGGTGGCCCCTAGTAGATGTCAAGGACATTTGTTCCTCCTGCCTTCATGGCTAGACAAAAAGAATCACACAATAGCAATTATTCCATAGAAAAAGCCCAGCATCTTCTGCTGTGCAGCAGTGTTACTTGTAGATTATATGCTGCAGAGAGGGCACAGGATGCCTGCCATCAGTTTTGCACACTCAGTGTTCAATAGGGAGAGGCAGTGCACCTGGCATGGTGCTTGGAAGGCCTTTCGAAAAGTGGCAAAAGAATTACAGAGGCCCTGAACCTTCCTGGGGCATTTTCATCTCAACTGCTGCTAGTGGGGATGTAGAAGGGCAGCATTGTTTTCAACAGCCCCATAATTTCTCCAATTTGTTAAAAGGTTCTATCAGGAGCCTTGTGGATCCTTGAGTTAGTTTTTGTCAGACAAACATCTTTATTCCAGGCTGTATAATCAGTGTGTTGAATTCAGTGGAAAGAGCCAGGGGAATAAAGTTCTTGTACTTGCACTTTTAACTGAATGCATCATAATTTAGCTGTACCTTAATTAGCCTGTGAAGAGATGTCATTTTATCCATGTTATCCTACTCTTTCTTAGATTTATCTCTTGTTGCAGTTTGTCTCAGGGCATGCTCTAAAAGATTCAGAAACAGGCCCAGCAGATGCCAGCCACTCTCAAGCACACAGCTACTGCCTCTGCCCAGAAAAACACATACTCCCATGCAAATGGGAGTAGGTGGGAAGGGCTAGGGGAGCTTACCTTCCCCCCCAGTTAAATTTCCCTTCTACTCATTTGCCTCTTCCTCCTATGTGCTAAGCAGGAGTCAAGGCTATGCCTATGTGCCATATCCCACTCCATTACCAGCCTTGCGCAAGAAGGCCACCCCTGTCACATATCCCAGCCTTGCTGTCATCCATTACCTGAACTAGCACAGAGCACTATGCAGTATGAAGGGAAGGACTCAGCTGAATCCACAGCTGTATAATCTAAATGCTTGGCTTTGCCAGCTCTTATTCAGGTGGGTATTGTTGTTCATATGAGCAATCTCACTAAGTTTAGTAAGACAGAATAATAGAAAGAGGGGATGGAGAAAAAGGATGTGCAGGGTAACAAAAGAGAAATGTTTCATTACATAAGAATGACTTGAGGTCTTTAGTTTTCAAAAGCTTGAGCACTGCATTCCTGTAAAATGCAGGCCTTGAGTGGAAGGGGGAGGTTTCTGAGCCAGAGCTAATATGTGGTCGTGGTGCCCATAGGTTAGAGTTAAATGGCAAGTGACAAACAAAAGGCATCTGCACTCCTCTTTTTATACAGTGAAGAGGAATGTATTTCTGGAGCACAGGTACTTGCTTGAATTCATTATCACAAGAAGCTCCACAGTAAGGCAGGATGTAAATTTGATGCTGTAAGCCAGGCCATGAAAAGGCATGACTGATAAAGGACAGATCCTTTTTGCATTCAAGGTCAAGTGGCATTTAAGGAGCCATTTTGCAGATGCAGTGGAAAATTACAGAAGCAGAATTTTTGTTGGCCACTTCATCCTTTTCAGCTCTACGGCAAAACTGGAAAGAGGTGAAAAAATCAGTCCCTGCTTGTGACTGTTCTCTTATCCTGTCAGCATTTTGGGCTCGTGTTACAGGTCTGCCATTTTCTCTGCAATTATTTTAAAGCTAGGTTTGGCCACTCTGGAAGTTCAAACTTTGTTCTTTCATGATGCATGAGTGGCAATTGCAAGCTTAACTCTCAACCCCTTCCCTGGGCACTGAAGTATTTCTCAATGCTGACCTGAGAGACTATCACAGAAAGATATGTTCAGGCTCCCTGCTCTCCCAGTCCTTGGCCTTTCAGCTGAGACTGCCAACAAATGACTGCTGAACACTTGCCAGACAGCAGTAACTTTCAGTCCCCAGTTTATAATACTGCAAAATCGGTATTCTGCTGTCAACCCCTGGTTTATAATAATGCAAAATCGGTGTTCTGTTGCTGAGAATGTCTTATTCATTATGGGCCATGTCCAAATCACTTGAATGTGAAGCTGTGGTGATGCACATCAGCTAATCTGCCAGAAATTGCCTCATAACGGTGCAATTTGCCATACTGGCAACATGTAATTTATGAAGTCTCCTTTTCAGACCAAAATGCAGGTTGGCTTATTCTAAGGAGGCTAAGAAAGATAAACTCTCAAACAGCATTAAAATTCAAAGGGAAATAGGCACCTAATTCTATAAGGCACCACTGAAAAATCACATCTGTTAATGCTTAAACCAATATATCTTCATACATGTAAAATGGATTCAAACAGCTAGTTCTCTCTCTCTCTCTCTCTCTGTCATATTTTTCTTTTCCCCTCTCATAGTCTGCTTAGTTACTTTCTGGAAAGATATGGAATTGATATCCAGGGTCAGGACTGGCCTTATCCACCCATGCAGTAGAGATTCTGTTCCTACTCCCACCAGAGTCCTTTTAGCATACATTCAATTAACCTTGGTTAAGTATTGGGTATGCAATAGTGTGTAGGCAGCAGAAGAGCTCCTCTAGTTGTTTAGCACTCTAGCACCAGCAGAGGATAAATACAAGGCATGACCCGACCCTCCAGGGCACTGGCCTAAATCTGGTAACATACAGACTAGAGCTTTTCTGCATTTATAGCTGACACTGATTTGATGAGGAAATTGCCTGAATGCTTAACAAAATACTACAACCACTGATAGGATTTTCCCAACATTATTTTACAGGGATGTGTAGTTATGCATATGCACACATTCACATACACACTGTATTATATGTTGTTTGAAGTTTGTAAAGGTTTTTGTGGAAAAAAACCAATATCAAACTGTGATATATAAATGTATAACATGGAAACATGCAGTGGGCTGGATTACATTTATCCCTGTAGTAAATCAATTGACTTCAGTGACCCTCTGTAAAGGAGAGTTTAGCCACTTATGAATTATAGATATACCTGTTATTTTATATCTACTCATAAACATTTGCTTAAAATGATTTAACATATGATTTTGCTTTATATTTTGTAGAAATAGCTTCATGCGGAAGTTTCTGGTTATGAAAGGTATCCAAACGCCATAATGTTTTTATGTCTATAGTTTTCCCAGGCATGTGTAATGTGATTGCTTCCTTGTAAGTTGCACTCTTACTACATAATGGGAAAATAGTTTTGGTGTTTCCTCATAACCCTATGGGGAACATTTTGCAATATGTAATACAGAGGGCACATCTCTCTGTGGAAACAGAACCACATACTTCAGTTCATGACCCAGTATAAGGCCAGTGGGTCCAATACTGCATGAAATGCTATACACTTTGGGCTGTATCCTTCCTGCTTTGGAAAACAAAAGTCCACTGGCTTGAGTGCAAATATGATTTGAATACTCTAGTGAAAAACGGGTTAAACAGCATGTTCCAAGATTCTTTGTCTTCTCTGGTCCTTTGCTAGCTCTGTCTCAATGTTGTTAAACTGGTTTAAGTAGGAGGAAAGAATCAGGCTTACTGTAGTCCCTTAAAACAGTACAAGAAGTGTATTGGACAAAACCAGGAAAATACACATAATAATATCAACAACAAAAGTGTTTGTACAGTGCTAAGCTTTACATCAGGCTATATTGGTTTTCAAACGTTAGCGCTTCCAGCAGGCTAGATTCCCTGCTGATTGTAGTGTAATGAAGTTTACATAAAGCAGGAAGTTAAATTTATTTCCATACCAAAAGACAGTGGGTTGAGAAAAATGTAAAGTCACTAAAATAATAATGAAACAGAATGGGTGGAAGAACAGCCCCCTGCAGCAGGCCATGTTAATTACCCTTGCAGCTGGGAGATCAATTTGCATATATATTCTTTGAAGCCTGTCAGGTATGAATTGAACCACTGAACTGTTACATTTGATAATCTAGCTCTCCAAAGCATTTTTGCTAAAGATGTTATGTTTCATAGGACTAGTTATTTTTCTATCTCCAAGTAAAGAGCTGTACTTAATTTGTTCCTGTATAAACAATTCTACATTTGTGACTTCCTGGAGCACCAGGTTAGCAACATAATCTCATCAAAAGCATTGGTACCACTGATTAAACACAAAAGAGATATAGTCAAATAGCCTTGACAACCAGTGAAAGCAAGGAAATTAAAACTTAAAGCTAGTGGTGACAGGCATGACTCAGGGGATAGTTAATGAGATATGGAGCTTTTCAGCTCCAGGACACATATTCCATTATGTTCTGTACTAGTGGTGACAAAATTGTTGCCATCTGATGGCTGCTTCATGGCCTGAATGAACCTAGTGTGTGGTCCCAGGAACTTCACAAGTCCATTTGTTTTGCACCATCCGTTACTGCAGCATCTTGATGCCGATGCTGCAAAATTGTTTGCAGTGAATGGTAGCAGTTTACCACCTGTTGGCAGAAGTTTCAAGGGCGCATCCAAGATTTATAGAGCTGTTGGAAAACCTGTTTCTCTGTCTGGGTAATCCAGAGTTGCTCGACTGAAACCAGTAGAGCCCAGGGCTTCCATGGAACAAAACCGGTGCAAAGGGAGAAACTGTGCATGAAAATGAATTTTATACAGGAACAGGATATAAACTAAAACTTGCTTGTTCTCATTTAACAAAACTGTGAGAATTATGTACAACAGATTTCATAAAACTCACATGATCTCACTTTTTCTGAATTCTTTTAAAAAAACCCAAACAGAAGCAGTATCTTATCTGAGCTTCAGAAAAGCATATGACCCCTAACAAATTCTTTTGAACACAGATGAACCCTGGCTCTTTAGATATTTCCCAGCATTGGACCTAGGGTAATATTTTTTCAATAATAATTGCAGATAATATTGATGTAGGACAAATTCTCCATTAATAGTGATCAAGAGCCTTAGGAACACCTACAAAGGTTTAAAAAACTAGTAAACACCAGTCTGTTGCCAAACCTGGTGCGGGGGACTTAGACTGATGCTTTCCATGCTTTCACTCTGGGGTTATTAACAATGCTACTTACTTTTCTGAGGTTGCTTCTTTGTGTGGTTGCCTTAGTTTCTTGCTATTTTGAGGGAAAAGTTTTATACAGAACTCCCTCCCTGCCTGTCTTCGCTAACATAACAGATCATTCCAGGTGTTTATTGCTTTCCCATTTCTGAATAGGAAGAGTTAGACTGGTCAAGGATGGTCAGGGAAGGGCATGGGGTAGGGTAAATGGAGAGTACAGTTAATTAATGTGTCCAGTTTGCTTTGAATTAATAGTCCTAAACCTCCATCACCCATTTGACACACTTTTCTGGAAGATTTTTTTTGAAGGTCCAAGAGAAATGCTTCGCATTTTTTGCAAAATTTAAGCATTGTTGGACCCAAGGTGAAATTTTACAATCCTTAGTGAATGATAGATTTGTTGGCTAACAAGTCTGGTTCATGCATCTGGTTGTTACTAGCCGTTAGAGAAGCTCAGTTACATTTCCTCCCTTCATTAACAATGTGACCATCACTGGAAAAATTGGACATTTGGGGTTGCCCGATTGATCTAGGATTAAAAAGAGAGGTTGATACTCAGGTCTTATGGAAAACTAGATGGAGTTGCATACCCATGGTAGAAACTTACAAAACCTTACCCAAGGTCAACTATGAATTGGAATAATTTTATCTGCCAGGGATAACTGTCAGGATAGCAAATAGAATAATGGAGTTTTTCTTTGGAGAGAGTGAGAAGCTTGTCTTATTATTTATACCTTTTCTACATCAGTATTACTGTATTTCCTCACTTGTATGCAGCCTTTCAAAATAAAGATGCTGGCTGATATGATTTTAATACTCTTTAGTATAACAAATCTCTTGCATGAAAGATGTTTATTTAATGATCATATATTAAAGATAAGTGTATTCCTTTCTTTTCCTGGCAAATAAAACTCTCCAGGTTTAAAATGAACTTCAGGTAGTTATAATGCAAACCATGCCTAGAAAAATAAACTCCTTCTGTATTATCTTAAGCTCTTTAAGATTTAATAAAGTCTTACATTCATTAATCAAATGTGCAAAGGGTGTTGTGCAAGCAAAGTATTCAGTTCATAACAGGGAGAAAGTTTTGTACAGCAGAAATCTTACCTTACAATAGAAATGTAGGTAATTATAAGCACTGAACCTACTTTAAATCTTTTTGAAGAATGTACAGTGAATGCCATAGTCCATATAGAACATCTAAGATGTAGAACTCTTTCTTCCACTCCAGTTTCCTTTATTTTGGCAAGAATAGCAATATGAAAGCAGGATGAATATAGAGAAAGCAGGACATACAACACCAGCAAATATTTTTGAGATGTGTTAAACAGGTTTTTGAAGTTTCCATTTTTAGAGATACTCTTTGTTGATTTCTTGTGGTGATTCCACCTGGAGTTTCCTAGCCAGGAACATCCCGTGCTTTTTCCCCTGTTCTGTTAGGGTCAGTCTTG
The DNA here is from genome assembly GCF_026419915.1 of Harpia harpyja. Taxonomy (NCBI): domain Eukaryota; kingdom Metazoa; phylum Chordata; class Aves; order Accipitriformes; family Accipitridae; genus Harpia; species Harpia harpyja. The sequence goes on from NC_068943.1 coordinate 66,251,349, forward strand.
ACCATCTCTATCCAGCAGGGGCTGTTACTTCATCATATAGTGTCTTTCAGGTTTACTCACCTGTTGATTTTTTTTTGTTGTATGCCATTTATACCATGTTTCACAGCAATGTTGCTCATATTTTTTATGGCTGAATTTCAACTATTACCAAATATTTGTAATTGGACTGATTTTTTTTGTAAAGCACCACCAGGCAGAGCACTGCGTAAAGCATGCTAAATTAGTGATCTGACCAACAGTGTAATGAATATCATAACTGGAATGAGCTACAGAAAAGAAACATTAATGTATATAAACTAAGAAAGGTAGAAAACATAAAGTTTTGTCTTCAGAAAGGTTTCTTAGCTGAAAAGGCTCCTTCCATTTAGCTTTCTTGTGTGCTGAAGATTAACTAGAGGACATGAATCCCAAGGGGATATATGAAATACAGCACATGTCAGATTCTGAGGTGAAGAGTTCAAGAAGAGTGTCAAGTTCTTGTGATATCACAATGAAATCTGGAAAAAGATGAAATAAAACAATCAGCTCAAAGGTTTATTTATTTGTTTCATGTTACAATGACAAGGCACAGAGAGAATGTTAAGAAGCAGCGTTTACTAAGCATTTGCAAATAACCTTTACCAAGGGGAATTCAGAAAAAGGGAGGTCATCCGAAAACAAGACAACCTTGATAGCAAATCATGAGGCTTTGTTTGTTGAGTTCTTTCTTTCCCTGATGGTGACTACTTGTACTGTTGTTTATCCTTCAGGCCACAGCTGCTTTATCAAGGACACTTTCAGACTGAATTATGGGTGGGATGGTATAATAATAACAATGATGATGGTAATGGTGAATATCATCTCTCTGTTCTCTGCCTGCCCTGTTTATTCTGAGCAAATACCATTATCTTTCAGGGCCAGATAATTTTTTCCTATCTCTTAACTTTAAAAAGGTATTAATTTATAAATTTATAAATTATTTTATAATTTATATATAATTTATAAATTAATTTCACACTGTCACTGAAAATGTTGAAGATGACCATCTGACACCCCTTTCCATATTACTGCTTGTTGACCTCTAATTGGTGGTTGTGGTGGTGAAAAGTACTGGCCACTTTCTAAGTTGCCTTTTTGTCAGCTGGTACTGTAAATGTACTAGGACTTAGCTTTATAGCCACATTGGTAGGGTTGTACTTTGTAGGACATAAGCTACTTATATCAAATTCAGGTCCAAATCTGACATTGTGCTTTTCCCATCTCTAAGAGAAATATTTATGTTGTGCAAACTTTTCAGTTCTGTGGTTAACCTGTGTACTTTCTATAGCAGCATTCTATTCTTTATTCTATTTTTCAAGGTTGGTGAAAGAAGCAGAGTAGAACACAAGTTTTAAGGTCTCTAACCTTCTACATCTCCATTTCTTCCAATTTAAGATAAAAGGACCACAAAATGAAGCTGGTAGCGGACAGGATCACAACAAGCAAAAGCAAACAGCACTATGGAATTCCTTTCCAAAAGGTGTTGGGGATACAGAAATTTTACATGTGTCACAGGAGAGACTGGACAAGTAATTGAAAGAAAGATGTATTTATTGAGTGTCATTAGGTAGACAAATCACATCGGAAAATCCCTAGAGCTGAAAATAGCTGGGAAAGTGTAATTAATGATGTTGTGCATCCCTTTGCATCTGTCTATGGTCATTGCTGCTGACAAGGTTCTGGCTTGGATGGGTGCTTTGTTTGTACCAAAATGGCCATTGTATGTTCCAGGATCTTCCCTGTCCCTCTAGTTTCTCCTCTGAACCACGGATACTCTCTTTGTACCATGTGAAAGCAGTTTCTTTTTTCCTAATTATTCTTGGGCAGAAACCAAATTCAGTTTCTTTCTGTTCTGTTCTCCTGCTCTGTTCTCTTTTTATTTTTATGGGAAAAATTTTGAATTTTGCTTAAATTACTATAACTCTGTTCTAAACCCAAGATTAACTGATTTTATTTTACTCTCTTTCTCTGTTTTCCATTCTCAAAATGTGACTTCTTTCCTTCTCATTCACAAAGACAAGTTAAAGAAAACTGATTTCACCTTGGTAGTGTCAACACATTGTACAAGAGTCCTCCCATTCAAGTGGGATTCATCTTTGTTTAACATACCTCCACCATTTGTGGTTTGCATGATACATAATATAATTCACTCCACGTACAACCACATTTTTCATTGTTGCCATTCATGTGCAGTATATTGACAAGTTACTCAGATTATAGTTCTCATAATCTGAGAAATCAAATGGTAAGAGTTCAAGTCGGGACTAGTCTGAATGCTGGAGCTGAGGTCAAGGATGTCTGAAAGACATGAGCAAGAGATGAGTCCCATCTATTAATGAGTTCTTCCACACTTGTTCCTCAGCTTTGTATGTTATTTCAACTTTGTTTGTCAGGGAAGCTTTTCTCAGTACATTTTATGGACTCAACTGGCAGGTCAAGGGGGGGGAAAATTCCACTACTTCCAGAGGTTAAGGAGCTTAACAGACCTACTAATTAATGTCAAGCTGTCATTTTGTCTCAGATATGAAGAGGAGAAAGACTGAGAAGTCACTGAGGTAAGCTTTCATATAGTCTTTTTTTTTTAAATTTAAATAGGCTAGTGGGGACAAATGACATATAGAGTGATAGTCTTAGAGAATTCCAGGGATGATTATTTTATATGCTGAAACTACGTCTGTACCACCTTGAGTAAAGGCAATGGCATTCATATGTGGCTAAAAACCCTCATCTGTGCTCTATTGGGATGGGACCTGTGTATTCAAAGACTGTTAGGGGCAAAGATCTCAAGTCTATTTTGTTTGCAGAGTTCATATCTAACTCTTCAGAAAGAACTGACGCTGCAGTTTTCTCAAATCTTTAAAGAGTCTAGGTGTACTGCAAAGAATGTGAAATTGTCTTTGAATAGAATTCAAAGGCAAATGTATTGATATGTTTGCTAAAGACTAAATGTGAAGATGTTATGTAAAAACCTCACATGGAAATATATGTATAACAATGTGAAAACTGAGGAGGAATTATCAATAGATTTAATATTTAATATCTTTGTTCAAGCTTTCTGTCAGTATTCCAGGCACTATTTAGAATGTTTTATGGCTTTTTTTAGTGTAGAAATTGCACTTTGGTGTGTGAAATGTAGTTACTACCTAATTTCAGGGTTTAAGTTGCTGTACAAAGCTTAATTTTGTTTAATGTCTCAGCAAAGACAAGAGTGCTCTCTGCTCCAGCAAAGAGTTAACCTGAACTTTGAGAAGGGTGTTTAACAGAGCTATACAAAATATTACCTCAGTATTCCACCCCAGCCAGTTATTTGTGCAGATGTGAATTAATGGACTGTTGTAAAGGTAGTGTGATTTCTGTCTTTTCAGTTAAGGAGTGCTGATGGCCAAAGTTTCTTTTAGTGTGCTACCATTAAGTAATACCAGTGTACTAATAAAAAATTTCTGCATACCTTTTAAGAACAAACTTCTTAAGAAATATTATGAAGGTGAAACTTTATGCCCTTTGAGAAGCAGAACTGCCCTTGCTCTTCCTCAGACATCATCTGAATCTATTAGAACTGCTTATATCAGAAAGACCAATGGCTGTAAATGTTGAGGTTACTAGAAGTGATACCATACATCAAGTCAGAAAAATCTAATTGTTTGCTTATAAGCATTTTCTAGTGCATACAGCTCTACTTGGGGTTATATAAAAATATTTTGCAGAAGGAAAGATTTCTGACTGCCACTAGTCATCTGTTTTCTTTCTATGCCATAATTCTGAAGGTTGATCTCACTCTCTCTGGGTGTCATAAGGCCATGGATGTTTCTTCCTGGATATATGTCCCAAGTTCGAACATTTAACTGACAATTCTGTTTTAAAAATTAACTGGGTTAATGTTTAATAGGACTGATGTGCCTTCATAATAAATAAATCAATAATAACTTCTTTTTGGTATATAAAAAAGGGGTCATTCTCAGAGAGAAATCTTTTCTTCCCTGAACAAAATAACTCAGACCTGCAGACTTTTGAGCCAAACTTATAAAAGGTTGTTATGATCAGAGTGCAGCTGTGGCAGTTAGGGCTCCCAAATTCTAATTCAAACACCCTTTGAGGTAAAGAATTTCTGACTCTCTCCCCACTCCTAAAACACCCTTGTGTCTCCAAAATATAGTCTGAAGTAGAGAATAAAAGGCATATAAACCTTATACTATTCCCTGTAAAGGGTTAGACATCATTCAGAGTTGTTATAGCTCTGTGTTTGTAAATGTTTTAAAAATGAAAACCATTGTGTAAGAGCTAAATCTTCTTTTTATAGCTTAAGTATTTCTAGTGCAATAACATAGATTTTTCTCTTATCACTTTAATTACCAAAGGCAATTGATAATCTCTCTCTCCTTTGGGTAGTGAGTGCTTTTGATTTACATTTCTGTATATCCCATTGTTTTCCTAAAAGTTAGCCTGCATAAAGTATAGAAACTAAAAAATCTTTGCTTCATAGGAACAGCACACACATAGTGGCACACAAACTTTGATGTTAGTGTGACTGTTGTTGATCTTTTACTTTCCAAAAGTAAGGACTTAATTTTTCCAGATCCCTTAAGAAGGGGATGAAGCTGATGTAGTCTTGGTTGAAGTGGTATGGCATTATTCTATTACACCTTTGTCCTTTGATTCTCTTGGACAAACCTTTTATGTAAGTGAACTTAGCATGTTTTGCAGTGTGTGACCTCAGCCTATGCCCCATTCTTTTCTGAAGAATGTCAAAGTCTTTAAATACTTGCAAGCTATGGACATACCCTAGAACATTACACGTGTGTTCAGGACTAAGATCACATCATTCTTATATATTAGTGTTATGTTCACAAAATCTATCCGTTCACTTAACATTAGGGACAAACAATTTTCATACCTGGGCTTGACAAAGATAATTCATGAAGGAAGCACTGTTGATGACTTTACCTTTACTGCTTCATGGCAAGGATGTAGAAGGGACATGTAGAAGGCAGGGCTGATGAAGACACAGCAGAGAAACTCAGTGAAATCTTTGCATTGGCATTTAGTGCTGTGACTCCCACAAGTGATGCATTTGTGTAGCAGATTTTCTGGACAATATAGATCAATTTGAAGTAAATACACAGGAAGTATTAGGCCAGGCAGGAAGGTTAGGAAGGTCACCAGGACCAGATGGCATAAACCCAAAAGTTCTGAATATGGAATTTCCAAACTTCTGGCTAAGGGATGTAAAATGTCATTACAAATGGACACTGAGCTAGAGGACTAGGACAGCTGTTGTATCTGCCATCTGTCAGAAAAGCTTTAGAGATGATCTTGGGGATGACAAACTAATGAGCCTGATTTCCATTTCTGTTAAGATGGTGTATATGTGTATGAATAGACGCAACCTGTTTGGAAGAAGTCATGTGGCTTCTGGAGGTCAGTGATGTTTTCAGTAAAGATATGGATAAATGGGATCAAATGGACATAATACACTTTTTTTTTTTAAAGTGTCTTTGATCAAGTTCCACACCAAAGGCTTAGTAAAGAAATTATGTTGCCATGAGATTGGAGGAAAACTTTTTAAAGGGGAGGAATCAATGGACAAGCCTTAGTAATGGCAATCTTTCAGGACAGAGATTGTTACTGGGACTAGTTTTAGTCAGCATCTTCATCTGTGGTCTGGAGAGGGCAACAGACAGTGAAATCTGCAAGTCTGTGGATAATAATAAATTTTCTGTCCATGATCAATGCCATTTGCCTTCAATGCCCATACCTTCAATGGCAAGGATCTCCAAAAGTACATCATAAAACTGAGCAGACCAAAAGTGAGAAGGTGAAGTTCAGTGTGAAGTAATGCATCTAGGAAAAAATAATACAAACCATGCTGACATGATGCTGAACTCAAAACTGGCACTTAAAACTCAGAAAGGGACCCCTGACATTTCTCTGAAGCCAATGGCTCAGTGTCGAGTGTCAGACAAAAAGCCACCAAAATGTTTGGCACGTTTAGAAAAGTTAGTGAGATTATCTTGGGAACAGAGAGCACCTGAGATGAAAGAACAACAGGGCATCGCTCTAAATATTGGTGTGCCCATATCCTGAGCATCACGTGCAGTTTGGTCTCTGCATCTCAGGAAGGGTGTAGCAGAATCGGAAGAAGTATGGAGAAAAACAAGTAAAGTGTTCAAGATGATGGAGCAGCTGCCTTGTGCAGAGACACTAAAAGGCTGGGACACTTTGGTTTGGAGAAGAGAAGGCCAAGGGAGGATATGACTGAGGTTCATGAAATCATGTAGGTAATAAACAAACTGAATACACGATGGTTGCTCACAAACCCCCACAATATTAGACCTATGGGAACTTGAAACTGGTAGGGGTTTTGTTTAAAGCTGGTGAACGTACTTCTTAACATAGTGAACTTCTGGAACTGAGGGTCACTGGAGAGGGTGCAGGAAGCCACTACTGGCAGGTTTGGAAAGGGGTTAAACAAAGTTATGGATAACACTCTCACAAAGGTGCCCTTTAGTCCTTTTAATACTGGGCAGGCAAGTACCCACTGACAATGTTAATAAAGCCATTCCGGACACTGAGGACATGTATGAGGGGAATGGACTGCAGAAAGTGGCCAAGCTTATGTGCTCTCCTTGTGCCTCCATTACTGGAGGCAGCATACTGGGCTGGGTGAGCACTGACCTGCCCCTGAAGGGCATTTCTTTCTTACCCTTGCTTTTATTTGGCCAAAGAGTTTTGTATGTGGTTTCTTTCAGTGAATGCCCAATCTGCTCTTTAAATAAGACTGACTTTTTTATGGTCTCACAGATAAGGACTGCAAGTACTGCTGTAGCACCCAGGTTCTCTCAGCCACTATGGAAGGATTGCTATTAGATAATCATTTCTATTCAGAGATCAAAATAGTGTATAGGTTCTGCTTAATCTGGTAAATCAACAAGTAAATGTTAAGTCCTGAAAAGGTTAGGCAATGCTAAGAACTGAGTACATACAAATGGCAAAAACAGTCATCTCTTGACTGAAAGGAGAAAGAAGCTTCTATGCCAGTTTGTTTCCCCAGCCAGTGAAATAAGTAACAAATATGGACTAACATCACAGTCATATATAGCAAATTAAAGAGAAAGTAACAAGTCAACAGGTTTCTGAGTCTACAAGAATAAATATCATAGGCAAATATAAGTGGAATAAATTGAGTCCAATGTCACATTTTGTCATTTACCTAACTGGCAAGTTACATTGCCACAGGCCTCTGAAAGCAACAGCCACCTGAATGTGTGTCTTGGCACTGGGTTACATATTTCAAAATATGTTAGTGCTTCTTTCCAGGGTAAGGAACACATATATAACTGAGTTAGAGAACTAATACCAGGGCACAGCAAACTTTAAACTCCTTATTTCAAAGAGATTATGTGGAAAAATAATGAACAGATGTCAAACAGAAGGAGTATGTTTGAATTTCTTTTACCTGCTAGGCATAGTAATCTCTCCTTCATTTCAGACAGTTTCAAAGGATCAAGCACCATGTGAAGTTTTTAGATATCCAGGCACAGGAAGTCGTTGCTGTATGGGGGAAAGATCTAAATCTTTAAGGTGTATGCTGCTGTGAGTGGAGAATACAAATTGTATCAACTAAACACTGCAGCAAATGATAAAGAAAGACTATTGATTTTGAGCCATTCAAGAATTACATAGCACTAGTGGTTTCCAATAGGTCTTGGCTGGAGAAATCCAAGTAAAGGTTTTCCATTCACAAATGGTCTTACAGGTAATTTGTGTTATATAGGTGTGGATATGTGATTGGGTTGTTTAATTAGAGACTTTTGCATTATTCCAATAATAGCTTTAATAAATACTTTTGATAATGATAACTTCTAAATTACTTGGTGGCTATGGTTATGCTCAGCTGAGTAACATGTGAAAGGGATTCTACATGATTTAAAAATAGTCAAATATTCTGATTTACAGTGCAAATATGTGGAAAAATGGCTAAATATAATTTTCTCTTTCCTGAGAAAATAATTTTTATTTAGGACACTTACATAATGCAATGAAATCAATGGATCTTATATACATTCTTAAGGACGAACAAGTGCTTCTGTGCTGTTTGGAACAGAAATAAAATTAGGAACATGTTAAAGTGCTGTCTTGCATTCTCCTGAGGGAACACTGGAAACATTCCTATAAAATAAATTAATAGTTTTATAAAACCTATTATATATTTATTTAGATTTGTTAGAAAATAATGCTCACATAAAACACATAGCAATAATTAGACTTATAGAGACAAAGCACTCACTGTATTGATAGCAATATGTAGGTAAATTTACTTTGTTACCTCACAGTCTTGAATAATCAGTAGGTAGTAATATTAAACTTCAGTATGACTGAATGGATTGCTAAATTTAAATCAGATACCTGATTTTTCAGTTGACATTCACTGAAGCACAGATCTCTCTCTAATCAATATGGTTTGAATACTTACACAGCAAACCTCAGAAGTCATTTCAGACCCAGCATTGTGTGCAGAAAACATTTTGTAAATCATTTTGAATACTAAACAAATTAGAGAAAATTTTCCTTTGGATTAGACAAGAAATTTGTTGAATAAATTATATTTTCTGAAGTATTTCCTCTTCTCTAATAAGCAGACTAGACTAAATTGAGAACCCGGTATAAAACAGCCACTGGGATATCTATTATCTCTTCATCCTTTTATCCTCTTGCAATTCTCTTGGGGAAGTGTACATGTATATGCTGCATGAAATGTTATTAACTGACCTTAAGTCTCTCGTACCCTTAGGCCGTTGCTTTTTTCCTGCTACTGTACTGACCATTAAACAGTTCTTGTGGATGTGATCTGGAAATTGTTGTATTTATACCTTCTAGAGCACAGATATTAAACTGCTCGTTAGGTTTTGATATTACATGACTTTGTAAGCCTCACAGAAGTTACAGTATCAATTATGTTTTAGTATAATGACATGAAAATGGCAGGCTATTGGTCCTTTGCTCTAAATGTGTGCCAATGTCTTTTAAAATATTATCAATCATCTCTCAGGTATCTGTCTTTCACTCTTCTTTCTGTCATAACTACATATGATTAAGGACAAAGTAAGACTGCCTACCCAGAGTCTTGGAGGAAGCCATGTGGAATCTTTTTCGTGTGACTGACTTGTCTCGGTGGAAGGCTTGCGCTTTGAGTGGGAAAATTAAGAGCATACTTCATGTCCAGGCACGCTTCTGAAGAATGTTGGCACATTGATTATTTGAGTTAGTGCATCAAATCGTTTGCTGAAAGATAGCATGAGAGGTATCTTGGTGAGAAGGAAATTAAGCCTATTGCACAGATCTCTCAGTTGCATTCTCCACCAATTATACTGAAAATATTTTGCCTGTTTGTACCCTGCTCCTGTATAACAGCACTGGCAGAGAGCAAGTATAGTGTATCTCTTATTCACTTTCCTATTTGGCTTAAATGTCTTCAGCCAGAAGCTTCCACCCAGGTTTAATATTCATTTGTACTAAAATATTGCTTTTTTTTTTAAGCTTAAAGGCTCAAAACTTCAGATCCCCATGGGAAAAGCAAAAGATTGTACCAGTACAAGAATCTCATTTTACTCTGCACCTGAACTGTCTCTCTATTTTTATATTTTACGGTCCTGCAGTTCTTTCTAAAGTCACACTGACTGCATTAAATTATGTAAAAGCACAGTCTTGTGACACCTCTGAACCAACCTGCAAAAGAATACGAAATCTCTTTTGCTCTCACTCTGACTCAAAATTAAATTCCAAAAATTATATGCAAATAATATCACCAGTCTAAATTTAATGAGTGGAATCAAGGAAAGGCAAGGGCAAAGACATCAGTTTTATCCTCTACTAGTGCTGAAGAATTAGCACTAGAGTTAGTATGAATTTGCATTACTAAATGGTCTTTGAACGACATGATAACTGGGTGCAATTCGAGTTTGTTAATATTTCTAAACAATAGCAGAAGATGAACTCTTTGCCTAAGGCGTAGGGCTGAAGCAAGGAACACCGAGTTCCTATTCACAGACTTGCAGGGTGACCTTGACAAGTCACAGAACATATCTGTCCTCAGTGTGAGATGGGGGATAGTAAAACATTTCCTAGCTTGTGGAGGTATTGGTAAGTTAATCAAAGTCTTTCAAGATCTTCACACAGAAGAGTCTAGATAAGAGCAAAGTATTATTATTACTTAAGTGGACCTTTCCCGGGTGCTTAATTTTTAATTTTGTATAAACTTTTTTAGCTTACACTGTCAGCATGCAGAGCCATAGATCCTTCAGACCTAGTTTGTATGGAGCTTGTCAACATACAGCTGTTTTTAGCACTATTTCCCTATTAGGATATGACACAATACATCATAACAGCTCCATCAGAGCCATTAGGGTGTAAGCTGTCAATGCATAATAAGATTATTATGCATTACATCTGGTGGTACTCTTATAATGCTGAACTAGGTACACTATTGTAGAGTCTACAAAGTCTTTGAATATTGATGTTGTAATGTCTCTCTAATGAATGCAGCAGTATTATTTTGAGGTAGAATATCTTCTCTAGCATGTGTGAAGAGCAATTTTTTTGTAAAATAAGTAACTTTAACTTTTTGCTGGTTCAGAAAACCCCAAAGATATCCTCCCCAGTATCTTTATATATTAAAGATCTGCAGATGTTTCTATTTACAAATGAAGTTGGTTTTGTTTGAAGGAAGGGTAAAACTTCCCAATCTCTCTCTAAATAATAGCCAAATTTATTCAAACAGATATAATCAGATAACTGGCCTTGGATGCCATGGACTATAGGAAGTTTGCCTTCAGAATGGCTACAGGGATAGGAACAACTTCCAATGTGCTTTTTGTCTCTTCAAAAAGTTCAATTTTCAGACAAAAAAAAAAAAGAAAAAAAAGAAATAATTTATGCTGTTTCTCCTATAATATTAGTCAGAGTATAATTGAGACAGGAAAAAAGAAACGTTCAAAGAGTTTGAAGTGAGCCCCCAAAAAACTTTGCTGATTGTCTAGCCACAATCTAGAGGAGATATTATCAAGGAAAATAATCAGCAGAACTTTCTGTTTCAGAGAAAGACTCTATTAGTAAGTTTGTGCTTCCCTGTTTGCACAACATCCAAGCATCAATCAATCAGTGGTGAATTTATTCTTCTCATACCTTTGTGAAGGACCTTTTATTGGGAGAACTGAAGTGCTGGCTTGACCAGGGTCACAATAAAGTCTGCAGCAGAACAGACAGAAAAGGTGGGCTTTGCTGATATTTTAATATTATCACCAGAAATCTACAATTCTGTGTATGAAACTCTTGTTCACAGTATCTCATTATTCCTGAAATAATGTGCTCAAAGTGAGCAAGGTGAAAAAGCTACTGTAACAAATATGTGCCTGTAGAGTTTGCATGAGACCTTGTATGTGCACGCATGTGTGCCTGTACAGGAGGAGGTTGTGGAAAGCTTTGAATAAAGGAAGAGGTGAAGGGAAAGTACAGACTCTAAGGGCTTACAGTATTTTCAAGTCTTCCCAGACAAGACTAAGCTGAGTGGCTTCAAAGGAACTTTAACATAGCAATTGGCCAGCAAGCGCATTAGTGCATCTTCAGTAGGTTTGTAGTCTCCTAAAAGTGGAAGTTATAGCCTCTCCCAATCAGATGTCTTGTGAATGTCTGAGCTCTTTGATTTTCTGACTCTGCACCAGGGGCAACAGGCAGGCAGACCTACCATCAGAAAAGCTTAATAAATGTTCTAGGAATATATATTCCAAAAGGTACAGACTGAGTAAGAAAACAGTACAGTCATTTTTCATAATCATAAAAAGTCTTGTTCAAGGACTTTCTCATTAAAAATTAAATATCTTTTGGTGCAGCAGTAGAAGGTAAATAGGAAATGCATTCACAGACCTGACACTTATGCTGAATAACAACGAAGAAAACATGCTGTGGTCCTTGAAGGAGACATAGAGCACAACTAAACAAGGAAAAATACAGAAAAGAAGAGGTAAAATTAAAAAAAAGCAAGTGAAATGAGGAGGAATGTCAATTATGTGACACGTAGCATCAGTACAGGCTTTTTCTGTTATTAGGGCAAACAGGAAGATGTAAGAAATTCAAATGCTTTGCGAGTATAGGCTGACACGAGGGAACAATGGGCTGAAGGGAAGACTTGCTTACATGTAGAAAAAAGTTGCTCATTTAAAAGAGTAGTTAACAAAATTACATGGAAATAATCTACAGCATTCTATCTCAGCATTTTTGTCTCTGGCTAGAGTAGTCCACACAGAGGAGAGAATGAGAAAAGTCAAAGACATATATTAAATCTTCTACTCGGGATCAAAATCCCCTCTCATAAATATAAGAGCTTTCACTGAGATCAAAAGACATATAAAACGCTGGGAATGATCTAGAACAGGTAGTCAAGAGCAAGAGCTCTGAGAACAAACCTATCTCATGTGTGAACATGTCATTTCCCTCATGTGGAGTTCTCAAAAACATGTCACTGGGTTTTAGAAGAGATCCCCTGTCCTTCAATGGCAAAATGATCAAAACTCAAAAGTCTTCTGAAAGTGTTATAATAGACATTAAAGAATGCTGTTCTTATTTGTAGGTTTGCAGTGTCAAGGACAGAGTAACTGTGGAGGAAAATTAAAAAAGATGTCAATTCAAAGACCCTCCCAAACTGAGCAAGAACACCAAAGAGCATATGCCTTCAAAAGCAACATTTGCTGAGACAGCAGAAATAAAATTCTTCCAGAAATTAAATGCTTCTTTGCCCCAACTACAGGTTTGATTTTTTTTTTTTCTTGGAAGGCTATTTTTGAACCACAGTCCCCAGATGGTTAGAAACCTTCTTCTGATTTCCAGCCTAAATTTATTCATAATCAGTTTATATTCATTTGTCCTTGTGCCAGCACTGTCCTTTTGTCTTAATAGTACATCTATATTGTGTAGCTATTTGTAGATTAAATTATTTAGTATTACAAAAGATAATATCAATTTTTAAGAGAAATTACCAGCTGAGATTATGAAGATAAAATTCATTGCTGCAACAGCTGTTTGGTCATAAAGTTATAGCCTAAAAAGTTTATAAATACAATAAGATGTGTTTTCACATCACTTCAGGGGAAGCTAACACATTGTATCTTTTTATTACTTCTTTTTATGATATTCAGTAATGAAATACAGTTAAAATAAATTTCAGTAAAACAGATCTTGATTTGAGAAAAAAGCAGACTAGGTGGAGTCATTGCTCGTTTATTAAAGGCAGGAGCCTACTCTTCAACCTTGGTACAAGCAATACAATAAAGTTCTCTTTTGGACCTGACTAATTGCTTGGTTACAGTTGGTAGCAATGTGACAATTAATTGGCAACTGCATAACAACCAGCTATTTTAGAAGTAGGTTTGGACAAATGGATGTTTGAGGGTGGGAAATTGAAAGTGTCAGACTGAAGGAATAGTGTCCAGGCCTATGCAAACATACTGTAGAGATTATATTGCTAGGTTGTAAGCCCTTCTGAGCAATGACAGTCCCTTTCCAGGTGCCTGTGAGTATTAACAGTCCTCGATGCATTAGTATATAAAAAACCAACACTAATGGTTTCTAGGTTTTCTCTCTTTCCTGTGCAAGGGAGAATGCAGAGTAAACTGTTGTCTCTCGGAGCCTCTGGGAAATATTACAGGGATTTTCCTGCAGTGCTTTCCTTTCTGTGCAGGACAGACTGAAGATGTGTGAATCAGAATATCAGAAATCATGTTTCTTGGCTGAATGAAACTTCAGATTTACCTTCCTATTCCCATTATTAATTACCTGCAGCCCCTCCAGCAACATCTTCTATCCACAACTGGACACCTCATTCTCTGCCCTGTATATGCTTAAGTACTGGTACTTTGTCAATCCTGAGCTCGTGTCTCCTTTCTCTCTATCCCTCCATTTTTCCTCCTGCGTATTTGGGCAGCACAGGGCTCTTCTTTATTAACCTTTTCCACCTGAATAAGCCAGAACAACACAGGACTCCTGACCTGAAGCAATGCAGGCAAGTGAGTAGGCTGGCTCTCTATTTGTACTGCCTTTCCACATGATGACCCTGCTTTTCCTCAGCAGACACAAGGTACGAGAGATGTATCAGAGATGAGGAGAGCGTGTCTGCCTGCCTGCTCACCCTATAGCTCTGGGAGACAAGCAGGGTGAACATGAGAGTGTAGCAGTTTGTGCCCACAACAGTGAGTCTCCCACAAATACCATGAGAGGAAAATGATGGGTATTACTACTTGTATTTCAGCTGATCATAAATGTAAACAGGATGTAGTAGCCCAAAGGATAAACTGAACTCAAAGGTACTTGTAGTTACTCTGAAGCTTGTACTATAAAAAAAATCAGAAGCAAGCCATTCATTGAAGTCCTGGCTTTCATGCACTTACGTTTGGCATTGTTATTTTAATCTCCTGACCCCATTCTGTGTTTCTGTACTGTTTGTCTTCTCTGGAAATGTTTAACTTGCTAGGTTAAAATTAGTCTTGTGTTATGGAGATACTGTGCTAGGCTACTGGGATTTTTCCCTCTAAAGCTAACCCTGATCTTTATCGGTGATAGCTAAACATCTGCATAACTCCCTGTCTTTTGTATGTCTAAACAATTACACTTGGTAGCCTGCCAGCTCATGGTGGCAATAGGAACCTCAGATGAATGTGAGAAAAGTTTATACCCCACTCGCTACACTTTATCCATGGCAATTTTTTTCAGGTATACAAAGCCTTTTGGGCTTAATCCTGCAAATGCCTTTCAAAAGGCCCAACTGCTGAGGAGATGTCTCTTCAAAGCATTCTCTCCTTCATGACTGTGAGCCTCCAGTCCATTCCACAGACAGGTTGTTGACATTCATTTTCTTCCATTACTGCCACATAACCTGTAAATCAGTTTGGTGGGGGTTTTTTTGTTCTATTTTGTTTTGTTTTGTTTTTCCGAAGGGGGGAAAAAAAAGGAAGACCCCCACTTCCCCCCCTTCTGCACATAAACTGTACTTGCCTACTCTTCATTCACCATCTCCACCTTCCCTAGGGTCCTCACTACGTTTCTGCAGTCTGGACTGGCCAGAGTAATTTCCTAGGAAGAATGTTGGAGTAATTCTACATTTTAGCCTAAATAAACTTTACCTGCTGTACATGGTACTTCGAAGATGTTTTCCCCTGAAAGAAAATGACAAATTAATTCCATCTAATGATAATTTATGTATAAAACAACTTTAGAAATTAACACAAAAGTAACCTCTGTCTTCTGTGAGAACCTATTCTGAGAGATATGTGATGGTAACCTATTTATGCAGTAATTAAACATGATCTTCCCTATCTTCATCAGCCCCAGGGAAAAAGCCACTTCTACAGTGACTCCCTCATCTTAAGACAAGTTTAGCTAGTCCTGGAAACCTCTTGGTAAATTGGCCATTCGTATCTATTTTCAGTCCCTTAACATTAATACTGACATAAAGAGATGTTATTTAGGTGGGAAAAAGCACTAACAATAAGCAATCCGATTCTTTCTTGATATATAGCTCCTGATCATGAATAAGAATTAGGAATATTAACATTCAAATGCTAGCTCTTCTAAAGCAAAGACATTTTTCAGGAAAAGTCATGCTCATATAGACTGAATTTTGTCCATGTGTGTGAAAGTATTGGAACCTTTTTGATTCTATACTTTCTCTATATAGTGGATCTTGAATATGAGTTTAATTTAATTGATTTCTGGATAATGAAGAACAGTGCAAATAAAATCCACATAAATCTAGTTAGTACAAACAACAGATTATCTTAATTTTGTCATGTTGTCTATTTTTATTTATGATACAAGAAATACATTTAATAATCATAATATATAGACTACATGAACTGCAATTAACACGTACATGTTTATATGTTATGTACTATTCTCCTTTTATAGCACAGCTTACCTTGCAGATGTACACAGCCTTTAAAATAACTGAGAAAATCTAAGTGATGCTTGAAACTGAATACTTTTCTTATGCAGAAAACGTTCAGAATTTATATGTCAATCTTCCTAGAAAATATTAAAATGGCCTAAAAGCACAAGTTGCTACTTATGAAGCAATAAGAAGAGATTCTGTTCTTATGCCCTCTGTTTTAATTATCTCTGTTTGTTACAAGCATTTCTTATTCCTGCCACCATTTTGGACTGATCTGGCAATTTCCTGCTCTCAGGCTGAATGCTTAATCAAACAAGTGATGCCACTAGAGCCGGTGGGTATGCTGGAATGAAATTATTTCTGTCAGAGTACATATTCACAGGACTGGCTCCAGGATGCTCAGTAGCAAGGCAAAGATATTAAATGTAATCTGTATAGTGAAGACTTTCAAGTGCCCACATGACCTTCCTTTGGAGGTGTACAATTTCAGAAAGCAACTTTGGATATCTAGAGGTCTTAATCGCCATCCGTTTTCTTTGCCTCAGCTAGTATCTTGGAGACCCAGTTCCTAGGCAGATCAGCCCCTTAGAAACTTAAATTTTCAATTCAGTGCTTGTACAGTGTTCCCTCCTCGGTTCATTCACCAGTGTCAGGTATACATAAACACCATTAAAATGAGTACAGCTAGATGGGAAATATCTAAATAGTGAGAGAGGTGAGGCTACTTAATTATTTTCCAGCACTGAGCACAGGAATGTTAAGTCTGCAGTGTAGATGCATAGTGCTGAGGCCATGAAGAAAGGCTCTGTCTATCCAACCCTGGAATACAGGGCTACCCCTGCCCCAGAACTCCTACATTAAAAGCAAACAAACAAGTACATATTTAGATATCTAGAATGTTCACTAACTTCAAGTTTCATGAGAGACTACAATCAGGAGAGACTTAAGTAAATTAGGAAAGCTCATGGGAAAGCAAGCAAAGTGGAATGCACACTCATCTGATTCTCATTAATGACATCTCCAGGCCAAGATTAGAGAAGGATGCTGAGAAAGAGCGATTCTTTTCCTTTTTTCCTCAGAAACAAGCTCATCATTATAGCAACACACCTGATCTCAACCATCGAAAGAGGAGAAAATCCCTAGGTCACCAGATTCACCCATGGGATGTTGAGTAAATTGAACTGGGTAGAAATTTCATCTTGATTTACTAGAGTTGTTGTGCTTTTTTAAAATTAAGAGATACACAACTAGGATCTATCACTTGATATATTATTGGCAGGAAGTTTAATACTATCGGCACATATTACCCAGCTTTAATGAACATTACAAATAAAAGCCCGTCTTTTAAGAAGACATCAGGAAGGTAAGGTTCTGAGTCTTATAAAAATAAAATAGTTTCTAATGTTATGTCTTATGGAGCTACAGTAGAACTTCTTTGATGAAAAGATTTGCAAAAACTTTCAAGAACATGTGGATTTCAAGAAGTTTTTGCCAATGAAAGAAAGGCCAGTTGAGTTTGTTATGAGACTCTGTTTTTCAAGAGGGGGAGTTTCTTTAGCTCTAGCACTCTATTTTTTATTTGTCCCATGTGGACCACTCTAGATTTTATGAATATGGGTTTTTTGTGGCAAGAACATTCCTTTAAATATCCTCCTTTTGTACTGTTTTGCCACAAGCTGTGGGAAAACTTCAGTCTTCTGAGATTTTTGTGGAGAGATTATTTTTCTTGTGTTTGATTAGTTACCTGTTGTAGCAACCATAGTTTTCCAAATGTTATGTGTTCAACTGCATGAATATCTCTTATTTATATTAGGCTATTGTCCTGTTTTCAGCTGGAATAGAGTTAATTGTCTTCCTAGTAGCTGGTACAGTGCTATGTTTTGAGTTCAGTATGAGAAGAATGTTGATAACACTGATGTTTTCAGTTGTTGCTAAGTAGTGTTTAGTCTAAAGTCAAAGATTTTTCAGGTTCTCATCCCCAGCCAGCGAGAAAGCTGGAGGGGCACAAGAAGTTGGCACAGGACAGAGCCAGGGCACCTGACCCAAAGTGGCCAACGGGGTATTCCATACCATGTGATGTCACATCTAGTATAGAAACTGGGGGGAGTGGGGGTGGGGGATGACCGCTTGGGGACTAACTGGGTGTCAATCGGCGGGTGGTGAGCAATTGCACTGCGCATCATTTGTATATTCCAGTCCTTTTATTATTACTGTTGCCATTTTATTAGTGTTATCATTATCATTATTAGTTTCTTCTTTTCTGTTCTATTAAACTGTTCTTATCTCAACCCACAAGTTTTACTTCTTTTCCCGATTTTCTCCCCCATCCCACTGGGTGGGGGGGGAGTGAGTGAGCGGCTGCGTGGTGTTTAGTTGCTGGCTGGGGTTAAACCATGACAGCTATGAAGTGGATTATAACCATAGCCACTTTGTATAAGCACAACATGAGAGTATTTCTGTAAACAGAAATGAAAAGAATTGCAATCCACTTTGGGATTCCTTTGGATGTGGCCTCTTGAGATACACTATCAGTGCAATGATGTTGCCAGCAAGAGTGTAAGTTAGGTTCTCCTCCTGAATCAAAATCCACACAGAAAGTTTATGTATCACCTGTGTCTTATGAGTATTACTCTTATGCTGAAGTTATGAGAGGATCCAAGTTAAAGAACTCCATTAATTAAACTTTTCTTTACCCATCAACTCGATTTTGCAGAAGTAGCCATAAACAGGAGTCTACTTATTTATTTATTTATTTTAGAATACAGGAAAGTATTTTAGAAGATTTGAACATTCTTTCAGATTGGAGGAAACTTTAATATTGAATTACTATGTTAGAACATAAGGAATTACATGAAAACTTAAGAAATTAAAGCTAACAGGAAACAGAAATTTAAGTCTGATATTATTATTATCCAAGCTGAATAATATGTGAAATGTAAGTGCTATTAAAAACTGAACATCAAAAGAGTTTTTAACATTCATTTAGTTCCCGCTTGTTGTGGCAGCAATTTAGTCATTATATTTTTTGAATCACTTATTACATGATACTGACCTCTATCTTATTTCCCAGTAGCTTAACATCAAAATATACTGCTATAATAAATGCAAAATATGTGTATAGGAAACATTCTCTAATATTTTGAGGGTTTCTATAAGCTTCATGGAATGAAGATGGTCCTTGCACAGACATTTATAGAGGAGACTGCTCTTTCTGCCATGATATGGACATGTCCACATTGAATCAACCCAGAAGATGTGTTAAAGAAGCAATCACCTGATTTCTGATCGTAAATAGGTTTCCTGTTTGAAACCTCAGGGAGTATGAACCTCTCCACTTCCAAGGGAAAAAGGTATTAGCTTAATGAGGCTGTCCAAAGAAGAAATTAAAGCAAAATAATTATTATTATAAAACCAAGATGGACATTTAGAGTATTCCCACTGCTACAGTGCAGTTGGTACTGTAGAGATTTAGTGGATAAAGCACATGGTTGGAAAGCAGTGACAAATACTGGAGTTTTATCAAAACATTTATCTTGGAGAATATTTTTAATGTTTAATTAGCGACACATTAAAAAAGCTTGATATGTTAATAAAACATCAACATTTTGCACTGAAGTACATCTGGTGCCTTAAACTGCCAAACAAACAGTGAATGTATTGTGCATGGCGACTGCTTGACATGCTGGTTGTTTAATCATTAAGAGCTAGACAAATACTGTAAAATATCTTTTGTGAATTTTTGATTGAGTTCCACATCCATTTCCTATTCCTTTTGCACTTGCTTTTGACAAAGGCTTGAGCAAACAGGCTTTATTTGCACCATTTTATACAATAGTTGACATTTATTCCTGTACAGAGGAAACACAGAAGTAACACACCTGAGTGCAAAACTGATTCAAAATTAGCTTTTGCATTATTAGGGATTTATTGTAAGCACTTGAGAGACCGCAGTCTCTTCTCCAACTGGATTAACACTGCCTGCTGTGGTGCAGGTGTGATGTCTCAAGATACAAAAGCAGCTTCAGAGATGCACATCACTCCCAAAGATGGACAACAGCTGCATCCAGCCTTCACACTGAAAATGGGTGACTTCTCCAGACAAGGAGGTAGCAATGCCATGCATTGACTATTAACAGTGGCTTCACACATTTTTTCAGTGTCTCAGTGGCCGTGGATAAGAGGAAAATTTGTAGTCTAAGAGAATGAATACACGCTATGTAACAAAACATGGGCAACTGAAAGTGATAAACCAATCTTCTGTGATTTTTGTTGTTTTTGTTTTTTTCCTCCTCAAGTTCATAGGTGTCTTATATGTAAAAACTTTACGACACAGTGAAAGAAAAATTAACTTCAGCTCAGTTTCCAGGAAATATATTCAATAACAAGTTAATTTTGGTGGCTATGAATCCCTGAAAAGCTATGTGGCTAAAGAGGACAAGGATTCAAGTGTTCTAAAATTCCTTAATCTTCTTTATCTACTGCAACTCCCCAAGAGGTTCAAAACCTATTAGAAAACATGATCAGAGATCAGAAAAATACGCTGAATAATCTGAACTCTTACACTTTAAGTCATGAAGCTCAGAATTCTATTGTGATGGACAAATCTCCAATAGAAGCTGTTTGCAATCCATCTAAAGGAATAAAGCAAATAAATTCAGGGAAATCTAGATTTACTCTTGCACATTCTGCAGGCAGAAAAAGCTAGGCTGGATGAATACATTGCTAATTGTGAATTATTCATCTCACTCTAGCAATCAGTAACATCCACATTAAACATTAAAGACCTAGATTCACAAGGAGAATTTAGGCACATAAATACCTCTTCAGGCAGTCAGGGTTGACATTTAAACGCTAGTGGTATTCAACACACCCCATCCCCCCTCCCACCTTTTCATAGGTGCTTAAAACTGCATGCATACTCAAGTTTCTGTAGAAAAACTTCCAAAATTTTAGCAGCAAGGAGTTAGTAGATGCCTTATTGCTTTTCCATGTCAAAGTTCACAAGATAATTCTCTCTCTTATCACAATTCTGGTATCAGATTTTTCGTCTTACAAAAGATACACTCTGAAACTGTTTCACTAAAATACTGTACCATTAGCTTAAAGCCTGGAAGCTGAGTTTCTGTACTACCTGAGAGCTAATGTAAGGTGCAGAGCCAGTCTCCAATGTCAGTGGTCTGATAAATATTTAGATCCTACAGACACACACACACACACACGCACAAATTGAGCTTCAAGAAGAGAAATTAATTACAGTTTGCTAGAATATCTATAACATCAATACCAAAAATGTTCATTTTATGACTATATGGTGATTTTATGACTCACAATGATAACACAATACCGATCACTTTTCTGAGCTTTAACCCTGAGCTTGGTACCTCCGCTTGGTTTGCAGAGAGTGCTGGCTAATAACAGATTCCTGTGATTCCTACTAGATCATTTTAGATGTGGTTCAAGCTCCACTAGAAACAAGAAGGCTGGGACCTCATATATCTCCTCCAGGGTGAGCAGTAATCCTCTGGCAGCTGTGTTTGGAAATGACTTGACTTCCTCAGTTATTGAAGAGAAGTCTCAAGTTCCCAGGTTTAAAAGAGGGCTGCAAAGTAGATTGGGACTTCATAGTAGCTCAGGACTGATCTCCTGTATCTCTTTTTGGGTGCTGCTTGAGCCCACAAATACAGAAAACCTTCTTTAGATCAAATATGAAATTTATACTATCTTTTGATACCCTTTCTCTGAAATAAGGCTGTGATTGCTCAATCTCTTATCTAACCCTATGACCCTTTTCTAGGGTTGGGTTTTTCCCCTCAAGTCTTTCCGATATGAATAAAAAAAGTCTTTAGGCTGATTAAATGCAACCAATGTTTCTGGGGGTGTTCAGGTATAAGGACAATGCTTGTTAAGATAATTTCAATGTTACATATGAAGGATCTGTATATACATCATTGTGATGGGTTAACCCTGGCTGGATGCCAGGTGCCCACCAGAGCTGTTCTATCACTCCCCCTCCTTCTCAACTGGACAGGGGAGAGAAAAATATAACAAAGAGCTTGTGGGTCGAGATAAGGATAGGAGAGATCACTCACCAATTACCGTCACGGGCAAAACAGACTCAGTTTGGGGAAAAATTAACTTGATTTATTACAAATCAACCGGAGTAGGGTAATGAGAAATAAAACCAAATCTCAGAACACCTTCCCTCCACCCCTCCCTTCTTCCCGGGCACAACTTCACTCCCGGATTCTCTACCACCCCCCCCCAGCGGCACAGGGGGACGGGGATGGGGTTTACGGTCAGTTCATCACATGTTATTTTCTGCCGCTTCATCCCCCTCAGGGGGAGGACTCATCACACTCTTCCCCTGCTCCAGCGTGGGGTCCCACCCACGGGAGACAGTCCTCCACGAACTTCTCCAACGTGGGTCCTTCCCACGGGCTGCAGTTCTTCACGAACTGCTCCAGCATGGGTCCTTTCCATGGTGTGCAGTCCTTCAGGCACAGACTGCTCCAGCGTGAGCCCCCCACGGGGTCACAAGTCCTGCCAGAAAACCTGCTCCGTGGGCTCCTCTCTCCACAGATCCGCAGGTCCTGCCAGGAACCTGCTCCAGCGCGGGGTTCCCACGGGGTCACAGCCTCCTTCGGGAACCCACCTGCTCCGGCGTGGGGTCCTCCACGGGCTGCAGGTGGATATCTGCTCCACCGTGGACCTCCATGGACTGCAGGGGGACAGCCTGCCTCACCATGGTCTTCACCACGGGCTGCAGGGGAATCTCTGCTCCGGCGCCTGGAGCATCTCCTCCTCCTCCTTCTTCACTGACCTTGGTGTCCGCAGGGTTGTTTCTCTTACATGTTCTCACTCCTCTCTCCGGCTGCCGAATACCGCCGTCCCAACTTTTTTTCCTTCTTAAAAATGTTATCACAGAGGCGT
This sequence comes from Harpia harpyja, assembly GCF_026419915.1. NCBI lineage: Eukaryota > Metazoa > Chordata > Aves > Accipitriformes > Accipitridae > Harpia > Harpia harpyja. The sequence continues at coordinate 66,274,228 of NC_068943.1, forward strand.
TACCACTATCGCTGATTGGCTCGGCCTTGGCCGGCGGCGGGTCTGTCTTAGAGCCGGCTGGTATGGGCTCTGTCGAACACAGGGGAAGCTTCCAGCAGCTTCTTACAGAAGCCACCCCTGTAACCCCACCCGCTACCAAAACCTTGCCACACAAAACCAATACAATCATCTAACCAAACTCTCTTTCTTTGGTTTACTTTTCAAACAAGGAGCCCAGGAATGAACTTTATAGAGACTGGGCTTTCCTGAGAAATTTTTCTTCCTCTTCTCCTCCTGCCAGTTTGGCCTCAAGTCACCACTTAAGGCCAATATTAGTTCAGCATGGGTCTGATCCCTGTTGTGTGAGTGAGTCTGATAGATGCCATAAAGGAAGTGGTGGAAGAAAAATACTCTTCAGTTGTTTAAACTTATGCTGCATAAACTACTTCAGATTATAGGTATATGAAAAGTCTCAATTATAGATATTTATATGACTCAGATAATTAAGTTCCATACTAAATGTTGAATTACAATAAGTGTCTGATATGAAGCTGGAAAAAGGCAGGAAATACAATGGAAGGTCAACAGTCCTCATTTAAATTGTGTTGTCCTACAGTGGGGTGAGAAGGCCGGGTTGGGGAAAGGGAAAAATAAGAGCAAAAGTATGATGTGACCCAAACCTTGAACTCCCTTTGAATTTTAGCACTTCTAGAATCAGTGTGCGAAAGAAATATTTAGGCACATTTGTTCGGTCTTTAAAAATAATTCACACAAAAGGTTTTTTAAATGTAAGAATGTTATCTAGTGAATTCCAATATGTGGTCTCTTCAGCAAATAAAGCCTTTAAAGCGAAACAAACATTATCATGTCTGACTGGAGCAACATAAAGACTTTCCAGTTTTCTGAATAAAATCTCTTATTTATATATGCATAGGAAGGCATTTTATTGAAGCCAGAGACTAAAAGGTAGTTCTGCTTTATTAGAAAGTATAGCAACGTTGTGAACAAAATCCAACAAATTAATCTGCAATATTTGCTACAGATGTGGAGTAACAGATTGCTAAATTGCAAGATCTCTGTCACTGTAGAAATAACTAATAATATCACATGAATTGAATCATATTTGAACAAGTAAGTAACATTAATTTTAACAGAATTGTAATGACAACACAGAAAATATTTGACTCCCCCCCCCCCCCCCCCCTCTATTTTTAGTATGTGATTAAAACCTCCAGGTAGGTATTCCTGTTGAAACAGAAAAATTGGAAATACGAAATTGTCCAGCTTACCAATGGCAAAATATATCTGTCGAATAATTATTTTGATATTAAATCACTTTTATTCTGGAGTGCAGTAGTCACTGAATAGCTTTTCTGGTAGAGCTTATAGGGAGAGCTTATTCTACTGTAGTTGTAATGGGCAATTTCCCTGTGCAGACATGCTTAAGGTTGTGCAGAATATGGTCTTTGGAAATAATGCTCCGTGCCAAGATGTTTCATAGAATATTTATTTTTGCTTGTATTATAAACCTCTGAAGATACAGATTTGTGAAAGGGATGAATGCCTATGTGCTGATGGGCACTTAACAAATATTAATAGCCTGGCTTTAAAATATGAGACAGCTGTTTCAGCTGGTTTCCACATGTCCCAGTGCAATATTTGGAATCACATGATCTCTATATATAGTTCAGAAACTCCAACTCAAAGAATCACCTAGAAAAAGACTTCTTCAGCTGGAAAGTAGGCACTTAGGGTGGGGGAGCCACTTTCAAGTTTTCTGACTTCTGCTCTTTTAGGGAACTGTATCAAGTTCTTGAGATGTGATATCTTAACTTTGAAGGACTGAGAAATATTCTGAACTTTTCAGGTCATCTCCTATTTTGAGTCATGATATTCCACTGGTGTTTAAAATTGGAAAGCATGGATGCTTTGCTCAGAGCATCAGCTCTCAGGTTTTTTAATGTGTTTGAGCAAGAAGCTATGTGCAATAGAGAGAGAAGATAGCCCACTTTTTTTCACCTTGATCAACAACAAGCAGTACACTTCAGCACAACTTGAGTTCATGCACCTCCATGCATGAATTGCTGCGTGCCTGTCCATTATGACCAATGAAGCTGTGTTTTAATGGATGAAGAGTGCAAGTACATCGCATGAGGGAACAACTTTGAAAAGTGGGGTTTTGGAGTACAAAACTGGTTCCACACCGTCTTCCTTTAAGAGTCCTTTATTCTGCTTAGTAGATTAATTTCATCCATTTGCAAAGTCACAGGTCAGTTGTGTTTATCCTGTGTCATAGGTATTCTATGTGGTGCTGGAATTCTTGTTCCCCCTCTTACCTCAACAGAGATGCACTAAAATGTGCCACAGCTTCCTTCCTGCTTGGACTCAGGTGTCCTTGCGTGTAAACCTGGGTTTGTGATAAGAAAGAGGAGAGGGTTGATATTCACCCCTTTCACCCACAACAGAGCATTCCCAAACCCCACTGTATAACTCTGGCCTTTGTATTCAACAGGACTGTCTATATAGAGAAGCAATGAGGAACAATTGCTTCAAACAAATACAAGGACACATCATGCAAACAGCAATGATGTTCCATTACCGAAGGCTGGATCTGTCAGTCCCTCGGTCCCCCATTTAGCCTTATGTATTGTGAGAACTGCCTTCTAGTTGTGGTTGACTTGAGCAAAGGGATAAAAAAGGGGGAACTAGTTTCTGGACAATTAGCATCTGAGTCATGTACTGTTCCAGCCCCAGTACGAAGCTCCCCATTTCTCATACTAGCCATGTGGTAAATGCCACATGAGCAGGCAATCATTGTGGAATCAATTTGACACCTGGGTCTAATTAATGACACCCATAGACATTGTCTTAACCAAGTTCTGCTGCCACCATCATATTATACAAACACTTTCTAGATCTGCTTTGAGCAATGTGACTGACGTGTCATATGGAGATGTTCTCTACAGTTTTTCTGCTGTGGAAAATTAATGTAAGCTATGAAATATATGTATTTATAATTACTTTATATCTGTGGTTTTAAGTCCTTTTTTACTGAAAACAAGGCCAAGAAAGATATCCTTTCTTTAGAAAGAAAACTGTTGATTTCTTCAGTGTCAAATTAAAACAAGTTTTTCAATTTAGTTATAGAAAGTCATAGTCCATTTCCCGTAATGGTGGTGATATTCTAGGCAAAGCCACAAAAAGAGGGGGAGAGGGGGGGAGGGGGGAAAAAAAGAAAGGGTGTCGAAAAAAATTTTTCTCTGGAGTGGCTAAAAGTCAAGGATAGTGTCAAAAATAATTGCATTGAATAAATTTGAAATAAAATACCTCAAATCAATCAAGTAAAACACGTAGGAAAATACGTTGCACAGTTAGAGTGAAGGAATTAGAATGTGATGATGTCAATCATCTTAATATCATACTTAAGTATTGCATCTCTTCTTCTCATCCCTTCTCCTGGAACCATAAATTACTTGTTTCCAAGATGAGCAACACTCAAACTCTGCTCACAAGTGTCACCAGTTTGCATGGGCAGCCTTACAAAATTGGGCCTTGGAGGTATGTTATAACAACCATCCAAGCAAGCTGGGGGTCGGAGGACCTTTTGGCTTCCAGGGCCCAGACAGCTCTGTATGTATTTTACTGAATGTAAACATTTAATGTTTGCAAGCCCTTACAAGCATTAATCAAATCAGCCTTTGCACTGTGCTGGCATATGCTTGTTTTAAAGGTTTGGAGGGTAGCACAGCTTTTTAGCAGGACAACTTTCAGAAGATCAGATAGCTCAGAGCCAGGGAACTCGCTGAAGCCAGAGGCTTAGGAGTAGCGGTTGCTAGCCAAAGGCTCTTCCCCAGTAAGGGACAGTGTTGCTACAAGTGAGGGGAATGTGACTAATCTTTGATTCTTTGGAAAAATCATTAACAAACTTTCAGCCTTAATGATCAGCTGATAACTATTTACAGTTGCAATTAATATTTTCAGATAAGGGAGTGCTAAGAACTAGTAGTTGTTTTGGTTTAAAATTAAATATTAAGGTTTGTTGAATTCTCTGAGGGTTACTTCTTTGCCTTTTAAGCAGTTCTTCTGCTTTGGTGCTAAATGCAGCACTGGACTTTTACATTCCACCTCTCCTCTTCTCTTTCTATAATATCGTGGTTAATTCAAGCCCTTAAACTTTGTATAGGAATCTGCCTGGAACAGCAATCTCCCGTCACACGCATACTTTCTTTCTTTTCCCCTCTCTAAAATTTTTTTTTTTTTTTAAATAAATCTTTTTGTTAAATTCCTCTGAAGCTGTTGTTCTATTAAACAGTTTTTGGCTCAGTTTGTGAAAATTACATGTTAGCTAAGATTTTGACTAAGACTGTTTTTGTGGTTGCTTGCCTGCCAACCTTGCAAAATTAGAAAAAAAGAAATCAAGTGTACTGATCAACACAACTATACATTTGCTCCATATCCGAAAGGTAAATGGTCTTCATTCTTTCTGCATTTATTCACTTAATTGCACCTGCAAAGGCTCAGAATCATTTAATGTGTGTTACTATTGCTAAATGCTAAATACAGATAAGAAGAAGTGTTGAAAGGAAAATGTGTGATCAGCTTCTGTGATGGTATTCATATATGCTCTTAATCTAGCACTTGCATTTTGTATATTTTGACACGAGTTAATCCTCAGTACGTACTTACATACGTAATCATGTAGTTACGGTGTCTCAAGAGCACATATTCCAATGCAATACAGACTAAGAATTCAAGAACTGAATTAATGTTTCTGAAAAAAATTGTTAGAACCTCAGAATCAAATTAAGGCCAACTTCAAATGTCTTTACACTGAAGAGCTCAAGAGCTGCAAAAGAAATAAAATGGTGTTCCATTCAAGTGGAGATGTAAACACTTGTTCCATAATTAATAAATCTCCAACTGCTGTATGTATGAGGGCACTTCTTTGCCTGTAGATCTTCAAGCGTCCATTGAGTTCAATGGAGCTATGCAAATCCACATTGACCAAGCATCTGGCTCTTAGTGTCATGTAAATTAGATATTAACAACAGCACAAGGCCATTTTGTCCATTTTTCTCCATAGGGAGATTATTACCTACAGCATATTGCCCAATTCAGATTATTAAAATAATAAGATTTCTCTTACTTCATAGGGAAAACTGTTAATTCCAGACTTTAATTACGCTCACAATTGCAGAGTATTTCCTTGAGGTGTAAAAACATTTCTTAGTTTTCTTTACCTGTTTTTTTTTTTTTTTTTCCTCCTCATAGACAGCTAAATACTTTGTTCCACTCAGCAAAAAACTCTCTCTTATTGGCTGGGCGGCTCACTATGTTTGACCTCTGGCTTATTAAAATTAGGACAAATGTTTCAAGACAGAGGAATGCAATGATACTGTTAGTGAAATAGGAATTTTTGCTTATCAGATCATGTTGTTTTATTTTTTTAAATGCTCTACTGCCATAATCTAAGTCCTCTTCCACAAACTTAAATTTGTGAAGGAGCTCTTGTAGGACAATGAGGGTTACTTTGGCACAAGATCAAACACTCTGCAAAGTAAATTCTGGCCAAGTACTTCAGCTAAATACCTAGTAGTTTTAGGCACTGGGTTCAAACATTCTTTTCTGGGTTCATACATCTTTATCTTCCAAGGACATTCCAGGATCAGTGCTTTTCACGGCCTCTTTTGCATACTTTCAAGGCAAAGACTGTTTTCCCAGCTTACTGGGCCCTCCAAGACTAGCTAGTATCTAAAAATTCCCAGGAAAACTTCCCTGAAGATTCACCCTGTAGCAGCTCTAGCTTATATCTCAGTTTTTCTGTGACATTTGATGGTGAAAACAGATTTACTAGCTTAGCAGAGCCACCTGCATTTTAGTTAATGAAAAGAAAAATCCAGAAAGAAAAAGAACTAGACAAAACAAGGAAATTAATCAGTTTTCTTAACATACTTGAGTATTTTGGTCATTCAGGAGTCTAGGAATTTCAGCATAGTACATACCTTCATATATTTTGGCTAGCCTCCTTTGAATAGTAGATTTCCTTCTTTCCTTTTACACTTCCTTCCTTTGTTGCCAGCTTCCCACTTTCTCACATGCTGATAGCTGAAAAGTCTCCATCTGCCAGTAAAACCTTTCCTAACCGTTCTTCAGTCCTGCTCAAACTTTTTTCTCTTTTATGCCTCTTAGGCATTTCCAGCATAAGGTTTAACTTATCCTAATGTGAACACTTCAGGCAGATCTGCTGAATCTTACAGTGACTTTACCTTCTCTATTAATTATAAAAAGAATCCAGGATGACTAGCTCAGATGCAGGTAATTTCATGGCAGCTACCCAAATTTGAGTAGAAGAATTTTGCACCTGGGCTGAGTGTTGATCAGCTGAAATAGGTCTGCAAATGTTTCTAAGTGCTGGTAGATGTTTGCTGGCATCAAAGGCAGTGACCAAATTGCCCGTGTTTGGGAAGCTCTGCAAAGAAATAGGTCCCACCTGGAAATGTTGCAGGTTAGTGTGGGAGATGCAGGGGTGAGCCCATGAGAGGATGGCATATGCCTATTGCTTCTAAGTGGAAGCGTGCTTCCCCTTAGTGCATTTAACTAGCCTTTCAGGAGCACTGGAATTGCATAGAACCTAGAAAAAGCCACGAGCTTGAATGAAAATTTTGCCTAAAAGAACAGAAAAGTACAGTGCAACATGAGGTATATTTTATTAGATGTGTGTGGGAGGTCTGCATGCAAATCACACCAATAAAAACAGAAGAAAACAATTTAACACCAAAGTTAAAGTTCAAAGCAGCTAAAATAAAATTCAATAAACAAAATGCTCCACTGTAGAGTATGTTCAGTTTACAGTTTGCATTTGTGAAAAAGACTTTAATTGCCAGCTTCCCACCTACAAAGCCCATCAGCTTTGTAGCCCAGGCTTTCACACAAGAAGAATAAAGAGAGCACTTATTAAAGAGCACTTAGCAATGTTCAACCAATTGGCTCATTCAAGTGGCTAATACTCTCAGTCCTGTAATTTGGTGCCTAGAGTGCCTTGCACAAATACTGAACTATTTGTTGGACTGCCCATCATTGTGTGGCTGAGATGATACTCACCTGAATTGCTACTAAATCTCATAATATAAACTATCCCATCTGATCTCTAAACATATATAGTCAGAGAATCTCAGGAACACTGTGGTTGAAAAAAGGACAGAGGCATGCTGTAACACTGATCTTTCAAAAGTCTTTTCCTTGCCTTCGTGGCAAAGAAAAGTATTTCAGGTGATAGAGTAGAAAAAACCCAAAGGTTCACTACTCACTTTTATAGAGAATTATGTAAGTTACAAGTATACTTTTCTTCCCTCAGTTGAACCAGACTCTGGGTCAGTGATGTGATGTCACTTTCTTACAGTAAGGAAACACTATAATCTATTTCTTTAATAAATACTTTATCATATTTTACCCCACCATTTCATAAAATGCACATTGCACACAAAGAAGTATACTCCTGGTTCAAACAGAAGTAATAACCCTGTTCTGTACTTCAATGCCCCCTTTATAAGATGGTACCTTCTTAATGTTGTACTTGATAGTTTCTTCTACATAAAACCTGACTAGTTTAACTTGTAGTTTAATAGGTAATTTAGCATATAGTAAACACAGTCTTTGAAAACAGTATTGTCCACCACAAGTGGAAGTTGCCCACATATTTTCTTTGCACTTTTTTGGGTGTATTTAGATTCTTAGCTCTGCCCACTCTTTATCTATTTTGAATGTGGTTTGAATTAGTCCCATGAGCTGACACTCAAGGTTTTCCACCGGATTTTAAATTCTCTTTGCATCTAAGAGTGTGTGGGGGCTTAGGAACAGATGCAAAGTTCTAAATATATATGCTTAAGTACCATGTTGAGTTCTATAATAGATGTTTGACATTTTTTATATCTAGCCAATTAAATCTTAGAACAAGTGATAGGTTTGAAAGGAAAACATTAAGAAAAGCTTTTATAGTAGTAAATTACAACTGTGCTGTTTCTTCTTCCTCTTCTTTCTGAATATCATGTTTGATTTCAGAGATGCTGATAGGAGTCTATGAGATTCAACAGATTGCCTTCACGTCAATAATTTTGTTTCTGGTTTTGTTTCACCCACAGAGTTTTGCTTCAATGTAAAATTGAAGAGTACCAGGTTCTTAAAATGGAATCAAACTGGCAACAGTATTTTTGTAATGTTTAGTGACTAGAATAATTTTAAACTATACAATTTGAATGGTTTCCATAACTTGAATCAAGTTTGCTCAAAACACAGCTTGATTTTCTTGAAATTTAGCTTGTTTATTGAAGTTTATTGATCTTCTATGGAGAACATCTAAGTATTTCAAACTGCTCAATTTATGCTCCTAGAAGAATATAATTAGAGCTAAAAACTGAAAACATTTTTAGCAGAAAAAAATTGTTATTTTTCCTATACCTCAGAGTCCAGTCCTACTCTCATAACAAATTAAGTAGTTGTTGTTTAAGAAGTCTCATTACAACTTCCATTTTCAATGAGAATTAATAACACTGATTTAGACAGAATATAATTGTATTCACAGTTTTAATCCTTTCTCATATTAATAATTTTGTTATTGAACATCCAGTATGCAGTGTGTTTGCAAGAATTTACTTCCTTAGTAAATTGATTATCATTCCAGTGGAAAGTAATTCCCTAATGTGCGGGGAACAATAGAAAAATGTTTATATGTTCTACAGAATAGACAGGCAATGCAGAAATATCCTGCACTTCTACAGTATGGCTGTCTAGAACATCTGCTCACTAATCTGAACATTATCTTACACATCTGGATTGACTGGCTGTGTATCCAAGCCCACAGTGTGTTACCTACATAAAATCACGACAGTTACCACTTGTAAGGAATCTAACAGAGAAACAGAAGAGTGGAAGAATGATTTTTCTTGTTGATCTTCAAAATAAGGATTGAGGCATTTTTCAGAGAAAGTGTTAGAAACTTCTCTTGCTGCTGCTCTAACTTTACAGATGATGAAGACAGTAACTAATTCCCATAGACTATTATTCTATCACTTTTTATAAGCATCAAGTTAACATGAAATGAAATAATAGAATTAGAAATTATCCTGTCTTCATTATTCTTGGAGCAAACTTAAACCTATCATGCCCCACCTTTGGAAAGCATTGGATTCTGCTTGCAAGAAAGCCTGCCACTTTATCCTATGGTTTTGTGGGGACAGAGATTGACAGCAAACATATAAGTAGTGTGGATAATTTGCTTAAATAAACAATTGATAATGGTTGCTTACAGCTTTAGTTTAATTTCAAATTCTCAGCAAAATCTGGATATCTCAGATCTTCGACTATATGAAAACTCCCTGCCTAACAAAAACTGCGCTCATTGATAGAAAGTATTAAGAAAGTGTAGTAAAAGAACCTGTATCTTCAAATGAACATGAGACTATGGCTATGGGGACCAAGAAGTTGACATGTGAAATACAGCACCAATAATTCATTACATGAATGTAATTAAGAAATCCCAGCTAAGTCTGCATCTGGATGCATTTTACTTTATCCATGGTGTGAATCATCTCACTCTAGGTGAAACATAAGTTGATGTGGCAGAGTGCCATGTGAACTAGGAATTTGCCATTATAGGAACTAGAGATTGATTATAGGGTCAAATTAAGATCTGTATGATGGAAAGAGCATTCTTCAATACAAAATTAAATGCACACAATATTTCTAAGCGAGGTGAAATCACGAGCAATGTTTTCATCCCAGCATTTGACACCACCTTTCTGTAAGAATTAAAAAATTGCTTGGGGAATACTGAGAATTCAGGTTTAATGAATTATCTCTTGTATCAAACCTTGAATTTATCCAAACAAATCAACATTTTAGAAAAAGACTTAAAATCACAGATCCAGCTACATTTGCTGCTGATGTTCTAGGGCCTATCAATTTATTCTCTTTAGAAGAACAATAGTGTGTTGCTCTTTTGTAAAACAAGCTCATTAGAAGTGTTAGCAACTCAATTTTTCACACATAAATTAGTGAGAATTTTAAATCTGGCTTAAATATGGTGTACACACATGTTTCTGGGTGTAACCTAGGCCGTGATTATTTCCAGAGCTGGCAAATGCTAGAAGAAACATACTGTGAACATTCATCTGCAATTTTAAATTAATTTCATAGACTTTGTAGATATAACTATTTCATTCACTTTCCATCAATATCCACTCCTACAAACAAGTTTCCTGGCAAGAGTGTTTTCTAGAGCACAGGGTTTTATATGAAAAATATAGACTGTTAGCTACAAACAGATTTTAAGTTGGTAATCAAGAAGATATATGGACAAAAACGCATATTCTAAGAGTCACAGCCCTCCAATCAGCAAACAAAAAAATCACCATGTGATTATTTCTTCAACCAAAATAGCTTGGATTATGAATTTCAGTTCTTCACAATGAACTATGGATGAGCTGCAGACCAAGAATTATAGAAATTAGTTGGCAAATCATTTCAAATAACAAATAAATTAGAGTGAATCATGATGCATTTGTGAAAATGTCACAATTACTATGCTAATAAGTTTAAATTTACATAGTGCCTTTCATCCGAATGGATCCTAATGATGTATAATCTCAACATCCGGAGGAGGCATGATGTGACAAAGGCTGAGAAAATACGTCTAATATTACTTTGTTAATACACAGAAAATGATACTTTATTTTTCAAGCTGTATTAATGTTTTTAATTGCTATCAATAAAATAATCAAGTGCTTTTTATTTCTTTTTCTGTACTCCTTGTTTCTTTCTTATTGTGTTTTTTCCCCAGTGCTTCATTTTCTTTTACTTCCCTGTTTTTAACATGTATTTTTTTCATTCCCACTGTATTCTTTCTTTTTTTTTTCTTCTACTGAGTTTTTAGAATTTATTTTCCTGTGCCCATATTTTTTTGTATATTTGCTTTATGCTTCTTCTCTTCCATCTGTCATAGCAAATTCTTCTATAAGCTGCCTTTTTCGCACTATAGGATTTTTGTACTCCAAGCTAGGAAACAGGAGTGCCCCTTTTCCTCCTCCTCCTCTCACCCTGTGGTTTTACTGTCTCTAAGCCATTTCACTGATTTTTATTTCTGCCTTTTCCATCATTCCCACTATTGTATACTCCATCAGGATATTGTCTTCTCCTGGCTTAAAAATCCCTTCCCCTTGCATCCACAGTCATCCAAATGTCTCCTACTATGCTTGCCCACGATGCATCACAAAAATGTATATGTAAGCTATATGCAAGTGCTATATATACCTAAATAGCATATGTTTTACATATTGAACTTATGTGAGATCATATATTGACTCATAAGAGTGGTTCCCTTTAATTACAGTCCACACACATACCATATGTTATATATAAAAAACATATGTCAGACTATCTGTGTGTATGAAGCACTCATGCCTTTTCCACATGGCAGGTTCTGGATCTATCCTGATCTCCCAAAGCAGAGTCGGTATTACTTTTGCTTTTCCTCCTCAGTCTTCCAAGCCCCAGGGGTTTCCTGCTGACATGTGTACCCACTTCTCAGGTTTGCCACTGTGTTGCCTTCCTTGCCCCACGCTGATATGAATCCTAGTTTTTTTACCAGAAATGTTTTTTTGTAATTTGATTTACAGAATATTCTTGTCAGAGCTTGTTGATGGATCTTTCTCTATATCACCCTTTCTCTTTTTCATATTTCGGGGAGCTGCACTAGCTCTGCACTTCCCTGCCTTCTCTTGTCAGAAAACTGTTGTTTCCTAGATCTCATTTCTCAGTTATGATGACAAGGGAGCTCAGTGCCTCCTTCCATGCACAACCTTTCAAAATCTCTTCTCCTAATAACTAGGCAACTGAGATCGTATGTAGAGTCAGCCTGATCCTTGATGAAGACTATTTTGTGTCAGGATCTGGTCATAGCTGCTCACGTTCCTTGTGACCGCAGTAAAGTAATACACTGATTTCCATTTTCATTTAGACAGGTTTTTATTTCTATGGCTTGTTTGTAGGGTAGTCTTTTTTCCACTATACAGTAAGCCCAATAGGACATGAAAAAATAAAGGCTAAAGGGCTACGTAATGGCTGCATGTTGCATGACGCGTGTCAGAGCTATGACATAACATTGTATGTCCATAGATACAGCACACGAGGCCAAGAAATTAATTGCTCTAATGCTTAGTTATAAAAAGAAAAAAGCTTGGACATGAGGAATCTTACTGGAATTAAATTAAAAGGAGCAGTTACAAGGAGAAAATATTTGAAGATACAGCACTGGTGGCTTGCAGAAGACACTGCCTGTCAAATGACTTTAGGTAGAAGCTAAAGAAAGCTATACAACAAGGGGGGGGCGGGCTACCAGAAAAGAATGACCTTGAGAGGGTCGAGCTGTGTTCAAATGAAAAAAACTGACAACCAAAAAACCAAACCAAAATAAAACAGAAAAAGAAAAAAACCACAAACTCTGGTATGTAAAATATAAAAACACTGAGGTGTTTCAAAATAGATAACATTTTTAGAAAACACTTGGAAAATGCACACAAGCTAACAATAAATCCTTTTGCAAACACATCAATAGCAGGAAACCTGCCAGAGAATCTGTAGGGCCTCATCTACTGGAATAAAGAAACACTCAGAGGAGACTGTATCAGAAAAACTAAATTTTTTTTTGTCTCTCTATCACCATGGGTAACCTTAGGAAGGTTTCCATTCCATAATCTTCATGGGAGAAGCACTGGGTGACCTGTCTCAGAATGAAGGGTCAGCAGAAGATATAGAACAAGCTGGACAAAATAAACTGTCAGATGTCATCAGGACCTGGTGGTATTTACCCAAGGGTTCTAAACCAGCTTAAGAATGAAATGAATAAACATTTAATGTGCTAACATGTTGATGAAAATTGTCTTGAGCCTGATGTTCATATTAGGCAGACTGATAAAACTATATTAAAGAACAGAACTGGTAGAAAATGGATAAACATAGCTTTATCAAGGGATAATTGACATTGCTATTGTGAATTGAGACTATTCCTCACAAAACCAGTAGAGCTCTTTGAAGGAATTAACAATCATGAGAACAAAAGATTGTCCCCGGAATCAACAAGCATGAAGATGAAGGAATATCCGGTTGATATAATTTAGCTGGGTCTCCAAAAGATGAAACCTTCTCACCGAAGGTTCTCAAAGAAGCAAGCTGACATGGTATAAGAGGAAGGGTCCTCAAAAAGATCAGTATCTGGTTAAAGACTGGAAACAAATAAATATGCAACAAAATAACAATCAATTTTCTCTTTGCAGGTCACCGGTGTGTGCCACAGGGATCTGTGTGAGGAGTTACGCACAGATAAAGATTAATGAAAGATCTAGAAAGACTGATCATACACTGTGATGACAGATATTTGATAATATTCAATACTTCTGCGAAGATGTGACAGAAGGCCTTCAGAAAGGTGAAAGAAAAAATGAAATGTACAAAACAATAACTAAAATTGAAAAATGAAAAAAATCAACAAATAAACTTAGATCTAAGTAAATATCAAATTATGCAAATGGGAATTATAGGCATCAAAATAGTCTTTATCACTCCAAAAAACATATGGGTCTTAGCCCCTCAGAAGCTTCAGCTCATTACTCACTAGCAGAAAAAGAAAAGGTTAAAAATTATAAAGGAAAGAATGGAAAACATAATCAAAGACACTGCTATGTAAAAATTCAAGATGTGACAGCATCTCACATAGGCTGCATAGTTCTGGTTTCATCATCTCAGGAAAGATATAATAATAAGAGACATGAAGGTTTCAGGCTAAGGTGACAAAGGCATGAAACAGCTCCTATAAAACGGCTGAGGACTCTTTATGGGGGGGGAAAGGAGGTAACAGGAGTGGGTTTGTAAGGGTACCGGTGAGGAATGGGAAGTTCATGAAAGCAGATCTATCACTTGGCCATTCACAAACATAAGACACTAAGCTGGATGGACCTTTCACCTAGCAGACTGCTCTTCTGTTCTTATGAATTATGGAAGAGGTTGTCCTCTTTCTTGTGGCCAAGAGATGAAAAAATATCTCTCATGACAGTGGACTTTTATGTCAGAATTACTTTGTGTGCTTTTCATAAACTTTGCTTGACTGTTACATTGTGCCGAAAAGGCAGAGCAAGACATGGATGAAAAAGTTCGGAGAACACAGCCCACCACAACTTTCCTTTGTCATTTCCTCAGTGTTTGTTGAAGTTGCAGGTTCATTCAAATGCCAGGTTCAAAACCATTGGTCATGTTTTTTTAAGTGCTTGGCAGGACCAAGTAATCAATTCTGTTAGTCATTCACTAATGTGTATGTAAGTGTGTTCAGCTGGTTCCATAGTCATTAAAACAAGCACTCTAATATTCTTAGAAACATGCTCTGCTTCCCCTATGCCTGCAGATGCAGTCCAAGCCTATCTGCCCTGCCTGAGAGGTGGGAGAAATTATTAGGGAAAGGTTTGTCTTAATTAATAAAGGTTTCTCCATTATTTGTTGAAATGCTTTTCAAATACTCTTTTTGAGTCATATTATTCCTTGACAACTTTGAAATAGTTTGGAACGAAAGTTTCTTGATGTTGAGATGATCTGGGGAAATTACGCGATTTAGGTGTCAAATGAAGGATGTAGTCACTCTCTTGCACAATGTGAAGAACGATGAGTCACGCAGCTGAAATTTTCTGTGTAACTCAATACAAGAAGATTGTTTGCCATACTAGATAATGTCCCCTATGATACTAACCCCCTCAGAAATATAATGGTCACTGAAAAAAGATTTTTTTATTTGTTGTTCATTTTGATTTTGGATTTAAGCCAGGCAGCTGTTAAGATCCTCCTGGGAATATGGAATGCTTTTCCCCAGCAAATAATATTGTTTTATATTAGAGAATAAGTGGACCCAAAAGGTGGTTTATATTAGATTGAGAGCCCAATAAGTCAAAAATAAATATTTAATACATGACACAGAATGTCACACTCCAGGATTATGGAGTAACACAAACACTGTACTAAAATACAGACGGACTAGGTTATAATTCTATTAAAAGGTTTGTACCATACAAACAATATGCTGTATTATTTCTTTAAGAAATGATTTACTGTGTTCCCATGGGATAGCATACATTTCAAGATCGTAGTGATGATAACATACATGTTTTATGTCAAGAATGGTAATTGACCCTGATGAATTACGATAGAGAGGGGGATGTATTGTATTCCCATGAAGGCGTGTGTCATTTGCCATATTTTTTCAATAAAAATAGTCCTTAAGCAGCAAACCTTTCTCAAGAAGAACTGCTAGTTAGTGGCATTTATATCAGGATGAGACTCCCAAGGACCCCAGCAGCTGACACAAAGTAGAGCTAGCAGCCTTTATGGTGAAGACCATCTTTGCTATTGCAGGGGTAAATGAGTGGTACAACAGTATGATAACAGTTCTTTATTATCCACCCATTTCTCTGTGACTGGTAAACCCTATTGACCCTGTCCTACACAAAGGTACAGTGAATGAAGTTTATTTTTGTGAAGCTGGGTGGTGGCATATTTTCTTACAAAACAGGGATAAGTTTTAGTTAGTGCTCTGGTGGGCCAACCTGTGTCTGTCACCTGCTGCAATCAGACAAGTCCACTGTTAATCTACTTCTTTAGTTTTAGGCCATAAGGATCTATACTATGAGCAGACTCGCTTGCTCTGTAATCGATATTGTCCTTACCTACTAATTTCTGTAATGGCTAAGGGGCATCTCAGCACAAGTCCACTCTAATATGCATATTGCAATAAAGATATTCCACTGTAAAAGCACTCTTTGTTTACCCATTGAACAGTATGGCTTTTTTTACATTTTTCTATTTGGGCAATCTTTGTGAGGTCTTAATTCCATTTTATTTTACCTGGAATCATCCTCTAGGCTTCCTTGTACAGTCCATAAAGGATAGGTTCCCTGTATAGCCATATTTCCTAGCTTAGCAGTCTTCGTACCTAAAGATGAGCTCAGTTCATCCTGCTTTTAGTCACAAATGTTTCATATCAGATGAACTTTGAACTCTCAGGAGTCATTGGAGGATGGAGCTGAATGATATTCTGTGCTCTTGGGAAAAGAGGTTTCTTCTCACCACATGGGAACTTGTAAGTAAAGTATATTTATTCTCTATTTCAGTTATTGTCTCACAGTCCTAGCATTAGTCTCGGTTGGAAGCTGATTGCTTGCAAGAACAGTTTGTTACTGCAACATGATGCTATAGTCTTGTTTCTTAATATCACTGCTGCTTCCAGGTCCACTCCAAGGTCGATCCAGACAGTTCAGCAGTCCTCTCATGAGGCAGCTATTTCCTGATGATGGATCCCAGTGACCTCACCAGTACCTGAGGAAGGTAGCTCACTCCTGGGGTGGGAAGGTTTGTTGTTGATGTTAAAACAGATTTCTTCTATCCTGTACTGGGGACCAAAGCAGCGATGAGAAATAACTGTTCTGATGAAGCAGAGAGAGAGTACGTTGTGTTGCCAAATGAAAACATGTAGGGGTCTAGTGAGGCTCATACCTTCATACACACTCAGGAAAGCTGGAGAAAAGTGGAGTGGCTAAGGAGCGCTCTACTCACTGAGGCCAGTATTTTCTAAAGCATGTGCAGCTACCAATAGACATAGGCAGTCCTACCTGAGGACTCAGTGGGATTTTGCTATCCAGGGGTATTTTCAGAGAGGGGAGTCGGCTGTGACCCACTTGTCTATGCACATGGTTCTCTAATTTTGGTTGTCCATAGGGCATGTGTCAGAATTTTGGGAGTTTCAATTGACATAAATCATAGAACAGAATTGTTTAGGTTAGAAAAGACCTTTAAGATCATCGAGTCCAACTGTTAACACTGCCAAGTCCACCACTAAACCATGTCCCTAAGCACCACAGCTACACAACTTTTAAATACCTCCAGGGATGGTGACTCAAACACTTCCCTGGGCAGCCTGTTCCAATGCTTGACAACCTTTTCGGTGAAGAAATTTTTCCTAATATCCAATCTAAACCTCCACTGGTGCAACTTGAGGCCAATAATAATGCCATATAGGTGAACATACATACAAATTATTCCCCTTCTAAAGACTGTTGACATAAAGTTAGAAGCCAACAGATTTGTTCCTTGTTTCAAAAGATAGAGAGATCAGTGGTTTGATGCCAAAGGTCCAAGCTACAGTGCCTAGTGGTGATTAATGTTTGGTATCAATTAAAAAAAAAAAAAAAGCAAATGTTTTCAGTCACACAATCAATCTCTTTCTGCCTCCAAGTAAAATGTGGTGACCAGATTTTCAAAATCTGCTCGGCTCTTTTGATAATCAGGCCCATAAACACCAAAGACAATGTTTCAAGAGCTTGTGTAAGCAAAAATAACCATTTAAGCATCATCTAAATTCCAGACTGGTAGAACAAGTCTAAATCATCACTTTGTTGTCAATATACTACAGAAAAACTCCATAATGATAAAAATGCAAGAAAATTGCTTCCTTCTGCTAAACTTATTTTGGACCAAGAATGAGTCTAATTTCAAGATGCTGTCACATCCTGGTTGGAGGTGGCTGTTTGTTGACAATGAAACTTGTTTCCTACTTCTTAATACGAACCAGAAAATTATCTGTGCACATTAAAACCAAAACTAAAATAGGAAATCTACTAAACTAACAAAAGCCTTTGCAGTATGGTTTCTGAGGTTTGGTTCGGTTTTGTTTTTCCTTCCTTTTGCTTTCTTCCTTTTTGCTGATTCAGTTGAAGCAGACTTCTCCTGTTCAGCAGCCAGGTTTGTGGAAAGAGGCATTATTTTCTGTGAGAGCAACTCATACCGTTGAAAAAGCAGAAATGTTTGAGCACATAAGCTCTTCTTTTGTACTTCACTTAGCTGTCCTTTGAGGGCTAAACACATGCAATGTAAGGACTTTCCTTACATTACTCTCCTGCTGTTCTGTGACAGTGTTTCTGTCTGATTCATCTTCTGTCCACAAAACTACTCTTAAAACCTCGGTGCTAAGCAGTACCATCTCTCCAGGGTATCCTGCCAGCCAGACTCCTTGGACTCTGCCCTCGTACTACTAAATAAGAACAAATGCTAAGCTGACCGGGTGGGAGGCTTTCTGATCTGCTTACTGAGGATCTATTCCTCTCAAAGGAAGTTTGGAAACAACCATCAAACTAGTGAA
The DNA here is from genome assembly GCF_026419915.1 of Harpia harpyja. NCBI lineage: Eukaryota > Metazoa > Chordata > Aves > Accipitriformes > Accipitridae > Harpia > Harpia harpyja. Next base: position 66,292,430 of record NC_068943.1, read on the forward strand.
TTTGCAGAGGGTTTTATTAGGAATGAAATTTCTTTCATGCCTTTGCAATGTCATTCTTAAATGCTGAAAAGAAAAAAAAAAGCAAAGCCAGTGGCTTCTTTGTCATGGTAAAAGTATATAACAGACTAAGTGTGGGGTAATATAACCAGACATCCCAACTGGCATATAATGAGCCAGCTATTCCTATTTTTTTATTTATTTTTTCTTTAATTTTTAATAGTGTTATATCCATCTGTCCTGCAAAATATCTGATGAGAATTTTTCCTGGTTAGATTCATGTCTTAGTCTCTAGGAGAAAACCTGAACAGCTAGGGTTTTTTTGTGTGGGCTAGGCTTGTCTGGGCATTTGGTTCACACATGTCTCATAAACAGCCCCACCCCCACCTTCCTCCCCATTTCCTGACATACTTTGCTGTTGCATCTTTTCAGTGGGAATGTCTGCTCTCTGAAGTCATGGTTGACTTTTCAGCTAAGAATCAGCATAGCTAAGAGTATAGTATTGGAAGACCTGCTATTGAGTTTGCCACACTATTCAGTCATGAGTAGTAGAAGGGAAAAGATGCTCTTGTTTGTTTTAAAGGACCACTGTACAGGGTGTTAACAACCTTAATGTACAGGCACTTATAAATAGACTTCCAATCCAAACTGTCATTTTAACAGAGCATCCCTAAAAAAGGATGGGGCTTAGATCCTTTTATTCCCCCCCCCCCCCAGCTACGATTTTGTGCTGCCTCAGGAGAAAAAAAGGGGGTTACAAAGAGAGAAGGTTACCTCAGATAAGGGGAAGATCTTGGGGGTTACAGCTCTGTCTTGCCTTCTTGATGGTGGCAATTAGGATGAACGAGTATGAGAGGAACATTGAGGCAGGACTCCAAAATGCACAAATGTAACTTAAATGTTCCAGTGTCCTAGAAGTATTCTCAGCATTAAACCCACCCTCTGTCACTCTGAGCCACCATTGTGGCATCCTTTCTCCTTTTTTGACAAGGGTCCAGCCACACTGAAAGATCTCACCTGATAGTGTGAGAGAGGAAGGAAGGAGAAGGGCTTGGCAAAAGTGCCTCTAAGGCAGAATTGACTGTTCTCTGTCACGCATAAATTAGTCAATTAGTAAGAGGAATTACATTGTGCTGCACCTGAGAGCAACCTGCATCTGCAAATGCCAAAATGGATTCTGCACTCTTTTAGACTTGACTGTGCATCTGTCACTTTTAACATAACTTAACTTTCCTTGTGCAATAACGTGCAGGGTTTTTATGCTGTCATGGAGTTTTTCTTTGGTAACATGAGCTGTTCTTGAAGCCCAAGGGGCATGTTTTGACTTGTTCTTTTTATGGTGGAAAAAAGCAACTAGGGGAGGTTCTGAATTTTATAACCCTACTTCCAGGCAGACATCTTCATTAGCATATATGGAGCAGTTTATCTAAGAAATCCTGTGCTGGCCTGGAGGGCAGAGGTTGTTTGCACTGAAGAAATATCTTATTTGGGATCTCAGAAACTGTTGGGGGTAATAAAAGAAACAGTGGCTCTCAACCTGGAAGATGAGTGAAATAATTACACTTCCTTGGAAGTATGAAGAAGGTAGGCTATCCCCACCTAAAAGCAGTGTTTCCCCTCCAAAAAGCTGCAATGTTACAGAAGTAAAATTAAAAAGGATAAATGTTTGCAGTGCTGATGAATGGAAAGTGCAGCAGTTCAACTACCTGTGCTATTTCTGGAGAGCGCTTTGCCTGATTACTTAGCTGCTGTTCACCCCTGCTTCTCAGATGGCATCCGGGCAATAAGCACTGCAAGGCAGTGCAGAAAAGGGTTGCACAGTTGTCAGTCTTCAAGCATGGGCTTCTCAGTTGAGGGAGGGAAACAGAGGCAATATTTCAACACACTGTCCTTCCAGGCTCTGCTGTGCTCAGACCAGAGCACCACATAAGCTGTTTTTCGCTGAGAAGCTTCTCAGCCCCTTACAGGTGTCATGTTTTCTTTTTCAGTCTGAAGAGGGTTGTATTGGGTCTGTATAGTGCAAAGATAATATGTGAAACACAAAGTACAAAACTACTGAATACTAAAGCAAATGAAGTGAAACTCCAAATTGCTTATTAAGGAATAGTTGTTTATAACATGACTAAAGATTGCATGGTGAGCTAAAGTTTCAGGCCAGTGAATGGTCCCCTACAGGACACTTAAGTCCTTTCCTTTTTACATGTTTTCTATTTATGACAGTGAACATGCATGTATCCAAATTTCAGCACACTATGTTTCACATTTTTGAGTGAAAATATTTTTACCCCTTCCACATCTAAGCTGTCCAGAGAGGCTGAACTTGGTGAATCCCATACCAGTGACTCAGTGCCATAGATGAGGGGAGATAATCTCCATGCCAGTCTACTTGGTACTAACCTGAGTATACTCCTCTGCAGTATGTAACGGGATTAGAGACACTTCAAGAAATTTGCTCTCCCAGTTTTCATTCCACCAGTATTACTCAGGTTCACTTAAAGCTGAAGAGCTCCAGAGGGCCTGGGAGGACCCTTGATAAAATCCACCCTTAGGGAATACTGTCTACTCATAAAACTCTGTATTCACAGGATGTTTACAAAGAAAAGCTGATGAAAAAAAATGCTGCGAAAGGTAAAGAAAAAAGGCAATGTTGTCTAATCTTAATTTACTTCATATATTCTTAATCCTTCTTGAAAGATCAGATTTAAAAAAAAAAGTTATTTTCCTTACTTTATAGAAGGAGAGAGGGAGAATTAGAGTATGGGAAGAAGAGTTGTAATGGGAAAGAAGTATTTATTTCTATGCATCCCCTTTAAAATGTGGTATTAAGTATCCTTGAATAGAAACCTACTTACGAAAAAGTAGCAATGAATTGTTGTTGTGGGAATAATCGGGCTTTGGAAAGAAGAAGAAATGACTTACCAGCTTCTTGAGCTTAAAGTTTTCTCCATGGCAAAAGAGTTGTAAGACAATAATACTGGTTAGCAAAAATCCTCCAGGAAGTGACAAACACAGAAAGTTGAAGGGATCTACATCTGGGTTTGACGTGCGGAAAACAGACTCCACAATCGGTGAGATTGTAAAGTAGGTATGTTCATTCAGCGCTGGGCAGCACGGGGGGTAGTCCCACCAAAGTCGTGCGCGCCTGATTTGGCAGTTCACTTTAAATTTATACAGTCAAGTGTTACATATACATAGAGTTTCGTAATACGCCTATACATAGGCATTACCTATCCCCGCTTCATATTATAATTAGTTCTAGGAAGTCATTTCCATAGTCTCCTCTCAACTGCGCTTGCGCAGTGCCTCCTTATGGTGGTCGTCTGGTGGTCGTGAAGATGAAGGCTGTATGTCTTCTTCACAGTGAACTCTTAACCTTCTGTCCCTGCGCAGCCTCAGTTGTCCCTTGGCATTTGTCCAAATCACAAGGTCGGTCTTGGCTGGTTCTTGGAGTCACTGCTGATTCTTATCAGGGACTATCTCCTGTCTCAGTCAGCCTCAACAATGGAAACGTTAAACATCACTTCTCATCCCCTTGGGCCATGTCTACCTCTATTGAAACTTCTTTAATTTCATTATAAGCTAGATAATTATTAAACAATTCCTATCTACATTCATATATCTGCTATATCTACTAAGGTTCCTTTGGTTCCCCGTCTCAGGTTTACTGTGCCTGGATTCCCTTTGAAGGGTAGAGCATACAACGGTGGGCAGAAAATAATGCAATATGTCACTGCAAGCAGCTAGTTGGCCACACATGCTACAGGCGAAGAAGAGAAATGAAATCTGGATTAAGATTTCTTAACGCTTCAGTTCATTAATTCATATCACAAGGTGAATCGTAGGAAAGGATGAGAACCGTGAGTGGTTATGATTCCTGTAATGCTAATTAGAGCAGTAGGCATGACACATGTGGGGTCATGCAGTGAGTTTGTAAGGAAAAAGGGCATGAAATTCAAATGTAAAGTTTTAAAAAATTGAAAGGTAAATCAGGTTTTAGCATACCTCAGGCCACAAGTATCTTAACCTATTTTTGCAAGCTGAGGCTTCCTTTGCCTTCCTAATAGAAATCCTAAGAATGAAAGTAGAGCAGCAGGAAGTCCACTAGGCCTGTCTGATTGAATAGGCCTGGTCCTGAAATCCTCAAATATTTTCTTCCTCAGTCTGTGGGCCAAATCTAGACACTGTGGGTGATTCTGGAAATGTTTTCTGAGTATAGAGGTCAGTGTTAGTAGCTTCAGCAGTAGCTAAGATACCAGTGACAAGGTAGGATCTGTCAGTGTGTGCCGTTTATCATTAGAAATTCCTACCTGCACCTCATTCCACTTAGAAGGGATTTCCTTAACAGGGATGGGCTGCATTACTCCTACATGTCCTGATATCTTGAAACTGTGTTCTTCCTCTGGCAATGAGATACCAGAGCCTCAGAGGGTGTTGTTGTGCAGCACAATTGCCATCTAAAAGGTGACATGTGGGGGGATATTTAAAGAATGGTTCACAGGGATTTAACTGAAGGGTTCCCACTGATGTTAGTTTACCCCCTGCAAGTCTGACAGGGTAGATTAGGCCACATTGGGGAAAAAAACATTCATGCTCAGTCAGTCACAAAAGATCACTGCTATTGTGTCACTCCTGAGAGGAGACAGTAGGTATTAGCCATTGCAGTCCCAGTTTTGTTGATGTGAAGCTAACAATTGTTAAGCCTGTTTTACATTCATTGAAGGAGTGCTTGTGGTAATAAGCAACTAAGCTGAAGCTCTGTGATCCTGTAGCTGGGGCTCATAGAGGAACTAAACCACATCTCTTTAGCTTAGTGCTGGGAGAGGGGCCATTTTTTCCTGGAGTTTATTTGTTAAAAAAGAAAATCCAGTTTAATTAGTTTAGAGAGCTCTCCTGCTGTGCTCATACAGAGCATGATGGTTTGGGCTGGGTCCAGTAGTTCTTCCTTCCCAAGCACTCTGGACATCTTTATCAAGTCCCTGAGTTGGTTAGTCCCTCTTCCCTTGGTCGTAAGGAAGGTGGTGGATCTCTGCTTTGTTCTTCCTGCCTGCCTGATTCATCCTCCCATGCTTCTTTTCTTAGCGCTCGCTGTTTGCTTCTCTTCTGCTGTTAGATACTAAAGAGTTAAAAGTGTTTGAATCCACCGCAGTCTCTCTTCCCCAGGATGGGGAAAAATAACTGTTCTGTTTCTTTACTTTACTTGAGATATGTCACAGAGGTTGCAGAAAAATACAGTAAGTGACAGCATCTTTCATGTTATTCTGTCATTTTTCTGAAATAAGAAAATTTCAAGCACTTACGAGTTAGGAACACTGACTCATTACCAACAGAAACAAACAATTCCAAATGCCTGAATAAAAAGAAAAAAAAAATCCCACAATGTGGCTGCTACTGTCAAACAACAGAAAATAACCTGCTGATAATGTGTCTGTATGGCCTGACTTCCTGAAAGGCAATACAGCCAGTTTTCTTAGAGCCAATATAGACTGTAGTTTTCTTCTTACTGTAAAATTTAAAGAAACACATGAAAAAATTGCATAATGTTATTGTGTTACAATAGAGTATAAATACCTGCAAAAAAAATTCTTCTGAAGTGAAGATGAAAAGCAAAAGAACAGACAAAATGTATCTTAAAGACAGTATACCACTTAGAATTTATATATGTCCAGAAATTCATGCTCCATTGCTTCTCTATTGTTTATCATGCTGTGGCTAAGTACTGGAAAACATTCCCATGTACAGTTTAATAAGTAAACGAACAGTCAGTAATGACAAAGCTAACTTGGTTTTCTTTTTTGGATAACTGGAAAGAATTAATTTTGCTCTTGGAATCACCATATCTGAAATAGAAACAAATTGTCTCCCTCACAGAAATAATTTAAAGTCAATCATTTATATAACTGCATCTTTTTTTGTGTGTTCTCTGAAATAGTTGTGTTCAGGTCAGGATGCCTTTTTTCTTTGAGTGGACTCTGTTTGTCATTTTTCAATATTTATTGCCTGAAGACATTAATCATAAACCATTTTCAGTGAGTAGTTGATATGCAAACAGCCAAAGTTTATATTGTGTTGCTTAGTTGTAGCTGGTCATAAACTCACATGGTATAATTTCTATTTCTGGACTGAATGACCATGCATGCTCTGCAAGGGTGAATATTTGCATGGGTGAATTGAAAATCCTATTTCTGTGTATACTTACTTGAAATTCACTTCCACTTTTGTGCCGGAAAATTGGATTGCTAAGAAGGTGAACACAATGGGAAATTCATTTAAAAATGGAGTGAAGCTCTTTGCCTTGATCTAGAATGACATTGCAAAAAGAATTTTAAGAGAAGAATAATAAATATAAATCTGTTTACTCTTGAGTGGTGATGAACTGTTCTGAAGTATATGTTTCATGGTGTATTTTTCTTGACTTTATTATTTCTTTTCATGGGATCAATTAGATTTCTACAGGTTTAATTCTTTGCTCTTGATTTTAAAGAATTTTAAAAGCATTCTTGGCTGCATCTGTACATATATTCTCATATGTTGCTTCTGACTTCTTCTGACTCTTGCTCGTGTAGTAGGAAGATCAGTCAGATGCAGAAAAGCATAATGTACTTGCAAAAATGGTGCCCTTCCTTACTGCTCTGAATGTTTTATATACTAGAGGTTTTATCTTTAGCTATCTTGGTTAGCTCTTCTGTGAGTTTAAACTAGAGCTTTTAATAAATAGTCCCTGCTGCATTTTCAAAACCATCCTTCATTGATTTGGAAATCAATAAACCATATCTAACAAATCTGACCTGCTAATGAATAAAGATTTGCTCAAACTACTCTTTAAAGCCATGGAAATTTTATATTGAGCCCAGGAGTGATTATTTAAATGTTGGTTAGTTAACAGGTCATATTCTTTAGAATGGCACTATTAATTTCAACAGCTCTATTGATTTCCTTCCTATCAAATCTGAATTGATAGCAAGTTCCCAGACCAGTGCTGTTGGTTTCAATTGATCCAGCAACTTGGTTTGGCAAAAATACTGTGAAAAACGTGTACTGTCAGTGTGCAGTAACTCTTGTTTCAATGTCAATTTTTGTTTCACTCCAAAAAAACCCCAAATCAAATATAACAGATATGAACATTCAGACTAAGGGCTCAAATGAAAATTATACTTTTGACGTAAATAATGTGTGTGACATACATTCTGTGATGTTCAGCAGAAGATGAACTCCAAATATACAGTTCTATTGAAAGCTTTTTTATTTGAAAATTGAGCTGGAAATCTTTGAGGAGTACCTTTCTGTATGAAAACCAAAAGGCATCCTTTGTGCTGTTCATGATACTTGAACTTCTTAATTTTGACTGCAGCTAAGCTGTTCAGAGCAACTGGCTTTCCCTCTCTTTTTGCCTATATTCCTTTCTGCTCCCTTTCTGGTTTCCATATAAAAATGGTCAAGCCCATACACCTCAGAGAGAGACCAAAGCTGCTGTGTAAGAAATCTGGATTTTATTTTTTTTTTTATGTTTCACAGAAATATGATAGATTAGTGAGGAGGAGAGTCTTCAAAATCACAGAAAAGTGTTAAGTGAGCCAAAAACCTGGTGTGTGCACCTGGCTCAGAAGAGTAGGCAGCATGAAGTATAAATTGCAGTGTAAGTTGAAGATACAGTTTCAGTGATTCTCCGAAGGCAAATCAGTCCAGTGATCCATATTTTGTGAGTCAGTCTGTGGTTTTTCTCTTCCTTTTACGTATCTGCTCAGTGCTGTCAGTACTTATTTCTGTGGTACTGGTAAACCTCCACCAGCTGCTGGGCTTGAATTCTGTATTTCCAAATATCTGGGAATTGGGTGCTTTGAGGTTTTCTCTGCTCTGAGCAAACTGTATCTTTCTTGGTTGTCTCTGAAAGCCTTCCAAGAAATAGGAAGGATGTTACCCTTCATAACAAGGGGATTTCTTAGCCCACTGTTGCCAATATCCTTGTTTCTTATACCTATCTTCCCCATAGATCAAAGCAGACATGCACACCCTTTACCCTCCTGTTTTAGCTATCTGGGTACCTATGACAGTGAAAGAATATTTAGTTCCTGACTACAGATGCTCTTTGAAATCACATTGCTCTTTCTCTATCTGCTTCTTCTGCAGCCATCTCCTCAGCTCGATCCTGCAGCTCTGGAACAGTCACACTGGAATTAAGATAGTTATCTGTGATTTATATTAATGAACATTATAGCTTTATGCACAAACCCTACGTATTTGCCATTGAGCTCAATAACATCCCATACATTGCCAAAACTGGAATTAAAGAGTGATGAATCAGGCTTTATCTATCGCACTGATTCTTTTTTAGAAAACTTGGCATGTATTTTGAAAGTATAAGGTTAGGGGATGTTAGTCACATAACAATTGACCCATGCTTAGAAACACTGGAGGAGATGTCAGTCATATAGTGGAATTTGGAAGCAGCAATCAATAATTTATACTAGTGATCACTCAGCTCTTATCTAATAACCCACTCTGTACTTTCCACAATCTAATTTCATTTGGTGTTAGTGATCACTGCTTTTCCACTTAAAGTGATCTGATTAGACCTTGAAATATTTCCATTTTTCAAGATACAGCACATCTTCTGCAACTCTATGTAACATATATTCAGGTAGAATTTGATTAGACTGGGCAATTTACTTGTGATTCATGCCTAGTTTAAGATACTAAAGCAGGCAGGAAGGCGCCAGTACAATTTTAAGCCATACAGGGCACCAGTTAAAGAGCCTTTCTACGTCCTTGGTACATAATGAACATTTTAGTTACTTTCAGAATCACATCAGATTTGCTGATTGTAAAAACAAAACTCAAACCAACCTGCCAGGATCCCTTGCACATGTATTTTTTTTCCTCTTGTCAGAATTCTAGTGTGCAGGAGAAACCTGCATGGTACCAGGAAGGACTACCATGAGACTGTTTTGGGTGGTGGGGCTAGGAGGGGTTTATGAGTTTGAGCCATGGATATAGCAGAAATTAGCATTGACATAGGCAGATATCACCTGTTTTTATAGATCATAGTTTAACAGTGGTACTTTTTACTGTCATAACTAAACATATACATATTTATATGTGTATATATTCATATTTTTTGTTTGTATAGTGGTGTGTATTTGTATACATGTATACAATGTGTAAACAGCTATACAGACATATATAGTGTGGGTTTGAATTTATATACTTATTTCTATATCTATCTACATGACATATACATACACAACAGTTGGTGCGAGAGCACGCTGGGCCAAACGGGAACTAGGGTGAGAACAAGATCAACCAGCAGGATCAGCCAGCATGACCTGTGGCCACTTTATGATCTCTGGCTATAGAAATGGCCTCCAGATTCAAATTAAGGCCAGAGAGGGTTGAGGCTTGTACAAGAAGGAGTGTCCAAAAGGCACTGTGCTCACATAAGAACTGATCCTGTGTGGCTATTTGGATCTCTTCAGGGTTAATATCTGGGCCATCCCTAAAGTTAAGGTTCAAGCCATGAGAACCAAAAGGTAAATGTTAGAATTGGAAAGAGCCAGCGTGAAATATAAGGCAGATAGCTAGGTTTAGCCCAGAGGCTAACAGGGATGTTGGGCTTATGCCACCAGGACTTATCCCTGGGTACAACAGGGTCAACAGGATCAGGCAGGTACCAACATGGGCCATCTTTTCAGTTTTATCATAAGACCTGGCAGTCTTTGACCTGCATTAAGGAATCAGTTCATGTCTTGCATAGTTACAGGAGTTCAACCTTGGGATGGGTTTAGTGAGGAAATCTTAGCCTACCTGCTTCACTTTTAGGCTTCTGCCCAGAGGGGTCAGACAGACAGTGTAAATAAGTTGCTAGCATTAAGGTGATCCATGACAACCCTAACACTTATTTTAAAATGAGATGGAGTGTCACTTTAATGAACATGTCACAACCTTCATCTCAGATCTTTATGGCTTGTCTTTCTCTATATTTATTAGGTTGGAGTGGAATTTGCTATACAAAGGTATGAAGTAAACTCAGCTTATGCAACTACTGAAAGCAAACTTCCTCACAATGTCCCGATCAGTTTGTTTCTCTCTTCTAGAGCACTTTAGCTTTCTCTTTCCCTGGAGTAAGGCTAAATATTCAGCTTCATAAATTTTGGAGGAACTCCAGAGTGGTCTGGGACACAGAATAACGCCTAGTCCTGTTTTTTCTTGGCATGGGTGAAAAGTAATTTACTGAAGCTCATGAAAATGTATAGCTTAGTACATTCATATAACTCTCTAAATGTTGATTTCATTCTGATTCCACAATTTTCATAAATGGCCTCTGCTTTAAAAAGGCACGTTTCAACATTGTAGCTTATACTAAAATTAATTGCTGTCATATCTAAGGTGGTATAACATGAAGATAAAGAACCTCTGTGGTGTTTCAAAGGTCCCTGACTTGATGTTCAGAATCTCAGGTTTTTTTGTCCTTTTTTCCTCCTTTTCCATGTGAATTCAGTCAAGAAAATAACAACATGAATTAATTATTTATTATGCCTCATCTATCTTTCTTTGGTGTGCACAAGCAGGGACTTTTTAGTATTCCTTTCAGTCATGTTAGCAGAACCCAATAAGAAGTAAATACCTTGATGAAAGTAATATACGATGTGCTTGTTCCATTGGTTTGGTCTCATTACTAAAGCATTGTGTACAGTTCAGCTGGCACTGATGATGTCCATAGCATGCAGGCAGAATTCTGTGGCCAGAGGGAGATGTTAAATATCACAAATTATCTATCATGGGTTACCTATTACAGCCTACCATGCTATTTTGGTTTTTTGAAGTATGGTCAGAATTGTTCTGTCTTGACTGCAGTTATGCCTCTGGACACTCTCACCTTCAAAAATCTTCCCTGGGTTTGATTAACTCTTTACCCTTTACTCCAAGTTTAATTAACTCAACCTACATCAAAACTAATAAGCATTATGGAGTGGAGTTCAGATATCATTAAATGATGCCTCTTACTTTTGCCTCAGTCATTTAAGGCCTTTAATTACTGCAGAAATATGTACAAGACCAATGTATAAAGTACACATTTTTGCTAATATTATTAATTATGCCTTTTATAGGCTAGGGACCTCTTGCTTATGCTTAATTAAAATGGAGCAACTAATATTCCAAAAGAACAGAACTTCCTGCATTAGTAATCTGGCTGTTCACAAAACAGCCATTGATTTTCTCTTAGGGTTTGGAAGTGATAAGTTGGAAAAACTTGTATTCTTATGTTAACTAGATCCTAAATTTTCTGAAATCAGGTCAGCAGTGACCTAAAGAGGGATCCTCATGTCTTCTAAGTCAATCAATGTTTCAACTAGAAAACAAACAAGCAAACAAAGAAAAACATTAGAGAACAGTGTAAGAACAGTTACCAACCAAATAAACGGAAATGAGCTACAATGGACAGACCCCTTTGTACTAGGGTTTAGCCGCTTTTTATTGCACTAAAGATTTGGAAAAGGTTGCTAATCTGTTGTGCTACAGACACACACCAAAACTTTGCAATTTAAACAACTAAGAAAAATCTCTGAGAACATGGGGGTAGATAAGCTGGTTTGCCTGAGGGTGGATGACAGGTCCCATAATGAACACTGGGTTTCCCATTCTAGTACCCCTCCAGAGTTCATAGTCTGTTAGGTCTTTCATCCCTCATACTCCTTTAAAGTAAAAGAAGATTGAGAGGAGACTTGATTATAGTGTAGATAGATAGAGTAACTTCACAGGGAGAAAACACTGGCTACTGAAGTGTTCTTTAATCTAGAAGACAAAGGTGTTACAAAGTATAATAGCTGGAAGCTGAAGTCAGACAATTGCAAATGAGAAATAAAGTAAGCATCTTTACACAGAGAAAGTGATTAAGCAGTGGGAGAAAAACATGTCAGAAGAATTCTCAACTTTCCTATCAATTAAAGGTTTCTGTAGGATTTTCAGATGAAATGAAAAACAAATTTTTAAAAGAAAATCTTTGTCTAGAAACACATGTGTGATTTTTGATGAAAGCAGAATCTTTCATCTGTGAAATTTTGTTTTGTTTACAGTTGTTTAGATTTTCTTTCGCCAGCTGTTATATTCAGATTAAGGAAAGATAGGCAATATTGCAACTGCATTAGGTATTTTATTTATTAGTATAGAAGATGGTCTCCTGGAACTATGAAATTATGTCAGAAACCCAGCTTCAGAATGAAACATTCAAAAAACTGTAATCTTCCAGCCTTTTTGCTGGAGAGGAAACTACAAAAGTGACTCAATATATCTCAAAGTCTCAGAAACAAAAAGGCAAAAACTAAGAAAGACAAATTAATGTTTAAAATCATATGAAAATGTTGTCTACATTAATGGTTTGTTAAATACTTGAAATGAAAAGAAACCTGGGTTCTAGGTAAAAGAAAGAAGATGAGCTGTCTGAAAATATTTGAACTTATTTTTTTGTTTGGCATTTTGCTGGGATCTTTTTTTGTTGGTTTTTTTTTCAAAGGAAAATGACCAAATGCCCCATTTTTAAATAATGAAGAAACTCAGAATTCTGAGTTGTTAGGAAACATCTGAATTATTGTAAGCTTACAAACAGAGATACCTCTGCTTTTCCATCTGTTTCCACTGTGGTTTAAAATTTTTGTTCTACCCTCAGAAAATAGAAGCTTTGATCCTTCTGAGGAAGTTTTCGCCTTCTGAACTCTAAGACTGGCTAGATCTTAAATACCACTAATGGAGGGTTTGGAGCATCAGATGGTCATAAGTCTTGCTTGTTCTATTTTGACATTTATATTTTTCATTGGACTCCATCCTATGGAAGATCAGTCTAAAGACAGTCCCAGAAAAAGCCTGAAATATTCCAATTAACTTGTTATACCAAGAAAACATTGGTCTCAGATTTGAATGCTTCAGTGGCTCAGATAAACACAAATCATCCTAGTGCAGTATCCTGAATGAAAGTGTGAACCTGATCCCAAGCTGTTAAAAGGCTGCATCCCCGTTATTTGTTTGTGCACTGCTGGGGGAGGATGAGAAACTGGAGGTGGAGGGAGGGAAATTGCTCTGTGGTTTTGCTGCTTCTATTGTTCTCCTGTTACAGCCTTATCTTAGTGTCCAAATAAAATATCAAAGGCTGCAAGAGAAATGCAGCAGAGTGGTCTGAGAGTGATAGCTGTCCTTGGTGCGGGCAGAGGCTGAGGAGGGGTAGGGTCATACCTTATTTTAGAGTGTTACTGGTCACTATAGCTGCCCACAGCTCCCCAGGCTTTGTTAAGAGGGTATGTTTTCCCAGCATTACCAGACTTCTAGGGGAATAAATTAACAATCCTTTTCTTATATAATGCCCTGCTTGTTAACTCATACTGAATTTCAAAGGAAAAGAGCCCGTTAATGAAAAATCAGAATTTTTGTCTTGCATCTGAAAAGCCTGGACCTCTGCTGTCAGGTTGTAATTTAGACTGCAGACCCTACCACTTGCATAGTTCTTTCTGTCCACCTCCTGTTCCTGGAGCCATTTGTTTGCTCTCATGAGAAAGGATGGCTCCTGTGAACAGCTCGTTGTTTCCTGGATGGCATCCCTAGCATAAAGCAGCTGTGGGAGGGTGTACCAGAATGGAAATGTAGGAGGTGGCAGGTGAAGTATTTGAAAACTTGCAGCTATCTTTTTCTGCCTATTAAGAAAAGGGTCATAAAGCTTTCTTCTGTCTTGCCCTGATGGACTTAACTGCCCACTTGAATCAATATTATAGAAATGATTTTCAGGCTCAGCCTACAACAACTCCAGTTTCTCAGTCAAAATATACCAATCTCTGCACTCACAGAAAAGCTGACTTTAGTTTATTGTCTAGTAAATTGCTTGCCAAAGTTGTGCAGAGTAAAAGGTAGAGTAGGAATAACTTTCTGATCTACGTGTGCATTGCCTGTGACCACAAGTTCTTAGTCCATGTCCAGGACTCACAGGTATTAATAACACATGAATAAGAAGGAATAATTGTCAAGTATTGATTGAAATGTATGGAGGATACTCCATGGATTGAGTTTTGTTCCTCTAAATATCCTTGTTTCTTCTTCCAGATAAGCTCTTTATCACTTATTGCTCAATTTCTTGGGATTAATGAGGTGTCTTTTAACACTGCACTGTCCAACACAGTGTTCGGGAGTCACAACACGTACATTCTTTTGACTGGCTGATACTTTACAGTCACATTCAATATCCTATAGGTACACTGCAATTACACTGTAATTTGTCTTTGTATCTCACATTTGTGTGATATATAGTTGTACACTGTAATCTGGGCTCTAAAAAATGCATTAATTACTCAGTACTGTGATTATGCATGGCTAATTCATCACTGGTATAGTAAACTTTGGTTACAGGATTCTTTAGTATGGTGTTATTAAGTGTGCAGTCATATATACTGTACCTGGATTTCAAAAGCAAACATTAAAAATATCAGACTGTGGGATAAATGTTAAGATATTCTATGTTGTGTTCCATTTTTATTAATGGCGACTGTCATATAATTTGCAGTGAAACTGCAAAAAAAATTATGCACTACCATGAAGTGCATCTTCTTTCAGAGTAAGTTCTGCAATGATTTTCCATAAGATCTCTGTGCTGCTGATGATTTTCTGATAGGGTTATCTCCATTCTCATACATTAACTAAATCATGGCAGAGGCATTTCTCGCACCACAAGATCTTAAAGAGAGAAAGAATTTTATTTTTTTTTCTTTCTGGCATTCTCAAGGAAAATCTTCCATTTTCCTTGGGTATGGCTTCATTATAGAATGATTTCTTCTGTTCTTTCCTATCAGGGGATGGGTGTCTATATTTCTCTTTTCATTTACCCTTTTTATGTCCTTCTAAGCTTTTCTCTCTGTCCCTCTTCTCCTTGCATTTTTTAACCTCTTCCATCTTCTGTTTCTCTTCCAGCATAATATGAACTCTCTCGGCTCTATCTCCCTGTCTTTTCTTAACAAAAAGTGATAAAAGAAAAAGACTGCTGGTCCAGCAGACTGCTGGGGGGGAACTTATGTTTACATTTTAAGGTCTTTGGGAAATGCTCCCTTTGTCTTGTGTGTTTTACTAAGTGTAACACAAGAGTCCAGGACCATGATGAGAGCTTCCTTGTGCTACCAAATTACACATAAGTAATGATAGGATGTGCATATGACATCTGTGCTTGAAATCTCCTTATCAACATGGGTAAGGGAGCTCTTCTGAAAAACTGAAGGAGACACAGAGCAGGTATGTTATACTGCTTTTGGGGAAATGAGTTACTTCGTCATTTAATGACTACTGCAGTTCACTGTCCAGTATTCAGGTCTAGTCTTTAAGGGTAAGATTAATTTAATCTGGTTTTAAGAATGCGATTGAGGACACTACATGAGCACTTAACAGTGTACCTTAGGCTATCACACTTGACTTCAGCAGGGTACTCCAGAAGGTCTGGCATCATTATCTGCCAGAATGAAGTGTATTTGTGGTTTTATCAGATCATTTAAACACCTAAAATGGTACTAGGTACCTATGTTAGTGATCTGAATCACTTCCTTTAGTGAGTTTTTAGACTTTTTCATTTGGACATCTTTTACTCTGTGTAAAGACTAGCAATCAGGACCATATGCACAATTTCTGCATACGCAGCAATTGCTTATTGGCTAATATGGCTATCAAAGGCTGAAACAAAGATACTACTAAGTTAGGCATTTTAATTTTTGCCACCCTGGTACAGATATTTGAGGAGTCCCTGTTGGTGAGGCAATCAGGGGAAAGCATTGGCCTCCATTGCTCTATGAAATGGGTTCAGCCTCAATCTTGCTAAATTGCTTTCTTTTTACTCTCCACTTATTTTCTCAAAGTTTTATAGGTTTTCATGCCGATGTTTCTCTTCTGAAACTGAGTTCTTAGCTTCTTTTGAGCACAGCCTCACTCCTCCACTCTGTGCTCTCTTAATCTGTACAACTTCATAGTCAACATATTCTCTTTCTCACAGATTAATGTTGACAGCTACAACTCAAAGTTGGCTGGGTTATAGCTATACAGCAGAGCTTCACATAGCTGGTCACACCCTTGTCTAGCTGGCTAAAGTTGAGTCTTAAATGACTAGACTGTCTCTCTGCAGTAGTCAGAGATGACAAACCTTTCTGGAAAGTGATTCAGCAGTTTTAGGGTGGAGACCTTTTATTCAGCTTTTGTAGAAGTTTTAATTCAGGTGAGATAAATCCCACACTTACAGATCAGCTCCAGATGCCTGACAGACAGATATATGGTTAACATCCCTAAATCTACCTGACAACCAGCCACTTAGATGTATGAGGCCAGCATGACCTGTGGTGCAGGGACCCCCACTGTGAGGGTGTGAGGTTGTGAGGGTGTAAGGATGTAAGGACTGTCTTACTGTGTCAGATAAAAAATGCACCAAACCTGCCTCTGGAAGTGGTCAGTAGCAAATCCTCATGGAAGACTATATGAATAAAGAGAGAGGAATAAAACTTAGTCTTCCAACTTCCAGTAGAGGAGTCTATTCTCAAAGTGTTTGAATTTTCTGAAATTAGGAGGTTCTTTGAAACTGAAGATGTATTTACTTAATTGCATTCCCTTAACAGTATTTCCTTAAATGAAAATGTAGTCCCTTAATAGTAGGAATATATGGGTTTTACATATGGTGTTTACATGTATTTATGTTCATATTTTACTTAGAAACAAATTAAAGTGGAAAATAATATTACTGCATCACTCCGTGGCTATTGGTTACAGCAATACTGTAATTTGGCTTCTGTTCATGTATTTATTATTTATTTACTTATTCCAGAGACTTAAGCAGCCGTGGAAGATGATCATATGCTTGCAGGGCTATGAGCTCTGTGAGCTTGCTGCTCAAGTTATTGCTTTCTGTCTCGAAGCGGTTCATCCTAGCCCTGCTCCATTTGCTCCTCTCACCCAGTTCAATACACTGGAAAGTGATAAAAATTTTCCTCAGTGCTTATTGTTTCCAGAGTAAAATCTCCCATTGATTCCCATGGCCACCGGATGAGGCCTGAAATGAATGAAAAAAAAAAAAAAAAAGCTGAGCTGATGGTTTATTCAAGAGAGCAAATTATAGATGAAGGGAGGGCAATTACTAGAATGAAGAGTCCTGACCTGTGCCCAGCCTTGACTCAGGAGTGACAAAGATTATCTAAACTAATCAGAGCTTGTGTTGGATTAAGATATGTTGAGGCTGGCTGTGGTTTGCCAAAAGGAAAAACAAGCCAACATGGAAATGATTTATACAAGGAAGAAAGATTATCACAACAAGCAGCAAATGAATGAATTATTAATTATTCAGTCCTGGGAGGAAATTATAACACTTCTTAAAGAAGCAAGCATGCTAAAGAAATGGAGCTGTAAGGAAAGCTGCTCTCCAAGAAACAGCAATACTTATTTGACAAATCTGCCAAGGAAATATGAAGCCAGCCTCCTAAATTAAGGTAGAAAGTGAATAATTTGAATGGGACTGTTAATACCATTAAGATTGATTGCCTTAAGATTTGTTGTTGTGCTGTTAGATTAAAAGATAGATCAATGTCAGTTTTGTATGGGAGCCCCTCCCACACCAATCAATCAGTGACTCTACAGCTACTGCCCTCCATCCCTCCCAGCACATTCTTATTTCTCTTCCACCACTCGCGTTAGGGGATGCTCAAGTCCTTAAGCCCTTCATTTTTCCATGAGCGCAATCTGCTTCATGTGGGGGATGGCAAATAATCCTTGCTATGGAGTCTTCCAACACAATGTTTACACTATACACTGTGGGTAGGTGCAAACTTACCCTATCTGTGCCCTGACTTGAAAGGAAAGAGGATACATGAGGGCATTAATAAAGTACTAAGCTAATGAAAGCTGTTGAGAGGCTGAGATTATTAGCATGTGATGGGTAATGCACTGACTTGAGTCACTTAAGGGTTGGAGTTTTTTTGTTTTTTTTTTTCCCCTCAGTTCTGGACACAGGCAGAATCAGTTCACTTGTGCCCACTACAAGCTCCTGTTGATGTGCAGCATGCAGTGTAAGAATACAGCTAGTGAATGGCTTTTTAGATGAGGAATGTCAGATATTAATACCGGTAACTACAAAGTTTGACTTGAATGCGATTTATGTTGGTGATGACTGTGCTTCATGGAAATCCGACCTTGAACCCTTAGTGTGTTCTCCTAAAGCTTATCAATAGTATTGCTGACTATAACATCCCACAAATTTTCAGTATGACAACGCTTGATTTGTGCCTTGCTATAAAAGCTCCATTAAAGTGTCCTTTTACATCCTGACTGTATTCAGTCTCTGGGCTCATCCATGTTCAAAGCTGTTCAAAAAGCATCTTGCATTATGCAGTTATAAAGCCTCAAAAAGAAGAGCATGCAAAGCCACCTACTGTGGGCTCCCATGGATAAGAGGGAGTTGCTGTGGCTGCCTCTGGGCTTGTTGCGTGCTGTTCAGAAGAGTTACCCTTGAGAGTCTGCTTCTGCCTCCAGGATACCCCTGCTTGTGTCACTGCTGAGAACGCTTAGGATAGGAAGAAGTTTGCCCTCTAGAATTCAAATCTACTGCAGCATCTTCTGATGCAGCTTGGAGTACTGGTCGCTATCCTCTAATAGGCAGATTTAGCAAGTACACATCATATCACCAATACTTTCTTTCTGCCTATTTGTGAGAAGGTGTCAGGAAGGGTGTCACAGAGGGCTAAAGCCATTGGAGAGGATGTTTTCAGAGGACCCTCAACAAGTAACTTCTTTGAAACTGGATTGTAGACTGCAGTCTAAGGTATGACTAAACTATATGTAGGTAACCTGGTTAACATAATTGATTGAATTTAATCATGGCAGCACAAACTTCCTCTGTTTCAGTAGTTTCCCACAGTACTGGACAAGCCTGCCTTGGAATTTGTGTTGCAATAGCTTTAAGGGTACAAATGTTTGATATAACCAGATTAAGCCTTTTGAGACTTATAGACAGCAGCAACCTTTCCTGATAATAGTGATGATTCATCCTGACAGACACCTGCAGAATCAGTGGATAATTTGAGCCACGACCACAGAAGAGAGTGAAGCCTGTGGACCACATCAAGAGTACTTCAGATGAGCATCTGAGCCTCCTGAAAAATGAAGGATGTAAGTCAAATCCATATGACTGTGGGATCTCACTGAAATCTTTTCATTCCCTGTAGTACTTTAGAGGGTGGTGAGACAAACAGAATGATATGGAGTCATATAAATAAATGCATACAGCAATGGTAAGAAGTTGTGAATTGTCCACTAAAATATTCCACCAAAAATGTCGTGCATTCTCATCTGTTTTTTTTTTTTCCTTCCCCTTGCAGTCTTCTTCTTTCTCATTGCATTGCACAACCCCCCAAACTGATCCTAACTTCAGAAAGAAAACCCAGGGTCAGTGCTCACTGAATTGCTTTATAATGTACTACATTTACATTAGAAACAAAGCAAAGGGTTACATCCTTCAGAAATATTGTACTGCACAAATGAGTGTGCAGGTATATAGTCCACAATTCTACAGAAGCTGTTGTAATCTTTTTTTCAGTTAGGAAGTTTAGCAATAGAAATTTCTTCCTCCTAATGTTAATTGGATTTCCCTGTTTGGATGCAGAAGGTATCTGTACCACCATATTCTGTCAGTGTTTCAAGAACTGTATATGCAGGTCTAATCAATATGGTGCTAAAATGCTGACAGAAGTCAAAATAGGTTTTCTAGTCTAGGTGTGAAATTTCCCCTAAAAAATCCCTAGTGTAGACAAGGTGTGAAGTGCAAGGTGCAGCCAGAGCCTGGTAACAGCCACTTTCAAGTTTTATATATTTACCCTTTTCTAGAATACATACTTGCAAGACAATTGGCCTATTTACAGGAGGAGGATTTCTCCTGAAAATCCTCCAGGACCTGCCTGTAGTGAATGTGATAGAGCTACCTATATTGCTCAAAAATAAGAGGAAGAAAACATGCCCCCTCAAGATGTTAACCAAAAAGGACACTTTCTTCATCTTACACTGTAATTATTCTGTCTGCATTATATCTGTTAAGGAGATTATGGCAACAAAGTGAAAAATCTTCATTTTAGAAGGACATTGTGACCGGCAGTAAGAATGGGAATACAGTGTTGCTATTTTCTTTTCCTTTGATGTTAACATCCATTCGTCCTTATCCACAAAATGAGGTAGCACACAGGAATAAGTAAGAAAAAATTGAAAGGCATACCTACATCTCTGTTTGGCAGAATCATCTAATTAAATGAATCCAAACTATTGCTTGTTGTATATAGCACCTTATAGTGAAGGACACATATTTTCAAAGTACTATGCTAAAAGGAAAATCCCAGAGAAGTTAAACATTGATTATAAATAGACTACTCTGTGTCAGAAAACAAATATATGTACATCTTTAAAAAACCTTTCTAGTTAAACAGCTGTTAAAAACTCTACTTACCAAAAGGTTTGTGTGGCATAAAGTATTGAAGGTTTATTCTTTTATGTGTTCAGATACTGCTGTTCTCTTGGTAGCTTATGATGTTATTTGGCTCATTGATTTATCTTTCATTGATTTGTATGAATCTAGATTTCCTGAGAATGTACTCTGTCTTAGGAGTTTTTTTGGAAGGTATTAAAATAATGAAAGTTGTTGACTTGATAGCCTTGGGGACTGAAGACATCTATTGATGCTCTGTTGTTTAAGAAAACCTGATGTAAATTTCCTCTCACTAATCCATTAATTTGTCTCAAATCTTGCCGGGAGGGAAATTTTCTGGAGTGATATTTCATCTTCTATGTCCCTTACATCCCCGAGTCTGAAGCTGTCATAAAGTATTGGTGATGACCGGACCTCTGATACATAAAAAAAAATTCAAGCATCACTAACACTGACCCTGAACACCTATCAGATTAGAAACTTCCTTTCAAAATATTTTTATAGATTCTAGTGATGAATTAAAGAAAACATTACACTGCTTTCAGAATATCATCTAGTTCTTCCTTGTGTTGCATTCAGCTGTCAATTTAGAGGTGGAAGTCTTGGTAGTCTAGTATAGTTCCCCTGAGACATCTACTCTCTGCATCTGTGAACCTCTCTAGAGGAATTCCATGGTCTGTGGCAAAATATTTACCAGGGGAATAAAGCTGATTAGCTACAGACTTCCTTGCTCTGGAATTTAAATACAAAATTTTGTGGCTTTTTTTCTTTCTTCCTAGAAACACTGCTATGTAAAACCTCTGTTTGCCTTCTGTAACCTTATTACGAATTATATTCAGTAGTATGTTCTACTATTTCCATCGGGAAACACATTTTTTGCAATAAAAGTGGAAGAGTCCTGCCTTTGATAAACTTATTGAACTTTTGTCATATTTCCTCGGGGAAATATTTGCTCTTATTGCAGGAAAAGAACCCAGATTTTTTTAGAATAAAATTAGTCTGGAGAGCCAAATGAGTGAGAAGACAATTAGCCTTAAAAAAATTGTGGCAAACAAGAAGAATGTTTTTAATCCTCCCAACATTAATAATGTGTTTGTATATTTTTAAATGAGCTTTTAAATTTAATATGTAATTTTTTTTTTTTATACATAAATCAAACTAGCAAATAACATTATGGCCTAAGCATCTAGGTAGAACTTGGATTACTGGTTTCCGACATGGTTTAATGTATGAGAGGTTGCTTTGCCCCTTCTTAGGGCAGACTGTTACTTAAAGAGTGAGAGTATCTTGAGGACTAGGGTCCTAATTGACTCCTGAATTTCAGAATGTGGAGTTCCAGGTGGAGTTCCTAGGACCATTGCTCCCTTTTGGAAGTTTTATTCAAACGGATTTGAAACAGTTAAGAACCTTATTATTATGGAAATACAAACATACTAAAAAACCCTCAAAAAATAGGCCTTTGTGAATTCCAAAAGAAATCAATCCTTAGGAAACTACACTCGAGAGGCTTGGTTCAAACTATATCTAGGAAAATGGGTAATAACATTATCAGCATTACTTTTTCCCCTTTGCTATGATTTCATTTAGTTAACAAAGGATCTTCATAAACTATGATTTATCTTTCACTATGCATGCTTTTTTATAATGAGGTTTCATCTGGCAACTCCTTCCTTCTATGCCTCCACTCCACAATTTGAATCTGTATGCTGCATATCATTTTATATAATTAACCTATATTTAGATACCTCTCCATGATGGAAGGTTCTGAGACATATGCTTTTTCCTGGAAAAAATATTTCTGTTGCAGCTTTTCTGAACTTCATTTGGACCTGATCTCTGAGCAGAGCCTAGATCTATCTATTGTACAATTTTCAACACCATTCCATGCAATTTTAAATTATCTCAGTGATTGAGAGTCCCTGAATGTATTTTAACTTGAGAGACATAAACAGCTTGTTTAAGCTGACCTTCAGATGTCCTTTCCTTTACAGTCCTGAGCCAATTTCATAGGTGAACAGTATAAACTGTATGCAGTCTGTTACTCTCAGATACAGCAGTGAAGTGGCATTCCCCCTTCCCATGGTTGATGCCTGTCATGCTTCGTCAATGCTGACAAGCAATTATTAGTCTTTGTTTCTTTTATACTAGATATTGGCAAAACAATCATTGCAAGGAATTGTAGAGGTAGAAACCATTATCTTTGCACTATAGTGGTAACAGAGCTTTTAGGCTTACTGAAAATATCCATTAGGTTCTGTTCTCTTATCTACAAATGCTTTCTATTTTGCTTTGTGCTATTCCGGCAGTTGAATCACCAACTTTTGCTGGATTAAGAATGGATAACTCTATTCTTTCATGAGGTGATTTTCATTTTCTACTGGCCTTTGTTCAGGGCTGAAGGCATTCTTCATTTGTTTTGAGTCCCACTATATTAAAAGTAATTTGGATATCAGTTTTAGCCTCATTGACTTTGAAGATTTTGTTTTCCTCTTAGCAGTTGTGACATGATATGACATTCCTGTGCAAGTTTAAAAAAAGAAAAAAAAAAAAGAAAAGACAAAACAGACTGAGCCAATTTTAGTTTCTGAGCCGGGAGTGAGTTTTTTGAACTTCACTCTGCTAGGTGGTCATATTTGTATGACTCACATAAATCATTGTTTTCAAGTACTCTTAATAGCCTTCAAGAGCTTAAGCAGGATGCAGCCATGGAGAACAAAGATTTTTTTCCAGGTCTCTGAGCTACTAGCACACCACAGTTATGTCCTCCTACCTGAATTAGAACTGACACAAGTTATCAAAGGTCTCATCTCCAGCAGGAATTGTCCTTGGTTGAAGACACACTGTTGCAGAAAAACAAATTGCCAGTGCAGAGAAAAGAAACAGCCTTTTGTACCCATAAAATTTACTTCTGCACAGATCTCTGGAGAGGTCCAGTGCTGGTTCTGGCTATGGATTTTCATTTTCTCAAAAAACCACGTGATTGTGAAACCTCTTCCACCACACCCATCAGAAATCAGTTCCCTCTACTTGCGTGCTCTCGTGTCTTAAACGTCCCTCAAGTTTGCCCTGCTTCCATTCAGGGGTCATCTGTTAGTCTGTTTTGTTGAGTAAGATTGTTTTCAAAGTCCCTTTCATGCTGTCAGTTTTGGAAAACATTTGGTAACCTTAAGTGGAAACTTCTAATCTCTCCTCGTGATTAGTTCGCATGGGGCCAACAAAATGAAATCTCACTTGTGAAGGAGAAACATGGGCATACACATAGGATGAGCTATTTA
Organism: Harpia harpyja; assembly: GCF_026419915.1. Lineage (NCBI taxonomy): Eukaryota > Metazoa > Chordata > Aves > Accipitriformes > Accipitridae > Harpia > Harpia harpyja. Next base: position 66,316,157 of record NC_068943.1, read on the forward strand.
GCAAGAGAGACCCAGAAATTGACTTTAGGACTAAGAAAACATATTTAATGAAGATGGAAAAGGGGGAAAGTATACGCACATTTCCTGATTTGGTAGCACCCAATCTGTACTACAGCATTGCAAGAGTTACAGCTCAGTCACTGTACTTAATGTTCAATCCAAATTTTAATCAAATTCCTTAGGTGTTACTTAGGATGAGGTTTTCTTCTTGCATTTGCTAAAGCTGCCAGAACTATTCAACTCATATAAAACCGAAAAATTGCTTTTCCACACCTCATTTTTGACATGGTGTATGGACGGTTTATATAAAAGTAGTTATGGTCACCCATTGTTACAGTTCTAAAGGGTTTATTCTCTTTTATCTCAACTTCTGTTTCTTTTCTCCTGATATAGAAGAGAGGTTTTATAATCCTATTAGCTTTTGTACTGGCATTTGACATCTTTGTCTTTGACATTGTCGATGAATGAGGAGAGGGTCTGTCCAATATATAGCTCCAGTTCATCCCCAGAACTAAAAGATAAGTTGTGCTTTTTTTTTTTGCTTTTTTTTTTTTTTCTTTTTCTGGTGAGTTTCTACTGTCATGTTGTCTGACAGTAGAGGAATGAGGACACTTAGGCCCCTTCTGCTGCATACAGACTGAGATGAGAGCTGCTCCAGGAATAATGGACTAGCTTGTCAGTGCTTTCTAAATATGAATTATTCTGTCCTGTCATTCCAATCCTTATCTGTTCGAGCACTGTCTGCTCCCCACTCCTGTTCCCAAGCTACTTTTACATCCACATTCAATCCCATTCTCATCCTGTCTCAAATACAATTTCTCATTTGCACATAGTAGAAATAAGCTACTTTTATTTCTTCTGACTTGGGACAGACAGCTCTATTTCAGAAACACCTATTATGCTTAGGTCTTCTTCAGTTGCAAGATGCTCTTTTCTTCTAGTTGCTTTTAGACAGGAGGACAGGAGACAGTTCAGCTGATTGGACTGTCTCTGCTGTCATCCCCTTGTGTAATTTTGCAGGAAGGCTACTGCCTGTCAAAGCTTTCTCCCAGTTGTCCTTTTTCTGGATCACACAGAAGAAGCAGGGATGCTCACGCCTAGGCACTTCTCTGAGACATCAGGCCGTGCGCTGAGCAGCTGCTCTAGCCTTTGCCAGTGAACCAAGTACCTAGCGGAAGCTACAGTCTTGCTCGTCATGAGCTGTACATTCAAAATCCCTCTGACAGGAGACACCTTTCTGTCCTTCTCTAGTCTTTTTCACCCATTATCTGTCTACTTCTTTTAGGTAGTAACATCTTACACTTCTGTGTATCTCAGTCCCCACACTAGTAAGCCCAGTGTCACACAGGGGCCTCTAAGCATTCCTATTTTACCAGTAGTAACTATGTGAATATGGTTCTTATATCAAGAAAGAAATATCAGAATAGTTTCACTTTGTTATTACTGAACTCCTTTAATGCCATATATATTGCATGTAAGTACCTGGAATAACACTCTGAAGCCCTGAACTCCAACCATGTCCCTTTCTTTTCTCTAGATACTTTTGTGGAAGACAAGAGGAGGTGTTGGCCCTAAATCACTTCCCAACAATGCTTCTAAGCTGTATCTGGGCTCTGGTGAAGCTGATCACTGGTCCTGCATGAAAAATATCATTGTTATATGTACATATTAGTATTTCATAAATGGGGAGACTAAAACTGTCTCTTAAAATGAAGAACATGTACTAAGAAGTAGTTTTACATATAAAAGACCCCTAAAGTGACTCCTTTGTATTGACCTTCACTGTTTTATTTGAAGATGTAAATCCATGTTGCAAAGAAAGTAAGATCCCTTCAGTACTATATTTAAAAATTAGAACAGTTCTTGCTTATATATATCAACAGAAAATTAAGATTAGCTCTGTGTTGTGGGACAGGAGAGTGTTTTCCAGTTCCCAGGTTTCTGTCTGCATCTGTGTTCCTTTGCACATTTCCATGCAAAGAAAATAAAGACCAAAGAGAATCACAGGGCACTCCAGTTTGCACCAGCTCCTAGCTTCTACCTTCACAGACCACATGCTTCTTTCCTCACAGATTTTTGGTTCTGTTTTAAACATCAGCCTTTACAGTACTTTCATTGCTATGCTGTGTGTGCCCATGCAATTAATGCAAGTACCAGTTACTCGCTATGAGTCACTGTCCATCTACTGACTTCTAAGTCACCAGAGTACTTTTTAGCCAACATCTTTTCCCCATTTTTCAAACTAACCTTTTTTTGCATCTTTCTTCAATCCTCCTTCTAGAAACAGGAAGGTGAAGGAAACACTGAGACTAATAAGAATACAAATAATGTGAGCTTATGAAAGAAACAAGAACACAAAAAAAATTAAAATTATTTCTTCTTGCTTGCTTGCTTGTGGTTTTTTTCTTTCTTTTTTTTTTTTTTAAATTAATATTCTGCTTTCAATGAAACAAAGTATCCTAGAAATACATGAGGGAAAGGCAGCTGAGACAGAGATTTGCAAATGTAAAAAGGGCGGTTATGTGTGCAACTCTTACCAAAATCTACCAGTGTCTGAATGCCCTTTGCGCTTTAGAAAATCTCTCTCTGAGATCCTTGTTTGCCAAGTTTGAGCCTTCAACCTGTTTTTATGGTCATTATAAAAGCCCTGTGAGCAGGGACTTAAGCTAGGAAAGGCTGACATTCCGTCTAACTCTGGTGGCACTAGCAGGTGCTGCCGTAATAAATACCTTGAAATGTGTAATAGCAGTCCATGTTAAAGTTTTGAGAAATCTTTTGTATTAGCCCCCATCTGCTTTTCAAGCAGAGGGGTAGGGGTCTATTAGATTAAGATGCTTCCTGCTGGCTCCTGCTGTTGTTAGCCAGGCGATTGTATACAATATTTACGTTTACCTCACTACTTCTAATTATACCTTTTCTTGAAGCCATTGGATGCACTTGTATTCAAATATTCTCTCTTGATTTGTTACTGCAGAATAGACTATGGTCCCCTCCTTCATTATCCTGCATCTGATTTAATAACCTTAGACTTTTATGAACCTTAAAGTTTAAGATAAGTGCTGACAGAAGCAGCTTGGGTGCTCATACATAATTTTTAACCTTCAGTAGCGCAATGAGTGTTTATCAGTGAGCATCACACTGGTCAATATGGAAATAGAAATAAGACTTCGCTTTAACATTTCATGAGTATATATCAGAGTATACTTTCAGCTGGTAGGATCCGCATGGTAAACTACTGGCAACTTTTAGCTGTATGACGTTTTTCTGAAATTCAGGCATGTAATTTAGCCTGAAGTGGCCTGGGTTACAACAGTAGCTATGATATTATTAGAACAGCTATCCTCACAGCGATATGGTTAATTAATGGAAATTAAGAAGTACTTGACCTGTCCTGACTGACTTTTTTTAATATTACATTCACAAAACCCAATTTTTAAAACATGCTATTTATTTTCCTCCCCCAGTATCTGTATGGTGTCAATTCCATCAAAAACAGCAAGTGAAAACTGGATATCCAGCAGGGAATGTCAAATGAGCAAGTACACAGGCTATAAAAAAATGAGAAAATACTTAATAATCTTCGTAATTTTCAGAATTTTATACTCTGTAAGATATATTTTTTTGTGATAGATGGGTGATTTTTCTAAGTTGATGGTAAATTTTTAGTAGCTTCCCTGTTTTCCAAGTTTTTAGTTCCAGAGTGATGTATTTAATGGCAGAGATGATCTTAAATTCCTATGTTTGATATGTCTCATGACATTTGTGTCTAAAATTTTCATGCATAAAAACCTTTATATGGGAAGACTTTACGTACTTATTCGATTTGCCTTAACCCAACAAATAAAAGTGAAAAAAAGATGATCCATATTTCAGTAGTAAAGTAATGAAGGAGTGGGCTGAATTATTCATGGTTGTTCCACCCTTTGAAACAAAATGAATTTGAGGAGGACATAACTCTTCTCAAGAAGGCAATCAGTAAAAGAATAGACCTGTCAAGCAAATACTTCACATTGAATTATTCACTGCTCTCTAACATTTAATTAACAGATGAACACAGTTGTCCTTGCTCATGTCCAGTTATAGGAAACCATTATGTGTTCCCTACCATGTCTCCTCACTCAGTTAAATACTGCAGGAAGATCTGTGTTGCGAAGAAGCTGGAGCCATCAATGTTTATTAATTCATGACTGGTGCTTGAAACACTGACCACAGAAATAAAGCCATGAATTTGAGAAGGAACTGCCCATGTATTATAGCTGGCCCTTACTGATTGTTTGGTTCTTGGCTCTGTGTTTCTGTTCTCTGTCTGCTGACTGATCGTGTTTTTTAAAAAGAGAAACTAGCATTTAGAAATGGAACAGCCCAGCTGTCTGATTGCTTTTTGGATAATCCCTTTGATACTTTGTCACTGAACAAAACAGTCAGGTGTATGGGCTGTAAATAAAGACATTTCATTTATTTGACACATTGTCATGTTCAGGATTTTTGGATCCCTGGAATTTGCTTTTCCTTTGTCAATGAATCCTTACTTCTGTCAGTTTGGGTTGCTGCCTACCGCAAATGAATTTCATTTCACCCCAACAAATTTCTGACTGGCAGATCTAATCTGAAAAGTCACAGTTTGAACTCGGGACCATTTGCTTCTTAATTGCCACAGAAATGACACGCACTCATTCTAAATTGAGAAAAAAAATATTTAAAAGCTTGAAAAATATTAAGCCCCAGGCTACTTGTCCTTTATGTATCTGGTAGTAAAAGGAAAAGACTTTACAGTATGGTTCTTTCAGCTTTTGCTGCAGACGGTCAGTTAAAAAGAAAATAAACTAGAAATAGACTAGAAATATCTGGAGCCAGGCTTGTGGTATGTTTCAAAGAGGTACCATATTTAGGCCAGTTGTGATGAATGTTTACAGTTATCAGGTGACAGTTGAGCTCAACAATAAATGTGATCTCTCTCTTTTATTCACCATGCATAATCTTTTTGTAGAAGTAGTATTGTTATTGATATTGAGATATTTGTGCACCTCTAAAACCGCTGAAGTTCTCTTCTTCACATTTCATTTGGCAAATAATTATAATTCCACCTTGCTTGTATCCTGGATATGCAACTGAATGAGCCGTATAAGGGCCATATTGAACGGCACAGGGAGCATTTAATCAGTGATAACAAGTAATGCACTGCAACATACTTTATCATGTGTGTTTGAAGTATCTTGTTTGACATTGGCAGCAACACTGCAAATCCATGCAAAATAGAAGTCAGTCTGGACTCAGTGCTGTCTTGAGAAAACTTTACAATATTTTGGTCTCAGTCAGCTGTTAGTCAGCTGCAAAACACAGACACTGAATCCATTGGTCCATGTGAGGAACAACCAATGTGGAAATTACAGTTCCCAAATCCTAATAAATTATCACAGTCATGAAACCAAATGGAAACCTTTATCACAAACAGTTAGTGACGTCAAAGTCTTTCTCACTTCAGCTTGCATTAGATTAAAACTAAAATATTTTAGCACAAAATCTCTCCCTGCCAGGTCCCTGAGAGCACTTGTAGAGCTGATGTGGCTCTGCTTTGTCCTCAACCCTGTTGTTTGCATTTCGTAGATTAACCTTGGACTCAAGGTGTTACCTTGCTTTTGCCAGAAGATCACTGGACAGTCAGTAGGAGCTGCTGCTGCTGCCACCCTGCCCTGCTCACCCTGCCTCATCAACGAGGTCTTGACCCTACCTGTGTGGGGGCTGCTCCTGTCCTCCCTTCCCTTGGGAAGCCACCCGCTTTCGATGTTCCCTGACAATCCTTTCTTAGCTATACATGTTTCCTTGCTTACTAAGGAAATGTCTTATAATTATTTTATCACTTTTAAGCTTCTTTCACTTTTTATTTTTTCAAAAGCAGATACATGTTTATTAAAAATTAAAATTGCTATATGTTACAAACACATTTTTGATATTTGTGAACAAATGCAAGTTCTGCTTTTGAATGGATAGCCTTCTTACTGTTTTCATGTGAGCTGCATAAACTCTTTCCAGAATGAACCTGGCCATTAGTTCCTAACATGCTGTTTATACAGTTTGGAAGATAGATGATGAAACAGCAGATATGTTTGTTTTCATCAATAGTCATAGGTTTTAAATCCAGAATAGACTGTATGGAGCTCCCAGTAGCACTGCTAAAGCTTGGGTTGCTGTCTGGGTTCTACCTTCATGTCTTATGACTGAGATCTTAAGAATGACACTCCAGTTTATGAGTATGGTTAAATTGGTACAGCCTCCTTCATTTCCCTTTAGTTATATTGGTTTTGTGGTGGGCACAAAAACTTAACTGAAAATCCATGTGTATGTGTATTTTCACTGCTTTTCACCCATACTGATTCACCCCTGGCAGTTTGACCCGCAGATCCTCTACAATGAACTGGCAATGCAAAGATGTCACATTTCTTTAGGAGATGTCATCCCCAGGCTAGTCCATCACTGATGAAGCTGGACATGGCATGATGAAGTGTCAGTGCTAGGTGATTGAGACCACTTCACAAGCTCTTTTGTATACCAGCCCAGAAAACAATAAGCACTCTTGCAGGGCTGTGATGCTTCATGGGCTTTTCAGGAAGCTGGAAGCAAGGGCTTCACCAAATCTCAACATGCAAAGGTGATTATGTATAAAGAGAGTATAAAGAGAGAAATTCTTGTCCTATGGCATGTGCCAGGTGTTTTCCTCCATCTGCCTCCAGCATAACTCTGTAAGTTGTCTAAGAGCCCTGTACCTGAGTTTTGCTGCTCGTCCTTTCTGGGAAACAGACTTTAAGTGCAATACTTGACAGAAGCTAATGAAGGAGCTTAGGAAGGCTTGCGGAAGAGAAGTGGGTGGGTTTAAGTTGGCCTGGGATTTTGTAGAGGATGATGGCGGATCTGTAGAGGAAGCAGGAGGATATAGAAGTGTGAGAACATTCTGTTTCATGCTGCACTGGAGCTGTTTTGTATCCTCACTAACACTGACTTTCAGGTGCTTCTGCAGACTAGCAGTGTAGAAGTGGTGACTATTTGAACCTGAGTCGGAGGCTCGTCAGCGCCATATTTGTGAAGTGTGAAACAGAACAGACTGGGCGGACAAAAGCTGATTACAGCCAAGACAGATGGGCAGGTACACCTGGTCAGAAATGTTCTGTCATTGTTTGCTGTCATTTCAGGCACAAGCAGACTTCGTTCGTGCCCCTTGGTGTTCACCTGGCAGTGACAGAGCTGGGACACAACACCACATCCCTAGAAGTGGGAGATGAATTAGACAGTTCTGCTGACCTGTCCGGGCTGATCTCTATGCAAGACTGTGTGTGCTCATGGGGGTACACTTCATTAGTGAGGGATTCCTCTTTGCTGTGATTGACATCTCTTCTGTGATGTGTGCGGGTGTTAGCATGGCAGCAGGGCAGCCCAGGAAATGGGGTTACATGTGGCTGCGGATTTCTGAACATCAGCTTAGATAGCTACTGCTGCCAAGCTGTAACATGGTTGTGATGATGGTAGTGTGGTGTATGCTTTATGCACAGCTCAAGCACTGGCAAATACCCCAGGACAGGGATGGTATTTTAAATTTTTCCACTCGCTCTTTAGGGAAGGGATCAGTGTCCCTTCAAGCTCATCAATATGGATAGCTGAGGAATTTAATGCTCATGATGTACCAAAGTGTCTTCTTACAGATCAGCTTAGACCCAGCTGTTACACCACATTCATAGTCTTCATAAAGAAAAATATCTAACAGGGTTAGTGAGACTTTACCCTATTTAAAGAACAAGAGATTGGGTTAAATGCAACCACCAGCAAAACAAAACAAATCCTGGACTTTCAGGCTAGGCTTATTGCTTTACACTGAAAGGTATTAGGACTGGGGTCCAGGCACTGGAAGAAAATATTCTGCACAGAGACATTGTTAGAAAAAAACCCCTTTGGATTCTGAGTTCAGCCAACTTGCACTCTGTTAGGTAACTTCTGGGGACAGTTAGGGAATTAGCAGAGACCACGGACCATTGCTGGCGGGAAGGTACAGAATGGAAGGGGCCAGACTATGCCATTGACCTCAGGGCCAGAGAATGGGCCCTGGCACTGTTTGGTTTAATGGTATAGATATAGCCTCGGGATAACAATCTGTAAGTCAAGATGCTTAAGGAAACTCAAGTATGTTCAGAAAATAAACATTATCTCATGGACAGGTTTGAACAGACTGTTGTGAACTTCCTCAGTCTTTCAGGTTTGGCAAGATGAAAATACAGTATAAATAGTTTTTTTGTGGTATTTCTGTCATTTTGTCTCCTGGAATTTATGCAGCAAAATACATCTGAATAGCTTGCTGGGAATGTCTGGCCTTAAATGGAAGGAGTAGCAACCATTTGCAAACTGTAGTAAGTCTTGCTCTGCTTCTCAGTTGAATGGACTTGGTCACTCCTCAGTTCCTAACAGGTCTATTCCACCTCACCTTTTTCACACTCATAATGCTTGCAACATCATACTATTTCCAAATACTTTAAAAGTAGACATCAAAATTCTAATAGAAATTTAGTGGGTTTTGGTTTTTATTTTTATTCAAACTCTAGCAATCAGGTTTTAGCATGGGTGCAATGGCCACGGCAGCTCTTACTGGATTGGGATAGCTCCTGTTAATAATTGAAGTGCGTTGTATAGTAACAGCAATAATATTTTGTATAACCATAGGAAGTATTTTTGCCTTCACAGCTTAGGCTTTGAGTCACTGTCAGATCTGCTTCCAGTTACCAGATTGCGTGTTTCTCCTGGCAAAGACTGTTTGGTTGGAAAAGTAAACAACCACTACATACGGATTTTGAAAAACCTTACGTCAAATGGCACAAATTAGCTTAGCCTACTGTCCCAGTGCAAGTACCTGGATGATAAACTACAGTGCTAAGAATATTTTTTTTTTTTTGTGAAATGTCTAGAATTTACTTAATTTTACAGTCATACAGCTAAGCTTTATCCATTATACAGTAGAATTAACAAATGTAAACTTGTGGAATGCTTTTCCTTCCTCTCACTGAACATCAAACATCAGGGACTATTCTGTTTAATAATTGGAGATAGAACAAAATGACCAAAGAACAACACCAAAGAAGCCCAAATAATGTAATAATATGCCCTGTGGTCACTTTCATTCAGAAGCATTATCAGGGGAGACTGATGGTATCATGCAGTGCTTCATCTTCAACGGAGTAGGCTCCTCAGATGAGGATGGTGCACTGCATGTTGGCACCAGTCATACGTGCAGATTGTACCGAAGTATTACAAAGGAGGGCGGCTATAATGTACTCATTACTGAATTCCTGAGGAGCTTTCAGTGCATCAGTCTCTGATGGGAGTTTTGGACAGAATATATCTCTTTAAGGCAGCCACATTCCTAACTGAATACCTGCAAACAATATTCCTTGTCAGCCAGCTCTGGTGCTTGCAGTGGTGGTTCCTGCTGCTCTGTCCCCTTCTCTGGCAGGACATGGAGAGGGGATCTTAATGAATCATTAGGGCTCCTCTCAGGAAGCTCACTAGAAGAGTGTGTTCCCAGGAGTTGTGGTGTCTTTTGTAGCTGAAAGCGGTTCTAGGGGGTAGAAAACTTGTGTAGTGGCATGTGGTAATCTAACAATACAAAGCAGTGAGAAAGGTTTGCTTCAAATTAGCCTTTGAATGCATTTCCTGACTGAATTTAGTAACTATATATGTATGATAAAAGTAAGTGCAGCTTGCCATGCATTAAGCAATTAGCTGCTTTTCAAATTCTTTGAATGATATGTATTTTCTAAACAGTTTCCTATGTGCTCAGCTTGGCTTTATAGCAGCCAAACTTACCACATATCTGATACAAGTGCACAAAAATAAGGGAATGGAAAGCTTGGACACCTGGACAGTTCTAGTCCTCTGCTGGCTGTGACCCACTTTAATGTACTCGCAGGCCAGAAAATGTACAGAAAGGGATAGTATTTCAGATTTGGGAAGGTAACAAGGTCCCCCCTTCTTGCCTGAATAGCAAAAACCTATAAGGCAAGTAACACCAAAGCTCACTATGTTAAGCCATCTACTCTTATTTCTCTGAACAGAGTAAGAAATGCTGGGTGTAAAATGGATCATACTATAATTGATAGTTTTGTCCATCATCCACTTAAGAGACTTTATTCTCCATATTGTATTTTCAGGTGCCTTCTCCAGCACATTGTAAAACAGTGCTCACATGAGGATCTTGGTACTTCTCTCAAGAAACTACTGCAGATTCATCAGGTGAAGCCTATTGTGTGTAACGCTTACAGTCATCATACTGTGAAGGAGTGTTTTGAGCAGCTGAAGCTCAGAGACGTGGGTAGGTAGGGGTGAGTTCCACCTCTGCTTGTCCTAGACAGAGTAAAAGTATGATGTATCTTGAAAGTAGTCCAGCTCCACTTACTTTTAGAAACATTTTGCTGTTTATTTTATGGAAAAGTTGCTTACTTAAAATCTATTAGTTACAGCTATTACTACTGAATTCATGGAAAACATACCTATGTTGTAGGGTGAATCAAAAGTGTCACTATATCAAACAACCTACTAAATAGATATATTTTAAGATGCTGAAGAACAAGAAATAAAATTTTCTTGTGACCAATTAAACCCTGAAACAGTGACAGGGAACGAGGCTGTCACCTCCACTAAAGTCTGCTTTCTACTGCTTTGGATAATGTGTGAGCTATGCATATTTTTAACAAATACCATATGCACCTCACTTTCCCTAATTGTTACTGTCTTGCCTGACTGCAAAGGGAAACCCACATGAAAGAAAATAATGACAGTTTGAGGAATATGTCCAAGGTCCTTGTGGGAACTAATAGGAAAGCTCTGAATAGGAAATCGCCTCTGCCAGATACCAAATTGGTGGGCAAGTTTGCCCTTTCCAGGACCAAGCAGGACACTAAAACTTTTCAGATGCTGATTCAAGGGAAGAAGTGAGGTTAAGTGGGCTGTCAGCAGCTGCACAGGGGGCAGATGATGACTGACTGAGGGACGCATGAGCAAGCTGAAACAAAACAAACAGTCTCGCCTACCCCCACCTAACATAGAGATGGAAGTAGCAGGATAAAGGTGAATTTACTGAGGCTCAGATGGAAAGATGAAAGCTGAGGTAAGGGTCTTTTGTTTGTTTAAGCCCTTTTCTATATGTTTGAGTGAATAATGCTTTGTTTTGGAGAAGCTGGCTTGGGGTCACTTCAATTCATCTGCTGTCATTGGCTCTTGGAAAAAAAGGCATATTGATGACAAACACAGTTGGGTCTGTCAGTTGAACATGAGTAGTAAATGAGATATTGCCGCCAGGATTTCCAGTCTGAGAGTGGTGGGACCATATGGCTCTATCCACAGAAAGCTGAAGGTAACAAACCTCTTCTCAGGAAAGTGTGCTTGAGAGGTACGAAAAGGCACTTCAGTATAGCTTAACTGTAGTTGCAACTAATCTTACAATTCTTCCAGCTTAAGAAAGCAAAATATTCTTTATTGGAATCCTTTCCTCTAATTTAAGCAATCTAAAAAAGAACAAACGTTTACTTAAAAATGTGTAAAATGCTAGCATCTTTGGCTTCCTGCCAACAGTTGATGTGCACAACAAATGATCCAGAACTAGCACATCTCAGTTCAGTGCTTAAAAAGGAATATTTGGTAGATAAGTTACTGTATGGGGTTAAGTTTTGTTCTGAATAGCTGGATTTCTGCTCACATGGTTTAAAAATATTTGAAGAAATGTAATTTGCAATGGCCTTAAAAGATGAAAATTGTATATTTATTTAAGGATATTATCTTCCTTGCAATTTTCTTTGAAGCATGACCTGTAAACACCTAGTAGCCAGTATTGATTACATGTTCCCAATTAATGGAACGCTCCTGAAATCAGACACCAGCCCTGCAGGCAGGGGTGGGTGTGTGGCCCAGGAAGGTTTCAAATCACATTTTTTTAACAGATCAGGGTAGATGCCATCATTTGAAATGACAAGTAGGGGAATCTTTTTTTTGTGTCAATAAACAGGAGGAACAAGAAGGTATGTTGAGTCCTCATTAACATGTATGAGGCATTAGAAAATCTAGCAGCAAAGTTATTTCAGGTTATTATTAGTTGTCTGCTGGAAGGCCACAGGCAGGAGATTATGGGAAAGAAAAGGCAACTTACTTCACCCCAGTCTTATTTTTGTATTTGTATTTCAAAGGCACCTGTATTTTTGACTATTATAGAATGAAAATTTGATCTTCTTTTGTTAACTTTGGGTAATACAGTTTGTTGATACTGATACTGAATCTAGAAATAGACTGTTTTCCTTTTCTTGATAAATGCACTGTAAGTAAATGTTTAAACTGGAACATACAGGGATAGATATTCATATTTAATGTTGTTGCAGATTCATCAGTGTATCTCTTATTCCAGGACTGATGTGCCAGATAGCAGATTTTTCTCTCCTTTGAAGGGAAGAAGTGAGGTGTAAAAAACAGGAAAAATATTTTTCCCTTGAAATAAGTTTGAGAGTTCATGATTAATGTTTAATCTGAAAAAAATATTTAACAGTTTCAGAAGGGAAATGATCTATGGTCTGTCTAGAATTAATGTCCTACCACCTCAAGAGAGAGGAAGGGCCACAGACCTTGAAATACAAACAATGTCTTGTAACAACAAAAGCAGCAAGTAGTTCTGGGAGTAACAAATCTGTAAAACTCATTCTGCAGATCTGTTTTGTGTTCTTTCTTTTGGTTTTAGGTGCCAAATGGTGGGAGCTCTAACAGAGAGGTTCTTGGTGTTGAAGTTGTTCAAGACTTTTCTCCTATCTGTGTATATATGTTGTTAGAATCTCTACTATGGCATGACTTGATAATGCAACACATCCTTCAGGCCCACTTAATTTACTGGAATATATATTTTTCTCCACTACTCACTCAAGTCTGGCTGAATCATCAGCTACTAAATCCAAAAGTCACTGGAGATGGAGGCAATTCAAGACAAACTCACATGCATGTGCACACAGGTATTTCTAGAGTGATCCTTTACTATATTAAAAGAGCTATAATGGTGTCTCATATTATGCAGCTGGCTGTGGATGGGAATAGAACTTGAAGACCCTCTTCTAGACATCTCAATGGTGTTCAGTGTTTCCTCAGACAAAAGAACATGTGGAGTTTTCTCTAGAAATCATCTGTGGCACCTGGGGCAGGTCCAAATTCTGACCTGATGCCAAAGCCTGGACAAAGCTAGATTTTTGAATATCCTTTCCTGAAGACTGTGGAGAAGTACTGTCCATCATCAGTCTCTAACTTCCTGAGACTCACAGATCTCTGTCAGGGAGCAAAAGACATTTTCCTAATCATAAGTGTGATTTTAGAACAAAGGTCTTGAACCTTCATACTCTGAAAGTTTGGAAAATTTGCAACTAGATGAAACATCTGCCATTAGATTTTTTTTTAAGCATACAATAATGTATGTTAGAAAAGAAGCATATTAGGAAAGTTAGGCCTCAGCTTACCGCAAAAACTTTGGCCCACATTCATCTCAAAGGAAGGTGTAAGACCTGATGAACATCTAGTATAGCTGTCTGTAGCTATCAAGCAACTAGCACCCCTGCTGGCATGGAAATTGTTGGTTTAGTCCTGATTTGAGAAGCTGAATTGTTATTTAGCCCTGTGTGCCTGGGATTTGGCTGAGTCAAAATAACTGGGACTGCTTTCACAAGTAAATGTATCTGTTATCCCCTCAAATAAATGTAGCCTCCCTTTTGGACTCATGCTAAAATCCTTGAAGTGTTTAGTCACTTAACCTTGCTTTAAATAGGAGTTAAGCTTCTAATACCTTTGAACTTAAAGCTTTGCAGTCCTGGGTCACAACGTGTTTCTACTCTTTTCTTGTGTAACTAATCTACACATTTGCTACAATACAGGGCACTGCTTATTTCATTTTTTCTCATACAGAGATAATCTAGTCAGTCCAAGATTTTGTCTGAACTTGCCTTTTTCTGCTGCTGGACTAGACAAAATCAATATAGTAGCTTTTTTCTCTGTTTTTGCAGTTAACCTGAATTTGGACAATTTCAAAAAATTCAAAGGCAAATAAATAGTTGGAAAAGTATAGTTTCTCTTCCCTCCTCCCTCTTTTTTTTTTCATCATCAGGCTCTACTGATGATGTGTTATGCTATCCTTGCCCTTTTACATTCTAAAACTACTTTAGAATAGCAAAGAAAAGGATCTTCTTTGCACACCTCACACTCAACTCTTCCTTTTTGTGCTACATCTCAGTCATGGTGTGATACTGTGATGAAATAAAATGTTGAAAGAGGACATTTTCTGTCCAGCATTACTCTGAGATACTGTCTTCTTTCTTTTGACCGTCAACTGCAGTGCTAGGAGGTATCATCTGGGAAGTCACCTGCTTGCTCTCGCCCATTTTGCCTATGTCGTGAGTTGAAATAATGAATCCAAGACAACCCCTTTTTCTTCCCTTTCTCACTTGACGTTTAACATTGTCTTTTCCAAGGGACCAGTTGACATCCTGTAGTCAACTCATGTGCTTTCTAGGCTGCCCAGAAAGGTCACCAAAGATGTCTCTGAATGTCTTCTTCCAAAGTTGGAGGCTTATCACAAAGGTTTGAGGGCTGGCTGTTAATTTGCTAGTTTTGGGTTGTATAATCTTATTTTGAAATGCTGGAGGTACTGTTCTGCACCGGGATGAGGACGAGCAGGGTTATTTCTGGGTCTCCGTGAGAAAGGCAGAACAGCAAATAGAATAAGGTAGAAAGTAGGAAGAGAACTACAGATAGCAAGCCAATCTTATGTTCCTTCAGATGGCAGGAACCACAATTTTATGCAGCATCAGGCAGACACCAGTTGGGCAGCCATGGCATGCTATGCAGGATTCCCATCCGTGGAGACGTTCAACCTCCCTCTCTACAGTGGCTCCTTATAACTGCAGTAGCAAAACTCCGTAAGTTCTCTTGACAGGTAGAAATGTTCTCTCTTTCTTAATGCCCACCAGACCATATCTAGCTACATGTACTTAGGAACTGTATCCAGCAACAGTGCATACCCAGGGTATGCCAGCATGTTCCCTTACATTGTTATATGCATGTGGTTATACTGTGGTCATTCATGCTAGCACACAGGTTTCTCAAGCCTTATGTAGAAGGCCCAGTATAGAAGATGTGGCTTGCTCAAGATCTCTAACTCCCTGAATACACTGTCTTCTGCAAGACTCCTAATACAAGTACTTACTTGTATCCTGAAGAGCTAGTTTCCTTAATCGAAAATGATTCAGAGGAAACCCTCTAACTATTCTAAGTGCATTTTAAAAAACGTCATCAACTGCTTTTCTGTTAATGTATTCCTATAAAGATCACTAACTTTGTCATTGCATTATAGTAACAAAAATGGATGTCGTGGTTTATCCCCAGCCAGCAACTAAGCACCATGCAGCTGGTTGCTCACTCCCCCTCACGCCTCAGTGGGATAGGGGAGAGAATCAGAAAGAAAAAGGTAAAACTCATGGGTTGAGATAAGAACAGTTTAATACGACAGAAAGGAAGATACTAATAATGGTAATAATAACAATAATAAAATTACAATAATAATAATAAAAAAATTGGAATATACAAACCAAGTGATGCACAATGCAATTGCTCACCACCTGCCAACTGATGCCCAGGTAGTTCCCGAGCAGTGATCCCCCCCAAGGCCAACTCCCCCCAGTTCATATACTGGGCATGATGTCACATGGTATGGAATACCCCTTTGGCCAGCTTGGGTCAGCTGCCCTGGCTGTGTCCCCTCCCAACTTCTTGTGCTTCTCCAACCTTCTTGCTGGGTGGACATGAGAAGCTAAAAACCCCTTGACTTAGTCTAAACACAACTTAGCAACAACTGAAAACATCAGTGTCTTATCAATATTATTCTTATACTAAATCCAAACCATAATACTATACCGGCTACTACTCAGTCATCATATAGGATGATGATCAAAACTAATTTCCTTAAAAATATCTAGTAGAGATTCTGTGTTTTGGAGGGAATATCATTCTCCATTTTTATTTGCCAGTAGAACAGCATCCTGTCAAATAATTTCTGCCAAGGAAAATTCTGATTCCTCCTTACCAAATAAAGAAATGATTGATTTAAAAAAAAAGTCAGGATCTTTTTTAAATTATCACATCTGTTTGTGGTGTGTTTGTGTATGAGGGGGGTGGTAATGAAGAGACATACGAGGTAAATAAAATATGAACTGTGGAGTTACTTCCACTGATGAGATCAGAAAGGGTGAATGTTGAGTTTTCTACCTTTTTTCCCCCTGTCTATTTCAATTGTATTTTCAATTGGGTACCTTTGGCAATTTCACTGTTCTGTCTCTTCGTGGTACCACAAGGTAGAGAAGGGGTGATCCACTAGATCAATTCAGTCCTTAAAGGAATGTAGTTTTCTGGCAGTTGCAGGGTGGTTAATTAAAAAAATACATCTTTCTGTAGGCTGGTAAAGGATATGTTTGTTGACAGGGTCTTCTGGGAGAGGTGGACTTCAAAGTGATGGCTTGTTCAGAGCAAGAAAATCTGCCTATGAGGACAGATATTATCAAAGTGTAGAGCTTGTGGCTTAAACTCAGGTGAATGGACATGTCACTTTGGCAATGATACAAAAGTGAGAGGGGCCAAGCCTCCTCCTCCTTCAGGAGGTGGGGGAAAAGAAGGTATTTTTTTCTGAATTCTGAAACCATTATTTTTTCAATAAATGACTCGAACATTTAAAATATTCTGAGCAGTATTCTTTTCTCCTTTTCCATTCCCACATGCCTGCTACATATATCTGCCCAGCTGTGCTAGTAAATATGATAAGGTATTTTAACAGTCAACAGTGAATTACTTAACCTGCAGTTTTATCAAAGAGCATAGCTGCAGAAAGTAATCACAGCTTCACATTTTGATGCATAGTGTCATATTTCCTTATAGGCTTTGATACATCATTGACTTAGTTTCATATCTCATTTCTGCAGTTTATAAACTAATTGACTATTTCTTGGGATGAAGCACATCATCTTTTAAAAATTTTCTTCTGACATATTATAAGCTATAGTGTGATATTATCTGTGTGTCTTGATGCAGTTATGATGACTGAGCTGCACTCTGTTAATTTAGACAATCACTGGTTGGACACAGGGTGTTTTGCAGACGCTCCGTCTGCTTGGATACTCACTCTGTCACAAAAAGTGCCCCATGAAATATGTCACATTTTGCTTTTTGATACACCATGTAAAACCTGAACTTTTTAAAAAATCACTGACATAAAAGGGTTCCATTGATTTAAGAGAGTTCAGAATAGTCTTAAACCTAAAGACACAATTACTGAACTGAAGATAACTGAATCAGAAGTTGACTTTTCTGTAAAAAAACAGTTAGCCAGTATTTAGAACAAAATCTAGAACAAGTGTCTGGATAATATTTTCTTGTCCCCCCACCCCCCGTGTGGTTTTTTTATATTATTACAAATTAACCATTACAAAACAGTGCGACAGTTAGGGGTAGAACTTCTGATATTTTGGTCTCTCAAGGTCCACAGCTTCTGCAAAATATGAAGGAATTTCTGTTTCTACTGTAATATAGGTTGATCAACACTCTATAAACATAACAATCATAAACCAAAATACATATTTAACATTTGCCCCTTATTCCTATGTTGATTAGGCTTCTAAAGCCAGAAGGAATAATTAATCTGACCTAGCGTATAACACGGCCATTTAATGGTAATGACTACACGATTTTCAATAACCTGTCTTCCAGAAAAAGCCACTACACTAGATGTAAAGACTTTTAAAAGATACTTATTTTCCCACTAATCAAAAAGGGTTGTCTTTGGGTATTTCTGACTGGCAAAGCTTTTGAAAGGTAGAGAAAAATGGGTAATTTCCTTTCAGAATACAAAGTACCTGGGTTTCCTTGTCTTCCCCTGTTGATTTCACATACATTGCAGCAGGTGTCAGCAAAAAAATTACCCATTGAAAATACAGAATACTTAAACAAACTTGATAAAAGATCTGTGTTAATTTTAGATTGAAATTGGTTTTCTAAAATTCAGCCTGCAATACATATATAAGAATGACTTATTAGTTTTGGTTATCACTGAAGATAGCAACTTAGAACAGAAATGCTGACCTAATCTTAGCTGGAAGAAATATGAATGTCTGCACAGCAATCTGGTTGCAAAGAGTTTTTAGAGTGAGCATAGGAATTTTGGGGTTTTAAGGCAAAGGAAAGGAATGCTCTCATTTTATAAAAAATTATCAACACCACTTTTTGCTGTTGCACTTTTTAGGGAATTTCACCAACAAACATTTCCAGGAACAAGTGCACACATTCTCGTGGCCTTTTTGGATGATCTAAAGCTTTAAATGATGTTCAATTGATAGTTCCAAATCTATATCCACATTTTTTATAAATATCTACTGTTGAGAACCTTGGCAGGGAAAAATCAAAACTTTTCCAATTCATTGTATGGCCAGACTGAGACATTCATCAAAGCTTTAGTTCCCACGGACTGTCATTCTCCATTTTCACACCAATTAGAATGTGACACTCAGGGTTCATTAAAGTAAATGAAGTTTAAGCATTGTATATAAAGTTGCTTGTTTTTTTCTTTCTTTCCCGCATTTTAAAAAAATTATTTGTTCATGTGCATCCTACCACCAATAAAATCATACCATATATGGTCTTCCACAGTTTTCCATCTGTGATTCATTTTCTGTTAATGCTATGACATGGGACTGCAATGTAATGTGAGTTTTGTTGTAATAGGCACACATACACGTACAACCATTAATTGTTTTGGAGCTTTACTTCGTGAAAGTACTTGACTCATCACCAGAGGACATTTTCAGTGATGCTGGCTGTCTAACTCCCATTGGCTGAGTGCCAGTCATGCCTTTGAAAACTGACATTATAAGTAATGTTATTACACAATTTTAAATAAATGAAATATAGATACCATCACCTTTAGCTCATCTTTCAGTCTTGTAGTTCTGAGTCTCTCTGTCTTTTACTATGTTAATCTTTAAGTTAATTTTGTCAGTACATGCACAATTCATGGATATGACTGGTAAAATTACAAAGTGAAATCTTTCTTGTCTGAAATATCTCAAAGTCTCTGTGTGAAACAGTATTTATACATTTACACAAACATTTCATTCTTGAAATTAAGTGGATTTCAACAGATAGCCATGCAGAGGGATCTTCAGCTTCACTTGTCTTTCTATGTAACAATGCTGAAAATAATGATTTAAATGTTTACCTCATGAATTTAAGTTTGTCTAGTTTTCTTAGGAAAAGAACTTTAGGCTTTAAAGAACGCATGTTACATCTTTTACTTAGGAGGCAAAAGAGCCTTTTAGATGCCTGTGAACAGGTGTTAATTTTTCCAGTTTTGGCATGACAATGCTCTGTTACAACTTTTTGCTCTTTGCTGAGTTCAGCGCAGAGCTAGATCTGGCAGAGGGAAAATCAAGGAGGTTCTTCAAATCTAGGAGAATCTGCTTTCAAGGAGGATAAATCCATTCAGAAATTTACAGAGGAAAACTGACACACACTCAAGATTGTCATTTCTGCATGCCCAAACATCTTCAGGCAGTGCTTCCTGCAGAGCTCTCTGTGGACAGAAGCTCCACCTGCAGAGCGTAACACAATGGAGCTTTGGGCTTTCCTTGAAGGAAGGAAAAAGGAAATGTATCACCTCTTAATTTTCCTTGTACGAAATAGATCTTGTCATAAAGTGTAGTGAAATAAAAAATAATCTCTAAGACACTGAACATGCATAATTCTTATAAAGTTCTAATTCCTTTGCTTGTAGATAGGAATATAATGTTTTGTCTTCACAGTATTTTCTGTGCTAATTCCTGGATTTTTTAAGAGGTCTGCTTTGACTACTTCATACTTTCCTGTTACTTATATTACTGCAGAAGAACGATATATTTCCTAATTTAAATAATCTGAAGTATCGGTGTTACCGTCTAGCAGGAGTCATTGATCCTATTTTATTGATTAATGATTGTGGAGCTGTGTAATCCAAGGCTTCCAGTGTATCTGCAGTATCAATGTCTCCTCTAAAATGATACTAGAACATGGGGAAGATGTGTTAGCCTTCTTCCCTGGAGCTATCAGCCTATGTGTGATCTCATGGACTAGAAGAATAACAATTTTCCTTTGGTACTGACTTTCCCATGAAATAGAATAATTAAAATGCAGTTGATAGGTGGTTGAATAAAGACACAGGTCAAATGGCAATGTGTTGAGTGTCACTGTAACTTTCTGAGGCCTGTTGGTGTAAAGAAGCAGTAGTATTTCTTAGGCTGCACTACGAAGGCTACTGAGCTCATTCCACAGATGATACAGAAAGAGTTACTGAATTCCTATTTGCTTTATATCCACTTTAATAGAATTTTACTAATTTGTAATTCCTAAATCTTGTAGTCTGTGGAAAGCAGGCACTCCATGGTTATACAGCTGGTCTATTATCTATGTAGGGTATACACATTTTTCCTCAGGTACTGAGAAGTGGTAGTTATCACTAGATCTGTTTGTGGCAATTCAAATGCAGAAAAAAGAACCCAAATGCCATTAATGAAGTAATACTCTTCAACTGAAAAATATCTCCCTGTTTTCCCTTTCATGAATTCAATTTTTGTATCCTTTGCTGCACTGCGTCTGTTTGTGCAATATTCAGTATCCATAATGAGTTGTTAATGAGCTGTCGATTATGAATGCAATTTATAGACAAGAGAGATTGAGGAATTGAGGTACTCTTTCAACAAATAGTTCTGTATCTATCTGAGTTCTCCTTCATGTACAAATATACACTGTTTCTGTTACAGTATCTCTTATACTAAAATCTTAATCTGAGTCACTCTGAATGTAGTTACACATTTAATGAGTTTCTTTTAATGATATATTGACTATATCTTGAATATTGCAATGAACAAAGACTACAGTATAATGAAAACTGTTTGTTATACCAAGAGCAGACTCAAAGAATTATGCTCATTAAGCTGTGATCCTGAACCAATGAATTTAATGGGAAATTTGCCATCAAATTCAGTATGAACAGAACCAGAACCTAATTTCTTAAAGGCATTCAGAAATATGGTCTTTAATAACAGTTTTGTAATACATCTTGATAGAAAGAGAATTAGCTACAAGCAACCTAATTATACTGGAGAATGAATCGGCTAATGCTCTGTACATACAGCAAAGACTCCCCTATTCACAAAACTTGAAGTGATTTGCATAGTCTGGGGCTTTTTCACCTTTTCTTTACAGTCAGGAGTAACTGAGGCACAGATGCTAAAACAAAAGTCAAGATTATATATAAACAATGGCAGAAATGAACCCAGATCTCTCAGCCGCTAACCTGTATAATCATGTTTGAACACAGCAGTAAACCCTAGTATAAGAATGGGCATCAGATGGACTGTGCACTCATCAAGCAAATGAGGTCTAGTCACTCCATTACTGTTAATTACAGTTTTAGTGGTCTGAAATTGAGGCAGCTCACGAAACAGAGTTTCTCCTGAAAAAACAAGTTCATAGACAGATTACCTTGAATGAACCCTGAGATTTTATGAGCTCCATTCCTTCGCTGAATAGAGGAATTCCAGCATGAGCTTTTGCCACCATCAGAGACTTACATATTTATTAGAGTTTGGTTTGAGAAAAATCAGTTACTGGTGCTTAGCAGAGAGGATGCTGAGGTCTTAACTTGGTTACTTAAAGCATGAGATTTAGCCCTCCAAACATCGAAAGCAGTCAATTGTCAAATGGGCATGTTGTGGTTTTTCTATTTATTTTATTTTAATTGATATCTTTCTGCTGGGTCAGGAAATGTTACTTGTGCACAGTAATTTTCCAGAGAGGCAGAACTAGACATTTTATTTATATTTATTTGTTTGTTTTGCACTAGCTATAACTCACCCATGTTGAAGTTTTGGAAAAACGTGGTACTTTTTCTCCTGTCAGAATCAACATCTGGCAAGAACCAAAGGTACGGAGGCTTTCAAATGTTTTCTCTGAGTTTGAGAAATGCAGCTGTGGTACTGTACTTACAGCCCTGCATTGCTCTTCTGAAACCTGGGAGAGAAAAAAAAAAAAAAAGGAAAAAAAAAAAAGCTGTTTAAAATCATATGACAGGTTATTATTTTGTTTAATGTGAAATGTTCATCTGACAAGCTTATTGAGCTTGATTTGTGTACGGAACCCTTCTGCAAATCTACAGTCTATCTGATTTCCCTTCCCCCTCCTCTTTGCTCCCCCCTCTGCCACTAGCACTGACATCAACCATTGTGCCATCTGAAGGAAAAAAAAAGGCACCTGGGGTATTAAAGTGATTTAACCAGTTTGATTTATGTTAATGGTACAGAAGAGAATATTTTTTGGTCCTCAAAAACATAACAGGCAATTGATGTGCCATATTGCAGTATGGTTTTAGCTATCAACATGTCAAGATTTAGTTTTGCTGTTAACATTTTACGATTTAGATGGCTATAAGAATATGTGCAGTGTAGCAACAACTCAGGCATCATTCCCTCAGCTATATTTATTGGGCTTTCATTTTTTCCTTTTATAGAAGAAATTGAAAAAGAAAAAGAGGAAGGAAAAAAAGACAGACTTTTTCTGTCTTTCATTTTCTTCAGTCTGTCAAGTTGTGAGAATAAAGAGAAAGAAAACTGACTTCTAATGGTTTGTTTTCGGACCAAAGTAGATTTAGGGCAGAACAATTCAGACATACAGTTTGTTGATTTCTTGCTAAACTAAAGATAATCTGTGCATAAACTGCAGCTTCATTGCTTCTACCCCCTCCATTTATCCCTGTAGCTGAAAGCTGTGTGTTTAACATGCTGTGGAGATGGTGATCTATATAAGCCAATTGTCTGAAAATCTGGAAGTACCACGTGCAGTGTCCATGGTCATATAAGAATTTATTTTCCTTCTAGACCTTCATTTCCTTCTGCTTCTGCTGTGGAAAATCAATAAGATGTACTTCTTGGTCTGTAAGTGAGAAACTAAGTTTTTCATACTAGAAGAATGTCACAGTGGCTAGAGCTGCTAAAGTAAGGTCTAAATTCCTCTGTGAACTTTAGTGGATATTTTACTTGCCCCAGGTTTTTAGTTGTTGGTCATTGGATAAAAATTGTTGCTGACCATTTAGAACTAGCACTGCAAAGTAAATGAGGCACATAAAAAACTGATCTTCACCTTCTGAAATTTCCATGCTTAAACTTCCAAATTAAAAAACCAACATGAAACATAGGTAGTAGGAGACAGTACAAATTTTAGAAAATATTTCAAACTTCTTTCCATGTACATTTCAAATTTTGAAACTCAGTGTCAGGAAGGTATTGAAATTCTCTGTGAAGGTCTAATTAATACCTTTTATTTTTCCAGTTGCTCTGAACGATGAAGAAATGCCTAGTATTCAGGACATGAGCCCAAGAACTCTATATTCCCAAAGCTGTGTAAGAGGATGTGAAGGTAATCCGGAACTTTGTAGAGGCACACGAGGAAAGTGTATGTTCCCACTACTTGTTCTTATCTCAAGGCATTCTGCTCTTCATGTCAACAGTAGAGAGAAGGACATACATACATATTTGTGTCTCATCTGTTTCACAATGGGCTCCACTGAATGGAAAAACACTTAAAATGTCTTTTTAATCCTTCTATTAATTTCTGTCCTAAAATTTCATAAACAATTGAACATTTAAAGACATAACAACTTAAAGTTATACAGCACCACAGTTTTCCTCATAGCTTCCACTTTTGATGTTCTGGAGCTCAGTTTGGCATGTACTTATCTACTATTTATTTTACTGTGGCTGCCTTAGATTGCCTTTGTTTCAGAGGATGGAACTTTTTCTCTTCAAACAGTGATGATGTTTAGGTCACATTCTTTTCATGTGATGACCTAGGGGCTCGAGCTGTTGTCTACAAGAGGAAGATCTGTGCAGGCTCAAGTCACATTTCCCATCTTCCAAGAGAGTGAACCACTTTACACTTTTTATCTTTCCCTTTTAATCTGAGCTATTGTCCAGCTAAGCTGCTTTGGTGAAATGCTAAAGAATTAGGAAAAGCTACAGAAATCTGTTGTTACATTTGTGCACATAAAATCAGAGCAAATGTCAGACCTTTTGTCTCTGGTCAAGTTTAAACTGTGGAACCCAAAAAACCTTTCCAGCTCTCAGGTCCAAAGGCATGGCTACCACACTGAATAGGACCTAGACATGTGCCACTCCTCCACTTCTTCTTTCCCATTCTGTGGTTTTGATGGAAGTCCAAAAGCATGGGCCAGAAGGATGGTCAAGAGAAAAAGACTTTCGGATCCTACCAGAGAGTAATTGTTCCCTAGGTCTTAATTCTCCAAAGGTTTTACCTGCTGAGGATATTGCAAAGATGAATTATTTACCTTGAGTCCTGTTACAGTGACAGCCATATCACAAAGAAATCTACTGAGAAATAAATATTATTCTGCTGAGTGAAGAGACTCTGGAATAAATAAGGTCAGAACTACACAATAAATGGGAGGATAAGAAGAAATATTGATTAGCTGCTCATGAAGAGAGAGCCAGTCATCTTGTGCATTGTGTTGAAAAATACTGGGTAATTACCTAATTAAAGATTGTATCATGAATACACATAAACAACACAGTTGAATTAATAATGTACAGGCAAAATTCTGATGTCAAAGCAGGTAAGTATGAAAATGCTATAAAATCTGTGAGGATTTTGCTATTGATATTGATTTTTTATGGAAGATATTCGGCTCCCACAGTGATGGACTTTGATTTACAATCTAAAGTAGAAAAAACCTGATTTCCAACATTTTTTATTATTAAGGGATTAACTTGCCATCCTTAATGTTCTTTGAATATAGTAGTATCTTTTAAATGCAGAAGAGTGTACACAGTCTTTTATTTGAAAAATAATTTGTATGGGGAAAGGTAAAGTAGGCCGTGCAGGGTTTTTTTCTGTAATAGAACATCTGATGCCAGCAAACCTCTTTTACGATTTATAAGAGCATTCACTTTCCTTCCAAAAAACTGCAGCTTTGTAGTTATTTAACATTCATGTTTACTGTAAAGAAATTGGTTTACCTTGACTCAAGTCTGTGTTTAAAGAGGAAAGTTGTATGAGGGTAAAATAATCTTTGAAAGGCAGGATTTTTAGCCGGTTGATAGTTTTTGGATTACATGTTGCCATGAGCTGGGCTTTTCATAATACCTTTTGTTTATTAAAAAAAAAAAATTACTCAAACATGTCACTCAAAATAGAGTTAGTAAAAAGTCTGAATGGATCCAGATGACATAATTGAGATTACAGTCAGATTGGGTACAAAAGTGGTGTAATCTAAATTTTAACTAGAAGTCTGATTTAATTCCTCCTCAGTACCATGTTATGGTATCTTCTGTGTATAAAAAAAAAAAAAAAAAAAAAAGCTAGGTACAGTAATTTAGAGAAGTTCTTATTAACAAAATAAGTTATTCTTATTCTGTATGGAAATCAGATTGTATGTTTTGACTTTATGCATGAGGTTTGGTACCCTTGGGTATTCTTTAAGGAACAGGAGCAGCTGATTTCTTCATTTGCAAGCCAGAAACCTGACAGTCACAGATGCGAACTAGTCCAGCTTAAGGTGTGAAAGCTGTTTTATGGAGCCAGAATCCAGGCAATTAAGCAGGTTCCCCTTGTGGTAGGCTGGTATTTAGCCAGACTGTCATTACTGAATATGGTGCTCTAGAAACAGAAGGGTAGACTGTGATAGACAGAACACCTGAAGCATTTTCTTGAGAAAAAAAACCCCAACAAATAGCTAGGAATTGAGATTGCATATTATTATAAATGCATTTGTGCCTTTGGTTCCTCAATATTTCCACCAAGATCCTTAGAGGTATACTGCACAAATGACACAAACAGGTTGGAGTACAAACCCTCGGTGTACCACTAGAACAGAATCTAAACTGAGGCTATTCCTGAGATATGAAGTTGTTTACCCAGAGATGCATGAGTAACGCAGGGCAAAACAGTCTACCTCAATCCACCTCCGTATCACTCCTGCTTATTAAGCAAATGATTGCTCAGGTTAATGTGTGCTTTGATAATGGATTTTTGTGTGCATGTGTAACAGCTATATACATAACCTCTGTTTTCCATAATCCAGTATGCTTGGTTTAAACATGTATTAGCCTTTCCTGACAAAAGCATTGAGAAGTTAACATTCATACCAGGCAGAACTTTCTGAATGTTGTTCTTGCACACTGAGTGTCTCCTAAACCCTTCCCCCTGCCTTTGGCCCTGGGTCTGAATGTGTACTTAAGAGTATGTTCCTCTCTGCTCTGATGTATAGGAAAAATGCTCTAATGAAAAAGTCTAGTGGTGTTATGCCAATGTAAAACAGATGTAGTGAGTGGAGTACCACTAATGAATCTAAGGCCTTGATTTTCTGTCCAACTTAACCTTTCCACTTACATTGCACGTGTAATATTACACCTCATAACTTAAACCTAAGATGGCGAGCACAATTGTTCTTACAGTGCTCCTCATTTTCTGAAGTCTTGATGTCTGCGAGTTGATGCACTGCCTCATGTGACAAGACTGCATGCTGGGGTTTAAGAAAAGGACTTCCCCACATGCAGTGTCATCTACTGGGGGTAGCCCAGGTCCTGGACTGTATGACAGGTGAGCAGTGGATTGCGCAGCAAACAGGCACAAGATTATCAGTGGGGAGGGTGTCTTGCTCCTCGTGCTGGCCCTGGCTGGGGGACAGATTCCCTGACCACAACAGGGGGGTGTAACTCCTCTCTTATTCCAGCCTCCTGCTGCCAGTGTGGCACTTGGCTTCCCAAATTGAAAGGCAGTGACAATTCTGTGCTACCCCTACTAACATGGTTTGCTGTGGTCTCCATAACAGGGGAGCACATGAAGTAAGAGCCTTCAAATGAATCACTGAAGGATAGCTGACCAGTATGCATTTAGTTGTTTGCCTTGTCTAAGTGATGTCAGGTAGTAAGGCAAGCGCATGACTCCCAACACTAGAGGTTTAAAAACCCTGAAGCCTGAAATATTAGAGTATAAGTATCCATGTTTTCACCTGGCAGGCTTTCTGGTAATATTAAAACCCACATCCAATACAAACAAAAAGCAAAACCTTAAAACAAAAATTAGGCAAAAATAAATAAATGGATTAGCTGTGTGATATAGCAGACAGAACGTAATCTAATCCTGTCTCATATTTTCTACATATTTATCTGGAGTCCCCCCATAAACCTTCTTCGAAATAGCCTGAGTCAATTCACCCTTGCAAGAGTCTATTGACAAGCCATTCAGTTTCAAAAGAGGTGAGATAACATTTTTAGATGTTAAGAGAGGTTTGTTATCTGAACAGAAATGGATCATTTAGCAAAGCATGTACATCATTTTTATTGCAGTCTCTTTTTCAAGAGCACCATAGTGGGTCAGAACTAGCATATACTTTTGCTGTCAGATTAAGGAGTACATTGTTTCAAAGGATATTAAAAGAGTTTATTAAGTCTAAGATAGTTTCTTATATCACATTTTAGAATGTCTCTTCCTTGGAAACACGTCTAACAAACCTACCATTCTCTTACCCATACAGGACATTCTTTTCTGGACATTGTTTTTGAAAGAGGACAAGCCAATCTGTAGACTGGCTTTCAAGGAAGCTTTATTTCTTTGCTGGGAATTCATTGAGGACAGACAGAAATTTGATGGTTTTCACTGACAGCTTACTCAACCATCTTGATGTGCATCACAAGCAACTGATGCCCTCTGTGTGTATTACCTTCCCTTCATGACCAGTATGTTTTTGGTGTATGGAGTTCAGTGGATGTTTGAAAGGATATAACTTATGTATTGTCCAAATTATTTTACAACTAGTACATATGGCAAATGAGGGATGTGGTGACAGGCAGGATTTATTACTGTGGTTGATTTCTTGTTTTGAAAATGAAATGCAATATGAGCCTGGAAACAAGCTGGACACACCTCTTGCAGGTTGATCTTGCTCCTCAGAAATCTTTTTCTCAGAGTGAAACCATTGTTATTGGGGATCGGTGTAAAAAAGCACCTTGAAAAATGATAGCTGTGGTGACTCACACTTATCCAAGAAGGCTACATTGTCATCTCCTAGTCTGAGATTTGACTAAGAACAATCGAGCAACAAAGCTTGTTGTAGTAGAAAAGACTGCACTTTGTGATGAGTTTAATAAAAAATATGGTTTAGTAATAGCAATGTCTGAACTGCTGGAAATCTGCAATAGTTCTTTAGAGAGTATAAACCGGCATTGTTCCCCACAGTGCTCTGTCACTGTAAGCCAGCTGAGGTAGTGCTATTTTAACTTTCTGTTGCTTGACATTTTCTTATTTCAGTTGTGTAACCTCTGTGTTGGACTGTATTCTGGCATTAAAAGCCTCACCATCCCCCTCTTTTGATTGCTGCTTTTTAAAGCAAGAGGAATAAAATTAATTGCCTCTGATCCACCACAATGGTAATTACATAGTCCCAACTGGGACCTGACCAAGGATGAACTGCTGTTGTTGCTTTTTGACTGGAGACACTAAACAGGGATAATAGAGAAGTATGTCTGTTACAGTGCACTGGTTGTTTCCTGCAGCAGAGAATGATAGAAGTCTATTGCTGTACAATTACAGTGTGGCATTCACAGGTTGCAATAGCCTCCAACAAAGACTGAGAAGAAAAAAAAAATAATTTCCATTGTTGTATATCTCACTTTGCTATGTGTATCAGTGAAAATAGTTGGCCTGGTACCTCTTTACTGCTTGAATCTTCATTAAAACATCACGCTGGTATTATGAACCTAGCAAAATTATTAAAAACAGAGCTTGTACACTGTATGGCCTTAGAAGAGAAAAAGAAGCAGTGATGGTAAAAAAGGCTGAGAATGGTTAGGAAATGTTAGCATCCCAAAGGTGCCACAATCACTGCATTTAGAAGTAGTTGGCTATTTGTTATCTCTTTTAGAATCTTAAATAGGAAGCTGATGGAAAGCATTAATGTCTTTCTACATAAAAGGTATATACATTCTACCTTCAATTATTTCTACAGAGAGCACTAGGAAAAGAAACTTTGACAGTAGGTAAAATGTGTGCGTGTGTTTTACGCTTCCATATCTCAGGAAGAATAGGAGGAATTTTGCTGATCTTTAAAAAAAACCTAACACTATATTTAAACAGAAAAAACCCATGTACCTAAGAAGTATTGTTAAGCGTAAAATTAAAGCATCACATTGAGTTAGGTCCCTAAATTCATGCTGCTGACTTAGAAATGGTTAGGCTATTAAAGAATAATACATTTTATTTAACTTTTGCATTTCTGTACCCTCAGAGTACAATTAATTTTTTGTATTGAGCAATGGTGGTCAGGAAAGATTTTTTTCTTTTAAAGCTGATTTTCTAATATTATGTATTGTCTTAAACAAGCCAAACCTGTAAGACTTACCATTAAATTACAAGGTTGAGCAACAAGAATATAAAAAACATTGTCTTGACTATGACCAAAACTGGAATAGTTTCTTCGTTCAGGTCTGTGAGTTTTGCAAAGGAGCTTTACAGAAATAATATGTAAGATGTAAATGATGGTGTGAAATTTCTTGTTGGCATATAGCCTTCAGAGAAAGCACAATAACATACAGATATCTAAATGCTTCTATAGCTGAACGAAGGCTTTACATGACATAACTGCACGTGCTTTCAAATACATGCCCTTTGAAGATCTTGGTTTGGCTTAGTTAAGATCTATTAAATGTATCAAATTGAAGGCAAACTTTACGCAGGAAAGAATATGGTGAAATTCCACAAAAATCTTCAAATTATTGTGTAAATGTGACTGAAGTTCCACAGCTTTCAGTCTCAGCAATCTAGCATTGAAATAAACTGTGGAGATAAATGTCTTCCTTCATCTCCATGAGATATTGAAAAGTAATTTTATTGTATTAGATTTCTGATTTAGGCACTTTCAAAGTGCACCTGAGTAATATATTCAAGATTTTCTCTGCAACACAAAGCTAGAAATTTACTTGAAAAATAAAACCTGACTTTTTATGCATTTATTCTTCCTGGAGGATGAGACTTAGGCAAGCTAGCAAACATTACCAAAGCAAGTCTTACTGAATCTTATGCTAGTCCTTTGAGGTGACAAATTTCACTCAATGTCTGATTTTAGCATTTGGAAGCTGTTTTTGTAGTCTGTGTTGCTCTCATCACATGGCATGCAATTATGTGTTGAGTAACTGAAGCTTCAGTTAGCAAAACAAATATACTGAAACCCTGTCATCTGACAAATATCAGCCATTTTCTCAAACTGCAATTCTGGAGAAACGTCCATTTTCACCTGATTAAATGCCATCATAAAAAATCTTGATGTGAGTAATGTCTGCCATATCCTTAATCTCGGCTCCATCCTGCTTTACAGGCACTTTAACTTTCAGGCAATTATATGTATACCAGGACTTCAGTGGTCAAAACACTATCTGTTTACGTAGAGAGTTGATATTAACTTAGGTTTCTCTCGGCGACTTTACCTTTGCTATGACCAGTTTTGCCCCGTGGAGCCTGGGCTACGCCTCAGTCCTCATGTGGATCACCTTTGCTGGACCAGATCACCTCTACCAGACTCTGGCCTTGGAGGTGTCTCCAGCTGTTAGTGTCCTCCCATTCTTATGCCAGCAGTGCCTGCAATCTCTGAAATGGTCTTTCAGGCCAGCAGCCTGGCTGCCAGAAATAAAACACACTCCAAATATATATAAAGCAAGTTTAGAGGAATCTTGTGCAGAGGTCCCTAAACAGCACATAGAATTCAGTGACAGCCATAAATATCCAACTACTTATTACAAAGGCTGAGTGCAGTTCAAAGAGCATTCTGGGAACAAGCAGCTTTTTAAGTGGATGTGTCAGTATTTGCTAGGGATTCTCAGGGCAATCCAAATCCACAACCTGCAGGAGATCAGCAGGTCTCTCCGGGCAGTGCTGTTGCTCAGCTGACCAGCGTTGCTAAGCCGACGTCAATCAGGAGAGAGCGGTATCAATGAAACCTGTACAGATATGCTAAGCAGAACACTTGCAATCATTCCTTGTGAGGAAAAGCAGTGAAACACAGGGGAGTGGTCGTGCATTTGATGGTGCATCGCTGCAAATCTTTGAGAAGGTAGTTCCGTGTCAAATGCTTTTCTCCGTATATCCCGCCTTGGAGATAAAAGAGCAAGTCTGGGGGAGAACCCTTCCCTCTGTCGGCAATGCACACAGCTGAGGCAAAGGGGGTGTTTGGAGAACACCCGTGCTGCTGCTGTGCCGGCGTTGGCACACATGTAGGCTCGCTGGCTTCTGTTGGTATGCCTGAAGCTGAACATTTCAGGCTTGTTCCTGACCTCCTCAGCACTGTTCAGCTGGAAGGAGAGGGAAGCTGTAGTATAAACCATGCATGCCTTGCTTTTCTTGGAGGTAACTGCCATAAACCAATAAGAGGTGTGAAAACATGCGCTATCTACAGAAAATGATGGGATTCTGTTAAAAAAAAAAGGTAGGCTCTGGTAGGATTCTGTTTTTCAAAACAAAATCCTGCTGATGAAAAAGAAATATTACAGATGCAAAAATGGATATATAATGAAATAATAATTGCTAGCATGGCTTCATAAGTTTATTATGAAATCATTTCAACTACCATTATCCTGTCTGAAAGACCCACTGCTGTCTATGATTCAGATGCTCATATTTAGATTTTTTACATGATTTTTGCTTCATTTTCTTCATTACTGGAAGTATTTGCATGATAACAGGATCTTTGCTTTTAAGAGTTCATCAGCTCCTGCCACTTAGTTCCCACTTGAAGTCATAATCTTCTGTTTATAATTTCATAATTGTTTGCAGTAGAGGTGATTAAAATCTCACAAACATAGCATTATTTTGACTTCAGGCAGGGAACAAGCAGCAGATGAACTCTTAAGGAACAGAGATGATGTTTTCATGTAAATAGCCCAACTCATACAAAGGAAGGGGAAGAAATGAGTTAGTGGAACACAACCAAATGCAATGTTTTTCACTGTTTTCTTTTAGGCAACAATAGCTCTTTGAAACCCGTACATTTTGAAACCTCACATCTTCCAGTAAAAACTTCCCTCATCTCCTATGAAGTTTTCCTGTTTCCCACTCTAGGTACATGTTTCTAAGCACAGGTAAAATATTAATTAATGCATTAATTAGGCACAATAAACTCTCCTAGGCATTAATTGACACAAAGTTCAGAACTCTTCCAGACAAGCCAGCATTTGATTTTCACCCTTGCAGAAACACAAGTCAGTGCAATGTCACCATCAAGTGATATGGATATTCTAACAGGAGGCACTGAAGTTTGGAGTTTGTGCTATTTGCCTTCGCTCCTGTGTGGTCTGTAGAGCAGGCTGTCAGGCCTCATACAACTGTCTGCACAGATCCTTTTTTCTGACCCCAGCCACTCACTGGTGCTTACCATAAGCATCCTGCTGGGACAGGGACATGTTTCACACTGTGTAAGCAGACAACACGTGGTAATTCAGTACATGTAGGGTTTATCAGATGGGTGAGGCAACAAATTCAGGGTGACTTCTTCCTAAACATATCCCCTCTTCAGGTACTAGGCTGCAATGGGAAAGATAGTAGTAATTTTATATCCTGTTTAAGTTGCTGAATACCAAGAAAATTCATTTTCCTCCCTCTCACTAACCCCGAAGGAACTTGTAATCCAATGATAAGTGATTATCTCTCAGAAACAGTAACTACAGAGATATGTGCCACTCTTTTATGCACATAATAATTCTTTAAATTCACTGAAAGATGTACTGATTTACCCATTTTATTATTTAAATAGAAACATGGAAAATACTAAAAAACAATGAGGCATTTTGTTTCTTCTCCTCATTCATAGATATTTTGCTGCATGTGTTAATTCCACAAGAACAGGAATGTGAGAATGGGACTTCTTTCCCTGGGAACTGTACAAGCCCCACCTTGTATTTGGATAATGCTGCACATTTTTTTTCTAAAAAAAACCCCCCAAAGATAGACTCTGAGGGCTAAGTAAGTAATGGGAATTTTTAGCTATGCTTTTTGCCTGGTGACTTTTCATTTGAAGGTTGAGACAGGGGTTCAGTAGTCACACAGAGGCAAGATACCTGAACGGTTATCTCAATGTACCATAGTAGAACAAGCTTCTCCTGGCTGGTCCTGAGTCATGCTAGGGCTTCTTGAATATGATGTTTGACACATCCAAGTTCCCTGTAAAATGCAAACATTGGATACCTAAAGATGGCATTCACAGGAACCAATGACTTTGGCCAGCAGCTACCTCAGAGGGTAAGAAATTGCTAAGAGGAGGGTGAAGAGGCCCCTCACTATTGTGGACAAGGTCAGACCTTCAGATGAAAAATCAGAGGCTGGAAAGGCTGTCCCTGGCATGGGCAGTGGGTAAGGGCCATTGCACTCCCCAGGGTCTCCACCGCCTGTGAACCCTGCGGGGACATGGCCCCAGTCCCCTCTTGCTCCTTTCTAATTCAGTCCCCTGCAGCCTTATCCCTGGGTCTCATTTTGGGAGGCCCTGTCCAGGCAGATGTACTTTGTGAATAGCAGACTGCCCTGGACCCCAAGGGGGATCAGTGAAGGTGGCTCAACATCCTGCTGGAGGTACACCAAGGAGCACCTGGGAGTGTGACAAAAGCCCAGAAGAAACACATCAGCATCAATGAAAAAAAATGAGGTGCCTGCGCAACTTAATAGGCAGATACTGAGTGTTAAGGGACTACACTACTGTTCAGGACATTACACCTCTGTGTCGGACAATTCAGTATCAGATAATATTGCCTAAAATTGTAGATAGCTGACAAAGTCCCTGTGTATATTTAGTATTAGACTCCTAAATAATTTTTTCATTCAGAAAATAATTGCTTATTCTAACATGGTTTGCCTATATCAGTATGAGATTTTTCCAGGAGAAATTTTGTAACTGGGGAAGTTCCCACTTTCATTTTTTTAAGGAAATTTTAAAGAGGGATCTTGAAGAGTATTCCTTAAAATACAAATAATTTTAAGTGAATGATTAAAAGAATACACTTAAGGCAAAATGAAAAAAAGGAGTGAGGGGTCTTAAGTTTAAATACTGTCTAGGTTGTTTTTGCTTGATTTCAGCTGACTTTATTTTTTCCCTGAAGAATCATATTGTCCCAGTGCAGCTTTAGCAGAAAACAACAACTAGAACCTGCTGAGTCTTTACAGGTAGATTTAAATACATGATTAAGAAAAAATAGCTCAAAAATAAAAAGAAAAGAAAAGAAAAGAATAGAAAAGAAAAGAGAAAAGAGAAAAGAGAAGAAAAGAGAAGAAAAGAGAAGAAAAGAGAAGAAAAGAGAAGAGAGAAGAAAAGAGAAGAGAAGAGAAGAGAAGAGAAGAGAAGAGAAGAGAAGAAAAGAAAAGAAAAGAAAAGAAAAGAAAAGAAAAGAAAAGAAAAGAAAAGAAAAAAGAAAAAAGAAAAAGTCAGTCAGATGATGCTGGCAGTGTATTTGTAGAACTTCATCTCAACAAATGCAGGTCACTTCCAGAAGCTGCCTTTCTCTCCTTATTAAAGCAACACACCATTTATCTGGCATAATTAAGAAGGGAGATATAAATTTTTTCATGCTGAGCTTCTGGTCTGCGGGCCAAATCTTCTGCAAGTGAAAATTATTGCAGTTTCAAAGACATTTTATGCTGATTTATGTGAGTTGAGGTCCTGGTCTGAGACCAAAGTTGTTGCTGATGGGAACTACTGTTCAGCTTGGAAATGTGTTCCCAATTTGGTCAGAATACTTTTTTTTTTTGCCCTCTGGGGCACTGCTCAAAAAGATATGTAGAGAGGAAGAAGAGGCTGATGGGCCTATATTTCAACAGGATGGCACTTCTGGAAGAGAGACTTTTGGGAAGTAAAGGGAAACTGAAAAGGTTGAAGACATTCTTTTTCTTATTGTCATTAATGAGAACAATACTGCAGTAGCTATCGTCAGAGATAAAGCTACTTAACCTTAAATAGCTTATAATTCCAAGGGGTAGACTATACTGGCTGGAGCTTTATATGTCAGAAATGTAAAAATGTGCAGCTGCTTTGGTTTTGTAACTTTTTTAAAAAATATGTTGTAAAATTGATGTTGGGGCATGCAGATATATGCATGCACTAATTAAATATATGTACAATTTTAAAAAGAAGGGCATGTAAGCCTTTCTAGATATTGATGCATAAACTGAGAGTTTTCTTGTTTAAAAAGTACTAGCTTATAAAGAGAAAAAAAGTGCTCTAGTTTAGTTGGACAGATTTGCAAAGATCTTTGAAAGTGTGAAAGAAAGGGTAATAAGGAAATGTCTCCTTTACAATCTGTTTATGGCTTTGGGACTGTGCTTTATCTTGACAAATAAGATAAAGATCATTTGACAGCAATCCACTTATCTTGCTAGCAAGTTAAAAACTGAATTATTCATCCTCAGTGTGAAATTTTGTGTTTTCCATTCTAAATTCAACGGCATAGTTAGCACCTAACCTCCACAAAAATTTATCCAATGCAATAAACCAAACTTAGTTCAAATTACCTCTGTAAGACTAGCATTACCAAAAATTATAAACTTTCAATGAATTAAAGAGCTTTCATGAATTAGTAACATGTCACATAAACTTGTGGGAGTTACATAAAACAAATATTTTTCTGGTTTCTTTCAGTATCTTTTAGGTTTGAGGAGGGGTGAGTGAACTCGTAAGCTTTGCTAAATCATGCAGGAATTTTCCTCTTCATGAGAAGTCTCTGAGTGAACTCATGTGGGCCACGTGAAATGGCAAATATGTGTTAACCTGGGCCATATCACACAGGTATGTGAACAGACATGATTGCTGACTGCCAATCCTCAACCTACAAATCCCATATTACAGATGCAGTTGTACCACAAATTTTGTTTTTCTAGAAAGGTTTGATGAAGACTAATATGAACTTTGCCAGTGACAATGTTACATTAATAAAGCAAATAAATAATACAAATCTTTATTTCTGTAATAAAAGTGGTGCTTTGCAAATACAACTTACCTGTAATCTGTCTTGAGTGCTGTTTAGAACTGATCCAAAATATGAGACTAGGCAGTTTAAAATGAAGTACAAGAATTGCATGTAAAAGCTAATAAACCTTGCTAAGAAGAAGTCTTTCATGCTTTTTAGTAAAGTTGAACCATGCAAGGCTTTTCCTCAAGAACTTGTTTTCTCCTGCATACTTTTTCTATTGCTCATTTATATATGTGTATAGATTATATATCAGTTAAGCATTAGCATCTCTTGAATTAAAATCAATTGGTTAACACATGTAGGGTCAAACAAGTCAAGTCAGAGCAAATTCTAGTCACCACTGTTCAAAACTCACTTCTCTGACATGTTTGAATGTCTCCAGCTCTACATTTTTTGCCCAGTTTTTAATTTAATGATATGTCTTTGTTAATGCATGCTTTCTCGCATTGGTTACACCTGTGCGCAGATTGAAGGTGAGCAGTCTCGGCTCAGGAGGAATGCGATCTGGAGAGGTACGAGCAGCTGAGGAGAGATTGTCGTGGGCACAGCGTTTGAACACGAAAGTGGCGGCTATCTTTCCCACTACAATAAAAAGGAAACCGATAACAATGGTGTGCTATAAAAAGCAAAGGAACATTCTTCTTTGTCAAACAACCGCACCTCTCCGGCAGTGCTGCTGCTGCAGTACACTGGCTGACATCCTCTCCACGTTTGAACTCTGCTGTCACTGAATTTCAATTAAAACTGAAAACCACACAAAGGCAGCAGGCACAGAGAATACCAAAAAGAAACAAGATGTTAATTTCCTTCGTTGTTTTTGTTTTAGGGCTTTTCTTTGTCTAATTGGGAAATAATGATGTAAGTTTGATGGTGAGGGCCCTGGTATCTACTGTTTGGGTCAATTTTACCTCATTAAAGAAAGACAAGAATTATGGCAAGTTCTCCCAGAACATCAGAGCTGACATTCAAAAGCAAAAGTTGTACTGGGGTGCAAAATCCCTCCAGTTCCTGCTTCAGTCCATTTTAAAAAACATGTATTTGAAGCCTGGGGGAAGAGTACAATCTAAGAGAGATTTTTTCCTTATGCGATGAACCCAATGAGGCCTTATGTATGCTGCAGCAAACTACAGTACCTGCAGGGTGCTCATCTACCATGAAAGTCTTCTATTATCTCATTCTTTACATGAATGAAATGTGAATATAGTTCCTTCTTTCTCGAAAACCATTACACTGATTGGATTGTGTCTGGAAGCAACAGAATGGGTTTTTCCACACAATTATTTTCAACAGATTGAAAAAGTATGGCTCTCCTCGTAGGTGCTGGTGGAAGGTACTCTGAAGTTTCAAAGACTATGTGAAAAACAGTAGCTCCAGTAACCTTTAAAAATGTTCTAAGTGGAGGGGAAAAAAAGAAAAAAAGGAAATTTTTTAAGTGGTTAAAAACACATATTTTTTACTGTGTTTTTTTTTCTTTCTGGAATAGAGTTGCCTTTATTGCTGCAAGTTATTGGTATTGATTGTAATGAGATCATAAGAAAACAAATACCTTGTGATAAAATTAAGAAAACTGTGGAATGATTATTGATGATAAAAGTGAAATCTAACAAGACGATAGTCACACAGGGCATACCAGATATATTTTCTTGGAACTGCTCGCTGTATCAACATCATATAAAACCATGTTCTGAGAAATCTGGGTTCTGAGTGAAGGATTGCATGCAAGTTTTTAGCTAAATGGTAGCCATTAAGTTATCACAGGAAAAAGATGTTAGAAAAAAGGCTGTTTCACATCATCTGAGGACATACGTGTGTGTGTGTATGTCTGTGCATGTATGCACACATGCATAGCTATATGTGTATAAATATATTCATATATTTACTGAAAACTTTTGAATTGGTGGAAAATTGAAAGGAGTGGAGGAAAACTTAGTTTGACTAAAAAGCTGCTCATTCCATTTTTCTGTCTCCTTATTCATCATATCAATATTTTAATCATATCTCATTCACTACTTTCTTCTTTGAATTGTCTAAAACCTATTTTCTAATTCAATCCAGCAGCTCATCTTTTAATGTCATTTTAATAGACCTTGTCTTGCTTTCATGGAGCAGTAAAAGCAAAGGTTTCATTGTAAAAGAAAATTGCCTCACTTGCACCGAGTTTTCTAATTACTGTATCTGGCACTGCCATTGAATGTTTGGAGAAGGGGAAAAGAGAGAGGAAATAGAGACTGTTATTAATCAACCCTTACTGGTAATTAAGGTCCTCAGCTTCTCATTGATTTTTTTTTTTCAGTTTTACATACCTTGATGTCAGATAAAGCAAATGACAGGAGAAAAATCTCAGCTGCATAGTCTGGTCCACAGGCAAGTCACTTATTTTAAAAATGTGAACATTTTATGACATTGCATGAAGGCAGATGCAGGACTGTGGACCTGCAAACACACCCAAAGGTTGTATGGTAATACAAGGTGGATCAACTCAAGTAACACACGATTTCAGCAAGAACGGCATCACCGAACTCATCAGTGAACTTGGGTTTGCAGTCCCTTCCTGTGGATTTGCTGAATTCTGCATTTGCAAGGATGAGACAAGAACAGGGTTCTTCAGGTTAGGATGAATGAGCAGTTTGCCTACCTTATAAAATAATCTGACCCAGAAAGCGAGAATCCACACAACCCCACCCCTTCCCCCTGCCCCCGTGTAAGTAATTTATAAATTTGCTCACGGTCACTATGAAAGTGATCTTTTGACAAGAGTGAAGATCTGAATTTCTGTAATATTTTCCTGGAGAGTCATGTGGTAAGAGGAAGAAGCTGGGATGAAGTGCTCCTGCCTATGTGAGGAAATACATTAACGCTGATCCAGAGGGAGGATTGCAGGCCACCTTGATGGCAGTCACACACAGGACAGCTGCAAGGGCAGGGGAAATGCTCCATTTCATGACAATTTGCTGCTTCTGGTTTCCTTATTTCACCATTTAAATTATACAGAAGCCCAGCATGTAGTCAGGCCTCTGGTAAAAATTTGCACAAAATTAAATACATTAATTCATTATTGAAGAAGAATTTGGTGGGTGATATGAAGAGATGAAAGTTTATTAATGCTGGAGAACTACTGATCCCTGCTGTTTAATCTAACACTAAATTTGATCACACTTCTTCTTTTTACCAGGATTACCTGTAGAATGTGAAAGTCTCAGAATACGTACTGCACATCTTCCCCTCCGCAACTGTTGGGGCCTGTATCAGCAGTTGCATTTTTCATCACTTTCTCATGAGATTATGGCACAGTGAAGACAAAGTATGACATGAAAAATAATTTGCCTCTAAAAGGAAAAAAGAAGCCAGGCTATTGCTAGGAAAACATAATTTGAAATCCTACAAAAATGTAAATACAATTCATTTTGGTTTTCTTAATCCTTTTAGAAGAGAAGAATTAAGTCCAAGAAGTTGTTTAACTGTGTGTAGAGATCATGATGGAATTTATTTTGATTGGATGACCTCATAAAATTATTCACTACTGCTGTGATTTTTTTGAAGGCAGCTCAATAGAGTTTGACTCCCAGTTCCCATTAGAATTTAATGAGAGCTGGGCCTGTAAGTCCCCCAGATTCCTTTGAAAATAACCCAGCCCATGATAAAATAATAAAGCTCTGTGCATCCTTAATTTTTGACAGTTTGTTCGTGACTGGAATATTGATTGCAACAGCTACTGTCAAGCACACAGCTCCCATCACTCTCGCCTGCTTTTCCATTATGTCATAAATAGATTGCCCAGCTCAATAGATTATACAAATAGATGGGGATGGACTACTTGCATGGGTTTGCTCAAAAAAAAAAAAAGAAAAAAAAAGAAAAGCTTAATAATAACCGAGCATCTAAGTTCCTTGAACAAGTTAATTGTATGAATTTTAAATGCTCTGAAATGAGTAACTTCAGAGAATAAGGACCAAAGCAAGGCCAGGTCCAACAGTAGTAATTAGATTCAAGTCAAAAGTAAGCCTGATTGGACAGTTTTAAAATGTTTGTGCTATACAAGAAACCTGGCAAGTGTGTGGTACTGAAAATGGGAGTTCAATTAAATCTTTGGAAAGGCAGAAAAACATGCAAGCAGAAACATTTAGTATCCTGCTAAGCTGAAAATGCATTCAAACTAAAATGAGAACTGAGGTGACTGAATAAGCAATAGGAATAAAGGAAGTGAGTTGTCAAAATAGAATATATTTGGGAACGGCTTGAGTGAAATTTTAATCCTTGATTTCATTTTCTTGCATGTTTGTATATTTGTTCCCGGCAGTAAAAGCATTATGACATTTGACAAAAAGGTAAGGCAAGGAAAGAAAAGAAAAAGCGCTGATGATTCAGCCTCCAGGCTCTCCATAAAATTTACTGGAAAGCAGGATGCAAAGCTGTGTTTGTATGTCCTACTGTGGTTTGTCATGTTATTAGAAGTAATTTATTTCCCAACACTGCTGAGGAAGAACTGGGACAACTCAGGATAATTATTAGAACACTTTTGGGCATTATTATTCCATGGAAAGAAAAAAACAAAAACCCCAAACTGTGCTCCACAGTAGTGGGTTACAACATTGTACTAAGGTTAGATTACATATTCATTTTACTAGAAGGCTATTACATCTGTAGAACTTTTTGCTGGAGTGAGAGTAGCGGACTAGCCTGGCAGGTCCTGCTTGTATGGAACAACTCATCAGTTTCAATGGGCTAGATTGATTTGGATTCCTGACACCTCAGGGAAAATTTTAGAATTGGTTTATTGAGTTTTGGTTTTTCTTGGGTTTGTTTTTTTCTGTGTTTTTTGTTTGGTTGTTTTTTTCATTGTTGTTGTTGTTGTTTCCCCCCCCCCCAATTTAAATGATAATACTACCTAGAAGCCTGTCAAGAACGAGGACCCCATTCTGTCCCCGGTGCGTAGGACCTGCTGTACAACTGCAAAACCAAAAACATAGTTTGTGTTCCTCAAGTACTTCTAATAAGGATGAGAAAGGATAAAACTGGGATACAGTGGGAATAGGTATCCAAGAAGTCAATGGTATGTCTAAAGGCAGTTTAAAGCAAACTTAAATGTGTTTACACAGGCTCAAATCACCCTTCTGGACATATCTGGTGAGACAAAATCAGTCACCCTAGCAGTCAGGGGTTTAAGTACAGCCCCTGTGTACCTGCTGACAAAGGGTGCTTGCTTGTATGTTTGTTTGTTTGTTTGTTTGTTTGCTTTGAAGCCATTGCAGCAGAAGAATGTTAAGCAGCGACTTAAAGACTGATGAAATGGTTCATGGATGATGATGATGATGATGAAGTTTTCTCCAAAACAGGTGGGCTAGCACCAAACAAAATACAAACAGACTTGTTGGAAAATACAATGACTACATAATATCATAGGGTGGACTGATGTCAAATTGACCTCCTGAGACCAAATGAGAGATGAAAGACAGATGGAGGCTCATGATGGATGTACTTGACTGTGAAGTCAGGAACGTTATATCTGACAGATACCTTTGGATGGATGTAGATACAAGGGTGAAATTATGGAACTTCAAAATACTGTCTTCCAGTACACTTGTACTTCAAGTCTATTGACTTGCATAGAGATAGCGGCCGCAAAGTGGAAGATTAGTTTCTACTTGCGAATTAGCTGTAATTGTTCATAATATTGTGTGGGACCGAGGGCAATAGTTCGGGAACAGGCTCAGGAAGAATAGTTGTTTTTATTCATGTCATGGAATGTGTGAAACAAAGTATGGAAAATTCTGCAGCATTTTGAACACATTCAGAAATGCTTCCAGAAAAGTTTTATTTTTTTGAGCCAAGGTAATTTCTTCCCTTGCAGAAGACATATTCCTGTGACCATTTATAGTCAGTCTCAAGTTCCAAGGTTGAAACTTTAGTTGGAGCTACAGGAAAGTATGCACTAGAGCAGACAGTGCCTCTGTTTCTGAGGATCCATCTAACCACTGGTGATTTCACATCTGTGGATTTTTTGTGCTTTTTATGTACTTTTGGATCTCCTGCATGATGATGGTTCTGATCTCGCAAGCTGCTGCGTGTAGGCAGCCTCTGATACCGGAGATGGTTGCTGCTGGAGTCAGCAGGGCTGTGTGCAGACGGAAAGGTCAAGCTGCACAAAATAGCTTGCAGGTTCAGAGGCCTGGCTTCAAACATTCTTGCCTTAAAACAAACCCAAATTGTCTTGTGAGTGCAAGAGGCATTTAAAATGAGACCCAACTAAAACTGGTAAAGGTTTTGTATAAGGCAGTCTAACATCAGCTAGCTTGAGGCTTGAGCAGCCATTAGTCAGAGTAGCTCTAACTTCTTAAAATTCTGTCCTATGACATTAGGAAGAGCAGCTTTAAATTTGAAAGGATCACTCTCTGTTTGCTTTATCACTAAACACTGCTTCATCTCTTTGAGAATACAATTCTGAACTGAGCAGATGTGAATCTAACAACCAGAAACCCCACTTTGTTTTCCCAACAGAAACATTTATTGGTGTTTGGATCCTGGTAAGGTTGTAGCTCTCTTTTAACTCTCTTAACAAATAACATTATTTCTGTTTCTCCAGTTATTTACTTACCAAAACTCCAGAGCATGTTTGCGTGCTGCGTAATTTGAACAAAGCTTAATGCTGCACTGTACACTTCCCTACAAAAACTTTACCTCAAAATCTGCATAGAGACTGCATTTAAAGAAATAAAGTAGAATTTAAAAGCTCAGCCTCGGGATAAAGCAGACTTTCAGAATCCTTAGCTGCCACATTTAAACAGTCCCAATTGAAGCACAATCTCTTTGGCTTGTATTTATCTGATACTACACTAAAAAAAAGGTAGATTATCATGGAGATATTATAAGGTGACCAGTATAATCTCATTTCTAAAAATAATTATCACAGTGCTGCATACAGTAGGCATGAAAGCAAGCTCTTTTTGCCTAGCTTTAAATTCCCCTCAGCTTTCTGGATTTTTGCACATTTACCACAGATACCCACAGAGTTGAGTCTGTGTTTGAAATGAAAAGATGTGGAAGAGGGGAAATGTCTGAATGTGGGGAACAGCCTGAAAAATATGGACAACATGTATTCAGAGACCAAAACTGATACAGGCACACTGTGAATAAAAACAACAGAGATGGTGAAAGAGATACAGATGAAAATAAAAAATACGAGGGCAAAAAAGCAGTGTCAGGTTCCCTGTCTATTCAGTAATTTGTTGTTGGAAATATGCTTAGTAACAAATTATGCACTAATCATTAATTAACTATCTACTTCTAGATTCTCATGTTATTATTCAGCTTTAAATGTATCTGATACAATGGTCATTAATGAGTTCCATGTTTTTCTAATAGCTTTGCCAACCCTGTATTATGACTGCTCATTTATTGACCTTCTTTTTGCCATGTGGTTTGATCAACTTTGAATTATTAGCATTTAAATATGCTAACAGAATATTGAAGTCTCATAATACAATGTTGTTTGTAGCAAAATCATTAATGTGATAAGATGCAGATCAAAAGCAGTGTTCACCAAAGTGAATACAAATGATACAATATGGAATTAATATGAAAAGATGAAACACAGTGAACAATA
The DNA here is from genome assembly GCF_026419915.1 of Harpia harpyja. Lineage (NCBI taxonomy): Eukaryota > Metazoa > Chordata > Aves > Accipitriformes > Accipitridae > Harpia > Harpia harpyja. The sequence continues at coordinate 66,359,888 of NC_068943.1, forward strand.
GACTTCCATTAATGTATTAGTGAGCTTATTAATGACAAAATTGCTGAAAGATATGATGGAAAGTCTCTACTAAGGAAAAATAAGGAGCATTTCCCAGAATATAAATATTTTCCTAAATGAGACAATTTAAAGGTTGATTTGGTATATTTTCCTGCAAGCATGTGTCAAATTTACTCATTTGTCAAAAGCACTAGTTTACATAAATAATAAAACAGATAAATGCTTATGGTAATAAACAGTGTTCCAAATGCTACTTTAAAGTGATTGTGCAGACTACTTTCCTCTGGGCTGGTTAGTCATTCAGGGAGTAATACAAATTTATCCCCACAGATTGAAATCTAAGCCAGAGATTCACAGTTTGGGGGTTGCTAGATCACATGTGTCCTTTCAAAGAGAGCTTATTAGGAATTCTCTTGATGAGGCACCTTTGCTGGTCAGGGTAATCCTGATGTAGTTGATGTAGAAACACTTGTGGGCACAGAGAACAGAATCTTTCCAGTCCCATCTTGATTTCCAAACTAGTGAGTTATTAGCTATTCTCTAGTGAATAGCTAGACCTCTAGGCAGGTCTTTCACTAGTGTTTTATTAAAAAGTTCAAAGAGTCTCAAAAATGGCACTGCCCACCTGCCACAGTTACTTTGTGCTATCAGGAATATCATGATACTAATGTCAGCTTCCAGCTCATTTTCCCTAAAGAAAACAGGAAAAACACGGAGCATACTACTCTTTATAATTAATGTCATGTTTCTTCATTTTCTCTCTCTCTAGCTATCCTCAAAATAATTCTGTTTGGGTCTGGATCCTTATAGTCTTTAAAGACTTTGTAACAACATTGTCAATATGACAGATGTTCCTGTGTGCAGTTGTAACTCAAAATAAAAACAGTATATTACTGATAAGATATATATAGATACAGGTATAGATATAACAGAAAACTCACATATGGTCAACCGTAAGGATAATACTAATTCCTATATCTCCTATATTTTGAAATGCAAAGTTCCAGCCCTAAATAAGTGGCAAAATTCTCACGTTTCTGCACAAGAAAACCAATATTGCCCCTTCTAAACCCATGTCTGGCTCTTTAGTAGTATAGACTGATGGAGCAAATAACTAAATTGAGCCATAAAAATTGTTTTGCTTGTGTGTGCCATTTCAGAGAGAAGGGTGGGTAAAATGGATTTATTCTGATAATGTGAGGCTACTTCACGTATCAGAAGTTGCATAGTTCACAACTGCACTTGAGTCATAGTAAAGATTTTCAATGTTACCGAATGGCACATCCTGTAACTTCTGATTTGGTTTAATAAAATTGAAATGTTTGGTAACAATTTATAGTTATTGCTTGAGAGTTTTATAATCTATATTTAGATTAACTTAAAGTGGCTGAGATATGTGAATTTTAATTCTTCATCTAGAAAGTTATATAGGCCAAATAAAGGGACAACATCAACAGGAATATAGTCAGCAAGAAGAGAAGAGGTTTTAGGGGACTCTTTATCCACAGATCAGTAGCCTCACCCAAGGTAATCAATTGCTATCCTGGGTTTATTTGAGGATCCAAGGCTCAGGACTGAGAATGACTGGAAAATTACTTGAAAATTTTTAAAAGCAAGCAACAACTGTGAGAGGAAGCAAAGAGACTCATACCTGGAGCTGTGGCACACAACCAGCGTTGTGTCTTCCTGTGTATCACCAGATACTTAGAAAAAAATGAACTCTAGAGATGTCTCAATAAAAAGGAAGACCTGATACCGTTCTCTTTGTAATACAAATACTTTGTAATGCAGCTCAACTTCACTCAGATCTTTGGAGACAGGGACTCACAAATACAGCCTGGAATGTTTGAGAATATCTGATCTTCTCTTTTGAAAAATAATGTTCTTGGTTGCAAATCAGTGTTGATGTGGAAACTGAAAAGTGGGATTACTTGAGCTGTGTTTGTAAAATAGGCCAATGGCATGAACAAGAAAAACCTGAAATACTCACTTTTTAATAAAAAAAAGTTCTTTTATGATTAAGTTATTTACAGAAATTGTACAGGAGTTGAGTTGGAGTGCTTGTGCTGTAAAGAGAAGATTGCTCACAAAAGCAGGGACAACAGGGTTTTGATTTCTCAAGTGGGACAGAATGGTATGGTTCTGGGCAACATATGTTTATAAAGATTTGAAACTGTAAAATGTGTAGTTCCTGAAGAGAGTAACTAATAAAAACTGGTTTCCTATGGATTTGTGCCCTGATTCTCTTAAATACACACTGCCAGCTTCACAATTACTCTTCTTTTCCCTGCGGTACCCTCCCCTGAGCAAGCAACAGTATTTGTGGTGGGTAACCTGGTGCTGCAGGTGTGCTCCCGGGTCAGCTCACTCCCTGCTGCTATGCACTGTCTATCGCTGTCTGCCTGTCCTTTCATGGGGGCAATAATTCTGGACTTTCCTCCACCTGATTTCTGACTTTTTCTCACAATTCTCATAATAACTTATCTTTCAGATTCCAGCCTCTCTTTCAGATCTGATAGATTACAAAAGTATTAGAAGGGGGTTGACAGACAGACAAGCATGATCAAGCAAGCCTTATTTCCTCAGAAAACCAGGCTAAAAAATGAAAATGTAACTAGTGAGAAGCAAAGCAGAGAATGATTGATTTCTATATACACTACTGAGCAAAAAATTATTAAGACATATTGTTACCTAGGAATGTAGCACTAGTCATGTACAAATGAGCCAGACGCTGGATGGCATATAAATGAACGTGGAAGAACAAGTAGGGTAAACCAGTCCAAGGTAAACCAGCACAGACTAACCTTTGTTAGCAAAGGTAATATGAGAAAGACAAGACCAGATGCAATGCAAGTAAGTATTAAAAAAAAACAATAAAGCCACTGATCTGAAGGAATTGTTCTGAGCTCTTCAGTGCTTTACTGAAGTGATACAGTTTTTTAAATCCCATGTGCTTGGGTCAGCCTCTCAACTGTAACAAATAGAATTGGTGGCCTAGATTCTTATAGTTTTTACACTATCATCATGGATGAGTAAGTTCCCTGAAGTCATGGAGTTATTTGGATTTACAGTGTAAAAAAGAATCCGGCCTGGGGACTTCTTACACCACTATCTCTGCTTGACTCTTGTTGTAAAGTTGTAGGCTGAGATTTTACTGTGCTTTCTTCAACCAGAAAGATGACAGAAATCAGGTAAATACAAAACATTAGAAGTCTATCAGCAATGTAACTGATTAAACAGTGCAAAATTAATATGAAAACAGAGCCTTTGCTTTTTTCTGAATCTCTTAGCCAACTTGAAATAGTTTTCTGTTGTCATGTGTTTTATAAAGAAGTAATCCTCAGTTAATGCGGAAAACCTTTAAAGTCCCAACTATTGCAAAGCTTTTGTAGTGTTGATTATTCCTGCTGTGTGGTTTTTGCAGTTTTGGAGATGTAACTGTATACAAGAAGGCAAAGACACATACAGAATGCAGGAAAATATTCTTCCTTACTCCTTTTCACTAGCAGTAATTCTAGGTGCAGTAGATACTCTTAGTGTGTGTGTGTGTGTGTGTATATATATATATATATTTTTTTTTTTAAATGGAAATATGATATCCAAAATAGTGTCCAGTTGAGCGGTTACTGTTATTTTAGTGGAGGAAGATAGGCAGCTTTTCCAGTTTCCATGCCTTTGTTTTCTACATCTAAAAATAAATTATTGAGACAGTTCCTTTCATTGAACATATTTTCCAATGTCTTGTGCTTACTCATGGCCTCTAGTTGCTATTAAGCTACTTCAGAGTAGCATTTTGCTGGAAGTGCAGAGTCTGGCGATTTTCTTAACTCAGATGAACATCAACTGTGCTCTGATCATATACATATCTGATAGCACATTCAAAACTAGGATGATAAATATGAGATGTACTCTGGTCGTAAGACAAACTCTCAAATTGCAATGAGTTGTTTGCCATGTTGCTACTAATCCAGTACTGTCTGTTACAATGCACTAGCTAAGTGGTATTTCTAGACTGCTTATTGTGTCTTGTTCTTTGTTGATTTTTCTCATTCTGTGTATTTGAACTACTTTAGCTGGAAGTACTTAACTAAGAGATTCACAGAAAGAACACATAGCATGGGGTGGGTGACCTACGAAGTCAGACATGAAAGATTCCTGTTTGGCTATTTTTCAATGCTGTTTCAGTCAAATCTGAGGCATTACTAGCTGTGACATTGCGCAGCAGTCATTTTGTTTCCTCATAGTAGCTAGACAGATTTATCAATTTATTTTTCCTTGTTCTTTATGATTTTTTTTTTCTGTTGTTGTTCTAAAAGGAAAGAGGAAAGAAAATGCAATATTGGAATCTGGAAGACAAATTCATTATCAAATTCCTTTTACAATTGGTGCTCTGGGAGGAGGGTCACACTACAGAAATATTTGAGGTTGGGACAGAATATCTATTTAATGAGTTCTTTGGCAAGTGAAAAGCATTTGTTGCTAGCAAAACCTTTTTTTTTTTTTCCTTTTTTTTTTCTTTTTCCAAGCAAAAGCTGTGCAACAGAGTGGAACTGAGGGTCAAAGTTTAAATACAGTTTGCTGTGCCACCTGGTTTTGATCTAGATCTCGAGCATGTGACTGGCAACACTCACTGTCACAGCAGGGAGACCTGGTAAGGGGGCAACATTTCTCTCTTTATTTCTCAAATTGTGAAAGGTGTGAGATTGACAGCCTTGGAAAAACAAGTCTCCTGTTTTATTCGCAAAGAAAAAGGATGGCAGGACAATCATAATAAAATCTTCTCCCACCGTGCTTTGCCCATTTGTTTCAGGCCTGCTTTAGCTGAACTGTCTGGAAGGGGTGAGGAGATCACTTTTTCTTTTGACCGATTCAGTCTTTGTCCCACTGCTATGACTCCCCACCAGGGTGCCAATTGTGGTTGTCGTCTTTTCTTGGGTAGTTGCCACCTGTCCATTAGAAACTGGCCAGGGACCAGGAATTCACTTCACATTGGCCACAGAATAGATGTCACAGGCTCAAATTAACATATTAGGCATTGGGTCCGGATTTGAAACAGCAATTTAGAGATGAAAGGCAATGTATCTCTTCTTCCGTGATTACTTATTTATGGAGTTAGTGCATATTTGAGCTACATCCACATCCACTTGACTACTGTCTGTCTATTATAAACTTTCTCTACTTAACTATTATTTTTGTTTTTTAAAGAATGATTAAAGGTCTGAGATGGACTATGTCCCCTTTTGCTACAGGCTGTACAAACCTTAGTTTGTCTTCCTCAGCTGACAGAAGAAATTTGCCTCTGAGTCCTGTGGCTGGCTTAAGGGTCTCTTGCACTGTACAGGTCTCAAAGCACAGCCTGACCCAAGGAATTAAAAAGCCCTGAAACCCCATCCTTAGTAATCAATGAAAAAACATTATTATTTTATTGATGTATCATGACTGTGGGAGAAAAATCACATGAAAAGCAAAAGAGATCGGTATTAGAGATAAGAACAAACATAAAGATGGGCCAGAACATGAAAACAAAATGAATAGGTAGCTGACCAATAAATATGGAGTCTGGGTCTCTTTTTTTTTCATGAGTTGTCCAAGTGACTATAAAGGAACTTTTTAGGGGATGAAATATTTGTCACTGTGTATCAGAATCTAGCTGGTGATTTAGGGACTTGTCAAAATTGCACAGCTGTATCCATAAGGTCTATGGTCATAGCAGTGATTTGTCTGTAAGACTGTGGCACTAAAGGAGCTATGATATATAAGGGTGTTGGTAATGTACTGTACTGCGGACATCCAGAACGAGATATAGATGTACTAAATCTACCACTGTTCTGTCACTGGGAATAGCTATCATAATAATATACAAAGCCATAAGCAAGGAGATAAAATTAAAAAAACTACCAAAATAAGCATTCCTGCCATAATTGCACAAAAACAGGCACACTCCTTCCAGTTTTAGTCAGTAAGAGGAAACGAACACGAACTTGGAGGAAAAATAGCAGTGTTGTCAAAAATGTATTTTCTCATTATGGAAGATGGAGACAGGGCCACTTCTTTTTTTTTAACTTTTATCAAAAGCCAGGGATTTACAATGATTTATACTTAAGGAACTAAATCTGCAGAAGGACATAGTTCTTTGAAATAGTTTGCTTTGAGATACCTTGCTGACCAGTGCAATCCTTAGGTGCTGTTTCCTGCAAAGAGCATCTAAACTGCTACACTGCAATAGCATATTCCCTTGGTTTGGATGAATTCTGCAAAGTGATGTGCAGCTCTGTGAAGACAGCTCAAAGAATTACTTACCGCACAAATTATAAAGAAATTTCTATTGTGTTATAATGATATTCTGAAGTGTTGTATAATGGACAGCATTAGTCCACTGAAAGAGTGAGTAGGAACCTTTTGTTTTTTTCTTGTCTGAAAAGTGGATGTCCAAAGCTGTCTGGCACTACAGTTGTTACCTTTAAGGTTATACAACTGCAGTCAAGTTTTCAGCTACCCTTTGATCTTCCAGGTTATTTTTTGTTTTATTTTGTAGCCTGCTTAATGGCAACAAAGTTGTTCTAATCAAGAAAGAACATCTTCTTTGCTTACTCTACAAGCACCCACCCAGCCTGCCCACCAGTCAAGGTCTCAGCACTGATATCGATTCTGTGTTTGACATCTCTAATGAAATAAAGGACCCTATTGCATTCTTCCCAAGGGAAAGAGGTATCCACAGTAACCACTTTTAACTTAAGACTGAAGAAAAATGCTTCATTTTTCTTTCATTCAGACTATGCATTAGTCATGTTTTTTGTTTGAAATCTGATCCCTGTAATTTAAAAAAGAAAATTCTCACTGCAGTGATAGCAACTGGTTAGTTCAGAAAGAAGCAATGTTTAAGACACAGTCATTTCAATGAGATGCTGTATCAGCTTTCCAAACTACATACTTCCTTAGTGCACTCATCACACATGATCAAATGTAATGTTTTGTCAGTTTTTAGACACCTTGCTATTAGAGTAACATCTTTTACTTCATCAAACTAAGGCTCTGCTGAAGGACAGATTGTACAAATAAACATCAGTTGGAATGTTTTTAAAGAGCAATTGTTTACTGATTGAAATACAAAAACTGTTGCTCTTGCTTGGAGATCAAATTACATGCTTAAGAGAAAGCAAGCTACATAATTCATTGACTCATGATTCATAAGAAACATCAGGCTGTATCTTCTGATGTGAAGAGTTGCAGAATCTCTTGTCTTTATTAGATGGAGCAGTAGATGACAGACTTTTCTTAAAAACAGTGCCACTATATATAGCAATCTCATAGCCATTAAACTGTAATCCTTTTGTGAAAGGGAGCTGTGAAAAGGATGATCTGTAACATTCAGGTTAAGAAGTCTTTTGTTTTAAGACAAAGTATTATACTGACGTTAAACTCCACCTGAATTCCCGGAGAGAATTTTTTGCCACACATTGTCTCCCACCTTGGGTCACTGGGAACTGGACATGGAGCAGCCGTGCAAAAGTGGGAGAATTTAGTAGATCCCTTTCCCTACACACTGTGACACCAGGCTTCCAAAAAAAGGCAGTGCAGAAAGAAGGATGTTAGGATGTATCTGAAGGGTACGCAGGGAGTGAGAGGCAGAAAAGTGATACCAACTCAGACCAAAAGTCGGCTGGGCCCAGACTACTGTCTCTTGGCACCTAAGAGGGGAAGACTTCAACAAGGGGAAGCACACAGTGATATTTGCCCCCAGATTACCTCTGCCATACCGTGGTTTGAGACTCAGGAACCTGAAGTCAGGTATGGTGTCTTTGTCCTTTATAGCCTTTAATCACCAATGCCACAGCACTATCCAATTGCCAGCAACACTTGGGAACAATCAGGCCCTAAAGAGATTATATGGGGTCATCCCACAGGGATGTATACATGTCAATGTTGGCTCCTCTTTGTGTCTTTCAGAGATGCCCAAACTGTGGGGACAGAAGAAGGACTGGGGTTTCAATAGAGGCTGCTAATGGAAATGCGTTGAGGATTTGCTCAGAGTATTTTTCCTATCCATGCCTGTGGATAAATTACTTAGTATTTTTCCATTATAGCTTTATATGTGTGGTTAATAGTGCTGGCTCAGTCACCAGAGATTTTGTGAGAGAATAACTACAACTGAGTATGAAGCACATATAAGACACATAAAAATGCCTGAGGAAAAACTTGAACAATTAAAAACAATTTTCTTGAGATGGATCTACCTGGTCAGACATAACTGAAATTGGCAATAGTGGTATACTTAATGAAGTAGCATTTCCAGTGCTGTTACCTCAGCCTCACACTGTAAGGGGATTCTCTGAAAATCTCAGGTATGGGAGTTCTGTGACTCCAAGAAAATCTAAAATGAAAAAAAAAAATCTATTTTTAAGACTGGAGAAGAAAAACTTGATCTCACATTTTTCAAGATTCATAAAATGAAGATAGTGAACTCCAGACAGGTAACTATCTGTTTTTAAGATAATGGACTATTTTCTATGAAGTGGGAAGAAGGTTATGGGGATTTAATTAAAGAATCTTGGTCTCTGTGATTCATGATTCAGCAACATGGTCTGACCTTGTAGTTGACCTTGTTTTGAGCAGGATATTTCACTAGAGACCTGAGTTATGCTGTGATCCTGTGATTCTGCATTTCTGTAGAAGCAGAACAGTGTGTGGATCTCTTGGGAGAAAATATTGACTGAACAAAAGCCCAAGATTCTGTACAACTTTGTTGTTATCAAGAGTAGAAGATATAGTCAGACATTTGAAATGCTCAGCAGAGAATGTTTACTCCTGTTTCATAAATTTCTGTTTGTATTTGGGAACAAACTGGTATCAGGTTTTGAGGTCTATTTTCTAGTTCATTCACCATAGCCACAAAAAAATACAGTGGGACTGGGATTAATGTGATCAAACACCGATATATAGTACAGCTGTCTACCGTCATGCTAGTCACCTTAGATTACCTTAATAGTCATAAAGAAAAATGGTTGCTTTTGGGTACTAATGGTATAACCTAGTTTAGGTATCTCATTTAAGATAAGATGAACTGCTTACTAGAACATCTGTTTCTTCCTCCTGACTAAAATGAGCTAAAATAACCAGCTCAAAAGTAGAATCCCACCCTTGCTGACCCAGATACTTTATTACCCCCAAAATAAGATGGATAAAAGAGGGAATTAAGAAGGAGCTGATGATTCCGTACTGAGAATTGAGGGAATGAGCTTGTTGCTGCATTGCAAAAGGACTGTAATAGGCTTTTGCATGTTCCAACCAAAAGATGGGAGCTGAATCCCTATGTTCAAAGTCCCATGCCAGTCCATTTATTGCACAAGTACATCCTCTTCTTTTATTCTGCTATAGCAGACAAACCATATACAGATCTTCCCACTTACCAAGCAGAGCTGCATCCATTTCAGTGGGGCCACAATTGCTGCAGAGCAATGTCTGCCTGCAAGGCCAGGGAGAGGACAAGAGAAGGGGAGAAGGAAATTATTCATTCAAAGAGCAGCACAACAAAATATAGAAAGAAGACATTTAACTTTCAGTGTACTAATCAAAAAGAAAGCTCTCATATTTTTTGTGCGTACAATCCACAGGTCATCTGTTAAAAGAAGCTCCCCCACAATTTACTAGTTATGTTGTTGATAGATGGGTGAGGGGTAATATGACTGGATTTGTCCTAGAAACCCTTCTCCTCCTTTTACATCTGTCTGACTCCCCAGAACATGTTCCCTTTCCTAACACAGCCTTTCCCCCTTTGCTGTCCCCACCTGTCCCAGGCTGTGATTCCCCTTTGCTTCTGACTTCATGAGATTATTCAAGGTTTATTTTCAAGCAACAGTCTTCTCAAACAGGCATATGGGTTATGGGTTGTGTTTGAAAAGAATGAATAGCCATAGGTTTGAATCAAGGAAAGGAAGTATGTGAGATTGAAAGACGAACAAGGGAAATCTGATGTGATTCTAAATAAATTAACCCATACCAAGAGCAGAAAGCAAAGGGGTTTATAACTTCTATAGAAATAATTAGAAAAGGAACTGAAAAATCTGTATGTCTATATTTCCCTTCCTACTGTCACTGTCCTTTCCACACTTTCTGTTAATCAGTTTTGCAGTTTCTCTGTCAGAATGTCCTGATTGACTTAGGGATACTGAAATGTATTAAAATAAATGGTTTACAGGTATTAAGACTTTAGTCCTGGACATTGCAGCATTCCCTGTGGTATCTGGGATCAGTGGGACTAGATGCAATTGCAGGATTTGTGGCTAGTCATACAGCCATGAAAGCATCTGTACTTCTTTCTATGCTTCTGAGCAAGCCCATGAAGTTCAGAGAGATGCTAGATGTGCGTGAAACAGCATTTGATAAATTCAGCAGAACAGAGATCTGTAAGTTTCTATGTCTGTAAAATGTTTACTACAGTTTTGTGACACTCCAGGGGAAATGACTAGACAACCATGCAACCTACAGAGAGGTGGCTGTATGTGCTATAGGGCAAACAATACTAATAGTCTGTGAGATGAATTCCCTCACATGGTTTAAAAAAATGCCACTGTGAGTCCAGAGATAATGGTTCTACTGTGTAGATAAACTTGTTGAGCAATTTCTTTCTTTTAGAACATCTTTACTAAACCATCTAATATTTCAATTACAGCATTACTATAAAATGTATAAGGTTTATTTTATTGACTTATTATGAAGAAAATCCCTGTAGGATAGGTTATATGTCCGGGCGGAGTACCAGTCACTAACATAACACAAATCAACACATAAAAGTCTGATAGCTATAAAATCAAATTGTTATATAAATATAAGTGCTTATAATTGTATCAACCGGCCTATTGCCAGCAATTCAGGTGTGCAGAGGTACATACCTGCTTATGCTGTTGCAAAGCTCAAATACCCAGAAAACCTTCCTCATTCCCCAAGCCATAAATTGTTTTTTTTAAACAAATCTGCCTTAATTCCTAGTTTTAATCTGATTTTCTGTTTCTCTTTTAAAACATAGCTTAACATTGGTTAAGTCTTTATCACTATAGACACAATTATGACAGTGGCCCATTTGAACAAAGTAGGGCTGAGTTCTGTATCACCTGCAGAAATAATGGGAGACACCCCATCAAGTTACTTACTCCTGGTTTAATTTTTCTGACTTTGGGGTAATTGTTTCTGAAACTAGTTTGTTCTCTTGCAGAAGAAGCCTAGTCATCTGAGTGTTCAACTCCTGTCAAAATCTGACTGGTTTGACTGGTTACAATTTGATCTACCACTAAATTTTGCCATCTCATTTGCCTTCATACTCAGCTTTGAGATTTGTTCATGAAAGCATTGCCAGACTGAACCAGTTCTCCAAACCCCATAGTGCTAGTGATGGCTAAAAGCCATTATGGGCCTGTGGATAAACAAAACATCCTTCCTGTTCCAGCAATTACTCATTAGCTGCAGGCTGCCCTTACACTTGCTGACAGATAACCGAGCATGGAAACCATAAGAACATGGGAGCACCAGCATCTCAAAGAGCTGGAGCAGACTCAAACATAGAGGGGTGGGGCGAGACCCGTAATGGGGAAATGTTGCTTAACAGAAAGGTGAATTCCCTCAACAGTTCAGCTCTTGCTGGGCACACAGGAATATTTTATGTGTGTTTTATAGCCCGTGCCAGTAGCTATAGCTACTGAATTTATGTAGAGTTACACAACATGTGCCATTACCCGTTGTCCTTTATTTTTTCACCAATAATAGCAATTATTTAAGACAAAGTTTTAAACTTTTTTAGAAGGGAATTGTTATGAGTAAAGAGCTCCTCTCTTGCCCCATGTCACTGCCCTCACCCTTATCTTTGGTGTGATTAGAAGATATCTCATGAGTTTAGTTTTGCATGTGTGAGTGTGGCTCTGTCTCTATTGCTGTTGAGGCTACAAGAAGAACTATACGCTTCAGCCAGGGGACAAAAGGGACAAGGCAAGTGCATTTTAATCTTTGGGAGTATAATTAGCTTGGGTTACTGAAAAAAAAGTGCAGGACTTGGAAAATGACAGAACATGGAACGAGGTCAGAGAGGGGTAGTGCCAGCAGACTGCAAAAGAAACCAATGAAATATCTGAGATGGCCTCATATTTGTTGCTGATGTGGAGGATTGTGTGCCCTCTGTGCGAGGATGTACATGAGAACCTTGTGACAACGGCCATCTTGCATGGCCTGAGGCAAGGAAGGTCTGAAATGTACCTAGACCACAGAACAGTGATGGACAAGGATCAAAGATACTGCACATCCTAGGTGCTGATCAAGATTCAAATAAAGTGGGCCTGGATAAAGTAATAACTCACTTAAGGTATCAGATTAAAGCATGGTGGTTCCTGATATAAAGTTGTTGTTTGCATGACTATATCCTCCTTGCTTCCCCTTCCCAGTGCTTGACAGCAGGGAGCAAATAAAAGCTCCTTTGGATCTTACCAATTTACAAGTACAACTTGCATGGGCAATCAAAAGCAAAAAAGAAAAAAAAGGAAGATAATATTATTAGCAATCCCCAATTATTCCCAAATGTATGCTTTTGGCAGTGCAAGCAGTTGGAACTTCTAGCAGCATAAACCAATACATTACTGAAAATCATGCCTAAGCATTCAAATAAAATATATGGACAATTTAAAATTATCCTTGCAAGCTATCCAGTAACCAGTTATTTGGACTGCAGGGTTTTTATGAATAAAATTGTAAAGCAAACCTACAATGTAAATATCCAATCCAAAATACCCTAGCTTTCCAGCCGCAGAGTCCAAAACAAATTATTTGCATGCTGTGTCTGAATTCTGAGGTGGACAGAGAGCTAGTTTGCTGCTGGGTCAGAGGGTGAAGCTTTGAATTGGCTCACAAAATGAGACCAGCCTGCCCATCCTTCCCTATTTGCAGAGCTTCAGATTTTTCTTGGCACAGGAATCCTTTTGTTTCCCAGCATAACCTTGAAAATATTTTCAAGCAGTTTAAACCGTGCTTGTGTATTCCTGGGGACACATCTACTTGGGACATGCACAGACAGACCTCTGCTCTGAGAGGTGGGGATGGGAACCTGCCCTCGTGTGTATCTGCATTAATGTCAACTAGAGGTAGTAGGTGTTGAGCAAAGAGCCCCTCAATCCTGGTAATACAGCTTCTGAAACGCAAGTCGAGTATGCCTGGCTCTTTGGGCATGTGGGCAAAGACTGCCCTGGACCGTCCTCACCCATGTGGATGTGCTCTCTGTAGGCTGCCCTTTTTCTCTAGACTGGTAGGACAGCTTTCTGCGACCCTCTCCAGTCAGCTCAGAGAGTAGCATTTCTAGGTCTTTAGCAATGTCAGTCGGCAGTTTTCTTTGAGCCTTTAACATCTTCATGAAAGACACATCAGCTAAGATCAGTCTTTACCAGAACAGGCTTGGCAACATTCATTTTTATTTACATTCTATTTACTTTATACTTAATGCTTGGGATACCCTACAAACTCCCATCATCATCTGAAGCCGAGAAAATTACCCCTGTACTCACTCTGCTGACTCTAAATAGTTATTAGAAAAACCACCATGATACTTGCTTCAGTTCATTATTTCTGTGAAGATTTTTACAGAAAATTTTAAGAATGTTTCTCACCAATCTTCTTGTATTTGATAAATCTCTAAAAATATCTTTCTTAACCTACTTTCACCATTTGGATATCTGTAAGAGGCATCCTCTCCACAATAAATGAAAGACCAATTTTATGTCAGAAGAAGAAAAGAAGAAGGAGGGAGATGTCTATCAAATGCCCAAAAGTGTTATGAGCCTGTGACCCTTGATACATAGGAGGGAATGAATGAAAGGGACCAAAAGAAATGTAAGAAATTGCTTCAAGACAGCATGTAGCTCCTGTGCCAGAAAAAGCAGATGGCAAAAAGGATCATGTAGAAAAAAAGATGCAAAGATTTGTATCCCAGAAGCCAATATGCAATCCGAATAACAGTGCACAGCTCCTTTGCTATCCCCAACTTAGTTTCAGGTGTAACATAACAAGAAAGCTCTTCCATTCAGCCTCAGAGGGAAAAAAAAAAAAACCCACAGGTACATTACAGATGTGCCAGTCAGCAGGAGCTGTTGGAACATACCAATTTAAATGGTTTTCTTTTGAGGCATTTTTGTTTCTTGTTTTGCAATGTCCTATATATTAACTCTTCAGAAGTTAATATTTTGCTTTGCTTCACAGAACACTTATTCATTCTTCCCAGAAGGACATTTCTCTCAAAGTCATACAAAATCTTATCAATCACTTAAAATCAAAGCCAAAACCCCACAAAACAGGACAGTCAATATACTCTTAAGGCTGTCCTTGATGAACTCGTACTATGATGCGATTTTGTAACTGCCTTTGTAGCTAACTGCTCAAAATTAACAGGCATGCCTTCTGTGTCTCATTGACTTCTAGTATTTTTCTTCCTCTCTTTTTTCACAAGTGGTCACAACTTCAGCAATAACAACAGAGACACTTGAAATGCTGAGACTGAGCCTTCTTGGAGTGCATGTCCTGAACATCTTCAGTCTACCAAATCACATTTTTGAAGGCAGGCTGTGTCTGCTCCAAGATTGCAGGCTTTCTTCATATTGCAGTTCTAGAGCCTGTTTTACAGCTTTGTGGGCAAGGGTAGCTCAGAGGATGCTGATATCCACTGGCGGCATTGTAACTGTACTCCCACCCTGTTTGAATTCCTTCCACTGCAGACACCATCACTGCCTTTTGACCACCTACATTAATTTCTGTGAGACTTCCTTGAGGATGAAGGTACTAAGAGGCAAAGGCAAATCTGAGGACTAAGTAATGGTATTAGAATATAGGCAGCCTGTTAAATAATTCACCTGTTCAGAAGAGGATTAAAAGGGAACTGTTTTGCAGGATCTGGTTAATGGCTTTACGTAAGAGACTAAATAGCATGTGCAGCTTAAAAATTAACCAGGATAGCTCTTACTTTTGTGGACCCCACAGATAAAAGTCTCTGAGTTCTGCTTCAAAGTAGTTCTGATTTTAGTGTGGCACTGCTATAGGGATATGGCAAGCTTATCATGCAATACCAAAAATGTAGCCTTCCCTGTCTGAAGTCAGTAAGTCATCCCAGCTTTGCATCATAATTCAGATTTAATTGTTATTTCCTCAGCCCAGAATGACCATTCTGCCATATACAGATGGTCAGTGAATGCCCTCAGCACCCATCGTTTTCTGTTTACTGTCTGTCATCCTAACACTCTCATTTTTCTCTGCTATCATGGTATTCAAGTTCCTGACAACTAAATGTGCTATCTCTTCACCAGATACAAACCATGCCAGCAGCCTCAAATCTGATAGGGAGGGAGAAGCTAGCCGTGAAGAAAGACTGAATTATTGACTGAAACAAGAACAATTCACCCTCGAATTCTCATAATCTCTTGGAATTCACAACAGAGTCTCACAGTTCATGACAAAAATGGTCCCCAGTGGCAGCAAGCAAAACTTTGGGGTAGGAACAGTGATGCCTATCCTCCACACAGTGCAGCTTTTCTTCACACAGTGACTCACTACGAAGTCAGTCTGCGTGGGAAAACTGCGATACTAGTACCTGTATCACACTATATCTGCTAACCATATCACTTCTTAATGCAGCCACAGAAAAAACAAAGAGTAGGGACTTTCACTTCCTTTCTCCTTTTCTGGGGTGAATTGTGCTTCTAGATGCTGAGTCTGTGACAGTAAATTAAATATATCTGGGACCATTCTCTGAAGCCAACTTGAAAGGAGCAGCCCATATCCACACTCACCTGCTCTCCTGGTCCCCAACAGAGGATGCCTACCTGTTCTGAGTCCCTAATAATGCCTGAACTGTGCCTGAAAACTGATCAAGAGAGAGGATCATTGGCCTGCAACAAAACCATATCAGTGTCAGTGCTAACAATTTAGCCAACAGTACTCCAGTGCTTGGGAACACTCCCTTGCGTTATTTAACTTACCAGTGTAGATGTGCTCACTCAGATTGAGGGTTATGAGCGTGACTATTCCTTACACATGGGTTGTTGGCTTTGCCTGTTCACTTTTGTAAGAAGTCTTTTTCATCAGTTTGTTGCAACTTGACCTTACTATAAATGAAGATAGTGTATGAAGCTGCTGATATTCCTCAGCAGAAAACGATGTTTCTCTGTAAGGGGTTTATGTCATATTTATTTCATTGCTTCTATAAAAAAGCTAAGTAGAAAGTGTTGGAGTGACTATGATTTTTTAATTAAACTTCTAGTATATCAATTTTTATTATTTAATTAGGGCTTTTATTTCTACAGGCAAGGCTAAGTGGAAATGTCATCAACTTGCATGTTAATTTACAGGCCGAATTAATACTAAACACACCTATGTCATGTCTAGAGATTGTCCAGTGAATGTGCATGTTTTGGTGTAGTCACATTTTTGTTTTAGGATACTTAGAAACCTGAAGACCTGTCTGTGCCATCATCTTCTTTTTGTTTATTCGTTTCTCCCATTACTCTTTTTCATTTCTCTGAACAGCAGTTCTTCCCACTTCTAATGAGCTGTGACCTCCTTTGCACCAATAGAGTTGGTATTGCCAGGGCTGTTGGTGTCCCCCAATATGATGTGATTTGGCCTGGTTTTCTGCTGCTTCTTCTCCCTCTTGTGTTTGCTTGCGTGCAGTGATACATGCTTTGTGCACACAAGGTGAGAGAAGGTAGAGGGCAGGAATAGCACGGGAAGACAGGCCCAGTAGCATCAGGAGAGCATGAAGAGCTGTGGCTGTGAGACAGTGATGACCTAATGTTGCTGTCATCTGTGAACTGCTCAGTGAAGTAAGTTTGGTGGTCTCAGCCCGAATCCTTGTGAGCAAGTGACTACATCACAATAACTACTCTTGTAGCTGGCACTAATTGACATTACTGGGAGTCTCCACTGGCTGCCCAGGCACTGAACAGGCTTCTGGATTTGATTACACCCACTGCACAGGTCAAGGTTAGGCCTATGTACTTTCCCTGGACAAGGCTGGGCTCTTTCATTGAAAAGTTCAGCTATTTCACAGTCATTGACTCTTAAAAAAAAATAAAATAAAAAAGGTCCAATATTTAGTGGTGCCGAATCTATAGCTAATGTAAAACGGCTGGCCCTTGATGACCATCTCTCTTTTGCCACCCACTTGGTTGCCAAGAGTACATAGATCCAATTTTTGTAAAGAACTATTAGAGTTCCACTAGAATATATTTAACTAATACTTAGTCCTATGAATTGCATTTGGTTGTAGAGCAACAGGCACATTTATTTCCCTGCTCACATTTTAAATGTCGTTTCCTGTCTATTGATTCTCTTGGCATTGGTTACTGATCATATAACTCCCAAATGGCGTAATCCAAGCTGTTCATATTATTTGGCTCGAACTTTATTTTGAAAATCTGTAGTAATCTAAGTTAAATAAACATAACGCTAGAAAATATACTCTAGGGAATAAATCTGCATTGACAGGGAGATGGGTAAAATAGATCTTTTCCATCTCTGCATATGACTTTCTGATTAAAGAAGGTAATAGCAAAAGATGGATGACTGCCTAATTGGATATTAGTAGGAAAAGAGTGACACATGTTATAGGATACTGCTAGAGGATGACTCTGAGGGTTGCAAAGTGAAGTATTTAGGACAAATGAGCCTGTCACATTAGATAAAGTAAAAGAGACAGTCGGGATTCCAAGAGCTTCTCTGACTCACAATTAAGAAAATGTCTCCACAGGAGTCTGTGCTAAGCATATCAAAGATAACAGATGCAATATGTTGAGGGCATCTAGCCACCTGTATGGAGGAAGATTCCTTTCAAAGATGACTAGAAAATCGGAGGAACTGGGTTTGTTCTTGCCCCTTTTGAGGTTTCTTTTTCATGATATATATCTGAAAGTATATCTGAAAAAGTTGTTGGATAATTATGATTATTTTTAATATAAGGATGCAATTTTCATGTGTGAATATCTGTTTTTACATTAAGAAGTAAGACCTTGTTTGTGGTGAAAAAAAATTATGAGAACTAGGGAAAAGAAAATATGGCAAGAACTGAGGAACTGAGTAATTGAGACGGGAAGGGATTTCTAGTGAGGAATTGCTGGCTCTTTGAGTTCATTTGTTTTCACTTAAAATATGGAATTGGCAGAAAAACAATGCTTTTGAAACCAACATTTTCCCTCTTTTTTTTTTTTCCTTTTCCCAATGTGATTTTTTAAATTGTTTTGAAATAAATATATAGGTTGGCTGACTTAATGAAATAAAAAAAATAGATGATAGCTTTCACCTTTTGACAATTATAAAGCCCTGAGTTTTAGTCAACCACTTTGTATGGAATTCATAGGGTCCTGTTGACTTCAGTGAGTGTGCCCCACAGGCTTTATTATATACAGTCTCCAAACACAAGACCAACAAAGGATAGTTTTTTTGAATCTCACTAAAATCCTCTCCTGTGGTTAAGTAGCTGGAGACGCTGCAGAGTCAACTTCTTAAGCTCATTGCTAAAACAAGGGTGCTCAGTTCACTCAAATACTGCTGAGTCTTCAGACAGGACAGTTCAGCGAACTGATCTCTTTGGTTTCTCGAGGTTAGCATCCTAACCACTTCTCAAATGAAGTCATCCAAGTTTTAACTTTATTCTCATTTGTTATAAGACAGATCTCCAAAACATTACTACCACCCTGGAAAGGTCAGAATCAGTACTCTTCACTCAGAGTTGTATACTAGCACAATCCGGAGACCATCTGAAATTCAGTGTATATTTGCAGACACTCCATACTGCCCCTAGGCACTATTTACTCTGGAAATCAGTAGATGTTTACTTCTGTTGGGTTATCAATTGCACTAAAAGCTCTGACCACTCTTGATCCCTCTAGTCTTGCAGCCAATCCTGGTGGGTCCCATAGCTTCAGAAAATTCAAAGAACCTACGAGCCCAATTCTACTAAGGTGTGAAATGAAGTGCCAGTTGAAAGATAGGTCACTTGAAATTGCTGTCTGTAATGTCAGAATAATCTAATGCTCTACTACTCGTAGTACCAAAACAGAAGAATCAGTCCAGAGATGTATAGGAAGAATGAAATACCTCTTTAGTAGAAGATTAGCAGGTGGACTATGATGAATTTGAAAACCTTGCACCAGATAGATACCTTATTCCCCCAGTGTCCTACACAATCAATACAGGATTCTTTATCACTACAGCACAGAAATAACATAACTGTAATTGTCAAGGAAAAAAAGAACAAAAAATATTAATTTCAGATTTTCTTCCAAGGAATGTTTTTATATATAATGCACATAAAGGTTGAATGGCATAAATCACGTGCAGGCATATAATATTGAGTTAATTATCACATATATCTATTAATCCATTCAGAATTGCTCTTCTGTATTTTTAAAATTTAGTGGTTTTTAACTTACACTTTCTTTCTTTATTTTCAAACTCTACAATTAAAGTCAGTAAAGAAAAGCATAAGAAGACAAACAGCATAATTTTTCTGAAACAGGTGGAAAACTTGAGGGCTTTTGTGAAAATGCCTTTTGAAATTGAAATAAAATTGAAGTCACTTGTGTGACACGGATCTTTATCTGATATTCTCATTTATCTCTCCATATAAGAGTTTGACATGTCATTCCAAAGTATACAGAATTTAGTGAGAATTGTTATAAAAAAAATTGAGAGACCAAGAAACAGGACTGAGTTTTCTGACGTAACACCTACAGTGCTGAGAGGAAAGTCACGGGCCATAACTCACTATTGATGGGTAAAATGGAAATATCATCATATGATAGGTAGAAAGTCTAGAAAGACTTCTAGTTGGGAGTGAGTGTGGGTTTAATGTTGTATATATTACTGTATGATTGATACATGTCTGAAATGAAACTTTGTACTCTTGCAGTGATGGTACAGTAACCTGTCTCGGTGCCTTATGCTTCCACAATGAAAGTGGTAACAAACCCCGTGACAGCTGAAAGTGATGCTTTTAATTTTAACTGCTGAGTCAGCATTGCTAGGATGCCTGACCCTCAAAGGCTACTGGGGATTGAAAATGAAGTGCTGCAATTTCAATTTTTCCCTATAGTGATCCTAATTATTTTTTCCAGAAATGCAAATATTTCATTTTTCCCCCTGATATTTATGGCATTAAGCAAAATATTTTTTTTCCTTTTACATTACTGGAAAATATAACTGTAAAAAAAGGGAAACATTCTTTACCTTGTAAGTATTAAGGAAAGTAGGGTTGTGATGTAAAATTGTAGCAGTGTGTGTAGTGAGTGATGTCAGAGTATTTAGAGGTTTTTTTATTATGAGAAAAAAATAATTCTGTTGGATTTCATTGTAGTAAGATGCATATCACCAAAGTGAACAATAAAAATTTTCTAAGCCATTAAGTGAAGAAAAAAGTGAAAATGAGGAATGGTATAAGAAATAAAAATTGACAACCAGCAAGACATTTGCGTGTGAAAAAATTATTCCACTTATCATTCTGTGTATATCATACATCTGCATAGGCAAAACATGAGGCCTTATGGAGTATTCCCTGCTAGTGTGTCACATAACTTCCTGGCAAGCATGCATGGAAAACAGAAGTGGGAGCAAACTTGTTTTTCAGTTGATCTATCTGATTTAGGATCTGCTGTCTTTAGATGTTCCCTAAAGGGTGCATTCTGAATTTTCAGTAGCATTAGGTGAGTAGATCTCTAGTGTATAAACCCATATCTGAAAAAATTTCTGCATTAGTATCCATTTTACTGTTTGAATGATTTTTACATACCATACATTTTTTCTTATGCACGTATATTATTATACTGCAGGGCATTATTTCTGTGAAAGTTATTGCATTTTGTATATGTGCCTTGGGACATATTAGGGCACATTTTCTAAAACAGTCGATACATAAATGAGGCTGTTCAACCATTACTGGTGAAATATCGAGGTAGGTGTTACATAAGGAGATTATTATCACTAGTGTGGACAACGCTGATTTGCACTCTTGAGTATTAAATATTCTTAATTCTGGAGTTGATTTGACCTGCTAATTAGTTAACAAACTGGGAGGTCAGGTATTTGCTATCTGGATAAGTTAATGGTTAAATACATCGTGAGTTTGCCAGAAGATTTTAATCAATTTTAAAAGTTGTAAGGCAAAGTTTCTAGGGCTCGGAACAGGTATTTCTGATTTACTACTCTTTACAAATGCCAGGAAGAAAAACTGTTATAAGTGAGCTGAAGTTTACTTGGAAACCAAACACCTACATTAAACAAAGTCTTTCTTCTTCCCCTGAGGTCATCTGTGTGTGTCCCCTTAATGTTCATTTAAACGCCGAGACACTTTGTTTTCTCTTACTTATATTTTAGCTATGAAGCAACTTAATATACTAACAATTAGATACCTTTTTAATATGTTGGTCTAACTCTGTTGCTGTTAGAAATAATATAATATTATGTGCTACACTCAAGCTGCATAGATCTGTCCCTTGACATTTAACTTACCTATATGGTTCATTTTCATAACATTTAATAACTTTAGATATTTAACACCTAAAACTTAACACATAAATGTTCTTTAAAAAGGAATCAGGATAATTACGTATATGCACAGGTCCACAGCATAAGTCAGTTGTTTTTAATGTCTGACTTGTTAAAATTTAAATCTCATGTTGTTATGAAACTCTCCTGTTAATTTCTTTATGCCTTACATAAAGATTTAGCCATTAAAGGATTAAAATGAATAGTACTTAATTTTATTTTATTTGTATATAAGCTGATCAGTAAAACCATATTTACCATAGTTTAACACGTTTTTTTTGTACCTAATGTGTGGCTTTGACTCAACAAAATGCTTAAGCATGTGTTTAAGCATGCAACAAAGCACTTTGGGCCAAGATTTCATTCCAAATATTCATTAAAGACAGAGACAAAACTCTGATTTCAAGGAGCCAGCATTTTAATTTGTAGAAAACTGTAGCTGTGTATTTGATTTATATATAGATTAAAATAGTCTGTGTGTGTCCAGATCCAAAAACTGCACTGCGTGTATAGAGTTCCAGTCATGAACTCTGAACAAATCAAACCATCCCCTTATTCAGTGATATATATCTTGTTAGCTTGAGAAGCTTATACCACCATAGTGGAAGCATCCATGGTACACTATCTGATGAAAAGATAAAGTTGCCAAAGATACATGGTGCTGTGCAGGGATGATACATGCAGGGAGACATGGATGCAAACACACATACTCATACTTTGACCACACAACTGGTCACACAGAAGAGCAGGCAAACATCCTTCAGGAGATGACCCGTGCAGCATGTTCCAGGGCAGGACCAAATTTACAAACGGTGGCTTGACACTGGCTACGTTTTGCCAGGTGACATCAGATATCTCCTTACTATGGAGGGGCTATGAAAATGTGTCAAAGAAAGGGAGCAATTCACAGCAACTCATCAGACCTTCTCATTTCTGAGAGGTTTCCTTGGAAGAATGGTGATAGGGGCCAGGCACTTGTTCTGGTGAGCCACTGGTTGTTTTTTTATATGTGGAGGACCTCCTTCAACAACTCACCAAAGTGTAAGGCATTCAGTGGCATTTCAAGAAAGTGTTTGTTTATTCTCCCTTTTTTATTTTCTGCCGTATAATAAACAAAACAAACGCCTCCCTAGTCTATGTCCCTGGATCTCACAAATCTGTAGGAAGTGGCAAATGTTTAGGTGTCACTCCTAAACAAATGCAACATCCTATTCCAGACAGTGCTGACAACACAAATCAGTATAAATGTCCTTCTAGGCAGTAAGCATATTAAAAAAGGGTAATTTTCAAAGGTGTACATATAATTTGAACAATTGATGTCCTGTATCTGAGAGACATTTGGACACTACAAAATCTTGAGCGAGTTTTATGAAGCCTCATTCTGACTTGCAGAATTTTTAATGTGTAACATAACCCAAACTTAAAGCATTGCCAGATAAAATATGCAGAGCGTTATGGAACTGTTAACGCATGTAATACAGTAGATGAAGTATGGGATGGGGAACTTAACGAAGCTTGTTCACCAGACAAGTGTATAACACATGTAGCTGTGCAAGACACCAACTGAGGAAGCAAGCCAACTTTTGGAAGCTAGTTAAAATGTTTATACAAGTTTCTTTCCACCTCAGAATCTACAGCAATTACATTAAGCTAGAGGGTTTCTAAAGAGTCCCACTATCCAACAGTTTGGTGAACGGAACTTGTTAGCTACTTCTAACCTAAAGACAACCTTTAAGTACTGCTACCTGACCTTATAATACCTTGTTCTGACATGCAAATCTTAATAAAATTTTGTAATAGAATAGGGATAGAGAACTCCAGAAAGTGTGGAAGAGCACAAAACCTGTAAATGTGAAAATGTTTCTTTCTGGGGAAGTGTATGTCACACTTCCTCACCTGAGTTTTGTTGTGGCTTGACAATACTACAAATCTGGCTTTGAAACTTATCGTAGTGAACAAGAAACACCAGTACCATGGCAAGCAAGTATTTATCTGATTAAAAACTTGTTCTGTTGGCCCAAATTTATTTAAAATATAAACTAGTTTAACTCCATGGAAGGATATGTGGACCGTGTGTTGTGGACCCTCCTGAGTCTGATATAAAACTGACTCTATACTATGTTCTTTTTGAATAATTTGACAGAAATGTGATCTTATCCTCATGTCTGTTTCAGACTAAAAAGTATTGCTGTGTGATCTGTCAGGACACAGGACACAGTTAATAGAGAAAAAAGGTATCTTCTGATTTGTCTGCTGAAGGGACTTCTATCTGTTGATTAATCCTATCTATCTACTTTGTTTCTACAGGGAGGCTGTTTGGCTAGGTTTGCTGTCTACAGCTGGGCCCTATATGATGATGACAAAAAGTACAAATGAAATTTATGTAGTATTAAAGTAAAACTGCCTTGTCCCAGAAAGACAAGCATGTCATACACACCAAAAAATTGTTTTCAGAAGTTGTGTTAGAAATATTGAAGCAAGTGATGCATTCATACATTAAAAAGCAGCAGCCAAATTAATTTCTCTACCCTTTTTTGCAATTAGATGTATCCTAAGAGGAAAGAAAGTTTACCAGAGTAAAGCCATTATACGGTAGATTAGGAATTTGTTGGTTTCATTGTCATTCTAAATACTATAAACCTCATAGCATTGACCTTTCTTCACCCTTTACAGCAATGAGCAACTATCAAGTGAAAACTCTGAAAGATAAGGCATATAGAAAGAGACAAGCACTTATTCGTGTCACATCTCTGAAACGAATGGAACTGCTACCTTTGCTCTCTGATGTAAATAAGGGGTTCCTAAGTTGGCTAAATTTATTGTTGTTTTTCTAGTATACCAAATGATAGGTAGGTTTCACAAATGTTTTCTCTTTATCATTTGGTTACATACTTCCTTCCTGTTCCCTTGTTTCTTTTGTAGTATAGTAACCTTTTTCCCCTGTTCCCTCAAGTGTCTCATTCTACAGGCAAATTTAAGTTTCTTTCAGCACTCTTTGAACCCTTGTCATAGTTATATTTTTATACTTTTAATGTTCTTCTAAAATGTATTTTAGATATTTTTCATTAATCTTCTGCTTCCAGAGAGTCCTTTTTTGCCAAAAATAACATCATGGCTATTTAACCACAGCAACATAATTGTTAGCTTTGATTTAGTCCTTGTATTGAATAAAATAAAAATTAAGCATGGTAACAAATTTTATTTTCTACTTTATTTTAAATCAGCTTTTTGGCATTAGTGTTAAGAGCAAGGCTTCTGCTCTCAGGGAGGAGTGTTGCTCTTCTGCAGATCGGGAGTAGCCTAACAAAGAAGGGAGGTGTCTGGTTGAACAAAAAGTCTGTGGGAAAATGATGAGAATCGAGCTAGGCTAAACTAGTGCTAGAGAACAAAATCAGCAATAGTTGCCTTTTAAGTACAGCGAGTAGGTTCTTCATCAGCTGTCTGGTGTTTGTACAGCATATAGGTAGTAAACAGGTCACAGGAGGTTTTAGGTTTTAGGAAAACTTTAAAGTGTGATTTAAACCAGTGAAACTAACTTTGTACAGTAGTGTCTTAGCAAATGCTTTTCTCTTTGTTACAGATTCCTCATTCTGTCCTTACCGTTCATTTCAGCTGGTAAGAAACCCTCATGCTATTATTACTCAAGGGCTGACAAAGGTCCATTAGTATGTATGAGAAGGAGAAGTGAATGCTGTGAAATCTGGACACAAACATTTCTTTCCACCTTTGCAGATTTCTTCATCCTACATTTTTAATATTCAACCTTAGCAAAAAGATAGCTTGCGCATTCAAGCTGGTCACAGTTTTGTCTCCAGGGTGAACTTTCCAGCTGTCCTCGGCATAGATTACTCACCTTTTCATTAGCCTTTGATCATAAACCTGGCCAGTTTGCCTTGAGACATCTTTCTGGATTTGATAGCCACAGTTTCAATTTCTGATGAACAGCTGGAGGTGGAAGAAGCTTAACTGACTGAGCAGCAAGTAAAGATCTTTGTGACAAGACTTTCCTATGCTATACAGACTATTTAATATCTGGGTAGCAGACTTGCAAATTCGTCTGACAGCATTACTTTTGAATATTTTTTCAGAGAGATAGCACTAGTGACACCTTAATGTCTTTATCAATCTTGTCTCAGTAAAGGGAAAGCTGAACTGTAACATCATGTTCTCCTGCTTATTTTTCTGCCAGGATCAAACTGAAACAGGAGGCATCCCTTGGCTTTAAAAATCTACTAGAATTTTTACTAAAATGGCTCAATATTGCCTTTGAGTTTGCTCTGACCACGGCCAAAATATTTACATTCCAGAAGAATCATTGTACACTGAAGCAGAAGATGAAGTTTCTGGCATCTGAGAATGACTGAGAACATTCAGGCAGAAATCAAACTGTTATTAGCTTTTTAAGTACTTGTTGCTGCATTGACTTATATGTGATCTTTGCCACAGTCCCATATACAAGGCATGTTTCCTTCTGAAATACTGGTGCCAGAGAGCTTCAGTGTTTGCATCTCTTCAATGATGACAGCACTCAGTTCTGAGGTCATGCTGGGGCAGCAATTGCCTACTGGGAGTTGTTTCTGAGCTAGAACATTTCACTTAAGAATAGTAGAAATGATTGACAATAGGAAAAAAAGAAAAAAAAGCCAGACAACTCTAGCAGTAATAATGGACTTCCTGTTTGCAAAAAACCTGTTGAGAAACCAGATGGGAATTGACTGGGGGTAAATGCTGTGTTTCCAAGCTGATGAGTTAATGAAGTAAGAAAATAAAACCAAGAAGGGGTTTTTTTGTTTTGTTTTATGTTTTTTTTTTCTTTTTTTTGTGGGCCCTGTGCATGGCACAAATACAAATCTTCATGGTCAGGGAATAAATTAGGGATGAATCAAGGCAGCATTCTTGAAACTGATAGTTCCTCCAAATGCTGCAAACCGCAAAGGTCCTTTGAAACAGGGTGGATGACAGATGCTATACGTTTCCGTTTTTTCCATCAGCATGAGTTTTACCAACATGTAGTCTGAATAGACTTCTTTTCAGTACCTTGCTGCCACTTTTAATGACAAGGCTACTTTTTAACATCTTCGCCATCTACACTTCAGGCTGCACTCTCAGTTTGAAGACTGTTTCCCTCCTCCTTGAACTGCCTCACCCCAAACTGACAGTTTAATAGACGTAATTTGCCAAGTAGACTATGATAAAGAATTATGGCAATAGAAATTGATGGCGAGAAAACAAGTGTTAAAAGATATGGAAGGTTCAGCTGGGATTTTGAGTAGAAAGATAATCACACTAACTTGGGTGAAGATGTACTTGAATTGTAAAGGGTTTTTTCTGCAGCTAGAGAGTGAAAAAGTAGCATGAGGCTTCCTAAAGGACGGATCAAAAATCTCTACGAAGGCAAATACAGAGGTGGGTGACCTGAGAGGCATAACCATGCCTCTGTCTGTTTGTGTGGGGAATTGTACTGGTTTTGGCTGGGACAGTTTTTCACAGAAGCTCATATGGTGCTATGTTTTGGATTTCTGACCAAAAGGGAAGTGATAACTCCCCATTTTAGCTACTGCAGAGCAGTGCTTACACAGCCTCAAGGCCTTCTCTGTTTCTCATGCTGCTCTCCCAGTAAGTGGACTGGGGTGCACAAGAGTTTGGGAGGGGACGCAGCCAGGACAGCTGACCCCAACTGACCAAAGGGATATCCCAGACCAAGTGACATCGTGCTCAGTAATAAAAGCTGAGGAAGGAAGGAGGAAGGGGGGGATGTTCAGAGTCATCATGTTTGTCTTCCCAAGTAATTGTTCCATGTGATGGAGTCCTGCTTTCCTGGAAATGGAGGAACACCTGCCTGCCAAAGGGAAGTAGTGAATACATTTCTTATTTTGTTTTGCTTGCATGCACAGCTTTTGCTTTACCTATTAAAAGTTGAGTCTTTACCTCAACCTATGTGTTTTCTCACTTTTACCCTTCCAGTTCTCTCTCCTGTGCCACTGGAGGGAGTAAGGAAGCGGATGCATGGGGCTGAGCTGCCTACTGGGGTTAAACCACAAGAGGAATGAACAGAAATGAGAGCTGCCCACATCTTCATAGGCTTTTCATGTGGCAAACCTCTGAACAGAGCTGGGTGGCCTTTTCTGAAAAAAAGATGCCACCAATGGTTCTCTGTGTCTTTTTGCTCAGTATTCCCATTTTTTAGACACATTGTCCAGGAAATAAGACCAAGGCTTAAGTTCATTTGAACTTGCATCTGTAGATCGTTCAAAATCTCAAAGGCTTTAAGACATTTTGGAAGTTTAAAGTCATCTTCTCCCCCCCCCCCCCCCCCCCCCGAACCTGAGCAGAAAGGAGTACTGGAGAGCTGTATCAGCCTGATAAAAGGGCACCCCACCTTCTGGGTGAGGGTAGATCTCCTGCTCCAGCACCTGGTCTTGGAGTGGAGAGTGGGCTCCTTCCTCCATTCCTTCCCCATCCTGTCCACCAGTTTGCTTTCTGGTTAGATGCTTGCACAGATTGCAGAACTATTGGCCTTTCCTGGAGGAACTGAGCAGAATGGGTGACATTCTCTGCTTGAGCCTAAACCTCAAGAACCACTGCAGAATTTCTGAGCACAGCTAGATATGTAATTTTAGATGTCAATGACATTTTATAGCAATGCCTGGAAGCCGCCAATGGGCTGTGCCTTGTCTTGCCTAAAGAGCTACTGTGGGAAAGTAGATTGACTTGTCTCTGGTCAGCATGTAACTGCAGATCATGGGGGAGAGAGAAGGCTCTGAATTATTTATAATTTTAAAAATAACACTCCTAATAATCCTTTTGATTTATCTGAAAGCCAAATGAGAAATAATACTAATCATTGACTTGTAAACTATTGCTTAATAAATAGAGAAGTGAAATAAAAATCAATTTGTTTCAAATCCTTAGGAATGAACTCAAACTTTAGACTTCAAAATACTGCAGGAAAATAATTTTCATTTTTCCACCAGCTGTAATCCTAAGCAATTAAAATCTTTAATAACAACTAGTTTAAATAGAAAGTAGTTAATTTTAGTCAATATCTTTTGTTGACCTGAAAGCCAGTTATGGCCTGATTTTCAGAAGTACTAGCAGCTGTAGGTATTCAGATATTCTGAATGCTGGGCCATGTTTTTCATATCTAATATTTATATCCAAGTTGAAAAGTGTTAATCTTCATGATTGTGTCTCTTTTTTTGCTTTCTCCTCTGAAAAACTGAATAATAGCCATTTTAAAAATATTTTGAGATTCTTTGATAAAAGGCACTATATGAATGCAAATTATAACACTTTTAACATGCTGGCTTTCAGTTTATTCTTCTCTGTGTAGGAGTTATCAAATCTGATTTTACTTTAGAAAGTCATAATTTTATTAATACAATAAAAATGAACTAAATGGAAGGAATGTTCAAGATCCAATGCAGTTCTATGACAGCAGGGACGTTTTCATAATGAGGAAATCCATACTAAATTACCATCTTAAATCTCTTTGTGCATTTCTTTCTTTTATGCTGAGGATCTGTAAACTGCTGTTAGAGGTTCACAAAACAAGATTCTTGGTGTCAGTAATTGTATCTTTACTGAGTATTTATCCTGGGTATGAGGCAAAGTCTGGTGACTGTCCCTGAATTCACCACTGACTTTAAATACAAAACCTGACTAATATTTGTGGATCTGTTATCATCCCCTCCTCAGTTACCTTCCAGAATGGCCAAGGGGACAAGGTGGGAAGGAGCTCAGATCCTCATGCTGTGTGAACAGACTATGAAAGATGAGTTTACAGAACTGTTAGTTGTTGACCTACCTCTAAAACTGGTACCAACCACGTGAGCAATTCTGTTGGTCTGTTTCAGTTCAAACAAAGGAGGTAAGATCATCTAGGATTAGATTTGTTTGTCTTCAGGTGAAAATACAAAGACTTTTCATACTTACAGCACCCATGATAGCTAGCCACAGAGACATGTATCTTGTGTCTTAATTTGGATAAAATGGTGGGTTCAGAATACGGTGGGGCCAAAGCCCAGGCTAAGGCCTGAGATTACAGATGCAGAGTAAATACCTACCTTGACTATATCTGACTATATGGTTTTGAGACACTTTCATTCAAACAGATTCATTTTTAATAGGTGTCCACAACAAAGAACGCTGTAAGCATTATCATTCTTTAATGCTTCCTCTCTGCTACCTGCTTCTATAATTTTCCCTTCTGTTCTGTTTTCTTTCTTCATCCTCACTTACTAAAATGTCTTTGGTGGATTTCTGTGTCTCCAGAATCTATTTATTTATGTACTTATTTTTCTGTTCTTCTCACTTTCCTTTATCTTTCTTCTTGGCTTCTGACACCATTCCTGTTACCACAGGGTGGGGAAGCATAGAAAGGCAAATCCCACTTACACCATAGGATTTTGCACCTTGCTCTTCTAGTAGCAGTGGTCAGAGAGATGATACTGGATTAAACATAACCACATAGCATGACCATTGTACTCAACATTGCCACATTGTGTCTAGATCTGGCCCCAAGTGACTTGACCCAGGTTAGGCAGTAGGTTTGTGGCAGGATGTAGGATTTGCCTAAGATGTGTGCTAGCACTTGAGAAAGATAAGCAGCTCAAGAGACCCATAATGGGATATGAACACTGATGTGCTGCCGATCTTTTCACAATGGGCACCAACAAAAATTTTTCCCACTGGCTTGTGACAGAATTCATATCAGGCACACACACTTGCAGAGGAGTGTCAAGGGACTGGCAAATGTATTCCTTTGCTTTTGCAAGCGAACAAAAATGCTTTTTAATAACCAAAGAAATCGGCAGCACCTCTTCAAAAACTTCTAGTAAGTGTGCTTCTATTTTGCATTATATTCTACTTGTATCACTTGATTGAGAAAGAGGTTGGAGATATTTTAGGAAATAACTAATGATAAAATCTGCTGTATTTCAGAGCCAAGCAGATGATCTATATAAGCTCCAGGAATAAAAATCAGCCTGACAATTCTGATTTAGCAATAACTAGAAGGGCAGTGAAATACAAAGAAGGTAGAAAAAGTAACCCCTGCTGTCCTTTTAATTTTGACATTGGTGTCCAAAGGGCATTCCTGAGTGCACAGAAACCTTCATATCTATGTAATGACTAAATTTTGGAAGCAGTGACAAAGTACTAGAGGGATCAGCTGGGTCACTGAATCTAGTTTCCTTTCTGCAGCAATAGAAGGACATATAACGAATGTTTCAGAGGGACCCACTAGAAAGTTTATCCTTTTTCCCCTCTATGTCACACTCTTCAAACTGTCTTTTGTCTCCTTTGCTTTAGGCAAAATTCTGCAAACATGGGAAGATCAATAGTTAGGAGAGAACAGAACTGTTCCTGTTTTATCACTTTTTGGAGTATTTTATATGAACAGTGCAATGGACTTAGTGTTTTGGTAGTTTGTATAAAATGATGTTATTCATGTGCTCTTGTTCATTTCTTTCTGCACACTGACGCCCCACTATTTTGCCATGCACTGCAAGAACAGGACAAAAATACCCTGCTATAATTAAATTCAAAGTGTAAGATGAGATACAAAACTCAGACCTCCACAATGAGGGCTGAAATATTAGTGATCAGTATAATAAGCAGTGCACACAATATCCCAGCTGCTTAGTTAACCAAGTTCATTGCAGGAATCAGGAGACACATTTAAAGGAAAAGTTTGAGAAGGGAACAGTTCTTTGAACATTTTTTTCTGGAGAACCTAGTCCTGCCAAGCATCCTGTCCTTTTAAAGGGGAATAAATGGGCCTATGACAGAACCCATCCTATCTTGACAGTCACTTACAGCTGGAGTTTAAGGGCCAGGACTGATAGACAATAGCATATTGGGGGCACTTTGGTGTTTCTTGTCCAGATGGTATTTGTCTTAATCATGTGTCAAAATCTCCACTGATGCCAATCTAAGGCTTTTCAACAGTAACTTTCTGTTTCAAAGATATAGCCCTATTCTTAGACTTTTTTCCATACTCCTATGGTTAATGGCTCCTGAATAGTGCTGACAAGGAAATTTTTCTTGTGAAACTCCAGAGATATTTTGTCTGTTCTGAATTTTTGGGAAAGCTGATTGCTCCTCACAACCCCAACACTACATTAAGAAAATATACTGCTCAACAAGTATTCAGTAAAGAATGTAAAAATGTACTTAACTAGACAAGAATGTAGCTGGCCCAACTTATGCATTACATTATACCTCATAGTTCAGGCATTTTGTTTGCCTTACAAGGTATTACAGGCAACACTGTAAATGCAGATCAGAGCTGCAGTAGCAGAACACAACAGAGCTAAACAGCTGATTTAATGAGGTAGGAATTTAACACAATGCTTTATTCATAGAATTTGAGTGTTGAAGGCCAGATGGTGTCAGCAGTATTTCCCTCTGACTCTACACCCAGAATTAAAACAGATTTC
The DNA here is from genome assembly GCF_026419915.1 of Harpia harpyja. NCBI lineage: Eukaryota > Metazoa > Chordata > Aves > Accipitriformes > Accipitridae > Harpia > Harpia harpyja. Next base: position 66,391,885 of record NC_068943.1, read on the forward strand.
TGTATTATCTTAAAGTTTTCAGCCCAGATCTCACCTACTGCTTCCAAGTAACACTTTCCTGGATTAATTTTTCCCTGTGCATTTCTACGGTACATGCTGAGTAATTAGTTCATGAGCCACAAAAATACCTGTTGCTCAGTACACCAAAGATCAACGTAGTCGAGGGACTGTCATGTTAGGGGCTTGGACAACATAGCATGCTAAATAAAATAGATGTTCACTCCTGCCTGGTGAACCATTATCGGGTAGACAGAGTTCAGACCCTTCTTTCCATGCAGGGATCCTTATATAAGGTACTCCTAAAGGCAGAAAAATTGTTCCAAGAAATGGTTTTCATTGTAGAGAGCTGCAGAACAAACCAAGTGACTCCAGAGAAGTAACTCTTAACCATTTTGACTGTGAAATAAAAATCAGTCACTGCAAGCAGGTCAAAGTTCCTCACAGTCTGCCGAAGACAAAAGACTTGCATTCACTAGATTTGATTTCAACCAGAAACCTGATGACTCACTACTCACTGGAAATTTTAACAAACTTATTGCTGCGATGCAAGAAGTCAGAGTGGATTTCTCCTTATCCTATATTGACTGCCTCTGACAAATCACTGCTGTGGTCAATTCTTTGTAGACAGGTGTTTTCAAAACAGCATTTCAGTCTGAGAAAGTGTGTGAAGTTGTCAGGCTAGCAGGAAAAATTGCATGATCAGCTCTCCTCACATACTGTGGTCCTAGTTTGTTTGTATCAGTAAATGTTTTCCCTCTCAACAGTGCTAATTCATCTGGCTTTGTTGTGGAAGATTGATGTAAAAGTCTGATTCTGGTAACCTTTCTGGATTGCAAGTAATTCCAGCAAAATAGTTTCTAGTGTCTGAGATCTATTCTGCTAACTGAACCACTTTCTGTCCCAGAAAGCAAGTCTCTGGAAATTCCCTCAAGGCAGGGTTTGTCTTTGCAAAATTATCCATCTTTCCCTTAGATGCCTCAGTGGAGAAGCTGCAATTATCTTCTCACCTGTGCTCTTACTCTATCCATTCTTATTTGCTCACACATGATCTTTTTAAACTTCAAAACATTTGCCTAGCTTGTTGCTTCAGCATTTGGGCATTCACTGCCTGCTGTCACAGAAGAAGCAGTCCAATCTGGTCCTCAACCCAAAAGTTCAAGGACTGGAAAACACTGCTTGTATAATGGACTTGGATAGAGATGCACCAGGATGGAGGAGGGAGCTGGCCAGATGTTTCTGGGGAGTTTCTTTCTGCCTGAATCAAATAACCTTTTTTGGGGGGCTTTACAGTTGTTTCCTTGTTTCCATGTTCCAGCAGGGATGAGCGGAAAATATAATTGTGCCCTGCAGAGAAGTGAGTGGGTTGCAAGTGGCTGGAGTGAAATTGCTCGCCATTGCCAAGAACAGACCAAAATATGGGGCTTTGGGGATGCGATCATCTCCTGCAAGGCCAGAAGAGTAACAGTTTGGCAGCGCACCTCCTAAAAGCATTACAAATGGGTGAGTAAGTGTGAAGAGGCTGGGGGAATGACAAATAACACTTTCAAATTATCTCAGTGCAAATCAGAAGAGGTGGGACATACAGAAGAAGTTGCTTTTAGTCTTATAATCTTTAAATATTGAATTATATTCAGATGTATAAATATTAGAATCCTTGACAATTATCTCAGCACTACCAATTCCTGATAACTGTGATTTACTAACTTATCACGCAATCATAGAATAGCCCAGGTTGGAAGGGACCTCAGAAGATGATCTAGTCTAAGCTTTCATGGGAAAGGCAGACCAGATGAGATTATCTAGCACCCTGTCCAATCACATCTTGAAAAACTTCAGCAGTGGGGACTCTACCACATCCCAGGGGAGGTTGTTCCAGTGAATGGTTGTTCTTACTGTGAAAAATCTGTTTCTTACATCAAGGTGAAACCACTCCCAATGCACTCCCTTGTCTTCTCTATATGGCTCCTTGTGAAGAGAGAGCCTCTGTCCTCTGTGAAGCCATCCTTTACATACTGGAATATTGTGATGAGGTGCCCCCTGAGCCTTCTCTTCTCCAGGGAGAAAAGACCTAACAACTCCTTCAGTCTTTCTTCACAGGGCAGGTTCTCCAGCCCTTTGAACATCTTTGTCACCCTCCTTTGGACCCTCTCCAGTGTGTCCGCGTCTGTCTTGAATTGTGGGGACCAGAAATGGGCACAATGCTCCAGGTGTGGCCTGACAGGCACTGAGTAGAGTGGGATGATCACATCTCTACTTCTGCTTGTAACGTCTCTGCGGATGCAGCCCTGGATCCAATCTGCCTTTGTTGCTGCAGCAGCACACTGCTGACTCATGTTCAGCTTGTTGTCCACCAGGACCATCAGGTCCCTTTCAGCAAGGCTGTTCCCCAGCCACATAGATCCTAGCTTGTACTGGGCTTCTTGGTTATTCTAACCCAGGTGCAGGACTTCGCACTTTGTTAAACTTCATACTGTTCTTGGTAGACGCTCTTCCACCCTGTCCAGTTGTCTCTGTAAGATGGTTCTCCCTTCTGATGTGTTCACCTCACCAACCAGTTTGGTGTCATCAGCAGGATCCTGCTGAGCATTTTGTGCTCAGGAGAGATGAATTTCAACAGAATCAAAACCCATTCGTTTAAACTCTGAGAATGACTTGGTTTGATATTCTTCTTATGCTTGGATGTATTATTTGAAAATTTTAATATTTTATCATGCAAGTATTTGAACAAAAATATGGCTATAGACAGATAGTTAAATGGCTATACTTGATGAGGATTTTGAAGACCTAATGCAGCTCTTGGATTGGCTTTCTTCTTATATGACGTCCGAAAAGCCATTTCAGATTTTTGTGCCTTAGCTCTCCATCTGTAAAAAGGAGTGATGGTGTTCAGCTTTCACCTATCTTTTCTAACTAGCTTAATTACAAATCCTATTGGGCTGTGACTCACTACAGGCATTGCCAGAATTTAGGACCCTGAGCAGTGCTCGGATTTCTAAAATCAATCACAGCATGACTAATAGTTTGGAAAATGTCTTTCAACAAATGGATGTATCCAAACAGTGTTATTCATACTCAGATCATTCTCCTGTTTTCAGCCTTTTCTTGCTAAGGTTGCCTCCCACCATTCCCCTACTTGCAAAGTAAGTAATAATACATAAGTTGGGATGCAATAAAAAATTCCTGAAGAGTTTGAAAACAGCACTTCAAACACAGTCAGTGCCCTCCTTGGAAACTGGCTGCTGTAAAAAAGCAATTAACAAAGTTAGGCTTGGCCTGAATAGTTTGAATTCTGGCCTTGCTGAAGTCAAGGGCAGAATTCCCATTGATTTTAATGGAGTGAGTATTTTACACTTTGTGAATGACTTTGTGAAGTGAAAAAAGAGCTGAGGCTAGGATTTTCAAAGGTACCTAAGGAGATTAGGTACTTCTGGGATACCTTGAAAATCCCAGCCTAAATCAGTTTCATTGTTCCAGCAAATGACTCAACCAGCCATATTTGAAACTGGCTTTCTGTCTCTAGTAAACCAGATGCATTTGAACTCGTATGCTAAAGAGGAAAGACCCAGCCTCCATTTAGCCATCATTTGAGTCATCTAGACTTACACTATAGAGCATAATTGTTTCTGTAATCCTTTTGTAATATCTGCAAATTAGTTATCCTGAAATTATGTATTTTAATTTATTTTCAAAACATTAAATATTAAAAGTGCTAGCACATGACCTCTAGATGTAATTAATATAAGAAATGATAAATGAGGCATATAATTAAATATCCTTTCCAAATATAGAGTACTGAGGGAAGCAGTCATTAACTAAGATTATATTACCAAAAGGGAAAACATTAGTACAGTCAGTCATCATTGTGAACAGCAGCACAACAAGGTTCCTTCCTATGCCTGTGGATATCTATTTATAGTATAATGACATGAGCTGGAATGGCCACATGACATCTCTTCCAGCATCTGAACTTGTGGATATCTGTATCTGGAGAAAGAACACAGCAGGCAATATTTACATTCCCCGCTCTTATTCAACTGAAAACATGTGAAAAAATAGAAACCTCAGAGAACAAGAGTGCAGTTTTTATTTACTGCTTTGTTTAAAGGAGTGTATTTTTAACTGATTCACCCATTATCAAAACACTTTTTCTTCCACAAGAGAAATACCTATTTCATTAGAAGGCACGGAGAAAACAGAGACTATGCCAGCATGATCTAACACAAAACAATCATCAGCTCTGTCAGGAATTTGAATTTAATGTTGTCTAGTTTAAATTCATAACTTTCAAAGAGAGTAGTTGTTGTTTTAATGCAATTTGGTTTAATAAGAATTATATCACTAAATTCCCTCATTATTCTGACAAACTAGGAAAATAACTAATCATGTGGTGGAGAAGAGGCACAGGTTATAGATCCCGTTTCTTAAATTCCATCCCCTTTCAGCCATTCTGTACAATATAGAGATGGTGCTGGGGAGGGAAAAAAGAGCAACTGGACTAATCTGAATTTGGGTAAAATGAAGAAGACTGAACCCTTTGGGAACAAGCATGAAAGCTGGCTTGATTTCAGCTTGGCTACATCTGTGAGGTGGAGGGATAAGGAGACAGACAAATATAGTGAGGAAGAAGGAAACTGTCAGATCTGACTAGTAAGCAAGAAAATATTCTGTCCTATATTGTTTAGGGAAAAATATACATGTATGCTTCAAATAAACTGAAAAACCCCACTTGAGACTATCTGCTATAAAGGGCTGAGAGAAATTAATGTGGTAAAGATGAGGGGTAAGCTGTATCATTCATTTTCGTCCTGAGTTACTCTGAATTTCCTGGGATCAGACTGCTCTGCATGTTAGTGGAAGTGGCCTCTGGGAGGCCCACTTCTGAACAAAGATGCTGTTTACTGTTTCCCTGTTGGGGAAAGGATGCATAATGTAATATATATTTGTATGGTGCCCATCTTTTCTGGCATTTGCTGTCTGTTTATTCTGTTGATAGGCTGACTTGCCTTCTGGGAATTCCTTGTCTCTAGAAAATGAGCTAATAAAATTCACAAGTACATTTCTTCCTGTTCATTAGTTACCTCTCAGCATAGTCCTCAGCATTTTAATCCTGGCCAGCTGAAAATATGCTGTTTCTTTGTTAATTTTATTGACTTTTCAAATTAGCATGCAAGTAAGCTATGGCATAGTACAAGTGTATCTCACCCGGTGTAGCACCAACACAATGACATCCATAGCTTACACTACAGCATATGATTCTTCAGCAAACCATCAGGATGCATGGGCCAAAAAGTGCAAACCCACTCCATGAAGGTCAGCAGCATTTATCAGTAGTATCACATTGTTTCCTTCAGGACAAGTTCCTCTGGGATCATTAAAAAACTCTACAATCTTCCCTTCCTCCCTTCTTTCCAAGAATCTGTGTGTTTTGTGTTTCCAGACTTCACACTTCTGCTTTAGTTTCTTTCTTATTTCTATACTTTTGCAGACGTGTATTTTCTCCACACTACAAGAGTCCACCACCAATGATTTGATAGTTCCTTAAGGGCTAAGGTTGCAAATCCACCACTATCCACACATATGCAGCATTACTGAAATGCAATTGCTTGCAATGTGTGTACTCTGAACTGTCAAGTTTTTCAGCCTTCCTAACTAGCAGAGTGAGCACTGCTATCTTCTGCTTACTGAAGATACATACTGTTCTTTGTAACCATATTGGAACATACACCATTACTTACATATGCCTATTTATCTTACTTTTGCTTTAAATTTAAATATCTTCATATACCCAATATTTGTCTCTATTTGAATACAAAAGGAATGGAAATTCTATAAGCTGTGTGTAAGCTTACACTTCTGTAAGCGCAACCTGTGCTTCCACTCAGGCTGGTGATGTGTCTTCCTCCTATATGGCAGCTAGGCAATACAGCTATTTCCTCTTAAATTATAAAGGCTCAAAACCACACAGAAATGGTATATTTGATTCTTTCTGCTAGTAGCTTACTTGCAGGCATGGCATTCAGATCTTCCAGCCTTTGTTGAGCTGAAAAAGTAGATCCACTATTGTCACAGAGGTACAAGCACTACTGATTTTTAAATGTGCAATATTGACTGAGGTTTCCATATGTCCAGAAAATGACAGATTACTTTGCAGAGTTGTAAGACATTGTGTTACTACTGACATTGATGATCTACAGCAATGCCATGGTTACAAATTCACTTTACACAGTTTAAAGTCCACCAGCCTCCATATTTACTTAATTTTTTTAAAAATGAAAGTCCTTTCATCAATCAGTTCTAGGAAATTATAGATCTACTTGGGAGTATATTAACTTCCTTGCATAAGGCAAAGAATTAAAGTTTGAAAATTAGAGAAAGCCTAATATTAAGTCCACTATTTAGAAAAGATTTATTCCAATGATAGAGCTGAATGTTTCTGGGAAGGATTCTAGTTCTGATCCAGTCTTCTCTGGTTTTCATGCTCAAATATGTACTCATAGAAATAAATCTGAGCCAAAGTAATAGATTTGGGTTTTTGCTTTAGCTGTGTACCACCTGTAAAGCTTGTGTAGGACTTCCTGGCAGACTTTATGATCTTATTTTGGTTTTCTTTATTTTTTCTTTGACTTTTTTTTAAAATATGGCTTAGTCTCCTTTCTCTTTCAATATTTCTGCAAGACTTCTGTAGTTAAGTGAAATTTGGAATTGTAGAATACTTCTCTTTTTTTGATCAAATTATGTAAACAAATCTTACTGAAACTCTTAATTAGAGAAAGATGACTGAAGTCTTGAGTGAATGACAGATTTTATAAAATGAGATAATTAGGTCAGGGCCACTGTCCTAATCTCCTAGGGTACATGAGCCCCAAAAGTCGAAGGCCATGAAAATAATAAATGCTTGAAACTTTCTATTGCTCAATGAAAAAAATAAAGGCTTATCTTGGGAACGCATCTCTTAAAATAGTAAGCAACTGCAGACTGTCTTTGGAATATGTTAAACATGGCATTTTCATCTTCATAATTTCCACTTGTTCCAGGAAATCTGTGTGAGCTGCCAAAAAGACATTCCTTTTTTTTTGTTGTTTTTTTTTTCTTCTAGTTAAATATTGCAAAAATAAATTAAGCATACGGGAAATATATTGTTAATCTTGTTTAGCAACTGTTGAATTGATTTTAAGAAGCTGTGGTCAAAAATACTCTCCCCTCAGACAAAACAATAAAAATGCACAATTCCTTATGTCGCTGTTCACAAACACGTACCCTCTGCAAACTTATCCTTGTCTGTTGGGTATGATGCATGAGTTCTGGAAGACATCCCTGCACTAACAGCACTCTTAGATACCAGTGATGTGAAGGCAATACACCAGCCCAGTATGAAGTCCTCACCTTCATACCTGAAATTATGTAATGCAAAATATGCTCGTACATTCAGAGTGTCCTTACACAATTTTAAACCATTTCAGACACTTTAAATCTTTGAAAATTTTATATCAAGAAATTAATTATTACATTTAAACTGTGTCATATTCCCAAAGACACAATGCAGGTAAGAATAAGAGCTATTTTTGTGTTTCTGGAAGAAAGTTAGCAGCAACTGACTTAAAATATTATTATCTTGTCTGACAATACTCTGCTTGGATTAACCAGGAGTTCATTATCAGTCTGGTAGTCTGAACTGTCTGAGGATCTGGATGACACACATATATGAGGTTGCAAAAGCTGTATTTCCTTCTCTGTAGCTGAGAAAAATGGGACAGGTTCCTCATCTTTCCTGCCTGCAGCTAGACCTGATTTTGAGAGATTCTGTCACCTGAATATGCTTTAGGCATAGCTGGTTTGTCTCCTCAGTCATCAGGTCTCTGGCACCTGTGTACTCTTACTGCTAGTGTATAATGAATATTAATTCAAATCCTGCAGATTTCTTCAGTACACTTTGCTCAGCTTTAGCAAAGCTAGCTGAAATATAACATCTGAGTTCTTCCCTCCCCAAGTTACCAAGATCTTATATTTCTTTTTGTTCCCATGCTAAGCAAACTTGAGACTTATTAATTTTTCAAACTCTGCCCCCCCCCCCCCCCCCCAAAAAAAAAATATCCCACATGCAGGACTCATCTTGTATTCTAATGATCTGGTTAGATTCATCTGGATCTAAGTGACAGACTGTAAAGCTAAAGAGTGGGAAGATGTCACCTGCATTTACTTTTCTGTAGTGCATACTGTATTTGAACTAGTGACTTAAGGCTCTCTTTACAGTCACTGGTGGAAAGTAAGAATCTGGTCTCTTTTCAATGTCTGATTTAAAGTGGGATGAACTGTGCTCTTGTTTTCATACTTGAATGGTGCCTATGTATACTTCTCTTTTCATCCATAGTCTGATAATTTATTTGTACAGATGCAAAACCTTTAGCTGTAGTGCTTATAAAATATGGGGTCTGTATCTTATCAGCTTGACACTTGCTTGGGAGCCGCAAAACCTGGAATTACATTCCTGGATTAAGTCAGTCAGATTTGAAGTAAGGGCTTTCACACACAGATGAACACTCTACACTATGTCAACTTAAGCAGAAATTTCATCCTGGACCTAAGTTTCATTGACATGTGTATTTCTACAAAACTTTTTTTTTTTTTAAATGTCATTTCTGAGAGGATTGTATTCATATATTTCTAATCAATTTGGCCATTGTTAACCCCCATCTCTTTCAAATACAGCCTCTGCCCTCACAGCTGGTTTGCAAATACTTTTATCTCTATATTACTTCCTGAAGACTTTATTTTGTGGTCCTGTCATCTTATCATAAGTGATCTTCTCAAGAGATCATATAGTTATTATAAAAACAAGCTAGGTGGGCACTGAACTATAAAGAGGTGAAGCACTGATTAACAAAACCAAGGCAAGTCTGTGACTAGTTATTTCCATCTGATCTTTGGTACTTTAGGAGGGAAATAATGCCAGTATTTTCTTTTCGTGAATAAACATAAAGTGGACAAGTAAGCCTTCAGCAAAACTTTCTTACTTTCTGTCACATGTGGTCCTGAGACATGGAATATATTTTATGTGCAGGAAGTAATACAAGGTTGAAGGTGAGCAAATTTATTATTTTTAGAGAAGTTAAGTCAGAACAGCAAACAGTTTCTCCTATGTAGCCTAGTTTCTAATTTTCTCTGGAGAATGGTGGGTAGCAGAATAAAGATGTGATTTAGGCTATGGAAATTATGCTTAACTCTGTTTTGAGCAGTCCCAAAGAAAGATCTGCTGCTCATTTTTCTTTCTAAAATCACTGTACTGCAGAACCCTAGAGCCTTTATGTTCCAGGAGGAATAAAGGGATGACATCAGGAACGGTGCTGTACATCTCTAATTGCCACCTTGCTTTGTGTGCGGCAAGGGACAACTTCTCGTAACCATACCTAGTGCATCCCAAAGTACTGAAAGACTTGGGAATTTGTAACATGACTCCTACAATATCCAACACAGCTCCTGGGAGCTGGTGAATAATATTTTCATACAAAGCTTATTAGCAGGTTGGTTTTTGGTTTTTTTTTTAAATTTTCCTCACTGGTGACTCTACCCTCCCCAAACTTCCGCAGGTCCTGAGAGGTGGTGCAGAGCCAAGGGAAACCATCTCTGCCCTATCCCGTGAGCATGGCAGATGAAGGCTTGGGAATGCAGTATGGACTTATCAGCAAAGCCACGAGAGCTTGAAGTACAAACGAATTGATTTAAATTCTTTCCATTCATACAGTAAGATTTCTTTTAAGCTGTTTTATAAAAAAAAAAAAGTTATCTAGTTGATATGTGTGTTTCTATCTTTCCTTTCCTGCAGGAATAAGTGGGGGAATGCCTCTACAAGGTGCACACTTAACTGATCCCTTCATTCAGTTCGGCTAGTTTCTTTCTTTAGTCACAATCCCTACTCTTTCCTCAGGTTAGATACAATCAGGTCATTCTGCTTTTGATGACGTTTGGATTTTAAGCCTCCATCCACTAGCTGAAACGTCTTTAGCATCACCTGAATGGCTTGTTTGCCCTCTTCTGTTCCCAGCATCTGAAAGGAAAAGTACTGAGTGTTTTTCATCTGCCACCCTGGAGCCAGTACCTCTCTGCCTCAGGTAGAATCAGGGATTCAGCAAATACAAGAACTGGACACTCCATAAGTCTCTTCTGTCAGTCATTCTCACCATCTTCTTTTTCTATGCCCATGATTTCTGTATTTGCACTTTATTCCTTCTTATGGTGGGTTGACCCCAGCTAGCAACTAAGTACCCACCAGCCTCTCAGTCACTCTCCCCCCAGTGGGATGGGGAGAGCATCAGAAGAGCAGAAGTCGAAACCTCACGTGTCAAGATAAGGACAGTTTAATAAGTGAAAAACCCCTGCATATGTAAGCAAACCAAAAGAAGAAATTAATTCACTACTTCCCATTGGTGGGCAAGTTCCAGCCATTTCCAGCAAAGCAGGGCCTCAACACACCTAACATTTGCTGAGGAAGACAAACACCATCACTCAAATGCCTGTCACCCCTGACTGCCACCCCCTTCCTTCTCCTTTCCCCGAGCTTTTAGTGCTGACCACAATGTCATATGGTATGGGATATCCCTTTGGTCATCTGGGGTCAGCTGTGTACCCTGCCAACCTCTTGTGCACCCCCAGCCTACCTGCTGGAGGGGCCAGAGTGGGAGAAAGACAAAGCCTTGATGCTGTTCAAGAACTGTTCAGCAATAGCCAAAACACTGGTATGTTATCAACACCTTTTTAGTCACAAATCCACCATAAAAGCTGCTGTGAAGAAAATTAACTCCATTCCACTGAGACCCAGTACACTTCCTCACAAGTGGACATGAATTCCAATGGAAGTTTTCCTTTTTAGTCATATGCCCATCATTTTTATTGAATAGATTTGACCACTGACATGTCTTCTCCACTTCTGTGAGGATAATAACTTTTACTCACTCATTTGCTATACTGAGTTGCCACTGCTGAAACTAAAATGTGCAGTCCCTATTTGAGGGCTTAGTTTATCTGGAAGTATGGTCACTGGGGAAATGGACTATTTCCTAACAGATTTCAGTAGAGTTATATTTTGGACTATTTTAAGGCACTAAATCAGCACAGGATTTAGCAATCTCTGCAAGTGTATCCATACCTGTTAGAAAGTAGTAGCCATACACATTGTAGTAAGAAAAGTAAAATTGTATGTATTCACAAGCATGTGCTTTCAGCAGCTGAATATGCTTGCTGAGTATCAAGGTGAGATTAACTGCTGACAGAATTCTGGTCTAAGTACAAAGAGCTTATGAAGGGACCACAGAAGAATTTTGCAAGCTGATGGAGTTTTCTCCTACCTGTGTTTACTGGTTAAAATACATCTAGTACTGGCCTTTTTCATAAACCACCCCTGCTACATTATGCTGTAGCACTCTGCTAAGCAAGTGTTTTAAGTTCTAGCTAAACATCTTTGCTAAATCTAAGCCACTGTCTGTAAGCACCTACTGTTGTGAGCTGCTATTACAGTAAGTCACTGTTGCTTGCACAGTAACTTATTGTTACCCAGTTACTATTACATTGTTATCCTGGTCCATTCAACTCTGAGTTATCAGTAGCTGTACTGATTATTGGCTGAAGAACAGCTATGGATTGGTGCATTCTTTCAATTCATAAAATGTGCTTTAATTGTACTGCTGATATCTGTTGGACAGTCTGTGTCAGGATCAAGGGAAGCTGAAGTTCATTATGCTTCTGATAATCCTTTGTCTGTAGAAACAGTCTGTAAAGTTGTCCTTTTCTCCTGCCCATAAATTGGGGCACAAGATAGCAGTAAAGAGAAAAAAGTGAATGAGTGATGGACAGGGGAAAGTTTGCCTGTACTGTGGTGATGTTCAGCAGTTCAAGTGCGTAAGTCTGGTCTGTCATTCTGTGTTTGATGATTTTAGTGCTTTTATCAAATGTTGTTTTTTAGTTATCAGTGGAACTCTGTAGAAGGTTTAGTTAGAAAGGACAGGCTAAAAACTTTCAGGTTCTACTTAAGGAGCTCTAGGAACATTGTTACTAAGAGGGTTACTTAAGTTACAGAGCTTAAGAGAGACGAGTTAATTAGGCAAGTACAGCAAACTCACTGATGTTGCTCCAGCAAACAGTTTACTTCACCTGACAATCAATAAACACCAGGTTAAATAACAGGCTGGTTGAGTAAACATCTCATGATCATGAGACAGGCCTATGTGGTACCTCATTTATGGTATAAGTGTGTTGAAGCGAGTGAAATTTTGCTGTTGGAAATCTGCAGGTAAGGCAGCACCCTCTTTGGCATTTACCACAGCATAGTTATTCTCAATTCCCCTGCCTAAATAAAGAGTTTGAAAGTTTGATTTGCCTGTAAGTGGCTTAACTGCTTTGCCAATTGTAATATTTATTGTTAGTGTCATAGCAAAAATGTCTGAAATACCTTTTTCTTATTATTGCCATACTACACACATAAATTAACCTTTAAAGTGAAAACCCAACAGATGGGACCATGGGAAAATCCTGTTTGACAATGACTAGGGCAAAACTCCCAGACTTTCTCAGCTGTCACACATCAACATAGTTTCGCTGATATAATGGAATAATGCTTGTGAACCTCCTGCTGAGGATTTGTCTGACCACTAGTTTATAATCAATGAACTGTTGTGCGGGAAGACAACTAAACGGTTCAGGAGACTAATAAAGGGTAATGGAGCTTTTGATATTGCTTTAAATATGGCCTCCTTCTGCCATGACAAGATCTAATTGAGCAGTAGGAAAGAGCTGTTGAGCTTGCGCTGCAGTTCTCATCAGAAAGCTTTCAGAGTTTCCTTACTCTCAAAATACAAAGGAAGGACTGAATAGGCTTAGACACGTCCTTATTCCTGTTACAGGTTCTAACAAAGCTAACAAAGCACCTGGGATCGGCAGCAGTTGTTCTGTTCATGTTTTGTTGTTAAAAAGCAGGTACTAGTCTATTTCTTTATCACCAGCATTCATTTAAAAAGGTACGGGACGAAGCACCCTGCCCCATATAAATATCCCTTGCTTTTACCCCCTGCCATTTTAACCTGGGATGTGGAACACAGGTAACAACAGTCACACTTGGAGCAATTGTTTTCAATTTGGTTTTAGCCTTGTAAGTCACTACTTCAGTTTACATCAGACCTGAAGGAAGGCTTGTGTGCTTGAATGTCTGCCTGTTTTGCAGCAACATCATCTGGCATAGCAAAAAAAATACTACCTCTCCCACAGTAATAGATGCTGAAGTCTGACCTATTGCATACCACGGGTCATTAAATTCCCCCAAATACCCTGTAGCTGAGCACAATAACCTGTGTTTCAGCTGAAGCACACTGTGTTTGGCTAAAGCATAGCTTCCTGAAAGGCATCCAATGTTGTTCCTGAGACCGTAGGAGCTCAAGAATCTATTGATTTCTTTGGAGCTTGTTCTAGTGGTTTGCTTCCTTATAGTTAAGAAACGATGTGCTTTATTTCCTGCTTAATTTGCTTGACTTCAGTTTTCAGCTCCCAGTTTTTGTTATGCCTCTATTAGATTAGAAAGCCCTTGTATTTTCTCCCAGTGAAGGTACTTACATGCTGTAATCAAGTCACCTCTCAATCTTTTTGATAAGCTACACAGATGGAGCTCTTTAAGTCACTTATGGCAAGGGTCGAGAGCACTGCTGCTAGCTCAAGTATTCAAGCCTGTTGTGGTCAAAGATTACTAATTAATTTCATTAGAAATGGACAATTCTTTGTGAGTGAGTGAGTGAGCCTCAGCTGATGAGTTTAATAATGCAAACTAAAATACCTGTAAGCTGGTTATCTATAATTATGCATATACTCATGAAGGCAGTGGATGCCAGTTCTTCATTTTGGAGTGGGCTGTATAAGGGAAGGGTATTCAGTGAAAAGAAGGAGAATTAGAAGCTCTACAGTATCATTATTCCCTTTTTTGATTTAAATGCTTGCTTCTGTCTTAGCATTTCCTCTTCTCCTTAATTTTTTTAATGCCACTTTCTGATAAGACCAAACTGATGGCATAATTACTAGGTAGAAGTTGTAAGTATCAAGCACCTTCTTGAAATCACCTCCTCTCAGTTTCCCTGCAAGCTAGACTAACTGTGAATATATTTAAGACAGACAGATTGTTCAGCTTTTCATGTTTCTGCACCTCTGCAAAAAAGTTTGGTGGCAAAACATCCAAGGCCATATTTATACAGGAACAAATATACTTGTTTCACTGCTTCAATAGCAATGTGCTGTGTCTGATTTTATTTCTACAGTAATTAGCAAACTACCCTTAAGGTATCATTCATCATGAGCAAATCCTAGAGGAATTTATTTCTGTTTTGCAGTCTGAAAGCAAGACTGAGTTATTATTTCCCTAAGTTTTGGCTTTGTGACTACCTTAAAGCAGAAACTAATGCACCTATGGTCAATCTGGCAAAGCCTTTATCATTAACATTTCCTGGAAATACAGAGAGTCAGTCTTGAACTTGTGTGTGCTGCTCAGTTCTCTCCTCCATATTCAATATATTCATGCAGAGTCTGTGATATGGGAATAACCGTTCACACCAGGACTTCTTTATTCCCTCGTTCTAATCATTTGGGTTCACAGAGCCAAAACATGTAATGTTACTAAACTCCTATCTGGAAGATTTCTCTTCTTGCTCTAGTCCATTGTCATCACCTGTCAGTGCTGACCTCTTCATTGTCAGTATTGTCAAACCTGACAGCACCTCAAGCAGGGGAAGAAGTGGACAGAACAGAATCTGAATGAAATGTCTTCACATTCACTTTTAGCAATGTCAGTTCCTCACTACACTCGGTGTTTCAGGCTTGCTTGTGACAAGGTTGCCATTCATATTGGAAACATATTCAAAGCAGAAACTTTTGAATGACCGGACTGCTTCAGTGCAGTTCCACCTAGTGCGGAACAAGATCTGTGTGGGTACACTTCTCACAGCTTTATTCTGCCTGCCTGTGTGGCAATGGCACGAAGCAAAATGCTGGGCAGGATTGCAGTATCAAGCTGTGGTGATGATGTTAGCTTGCTTTTTGGCTGACTGCCCTGCAGGGGGGTAGTAGGAGGGTGAAAACGCTTTCTGGTTTATTGCTAAGATCAAATTCAAACCAGAATTAGGGTCAAAAATGAGCTTTAGATTGTGGTGACTAATGATGAAGAATGAATTTTTACTCTCAAATGAGATGTTTGGAGAGGATGCAAATATCATGCTATTTTTATCACCTACGTTAAATGAGATAGAGAGAGACCTGTGTGTGCTTTTGGGTGTCCATGCTGAGACAGCTTTCATCCTCTGAGTCAGAGAGCAGGATGCAGGCTGAAGCCACAGCATTTGCCCGGCGCTAGCACCAGTATGGTGCTGGGAGGGTGCTGTTCTCTATAGGCAAAGCCTCTCCCAACAGACCAGCTCTGCATCCATCCCTCTCTCAGGCAGGCAATCAGACATATGGTACCATATTTGTTGTACTCTTTTTATAAGACAGCCAGCTCAACCTAATAAGCGCTTGCTACTTTCTATGGTTGTATTCTGGTATCTTGATTAAAGTCTCAGCTGATGGAATCCCATGATTAAATAAGTAACTTTATTCCCCCCATTTTTCTTCTGTTTTTCCAAGTATGCAAGTGTAACATTGTGACTGTACCATCAGTAAACAGTTTCTGTTTTTCGTTTCAGTCTGAAGACAAGTATGACTATGTGAGCAGAGTGTACCCTAAAAATACAAAAGCCACACACAAATAAAAAAGAAATATAATACATGATCATTAAAAAAGATTTCCATGACTAGTCTAAATATCATTATTCTTTTGTAACTGGTTCTATGATTTCTGAATATTTGGGATTGTCTTCGTTGATGCTATGATAATTCCTATTTGAACCAAATGTCTGGTCTTTTATGAAGCATGACACTTGTTGTTTCCACTCTTTGTTACAGTCTTTTGAATCTCCTTGGTGTTTCTCTAATAGTGTGCAGAATACTTTCAGGGCCAGATCATTCAGTGACAGACTAAAGTAATTAATTTTTTTCCAAAAAATTCTATTAAGTATGCTTTCTTGACATTTTGAGATTTCTTCTTTTGTCTATCACATTGATATTCTGCATGTAGTTTGGAATAGTCTGGGGAGTCTTTATGTCTTTAAATCACTATTGAAAATGATGATGTTATGTATTCTGTTCCTAAACTAGGGTTTAGTGTATGTGTAAATACACAAAGAATAGTAATGACACAGACATATATGTTTATTTTTTCTTTGAAGAAAAATATTCCCTGACAGTCAAGAAGCCAGAGAAGGGTATTTGGCAAAAAAAAATGGATAAAGGGATCTTTGTGAGAAATGGTTTAACTTTGTTCCAGAAAGTACAATGTTGAATTTATTGAGGGAGTAGAACAATGTTTTACTTGCATACTTGGAAATGGGTGAGGGAGCAGGTTAACAGAACAAATTGGGAGGATCATGTCTGTCTGCTTTCATGTCTGCTTGGAGGGTACTAGTCCAAAAAGACATAATGTTTGATCTGGAGCAGTGCTTTCTCAGGCTTATAGATAAATAGTTCCTGACATGAATGATTTAGCAGGACACAATGCAGTGGCGAGCCCCCCAAAGGAAGTACATTTCATATTTTCCTTTAGTTTTAAGGTAGGAAGAATGATGAAGCTGAACATTTAGCCAGTAGAGGTTTCTAACAAGAAAGAGGAGTGTGTAAGGGGATGAGAATCCAAGGGCTGTGAGCAGCAGTGGGAGGAAAAGCCTAGAAGTGCTGTGGTGGAAAACAAATTTTAAGCAGACATTCAGCTGTGCCAGGGACAGAAGGTGAAAAATTGAGAGCTGAGCAAAAACCTCAGACTTTAATATAGGTGGAACTGCCAACCAATAAACTGTGGTCTCTTCACACAAAGTGACAAGTGACTCTGACAAAAGGAGGGATCTACAGTATTTAATCACTCTCCAGAGGAGTCTGTGCCAAAAAATGGTTAACAGTGCCAAGGCGGATGGCCTTGTTGGCCATCCTCTTCATTAGATTTTCCCAAAAGACTGCTGCTGGAAGAGCTTTGGTTATCCTTTCTTGCATTTGTTGTCAGTTGTCTACAGGATTTATGCCTTCTATCAACTGTTATCAGTTAAAGCCCTATCTTACTTAATATTTGGGTTGATATCTGCTTCCCCCACCTTGCCTGGATGCTGTGCACAGTACTTTGCAAATGAAAATATAAAGGTCTTCAATTTTGTCCCCATGGTACCACTGAGACAGAGATATGTTTCATTCATTTTTGAATTTGATTCAGGTTATAGACGAGGTTTATGAATTTACCCACTGTTTTCCAGGGCTAAGCATGGAAGTGTTCACAGCAAGAAACTCCACATACTGCAGCACAGACCTCTTACGAACTGATGACAGCCAGGTCTCTGTCTTTTGCTTACTGAGGCAATCTGTGCTTTTGTAATCTTCTAGCCATGGGGCTGCACCTATGTTTCTTGCCAGGCTTATGGTCTAGGCTGTGGTAGGTAGGCTGTGCCTTATTCTCTTGCAACCTGATTCAGGAGAACGAGTGGGGATGGTGAAATCTAAACTGGTGGTAAAAGGAGTTTCCGCAGGTGCCTTGCCAAATGGGTCCACAAAGGCTGCCTGAGTCCGTTTTTGGAAGGAAGCAAGCTGCCCTCTATTGGCTTGAAGACGAATTTTGGCCCTTTTCCTTTCTTACTGCAGACGAGGGATTAAGTCTTTGAATCTGACATTGTCTCTTCGTCAGAAAAAGCAGATATATGTCTTTTTATAGGCTGCCACATTGAGAAGTGGTATGAAATTTGGCAAAAGATAAATAAACACTTTCACACCCTTTAAAATATTTCTCTGATTTTTCAGCCTTGTTGGAAGAGCGATAAAGAAATACAAGGATTTGAATTTTCATTTAGGAGGATTTTCTATTGCCTGCACTTCTGTATTAATTTTATCAGTGTGGATAGGAATCCAGGAACATGAGCAAAATTTAGAGAGTGAATATGGTGCTGGGCCAGTAAACATATACAAGTGTATGAGCTCTGCTGGTAGTGATTACATACAGTACGAGAGTAAATCTGAGCACAAAACAAATCTGGGGACATCAGGAACTGGGACTTTTTCATGCTCTGAACTGTATTTCGGTGATTTACCGTACTTGTTGCTTCAAATCTCCTCCCTGTGAGCAGAACTTCCTGCTAAGTCCAGACTCTGGGTGACAGCATTAGGTGACATCCCCACTGAATACCGCAGCAGCTGGTACCTCTGCAAATGCTGCGTGAAATCTTCACATTCATTGATCTTTGTAGAGGAAGCCACAATTTACAGGAGTTTACAGAGCCTTGCTAAGCAAGCAGAAGTGCTAGGCTAAAGTGTTTGTGTGCGTCATGTATTCTAAGTCCAGTAAATATTACTGTTTGATTCAGCTTTATGCTCCTATAACATATACTCTTTCCTTCAAATCTTGATCTGTTACACTGGTGGAAAACCCAGGCAATGAAGTGAGTAAATAAATGAATCACATTATCATGTCCAAAGGCATAATGAACCTACATTATCCCATTATGCCCCATGTTTCTCTCATGATTTGAGGTAATCTTTAGCAGTGGGAAAAGGTCTGTTCGAGTATGTTTCCATCTGTACCTGCCCATACTTCTTTTCTGGATGACAGACAGTAACCAAACCACCTGGATTGGCCAAGAGAGTTTTGGGATTTAGATTACTGCTCTGGCAGCTTGAGAAATGTCTTCAGGACTCTGAAGAGATGAAATGTGCCCCCTGCATAATCCAAGGCAAAGGGTAGATTCCTGAACAAAGGAGAAATGCTCCAGCTGCTTTGTTTTTGTTTAAAATGATCACCTTACCTTGATAACTATGCTTACCTGTCAGTAACTGTCTGGGATGCTTTTTTGGCTGCTAATTTTCTGGGTATTTTGTTTTGTTTATATTTGGTGTTAGGGTGGGTTTTTTTCTCCTAAAATTTCCTTGCAAACTGATATTGCCCAGAAAAGTATGGTGAGGGGGCTGGGAAAGATACAGAAGAATCATAATTAGAGGCGGGCTCAGGGTTTATTGACAAATGCTATGTTTCAAGTGTATAACATGCAGTCCTCACTAAAATGTTGTCGTCTTATGCACCTAAATTACTTGCAAGTATTGCACAGTTGGAAGTAGTTGTTGCTATAGAAGCACTGGAGCTGCTGACAGTGCTGGCAGCAGGAACAGCAGCAACAGCAGAAGGTACATGATTATCTTATGGGTTTGGGAATGAGCGTTTGCATTTTATATCCTATTGCTTCTCATTGCATTGGGAAAACAATGGCTTATTAAAAAAAGAAAATGAAAGAGAAAAGAAAAAAGAAAAGAGTCTTACTTATGTTGATTTTTTATTTTTGGATTTACAATTTTGGTTTGAACTCATCTCAGGTGCATCAAATTAGTTGAACTTGCAAAATGAGGACAGGGTGGTACTCATAAAGGTTTGGGTTTTCTCAAAACTGTTTAAAAATAGCTGCCAAATAATTCTGAAAAAGATGACAGTCAAACAGTCCCAACAAGAACTGTAAGAGGCAGTAGCTGTGGCGGGGCTGTGGGGGAAAAAGGGAAGAAAGAAGCCTCTACAACAGTGAGGACAACTGCCTTCAGTCATAAAGGCAGTTTACGGATGGATCTGTGTATATACAAGAACTCGCATAGAAAAATCACTCTTTACTTTGTAGTCCTATGCCATGACTGCCTCAGAAATGATGCCTTTTATGTGGGGGAAATCAGTGTTCAACAGCTTTAAATGCTCCTCTTGAAGAGAGGAGTATTGCATGTCAGCAGGGATGGGTGGGAACAGTACCCCACAGGAGCAGATGAGATCCTGTGTTTCCTCTCCAGATTTCAAGAAACAGTCCCAGGAAGCCACTCTCTGCTCTCCTACTACATGTAAAGCAGGAAGGTGCTCTCCTTCCCCCCAGATTTGTTATGGTCTTTACTTCCTGGCTGTCACTCCTCTTCTGCGCTGCTGCATCCAGCCAACTGCCTCTCTGCTGCACCTCCCTGGCCCATCTCTTCAGGGCAGAGCTTCTGCCCAGCGTGCTGGGGTAAGCAGGATCCCTGTGTGGCACTGCTCTCACTTCTTTTCTTTCCATAGGGTGTGAGCAAGAGAGGGCAGTGGGAAGGACTCTCTTGTCTCCTGCTATCCAGATAGGAAGGACTTTTCCTTCTTTCTCTCCTGTATAGCTAAGGAGGAGCCCCAGCCTGAGAGCAGTCTGTGTGCACACCCAGTTTTGGGGCACTGTGCACAGCAGTAGAAACCAATGAGCATTTAGCGAGAGTACTGAGGAATTCACACTTCCACAGATTAGAGTCTGTTCCTAATTTCTGATTTAACAATAATGTTTGAAAGGATCCAAAATGCTGTGCATTTGCTCTTCATTAGTTTCAAACAGTGAAGCATTAGTGTCAGTCAGAATTTCATGCTTCTTGTCTCTTTTTTTTTTTTTTTTTTGAGTAACCATAATCTGAGAATGGAGATACTGTGAATACTGAGTCTGAATAAAAGCCCATCCAGAACAACAGCCTCAGAGTAAGCTCAGGGTAAGCAGATAGTGATCATTCTGTTGTGTGTTCTCCTAGCCTCAAGCCATCTGTGGCCCAGGAAATTTTTAAGCAAGAGGTGATAGTTTTGTATTTAGTAGCCCCAGACTGAGTATTCTTCCATAATGTTCTCCAGAGGATTTCCAAACCCATGTAAATGTTTGAATCCACAATGCTGCAAGCAGGTCCAAGGCTTCAGTATGTGCTATGGGACAAAATGGTGCCTCCTGTTTGTCTGACCCTGATGACTGCAGGGAGGCATTTATTTGATGCCTCCTAGTTTTTGTGGCAGAAGAGACAAAAATGTCATGATGTAAGTCATGTTTGTGGTGAACTCTATAGCAAAGAGCTAGCAAAAGATAATGATCTGAGAGTTTTGTGTAGTGGAAGATGATTTGATACTTGTATGTATCTTAACTGTGTATATACTGTGTATATCTGTGTATATCTGAACTGTATATATCCGAACTGTGATGGGCTTTGCCATTACCAGATAACCTTGAAGGTGGCTTCAAATAAATCTAACCCCTGTCTTTCAGAACACCTTAATCTTGCATCCTGACAAACATTGCCATACGTAGCTCTATATAGATGAGATGGGAACTAAAAGCTACTGAAGTTTACCAAACCTTTTCCATCCATGAAATCCTAAATAAGCTTAGTATAGAAAAGTGGTTTAAGGTATCTTAGTTTCATTCTGTGAGTGGCTTGCAAGGGTTAAATGACAGCATTCTACCTTTTGAAAATACTTTTAATTAGAGGAAAATATACCCAAGATGAATTTTTGCCCCCCCCCCCTTTCTTTTTCCCATTTGAACCTGCCTAAACAAGGATTCATTATTGTTAATGGGATTTTCTTTTTCTTTAGTGTCACTAAATAAACTCTACTTGGATAGCAACAACAACAAAAAATGGAGCCAGAAGGGACAATCCTATTCTAGTGGAGGATATCGCTAATGTAAATAGTCTGCTTGAAAACATTATATATCTTTTTCAAACTGTTAGAAACACTGTAAGCATTCTAGATATTATCCCATGCAGCTAACAAAATGCCTAGGAAAAGAATGAATTTGTTTAAATAAGGCATTTGCTAAAGCAGAAAAAAAAAGCGCCTTATACATAATAATAAAAATAAAGCTTCTAAGTGAATAGTACGCAACTCATTAGAAAGAATAAACTCCCAGTGTCCCTGAAGGTGAAATACAATAGAATGCAGCCTATTTAAAACTCCATTCAATGAATATGACTTTTGCATACTAAAGCAAATCATATTTCATAACACAATGGATTATTTTAAATGACTCATTTTTTACTATTTAATGTTCTTATTATATAAGCTGCATTTTCCACCAAACCATCTTTAAGAAATCATATTTTTGTAAATGTGGTTTACTAAGGAGTGCATTTAAAAAATGAATCATCAGGCAGTAGTGAGACTTCTCTATTGTTTATTGAACATGTAAATATTTGTGATGTATTTAAGGTATAAAGTTCCCCTGTAGTATGCTGTAGTTATTTACAGCTGTCCTGCTAAAAGACAAGTATTTCAAAGTTGTGTATGGAAGCCTTTGGCAAACAGTGGGTTATGTGGAAAAATACTGACATACCAATATGCCAATACTTAACTGAATTTCTATGATTTTACAAGGTGTTGTCTTTTTAACACTTATCGTGGACCATTTTCTTCAGCTTTGCTTTCAAGCCACCCATATGTTCAGAGGACTTAGAAGATGAGATGACTCAAAGTCAAAGAATAACATTTTCATTTGAAGTCAGGTAGAGCAGTACATGAATTTTGTAGTTGGTCTACAGCATGGAAGGAAGAGTGTCTTCATGTCCATCATAACAGCCATAAAAGGATGACCCTTCCTGAAAGTGAAGTGCTTGGTAACCAGTAGTTTGCACCCTGTTCAGAATTCTTATTCCTATAGCATTGTTAACAAGATCACAGCAAAATAGCTGAGGCTTTTCTTCAGTGTTGCCAGCCAGAAGTGATTAAATGTGTCTAAAGGCACAGCCCCTACTGACAGGTGGGTGAGCAGTGCAAGGTTAGAGGGTAAGGTGGAGGTCCTCAGTTTCAAAAGTCTCCTCCAGTTGATGAACAGTAGCCAATGCTGACAGTGCCAGATGAAGTGTGTATTTGCTGATCATTTGATTTGCAGTTCAGAGTAGTCTACATGACGTGTACCATGAGTGTGGGCTTGTGACACATTTGAGGAGACTGTTCTATGTAAGCAAGAACTGTGTTCTTTGTGGCCAGACTTTGAGGTCACTTCTGCTGTTCTGCTTGAAGACAGATGATGTTGCAACTGCATTTGGCTATCAACACAGGAAACCATTCTCAATCAACCAGAAGCTGAGATGCATAGGAATAGCAAACTTAGTATTTTTTGAATATTTAATGGCATTTGCATTCCTGTATTTCCATCTCATCTAACTTCTTTTGTTTGTCTCTGAACAGTTCAGACTTACACAAAGAGGCTTTGGATTAAGAAACACACATTCTAAGACCTATCTTGGATAACAATGGGATACAACTATAATTCAATGAGAAGACATACCATTTATTAACTTTGTTGGTAGTCTGGGAATTTTACTGAGTGTCCAGGTGTGGTGATTGGGCAGAAGTGTTCTTCAATAATTCTGGCAAGTTTTCCCTGGTAAGAAAACTGTGACCTTTCCCTTTTAACATTATTGAAGTCTAAGTCATTTGCAAGTTGAATTACTTCAAAAAGCTCTAGACTGTGTTATGAGCTTAAACAAACACAGAAAAGAATCATTTGCACCTAGCCTAGGAGGGGCTGTACACCTCAGCAATGGTCACAGATGGGTGTGTGATGTGTCAATGAACAGAGGATTCTCAGTTAACGAATTCTTAGGTAGTATTAAAGGTGTTTTATCTTCAAAGTCCTATCTTATGTAGTTACAGCTACCTCGAACACCTTTTCTTTCTTTCTACTGTAAAACACAGCCATCTTGAGATGAAAATGGAGGACAACTGCTGTTAATGGTGGGTGCTTGGCTTTCCTATGTGCCCTCCTTGGTTTTGACTTGTCAGAGCTTATGGTCAGTGATTTCCACATTTTCTGTCCCAGTCTGCTTTATATGCTGCTGTAGGTAGGTTTGACTGAACAGTATGATACAAGAATGAGCTAAGAGGAGAAGTGGTTTTAAATCTGGAGAAAGTTATGGTTTGAGTGTGTATGTTTTACAGGCACTACAGCCCATATAATGTGTTAAAATGCAAACTGTGCATTTTAATGCACAATATGCTTCCATATTGTAAAGAACTCAACAGTGGATGCTTGAAAGGTTTTGACTTTGATGCAATTTTATGAAAACCACTTCTTTTTTTTTAATGTAACAGTGGTGAGCTGGCTGAACACAAGGACTCTGGTGTCCCATTTCTTTGTGGAAAAGGTACCTATTTTATGTTCTTTGATGCTCTTCCCCACCAGCAAACCAAAGATGACATCGAACATTCTTTCAGATGGCAGCACATTGTCTGTTCCTACTTAGAGCTTGGACATTTCTTCTCATGATACCAGAAATAGTGTCCATCTCTGGTAACAATAATGATAAGATTTGGAAGAAAATGCCTTTCCACTAGGCATTGGACTAAGTCCCACTTAATGTCACAGGTCACACTGACCATCATATTGTTGGCTGCAACCCAGACACTAACAGTACAGCCTGCCCACTGTGGTTTTAAAACTAGTACACAACATTTTATTTTTTTCTGGAAAAGTGGTAGGGGTTCCCAATATTGTAAAATTTTCATTCTTAATAGTTTTAATTGAAGTAAGATTGTAGGAATACTAAAATTTCTAAAAGAATCTGTTTCAGGAGAATAAAAAAAAAGAGGGAATGGTGGAGATCTCTTTTGGTTTTAATTTTTTATTACCAAAATTTCACTTCGAATGGGAAGAGAGTATATTCCCCTCAGTTTATTATGGGAACAGTGGCAATATTCAAACATAAGCAAAGATTGGAATAATGTCTTAAAAAGGGTGAGAGAAAGAAAAGTCATGGAAATTATGTGTTTTCAGTTACCTTTATTGTTTGCAACTGTCATTTATATGCTAAATGCATTCCTAGGTATTTGCTAGCCTTATCTGGTAAGCTTGTGGGCTATGCAGTAAGTTTAATTTGTTAGGCATCATTCATATCTTTAACAGTCCAAATCTCTAGTCACCATCAAGGAGCTGCTATTTGGGCTGTTCTTTTATCTGTTTTTTAAGTCATTGTATTTCACTGGAAAATAAGTGTGAAATTTTCTCCTGTGAACAGTCTGTGTGAGATATGGCTAAAACTCAACTAAAATTCATGACCATTTATTACAATCTCTTGTAACTTACATGTTTAGCACTGGATGTTTTCAGTTCATTCCCTTATCCAAAGGGTAGTCACATGCCACTGTAAGATGACATGTCTGGCTGAGTTGAAGGGAGAGTGTGTGTGGTTTGGATGTAAAATTGTGTGTCTATCTTTTGCGTGTAAAACATTATCTGCAGTTTCTTTACCAGTCTACACTACGTGCATGTCCATGCCACACGACTGAACTAGCAGACTGCTAGCAGAGCTATGAGACATCAGGCTAGTCCCAATGCTACAGGCAGGACAGCGAAGTTAGTGTGGTATTCTTCCCAAATCAATAAGCCTGGTGTTGGTTTAGAGGTCCTGCGTAACTCATTTGTGACTCCCTGTGTGTGACTAATGCAGCCACTATTTTCACACCACATTGCATACTACTGAATTTCTAACATATAAACCCGAACACATCTAACTGGCATATGTATATATTCAGAGGCTTACTTACACAGACTGCACAGAGAAGGGGAGAGTAGAGCTGTTGGAGGTGTCTGCTCCACTTCGGTACACCAGGGCACAGTGTGGATTTTAGGAATTGGACATGTTGAGGTGGGTAGAAACCTGCCCAGCACACAGGTTTGCCACTGATTTCAGGGACTGTGTGCTTGGGCTAAAAGAGTTTGAGTTGGTAAACTGTAGTCAGCTGCTTGGAGCTGCCTGTCCCTGCTAGAGCTTGTATATAAAAGGGGTTTGGGACCAGAATGTTTAGTAAATATTTAATTAACTGAAATGTTATTAGAGTGCAATGAATAACTGCAACTTAACTTTTAGCTTCCACTCCTGTCACTCCCTCTGCAGTGTGGGAGATGCAAATTGGGATAAGGAGCCATGCAATTTTTGTCAGCGAGACTAGCTGTGATTTTTAAATATATTGTCTACACCCTAAGGGGAGCCTATAAAAACTTGAACGTGAAATCATTACACTGTTTTGTCATGCCCAAATGACAATAACAACCATGAAACCTTTTCTGTAAAATGCCTTTACATAGGCTAACTTGATTTGCAATGATTTAAATACTGAAACAAATTCCCTCTATTTCCATCTTGCATTTAAACAAAATGACAGCATATTGGCACCATCACTGCCTCATCTTACCATAAATCAGCAGAAATGAACAATCTGTCAAGTTCCTTATCTGTGCTCTTTTTAGTCTTGTACAGTATGTGCAGCTCCAGAAGAAAAAAATCATAAATACTTCTGTGTTCCTTCCCTGTTTGCCTGCTTTTAGTGTCCTTGTTACAGCTAAAGCTCTAGAAACCTAGAGAAACCTCATGGGTAGAAGAGTGGTCTTACTGGTGAAGAAAAAACTGGAAAAGTAAAGCAGTAATGGTAATGTTCATCTGACAGTATTGGTAATGAATAAGTATCATGTATTTGACTGAAGATGCTTCCTAGAAGAAATGGTGTTATAAAGATCAGCTCACGCCAGTACAGGACACAAAACAGTTCTTCTGTGGGGTGACCACTGGCCAGTCTTGCGAATAAAGAATAAGACTCTTCTCTGAATATTCCTGTTGTTTTCAACAGAAAATATGCAGGAAGCAATGAGCTAATGCATTGTGCCAAGAATCTGGTCAAGTGAGAATATATGATTCAGTCAAAAAGCTCACTTATAAATTGAATTTGAATTTAGATTTACCTAGGCTGTTTAGATTTACAAAATTACTTAGGCTGATTTAGATATAGATGAGTCAAAGATGACTTGCACAGCATTGAGTAGCGTATAAACCATATGTATTGATGGATAGCTTCTATTAATAAATGGATGCAGGTTTTTGTTTTCCATGATGATATTTGCATAAGATACAGTGCTTTAAATAGAAAAGATGTAGTACTGAATTTTGCATATAAATAAACATATAATCTCTATGTAAAATTAACCAAAAAATCTTATATGAAGTAGTCTATCACATCTAGAGTAATAATGTCTTCTATTGCCTTTGTTGAGATGTTCACAATGTGACTCTAAGGCGGCTGTTCAAATAATCATGAGGATGAAGCCTCATGCTTTCCAGGTAGCAGTACGTATGCTCGGCCTTCTTTTTTATTTTTTTTAAGTCCAGTGGAGATGAACAACAACAAGCATAAAGTAATCAAGGTAGCTATTATTCCTGAATTCAAATGGGAGGTATAAAACAGATCCAGACTGTGTCTGTACCAATGTGAAAGTGGCAGAATAGAAGTAAGCATGTTACAGGAAGATAAAGAGAGGAAAGGGAGAAAGTGAGAGAGATTTTGCAATTGATTTTAGCATTTCTTCCCAATAGGTTACTCTTCTAAAATATATTTGAAGTAATTACATCAAAATGTCTGAATCTTTGACTTTTCTGCTTATTATTTATTCTCTGATAATTGGAGAGTATGGTTCTTAACATACTGCTTTTATCTGGTTTATATGCGATACACTTCCCACTGTCCCATTTTGCTGCATGCAAAGCCTACAATGTAGCACAGTTAAAATGATTGTGCTGTATGGAGTTATGCTGTTGTAGAGGGCTACTCTGTACACGCTGTGGCAAAGTGGGAGAAGAGAGTCTATAGTTCCAGGACACTGTAGGAAGAGGGGCTGCCGTAAGTTAATTGTATAGAATTGCTGATAGAAAACATGGTGTTTGTTAGTCATGGCAAGAAGGAATATAGCAATTTGTCTGTTCCAGGGTCACATGGGGGCACAGAAAGGCACTGAAGATTCAGACTAACATCTGAAAATATCAGATGATGTATTGAGTTTGCATGGCAAGGTTTTGGTATTGGGGGGGTTACAGGGGTGGCTTCTGTGAGAAGCTGCTGAAAGCTTCCCCCATGTCCAACAAAGCCAATGCCAGCCGGCTCCAAGACGGACCCACCACTGGCCAAGGCCGAGCCCATTAGCAGCAGTGTTAGAGGCTCTGGGAGAACGTATTCAAGAAGGGGGGAAAAAGAACCTGTGTAACAGCAACTGCAGCTGAAGAGAGGAGTGAGAATATGTGAGAGAAACAACCCTGCAGACACCAAGGTGAGTGAAGAAGGAGGGGGAGGAGATGCTCCAGGCGCCAGAGTAGGGATGCTCCTGCAGCCCGTGGGGAAGACCATGGTGAGGCAGGCTGTCCCCCTGCAGCCCATGAAGGTCCACGGTGGAGCAGATATCCACCTGCAGCCTGGGGACGACCCCACGCCGGAGCAGGGGGATGCCCGAAGAAGGCTGTGACCCTGTGGGAAGCCCGTGCTGGAGCAGGCTCCTGGCATGACCTGTGGCCCCATGGAGAGAGGAGCCCATGCTGTAGCAGGTTTTCTGGCAGGACTTGTGACCCCACGGGGGACCCACGCTGGAGCAGTCTGTGCCTGAAGGACTGAACGCCATGGAAGTGACCCACGCTGGAGCAGTTCATGA
Source organism: Harpia harpyja (assembly GCF_026419915.1). Lineage (NCBI taxonomy): Eukaryota > Metazoa > Chordata > Aves > Accipitriformes > Accipitridae > Harpia > Harpia harpyja. The sequence goes on from NC_068943.1 coordinate 66,420,234, forward strand.
AGAACCGCAGCCCGTGGGAAGGACCCACGTTGGAGAAGTTCATGGAGGACTGTCTCCCGTGGGAGGGACCCCACGCTGGAGCAGGGGAAGAGTGTGATGAGTCCTCCCCCTGAGGAGGAAGGATTGGCAGAGCCAACGTGTGATGAACTGACTGCAACCCCCATTCCCTGTCTCCCTGCACTGCTGGGGGAGAAGGAGGGAAAGAATTTGGGAGTGAAGCTGTGCCCAGGAAGAAGGGAGGGGTGGGAGGAAGGTGGTTTTTAAGATTTGGTTTTATTTGTCATTATCCTACTCTGATTTGATTGGTAATAAATTAAATTAATTTTCCCTAAGTGAAGTCTGTTTTGCCTGTGATGGTAATGGGTGAGTGATCCCTCCCTGTCCTTATCTTGAACCATGAGCCTTTTGTTGTATTTTCTCTCCCCTGTCCAGCTGAGGAGGAAGAGTGATAGAGCAGCTTTGGGGGGCACCTGGCACCCAGCCGGGGTCAACCCACCACAGATGAATAGGCCAGTTGGGACACTTAACAGCAAAGACAATTTCTTCTCTATTGTAAAAAACCAAAACACCAAAGTTGTGAATTTCAGCTTATGAATGCAAGTAGCAGTCTAGCACATATGTATCTAGAATGAGCAAAGAAATGGTCAAAGAATCAACAATTGCAGTAATAAACACGTGGACAGGTAAGGAATCAGTATCTTACAGGAAATGGTCAACCTGGTGAAATGGTGCAGGAACTCACTAGTGTAATTAACACTTCATGATTATTTATTGAAGGGAAGTGGCATCTAAGGTTCTCACTGAGGATCAAGACTTCATTCTATTACATACTGTACTAATATGCAATGGTTATTGCTGCAAAGAGTTTAAGACCTGCCTAATAACAAGATCTAATAGAGGGAAGTACTGAACATACAGAAGGAAGATAAAACCAACATGAAACTACACGGACTGTAAAAAAGAACATTTAAAGACAGAACATAGACCGTAGCTCTGTAATATTATCAACAACTGCCTGTGTTCTGCTAACATTTCTCACCAAGTTCTTACCTATTGTTAAACTTTAGCCTTTCTTTTTCCCCTTCCTCTCCCTCTCTTTTCCTCTTCCCCTATTCCTTTTCCCTTCCCTTTTCCCCTCAACCATTCCCCTTCCCTTTCCACTTCTCCATTCTGTGTTTTTTAATATACTTAAAAGACTGGAAGATCTGTTGGCTCCATTTTTCTTTGGAATAAATATGTTGGTTTTTTCCTTTACATCAAAATGCTTTCTTTTCTCATCTCGTGTATGGAAGTGACTTTGCATTACGTGAAACCCTCAGTAGTGTTGCAGGTTCTGACAATCCTTAAGAGTAACATACTGGAAATAATTTGCACATAGGCTGGTGACCAGTGTCAGTCCCATGTCTTACCAAATGGCTCCACTACTCATGCCTTATGCAACTTATAGTGGAAAAGCTACAAGGATACTTACTGTAGTGCCAAGTATAATATGCAATGTACAAAAGCTGTAAGAGGAAAAAGCAATGCAGAAAAGTATAAAGTGACAAAGCATTAAGCTAATCCTACAAAGATCTTGACTGTCATGCAGTACACTTTCCAAATACTTGGGAGGCACAGAGAAAGGTTTATTAATGGTTCATCATCCTGCCAACACTGCCTACGGTTCTCATATGCAAACATTACTGTTTGGGGAGGGAGTGGGTGGGATTTTCCATGCATTAGATTGTAGCCATGAAAATGACAGTATTTTTCCAGAGGAATTGAAGCATTACCAAGCAAGACAATGATTGATGGTGTCTTTAACAGTCTAAGAATACTGCCTACTTTTCTTACAAATATGTTGCATGTATATGAAGAAGAAAAAGAAGGTGGGAAAAGACTTATAGCACTCAAAAAATGCTGCTCACAGTGTTCAGTTGATTTTATTAATTATCATTTTCACAAACCACTTGTTTGATTTCCCTTTTTTATTTTCAAATCATTATACCATTGCCAGAAAGCAAAATTACTGCTTTGTAATGTATGTGGCATAATTAACTGGCTACATTAATGTTCGTGGCAGAGGCACTTCTTAAGTTTTTAAGCATTCTGAGAGTTAAAAAGATGTTGCTAAAGTTGGCAACAACAAACTGATTTTCTGTCAATACAATAAAAAGGAGATTGCCTATACTTCCTGTGTCTAATCAGCTCCAGACAGCAGAGACATGCATATAGGGTGATGTATGGCAGAGGACTATGCAAAGAGCGGTGCAGCATTATAACTAATTTACAGTCTTGAAATTAGAAGTGAGTAGAAAAAAATGCTACATGGTTTTTGTGCTTTCTTCGGCAGAGGGTTAAATTTCCTTGGCAGAAAGGAGAATTTTAGGGAGGAGAGTGTAAGCATGGGATAGATTAATTTATTTTCTCAGACATAGTAATGCCATATTACTTGGCAAATGAATATTTTTTAAAGAAAAATTGTATATGTTTCATAGCAAATGTTATATTAATCCTTTCTGAGACAGGTGACTAGGAAATCAAGGTCAAAAGATAGGGTCTTTCAAGGAATATTTTTTAAATGTGTGAATTTAGTGTATATGTTTCCCTTCCAAGCTGCAAAAATATTTTAGTGAGACACTACTAAGATTGTCTCTCGGATCACAGAATGGTTGAGGCTGGGAGGGATCTCTGAACATCATCTGGTCCAACCCCTGCTCAAGTAGGGTCACCTAGAGCTGGCTGCTCAGGACTATGTCCAGATGGCTTTTGAATATCTCCAAGGAGGGAGACTCCACAACCTCCCTCAGCAACCTGTGCCAGTGTTTGGTCACCCTCACAGTAAAAAAGTGCTTCCTGATGTTCTGAGAAGACCTCCTGTCTTTCAGTTTGTGCCCATCACCTCTGGTCCTGTCACTAGGCACCACTGAAAAGAACCTGTCTCCATCTCCTTTACACCCTCCCTTCAGATATTTATATATATTGATGAGATCCTCCCTGAGCCTTCTATTCCCCAGGCTGAACAGTCCCAGCTCTCTCAGCCTCTCCTCTTATGAGAGCCTACAGTCCCTTAATCGTCTTTGTGGCCCTTCACTGGACTCTTCCCAGTATGTCTATGTCCCTCTTGTTCTGAGGAGCCCAGAACTGAATGGCCTTATGTGGTCTTACAGGTGTTGATTAGAGGGGAAGGATCATCTCCTTCAACCGGCTGGCAGCACTCCTCCTAATGGAGCCCAGGATACCATTAGCCTTCTTTGTGGCAAGGGCACACTGCTGGCTCATGTTTAACTTGGTGTCCACCAGGACCCCCAGATCCTTTTCAGCCAAGCTGCTTTCCAGCTGGTCAGCCCCCAGCATGTACTGGTGCCTGGGGCTGTTCTTCCCCAGGTGCAGGCTGTGCACTTCCTCTTGTTGAACTTCATGAGGCTCCTGTCAGCCCATTTCTCCAGCCTGTCAAGGTCCCTCTGGATGGCAGTATGACCGTGTGGTGTATCAGCCACTCCTCACAGTCTTGTGTCATCAGCAAACTTGCTGAGGGTACTCTGCCCCACCATCCAGATCATTAATGAAGGTGTAAAACAGGATTGGATGCAGTATTGATCCCTGGGGTACACCACTACTCACTGGCCTCCAACTAGACTTTGTGCCACTGTTCACCACCCTCTGGGCCCAGCCATTCAGCCAGTTTTCAATCCACCTCACTGTCTCCTCCAGCCCATACAGCTTCTCTATGAAGATCTTTCTGGAGACAGCGTTGAAAGCCTGACTGAAGTACAAGGTAGATGGTTCAGCTGCTTCCTGGGAGGGATGACCTTGGTCAGCGGCAGCTTAAAAGGTGAGGATTCAGCTGTGCCGTTGATGGAGGGGGCTGTGTAGCAACATACCCCTCTTCACCACAGCGGAGAGTGGCCAGTCACCTGGGCAATGCCAGCCAAAGTAGTTGTGAGGTGGCAGGGAATGCCTGGATAATCCACCCCAGAAAAATACCTCTGTCTGCTGCTCAGGACTTTAACTTGGGAGCTGTTGATTGTATGTCTTCTTGGCAGCCAGCATAGTAGTGCCTGAGCAATATTGGTGCTGATTTACAAGGACCATAAAAGCAGAATAAAAGTAATCCCCAAGATGGTGGTAATGAAGAGACAGCTCCTAAAACCAAATTCTTCTTCTCACCTCCTGTACTTTATCATCCATTTAAAACAATTACAAATCAACAACATTTCTGGTTTCTTTCCTTCTCCTTTTCCTTCACTCTTCTTTATGCTGCCCTTCTCACTATTATATATTTATTAACTTTTCCTTTTTTTACTTCTCCATCAGTCATTTGTTTCCATAGTCTCTTAGACTATAAATTTCCCCATATTCCATTTAACCTTTATGTAGAGCTCACCACTTTATTAAGGCATGAATTTTTTTCAGCACCTACACCACTGTAAATCATAAGTCATTCCTCTGGAGTCAGCGGAGTGACACTACTGTAAAACAGATTCAACTGGCAGAATCAGAGATCCTAACATTTACAATGGACCTATGATAAAAATTTAGCCTTTGAATATTGATTCAGAGAGGTTAATAAGATTCACAAGATTAAGACACCAGGGCTGTCAGAGTGACATTAGGATAATTTATTTAAAAAGAAAAGAGTTGAGCGGATGGTTAAAAACCACCAAAACCAATCAACAATTATTTTATCAATTATGGATATGCTAAAAATCCTAATTTTTCTAACCTTAGCGTGGGTTCCCTGTATTTCAGTTGCCAGGGGAAGGGTGAATACATTCAGATGTAAGGTATCACTGCTCTGAGGTTGCCAGGATAAGTCTAGCTCTGTGCCTTTTCCAACTTCCCTTTGCAGCTTGCCACTGCAACAATATGGTTTAGTGTGCACTGGAAGTATGGTTTTATTATTTTGTGCTTTTCTACATCGTGTTTAAGACCACAAATAAGCCCTCAAGTCAATTGCAATTAGAACTGCATGAAAAAGAGTGTGTTTCTGGTTGATCAAAAAGAGGGGGTAAATCCTGACTGTCTCACATTATTTTCCTCAGTTCACTTAAAAACATCTCTTTAGTACTGTGGTTGCTGAACTGTCCTTGCTTTAGTGTTCAAAGGCACACATATTTTAAACTGGAAAAAATGCTTTGAAGCAAAAAAACTGACTAGATTTTTGTCATGACTAAGGCAAGTTCTGGAGGATGATTATTCTGTGAGGATTCAGAGACTCAGAGTTAATGATGCCAGCCAGGACGAAAAGTACTTTCCTCACAGAAGTATTTCAGGTACCTTTTAGAAAGGCACCTCATCTCATTCATGCAGACACTCCTTATGCCACACACATATTTGACCTAAGACTTTTTAACTAACTTAGGATATGTGAGTCAGGATTAGGGCATTGTCTATACTGAGGTTTATGCTGACTTCCTATTCTCAATATAAAATAAATAATAAATAAATAAATCCATAAAATAATGGGCTAAAATGCCTGTCTTCCCCCTTTTCTTTTACATAACTAAATTAAAACTCTCCATTAGCCTGCCAATTTTTTTTCTTTCTCCCTTGAAGAAAAGCTGGAAATCCAGTTGCAGAAACAAAGGAATATGGCTACAGAAATACATCCGCAGACAATTCTAAGAAATTATCTTTAGTTGGTTTTGTGCCAGCCATCTTAACTACATGTTTTCTGCTATAGGCCCAGTTTCCCTGCTAGACCACTGCACAGGTGGAAATATGTATTTGTAGGACACTGAAGAGTAAATTTCCCCAATGCATCACAATTACAGAAACATCTGTGCAAAACAGCTTTGATCCAGTTCACTGTGAAAATATACATCATTCATGATGGTCTAGTGACTGCAGATTTCCCTGCACTGTAAAGCCAGAAACAATGGGAAATTGGTTCAAGACACACGAATAAAGAGTTTTCCTTCTGGCACCTGTACATCTCAGCTGTTGTTCCTTGCCTGTACTATAAGGGCGTAATTCCATTTAACGTTAGAAGGGAGACAAATACATTTTACATGCATTAATGAAATCATACAGACAGCATGTAAACACAGGCAGGAAAAGCATCTGAAAAGGTCACTTGAATAAAAACAGGTTGGACACATGAGCCAGTTTTGGTAAAATGAAAATCACTTTATGCTTCTACTCAGCTCTTGAGCCAAACCTCAGTTGGACCTTGTTTGAAAAGTTTCTGATAATTTACAATTCCCCCCCTGCTTTGTACAAATTGGTTCAGGCTGGGTAGGGAAACAAAATGCCAACATTTAATGAAAAACCTTATTTTAGCTGAAGTAAATAAAGGTGAGTTTTTTGTGATTCCTAACTGTCTCTTTCTGCCCCTAGAAACTTTGGTATCTGCAGTTTCAGCCAAATCTGTCCATTTCAACCAAATTTGACAGATTGGCTGTAGGATCTTACTGTCAGTGATATCTCTCACTCTCATTGAAATATGTGATTTAGTAGACATGAGAGGCCTTACTGATGTCCCTTCTAAGAGAAATGCTACCACATGAACTAATCCCTTCTTAGATACTAGAGAATCCACAACTGCAAGAGACTCAATAAATAACCCATCTATGGAAAAACTTATTGGAGCACCAATTAGCTACTAGAAGATCAAGCCATGAAAGTCGTAAGAAATCAGGTTTCATTAATTTTCCAAACTTGGAATTCCTTATTATGAAATATCAAGGCTAGTTTCATAAAGGTAAACTTTTATATTACACTAAAATCTAGCTGAAGACACGTTAGCTGAACACATAATCACTTTAATTTTCTATTGCAGGTAAAGAAAACACAGCAGTTGTGGGCTTTGGGCCTTTTTTTTCTTCAAGCTTTATTTGTAAATCACATAAACACAGGGGCAGGTAAAAACAAAATGATGGCCCTGAAGGGTGATTTTGATATATTGTTCCATGGAGCAACATGTTTATTAATAGCACTGCTCTGGAAGATATGGAATAGGTGTTGACAGTCACTAAAACTATGAAATTGCTTTTCCATCTATCTATTAATCTCTCAGTCTGTCAAAGTGAATAGAAGCCTAACTGGCCTTCATATCACCAAGGGTTTTGCAGGTTTTAGATTTCTCTGTTAAAGTGTCTGTTTTCTCCCCTTTCATCCCTTCCTCTTCCAAGAGTAGCATTGCTGCCTGGAGGACAAAATTTGGTTATCTTTGGTTAGACATGCTGCAGGCTGGTGATGTATATAAGGAGGTAGGCAAAGCTGACACCTTCAGTTGTCATTAGACCTTATTTACAGGAAAGGGTGAAGATCAACCAGTCTGTCTCAAAATGCAACAGGCAAGATGACCCTGCAGAATTTCTCTCATTAGAAGTGAGCTGCAAGTATGTATCTTACTGCATTCACTTATAACCATTCTATTAGTAAACAGACCATTTTAAATCCCCCCCCCCAATATTAATTTCAGAAAACTGCAGCATGAGAGAGGTGGATGATTATATTCCTAATTAAAACACAAATACAGTAATTACAGTTTATATGCCATTATCCTGAATCTACACAGGATGACTTTAAACAGCAAAACAGCCATTAATTTTACTGTTCAAAGAAATGCTCATAATCTTTTAGAAATGTCATATAAAATATTCATTTTGAAATGCCCTACGGTGATTTCTGAATTTATTTAAAGTGGGCTGTTGATAGCTCTTTTATAAATAAGCAATTACAGTACACTAAATATATCATGGCCCATCACATTATACATTCTATAATTTCATGGATGAAAAGCCTACAGCTGATCTGCATAAATGTGGTGCGTCTCACAGCAGGTGAAGAGTTTGATTACACAGGATAATCAGTGTTATTATTTATAGTAACCATTTATACCTGTTATTTATTAAAACCCAGCAAATCAGATATTGATTTATTTAAGGAAGTTGCTGTATTGTAGGCCGAACTACGCATAAGGCTATTAAACACATGTAAAATGCACTGTTACATTACTAATTTGAAATCAGCCAAGGTCAGCAGGGAATGAGAGTTGTTAGTACTTGGTGGCAGTGGAGAAAGCTATATTGAGCAACTGGCTGGGGTCTGTTGAGATCCCCCTGGACAAATAACATCGCTACAAACATCATTGCCCCACTGGCAATATCAGATATCCTTGCTAGCACACTAGATGAAGAAGCCAAGGGCTGATTAATTGCTGGAAGGTTGAAACAACCTCTGATACATTTAGGTGATTTTTCTAGACCTGAGCTGAAGGATTTTCATGAGGGTTGCTCTGCACAGATTACAATACTGCTACTTACGGTGTTCGTATTCCTTGGTCATTTAAGAGAACTGAACATTTCTTATAAAACAGTGCAAATCACAGGATAGTCTTATGGATTATTTGAGTGTAGTCATAGGACCTGGAAGATTACACGCACACAGTGTTTCTGCTGGCAACGTGCATATGTTTGTCACCTCGTCTGAGTAGCGTTATGCTTTCTGCCTCTTGCTCAGCTCCTCATACAAGTGACTGCACACAGGAGGCAAAAAGGGTCATCGCCGTGGGCACAGCAAAAGAGGTGAGGTACCCGCAGTGGATCTGTTTGGCCTCTCCCTTCTGGCTCTGTGCAGGTGCTGCCAGTCTTTGCTGAAGGGGGAGAGCAAAGGGGAAACTGGCCCAGCGCTAAGCCATCGTCCCAGACAAAATGGCAGTGCTGTAGATGCTCTTCAGCAAGTTAGTTAGTCAGATTTCAGCTTTCGGTCCTTGAGGATGGTGCCTGGCACTTCTTTGATGTTACTTAGAGTGGCAGAGATGTGGGAAATGCCTGTTCTTCGAAGAAGGGAACGTCTCCAGAGAAAGTTCAGACCTATAACTGGCAACTGGTGGGATGACAACAAGAAGTTAGTTTAAAACAACAGAAGGAACATATTGAGAGGACAGCCCACCTGGAAAATTGCCTACCCTGACAGTGCTGGCATTTTGGTGACAGTAGCAAGGCAGATCACCTCGTACTCCCAATGTATGTTTCTTAACTGAGCATTTGAGTTTATAGCAGTGAAAATTATCTCACCATACAAATTCTCTTCCATTTCTATGGATATACATTTCATTTTTAAAAGGATGTCAACTCTGTGCTGAAATTACTGAGTATATATGTCTAGAAAGAGGTCCACTTCCACTTCAGCTCTTCTCTTTGAAAAAAACAGAACAAGTAAAGGAGTGGCTGTACAGCATAAGAATGGCCTGGAAAGGAAAATAAACCTGTTGTTTTCCTTGCAGTTTCAGGGATGGTTCCTAAGATCATACCAACTGAGCTTGACTGAATTTCATAGGAAGACAAACTGTGTTGATATTAAACTAAACAGAAGTTTTGTGCATGCGTGCATATACTAACTACATGGAACAAAACTGTTATGTGATTTGGAAGCCATTTTCCTCTTTGCAAAATTCTGTAGGTTCTCATCATAAATTGAAATAATTGTAATTAATGCAGCCAATAGTCAAAGATTTAAAACATTTGGCTTATCTATGCCTTTAATTTCAAAGTAAAAATACTGAGAAGAAATAGATATCTTATTTCAATGCAACATAAATATGATCTAATAAAAATCTAGTGCTAATAGAAAAAAAACCCCAACCAACTGTGTGTGAAATTCTCACCTCCTGTGAGTACTGGTGTTAGGCTGTCCCAAATGTAGAAAATTAAATGTATGGGAGGTGCTCACAAGTATTAAGATTAGGACTAAATATTCATGACTTTGAAGTGAAACTAGAACATTGAAATTATTGAGAATCTAAAAGTTAACATTGCTATTAATGAAGTGAATACAAATGCCTTAATATATAGATAAATCTTAAATATTTTTGTGCTGAAAATCTAATAACTAGAAGTACGCAAACTGCAAATAATAAAACTGAACAATCAAAACAGTGAACAATGATACTTCTCTTTTCTGTATGTGAACATTCCTGCATTAGATTTGCTGCATTTGTGGATTACCCTGTATTATATAGGAAATTCTAAGGCATAACACTACAGGTGGAAATACCTAAAAGCTTCTATTCTGTTCTATATTTCAAATTTCAAAATAATTAATTTCTGACATTTTTCCAAGTGGTCAAAGTCCCTCAGAAGATCAAGTTCTGTTCAGAGGAAATAGCTGGATAAATAACCTTATAACTGGATTATAATACAAAAAGATAATTTATTATAAAAATCCATCATATATTAACCTTTTGTGTCACCTAAGTATTGGTTACTTGCATTTTACAAAGCAGCAAAATAGAAATTGTTTGACACTGAGATGATGTGAAGAAGACTTCTGCATATTCTGAGACTGATGTACTGAACATGAGACTGCTTAGAAGTAGCCTTTGGCACAGAGAGGCTTTGAACTGGAACCAGTTCCTATGTTCTTCCAATAGCCTGGTTTGAGAACATGGTAAGAGTCTTAAGACAGCTAAAGAAAAGAGAATTTTCAGTTGAGCTCTTTGGTTTCAATGGACGTGAGTCACACTGGGACCAATCTGAGTTTCAGTGAGATTGTTCCTGGCTGAAAACAATTCAAATATGTTCACAAGTCTTTTCTATGGAAACATTTTAGATGGTTGTTTTAGGAACAAAGGTCTCAATTCTGTCTAATAAATCTTCTCAGTTACATATACCTACATATAATAAGGCCAAAGAGACCACTAGATGATGTATTCTCATCTGTATTATCTAGGCTGTACAATGTTACATTTAACTGATATGTCTTGCAGAGTGGCATCCAATCTTAATAGGTAGGTATCAACAGATAAACAACCCTTTGACAGTTCATGTTCATAGTTAACTGTGTTCACCAGTAACAATTTGTGACACATTTAGATTTGGATCTGTCAAGCTTTAGCTTCCAGCTGTTAGAATTTTTTTTTTTTTTTTTTTTGGATCTTCCTCTGCTATATATAGGGGCAGGGAAGTAGAAATAGTCAATTTTTCAGTAAGTGATAGCTGATGCTGAAAATGAAAAAAATAAAAATAAAGACTGGAAATGGTGTCAGGTAAGTATTTATTTCCTGTCTAAAGAAACATTTCACTTAAAAACAAAGTAATTCCTTTCTAGAAAGTTGTAAGAAAAGCAATGAAAATGATGACGGGTTTCATTCATAAATAAGTCATGGTATTTCACCACAGACCGGTAAGTGAGTCATGCACTAAGGTTACAAGGGATTTGGTTCAATTTGTAGCTTTGCCTGGAGGGGAAATGAACACTCATCAAGAAAGGGTGGAAAGATAAGAGATCTTCTTTTCCATGTTCTCAACCTAAGGCACAACCAAGTGCACCTAAATCCAATAAGTACTTCCTATAAGAGAGCTAAATCACCAAATTAACAGGTACTCTTGGAGATAATGAACTCATTTTTATCTGTTGATGCTGTGCTACTTTAAAAAACAACTGACCACCCAAATATCCATTAAACAAAGATTAAGGGAATATTTAGATATTTAATGAAAAGTGGAAGAGTTTGATTAGAAGGAAATTGCCTTTCACAATACCTTGTAGGCAGAAAGTTAAGGCATATTTTCTGGGGAGGTATTGGTGCAAACTCCCTTAGAAAAAGGAACTGAATCTAGGTCTCCTTAGGTTTATGTAACTGCACCAACTAATTCTCCATTGAGAAAACTGGGAACAAAACTTATTAAAGTACTGACAAACTCATAAAAAAATATTAAGAATGACTTAAGTACATTGTGGGGGCAAATTTGTCACCCGTCTTTATTAAAAAGTTACTTGCCAACCTAGCCTGGAAGGAGAGACTTTGTGTACATTACAAAATCATCTCTAGAGCTTTTTTTTTATGTGCTGTGTAACTTGGTTTGTTTTTCTCTCTGTAAAGTTTTTTGGTAATCACTGTTCTAAATATTAACTTTTGCCATCTTCATATTATACAAAAAAGTCTTGTTTGTTCCAATTATGTTGAAAATATGCTGTTTATATACAAGTCTTGCATTCAAACATTATTTTCACCTTAATATATGGATGTGAAAGCTTGAAATCCAGCAGTGATATAGACAGGCATCTAAATGTCTTTGAAAGCAAATGCTTAATGAAAATTCCAGTTGTTAAATGGAATGAAGTTATAACAAATGTCAAAATTCATCAGGTATTTTAACAAGTTACTATCTCCAAACATATCCAGGAAAGAAAATGAAAATATCTGAGGTTTGTTGAATGAAACTAGAACATCTGCCTTGGCTGACATGCAACTGAGCAAGAGCAGGACCATGGAAAAAGGGCCAAAGAGAAGAATTTTTCCATAAAACAAAAGTGAGAGAAGGGATACTTAACATTAGAAAAGCGAAAGAGATCACTGGGATAAACTGTGATGAGAAAAATCTGTCTGTGCCAATATCTGTGGTGAAGAATAATTCAGGTGAGAACACTGCCTTTGACTGAAAATCAAATAAAAAAAAAAATAATTTCCAAGATATTTTGCCTTTTGCTGTGATTTTTTTCCCCTATAGAAATCAGGTCCTGTTGATCTATGGTCTGCACATAGATAATAAAAAAGACAGTGTTGGTTCAAGACAACAGATTAACAAGGAAGATGACTAGGCATATGAGATGAAATGATCCCACTTAGTAAGATAAGCCTGAGCTGAAAATAATGGATATTGCTCCTTGGGCCAACATTGCAGTTAACTAGTCAGAAGATTTAGAGGTAGCAAGAGAGAAACGTAGAGTGGGAGACACAACTGTTAAGTGGAAAGATGTTGAGAGGGATGTACAGTGGAGAAGTCATGGAGCTCCTGAAAGTTACAGGAGGACCATGTGACAGTAAGAGGAAAAAGAAGCATGAGAATCATACTGAAGGTGAGGAAGCTAGAGTGAGGTGGGAAATTCAGCTGTAGAGAGTAAAAGAGATACCTGGTATGGTCCAATATTGAAGGCTAAATCATAAAGAGAATGTGAGGAGACAGGAAATGTGATGCAGACAATGTTAATGTACTCAGTGTTTCAGATATAAAATATTTTCCTACTGTAGATGACCCATAAAGATGTTTTAATTCTTTGTCCTGAAATTTTGTCTTAGCAGGAACCTTGTGTGTCATAGTAAGTAAATATTACAAGGAGCAGATCAGAAAACAAATAAGGAAAAGATCCCTACTGTTGGCTGCAGGGCAGTAATTCTACAAAATATAACAAATCATAGGGTATAGAAAGCACCTTCATGTAAGAATTTTCTGTAGAACTCCAGAATTAATCTGCTAAAGATGCTTTAATAAAAAGTCAACTTTGTATCAGTAAGCTGGAAAAAAAAGCCATAAACAAGTAAGGCATTTTCATGTAGAGGTGCAAAAAGAGAAAAAAATCACTGATATATCAAGATTATTTTTCCAGAGAAGTGTTTAGAAAAATAAATTATCTCTTTTTCTGGGAATTTTCTAAGCACACATTATCACAAAGATGATGTGGATTATTTTCCCAGGGGTAAAAGAAGTGTTCTAGCACAAAAAAACTTTGCTTTTCTTCAGTGCTACCTGGCACTTTATGGACAGCAAAGAGAAGAGATTGGAGTACAGTTAGGAGATTATTTATCAAGAGGGTTTTTGCAATAGACAAGAGGTAAGAGCTTGGTGAAAGGGGGATAATAACCAAATGGAGGATTGAATGCTCTCTACTGAAAATAGTGATAAGTGGAAGCTGAAGGCATAGAAAATAGAAAGTAAAGTTGAAGACTAATGATGCCAATAAAAATGAGATTTAAATGTTGATTCTAGAATTTTCCATGGAATTAATTTGCACGAAAAATGCAGCTTCTAAAAGTGTGATAGTTTTCATAGAAAAAGCTTCCAGTTAATTTTATATATATAATTTCCATGGAAAAACTTTGATTTTTTTTTCCTCTGTGAAAATCTTTTTTTTTTTTTGCAAGCAACAGAACAAGGTTAGTGTATGAATTCTACCTGAATTGCAACAATCTTTTTTTGTTGAGCAATCACAATATATTTAGTAATTAAAAAAAGACAAAAACCCCACCAAAACCAACAGTAACCTGTACAATCTTTTTAGCACGTTGCCTTATGGGTGTAATTCAGGAAATTCTTGTCATAATACATACTGCACTGAACAAGCTCTGGGGAGTCTCATGATGTGGAAAGCACTGTAGGACATGTGGTATAGCTGGGAATTCTTATATTGCCACTCATGCTGAGACACCAGGCCTTCCTGAATAAAAAAAACCCAAACCAAACAAAACCCAACAAAACAAAACACTAAGGAAAAAAAAAAGATTAAAGTAGCCTTCTATGAGGTAAAATCATAGAAGGTTGGAAAAGGTGGGTTTTGTGGATTGGCGTTCTTCTAGAAATTATCCTGGCATGAATATAATGTAAGAAAGAAATCAGACCTGGAAGCATCCTAAGGTTGGTAGAACATCTGAATGGTGTTAAAAAAAAAAAATCTAATTGTAGGTGTGGATATTTGTGACAAGTTGTTGGTCACAAATAGGATTAATGTAAAGTAAATAAGAACCATACAATCTAACCTCAGTATCACACAGGGATCACCTTTGATACTGATTCCCTGGCAGATAGAAATACACATACTGTATTTTTCAAAATAGCAATTTTATTATTTCTATAGGAGTTTCCCAGGTTATGTGATATTTTGTAACACTGCACTTGTATTTTTGGCTTCTTTATTTTCTAGGAGAAAATTTAAAATCCTCGAAAACTTTGTGTTGCAGAAGGAAAATGTTCTATTGACTGGTTTTTTTTTCCTACTACTTCTAATAATCAGTAATGTTATATAGTGTATTATTATCTGTGTCCTGTTGGATAGAGTCAGTTGGGTCTTAAATCTCTCTCTCTCTTGTGCGTAAGCTCTTCATCTGCATCTGTCAGACTCCACCTTGTCAGAATGAAGATAAAATACACAGCAGAAGCGACAAGGTGACAAATTTTATCTACATCATGATTGAGACTTTTCCAGGTTTCTCTTCGCATATGTAAATCAGTCAATAGGTAAAGACTTAACTCTTCACTCAGATGATCTTCAGATCCATAGTGAGAGAAAGGCAGGTTTCAGGCATGAACAGATCCAGACAAATAAGACTAAGGTTCCTAGGAATCTCATAACCAAGAGGCTAGGTGTCTCTAGATCTGAATTTACCTTTATTTAAAAATTTTCAAAACTGGGATTTTGTTCTAAGATCATTTCAGTTGGAGTTTTTGCAGCAAAGCAAAGAAGATAGGTTAGATGATTTGAAGTGAAGCTAAGAGCGAAGCAGATTAGAATTATTTTAACGTCATAAGGAAAATCATTCTTCCCATATTGATGTTTTACTTCCTCCTTGTCAAATAAGTAGATTTTTTGAAGAGTAGATGGTGGAGATATTGAACAGTAAGAATTCAGGGAGTTTCCCTGATGGATATATACAATAACACTAACTTTTTATTTGTCACTTTTAAGTCAACAGTCAGAGACTCATGATGCAAACTATGCAGTAGTGGATGTAGAAATGTGAGATAAAAAGACAACATTGACAGGCAGAGGTCACTAAAGTAGTCTGGCAAGGTTATCTTATGATTATCTGTTCATTATCTGTCTATGAATGATCAAGAATTAACATACATTAACTATTTACCATTTTTGCAAAGGCTTTTTGGTAATTCTTTAGCTTTTGAACTAGGCAAGGTCAGAGAAATATTTGAACAGGCTCTTCAAGATCTTTACTGCAAAAAGGACAGATTACATAAGATATGGGCTATTTTTATATTTGCAAGATCCACTCTAATATGTGGCTGGGTTTTTCAGGTCATGACATATACAGTTATAAATATGCATGTGTGAGAAACCATGGGAGAAGAAAGAGGAAAATATTATTTGATCTGCCATAACAGCAGTAAATAGTCTTGATGGGTTTGAAAGACTAGTTTTCTTTTCAGTGTCTAGCTGGGACTGTTGTAGAGAAAGAAGAAGGGGGTTTCACTTAACCTAAATAATGGTACTGAACTTCTGTCTAAGAAGAAGATAGGCTTATCTAACTGAGTTAGGTGAATATTTACTTTTCTCCTCTCTCCCTGTCCCTTACTCTACCATAACTACACATTGCACTGATGGAAAAAAAAGAAGATGGTACCATAACCAGAAAAATTAATTATGCTGTGATGCTGGGCAGAAATGATGAGCCAGTGACTGAAAGACTTTGTAAAGGCAGGACACACCTTCATAAAAAAGATATTTCTCTAGCTGGTCCTATAGGAAAAAAAAGAAATGGTTCAGCAAATACTCTTAGAAGGCTGAGGAGATGTAGTAGCCCTGTATATTCTTGCAAGATTGGTAGTGGGCAGAGCCTTGGTGTGGTGCAACACAAACTCGCTAGGAGTTACTCAGTGGGGAGCGAAGTGGCAGACATTGGAGTAGCTTCAAGAAAATAACATTGTTAGAAATAACATCATTAATCTGAGCCCATTAAATAGAATCTGCCTAGGAATGAAAACTGAAATATGAGAACTTGTGAAAAAAGCGTTGCCATTTTTAGCTTGGATGGTGGCAAATGATCGAGTAAGAGAAGGAACAAAGCTGGTTGCTGTAGCTACGTAGGTTGGTCAATTGCTCCTGAGATGGGGAAGAAGCACAAACTGAGGATTCTACTGAGTGTGCTTAGACATTCACTCAGTTCCTGCTGTACTAGCTATTAAAAAAATAGCTTCTTATTTCAGTAAGTAGATTACTGTGAACTCTTTACAATTCTGTGTATTCACTTCTTTAGTCACTCTCTCACATTTGCATATTTCTTATTTTCATACCTGGCAGTCCAGACTGCATATACACTTAGTCCTACCAAGATTGTTATGCAGATGTTTTCTGGGTAAAACCTTCTGTATAGCTCCCAACTATTTGTAAACTATTTTTTCTGCAACTTTTGAAACCAAGATATCAGCTTCTTGAACATGTGTGTGAAGCATTCCAGTGGTGACCACATGTACTACTGTTTTTTTCACTTGGTGATACTGCAAAGATAGTTTTGCAGCATTTGACCTGTGACATAAGATACAGGGAATGTAAATTATAATGGCGATGTAAGGATGAAATTGAAATTTGTCTTGTTACAGCTGTAATGTAGATAAGCATCTGGGTCATGTGTGTGCGCATGTGCATATCCAGGACACTTAGCAATTCTCTGTTAGTCCAGGAACTGCTTTGTAGGTTGAGACAATGGACCAACCTGAAACAAGGTGATGGACTGCACTGGTAGCCAGCTTCACAGTAAAGCATTTGGCTTACTGTTACAAGAACTCAGACAGTCCTGCAGATTCCCCATGGCATCTCCTTCTGCCCCCAAACCAACTGATAGGCACAACCTTTATACTTAAAATGTGTTGATTAACTCCCTGGGTGAATAATCTGGCAATGGCAGGTACTCCCCTGTCAGTCCCTGCTATAGAATTGACCAAACTGCACATAGGTAATTCAAAATAGTATAAACTATTTCTGCAGATGCAGTAATGGTCACATAAGACAATCTTTTCTATATAGTTAAGACAACTAGGAGACAGTAAATAGAAATGGATCATGCATGCACTGCAGTGGTCATGCAGAACCATGGACCAGCTGGACTCCAGCTCCCAATCTCGCTAGAGATGCTCTTGCAAGGACCCTTGCAATAGAGACTCCTGTCCACATTTCAACAGTGACTGACCACCCTTTTCGAGAGATTTCGTTCCCTGTGCAAGCGTTACCAGATGGAAAAGTCGGGTACACTCTGTGAGTGTTTGTGCAACACCCATTCAATTCTCCATTTGAATAATTTGAGCAGGCTAACTTCCAAAACCACACTCAAGTGTTGCTACCAAAGGGACTTCAAAGACAGAGTACTTTTTTTGTGTGGGTAGCATTTCTGTTTTCAACACTCATCTGAAGTTAAAGTACCCCAATTCCATGTAATTAAAGAAACGTGTGTCGCCCAGGCTAACACAGAAATAAACAAACTAAAAAAATATGCAGGAAAAAAAGCAAAAAGGTATGGAACAAAAACTTAAGACATTTAGAAAGTACTAGAGTAATTTTGTTGCTTTTCCTTGCACACCTTTCGGTCTGAGACATTAAATATATCGCCTGGTGACCTGGAAATCAATTAGGAAGTTATAGTGTTAACTGGTCAGTTAAGTTATTAATTTCACTGGGTTTGAGTAATGGTTTCACTTTTAATGAACTATTAGGATTTAATTCTGACTTCAGTTACCCATGAGTAAAAATCTACATTGAAGTTTCAGGTTTGTATAGATTTTACATTAATTTAGCAAAGATATGACAAACAGATGACATTTGCCATGCAGATATTGGCAGTTGTGTAAAGACAAGGTGTAAGTGTAATAAACGCAGCAAAGAGAACACATTACTGCTTTGGAACAGTTTCTTCATATTTTTTCCCTGTGTCTTCTAGCATTTTCAGATTATTCAATCTTTTTATATATAGCAATATTTTGTGCTCTTTTTAGTATATTTTCATATCTCTTCTTCCCCAAGATGATACTCAAGTACCACAAAGTGATAGGGAAAATTTAAGATTTCTTTAATATTTTCTTAAATTTCCTTATATTTTGTAGTTTATGGAATAATGCTCCTTTAGGAGGCACATTGGCAGGGGCAAAAGAGACTCTAGTCCAGTGGCATCAACCTCCTCCACAGGGAGAGCTTCACCAGATGCACCACTGGGAAGTTAAATTCTCTATAGAGTCCAAATTTCTGTAACTAAAAAAAATTGCAATGTAATAGTTTAAGATTAACTTCTGGGGCTCAATCATCACTTTTGTTTTTTTTTAATTCCCAGGGAAAAAAAGGTGTTGAAAGCTGTTCATTTGAAATAATGCTATGCCTGAGTACAGGATACTCCAGGTGCAAGGTAGAATGCCTCTGCAAAATTCTGGAGCCTTTTATAACTTTCAGAGACTCATCTTGCCCCATATCACATCATGGTCTGAAACGGTGTTCTCTAGAGCAGGTTACACACAAAAGCGTTAAGAGGCAGCAATTTTTTTTTGCCACAAGCCTTGAAAACCAATTAATAAAATATTAACAAGTACAAATCTATGCAAAATCCAAACTGCAAACTTTCAGTACCATGGGCAGCTTTCTGGAAATACAGGAAGTTAGAACAGCAAAAAAAGAGTAATGAAGTAAAGGGAAACTTGGTATCAGATAAGTGGGGAGACCTTGGCCAAAATTTTTATGTGGAATTAAGTCTTTTATCCTAATGAAAGTACACAGTCATAAGCTATCAAGGATATTATTATTAAGGGGCCAAAATAGGAACATTCTGAAAGGAGATATGAAGAAATTTATAAAAAAAGAAAAAAAAAAAAAGAAAAAAATCCAAAGTCCTTGCTCTTCTAGATTGATGTGATAACTACTATTTTTTTATCCACTGAATTTTCTATTGCAGAGTGCTGTTGCTGCTGAGGTTAGAGTTTCTAAACATAAATGTTCCACATTGTATTTTGTCTCTCTCTCACGGCCTCTGTCCCAGTGGAGGAAAACGGTTAAGCTGCTCTGTGACTCATTTTTATTAAGTAGGTCTCAGATGCATAGTGCTTAAATAGATGCCTTTTTTTTCCCCCCACTTTTCCCAAACTGGTGTCCTTGTTTATCTGCCATTTAAGCACACAGTAGTGCTGTTGACTTAAGTGACCTCCATTGGCTTCAGTGGGAATACTTAGATGCTTAAAGTTAAATTTCTTTAATGCTTTACAAGACTGGCACTTAAGAGATACACATTATGTGCATCTTCTTCCATGAATGAGGACCTGTAAATTGAGACCAGCTGTCATTTTTTTGCATACATGTGGCACCACTGTAGTTTGTTATCTCTGTGCAAGGCAGTGATAGTTAGTCACAAGAATATATCTTTTCTCAATTGAAAGTAGTAAACCAGCTGGCCTCAGGGTCGGTATCGGGGAATCTGAGCCTGAAAGGCCTGAAACAATGTAAGATCCCAGGTTACATGAATAACTCACGTCACAGCAAAAAAATTGATATTTCAACTACATTTATAAGTAATGGGTGTTTTGAAGAAAATTTTTAGAAGAAAGCATGAAAGCTCTGGAACTGCTAAGAGATGTAGATCTGATGACAATAAAAGTTATAACCAAAAAGATAATAAAGGGACAGCAATTCGTTAACATTGATTTCAGTTCATGATCTTTAATGTTTAATTTTTAGTGGCAGAGCACCTCTAGATGTAGCAGTGAAGGTAATGTTTCTGCCTTAGCTTTGGTAAGAAAAACACAAAATAAAAGAAATCACAAAGAAGTCAGTATTTTGGAAGAAAACTCCCCAAACACTGGATAATCACTAACATCTTATGATATTTTTCAGGCTTCACCACAACTTAACTATTGAAGCAATGCAGACACAAGCTATTTATACTGCTTTTCCTTATCAGACGGTAATCTGTTGTTTTGGCTTAATTTTTTTTTTAGAAAATCTCACTGATATAATTTGTTCTCCTCTATACAATGATAACTTCTTTGCTTTAAAAATAATCTGGAAATCAAATTTTACCAAATTGTAGCACACTGTATAGTGATAGACTGTTTAACTGACATTATAATATATTAACTAATAATGGTGATTGCATAATTACCTAATAAGATTACACTATTATTATAATCTATTTTTATTCTAATATACTAATATAAGGCATTTAAAGTCAGAGAATTAATATACCAGTAAACTGATATGAGACTGATCTTGACAAACTACATGATTAAGATCCCACTGGGTTAATTGGGAGAGGAAAAATGCTCACAGAAATAAAGTGTATTAGGTGTCTGAAGGTGTTAAAATGCAGCTAGTAGAACTTTTCAGATGTGCTAAATTCAGTTTCTGACCTAACCACCAAGGAGTTTACTCTTTAACTGATCCCACAGAAAAAGCTTTACCTCTTAAGATGCTCTATTATGTCATTGCTACAAAAGGTAAAACAAAATCATTGTGAATAACTGCATCAGAAGGAGAACAGAGTGCGCTTTTTTGTATATGAATATTCTATTGCATGCATTTAATGGGACATTCTGAATAAGTAATTAGGTGTAAACTTCACTTTTTTCATTTTGAGATTTAAATTCCTGTAAATCATTGCAAAGGTCACTTTCTGTGGATTTGCAATGAGGTCTGAATGTCACAAAGTATTTGTTAACTCCATACAAATAGTTGCAGGCAACATCTTTACTTTTTTATGCACTGACTTACATTGTTGATTTTTATCTCATCAAAATTACAGTTAGAATAAATGAATTTATATGCTAAAAATAAAGTGAATCTTATGTAAGTAGTTCTACTACCAAAGTAGAACTTTTATATATATATATATATATAAACTTTTATATATATATAGGTTATATATATTTAACCATGTTTTTTCATATTTCTGTTACTGTGTGATGGTTTTGGAACTAAGAGCAATGTAGGGTAAAGATGCCTTTAATTTTTAAAGGAAGCAGAATTAACTGAAGTAGTTTTATTCTGAAGGGTTTTGTAATACAAATGTGTTTCAATAGTCTGCAGATCAAATCTGCTCAGTTTACAAGAAATGTATTATCAGTTTGTATGGTGCTGCATTTCTGCAGCTTTAAAGTCTTTCTGAGATCTGAAAAAGTAAGCTGTGCTGTGATCTGCACCAGCATTAGTGGTGACTCAAGTGTATTAAATAGACAACCCAACTTCTCTTATACATGCCTAATAATGAAACTTAGTGGGGGTAGAATAACAGTGATCATCCACACACAAAAGGTTGCTGGCTTGATGCACAGATCCCAGTTGACTTTGCTGTTAGAAAAACATTTTAGATTACTCCTTATTAGTTAAACCAAAAGGAAAATAGAACCAAAATTTCTTCTGTAGTCTTCAACAGTCCCCCAGAACTCCTAGATGTCATTTCTAGTCACAGTAGGAATTAATTTTAAAAGATCAGCTGATTAATTGTTTTTAGAAACTATATTTCTTTAGTTACATGTTACTCATGGCATTCATGTAAAAGCTGATATCAGTTATCCTTCCAGTACAACTTAAAGGTAAGCAAAGTGCCACAAATTAAAAGTGATACTTCTTTAGCTCATTGATTGATTTTTGTATTGGGTTTCAAGGATAACTTTGAAAGAAAGGCCAAATGCTGTGAAATTCTAGTGGATAATGATATTTTCTTCACTTGCTCAGAAATGGAGAAAGTATTTATGCTTTCTAGTTGCATTACTTCAAAATGTGTATATATATAAAGAGAGAGAAGAATACACATTTATATATATTTAGATAACTGATCCATAGGAAAAGAAAACCCAGTATAAATAGTCACATATTTAGGTTGCATACTGATGTTGTGAACATAAGATGGTTAGTGCAGTTACATGAATCAGGGTAAATGTAATTATCCCAAATTAATGTATCAGAAAATGGAGACAGAAAAATTATTTGAGGAAAAGATCACAGAGGTAGCTAATATGCAGTTGTCCCTGCTCTGCATGTATTCTGAAGTTTGTCTGTGAATAAGATGGAAGAAAAAAGGTAAGTTTTCTTTTCTTGCATAGGGAGATTTAAGGTACAATGCTATACTGGCTGAAGCCCATTGGAGTTTTGCTAGTGACCTCACTTAGTACCAGGGTTTTGCTTTCAGAATGGGCTCTTCATAAAGTTCTTCATAAAGGCTTTTCATAAAGTTTTTCTGAGTCAGAATAACTCTGCTCCCAGTGAGGCAGAGGTGAATTTTGCTGTTGCCTTCAAAGGGTAGAAAGTAACTGTCAATCTTTGATAAGTGCTGTAGAAAGTCCCACCTAAAACACATACCTTTTTTTAGTTCATTCTCAATTTTGAATAACTATGGTATTGGCACAATTTACAGGCTAATGGTTCAAAGGACAGAGGTTTCTCAGGCTTATAATAATTTTGGCAATGGCAACACAGGTCTTTCATACATTGCCCAGCTGATCTGTATCAGAATAATTGTGGGCAAGAGGCTAGGGAAGTCTCTCTGCTTGTTCAGACTCTTAAGATTGTCAGCAGGAGTGCTTGTTTCCATGTGAACATCTGTGCCAGACTAAGAAACACCAGTCTAAAGCTGCTGAGTGGCCATCTGATAGTAAAAATGGCTTTTAGCCACTTCTGACCTTATCAAGATCAGCCTCTCCCAAGTGAAAGCTTTTACAGCTTTCCTCCAGTGTTTCACAAAGTCTACTCTCTAATTCATTCATAAAGGTTATCTATAATTTTTTAATTTACCATGCTCTCAAAGAGACTTTATTCCAGGTCATTAATTTTTTTTTTTCTCAGTAATTGCAAGACACTTCCCCGCATACTCTCTAGTTCTTCTGAAATATTGTGTATAGTCTGTAAAGGATTTAAGAACTCCTAAGCCAAAACTTCCACCCTGAGAAGAGAGAAATAACCCCTTCAAAATTTGAGCAACTTTAAGCCCTTCAGTCTGACAGTGGTAAAAGCAACAGCAGCAATGTTAACTACAGTTTTGAAAACAGAGCTATTTTTTCCAAAATTTATAGCTTGAAATTTTGAAATATATTACCATTTTCCTCCCAGAAGCTTCACTGTCAGTTACTAAGTAAAACTGTCATTAATCACAAGTAGCTATAGTCATGTGCTGATTGTAATTTGGTCACACTGAACAAAAGACGAATGATATAGAATACTATTAACAATGATGGTTTTAATGTAGACATTTATCATTGATTCAGGTTCACTTGATATGACTTTGGGATAAAAACAGGGAAAAATTGCCTTGCTGTTGAAAATTTTATTGCTATTAAATCATAATTTTGGCAAAGATGTGCAAATAAGACTGGCAGAGCTTTCCTTTCCCATTTTTCCTCTCCTAAAAGACACAATTACAGAGGACTCAGAAGAACCCAGATGCAGTGCAATTAGAAAAGTGAATGCTGATTAGTTGTCATCTATCTAATGGCTAATAATAGAAGCACAGTTTTTGGCAAGCTATCTATTTATAGGAGTTATTCAGCTTACCCAGCTCATCAGAATAGGTAAGATCCTATAGGAGAAGGATAGATCTATATGCACTTTCTGCAAAGGCTTTATTCCTCCTCTCACCTCATAAAACTCTTTCAAACAGTCCTGCATAACAGTGCCTGTGGCACTGAGACTGATGACACACTTAAGAAAATCTTCATTATCTAACTTTGTTCCAAAGTATCAGCCAGAAATACAAGGCAACTGTAAGTTTGTGTGACTGAAGAAAAAGAAAACCAAAATGATTGTATACTTTTCGTGTAGAAAATGTATTATGCTGTGTGTGCTAAGCAACATTGCTCTTCTCTGAGGTAACTTTATGGTTGTAAAACTGACAGGAGCAACACAGCATAGAAATGCATCTATAATTCAAAATTATCGTTAAACCTTGAACGTGATCTAGACCTGGCTGACTTCACAAATACATACTGTCTTGGAATTGAGTCCTAATTCTCCATCAAGAAAGAAATATACCATTTTACATGTAAAAAGACAGAAAATCAAATGTGTGTCATTCTTGTTTTGGCTTCAGCTCTGAGGGTGGAATCCAGAAGGTCCATCTGTGGCTGTAAGAGGGCCAAAATGTAATGGCCCTGAGTCAATTCAGGCAGTCAGGTGCACGCTGGGAAAAAGAGGTTACTGTACAACGTAAACCTGAGGTACATGATGGGACTCTCCAGGGAATTGTCTGAGGGAGATTTAAAGCAGATTTGGGGGTAGGGGAGACAGAGAGAGGTAGAGAGAGGCTTAGTTAATGAGTTTGTAACTGTCACAGATCTGCAGGTCACAAATACCATACGGATTCAAAGAATCACTTGCAACTAATACAGCCCATGAAGGTTTTTCCTTTTCCATAGTTTTGTTTTGTTCTGTGTTGTTTTAAGCAATGAATAAGTTGCATAGCTGGATGTTGTCTGCAAATGCTGTGACCTGTGATTAGAGCTCTGTGGAAACCACGTCCATAGGCCGGCATGTGTGAAAGAAACTGTGGTAGTATTTATCCAAAAGAAAAAAAATCACTATTCAGTAGCAAAGTAGGAATCGTTCTGTAGTCTTTTTGGATAATCGTACTTTGAGAATTGCAACTCTTCTGCATGTTTTTACAGGAAAGGGTTTTTTTACCCAATATTAGGAATTATTTTCTAGTTAATTCTAACAGTATTTGTGAACAAAGTTCTCTTTGTTAGTAGCCTAGATGATGAAAATTCTTGAGGACTTTTTCTTAAGGTTGTGACCAGATAGTACTCTCATGATTAAATAGCAGTGTACTTCCTTTCTGTTTGGCGTCTTCAGGCAGTTACACAGTTACTGAATGCTGAAGAACTTATCAAATAGCCTAATCAAAACTTATTAGTTTGGTTTTAGTAGATAGGTTTTCCCCATTTCCATATACATAGCAGATATTTTTGTTCTATTTATCAACCCATTTGGAATGCATTTCTACATTTTATAAAGAAAACTACTTTGGAGGACATTACTCATGGGCACATTTTTAGCTTTGAAATCAGCTGTGTGACACAATGTGTGTAACATGGGATAATCTTTAAGATTCCTGCTAGCTGGCACTGAAATGAATCTTCAGATTCATTGTTTCTACTTTCCTGAAGGACTCCCTGAAGATTACATGGAAAACAATTCTGTCTTGATGTCTAACACAGTTCATATAAAACCGCCAACCCATAGTGACATTGGTGAACTCTGGCAGTATAGTACACTGGATAATTTTGTATATGCTGTATATTAAGGAAGTTTGAAGAATTTAGTCCTTTGCATACAGCTTTCTAGGATGTCAAACTACCTTACTGGGTGGGCAAAGACTGCTAGCTAGTGAGTGATGGCATAAGGCAGCATATGTTTTGGAGATAGACACAGTGTCTCTTGTGAGAAAATGGGGAGTGGTCTGCTTCATTACGCCTTACGAAGTTGTAGGAAGTGTCCTGTAAGTCCAACCTGACCATATGCAAAGATGCCAACAATAGCCAAGTCTCATCCAGAACCCTTAGCATCTTCAAAGCAACCAAAACTGACTTCTACTACTTATGCTCTGAGAGATAAGGCTATGAGTGGACAGCAATTCCATTTTTGTTGTTATGTCTGAAACATAAATGAAACAAGAGTCTCAAAAAGTAATCTTTTCACCAATCATCAAGTTAGTTAAATTTAGAATTCTCAAAATGTGTGTTGTTCTTACTGCATATTCTTCAAGTGGTGTTCTGAACCTTGCTGCATTTTTTTGAGATCTGGGTTTGTTGTTTTGGTCTTTTTTTTTAGTTGGGATTTTTTTGTCTGTGTGCAAAAATAGGGAAAACACCACTATATTTCCCATATTATTAGCTGATCCATCTGGATCTGGTAGAGTAAGACTGGAGCTATTGTTCAGGAATCATTCTTCTCTATTTGTGTCTGCGTGTCATGTAGTTGGAAGTGCAGTTAGAGGTTTTTGCTCTTAAACAATCGTGTTAGAACTGAATTTTAAATTACTTTTCCACAATTATAATTTCTGTTGCTGAATTCACACAGGGAGACCTTTGGATTTCCAGTGATCCAGCTAGAGAATCACACTGATTTTGGCAGTTCCTTTGGAGACAAAAACCTTCCCTCAAAAGCACGAATACATGTGTAATTGGCCCAAGTAGAACCTGCCCACAAGCATCCAGTTACCGAATTTGCCCTGTGTTTTCTGTCTGATTACAGGGGAGTCAGCAGCCATTAACAGCACTGAGCAAAATTCCCCAAACAACTTCAAGGCTCTGATGATTTGCTAAAACCTTTAACAATACAGTTTATGCTTCTGTATATTTTTCCTGTCACTGCTGCAACTGTGATTTATATTCGGAGCGCCTGTGCCCACTTTGGAAATATAGACTATGTTGTGCAATCACTTCTGAGCTGTTCTGCTCGCTGTGTACTTTGATGAATAATACTAACTTCATACAGAGAGACATTCCCAGCAAGATCAGAATTTGTGAGGGAGAGGAAAAACCCAACCCTGCCTTCTTCTAAAATTGTTTCTGTTGTCTGGTGAAGGTAACCACCAATTTGTGTGTGGTGGCATGCTTCTACTGCACGCTTCAGAAAGGTTTTGACAGCTGTGGGCTATGTGCGCTTGCCTTTTCCTAAGCCCACAACAAAAGGACATGTAGCTGGCACCTGTATCTATAATACTAAAGGTCCTATTTAGATGCCAGATTAAAATAGCCCTTGGGATAACATAAGTTTTAAGTGTATTATTTAAAGTCCCCGGAATGCGTTTCACTGAAAGAAGTTGGTGATGTGATTGACAATCATTACTAATAGGCTTAACCTATGCCAAATTTCTGTTGAAACAGGAGCATTGCCTATACTAAACTGTCACCTTGAAAGCCATGGAAAAGTTCAATTAATGTCCTACAGATGCTTGATCAGCAACCATTGAGGCTAAGGATCCATACACTTGGAGCTTTGTAGAAACTTCTTTCCTTTTTTTATTATCTTTGCAGGCTCCTTGTACATATACAGCCTGAATGAAATAATCCTGGCAAAAATGTAACCTAACCCCTGTAATCTCCAGACTTCTCTAATCTTCAAATATAATCTTAACAGTGTTTCCTCTTTTAATGGCTCTTCATTTGAAGATGCTACTCACATCTTCAACTGTTTCATACTCTTCTCAGTTTATGTTGAATTAATCTGTTCCCTAAAACATTAAGATTTATGATTCCTTCCTTTCTTCTTATCATCTCCAAGTCAGTAATGGTGGCTGCTGATATTAATTAGTAATGGTGGCATATTATTATTATTATTATTATTATTATTAAAATTTAAACAAAATATTTTGTTGCAATTTTCACCTTTTAGATAAAATCTGAATCTCAGACCAAGAGCAAAAATGCTTTTCATTTTCCTGGGCTTTAAGGGTTCTTTCATGGTGGTTGTCATAAGCAAGTGTTTAGCTATTAAGCTATCACTGCTGAATTGTCTCCAAGCCACAAGAGATCTTTCCTAATGGGGGAGTTAGATTAAATATGACATCAGATACTACTGTGTGTGCTATTGAAGACTGGCCAGAAAACAAGAATTCCATTTTGCCAAATCATATAAAGATTTCTGGGCTTGGTTTTGTCCCATACTGGGCAGAACTTTTAAAGCCAGTGGAATGGGAAAGTGGAACTGGATTTCCTACATCTCTGTGCTGTGAGCACCAGCCTGTTAAGTCAGTCTCCTAAAATGTTACATTGGCACTGTCTCATCTCATTTAAGAATTGACTGGTCATTAGTTTCTCCTGGGAGAGATGTCACCATACTCCAGTAATAGTCAAAGCACTTACCCAGGGAGAGAAACCTCCTGCTTCATTTTTCTGTGGAGCCAATGGGGAAGTGATTTAATCTTTGATTCTTCTGCATCCTAGGTGACTGTTCTTCTCATGGCGTCTTTGCCCCCCACCAAAATCCTTACTGTGGAATAACTGCAGACTAGTCTTCGTTTAACTACTGGTAAAAATTATTCTTTCAGTGCTGGCAGCAAAGAATCTACACAATGGCAGGCAAAAAAGAGTGCATTTTCACCATGATAGATGGAAATGTGGACATGTTAATATGTATTTTCTATCACGTCCAGAATAACTTAGCCCCCTTTCTCTATTTCTCCCCCTTGGCTCCCTCCACCCCTCCAACTTGTGAGTTTGCCTTGTGGAAGACTTCCTTGGGATTTTGTGGAAAACTGCTTAATCAGGTATAGGTGGTTTTACTGTATAATTACCTTTTCAGCAGAGTTTCAAACTAGATGGCAAGCTATACCACCAAGACAAAGTTAGCGGATTAAGTCCCAATCATGTTTATGAAAAGAATCCCTATTTAGGGATGCTCAGAGTGAAAGCTGTATGTACACAAAACGATGTGAAACACAAAAGGCAAAAAGTATCTTCCACGCTGAAACTGCAGCTTCCTGAAAGCCAGTGGGATTTTATGTTGGTGATAAAGTTTACACAGTTAGAGCTTTCTGAAAATAAATCCTTCGAGAGAATCTGCTGCTGTGACTATAAAGTAAGTTAAACAATTTTTAAAACCCTTGAATTCTAAAGATGTTATTGGATCAAATAGAGTTATATTTATTTCTGGCAGTACCAATTTTTCTGTGTTACCTTCTTTTGAAAAGCCCTCTTGACTTATCTCATGCTGGATAAATGTCTTTTATTAATCAGAAATTTCTTGTTTTGAGACATTCTAGAAGTGAGAGAACTGTTGTAATAATATTAAATGCCATTACATAGTACAAGTCCACAAAACCTAGTCAAAGAAAAGAGATCATCAATTAATAGCAAGAGGGAAAAATCCAGTGAATTTGCTGCGTAATAGTTACTGATCATGTGTCTATCTTCTTTTCACACCTCACTTGATAGGAAAATGGATCAACTATTTGCTGCTAAATTCTTCCATTTTCTCAGTATCTAAGAATATGTAAAAAGCTACTTTTGCTCACCAAGTCCTGATTTGTGAAATATGAAAAAGCTGGAAGAGAAGCGTCTTCCCTAAAGGCCCCTGGATTAAGCACTTCTCAGTCTAAATATTCTTTGGCTCTTTGCCATTCACTGGTTTTATCAATCATTTGCACTTATATAGCACTTTGCAAACACTATTAAAGTTTTGTTGCGCCTCATTCCTGTGTGAAAGGTAAATATCATGCCATATTCATTAGAAAATGTAGATGTAGACACTAGAGAGAATACAGTTAACCAGTAAGTTTTCTTATATATATTTGTCTGTGGTTTTCCCTCATTTTTTACTTTTGCACATAACAGGATTGCCATGTCATTTAACAGATGTGCTTATGCCTACAGACTGAACACATTCTGAACTCATAGGAATGAATATATATATAGTCAGAGCATGATGACTCTCGGTTTATGTTGGTGTAACCCCTTTGAAATTATAATGCCATGATAGGCCAGGTTCCTCAACTTCTGCCTGGGACATAGTTAGCATTCATGCAGTAACCTTCTAGGCTATCCTAATCACTGAATCATATTAAAATAATGCTACTGCCCATTGGAAAATGAAATGCGGGCATTAGGATGGTGGTAAGACCTGGATTGGGACCTGTTACTTACTTGCTCGTATTGGCAGCTTTTGGAGAATGTCAGAACTGCCCAGTGTTAATTTATTTAAAATATATGCTAGTCTTTGTAAGATATACATAGAGAGAGTGGGAGAAAACCTGCTATAGACAGGTAAACATATAGGTGTGTATATAATGGAACATATGCAGTACATTCAACTTTACGTTTTTCTTCGTATACACTAAAAGACATTTTTACTCAGAGAGTTCATTCTGGAATCAGTGTGTTACAAAAAGGAAGATTTATTTATTCATGTTTGCTTTTAACAAATGATAAGAATTACTGAAGAACTCTTCTCCAGCCCTGCCCACACCCCAGTTATGCTATTTTCTGGGTTATGTTGAAAGTGGTATGGTACAAACTTCCCAGCTGAGGGAGGCGTCAGAGGGGAGAGATGGGAACACATAATTAATCTGGCTACACGTTGCATCCTATGCTGATCCCTGCCAACACACTGGAGCAGGCTTTTCCCTCCTGCCCCCATGTGCAGCCTGGCAGCCCCACACTTGTTCCCCAGCAGCCTTACTGATCCCAGGTTGGCCCAGGTGCTTCCACTAAAAAAGCAGGGGGGGAACGCAGCCCAAGTATTGGGGGAGATGAGGCAGTTACTTTGAGGTGCAGGTTACAAAAAGGCTTTATTGAAGGAGGCCTCCCAGTTGTATACTTTGCAGCATCTTTTGCCCCTTTGGGAAGGCTGAGGAGGCTCAGCCAAGAGCATTCACCTGCTGTAAGCTGTGGCTTTTCATGTTGCTGTGGATTTCTCCCATATTCCAAGCATGTTTGCTGGACTCCCTCTGCTATCAAGAATTTAAAAGAATAAGTAAGGAAATAAGAGAAGAGAAAACATCTGATGCCAGACCAAAATATTTTTGTTACAGTTCTGACTGCTATGTTTGACCTGCTAAATTGAATACTAAAATAGGGTCAGGTAGGTCAGAAGTCCTGTTTTGCACTTCTGGCTTCTGATTTAGAAGAAATAATGGTAACCCCCTCAGTCAAATTCACAATAGCAAAGCCATTCAGTAAAGGATCAAGACCTCTTTTCTTTAACCTGGTAGCAATTTGTCTTGGAATAAGTGGTAATTACTAGCCAAGATTTGAAAAGCTTTGCTTATGATTTTTCTCCCCCTTTTGGCATTTAAAACTTTCTTTCCATCTTTTCCCCAGCAAGCTAACTCTTTTAGTAATACATATATTTATTTTTTTTATTAGTACACATTCAATAGCTCTACTATCTGTGTATGGGGGGGGGGTTATATATGTCAGTATGGATAACAGTTATCTCAATTGCTATCTACAATGTAATTAATACTCAGACAGGATTAAAAGAGGGCTATCTGGACTTAATATTATTTAAGCTAAATGCTATGATTGAGTTTTAGTGCTTGATTTATAGAAAATTAATATGAAATGGTCATTAATTTCACCAAGACTGAAACATCTCTTTTCATTAGAAAACCAAGATGTTTTACTTTTGAGTTGAGCATTTCATTTTTCTGTTCTACCAGCAAGCCCCAAAGCAGTTATTCATAGAACTCTTGCAGTGAGTATCCTGATCTTGCTTCAAAATCTGATTTTCTTGCATATTTCTTGCAATATAATAAATTCCATTCTTCTCAGCCAATAAGCTCTCTTCCCCACTCCCAGCTGCAAAGAAGATATTTATGATTCAGGCTATTGTTGTTCATGCCCTACACATATAGTGTTGGAAAAGTGTTTTTTCCTTTTTTTTTTTTTTACCCAGCCACCCACTCCACAGTGACTTTACAGAATAGACAATAGAAATTCCACACTCTATTTATTTTCTGGGAGTTCCTTTCTCCTGTTCAAACACAAGACTAAGAAACTTATACAACAGTAAAATATGACCTTTATGGGTTTTTTTCTGAAAGCAGTTTCAGAGACCATATTCCCCCCCAATTTTGCAGTGTTTCAGGGAACATTTTGATCTTTTTGGAAAGGAAACAATGCCAGTGAGGTTGTGTCATCTCTATGTGCTACAAGGGCTGGGTAGAGGATACAGGTCTTAAGTAAAGCCCCATGAGAGGAAAATGCAAGCTGAACATAACACCTAACTGCTCCAGGGGAAAGGAACCACTTGCCCAGTTGTTACATGCATCTTGATGATTAACACCTGCCAATCAATACTTGCACACCTCTGGGCAGCTTTTAAACAGGTAAGGCTCATGAGATGAAGCTGTGAGCAGAAGGGGAGGTTCCTGTCATGTGTGGAGTACATGATGGAGAAGTAAAAGTCTTGTGGAAGGGTGCAAGAAGTGCAGCTGGGAAGGCAGGAGACAGGGAAGGCTGTCCTTACCTGGTACTTCTGTGGTAAGGGCAGAAAGTACAAACCCACAAACTTAATGAGTTCAGCTGCCTCCCAGATCCAACTAGCAAAAGTCTGTTATTCCAGGTGTTAGAATCTGTGGTTAAATACACTGGTATCTCCAGCAGTAACTATGTTAGGTATGAAAAAAATGTGTAGCAAAATGGATTTTGCATCTAATTAGCATATAGGTTGTACGTACTATGAAAGTAAGTGAGCAAGTACAAGGAAGGGATGATTCTAAAAGGGAACATGGCAAGGCAGGAGCATTTGCAGGTGCGTGTGGGGTCAGTTACTTTGCTAGGGATCAGATGAAATATACTTTTATCTTTGATCATTTTATAGCTTCTGCTTGCATATGTTCTTGGTACTACTTTCTTAAATTTTCTCTCTGGCACACCACTTTCATTTATTTTCCTATCAATTTATTGCCATGTGTAACATGAACTATTGCTTAGTCATCAATTAATCACAGCACTCCAATGGGATTTACAGCTCCTTAGTCCGTCAGTAAACTTGGCCCACACCATCCACCCAGCTGGACATGGATAAATTAGGAGTGAACTTATTTTGTATAGGTATGATACAGTACATTTGATCTTAAAACTGGCTATAAAAAAAAAAAATATTCCCCAAATGCTTGATTAAAGCTTGAGGGGTAAATTTGCAAACATGTGTGTGGGGAGTTCCGTGAGAAAATCTTATTATTCTTAACAGGATTTTGGTATTTATCTCCCCACACAGCATTTAAAATCTCTCAGAATTTTAAAAGGCCCACTAATGGCATAAAAAGTGCAAAGAACAAGTTTGCAAAATTATCTTCTCCTCTGCTTTCAGATTTGGATTAACAAACAGTGGGTCATTTGCAGTATTTTCCAAATTCATGTAACAAACTATCATGTATTTACTCTATTCCATGACAGTTGATAACTTTTAACTTGCTGTGTAACTTTGGAGCAGATCTGTTCCAAATAGCAGAATCTGCTTAATTCCCATGATATCACTTAGGTCCTGATCTTGCAATCACATTTGCATAGATGGACTCCTGTATGCAGACCAAGCCCACATATGCCAGAGACGCTCCAAACAATGAAGGCATTGGCTCATGGAAATCCAACTGCAAGATCAAGACCTTAATTCCCTTTAGTTTTGTCTCTTCCTAACGAGAGCTGTCAATTACTTATAGTAATTAGGTGGGCAATGGATGTTAATGGGACGAGATTTTAAATATGCTACTTCAAAATTATATGAATAAATCATACAAATTTCTTTCCCTGTCTTTTACCATATGTCCTCCTTCAAATCCATATAATTTTTTTTACATCTGTTAAAAAAGGCACATAATGTACAGGTACCACAGTTGACTTTGAAGGACTTTAAAGGTGATGCACCAACTTTTCAATAATTATCACAAAAGAGATCTTTTAGCTAACAATAGAATTGTTGGATTTGAAAAGAAAGTTATGGATTTGCTAGTAAAGATGCTCCATTTTGTTCTTTCTTTTTTTATGTTGCCAGTACTCACTTGTGAAACAAAACTTTCTACACTAAATTGCTCTTAATTTGTACATCAGAGGGAATGAGACTGTAACGCTTATTTTGGTTATAAGGGTGTGATTCACCCCTACATTCCTCATGTTTATGGTTGGTGTCATTTATTAACATCAGCAGAAATCTGATGGGGTATCTATCATTTCCTTATAAGGCAGATATCATGCAAATAGTTAGCGTTAAAATGCAGATTTTAATCCATTTTCCTGAATTTAATGCAACCTTATGCAAATGACATATTATAATATGCATCTTAGTATGCCAGGCACTGGATGTCTCCTGTGGAGAAAACGAGCTTAAGTTAAGCAGATATGCCTTCACACTGCAGAGAGCTCAGTTGCTGGATCAGGTCAGTGTTAGACAATTACAGGTTCCGATATTTTAAATAGAGTCTTCACAGAGAGCACCAGTGAATAACTGCACAGATCTATTCATTTTTCCAAGCAGAAACAATAATTGGTAACTGTTGGCATTACGTACAAACACTGTGTTCCTCCAAGGATAGCCTGGTGTGATTAGCTCTCAGTAGATCGGCTGTTCTTTTATGAACTCTCTTGAGTGGCTTTTCGTCTATACGCGTTTACAGATAAAGCCACTGTAACTGAGCACAGCTGATGAGTCATCTCACTGAGTTCTGTACATCTGTTCCAAAACAGTTCATTGTTTTCTTGAAAAAAGAACAAACTTCTATTTTTAAGGAAGTCTGGGTTCACAACATTGTTATTAAGAAAAAGCTCAGGCAGACATCTTATAATCTTAGCCTGTGACATGGAGAACACTCCCGCTTCAGTCTAACAGTAATACTTAGTCTAAAAATGCCTTTTTGACATTGTTTTTCTATCTGTTGACTTTTCTCTCTCTTACCTAAACGCAGAATTCAAACTGTGTTTTCCTCCCTAAATCACATTTTAGTTCCAAGGATTAGGGATGATTCAAAAGTAATTGAAAGCAGAATGCAGCTGGAGTGCTCATCTAGTTCATGTATAATAAGGACTCTTACCACTTCTGCCCATTCCTGGTCTTTTGAAATGCAGCATTTCAGCAGGCTATTTAGGTCACACTTCTTCTAACAGCCATGGATACACACAGCTAAAAGGCTGAGAGTTTAACCTTTTATTTAAAAATAGACAACTGTGTATCTCTGCACTATTGAGGAGTCTCGAAGGATAATAAAAATGTATACCCGAGCTAAATCATATGTCTTAAAATTATTAATTACAATGGATAAATTTAGATCTATGGCTACTGGTGTACTATAACAGAATACTTTAACTTGCAGCTCTGGTGCTCAGAACTTAAATGTTTCCACCTTGTTTAATATTGATTTAGCAATCATCAGAAGAGCTTTAATGCTTACAAATGAAATCATTTGTTTAAATATTTGTTTAACTCTTAGACACTAATGTCAACTTGATGATTGCTAACTCAGTAGTTGAATAGGATAAAAATTTAGGAATTGAGGGTAGAAATCTCATCAGTCATAGCAAAACTGGAGTATAATTGATTCTGCCTTTGAGCTGGGAGATAGACTTCTTGACTTCACAAAGTTCCTTGTACTACTCTGCAAAGATCAGACTCTCAAGCACTAAACCATAACACTTTTGCAAGCAGTAGGATTTTAATTTTCACAGTGAATATATTATGAATTTATTGAGGCTTTTAGGACAGTAACTGGAGCAGATTTGCTTGATAAAATGACAAAAGTGAACATACAGACAGAAGTGTTGGTAGTTAACAACTTTCTTTGGAATAATAATTAAAAACAACCACAGCTGCAGATATTTTCTAAAAGATCAAACCAGGTCAAAGGGAAATTATAATGGTGGAATGGAGAATTGGTTTGAAGAGTTAGATGGAATCATATTTGCATCTCTTTAGGGGAGGTGTTAATTGTTTGCAACACAGAGTTACAGGCAGACTGAGGAAGGGACTTTTTTCCTTCCTCTTTTGGGCTTAAAATAGAAAATAATATTTTGTTCACTGCAATACTGCAAGAATTGGACAATTTCTCTTTCTGAAAATGTCCCTTGGACTTTCAGTTATGTCTTTGGCATGCTGCATTTAGATACGAGTAATGCAAGAGTCCATAAGATTTCACAGGAAGATAAGACAGGTGAACACCACCTGCATCTTCACATTCAGTCTCTTTCCAGGCAAGGATGTCATAAAATCTCATAAATAGATCAATTGCCAAGTAAAAGCTGACCTTTTAAAAACCACTGTCCATACAGGGAGGCCATTGAGAATCTCAGTGTTCTTACAGCTGGAAAACAGCAAGCTTAATTTTATTCATGGACAAATGTCCTTGTGTTGACATTGTCCTGTAGCTTAAATAGCTGTCCATCTTACTACAGTTATGTATTGTAGCCAAGGCCCTGCTCGGTATTTGCTTCATCAAGCTAAAGAGCTCAAGCTTTTTTTCCTTATTTGTTTAATCTTTCTTCTGATAGAGTTAGTCTTACTTCCTCTTTCTTCTGAGATCGGAGCATGCTACTCCAGCTGGTATCTTTGCAACACCTCTCACACAGCATTCAGTGATTTTCCAGGTCCCTTGGATACTGAAAATGATGAATGTGGTGTTCATGTTGAAAATGAGAATGCAGGGTTATTTGGTTCAGAAAGCATCTCTAGGTTTTGTTTTTACATTATAAAACCTTCAGCAGTTAGGTACCGTTTTGAGATGTAACACCTTGGCCAGCTTGACACTCCCACCACAGCTTTGCCCAGCTGAGGGAACTAGACGGAAGTTTCCTCGGTAAAAATGAGATGTTACTGGTGCCCTTGTGTCAGCAAAGGAGTCTTGAACCTTGGAATTTATTCCCTTCCTTGGATCGTCTTTTGCCCTTCACAGTCTAGCTTTATTAACCTTGCACACTGCAAAGTTTGTATTTCTAATCTGTCCAATCTTAGGGAAAAACACTTGTTGACAGGTACAGAAACTATTAAGCCCAGTTGGTCAAATATTAATTTCTTTTGTACTCCAGTTTCATAGGAAAACAAGGCTTACATGGTTATGCTGTGTGTGTGGCTACATGTAACTGCATACACATATCAAAGCTGTCTGTCTGTTTGTCCCCCACACCTCCAGAACAACTTTTGAATTAGTTTCGTAATTTCAACCAAATTTGACTGAAAGGTAAAGTTTACACAGATTATTAAGTTCCTGTAGGATTTTGTGAAAGTAGGTAGGAGGGTAAAAGGTAGGTATCAATTCCCTTCCAACTGTGAGAAAAACTGCACTGTGAATTCAGCCTTTATAAGACACCAAAGACTCTGTGCTCAGGAGAAATACTTTATGAATGCTCAACCTTGGAAAAGTTTCAAGAATAGGTTATATCTTCTTAGACCCTGATATCCATCAGAAACTCTGGAGCTCGGGGACCCACTTTGTAAACTGTGTTAGAATTAAGCAAAACTGTGTGTCTTAAATATTTGACTAAGTATTCTGCTCTCACATCATGTGGGTATCTCTCTCTTGAGTGCTTCTGAACTCTTGCTATTTGTTAGTCTGAGTAATCAATCACAATATATCTAATACTTACACAAAATCACAACTTCCACATCTGGCTGCTTGCCTGTGCACCTGATGATTTCTCTGGAGAAACTGTATAAATTAAAAACAGAAAAATAAAGGGTCTTGTAGAAGTAAAAGCATCACAAATATACTTAAAATGCTTACAGTTCAGAGGAAAAAATGTATGGTCTTTACACTTGGGATTTAGCTGAGGATTTATTTAAGGAGCCAGAAGAGAGCTGACAATAGCGTAAAAGGAACAGTAGAAAAGAATCACAACTGTACAGTATGAAGAGAGAAGTGAAAATGAATAAAACCATCTGTCAAACTCATGAGTTTTTGTGCCTCTGGAGAATGCTGTGGCCATACCCCTTCCCTGAGGCTTGGTCATTAGCAAACTTTTTACTTGTGAAAACAGTAAAACTATAGTGGCTATGGTAAAGTGCAAGGCACAGCGCGAGGGAAGTAAGACTTTTAGATCAGCTAGAAAGTATTCATGTGGCTCTGTGCTAGTCACTTTTTAAAAATGTCTGAACTGTCATTACTGGAAACTTTCTTCTGTCAGAGAATTTCTGTATCTCTGACTTCTCCCACCACATTGTGTGCTTTTGTTAGAGAAAGGAAACAAAGTTCAAATAAACAAACAGCTCTATCTATGATATTTTAGTTGCACCGGTGTTAATTGGGCAGGGATTTGGGTTTTTGCTCACCGGTTGTAACTCTCAGCGTCTCGTGTGGTTTTGTTTTTCTTATTTTTTCTTATTAAGCTTTCTTTTTTAC
This sequence comes from Harpia harpyja, assembly GCF_026419915.1. Classification (NCBI taxonomy): domain Eukaryota; kingdom Metazoa; phylum Chordata; class Aves; order Accipitriformes; family Accipitridae; genus Harpia; species Harpia harpyja. The sequence goes on from NC_068943.1 coordinate 66,458,452, forward strand.
TGGAACCCAGACACTGGGACTGTTGAACTGCCTCTTATGGCTGAGTCGTATACAATGAACTGAGGACTGAACTTTAAATGCTTCCTGTAGAAACTACTTAAAAAATGTTATAGAAGAATATTTATATATATATTTTTTTTTTTCCTAGCACATGTACCTATCCTGTAGAAGTCTTCCTCTGCAAACATACCTATTCTGTAGAAGGTCTCTCTCTCCTGCCTCTGTACATCCCCTATCCCAGGGATATATTTTGTTCTGTTAAGCTCTTCAGCAAATGTGGAATCATCCTGGAATCAAAAGATGAAAACCAAGAAACATGATGGACACTTTTCACAGCAGATTGTTTGTTTATTTAGAGAGAAATTGTCCTTTTATTACCTTCCTAGGAATGCTTCTTGGTCCCAAAAGGAGACTGGAACAGAATGTCACTCACAGACTCTTACCTGATTTATTTTTACTGTTGAGGCAGAAGTGATCTGCTACGGTGCTGGTGCAATACCTTCAACATGAATTGTTTTCCCAGCTGCAGGAGTGAAGCAGGGAGAGATTTCCTATTTTGCATGGCCTTGTTCTCATATGAAAAAGAGAGTCACTTATCCCTGTAAAATGTTGCCCAGTCTAAAAATAGCTGGGACTGGGAAGCAAAAAAAGTTTTGCTTCTTGCATTCATGCATAGGTGAACCACTGTGTGGCCCATATTTATTTATTTAACAATCTTTACCTGATTAGCTTCTGTTCTTCACTTTTATCTGCAGTAATGTTATTTTGGTTTATGAATTAAATCACCAGATGTCAGTTTAAGGTGACAGAAAATTGGCTTTTAGAGAAATTTTTCTTTCCCCTCTCAGTTTTGAAGAACTTGTCTTCAAAACTGGGCCTTACCTGCCATATTCAGGATAACACTATTTTGTCCTTTGTCTGAGATTCTGATACCAAAAGCATTTGTTGCCTGCTTGAACACAAAGACAGAACTCTTCTACAGCCCCTAATGGTATCTTGGTATCTATTTTTGTGATGTCTTTGATTTGCATGTAAATCTCAGCTTGTGATGAACTATGTGCCTTCTCACAGCCTGTGCCAAACCCATGGGAACATGATATTGGACGCTGGCACGATACTGAGACTCAGTAACTTGAATACACTTCTGTTGCTGTTCCAATCCCATTTTAGTCTAATCAGTATCAATGTGTATACTGTGAAAATTCCAGTTGTTAAAGTGATACCTGGTATCGACAATAGCTTTATGCTCAAACCCCAACATTTATAAATGCTCATGGGTATATTAATTAGATGTGCACTACTGTTACAGTTTATTGGAAACAGTCTGGGTGGATACAGAGTTTTACAACTCCTTTCTCTAGTGAGGTGCTGACAGGGAAGGTTGAGCTTTTTTGGGAGATAACAATGTTGGGATTTGTTCAGCTTCCAACTGGAAAAATTCTGTTCGCACACAGGATTCATTCCAGAGAGGTCTGCACAAACAGCCACCCTGTTTGGAAATCTGTCAGTGTGCAGGCATTTATAGCAGTGCCTCGTTTCCTTTACAGACCATGACTGGAGTGAAACAGAGTAAGTAATCCATCAATTCAGTTTGAACTTTGATGTTGGGCACCGTTGTTAGGCTCCACTGAAAATACATCTTCAACTATGGGAACAATATGGATCATCTTAACATCTTCTCGAGTGTGGAAAGCATAGTGACAATCTGAGGTTTGAACAAAGTATTTTCCTTCAGAAATCTGAGAGTCTTGCAAAGAACAGGAGGCGCAGTGAACACTCCCAGATTTACTGAATCCTGTTGTTATTACTGAATGCACACACACACAGACAGACATGCACAGAGCTTGTGGCCAGTGGATACCCTATTCTTTTATAAATCAAGACTTCTGAACTGTCAGCTAGCCTTGGCCTGGTGTCTGGCTGGTGGTTTGGCATTGTGGAGAAAAACATTTGGCACATCTGATTAGAAGCTCGCTGTAGATGGTAAAGTGAATTTCAACTATTCCTTCTAAAACAAATTACTTCACAAGGCACAGGCTTCTTTTAACATTTAAAATGTTGTGGGGAAAAATAGTCTGACCCTGAGACTACTGGTCAAACACGCCTTGAGAGTTTTGTTATCATTGAAAGTGCACAGACTTTATGCTTGTATAACTCAGTATTTTGAAGTACCTAAATGACCTGGAAGACTGTGCCTTATTTTAGGAAGAAACTTAAACCCCAGGTTGTCTAACTTGCTCCCAGATTAAAAGATGTCAGATGCTTTAGAAATGCACACCAATTTTAACTGTGGTTTATTTTAACTTTCTTTGACAATTCATGTAGGGATGAATAATAAAAAAAAGGTATTAGTCCTTCCAGATGTCCTATTTTGTCACAGCTCAGGCTGCTTCAAATGCTACGTCTGCTTGCTCCTCTCCCAGCAGTGATTCCTGCCCCAAACTCCTGAGATCTCCCTTGCTCCCTGTGCTGGCTCCCCTTTCTGTCAGTGTCATTTCCACATCGTGTCTGTCCCACCAGCAGCTTTGTTACTCCCCGGGGGTATTTTTCATTCACCGAGGTAGGTGAAGGAAGCTCACGGTGGGAAAGAAAGTGCAGCCTGCCCATGGTGGCCCCTCTTCTACCCCGACGAGAGCAGCAGGTGCCAGTGAAGGGGTGAGGGAAGAGGTCTGCCTCTCCCTAGGAGAGACCTCTTAATCCCAGGAGACAGGGCTTTTCCTCTGACATGCCAGAGCTGCTCCTTTCTCCAGGAGACAAGGTTTAGCTCCCATCAAATTCTTTTCATATTCCCCCATGGCTCCTAAAAAGATAAGAGTTGGCAGTCTTTTAAGTGAGGGATTTAGGTGTTTTGGAAAATGTTGTGTTAATACTTCCCAGCTGAAGTAAGGAGTTATTTGTTTTGAATATTTCCTTTTTTTTAAGGCTTTGAAAAATTTTGAATTCACAGCCTTTTACTAACCTAATAATGTCATGCCCACAGATGTACGGTTTAATATGACAACTCAAATCCTGTGGACAGCAAAAGGGTGATAGTAAGACTGAGACAATGGGTTGGGTCGTCCTGGAAGCCAGAAGCAGAGCAGGGCATGTCTCCTCCCAGTAAGGGTATCCATACAGAAAACAGCTCCAAGGAGGTCCCTGTCCAGCCTTCGCTGCTGTGCTGTGCATTCACACCCTGCTTTCATACCAGTGAGATCCAGCGCTTCATTAAAACGAACAAGATTTGCAAGACTTTTTTTTTAATGTGTGTAAACCCAGCAATAACATTAATGCTAACACTGAGATTTAAATAGTCAGCCTTACAACAATCAAACATGGATTAACGATGCTTAGCTCTGCAGGAACATTTAGATCTTTAGATCAAAATGAGATACTTCAGAATAAATCTGTTGTAACTTTTATTTTGATCCCAGGAAGATCTTGGAATGAATAGGAAGCTTATTCTTATTTCTGAGTACTACAGAATAATTGATTTTTCTATGGGTGATAATTGAAAGGGTGTTAGCAGTAGTCTTAAAGGTCACAGACCAATAGTAATATAATTTTAATATCTTAAAGAAAATCATGCTGATGTTCTTATGAGTTCATTTCCTTCTACTTTAAAGGATATATTTAGTAGTATATGATGTTCCTTAACATTTAGCAAGTACATGTTTTGATTCCATTTATTCAGGTTTATAGTTTAACATACGCATTTACACATACTGCTTAAAACACAGCAGAAGGGAAGCACTTTTCATTTTATCTGTCTTAAGTTTTTGCGTTTATTTTCATCTCTTCCCACTGTGATAAGTCCTCAGAAACGTTAACATTTTTGATCCTTTAATGTTAATGAATCACATCAGCATCATGTTGTAAGTCAGTATTTCTTTCCCCCATCTCCACAGTAACTTGGCTTCCTCCCCACCCTATTAGCTTAACTCACACCCCCAGAGTTGCATAGATTTTATCAGCAGTGTTTAAATATGCTACTGTTACTGAGGGGTTAAGCAGGTAGGATGATTGCACTAATAAAAATTGATAAGTAGTCAGGTTATCCTTCCTAATTTATTGCCATGGCAACAGACAGCACATGTGGCTTGTTGCTGAAGAACAGAATGCTAATAATCAAATGTGTCTTACCCAAATGAATATATAACACAGCTTACTAATACAGTGCCTTGACATTGTATACATTACTGAACAGCAGTATGCATTAATTCTGCGTCTAAGTTATTTGATGCATATGCTCTAGAGAACAGGAAAAATGAAAAAGCACGTCTGCTGCATCAAAGCTGTTCATTAAAGTAATGTATTTTAAATAGTATATACAGTGAAAGATCCAATTCTCCAACACTTATCTTGTTTATTTCAGTAGGTGGTTGGTATACCAGGAAAATGCAGTAATGCATAGTCATTGTGAGATGGCATAAAAATAACCAACACAGCGCAGGAGTTCAATTAAGCAATAATCTCTGGGAAAAAATGGTCATTACTACCAGTTAATGGTTGGTTTGTTAGTTAATGGCCCAAGGCAAAGCTGAAAGCAGTTAAGCCTCTAACAAACTGGTTGTGAATTATGGCAACAATGGATTTGCTGGGGATTTTCCCCCCTATTATATATTGCATATGATAGTTTATAATAGTAATGTATTTTTAAAGACATTAGTTGTTACACAGGGTGTTAATGGAAATGTCAGGTGTTTCAAGGAAATAAACAATTGATTTTCTACCAACAAGGAAGAAAAATATGCACTCTTTTACATATATATGTAGTATACAAATTACACATGTATATTGTATATGTATTTCATATTTAATATAAAAGATATGCTATACACATTATATATAATATATTAAAGACTATATATAATATATGAGACTATTTGTCAATTTGGAAATTTCTGAATCATTGAAAGTCCAGAGTTTATATGTGTATACAAACACATACATATATACACATGTATACATAGGTGCATATAGGTGCATACATATATGTACTTTACACACACACCCCCCTCCCCCCCTTCAGGCTTTTTTCCAATGTCCTCTGTACATACTTCAGTGAATTGGTAAGGAGAAGAAAGGACACGAGAAAAATCTTTCAAAGTTGGCAGATCAGCTCATCCCAGTGTTTTACAAACAAAAAGCCTCTTCTTCACCTGAAATCATCAATACCATCATTAAGTTTCTTAACCTGACATCTTGTACCACACTGTTTGTTTTGCACCATAATCTCAGAATTAATTTCTTTATCAATCATGCTTTCTATTAAAGGCCACACCTTTAATATAACCCAAACTTATGAGGCTTGAAACAGTTATGCTGGGGAATGTAATGTTGTCTCTATTTTAACCCAAAGCTTTGTTAAAATGAAATGGATATTTTGCTCATGGAAATTGTTGGGATGCAAGTGCAGTCTACTTCCAGAAAGCAAAAGGGTGATGGGGTTTTAATCAACTTCCTGGAGATTTAAAAGTGTCTTGATAAACTGAAATGGTTGGTGAAAATTGCCATGATGTTATAGTAAAACAGCTTCACAATGAATCTGAGGTGAGGCAATTTCAGATAAGACAGGGAGCCATAAAACTGTCATGAACATAAAGCAAACTATATTTACAGTATGAGTACCATATATTCATTCCGAAAATTTTCATGAGTACAGTTTGGTGTTAGATCTTTTATTTAGATGCTGGTGTAGGTAGGTTGCTAATTCTAGGAATGGTGAATTTGGACTAGATTGAGTTCTGGTGTTAGCTCTATTTGTACTCGTAAAATAATTTTTAAGTTAGATATGAGAAAAAAGATGACCTTCATCCAGGGATTTGCCAAGAGTAAAAGTTTCCCATAAGATCCTCAAAGGATGGAAATTTATATGTGAAGAACTTTAAAACTATTTTTCACATTTGAAAATTGTTCTTAAACCTGTATATATATATATATATATATATATAAAATGTATATATATCCACACATATGCATGCACACACATACACAGCACTACATAAGAAACAACAATGCAAAGATGTTAATTTTTGATGAAATACAAGAAATGAATGGGCAACCTTCAAATATGCATATGCACTGTCTCAGCTTCGCCTTCTTTTTCCAATTTTTTCACAGGACTCCTAGCACCATACAGCAAAATAAAGAACCACTGCACTGCATAGTGTCTTTGTAGTCTAGGCTCATTTCTGAAAACTGGCAATGTTCTGTCCTTCCTGTGACAAGCTGTCCAGCAGAGCTTTCAACTTGAGGTTTATGATACTTTTCTTCCTTTCTTATAAGGTGCTTGAGCCCCACTGGTGAGATCTGCTTCTCTGAGCAGGAGTTACTGGGATTGCAAAGGAAATTGCCGTTGAGTAGGATCTCTTGCAAGTCTTGAAAACAAAGTAATTGAACTACAAGACAGTGGGGGAAAAAAAGGGAAAGACTCCTTTTTTAAGCTGCTGAATACCCTTATAAATACTTGTAGCAAGGAAAGAATTCAAAGTTCCTCAGAGACACCAAACAAGTTCTATAGATCAAGTTCATCTTGCTGTACCATGGAGAAAAAGGCAGGACCACTGGGCTGAATCACAAAGCCAGGCAGGCACACTTAAAGGGTAGGATCAAGGAGAGATGATTTCTAAAATTTCCTTTAAGGATGCACTGCACCACTATATGTTCATGCTACATGAGGCTTTACATTGGGCTCAAAATGTCAGAAACTGCAATTGTTTAACTACTTGAAAATGTTAGAGGAAATATTGCCTGCAAGCCCAGAAGGCCTATTATCTTTGATAAATATCTGTATCAAAAGAGCTTCTCACCCAAAAGTAGGGTAGTTCTTAATTTTTTTAAAATCACTGAGGTTAGGTCTGACCCACTGATAATCTTTCTGTCTTATTTTTTCAGAAGAGCATTACCAATTCTAGTATCTCAAATTGTCACTGAATAAAGGTTTGGTTTTAGCTATCTATGGGCTAAAAGGACAGAAAATAGTCTTAGTGACATGGCTGATGACACATGCAGAAGGGTATGCAAAATATGACCTACTAGTGCAAAGCCTTCCTCAGTAGAGCATCCTAGGTAAGATGTCCATGCATATTCCCAATGTTTTTGATGTAGGAAACTGATAACGTGAAATCTACAGATTTAGGTGACTTCACTCAAAGTTTCCTGACAGTGGACTTCCAAATCATCACAGTCAAGAGCTGCAATTATAAAATGGCTGTTAGCTACCTCAGGGCTGCCTATATCAACAGGACAGGGTCAGATTGAAATGTTTTATCAGCTGTTAGTAATCTTTATAAATCCCTGATTTACTTACCTGAAAACACTTTCCTCTAAAATACTAAAGAAAATATGCCCTTTTTTTCAGAAAATAGGTGTTGGATAAAAGAAATTTAGATTATGTGGACTGAACTGCACCAATGCTTAAGTGAACTTTGGAGTTAAGTGGCCACTTAACTCCACTTAAGTTGCTACTAGAGTTAGGAACTTTGAGTCATTGATATTTTCTGTTTACAGTGTTGCTTAGACATCAAGGGCTAAATCCATGAGGGATATAGGCATTACAAGGATGAGTGCCTAAAATGGGGTGTCTCTGCAGGTTCTCCACAATGTATAGGAAGAGCTTAGTGTTTAAAAGGGGAGTACAGAGAGCCAATGAAGTAAGGTGAGCACTGCTGAAGCCAGTCAGCAGGAAATAATGAGAAGAACTTGGGGCATTGCAAGAAGTCCTATACCAGACTGCAAATGGAAAAGGGAGCCTCCATCTGTAAATGAGTGTGTGAAACATCTCCTGATATAAGGAAAGTAAGCCGGAACAGTCCTTTTTTTCATGTAGAACAACATACAAGAAAATCTAACCTAGTTAGGATTGTTCTTGTAAGGTATTAAAAGATGCAGGTTTAGCTCCCTCTTTGGAATTGGCTTCTTTACCTGTGAGGCTAAATGGTCATATTAATGCTTACATTATACTGTCTGCTAGATGTCAAACTTCAGGGGTCAAATTAGAATAAACGAGATCTTTCACAATGCAGATGGGCACTCTAACCATTGAATTGTTGACTAAAAGCAGACAGTGCGTTTCATATTTGTCTTAGTTCTCCTCTGTGTAAGGCCCCAAACTTACAAGCAGTTCTGACTTTGCTGTAAAAATGGAAGTGGAAGAAATCTAGGCAGTCCTACACCCTGGCTTGATACATGTGGTGCTCTTTATAGTTCTACTTTTCCATATATAAAATGATAGCTAGGGTGACTTTTGGGGCAATATTAAAACACTAATGAGATGGGATCTCATTTTCAGAAGCATTGAGCAATTACAAAAAAAAAAGCTAAAGTCACTGAGCAATGAGTGCACAGGACCTCTGAAAAATCACTCCCTTAGTGTTTGTAAAGCACTTTCATGGCTAAAGATGCTGTATAAATGTTCAGTATCATTAGTGCTATGTGTACCTTATGTTGCCTCAGTTGATTCAGATCATGTCTAATCAGGATTTTTCAAATAATTCCCCTCTGTGTCTGGAGAGGAAATTAAATCAGAAAGTCTTCTGTACATCTGAAAGTATTTTGTGTTACAGTTTGAGAGAAGGTAGAGTCAGACATGAGGACGGGGTGGAGGGGGGGAGTTGTATTTGTCAGGAGACAGCAGCCTTAGGCAGTGAACTGTTTGTTCAAACAGTAGTGAGAAATAGGAGCGAAGAGTGAGAGCCATATGTACAGAAAGTATCAAAACAGGGGCAAGAGGCAGAAACAAAGAGACACAGAAACATGACTCTCTAAATGGCCACGGATGGGTAAGAAAGGGGAAGCTGAGGAAAAAGAATAACGGAGGCTGGGAGGGGGAACAGGGCCTTTTGGTGGGGAGCAGGGTAGATGCTGAGAAGAAATTAAGCAATCAGAAATCATTACAAAACAGCCTGCATGACCTTAATTTTGCCCTCTTGTGCATGCACATTACGAGTCTATCTTTCGTTACGTAATCTCATGCTATTTTTTCCCCAGGACGGGCCATGTCCTGGGGAGGACTCAGAGCTGTGCGGCAGAGGAGAGAGCTGCCACGTGGCGTGGGGCTGAAGGGAGCGCCAACATTCTTGGGAGTGGGGCTGAACAGAGACCTGAGCGACCAAAGCCTCTCTTAACTGAAATAAAACAACACCTTTTGAACGTGATCCTCACAGTGATGAGAATTTGAGACTAAAACCTGTGCATTCTTTCTCAGAATACACTTCTCTGGGATGTAAGAGCTATGGGGTAAAGACCTTGGGCTTCTTAAGAGAGAAAAAGCATTTTGATCCTAGGCCATTCTGAAATTCACAGGTCAGGGAAATTCAAGGGTCGATACTCAGAGCTCGGTTTCAGTATACTTCAGAGTGCAACAACATGACACCCAATATCACACATCAGCAGAAGAGGATAGATATGAATATTGAATAGCTATCCATTCAGTGTATATAATCTCCATATACCATACAAAGATGTTGTCAAATCTATTTTAAATGCTTTAGGAAACTTGAGGATAAACAGTGATTCTGAGTGTACCTTCGAGAAGTGGAGAGAGAAAGTCAACGCAACTTTTCCCTTGTCATGTAGACATGTTTGTATCAGGTGGTGATAATAGGGGCTCTAACCTCCCCAGTTCTTCTGCTAAGTGCAGTCCTTGAAAATGATGGATGAGAAACTGTGAAGGGAAAAATGGCTGCACAGGCAGGCTAGGGGTTGAGAACTGGTGGGACAAAAGGCAGAAGATGGGAGGGGAAACATCTAACTAGACAAATCATTTAATATGAAATATGTGTGGAAATACGCAGCCTTAAAGAGCTACAGTTTCTGAGTTGTGAACTCTCCATCCTGCTCTTTAGTCTTCCTTCAGTAATTGATGTCTGCTCTGCACAGACCAAGGTGTGCATAGTGCAAGAATGACTTATGAAGGTTCAGAGCTGATTTCAGTGACAACCCTCCTTCCCGCATCCTTCACCTCTCTGTCTCAGACTGCTAGCAGGGATCCCAGTCCTTCTTATCTCCCAACCTTCTTTTGCCTCAAGTTTTCCATAATCATCCTCTTTTCATTCTCTCAGTTCACATGCTTTTCTGCCTTACTCAGATCCCTATTTTTCCAAATTATAGTAGAGGACTTCCCACTTTCTTCCCACTCACTGCCCAGGAACCGCAGGTACAGTGTTGTACAACCAGCACAAGAGAAACATGTTCTCAACCCTTCCATTCGAGGACGTGGTAGCTTTCGAGTTTGGGGCAGCTGGAATTGGAATGGAAGCCCTGCTTCACCCCTACGCTCTAGATTGCAAGGTACATAGTTTGGGTGGAATTGTCAAATAATTTATCTGCCAGAATTGAAGCAATCTCTGTTGACTCTCTGAGTTAATTAAGATTTAAGTACATTATTTGGTGGATTTGAGAAAAAAAGTAAAAGTGTGGAAAATGATACATCACCAATAGAAAGATCACTCCCTACAGATTTTCACTTCCCTGCTCCAAAGCCCATGTTAGAGATTATGTGTGTGTATGTGTGTGTGCACATAGTTCTAGAAAGTGGTTGAAATAATAATCTGAGAAAAAATGTAGCCTCTTAAAGGCACCTGCAACTGCTAAAATTTAACAAAGTTAGAATCATAGAATCATAGAATCATTTAGGTTGGAAAAGACCTTCAAGATCATTGAGTGCAACCATCATCCATGCCCACTAAACCATGTTCTGGAGTGCCTTGTCTACGTGCTTTTTGAATACCTCCAGGGATGGTGACTCAAACACTTCCCTGGGCAGCCTATTCCAATGTCTGACAACCCTTTCAGTAAAGAAATTTTTCCTAATATCCAAAAGAAATTTTTCCTAATATCCAAGTTTTAAGCAATTGAAGAAAATATCATATAGTGGGAAGATGGTGATATCTATGCCACCTATAATTACAAAGTCGCATAGCAATGAGTTGATATAAGCACACTGATGAACATGATATAAGCATCTACAGTGTATAGGAAGATAGAAACAGACATACACAGCGGGGAATTTAACAGCTAGTTTCTACCAAAAGATGAACAGAGGTTATTAGCCAATATTTTTGAGAGCATTTGACAGTCTTTTACAGTGTATATTTTTTAACTGGGAAAAAAATCTCATTCACCTTTTGAAGATGTAGTGTATTTAAGGCTAAGCTGTAATTAATACATGCATTGCTTTTGTAGTAAGAATCAAATGCTTCAAAACCAAAGCTGTCAGATAGGACAGGGGAGAGGGTGGGACTTAGCAGGAGAATGAAAATAGCTATGGTAAGTATTAAATTTGGAGACAACATTGCTAGATAAGGGGAGACAAAAAAGGTGATGAAGCTTGGGCAACAGCTGGTACCAGGTGGCACTTGCTGGACAAGTTTTGACATTGGGAGAATGAGACTGGAAAATGGGAGAGAAAGGAAAATGAGTGGAGGAGGGAGTCCTGGAGAACAGGAGGCCAGGGTTGGAAGGTATGAGGCAGATGGGCTTATCTGCTGAGAGGAATACACAAGCTGTAAAAAAACTCCTTTAAAATAGCATTAAATTAGCAAAGTCACACAATAAAAAGGTAGAAGATAGAGAGACAGAAGTAATCTGTGCAAACACAATTTGTTGTGGAACTAATTCCCTGGGAGCTCTGCCAACTGCAGAAAGCCCCAGGACTGTGAGTGGGAGCTCTGGGGAAATCACAGTCTTTGAGACTGGGTCATCTAAGTAACCTGTTGTATTGGGTCTGGCTGAGATGGAGTTAATTCTTCCCACAGCAGCCCTCATAGCACTGTGCTCTGCATCAGTAGCTAGAAAGGTGTTGATAACACACCAGTGTTTTGGCTACTGCTGAGCAGTGCTGGCACAGCATCAAGGCTGTCTCCCCAACATTTTTGCCCCCCCCTCAATGGCAGGCTGGGGCAGGGCAAGATCTCGGGAGGGGACATAACCAGGACAGCTGACCTAAACTAACCAAACAGATATTCCATACCATATGACGTCAGCTCAGATATAAAAGCTAAGTAAAGGGAGACGGAAGGGGGGCATTTTTGTCTTCCAGAGCAACCACTACGCATACTGAAGCCCTGCTTCCCAGGAAGTGGCTAGACATCGCCTGCTGATGGGAAGTAGAGAATAATATCATTTGTTTTTCTTTGCTTTCGCGCGTGACCTTGGCTTTCACTTTATTAAACTGTCCTTATCTTGACCCATGAGCCTTTTGTTATATTTTCTCCCCCCTGTCCAGCTGAGAAGGGAGAGTGATAGAGCGGCTTTGGTGGGCACCTGGCATCCAGCCAGGGTCAACCCACTACACCTGTACTTCTTGTGGTTGGAGCAATGTATGTATTTCACCTCTTACCTTTCTTTGAGCGGAGTCCAATCTTTTGCCCAGGCCATGAGGTTATACCAGTCTCTCATACACAAGAGAAAGAAATCAGAGAAACCCTTGTTTGCCCATCTTTAGTGGATGATGTGTGTTAGTCTCAGTGCTTAAATTATTACCATGTCAATTCTCTGATGCTGTGATGCTATACCTGCAGCTGTGGTCTATCTTTGTAAGGGAAATCCCTGTTCAATTATCAGCCTCTACTGAAATTGTTCAGATGATTTCAGCAGAGAAGTAAGAGCACAGCTGGGTAAGAATTTTTTTAGCAGATGCTGAAAAATGTAGAAGCAACTAATGGTGGTCTAAAGAGGAGGTTCTGCTGTGTCCAGCTTTTATTCTGAAGTGTAGAACAGTGGCTTTGTCTGGGTTGGGGCATGGAAGAGGTTATGTCTGTACTGCCATTTGAAGCTATCCCCATTCCCTATTTGCAGGTGTACAGACAGTGAAAGGTAGCCAGGGAGTGCCCCCAGAGTATGCAGGATGCTGGGAAAGCCAACAGTCTTGCTCCAATGGGTTATATAGAAATTCTGTGTAGTACAGCCAGGTGAAAAGGCTCAAGACAACCATGGTGTTTTGTGCATACAGCAGTCATGCAGCCACCAGTCCAAAGCTTGTATGTATAGCTAGTCTACACCAGGCACTGCCTGGGCTGAAGAAGCAGGATACAATTTGTGTTTAACAAACTTAAATCACTGCTTTACAGAAATTATTTTTTACAAGGAAGTAATTACTGTTATGTTTAACTGAGAAAACTGAGAATGGCCTTATGATACAACATGATGAGAAGGTGGGCTTCCAAATTAACTGGAATGCGGAAAAATCTGAAGAGAAAAAGTAATCCAAAGGACAAAGTTATTCATGTGAAGAGGACTGTTGTTTTCACCTTCCAGTTTCATGAATTGTTAAATCTCTTGTTATTGGTAAGACTCTATAAATGAGAATGAAAAGAGGACCCATCCCACAGACTCAGACCTCCCTGCTGCCTAAAATAATAATAAAAAGAAAAAAAAAAAAGAAAGAAAAAAGTAAAGCCTCTGAAGAGAAGAAACACAGCCTTGTGCAAAGGTGTGCTCAGCAGCTCTGTTGTTTTTTCTTTGATTTTTCTGAGAGGGAATTCATCTTCTGGAATGCAAGTAAATCTTCAAAAGGGGATTTTTCCTTTGGAATGCAAATTATTATAGTGATGCTTCCCACACCACTGGGGGAATATAGTAATGATACCATGCACTGATCCAGCTATTTCCATTTACAGCTATCAAATACTCATAGATTTAGCTTCATGACCCCCTGTGAAGCAGATAAACATTGCATTTGGGGTTTTACTACAGGGGGGAATTGAGGCAAAGTTTACCATTCATGATCTTACAGTCACTGGTGAATGTGTTCAGCTTCTGCACAAACCTACTCTTGGGCAGTTAGTGAACTGCTTACAGATGTTAACACTTGCATTTGTGATCAGTAACTACATGAACTACAGGTATGTGCGTGCTTATGTTGGCATAAGCTTGTTCTGAAGATCAAACCTGGTAACTATCCATATTGCTGACCACTGTATCTGCTTGTGCGGGCTGGTTGGCACTGATCTTCCCTATGGTCAGCATCCCTCTGGAGGAACAGAGCCTTAACGTGCTTTTAGCCCATCTCTACGTTCATATTTTGGAGTTAGGAATAGCTTCCCTTTTCCACCTGAAGGTATCCTGAGGTCAGCTTTTCCTAAGCATATTGTTTTGTGGGAGTTTTTGGCTTGGCTCCACACACCCCAGCAATGTGGGTGGGAAGAACAGGGATCCCAGGTTCACCATACTCAGGTGTGAGCTTGAGCTCACTGTTTATCAGTGAAAACACAGTTTTGTAGTATTGGGACTGAGTCTTAAATCTCCCCATCTCCTAACTCTCAGTAGTCTGCCCTTGCTACATAAATTTATGCCCTTCTTTCTGCTGAACTTTTGGAGGGACCGGAGACCATCCCTCTGGGGACACATTTTCTCTCTGAGTTTTATTTGTCTATGCCAAAGTTTGAGGCACTGCTGCCAATGATAAACAGCTCTAGTTCGAAGTGAGAAGATGCAGGAATATCTGCTGAGACATATGTATCCGTTGTGTGAAATTAATGCAATGGAAGAACTGCTTCATACATCACGTTTGTGCCTGTAGTTTAAATTACGGAGTGTGCCAATTTAGCCAGTGCTTTTCATCATTTTTTTTGTGCAGTGTGAGAGGAAATCAGACTTTGTGGGAGAAGTTCGTTACTCAGTAGAAGTGTCAATCTTCTGGCACTTAAATCTTCTCATTTATAACCAAAAATGAACGGTTGGAGCTGTCTCAAGCTAGAAACCATTCTGACCTTAGAAACAGCAATGTAACTATTGGCTGCAAGCTTGGTTATTGAAATAACTGTTTTGTTAAACCTGGTAGTGGGAGAAAAGTTCATGTTTTATTGATCTGTTGTTGTTCATTCTGTTTTGAACTTAGTGGTTTGGTACCAACCCTTTATGCAGAGATCGATTATTTAGTGGGACAAGGAGCAAAAAATATGTGGGGGCAGAGGAGGGTGTCATGGGCAGGGCTGCTTAAAGAAGTTAAGATACCCACTGAGAAAGTCTGAGATGCCCTGTTCAATGGAAACTCCAAGGCGTATTTACTTGGAAATACATATGATTGATTTGATACATTAACATTGTGTGAATGAGAATTTATTAGAAAGGGAAGACCTAATGGCAATAGAGATATAAACTGGAAGCAGAAATCCCTTTCAGTCTAAAAGACATAGAAAAGTATGCTAAATATTTTAATATATGTTAAGTACTCTTTAAAGGGAGCCAATAGCTAAAGATCATTATCAACATTTAGCAATGGTTTTTCCCCCTCTTCTTTTCATCTGTCCTGTCTTTAATTGTGCTGTTCTGAATAGCAGCCAAGTTAATGAGTTTTCAGGGCTAACCCTCAGATTTTCATAATGCTCTTACATGAGGAGAAGTATTGATTTCCTTATTTATTGTCTGATTTTATTAAAAAGTAGAGTAAGTCAACATAGAATGAATCTGTAGAATTCACTGCCACAAGATGCCACCAGGCTCAGTGGGATTCAAAGAGTGATTATCCATTTAAGTAGATAATGAGAACTTCCGTAGTTTCACTAGGTCATTAGAATGATCATATGATCACACTTTCTTTTCCTTAAAAGATGAAGCATGACCCCTAAGCTTCAGAGCAGAGACCTGGTTTGCATTGTGAAGAGATTTTTCCTGTGGGGAGAATAATCCTTCTCTTGATTTCTCACATTTTTCTTTGAAAGATGACAGATTAAATACTGGATTTGATATATCGCCAGTGTGATATGGCTATGAAAAGTCTGGT
The DNA here is from genome assembly GCF_026419915.1 of Harpia harpyja. Classification (NCBI taxonomy): domain Eukaryota; kingdom Metazoa; phylum Chordata; class Aves; order Accipitriformes; family Accipitridae; genus Harpia; species Harpia harpyja. The sequence continues at coordinate 66,474,158 of NC_068943.1, forward strand.
ACTGCTATCATATTACTGTGCATACTTTTTTGGGGGGATCAGTTTGGATTTCTTTGTTTTGTCTTTGCTCCTGCTGGTACTGCCTCTGACAAGATTTCATAGCAGCTTGTATTGAATCTTAATCCTATCAATGCAGTCCTGTAACTCCAAACTATGCTCATTTTTAGAGTTGAATCATTCACACCAATCTTTTACAGGTTACATTATAGTACTCCATAAAAAATATCAGGGACTACATATATCATGGCATCAGGGAAGAATCTTGTCCAGTACTCAGTATGGAGATCCAGTGGAAAAATCCAAGATTCCCCACTTTTTTGGATCTGATTTTGCCTTTCACTTAGTTTGTATAGATGAGGATTTACATGTGGGAGGTAAGGCATCAAATCTGAACTCAAATTATTCATCCTCTGTAAAAGCTTATTCAGAGAAAAATAATGTAGATGGCTGAACTTTATGGAACATAGTAGTACATACACCAACAATGACTTGAGAAGGAAAGGTCTCTTGTCAATGTACAAGTAAACTAATCTTTTTTTTTTTCTTTTTTTTTCTTTTTTTTTTCTATTGACAGGGTTTTCTTTATAGGCCATATGATTTGCTGCTTTCCTCCATGCAGTTGGGTGTACAATCAAATGATTGCTATCATTCCTTTATTTGATGGCACAAACATCCTCTAGAGAAGTCAATTCCCAGCTGTACTTTTTCTCTTTGAGAAGCACATCACCATCTTGTTTCTTTATTTAATGTGTGCAGCATTTACTTCTTTGCCGATGAGGGTTTTTTTTCTATGTTTTCTTTTTTCTGTCATCCCCACACCAGAAACTCCTCCCTATATAATATCCCTGCAGTTTTTATGAAATCACCCAGAAAAATAAATGTTAGCATGTTGTCCCTGATGATTGTTATCACTATAGGCACAGGTGAGCTGAATTATGCCAGGGAAATGCTGTGAAGAACTAGTGCTAGACACCCCTCCTAGAATTCCCGTGTTGGGTTGCATCATGCAGCTGGTCCACTCCATTCTTTGCAGCTTGTCCACCCTTTTCTTTCTGTTTTGCACTCATGAGAGTGGTCTGTGGAAGAATGGGGCTGTACCATTCCCCACAGCTGTGTGTGTAGTCCTTTCATCTTCTCTCTTCCTGCCCACTCAGGGAGCAAGCTGCTCCTATGAATTGACTCACTGGCTTGTTCCTGACAACCTAGAACAGAGAAGCTCCTTGTGGTCATATGCTGATGAAGAAGGAGTGGTTATGAAGCTAATACTGAATTAAATAACAAATTCTAGTCATTGAAAATCAATATTTTTCTCAAGCTGCCATCTGCAGGTGTTTAGCTGCAGACCACTGATGCGCTAACTGAGTCTTATGCATGAGATGCTGAGACACTGCTGGGAATTAATTGGTGAATTAATTAGAATAAAAAATGAGCAAACAGAATGAGGTTCTAGAAACAGGTCTATCTGGGTGGATACTTTCACCATAGGAGTCTCCCTTTACCCTGCTGGGCTCATGGTGTCAATCCATAACCCCAGGGTAAGAAAGTTCAAAGCAGGCGGTCCTCTGAAATAGCTGCCAGCACTTTACATAAACATAGAAGACTGGGATAACCTAATCCTTTGCTTGTATGGCATGATTCACTTTCAGGCATACTGAATAAAGTTAATAGTTACTTACACGAAGGAAGTAGATTGTTCTATAAAGCGTAAACACCTATAAATTCAGTTGTTAAATTCCCTTGCAACAGGTTTACATTTCTTTGTAGGAGACAAAAGTAAAAATTTATATATCATGTTGCCAGTTACTTCTGAGAACCATAGCTTTACAACTGTAGGTGTGCAGATGCCGATTATGTCTTTTGCAGGCTGGATAAAGGAATAGCAATAGTATGTTATTTGTAAATATTTATTGCAGCTAAAGTCAATCTATTTCTTTACCAAGTTAGTCATTCAGACCAACAGAAATTTTAAGAGTTATTGGAAAAGAGGACTTCTTTTCTCCATTTGCTGTCATTCACATGGTTCATCTCTTTTATTTCCTTTTCCAGCATCTGCTTGTCACCTTTACTTACTGGTCCCTGGGCTGCATTTCCAACTGCTGTCTGCAGGATTCAGTAAGGCTCTTGTGCAGCCTTCTATGTCATACTCTGCTCTGCCTCTTTCAGGATGTGCCTCATATCCTCTAAGCAGGGAGCAATCAGCAGGATGAGGTGAAGTTGGCACTAAGGATCTGCTTGCAATGGATGGAAAAAGTTCACTATGCCCCAGTAGTTGAAATACCTTAGGCTTCTAATGTCCACATAAACAACAGAGAAGCAGTCTTTGGAGGTACTTTAAATGCTGCTTGTAACCAAATGACTGACAGATGTGGGTTGAGAGCATAAGCTGAATAAGGTGGAGGGGCTACTACAGCACTGTAGCAATAAACACTTCATAATGCACCTCAGTGCAGCAGTGTCCAAGAAGGTTTTAGAAAGGCAGAAAAAGTGGAGGAGTGGGGAAGGTGAAAATTTAAAAGACTATTTGGTGAAATGAAGAAAATTCCCAGCAATATTTCCAAAGACCTCTTTGCCCTCATGCCTGAAAAGACAAAGCCTCTTAGCTGCCCTAGCTGCCGTGTGGACTTGTCATGGTTTAACCCCAGCCAGCAGCTAAGCACCATGCAGCTGGTCGCTCACACCCGCCCCCCACAGTGGGATGGGGGAGATTTAACTGACCCCCCCCCCCCCAAAATCCTGTGGGTTGAGATAAAGACAGTTTAATAGGACAGAAAGGAAAAAAAATAATAATAATAATAGTAGTAATAATGATAATAATAATAATAATAATAAATGACAATAATAATAATAAAAGAATTGGAATAGACAAAACAAGTGATGTACAATGCAATTGTTCACCACTCACCTACCGATGCCCAGTTAGTCCCTGAGCAGTGGTTCACCTCTCCCAGCCAACTCCCCCCAGTTTATATACTGGGCATGACGTCACATGGTATGGAATACCCCTTTGGCCAGTTTGAGACAGCTGCCCTGGCTGTGTCCCCTCCCAACTTCTTGTGCCCCTCCAGCCTTCTTGCTGGCTGGGCATGAGAAGCTGAAAAATCCTTGACTTGGTATAAACACTACTTAGCAACGAGTGAAAACATCAGTGTGTTATCAACATTCTTCTCATATGGAGCCCAAACCATAACACTATACCAGCTACTAGGAAGAAAATTAACTCTCTCCCAGCCAAAACCAGGACAGGACTACAGAAAACCTTTCCTTGGAGAGCAGACTCTAGTTAGCTCACATCCAAAAACAGAAAAGAGAAGAAAGAGCTGCTACATAGGAAGAAGGAAATATAAACCAACCCAGGGAATTATTTCCAGACAGAGTGTCCTCCTCCAGTCTTCCTTATCTGTATTAGTAAGCACACACACACTTCTGGAGCCTGCCACTGCTACAAGCCCCTGCAGAGGGAATACGGAGTGATCAGACATGTCAAGAAGACCTGGTGTAGAATAGGGATTTGGAAAAGAGACATTTTACTATCTTTCTAAATTCATTCACAAAAATACTAGGCACAAAAGTCTAAAATTAGAGCCTCAAAATCCTGTGTTTGCCTCAGCGTTGGCTATTTGTCATACTCAGAGTCTGAGTCTGATAGGTAACTAACTGTTGAGGCCTACAGATATCTAGATTATGTATACATCATGCATGTGCTTAAGTATAGCAATCTCTGTGACCAGCATGCAACTGCATACAGTCTGCAGCTGCTGCCTCCAGTTCAGCTCAAGCATTGCTTAGAGGGATCAGGGGCTGGGACATCTAACGTCCAGTTTGTGCATGGTACATCCTGATCGGTGAGGCAAGACTTTGTGAATAACCATTGGGAATTCTAGGGCAACCTGGGAGAGAGAAAGATGTGAACTTGTGCTGAACTGATAGCACAGGAACACCCCAGCAGGACTGGGGCAGTTCTTCCCATAAGCCATAGCTCAATACAGGCTTATTGTCCCCCTGCTACACCAAACAGTTATTGTGCTCTTTATGTGACTCTCCTGTGTTTGACTAATTCTTTACATTAGACTTTCCCTCTATGTAATGTAGATGTCATTTGCCATAGGAGCTTGTTGACAAAAAATTCTCTTCCTCCTGCCCAAAATACTCCTGAGACTATCCTGCTGCTAGACTCCTCCAAATTATTAGCTACAGCTGTCATACTGTAGTCATCTTGAAGGTGACAACAACAGTTAACAACTAGTGTCTTTTAAGAAAGACAACTTTCTGTTTTAGATTTATAACTTGGTGTATAGTTTGCTTAAGAAGTCAGTTGTCTTCCTCACTGTGCCTTTAAAATTTTCACACTGGATTCTTTCATAACACAATAATTTTGTATTGCTAGTATCATAGTCAATGCAGCAGACATTACTTTGTCTGCACTTTTTTCTGGTCTGGGCTGTGCAGGCAATGCCCCATTAAACAGCCTCCTCAGTACATGCCAGTAACAATGTAAGAATGCTCTTTTTGGCTTCCATCTGACCTACCTTCACATGTTTCAAGAGAGCTTTCTCTACCATGATGACTACACAGGCATTGACATAACTACACTTCAAAGACAGAACTGGAAATAACAATTTAAGAGTTATTCCTATAATGCATTTCATATTCGAATCAATAGCCGCTTTTGATGTCTGACGAGAGAAAATATTTCATTTCCAAACACACCACAGAGATGAAATTTAACTACTTATTCTTCTGTTCTTTCTCTTTATCCTTTGCCAGCCTTATTAAAAAACAGAAGAGATACCATCAGCCCTTTTCCTTGACCCTTCTTCTCATCAGTCATCCAAATTACACTGTATTTTGCTTTTTTTTTTTTAATCAAATGGATGAGGAGATAGAAGCAATCTCAGAGGAAGCTGTTTCAGTGAGACTGGGAGGTGGGATGTAATGTTACAAGATCCCAAAGCAAAATGAAACATGAAAACTCTAGCAATGCCACAACAACTGCTGGGGGTTGTCTGCAAAGGAAACTCAGGGAAAGCAGACAAAGTTTAAGATCAAATTAATTGCAGTGTTAAGTCTGCTTCTCTAAATTTCCAATCTAGTAACCTAGTTTATTTGACTGTGTCTGTCTGTAAAACAGATTTTCACAATGTGCTAAGTGACAAAAAACAACCTGGCAAAACCTGAGCCTGCCAGTTGTATCCTATAAAATGATTAAATAAAAATGACATTATAGGGTTCTATATCCATTTTCCTACTGATTTTGAGCTCAAATTTGTTCTGCTTGTCAGCTGAAGAAAAAAAATGCTGTTATTTCCCCCCTCCTAGTAACCAGCCCTGTAAGCACCCCCCAGATCTGGGAATTAAGCCAAGACTTTGTTTTGGTTTTGGTTTAGATATTGCATTCAACACTATTAGTAATACAGGTGCTGCTGGCCAGATTAGGTCTATCGGGACACCTGTACAGTCCCTCGTATTTTTATTATGCTCTCGGTAACACCCCTGCGAATACATAAACCCTTGTGGTTTTACCATGTAGGGAGGGTATAATCGGAAGACTGTGGGTTTGTGTGAATGTAGCTGGTGATTTCATGCAGACAACTCTGTTCAGGTGTTGTAAAACATATGATAAAATGAACCACCCCTGACCACTAGATTCAGGGTTCATTTGTAAAGCAAAAAGAAATGGAAATCTATTTACCTTGAAATGGTAACTTATCAGAGCCAAAAATGAAGAAACCTTGTCTTCCTCTTTATCACCTGTATTTGTCAGGTAGAAATACAGTTCGTATGAATGCTAAGAGATTATTTCCTGCAATCAATACTTGCTGCATATAGTCTTCTTTATTCTACAGAAAACTATTTTTTTTTTAATTTCTAGGTGTTAACATAAAAGTTTTCTTGGAATCATCTACAGACTACAAGTTATTTTTAATTTTTTCTAATTTTCTGATTAGAAGTGCTCAATATTTTAACAAATTTTGAAAAATTACCATCAGCCACACCAGTTCAAATTGTTTGCAGCTATGGTCAGATTTCTATAGGTCTGGTCTCTGGATGCTTACTTAAAACATCTGAAGTTCTGGTCCTATGTTATGTGCACATAGTAGGTGAATACCCATAATGGTAGTCTTCCATTGGATGTAACAAGATTTCTGCTGTGAGTCATGTTAAACAAATCTTAAATGCTGACAGAAGGGAGCACATTAGTCAAACAGTGAAGTCTTGTAGATAAAGCATTAGCTGACAGTTTTGCTACATTGTGTTGATCATACACGTAAAATAATTTGTGAAAATATTTGTAAGCAGTACATACTTCAGTCACTCAAGGCAGTAATGCCCTTTTGTTTGCTACTAGACCATAACTCCTCAAACTGCAAAATTTCTGCAAGTCTTTTCTTAATTATTCAAAGCATTCTGCTTAAGATCACTGAGCCAAGACATTGTCTTAACTGCCTTTGTGTCATCAACAGTTAAATTCAGATATTTCTGAGTTTTGATTTGCTCAAGTGCAGAAGATGCTACCCAGTATCTCTGACTGTTTTCTGAATAAGACACTCAATTCAAAAGACTGTTGACAGAACTGACATGACTAGATCACATCAAGCACAATATGTCGTTCCTTATTTGGAACTGTACATATTGTTTTTCTTCCTCTGTGGATGTTTATTTGAAGGATGAATAGGTCACTCTTAGCAGGAGAGCTCATCACGAGTGCCAGATACAGAAGACAGATGAGTCAGTTCCACACAGACTACAAATTATGCATGCAGGATAAAACTATATTCATATTTGCATTTGACCTAAACTTCAACTTTCAAAAATAGGTTTAGGAGAAATTATTCTGAAATTCAGAAATTGTTTTGCAGAAAGGAAGCAGTTTAAGCAACACAGCTGAAGAACAAAGAAGTCTCTGCTAGTAGGAAAAGAACACATTGAGAATGAAATACTGTGTGTCAGTCTGCATGAGCTCAAGCCTGTATTTAATATACACTTTGAAATGTGTTTATCTGATGCATGATTGATTAATACTGCTGCAATGTTCAAATCTCAGCCACTGTCCAGTCATTGCTTGTCATTGTAAAATATGGCTTGGTGTAGAAAAAACCCACTCTTGTTGTGTTGAATGCAGTACAAAACCTCTGTCTTCCCAGTATTTCTCTTCCATATGGTCCAAAAAAAAAGATTTTTTTTTTTTTTTTTTAAACCTGCATGATTTGGATACAGGACTGTTACTGCCTGCTTCTTTCAATGTGTACAAATGAACATGAGGTGGGAAAGTCACACAGCTCCTTACAGGAACTGCAGCAAAGTCTAAAAAAAGAAAGCTGCAGTGAACAAGAGCACAATGCTGAATACGACACTCATATTTGTATTCTCTCTTCACTCTCTTAAGAAATGGGAGCTACTGGACATGTGACCTAAAATGTCTCTGTCCGGGGCTGCTGTTTTGCCATAATAGAGGCATTATATTATTTGCAACATGCGCACAGATTTCAGAAGCGTAACAGATGATAAATAGTATAGCAAATAAAGATCGTGAAAATAGGCGAGGCATATTTGCAGCAGAGTTGCAGGGTGATGGGGATTCTAATGTGCACATGTTAACCAATTAAAACGGAGCCACATGTACTAACAACCTCAGGAGAAATGCTAGTGATCTTGCAAATAGCCTCATGAAATAAAAATGTGTGCTCGAATGTGTGTGGGGGGGTTGTCTAGGGGAGTGAGGGAATAAGAGAAAGTATTAGTCAGCCTCCTAGGTCAGCTAATTATACCCATTCTTATCCCATTCAATTGTAATTGGGAATGGGAATGTGGGTTCCCTGAATGACCTACATTAACAGCAGATTTCTGTATTCCTCCTGGGCAGCGAGCATTTTAATAACTGCAGAAGTCCAGACAGTGCTGTGACTTCATTAGTTCCAGAGCTGTGATGGGAGATGCCCCTAACAGACTGGCAGTGACCATAACCTCACGTAGGCATACAAGATCCTTTCTTCTGACCCACTTGCTTAGCATGAGTCAGAGTGCTTCATCAGCATGCCATGTAAGTGCTGCTAGCTCACTGTGCTGGCTTTTAATGACCCAGAATATTAGGGACATGGTTTGACCTTCTGATCAGTGATAATTAGGTGCAACTTGGAGATGCTAGCACCTTCAGGAGAGAACATTTAGACAGAACATCACAGGGGTTTTTTTGTTGCCAGTAAAACAAATTCCACACTTTAAATGTGTAAGTTTGATTTTATGAAACGTGTAATCTTTGTTCGGAGCAGGATGAGAACGGCAGCTGCCAATTATAATTGTGGTACTTGGGGAAAAAGTAATCCCTGACCCTTTTTGCAAGCAGTAGTGGAGCTAGCTACCATTCCAAAAAACAATTTATAAACCAGAGAAACACTCCTAGTGGGAGATTTGGAAGAGGGGGTGTTGCTGAGAAAAGGCAAGTGGGAAAAGGAATGGGCCTAGAATGATTGCTCTTGAATTGACGGTGATGCAAGAGCAAGAAGTCCTTGCTGAATCACACCCCCTTCTACTCCTGTTTCTAAACAAATAGAAAAATTGAAGATTATGGCTTCCCAGAAGATTATATATGGCTTCTCCAGCAGGTGATACTAGTTAAATTGTTGTGCAAACCAGAGTTTGGATGCCCTGTCTGCACTGAGGTCAGCAGCCTCTATAATGCACTCTGATTTGGCTGTTTTCTTCTTCTTCCTTCATTCACGCTCCGATTCCTAAAGTGGTGTCATCTCTGTATACATAATCTGGTTGTAAATGGTGACCGTGTCTGTGCTGCCAGACAGTGTCCCCAGAGGGTGTTCATCACCATCTAGGTTGCTTTGGTGATCTTATCACTTAAAAGGAAAACTGAACAAACCAGTGGGAAGATTTCTTTTCTGCCTTTCTTTTCTTTCATACTTTTTCTCAACTGAATAACTTAAACTCTATTTTGTGTTCTAATTTTAAGCACATATGGGCATGACAGCTTTTTAATGAAAATTTCAGTGCCTGAATACCTGTTTCTGACACTTTCATACAACATCCCATAAAGAAGAAACAGACCTTAACATATGTTAAAAGCTGTGTAATCCAAGGAGTAAGTGTGAAGGCATTCTAAGTGATACAGCTCTCGTTTCCACAGCCGTAAATAAGTTGGGTGTAACTTTAAAGTAAAATACTTTTACCTCCTGCTTATTCTTTGCCTCGCTTACTGGTAAGATTGCAGAACAGGACTGGTCACTGCAAAGCAGACTTCTTCTCCAATAACCTGTCTTTGACCCCAGTTTTTTCCAGAATTTTTATGAAAAAAAATAAGAATGAGGCAAACTTTTTTTTGGCCCTATGATGAGTAAGAACATAAGTAAGTCTACTAGTCTTTTCAGTTTCTGTGCATATACAAATCTTTCTGCACTTTCAGCTCCCTGTAGTGTCTGGCTCTAAACTTTAACTATTTCTGCTGGTGTATGGAGGACTGTCTGCTTTTGCAGTCCTTGAAACTGTAGGATAAGCAGTCCTTTTAAGTTTCTGTTTGCAAGAAAAACTGAAACATCTGCTAAACTTGAATGTCTGGTTACGTGTGCTTAGTAGCAGAGACATTTAAACTGAATAATCTAATGGACTGGTCAGTATCCATGCTTGTAGGTCCCTTCTGTCACATAGTCCCTAATTAACTCCAGGTTACAGAACCATTTAGCACAGAGCTATGATTACTTTCCCAGTGTTAAAATGATTTCATTTGGAAAAAATTACTGTAATCCCCTTTTTACAGAACAGAGAAGACACTAAGGCAAAAGGAGAACACACCTCTCACTGCCCTTGTTTTCTTACCCTGGGTTGCAGTAGTGCTATAAGGCACAGGGAGGAGTGACATTTACGTAGTTATAGTGGATGCCTATGACCGAACCAGGAACAATTTCTGCATTTTTGAGGAAGGCACAGTGTGCATAGCCTACAATGGGGCTGCTTAAATGGCATGATTTAAAGTTGTTTAAATAGCTAAAACAATCTTAGTCTAGTTTCAAGGGCATTTGGTTCCATATAACCTTCCATGAACTGTCCAGGGTCTCTGTGAAGGTTTCCCCATTTCACCTCCCTGTGCAAATCTGGTGTGAAAAACAGTTTAATAAGGCCATTTAAGGAAATCCTATACAGTGAGTATGGAGGAGCTTTCCTTCAGCTTCTTTTAACACATGGCTAGATCTTATATTGGGTTTTACTAATGCATTTCCAGGGTCTTTGGAGTCTTGTCTGTTTTATAACATAAAGATGCCCCTTCTCTGTTTGTCACCATTGGGCATCACCTGTAACACCTCTGCAAGACTAACCTGGTAGAAACAAATATAAATTGATGAGGATTCGATTCAACAACACAGAACACATGGAATAAGCCTCTACCATGATTTTATGCCTAGACTCACATTAAAGCAGGAACAAAGCTTAAACCATTAGCTAGATAATGGGTCTGTGGTAAACAAGTCATTCAGAGTGTTTAAGCTGACTGCTGTTTGCTCAATAGTCTGGTTTATTTTGTTAGGCTCATGACAGCTAGTGAGCCAAAAGCAAGCAAGCAAACAAAATATTATTCCCTAAACTAATAGTGAACTCCCATACACTGCTGTTGGCTGAATTGTTCACTGTATAAGGTAATATTGGTTATGAGATCAATGAACTCCATAATACTTGCAGTGCAGTCCCAATTTTTAAAGCTCTATATCAAGTTTTTCAATTTCCTAGGCTTCGGGACATCTAGAACCACCACCGTTTTATTTCAGGCCTCCTGAGGTGAATTTGCATTGAAATGCAGCATCATGGTGTGATGATGTGCATCAGAATGTGACTACACGATGCAAAAATGCAATGTCATCACCTGATGAGATGCTATGAGGCATATATACAAATGTTATGATGCAGCAATGCAGAGCTACAGTGCTTCCCCTCTCCCCATAAGATAAATCCAAAAGGTATCACTCATGTTTCATGCTGAGCACATTGCCTGGAGGATGATATTGTGACAGTGACAGAGAACAGAGTGGAGAAAAGAGCAAAAGACCCATAACAGGTGGCTGATGTGTGTACAAATGTGTGTTGAAATGCCTCGCAATGACTGCTGGATGTTAAAGAACATATTTGAACTAGATGAGGTAGCATTTTAAAATATGCTGAAATAACTATGCCTCCTTTCCAACTGGTGCTTAATCCAAGTACGTCTAGCTTGCAGTTGCTGCTGCCAGTGAATTATACTTCTGCTGCTAAAGTGCAAAGCAGATATTTGTAAGTATTGTCTACCTAGAGCCTTCAGGCTATTGCTAGCCAGAGAGCAGCAACCAAGCTGCTTTAAAGCTAGTTCAGATATAGTGAGCATAACAGAATATTACTACTACTCTGTAGGTGTAAAGTATGTAGACTTGTTCATAATCTCAGTCATTTGGGCAAATAGGAGTACACTTAGCTGATAAAACACTTCTGTAAAACGTTCCCTGAGATCAGTATTTGTAATGCTGCTGTGTGAACTGACCTGCGGCACTCTTTGTAGATTAGATAAAATAATTGTGATGGAAATGTTTTGTATAAATGTTAATGTCTACTCTAAAAGTTAAGAAAATAAAATTCTGTGAAATGAGAATGACTATACATTTTATGAATGCTAATATTGATAAAACAAGATCTTTAAAGGGATTTCCCTTTCAAATATATACTGAAATATATTTGAAAAACTGCAAAAGTGAGTTCTCAAATAGGCTTGTTTTCTGGTATTACAACTCTAGTCAACTTGGAGGATATTTTCTTTCTTTCAGAGAAATCTGCCTACTCAGTTGAGTTTTCCCAAGGTCACCAGTTCTAATTAACATGCAGTTTTCATAGTTGGTTGATATAACTGTGAATCATTAAAGCCTAAAAATGCGTAGTATCATCCTTGGTAACTCTTGCCTTTTAATATGCTTCAAGAATATCTCTTTCCCTTCTTCCTGCTGGAAAAAAATAGGTATGAACATGATGGTAAGGAAAGTGGATACCTGTAGGTATTTTTTTCTCTGTCACCTTTGCTCCTGTCAAGCTGTTGTATATGGCTGATTTTTTTTCCACTTGAAATTAACATTCTGAACTAGCTTCATCTTCCAGCCAAGCTTATGGCATATCAAGCACCGCCCATGTTCACAAAGGAAAACACAGCTTTTACCACCGAAATGGTACAGTTGATTAAGGATGTTATGTGTTCACATTCAACAGATCCTATAATGTAAAGAGGTAAATCAATTGGAACAAGTTTATACTTGATCACATTTTTCCCGTATCAGCTGTGGCCATAAGGAATTAGGCTGCTTTGACCAACTATTTAACTGTCTTATGTTTTGTCTTGTTCCTTTGTTCACTTCTCAATCTTTTTTTCTTTCTAGTGTTTTCCAGAGGAAAACATGATTTTAAATGGGTTACAGTAAGTACTGTAGAGAATATAAATTTCTTTCTGATTGGGAATAGTGCGTCATATGTGCTCAGGTAGAGGAAAGACATTTTCAATTTTCAGGCATAATGTTGGTCAGGAGTGCCTGCTGATTCATTCTGAGGAGGGTGAGTCAGACGAGCTAAATTAGGTTTCTGCTCTGAATCATCCTCTATAGGAGACTATCTTACTCCACTGACTATAGACAGAGCCTAAAGATATTAGCTATACTAAGCTAAAATTGCACTTTGTCAATACTCATTTCCTAACTGTCCTTTCTTGAAGTCCATTCTACTTTGAACCATGAAACCTAATGGATGAGAATAGGTTAGTTGACAGTTGACATTTTTTGGTTGTTCTTGAAGAGGGAATAAAGGTGGAATTTACATAATCCTGAAAGTATCCTTCTCCCATATTTTTGGTATAGTAATAAATCTACTTTTTCAGTAAAAGCACTAATAATACAGTCTTGAAGTAGTTAAAAAAAACTAGTATAGAGATATCAGATTCAGAAAATGTGTATATGTTTTACAACCCATGAAGAGTTCTTCAAAGTTGCAATTATATTTGTACCTTCATATGTTTATTTTCAAAAAAATTATATGGCTCGCTAGCTAGTTTTTTTAAGTTAAATAAACAGAGCTGCCCTCAAAATATGAATGCAGAATCCTTAACAAAATGGGCAAACATTCCCTCTGACTCTGGTAATAATGCCTTGATATTCATGGCAATTATCTTTGGTTATTTTTGTTGACTGTGTAGTCTGGATGCTGATAAATGGCCAAAGCTGATAGCGTTGGAGGTGGACTACAGGTGTCCATTAGTACACAGAACAAATATTTCATTAAAAGTGTCTCTATAAAACCTCTGCAGTCATAAAACAGTTTTTCTTCCACTCCAAATTCATCTAGAACAGCTTACATTTATCTATCCTTATATTTATATCTTTATATGTGCCTTTTAAAATTAATCTTTCAAATGATTAGCAAAACCATCATAATTAACATATTTTTACCTCTCCAAACCAAGAATATGTCTTTACTTGTTTGGTAAAATATAAGATGTCTTACCTTTTCCAGATAATGCACTTCTAGTTTTCTCAGCCTGGCTTGGAGTTTTAGAGTTGTTGGCAAAACCCTTTTTATTCTTCCCTAATACACTTTTAACCGGTACCTTTTTACCCTAGTCTAGGGCAGCCCACTGAGTTCCTTTGTCCTACTCTCAGGGGTAGAAGCACAAGAATCAGGCAGATTTATATGTAAGAGGCATGAAGAAATAACCTTCACGGGACCTGGCTCTATGAAGCATATTTTGAATTGTGTGTACCAGCTGTGCCACCCCTCAGCCTCCCTTCTTGCCATTGACATTGCAGTTGCATCCAGCTTTGACAACTTTCATGTATTACTAGGGTGTTGATGTGTGGCACCATTTTTATGACTTCTTTCAGTTTCCTTTGATCTCATAGGTCTTATCCTCCAGAGAGTTCAATTGCAAGTGAAAATACAGGGCAAACATTTTTCATGTGATTGATATAGAACATATATTTGCAACCTGCCTTTCCAAGAGTATATTGTATGTAATAAAGGCAGCAAACAAATAATGCCTTCCACTGCAAAATGTGAGGGAGGGCTTAGGAAGGCTGGTCTGTGTCTGTTCTATTTGAGATTAGTAGTTGGAGATGTTTAATTTGTGCCACTGACAATAACTGTTCATTTTAATCTGGCTAATGCATTCAAACTTCACAATGATGGTGCATTACAAATGCAGCATAAAGAACTGCTGCATTAAGCATTATTCAAGTTGCAAAGTCAAGCATTTAAATGTTAGGAACTACTGGAATCCAGGGGGCCTATGCATCATTAATTTGGTTGTCCTCTGCCTGGATGGGTTTAGTAACCCCCATGCAATTTGCAAGGAGATGAAGCTTACTTGTTCATAGCATTGTTGCCCCATTCATAACAGTAGGACTCATCTCAACTGAACTTGATCTCAAAGTTGTTACATTCTATAAATTTAATGAAAATAGTCTGTTTGGTGAACTGAGGGAAAGACTCAAACTCAACCCAGATTAGGTGCTTGAGATCCAGATTCACAAAAAGCCAGTTTTTACCTATTTCATAACTTTTTTCTACAAGAGTTGCTATGTCATTGCATGGGATAGGTCTTCCCTGGGGATGCACATGGGTTCTTGTTTTGGTCTTCTCCTTCCCTCATTCTCACCCAGCCTGGCTAAGCTTTCCCTCTGGGGTCTGAATCCTTGTGTGACCTCAGTGTCTAGACCCCTCTGTTGCTGTGTGTCAGCTTTGGTTCTGCAAAGTCTTTTGGACCAATTTGCTTTTCCTGCTCTACGATTCCTCCTATTTTTTCTGGTTTGCATTCTGCCAGGAGAAATACTTCTTGCTTGGAGGAAAAAAGGCTCCCAGCTCTCTCCTGGTCTGCTGCTGGTCTCACACCAGTCCTGTGCAGCTGAGAGCAGCTATTACAGACAACATCTGGTTGAACGCCAGCAGCTCCTTGCTTCAGGAGGCCTGTCTGGTTGCTCTGTGAGTGTAAGGCATATACAATCTCAACACCACCAGGACCTTAATAAAATTAAGGGAAAATAAATTCTTCAGACATGTATAGCTGTTAAAATTGAAAGCACCTCCACTAAACATGTATAAAACTGCAATTTACCATGAACATAAGAACTGAGCAGATCTGCATGGATTTTCCAGGGTACGGCAAAAAGCTCTTAAAAAATATTTAAACAAAATCACATTTTTTACAATTCTCCACCTCATCAGGTCATCTAAAGCTGGAAAAAAGAACAGTTACCTGGATTTAATGAAAAATCACTCAACAGCCATCTTAATATTCAAACAAAATGGCTCACCTGGTTCTGGAGCATCTATCAAAATAGTTAGCCTGGGTAGATGTATCGCATGAGAAATTTAACTACAAGTAGATTAGCAAAATTAAGAGAAACAAGGTTGTGGCATTGGAAGTTTTGGGCAATTTCTCTATCAGGCAGGGCCAGTTACATTGCTTATATGAATGACAGTACTTCATCTCCAGCAATTGAATATTATAGATGATGCCTTCAAATACTATTTTAAAGGTGCCTGCTAGTATATAGATGCATTAATTTTATATTATGGTCTATCTACCGAAGACAGATGTCATTACTTCTGTTTTACAGCAGTGTGAGCGGTAAAAGAGGCAGTAAGACTTCTGGAATGCAGTAATCTAAAAATAGTCAGTATGAATATTCCACTTTTACCGTATTATCTTTTATTTATAAATCTATGGTTTGTATTTATTGCATGGAGCAAGAGTAGGTAAAGGTAATGATCTTGCCTCAAGTATCTTAAAAATTAGGCAATTTACAAACACAAAAATGAAAAATTAATTTGGAATAACATAAGAAACACAAATATTTACCATATGTTTTTTATCTCTCTGTTGTTGTTCTTAGCTTTTAAAAGCCTATCTGTTTTGTTTACTTAAAGGAAAGAATTAGTATTCATAAGCTTTTGAAATGGGTTATTCTTCTTATGAGACCCAGGTTCACTGAGAGCAGATCTCAATGCCTGCAAGATAAGAAATGCAGAGAAAGACTCTTAGCTCTTATTAAAGAAAGCATTGTCATCATTGTTTCTTACTGTGAAAGTGACATAGGATGAAAATATGAGAGGAAATTTGGGGACTATGGTGGATTTTTCCCTCCCACTGTAAAGCCATAAAAATGATAGTGTCAAGAAATGTAGCTTATGTAAACATAAAATTTAATTGCGTTTAATTGTAACTGTTCAGTGGTGGAACATTTAAATCCAAAAGAGAGCCTATAATTGTTTCAGTTGCATTGACTGACTTTAATTAACATTGAGTTACACTGTAAATATACAAAACTATCAATGAAAATGAGTGGACCTTTTTAAGGTGAAATGCACTGCACATAACCACAGTAGTAGAAGAGAAGAGCTTTAATGCTGTGAAAATTCAGAAAAAAACAAAAGCTTACCCCTTTTTTTAGGTTAATTCAACCAGTTAGGATATAAGATTTCCTTGCATTCCTTTTTATTTACTTTCCCTTAACAGAGATGAATGCATTTTTAAAGGATGCATGCTGCTGAGTTTAACTTTTATATGCAATGGCTGAAAGAAAGTCTTTTGATTCAGAAATACATTCAAACTACTTATGCTTTCTTATCTATCTGCATTTAGACTTAGATTTGAAATCCACTAAGTCAGCTGAAAAATGTCACACTGAGTTTAATGCACAAGGACTCAGGCCCTTATAGCGTGGTCATTACCAGAGTCTCTGATTCTGCAACTGACTCCATGTGGGAGTCAATTGAAGTCAATGATGCTTCAAGAGGGCAGCTGAATCTGTCTATGCAAAGTCAATTGCAGGACTTATGCCTTTGTAACTAAGCATTGTGTTTGCATCAAAAATTTATTGATCTACTCTGCAAAGAACATAATAGGGGCCTCTACTCTCAAGGTAGTATTTCTCTTCTCCTGCCATGTTTCATTGTGATTTTTCCTGATGCATATATATACATGCTCTGTTTTTTAAGACGTCTTTAATATGATGTGAGTTACTACATTCATTTTTGTTGGGACTTTGAAGATGATATGCCTTTTTACTGAGCTTTTTTAAAAGAAAATGGTGATGAAAAGGACATCTGTAAGTATATTACTACTCTATAAGCAACATGAATGTAAATAAAATCTGTGTCAAAACTCTATAATATATACTAATGGTTTAAAAGGTAAATAGTCTGAGTTTTACCCAATGGGTTGAGGCAATTGAAATGCATTTTTTTTTCCCCAGGTTTTCTTCCTTCCGAATAAGAGGAGAAGAAATCATTAAATCAAGCTTTGTATGTTCATCTATGCAATGGAGAAATGTGTTATTACCCAAAACTTTAAAAGACACTCAGGACGACAGAGCTTTATTTATACAACAGGACTGGATAACTCTCTTTGGTGAATTGTTTTTTAGATTTAAGGCTTCAGACCTTAGTTATCACACAGAGTTTTTCATATTTTCCCCTTCTGATTTGTCTAACCCAGTGGCCATTAGACACTTCCCCAGAATGGCAAAAAGAAGGTTCAAGCTCCTCAGCTGCCTGAAAAGGTTTAGAAAAATGGACTGAGGTTGATGGCTTGGAAAAGTGGAGTATTGGGAAAGAGGGAGAAGGCAAAAGGATTCTCCCTGATTTAAGTTTGTTATACTGAACAGAGATTCACTAGATAAATAGTGAACATCATTAAAAACATTACAGTTAGTTTGAGCTCTGCCCTGAAATCTGACCGTGAGATACAAAGGACTTTTGAGGAAGGGGGCAGGAGCTGATGAAGTTCAGTAGGAGTGCAGAGACAGTATAGTAAAAGAAGTCAATGTTAATACTTTCCCTACTAATTCTCGACTGCCTTATTGGCCCTTTGGTAACACTGGATAGTCAAGTATTCCTTCCCCCCAGTTTTCCCATTTCCATGAAACTGTGTGTCAGGCTGAGCATAGATAGGGTGTAAGTAGAAAGGAGGCTAGAAGAAAGTTGTTGCTACCATGTGTATGTATAAGTATTAAAGACTGCTGGAAGCCTTCTTAAAGTTTACTTGTTTTCCCAAAGACCAGCTTAGATAGTATTGTTAATAAACACAATTTACCATTTTAGCTATTTGGGTGTGTTTGGTGTCAAATCTACTTATTAAACAGTGTTTTAATTGTAACTAAAATGTATTTTAATTAATATGAGCAAAGATCAGTACAGACCTTTGAGACATCAAACAGGAAAGTGTTGGTTCTTTCTCCAGCTTCAAAACAGAGCCATTACTAATGACTTCTGATTACCAGGCACAAACAGCAGGCACAGATGTAAGGCCCATTTTTAATGGTCGCTTTTCAGGCAGGCAGAGTACTGCTTACCCAGCTGAAAAACACCCTGGCTGCATAATTGCAGGTTAGGGAGAAAACAGCCTTTGGGTGATTGGTGAAGACTGAAGCTTTATAATGGGATAACACAGAAGAAAAACTTCTCCCAAATCTTGCCACAGAATCTAGGGGGAAGCTACAGAGAAGGAATAAGATGGCAACAGCTGACATTGCTAGCAAAGAGAAAGTCCATCTTCACTTTGTGGATGTGAAAGAGCAGGACTCACTGGCTTTCTAAACATTGCTTTGCAGGCATTCAAAAAGCCTGCATTTATGGTTTCAATCTGGCCTATCCTAAAATACATGTTAAACAGTATTTTCATGTTAAAATTGAATGTCTGGATACTGACTCTTCCAGCTTGTGTGTAGCTTTAGGTACCCATTTGTGTTTACATAACTATGCAACTGTGACCAGATGAAGGTCTGCAGTATCTTTTTAAACAGCCTGTAGGTTTTTAATAAAAATCATGACTATGTCTTGAAGTGGTTGCCTGTAAATAGGAAAACTAAATGAACAACCTAGTAATTGTGGATCTCGTATATTATGATGCTAATTTTTGTCCATTTTTAAGATTTTATAGCTAGAGATGAGAAAAATTTCAATGAGGAATATGAGCGCCCTATTTATTTTCTGGTAATGTCACAAACTCCTTCAAAATTACAGGTTAATTTCCACATGATACAGAGCTTTTTCTGTTCCTACCGGTCATTAATAGAATCTTTTCCTCTATCTTTCTAGTGCAGGACGAGAGGAAATGGCCTCAAGTTGCACCAGGGGAGGTTTAGATTGGAGAAGATCAAGTTCGGGACCATCTAAGGAACCTGAAGGTGCACAAGGCCATGGGAACTGATGACATGCATCTGTGGGTCCTCAGGGAACTGGCAGATGAAGTGGCTAAGCCACTATCCATCATATTTGTGACAGTCCAGGGGAGTGCCCACTGACTGGAAAAGGGGAAACATAAACCCCCATTTTTAAAAAGGGAAAAAAAGAACACCAGGGGAACTACAGGCCAGTCAGTCTCACCTCTGTGCCTGTGTCGTGGTTTAACCCCAGCCAGCAACTAAACACCACGCAGCCGCTCACTCACTCCCCCCCCCACCCAGTGGGATGGGGGAGAAAATCGGGAAAAGAAGCAAAACCCGTGGGTTGAGATAAGAACGGTTTAATAGAACAGAAAAGAAGAAGCTAATAATGATAATGATAACACTAATAAAATGACAACAGCAATAATGAAAGGATTGGAATGTACAAATGATGCACAGTGCAATTGCTCACCACCCGCTGACCGACACCCAGCCAGTCCCCCGAGCGGCGAATCCCTGCCCCCACTTCCCCGTTCCTATACTAGATGGGATGTCACATGGTATGGAATACGCCGTTGGCCAGTTTGAGTCAGGTGCCCTGGCTGCGTCCTGTGCCAACTTCTTGTGCCCCTCCAGCTTTCTCGCTGGCTGGGCATGAGAAGCTGAAAAATCCTTGACATTAGTCTAAACACTACTGAGCAACAACTGAAGACATAAGTGTTATCAACATTCTTCACATACTGAACTCAAAACATAGCACTGTACCAGCTACTAGGAAGACAGTTAACTCTATCCCAGCTGAAACCAGGACAGCCTGGCAAGATCATGGATCTTCCTGGAAACTATGCTAGGGCACGTGGAAAATAAGGAGGTGACTGGTGAGAGCCAACATGGCTTCACTAAGGGCAAATCATGCCTGACAAACTTGGTGGCTGCCTACGATGGGGTTACAGCATTGGTGGATAAGGGAAGAGCAGCGGACATCATCTACCTGGATTTGTGCAAAGCATTTGACACTGTCCCACATGACATCCTTGTCTCTAAATTGGAGAGACATGGATTTGGCAGGTGAACCGCTCAGTGGATGAGGAATTGGCTGGATGGTCACACTCAAAGAGTTGCCGTCAATGGCTCAATGTCCGATTGGAGATCAGTGACAAGTGGCATTCCTCAAGGGTTGGTATTGGGATCATTGCCATTTAACATCTTTGTCAGTGACATAGACATCGGGATTGAGTGCACCCTCAGCAAGTTTGCCAGTGACACCAAGCTGTGTGGTGCAGTCAACACACTGGAGAGAAGGGATGCCATCTGCCACCCAGAGGCTTTGGAGGTGGGTCCATGCGAATGTCATGAAGTTCAACAAGGCCAAGTGCAAGGTCCTGCACATGGGTTGGGGCAATCCCAAGCACAAATACGGGCTGGGTGATGAGTGGATTGAGAGCAGCCCTGCAGAGAATGACTTGGGGGTATTAGTGGATGAAAAACTGAATATGAGCCAGCAACATGCGCTCACAGCTGAGAAAGCCAGCTGTACCCTGGGCTGCATCAAAAGAAGCATGACCAGCAGGTCGAGGGAGGTGATTCTCCCCCTCTGCTGTGCTCTCATGAGACTCCACCTGGAGTACTGTGTATAGTGGACCTACCTGAGCGAGTCCAGAGGAGGGCCATGAAGATGATCAGAGGGCTGGAGCACCTTCCCTATGAAGATAGGCTGAGATAGTTGGGGTTGTTCAGCCTGGAGAAGAGAAGGTTCCAGGGAGACCTTATAGGGGCCTTCCAGTACTTAGAGGGGGCCTACAGGAAAGATTGGAAGGGAATCTTTAACAGGGAGTATAGTGATAGGATGAGGGGTAATGGCTTTAAACTGAAAGAAGGTAGATTTAGATTAGATATGAGGAAGAAATTCTCCACTGTGAGGGTGGTGAGGCACTGGAACAGGTTGCTCAGAGAAGTTGTGGATGCCCCATCCCTGGAAGCGTTCAAGGCCAGGCTGGATGGCGCTTTGAGCAGCCTGGTCTAGTGGAAGGTGTCCTTACCCATGGCAGGGGAGATGGAACTAGATGATCTTTAAGGTCCCTTCCAACCCAAATCATTCTATGATTCTATAACAACTTCCCAAAATATTTATCTGAATGTCCAAAATACAGTGCATAATTTAAGTTTGTACAAGACCTTAAAGTAAAATAGATATATTTATAAAATATCTAGATAAAGTAAATAAAGACATCTACACCTCATTTACTTAGGGATATCACGTGGTGGCTGGATGACATTAGTTGAAAATGTAATCAACCACTCTGGGAGGACAACAGGTGTTGGAAACTGTCTTTCCAAGGGACTTGAATGTTGTAGTGAGCATTTCATCTTGTTTGATATTGCCAGCTTTAATTAGTCCTGATGGGAACAGGGTGACAATATTTACCCATTTTGATGTTTGACTAGTGTATTTCTGCATCTTTTTCAGACGTCTATTTGCATGTATGCACATATTTTTCATAACTTTCCTTCGTGGATTTGCTCTGTGGATGGACCTGTTAGTGTTAAACACTCAGTCTTCAGCCACAGCTTTTTCTTGCTGTTGGAGTCAGTCTGGAGTGTTACTCCAGTCTTCCTTCTGGCCCCATTAATTGTGGGGTTTTTTTGTTTTCTTGAAAGTGCTTATTTATAAAATCAGATTTGTTCTGATTTTAAGGCAGTTTCTACTATATCCCACTGCCTTTTCCTTCTTTTAAAAGCACCTACTAACTTGTTTCTTCCTTCCTTTGTGTCAGGCACTGCCTTCAAGATCTGAAGTTTTCTGTGCTGCATTCATGATATCCTATGGTCCCCATGCATACTCCAACGTTGTTTCCAGATGTAGTTCTTGTTTCTTTTGTTCTCCACCACAAACTCTACCAGACAGTATTTTATACACAAACGTGTTCCACCATGTACCTGCTCTAGTGTACACGTACACACAGCTGCTGCAGCAAGGGATTTTTCAGTGGGAGGGGAAGAGAGAAGATGGGACTCACTCTCCCTGCATCCTTTCCTGCCTCAGCACTTACCAGGAGCAGCGAGAGTGGGAAAGCCCCATGAGGAGGACTGAGCTGGAGGTGACCCCCAAGATAGGCAGAGCCCTTGCCTACAGGACCCAAGCCAAGCTGCAGGCAGGGACAGGGTCCATCGACAAGCCTGCGATCATGAGGCAAACGATAGGTGAGAAGTCTGGTCCAAGATCAGGCCATAAGCCCAAGGAGCAAGTCAGGAATGGCAGGGAACACGTCTCAGGGCAGGTGTGGGTGGTCTGATCCAAGCCTGAATGGAGCCCCTCAGGTCAAGGCCTGAGAGGGCCTGCCTGAGAGTCCCGGTGGGGCTGGTCAAGGCAAGGGTGCCCATGGGTGCACTCAGGCTCCTGACAGTAGTCACAGCTGTTTTCTTTTCTGAGGACTATCTTTTAAAGGGGGAGGAAAAAGGTAACCTTTGTGCTACAATCTGCTGCTCTCTGGTTTCTGTGGCTAGGGTTGCTTGGATGCTGAGATCTCTGACTTGTTGTCCCTCATCCATTTAATTCAGTCTCAGTAGTTGACTGTCCATCACCAGGCTGTCATTCTCTTTCATTCTGCTCAATTATCACTTGTAATACAACCTTCAGACAAACTATTGCAACTGCAAGAGCAGCTAGCAAAGCACTAAACAACATCTTTATTCAATCCTTTTAGCAGAGCAAGGATTGGTTCCTTCTTTAAGACAAGTCTCTCACAAACTCTTGTCTCGCTGTCATATTTAATTTGTAAGGTTGTTTGTGTGCTGACAAAGAAACTTTCTTCTCAGGAATATTGGCAATGCCCAGTTTCTTTATTGGTGTCTTTCATGAAAGGTTAGCATTGACAAATACTGCAAGAAGTAGAGACCTGTAATGATTGTCCATGCTGCTCATTCAGCTTCTGCTCCACTCACTAGTGTGACAATATTCTTTCTGCAATTGAGAAAATTTTGCTTTGGATGTTTCAGTGAATATCTGCAGTTTTCTTTGTGTGCACCTGACAGTTGTCTGTGGGCTTACAAGTCAAGGAGAGAACATGATCACATCAACATTGCAAAAGGGATAGAGAGAAAGTTTTATTAGTCCTATGCTCAGTGATGCACCCTGGATACCTGTGGTACAGCCTCTGATGTGACACTATTTATCTGGAAGTGTGTTTTCCCAAATTCCAATGGGTGAAATCACAGGAAATTTGATATCATATATTAAAATCCAATTGAACCAGCATGAATGGATTCTTTAAATGCTCTGGGTAACCTAGCATGGCCTGTGACTAATAGCAAAGACCAAGCTCTTCATCTGCATTCAGGCAGTCTACTGACGGTTGTCTGCTAGGATACAAAGCACTGGGATACTAATGCACTGGGTATGCTCAGATAGGAGAGCTGAATCCTTTTGGGTTCATTTCTAAACAGACATTGATTTTGGCTTTGAGGGCAACCTCAAGATGTTTTAGAAGACAGTGCTGGCTTATCCACTGAGATCCAAAGCATTATGCCCTTTATGGCTTCCTGGACAGGGGAAATAAGAAAGAGAAATGGTCTACAGCACCAGGGACTGTTCCATGGAGGTGCCTGTGTCCTGCTGCCTTCACTGAAGAGCAACCGGACAAAAAAAATCACTTGCAGCATCATCTAATGACTTCAGCAGTGAATTGTTGGTCCATAAATACTAGTTCTTTTACCAGGTAGCTCCTAACCTGCAACATGAACTGGTCGAGTCGGTTTGCCTTTTGATACTTGCATTCTGAAAGACTGGTTTACTCACTGGAAAATTCTGAACTTGTTTCTCAGTTTGTCATTGCGTGACATGCCTGCACTAAAATGTAGATGAATTTGTCAGTACACCTATGCCACAGACACACTCTTCTTTTGCCACGTCTTACTCCCTTCTTGCCCTTCTTTTCCAGCATGTAAATGCTGTTTTCTTTTTTCTTGGTACCTCTTGTGTTTCCTTATTGCTAATAATAACTATTTTACTTTTCATGACAGTAAAAAGGATATCTCCACTTGCTAACTGGTAAAGAACAAAACCTCTGCTTATTTACAGACTCACATAATCAGGTTTGTTTTGTTGTATAAGCACATCCTTTTTAAGTACATTACTAGACTGCACTGTTTCCCCTTTTTTATCATTGATTGAATTGGTTATTAGTGACAAATATCATAATGATTCTACTGATATTTATGGAGCTACAAAGGAGTATTCAATTTTTTTACTGCCTTAGAAAAAGGCTTTATTTCAGTTTTACTCTCTGTACACTTTTCTTGGTAAACTGAACAAGAAGAAGAGAAACCAGTAGGAAATCATTAGTTGATACTTTCAGGTCAATGCAGTGAGATTATTCCTATAGACTCTAGACTTGCTGTGTATTTAAAGATAAAAGGTAACATAATTGCATGTTTTTTCATGGTCTGACTGTCCAAGGAGAATGTATTTTTGTAAACTGGGTAATTTTTTGCTGAATGGGGCTGCAAGTGTTCTCAGAAATTGCAGCTGTAGAAATATTTAGGTACTGTCATAAGGTTTTGTACAGGTTTTCCAAAAATTGGGAACCAACACACTGTTATGCCACTAAAGTGAGTATGGCTATCTATATATTTTTATTTCATCTCAATTTTCAGATCATTGAAGTATCTTCCAACAAGATACCTCTTTCCAGCAGGTGGAAAATTATTCTCTGAATAAAGCAACATCATGCTGTGCCTCCCATGGAATCCTCTGACAGTGAGAGGAAACTGTAATATTCAGCAGTGGATTTACGAGCTTTCATTTAATTTTCTAAAACTATGGCCTTACTGAAAATTACATTTGAATTACCAAGAGGTGCCAAACATCCAAAGACATGCAGTGGTGGTGTTCAGATGCAGATATTGGTTTTACTTTTTGGAACAGTCACCTTTGAGAAATTTTAGTGTTTGTCAATGAAAATATGCATTTTGCTGTTTCCTTGCATGGGCTCTGATAAAATACTTTTTAAAAAAATTAAGCTTTACTGCAGACTTTAATACAGTTTGGATTAGGACCTTAATTTGTGAATGTCCTGTACGTTTGCAGATGATAAACATTTTTTTTTGACCTATCGTTTGGTTGCAGATTGTTGTATGAAAAAACACTGCAGAAAAAAATCTGCTATTGGAAACAGTGATGTTGTAGCATTTCTTCAAAACAGAAGCATGTTTAATGGTCAATAAAATGAGCTCTTGGCAGTCATTCAATTTGATGATTAAAGAATTCCTGTCTTTACAATAACAATGTTATAGTAGAAAATAGCATTAGGAAACTGACTGCACTGATTGGTTTGCAATGAGTCATAGCTATGCAATTATGGCTCTGTAATTGCCCAGGCATGACATCATGAAGCAAACTGTCACAATAAAGACTTAAAAATTATTTTTAAAAATTATGGTTGGTTAGTTTAAAAAAGGCCAGTATCCTGTGAGTATCCTGTGTGTTGCATGTCTTTTGCCTTGCTAGACATATCTATTGGCAGGTGCGGTTTCCATTGTAAGCCTTTGTGGGTCATTTTGCTGAAATCACTTTTACTGAAGTGAAAAAATAAGATAAAACGAAATGAAAAAAAAAATAAAAATCAATGGATGGGAGACTTGTGCGGTCTTCTCTGAGGGCAGAATGTTTTCCGTGGGTCTAGCTTTTATCTGCTTTCCATCAAAGGCCATGAAAGCCTGAAGTATGTGGCTGGCTCTAGCTGACTGCCTTTGCCATTGCTCTGTAATCTGAGACCTCAGAGCACAGGCAGATTTAATATTTGATGACATCTTCCAATGGACTTCTGAATTCTATCATTGGGCTTCTAATTGCCAAACTATGGTGCTCAAAATTCCTACCCTCCTGTTGACTGAGTCCGAAGGTGCCAAATAGCATTAGCTGCTTCATGCTTCACCAGCTTTGAAGTGTTTGACTGTTCCCTGAATATGTCCTGTGACATTATAAAGAAGAAGAGTTTATTTTTTCACAAATGAAAAAAAGAAATATATTAGAATAAAGGAAGACACCACTATCTCTTAACTCCTCTGTCTGTCTTCAATGCAGAACTTCTACTTGACACTTCAGTCTCTTGCCTGCCTGTCTTCTTGTTTTAAGAAAATACTGTTAATAGATTCACATTGCTGACCTGATGTATTTCATATGGACATAGATATCAGCATTAGAGCCCTGTTCTTTCTTCTTGTTCTTCTAGCCTATTCTGAGATGTTTCATAATTTTTCCTGTAATCAATCCCTGAAATTTTTATAGGTATCCTAAAGCCATTTTAAGTGGGCTACACTAACCAGTGTCAAGTCAAAGGAATATGAATACCATGGGCAACAGAAGAAATACCTAAGATGTACTTTAATTACTCTCTCTCTCCTGTCATTGTTTGAGGTAAAAATGTTAGCACTGCACTTTTTTCTAAATTGAAAGGGAATCTAAAATTCAAAAGGAAACAACCTTTTTAATCCAAAGCATGATTTTGAGGAGAAGAAATAGTTTTCAGTTTAGCCCAAGTGTGGAAGTGAATCTGCTGAAGTTTTTCAGAAAAATGTGAGAGACAGACCATGGTCAAAACTACACTAAAATCTCAATACTCTGCACTAAAAGCTCAATACTCTGAGGGTAAGTATTTTGAGTTTAATATCATACCTGAATGTCTTAACCACCAGGATACGGAGCCTGTGTCTCTTTTTAATCACTAAATCCACTAGTATAATTCAACACGAGCTGGGGCAGAGCTTGTGCTATTCATGTTCTCTAGTTTTGACTTTGCTTATGAAAAAATTTTCCAACAAAGTGTTCATCAATACCTAGTTCAATGCTTTAGAAGAAAAATGAAACTTGGAAAAATTTTTGCCATCCTTCATCAGCAACTTATCTCCAGCACCCAGAATGACCTCTTCCAGGTTTGATCAAACAGCACTGGTTTCTTCACTCTTCCTGAATCCAAAAAAGTCTTAGATAAAATGTTGCTCTGGACTTTTTGTGATGAAAGAGTAGGAGAGTAAAAGGAGTCACTTGGTTGTGTTCCTTTTTTTTTGCTGGAAAAGGAACAAGGAATAGCTCCATATACAGGATGCAAAGCAGGGTCCAAGCCTTACTCCCTGCTTGGTACTGAAAAGAGCAAATATGAAATGCTGGGACCAATGAAAGTGTGTCTTTTCATGCAAAGTCTCTGTCAGAGGCAGGTGAGAAAAGGCAATAATGGGAGGAAAGCATTATATCAAACTAGTGAGGTAGATTTCGCAGGGCTAGTGAGCCTCGGAGCCCCAGATCTCTCACTTCCAGTCCTAATTAACAGCCTAGCCCTCTCACTTCTGGCATTTCTCCCTAGAAATTGTAGTTCTGATTCTAAATCCTTTACCTCAGGCTTCGTGGACCCGTCAAAAGGCTGCAGTAAAATACCTGCTTATCTGCAGGTAAAGAGGTATCCGTATGAACTTACACTATTGAGATTACCATGTATTTTCTGGTTGAAACAGCATATCATCACAGAGCATGCTCTACTTTTGTACATTTTGTCAGTACAGTTTTTCTTCCTCCTTTTTGTGGTTAGTGAGATGCCTGCTCTGGAGCATGAAAGTTCATCCCTGATCTACCTGGATGATATTTTTATCACAGCCCTCCAAGTAACGTATCCCTTTTTTATGCTTTAGCCTTGGTTCATTAACTTTTCACCTGGGGAATGTAGTAAACAGAGAAAAATCAATTCTGACTCAATCCAGCTCTCTAAACTTTCTGGAGTTCTTGTTCAACACTGAAACCGTGACCCTGGAGACTCCTCTTTCATAGAGAATATATATTAACTTTGTCAGTCAGTCTGATTAAATCTCTCTCTCCCTGTCTCTCTCTCATGTCTTCTAGGCTCTTTTTAGCCCCTTTTTATGCCAGCCTTTACCAAAATGAGATATAACAGAACCACACCAGTTTTACCCTTAGGAGATAGCTGCAGATATTACTTGACTGATGGCTACTCTATTTTCCTTCTGAACTTGTTTTTACTCCTGTCACCTTGTCTTCTTTCCCTAAAACCAGTGCTATGCCCAAGTAAGAAAAGGGAGATAGTGAGCAGGTCCCATTAAAAATTCACATTGTGCTCCTCTGCAGCAGTAAAAACTAATGTATCCCTTATTCTGAAGTATAAACTACGTGGAGCAGCAAGTGCTATGGTTTCAAGGGAAGTCTGAATAAGGCAATACATAGGACCTTCAAGACTAGAGGTAATTAGAGCTTCTCCCAGATACAGCACATTAGAATGGAATTTCTAAAACCCTCAGAGCAGAGCAATAGCCTTTTCTCACTTTGCTTTATAACCTACTCCACATAAAAAAGACACAAGACAAAAAAACCTAACAAAACAATCATAGCAAATCTTCCTCAACAAATATTTAAACCTGTTTAAACTTGTAGGCCAAAAAAGTATTGAAATATGAGTTCCATGTACAGAACAAAGTTATCTTTCAAATGGCAATAGCTCATCTTCTGACATAAGGAATGCCACCTTACCTTGTGTCAAAACACATTTTTATTACAGTTCTAGGCCATATTTCTCATGTTTCTAGATGACAGACAAGATATGAATATACTAGTTTGGATATCAGTATAGCATAGCCAAGGTTAATTAGCCCTTGCAGAGCTGCACTGTAATAGTCCTTTATTTCTCCTAGAATCTTATCTGGCTCAGAGGTTTTTACATGGCAGTGTATTGCAGCATTCAGACATACCCCTAACATATAGATGCTAGTTATTTATTACCTAGCAAAGCTTCTGGGAGTTCCATACTGATCTAAACAGCATTGGTTTTTGACCTTACACAGAAAAGGCCAAACTTTGCAAACTGTTTCTGAATCCTCTGTATTATAAGCTCAATTAATGGGTAAATAGAGACTCTGAACCACAGCTTAGGTGCTAGAAAATCTTTTGTGAATGTGAATACAGGCAAGCTGCAGAATGTCTGGCTTTTTCTTGTAAGAGGAGTTTTGTGCTCCAGATATTGATCTTAATCTGAATGCAATACTGTATTTTGGGTTCTATTCTATAAACTGGTGCATATACGTAAGACACCTGTGTCCTATTAACCCCACCCTTCCTTCCCCATTCATTCTTATGCTTTGTCTACTAGTATCTTAAAATGTAAAAAATATGCCAAAATGGAAAACAATGTTGGAGGGCTGCACCCTCCAGGTTTTTCTGATAGCAATTACTGGTCTAGAAGCACAATGGGACACCAGATGAATATTGTTGCATTTTCTCTAAACTCATGGAAATAACATTGGGAATGCACAAGAGGAAAACTTGGTCAATGGGTCCTGCACCATTAGCAAACCTGTATTAGAGGACAAGGTGATTGATGGACATTTTGCTAGAGATTATACTTTTGCATTCCATAACTCATTCTGTAAGTAGATGCACACAGCAACTGCTACAGAAGAAGACGCCAGTAGGTCCATCCAGTTGACCCTATGTCTACCAGAGGTCAATGCCAAAAGCTTTGGAGGAGGTAATAAAGCCTATGTTATGTACCTAATTTTGCAATAATATGCTATAGGGATAAATTTCTTCCTGATTCCAGCTGGTGATCAGTTTATGTCCTGAAACTATGTCTGTGAATACACTGAATATTTTTTTTTCTTATTGACAATATCTGATTATTAGAAAGCAAACACATCTGGTAACACTAAAAGCACCTCTGAAACACTACACAGCTCATCTTGGAAAATTGTAGGGATTTTTTTTTTTAAATGATATTACAGATGGCACTAGTGTAGAATTTTCATGACTTAAAGGCTTTTAAAATATCTAATGTCAAAGTCACCACTGGAAAGAGCAGGTGTAGCTTTTTATTTCCTTGTTCCTTATCTTAATCATGCTCCTCAGCCAGAGATAGGAGCCATTGTGTATAATACTGTGAAGGAGGGAAGACTAAATGCTGTAAATTACAGTTGATAAACCTGTATTTGCAATATAATACAAATTGTTTGTTCTCTCACAGAATGGAAGTGTTAATATTGTGAAGTACTGTATAGAATTGATGTTTGCTAATGAAGGCATTATTGTTATGTATTAGCAGTGTAGTATGTCATGAACCCTCAGTAAATAAGTTACAACACCATTGATTTCATTAGTCTCATGACCTAGCATTTCATTCCATTGAAACTTAGCTTTAATTGTTCCTTAAGTAAGTGACCAAAAAAATGTGATGGTTCACAGAATGATCCATGAAGCAAAAGATGAACCAAATAATACTGGAAATTTGGAGACACTTTAAGATTGGTACTGTCTCCTGGAACTAATAGCATCTGCCTATTTTATTGAAATATTTATTTCCAGAATCCTTCTTTTTCTTCCACTTTCCCCTCACTCCCATGAACTGTACACCGTCTCCTAAGGAAACTGGCATGTGCTTATGCAGGACACTGAGATGTCATACAGAATGCATTTTTCCAGTGCTTCCCCCCTGCCTTTTTTTTTTTTTTTTTTTTGTTAAACTAGCTTCCTAAGGAAGGTCTTCATACCTGAAAGAACTTGGAAAAAATTTATAGATGAAATGTTTGGAAGAAGAACCAATGAATCAGTCTGTATGCTCAAAACTGGAAAGGCAGTGACAGCTGCAATGTTTATGTTGGTGAGTTTACACTCTCCTTTCTACTACTATTCTACTTCCTGGAGTCTATCCATATTATTTACTTACTTAGCATATTAAATAAAATATGGTGCTAACAGGCAGTCTGGTGAGACTAACATCAGAAAACAAGAGAACACTTAACAGGGAAGTGTGACTGTGGGTAGAAGTAGTACAAGGGGATGCATGTTAGGATTTAGTTTCTAGGCTTATATAAGGATTTCAGACCTCAACATGAACTGTAAGCATGAAAAAAACGGAGGCGAAGTTTTCATTTTATCTTAAAAGTGCTCAGTGAAAAAGTAGGACAGATAACAACACCAGAAACACTGTAACAACTGACAAATCTATTTTGATTGCTTTGATTTAGAGCAGGAAGGATTTGGGTTTTTTAATTAAACAATCTGATTTTAAGATGAGAAATAGAAGATGAAACAGTTGCTTATGTTATTGAACTGAGTAATCTACCACTAACCTATAACTTGGGAATGTGACAAAATATTCCTTTTCATTTTCAGAAATCTGACCAGAAGGATGTTTTAACCACAGAAATGGGTTTGACCACAGGAAAATGCTTATAGTTGGCAAGAACAGAGAACCTGTTCAGACTCAAGGACAAAAATCCACCCTAAGAACTCAGAATGAAAGTTACTAACAGAAGTATACGTGAACTAGAAAATGGCATAATCTTCTGTGATAATGCTGTAGCTGCCTTACATTTGCACATGAAGTTTCTATGTCTGCGTTGAAGAAAAAAATCTTCCATAAGCTGAACAGATAGACTCTGAATACACTTGTACTTTAAAGGCTGACAGTTTTTCATTGGTCATATTTACAATTCTGCGATAGTTTCATATATATAGTTGAAATATTTTATTTGAGCTGGATTGTGGAGAAAGTTGTAATGCAATCCTAGCAACACTAATAACCCTTTTAGACTAGAAAAATATTTAACAAATGCTGATGTTGTACAATAAAAATCTGAGACTAGGTATTGGGGGGCGACACAGACTGTCAAGAGATTTAAAAAGCAATAGATTGTCTTTAGAGTTTATAGTACAACAATTAGGAGCAAAATATAAACCTTTGGCAATAATGCATGACAGAAGGAGGAGAACATGAGCCGCAGGCTCCATACTGTATTATAACCAAGTAAGGACTTATGACAGAGAGACAGTCTGATGTTAAATTAGCACTCTCACCCATTTGTCCTGGAGGATCTTATGCAAAAAAATCCCCTAGTAACCCACACAAAACTCCACCTTTTGAAATCAGCACATCTTAGAAAGGACAAGAAAAGCTTTCAGCTGACATGAGAGTGTGTAAATTTGAATGTAGGATTCAAACAACTAGCCATTGAGAAGACTAGCACTGAAACACAAGCTGTAAAAGTAAGGTGTTAACAGAATATCACTACCTAACTTTATGGAGTGGAAACCTTAATTTCTTCTGTAGTAGCACCTGACTAGAGCCAAGGAAGTGTTAGTCCAGGACCAAGAATGTAAAGACGCTCATTTGTGACAACTCCTAGATGAGTGTTTAGGACTAGATCATGAGGCGGACTACAGACAAACTGAAGTTGTCAAAAGTGAAAGTCCCTTATGGCAGATGTTTACAGACAAAAGCTGTTCTCAAATAAAGAGTCTTTAAAGATATGCCCACATCAAAGGACATTGTGGGAGTCCATTAATGTCTAATGACAGCTAGTTGTCATGCCAGATTCAGATCTATCAAAAGTCTGTGAATAGGAATGGTCGGGAATTGTTCAACATTTTTTTCTTTTTTTGTCAGAAAATGCCAGTTTATTGCAATCCAAGATTTCCTTTGGCATATGGGCTTTAACCAGGCCTGCCAGGCTCTCCTGGCTCTCATACAGTGAGATGGGGCTCTTGCTGGTGAGGACCTAGCCCCTGCCTGCCTTGCTGTCATGTGGGACTCCCAGCACCCCAACCTTAGGCAGAAGCCACCCCTCACTGATCCCTGACAGATAGCTTAGACGGAGGCCAAGGGCAAAAGCCTTAGCTTAAAAGCAGCTCCCAAGAGGAGGGGTTCAGGTATTGCTGAGGCTTGTTCTAGATTTCTTCACAGCAGCTGTCCTTGAGGCCGGCAGCTGTCCCTGAGGTCACCCACTGCACCCTCTTTTAGGTGGCCCAGGACCTGCAGCCTAACCTCTAGGAGCGGGCTGGGGTGAAAGATGTATGCTTGGCTCCGATACATGTGCAGCTGGAGTACAGGAGACACAGTTTTAAGTAGAACACAAGTTTGAACCTAGATTTTCTTAGAGAAGTCTCCTAATCACTAGGCTTTTGATGATTGTGTGATTGGTCTACCTATTTATCAAAAACTTTATGAAAGTCTGCAACAGTATGCTAAAATAAAGAAGGTCTCTCATAGGACATATGACTCTGTAATGAAAAAGTAAATACTGTTTTCTACTCAGCCTTAACTGAACCCTGAGACAGTTAACACACAAGATGTGTCAGGGTACTGGTCATCAATTCAGGACCCGTCATTTGAAGGAGTAAAGAATAAGGACTACCTTCAGGCAATAGAGGAGCTACAACCAGGCTGTAATGCTTCAGAAGGAAACTCAGAAAAAGTAATACTGTAAATCCAGCATCTCATTGGGTATACAGCCTTAACAGAAAAGGCAATTGTATAAGCTTAGCTAGAAAAGGTGTTGGGTTTGATCTGGGAGTGGAACAATGTGACAATGCAACCTGCACCTTTGGGTACAAGATGTATATGAAGTTCAACAAGTACAAAGAACTTGTTGAAAGAAGTCTTGTTGGAAGAAGTCACTCTTGTGCTCATCTCCAAAACATACCGACACTCTAGTGCTGTGATGTGAAAAAGAGAACAAATTTTCTGATAAGCCACTGGTGAAAGCAGATATACTTAGCAGAGCACACCTTTAAGAGTGCAACACTGGTATTTTCTAAGAATTGGGAAAAGAGTCTATCCGCATGCCACAGTCCCTTTCTGTTTCCAAAAGAGAGGTCCCATGCAGTCTGCCAATACATAAGGGAGGACTTGGTGGCTATCTCCCAAGAAGCAGTTGATGCTCTGGGCTAAGTCAGGTTGCAAGAAGCAAGTACTGAAAGTACTATTAGAGGATTGTGGACTCTGTGCATAAGTGTTAAGTGTGCAAAAAACATTGTGAACTTACAGCATTTTACAGTTCATTTTAATAACACGATAGTCACAATCAATTGCTACTTTTATTTCTGGGAAGACAGTTTGGCAAGGAATGTGATCATGATATTGAAGGCATGCTATCTTCAGACAATAAGACACAGTGCACTTAAGGAGAATTCAGACAACTGACTGCCAAATAACAGGAGAGCAGAGCCAGCATTGAAGAAATAGACTGATGGAAAAGGTGAAACAAGTGAAGATGATATTACCTGGCAATGTTTAACCATTGCAACTCTCTTTTCCATGCTCTTTCTGAACATGGAAATTTAGAGCAAAGATTGATGAGGTGGAGGACTAAATTATGCTTCTCATACAGGCTGTCTCATACATACTTGCTTCTGTTCAGCAAAATAATAATGAACGGCAAAGCAGCTGAAGAATTACTTGTAAATGGACTACTCAATGCTGTAGAAGAGCTAGCTATCCATGTCTAGGACTTATAAGTGAACAGGCCTCAGCACAGTTAAAAACAACTGCAAAAGCAATTTCAAAAGGCAAGACTCTATACCACATGAACCACTGACCACAGAAGATCTCTGTTGGCCATCAGAGCTCAGGTCAGTTCTCAAAGATGTTCTGGACAGTCATACAGAAGCTGGAGATATACAACAGGCCCACGTCAACAGGCAAACAACCCATGACCTAAAGGGCATATACATGTTGTCTCAGGTATCGCTGTCTCGTCCAAGATAAGGAAGTCAGGAACTATGTGAAAAACAGGCCAGCTGTCATGCAAGGCCGGAATGCCACAAAAGTAGAAGAAAGTCCCTTACCAATGGCATAAACAAAAAGTGGCATTCTGGTCTGATTACTATGATGTTTGAAGGGTATGAATCCCAGCAGACTTCAAAGGACTTATGACAGACATTGCAGCTCAGGTTTAGATATTGTTTTAGCTGCTACAGTAGTGTTTAATTGACAGAGTGACTGTTTCACATCCAGTGAAATTTCAGGTGAATTTCCCTCTCACATTCTTGCTTGGAAGCAAGAAGAACTGAAAACCTCAGTGCCTGGGTTACCAGACCTTAGTTCCTATGTCAGCTATGTACTGAAATTTCTAAATCCCATTTAAAAATCTGGAACCTTTCCCTTGAAGTAACCATGGTGCCACTGAAGTTGGAAAACATTCATATAAAAGATGTAACAGGAGCAAAAATGCCTTGAAGTGAAAAGTGGAAAAAAACATAACTGGAGGATCTTCAGGGCACCTACTAGCAGATGTGGCACAAAACTCAGGGGTGATCTGCAACCACCTAGAGCCACAGCTGGAGACAAAACAAAAAACAAAACCAAACTGAGAACACAAGCATGATCCTGATTATTGATGATCAAGGCAACTCAGTACAAAACAGTATCAATAAAATGTCCCTAACTCTTGCTTCCAACTTCAGGTCTGTCTCCGTGGTGAGATGACAGACATGTTAGTCTCCTGAAAGGACACAGAAAAGCAGAGATTCAATGAAAAAATTTTTTTTTTCTACTTTTGTATATGATGCCAGAAAGTTTTCATTGCAAAAAATTGAGTAGAAAGCCTAATTTGTGACATCTTGGTGGTGAAACTTTTGCCATTTTTTAATCACTTTTTTAATTAATGGTCTTAAGTACAGCTAATAATTATTGTTCTTTTGAAAATGTCAAATCCTTTGGAAGAACAATGGAGGTACTGAATTCAGTATTGTGGAAAAGCATGATAGTATAGGCAGTGGATGGTTAATACTGTATTTCATACTTTCTTTAGCAATCTTATGAACCTTTTACAACATTACTGTTTTTATTGCTTTTGTTTCCTGTTCAATACATTGACATTTAAAGATTATTTTTTCTCAGTGCAAAAGGAAAGTTGATGTGATTATTGCCCAAGTTGCCAAGTATTTGTTCATTAAATTGTTTTCTGCTTTAAAGATGTGTAAGTAGCAAAGTAACAGATGCATTCCTATGTTACTGACTAATTGACCAATTGCAATAATAAAAATATTGTCAGAACTCCTTTTCCTTCTAAATGGGAAACATTTGAAGCGTTATTGCCATTATCCAGTAATACAAAGGAAGGAAGTCTATGCTCTCTTACAGTAGAAGTGCTTAGTCTCTTGGATATTGTGGAAGCAGCAAGTTAGTAAAAGAGCTGTTCTGCATTTTAGGGCTGTGCTAAGGCAATTTGGAGCTGTAAGCAGAATATTATGTAAGTATCCCTACTGGTTCCATGTCTGGAGAGCTGCCTTTCACCTAAGGGAGCCATCAGTTTATCTCAGAAATACCTCAGCAGCTGGCACGTGTGTGCATGGCTGGGTAGTGCATGCCAACTGTCCGTCTTTACAATGCAAAGGAAGGTCCATTTTGGGTAGATGCCAGCACAAGTCCAGACGGTAGATGCCAGCAAAAGTCCAAAAACTTGAGGCGTCCTTTGAGATGCATAGTGCAATTCACATATTCCTCAAATAGAACTTCAGGAAGAAGTACGGTATGTTTCACAGGTCGAAAACATTCCACACACACAGACATCTCCAAGATTATTCTTTCTTTGGTAAAAAAATAATTGTTCATTGAAAATCAAAATATTAATTTCAGAATCTTTCTCCCTGCTCTGCTCACCCCAAGTTATAAATCAAATGCCTCTTAACCCTACTCTCTTCTATGGGTGGGGTACTCTGCCGGCATTGCACATCCCATGAATCACTCTGTTAATCCCTATTTGCTAAAGTTATGGTTACTGAAGTAGAAAAAATAATCTATTTTTCTCAGTTGCTGAAAGCACTGTACTCAGTTTATGGTTCCAATCATTTTTTGCTTTTTTTTTATTCTTGGTCTTTCCACTGTTTATGAATGATAAAAAAATGCTTTCCTAAATGAAAACTTAAACTGTTAACGTACACAATTTAACCAAATGGAGTTTGAGATTTGGGATCTTTGTGCAAATAAAGAATGGGCTTCCCTTTTGACAGATTTTGTTTCAATGGTTGAATCTCCTCTGGTTTTAAACTGCAGGGAAAATACTACTTCTGAAGTAAAAATTGGTTTCATGATCCACTGACTGTCTTTGAGCAAATTTAGGTTTTGTGACAGAGTATGGGTTGGTTCATGATGGATTAGAAAAGTAAGCAGCTATCGGTTGGCTGTCTTGTGTAAGATCCAACTTGGTATTTTTTTTTTTAGTTCATGCTGGCCAACGCTCAAAGTGGAATTCATGTTAATATTGAAGTAGACACACGAAAAAAATGTCTTGTACAACCCACTTTCTACTGACCCCAGCTCTTTTCCCTTGAAAAAAAGAAAATGTGCCTAAACTAAGGTTGCCAGCCTTTCTATACGCTTAACCCTGGCAGAAAAATGCTCTCAGTAGTGGATGCATCACCCTCTTCTTTTCCACTGAAGGTGAAATTAATCCCATTAAAAAATGTTGTCTAGCAGCAGCAAGCTGTGGCTGCTGCTGCGGCTACTTTATTGACTGTTAAGACACCTTTGAGTATGGTTGAGAGAGTGGGGAAAAAATAGAAACATTATTGTGTAATCAATTTAGTGTGTTGCAAGGTGATAATAGAATTGTAACTTACAGCAGCATTTTGTTCTTACAAATCATAAATATTTCTTAAAGGAACAAACAGCCCACAGACAGTTTCATGATTTGAAATACTACTTTCAAATTCCTTGGTGCTTCATTTTAAGCATGTTTACTTCACTGGTAGCGCTGAGTGACTGCCAGATCTAACTACGTTGATTGCTTGTCCTCGGTATATACTCCTTCCTGGGGCTAACATCCTTCCTGATACGCCCTGTCAACTTTTGGGTTAGATCGTCTTGGGATATGGATCTCCTTTTGTCTTATCTCTACCTATCAGATAATTAATTAACCTCTCTGGTAAGCTTTGTATTCTTCTCAGTCTTTGATGGATCTTATAGTTTATCAGAATTGCAATTCATTAATATTGCAGACCCTTTAGTTAAGACTCTGTCCTCGGGGCTCCAAGGTTTTTCTTGCACAGTGTATGCAGGAAAAGAAATATGATCTTGCTTTTCAAATCAGCAAGTAGTGAATCAATGTTCTTGTCCTTTCTTGCATGCTTACTCCCTA
Organism: Harpia harpyja; assembly: GCF_026419915.1. Taxonomy (NCBI): domain Eukaryota; kingdom Metazoa; phylum Chordata; class Aves; order Accipitriformes; family Accipitridae; genus Harpia; species Harpia harpyja. The sequence continues at coordinate 66,512,227 of NC_068943.1, forward strand.
ATTTCCTTTTCTCTTTACTGCAGCTATTGATGCCTATAACTTTGTTATGCTTGCCTATTTTTCTCCTACTGTTCTGTTTAGTTTAACTCTCCTGTAGAAAACGTCCTCAGAACATTGGTTATTTTTATATAATTTTGTTAACTTTTTATCAGAGTTTTGTATCCTCTGCATAGGAGTTGAAAGCCTGAACTGCTGTGGTCTTTTGGATTGATGCTTTTTGCAGGCTGGAAATCAGGTATGTGTACCAAGAAGACTGAGGTGACAGTTCAGACAAATTTTCCCGCAGAGGTTAATGACCCTTGAAGCACTAGTTTTGCCATTGCAGTTTAATGGTTTGAAGTCAGTTTGGGGATGATTCTTAGTCTTGCCAGCCTGGTCTGCCAGGTCCTTTCTCACCTGAATTTCTGTTTACATAATGGTAGGAACAGACATAAATATCAGATGCTATTCTCTGAGAGGCAAGAGCGCAGTGTCTACCAATTTGGAAAAATAAGTCACTGGCTGCTACTCACTTGAAAGAAGCCGAAATTTTTATCCATGTGAAAAAGATGGTGCTTGTTCACTTTTTCCATATTTGTAACTTGTGTTCACTTTTTCAGCTTTTAACAAGAAAGTTGTCATCTTATAACAAAAACTCACGTGTTGGAATTTTCTAGCTGAATTGAAACTAGAAATACCTTTGAGTGGTACCAGTGACCTTCTGTCTGGGCTGAACCTGGTGACTGAATAAATCCTAGTGGTTCTCAGTGGGGCTAGCATTTCCACTGAAGCAAAGTCAGATGATCCATGCCCACCTCTGAGCACTGTTCCAGACCCAGTGTTTCCAGCTCATATCCTGCTTTCTCTGATCATACCTGTAAGTCTTTCAAGAAAAGTAGGAAGCCTTTTTTTCTGCTACGGGAATGGCAGCAGAAGCTTTGCTAAAAGCTTGAAAACTTCTCTCTTCTTAATGTGTGTGTATTTTAGCAGATGTCAAACCCTTGATTCACACTATTTAATTTAACAGCAGGGCAGATTTTCCAAACCATCTACTGGTATGCAGTGATATCAGTAGATGGCCAGGAATTTCAATAACCATGAATATCTACAATTGCAGCCCACTTAATATTCTCTGTATTCTTATGAGGAATGTAATGTTCCCAGTTAAGTTTAGCATTTATACACAGTGTGTAATATGGCCTACTATTCACATCCAGAAGTCTTTAGAAGTAATAAACCTGGATTGTACATTAAAATGTGATATGACTCCCAGCTGTATGCTGCCTATTTTTTGGCACTTGGCACCACACATTATTTTCCACTGGTTCAGATGACAGGCAGAGCCCATCTGAGGGAAAATGAAACAATTTCCAACTGGTGGGCTTGATAGTGCAGGTGACATTAAATAATTAACAAGTTCTCTTTCAGAACCATGCCTCGTGCTTTAATTAATATCGCTTCTTAAAATAAGAAGTTGTTTACCATTGCTGCTTCTGCAAGCTGATTACTGCTTGCAAAAAACATCTGAGACATGACTATGCCCAGGGGATTGCTTTCACTTCATTGTTTATAATAACTACAAACAAAGAGCTGCAAAAGCTCATCTCGCCATGAGGCATCCTGACAATCTGCCAGTTTAGTCACCAATAATAATGAGACTGGCACAAGCAATAAGCTCAGTGCTAATCTAATGAGGGCCTGTTTCAATCGTCCATTGATATTACAGCAGCTGCTGAGCACCCGATGTTTAGGACATACAAACAAGAGGTATGCCTCCAACCAGTTGAAGGGTAATTACCTCCTCAATATGGTTTTACTCCTATCCAAAAGCTGCGTCACCTTTTCTTTTTTTTAATTTCCACCCCCCCTCTCGGAGAGCTGATCCAGGCCAGCCCTGCTCAGGCAATGGGTGTAAATCAGATGGGCTCCCTGGGCCATGGAGAAGGCTGGAGGAGAGGCTGAGCTGGAGCAAGCGCCCATGCGGAGCCAAAGGCGCGTGTGATTCATCGAGCCGCCTGTTCCGAGGCCGGGTGATGTCACTTCCGTCACTTAGTTCCTGCAGTGAATGCAATTATGAACAGATGGGCAAATGACACGATTCCACTGCTAATGAACTTCCCTACTGGGGAAGAGGACAGTGCATTACCCTTTTGTACTTCAGACTCTTAATTATCATTCTTAGGGTTTGGTGTGGTGTTTTGCGTTTGGTGTCCCCCCCCCCCCCCCCCCCCCAAGCATAATTGTTACACATCTTTGAATTTTAAATTCTTTTGGAGATGGTTAACTAATTCCTGCCTAGTCAGGAAAGTTCTGAGGCAGTGGCAGAACAAAAGGGTTTTCTTTCAAATGGAAACAATAATGTTTAAATGCACAGCTTAAGAGAACAAGAAATCTGTGCTAGCCTGAGTTCTTAAATGCCATTTTCTTCTTTCCTCAGTTCCTACTGCCCTCCTTTCCAAACAGTTTTCTCAAAGGAGCCTTTGCAGATGAAGAACTCATAGTAGTGTGGTTCATACATCAGTTTCGCCATGTCTGCAGGAAAGAATAGGAAGCGACTGATTTGGAAAGGATTAAACAGTATTTCTACTAAGCCAAAGCACAAGCAAAACGAAACCCTGAAAGGGTAAATTTTGTATTTCACAGAACTAAACTGATAAAAATGCATTCTGTAGCCACTTGAAATATATATCTCAGCATCAACATACCATGAAAGGAGTGATGCTAAGTATCTAATTATAGATCTCTTTTCCCCCATCTTCAGAAAGAGTGTTGAGGGGGAAGATGAGACATCTTACACTTCTGAGAAAACAATGTCAATAGTTCCATCATCCTAGTTTGCATTTCTTCTTCATTTTGAAAAGGCACGGTCATCTTTTGGGTAAGCAATTTGGATGAAGTGTATCTATAGTCCAGTGTTGATAATACCCCAATGCAAATTTGAAAATAGAATATTAACTTCAGAGATTCAGACAGTGGACTGTTGTTTCTCTGCATTGTTGCTTGTCAGAATTGTAAAGTATATAATTGGATTTCTAAATTTTCCGCTATTGGCATGGCAGCACTAATATATAAATCTCTTCTCGATGTCATCTTTTATTCTTACACTGTTATTATGTAGCTAGTGACTTGGCCTAACTTTGAACACTTATATGAGGCATCTAATAAAGTTGATCTCTCCAGATTATTCCCTCTTAGTCACAGCAAGAGGGAGAGTCAATCTTCCACAGAGTATTTCAGAGCACTTAAGTTAGACAGCTTAAAGGTAAACACTGTCAGTGACTTCATAAGGAAGGAATAAAAAGGTCTGTTATGTCATAATGGAGACTGTAAATGACTCTTTAATAGTGAGAAGCAATTGGAAGAGTTAATGTCCTAATACATTATACAACTGCAATGAATTTTAAAAGGCTTAAAAAAAGGGGGCAGGGGGGAAAAATAACCCTTGAGCTGTAGCTGCTAACGTTGGACTCACTCTTGTGAAACCACTGAGTTTTGGTGCTGTAACTTTCCAGGAGCACAAGGAGGCTTACGTATTCAAAGTACCACAAACTGTTAATGGTTTCCACTGAAACAGATGGCAACATTATGATCATTTTTGCAATTAATGCTGACTGCAGATCGTTCTTGAGGCTGCAGTCATCGTTCTCCATCTCCTGTGTTGCCACAGTATTATTCAGTAACAGAATTTATTTTATAAATTTCTGATAACCCCTTCTTCCCCAAGCTATTGAAAATGCCTAATATATTTGGAGACGGTATGAATTGCCTTCTGCTACTTCCATGCCAAGGGTCCTGCAAATTAAGACATGTCTTTCTCCTGTGACCCTGAAATTTACAGTAAGATGTGATCTCCTTTTTCTCCTGAATGATAAAATTGGTGATTAGAAAGCTAAGCACATCCTAAAGATACTTTTTCTGGAACAAACTATATGGCTGCATAAGTCTGGCATAATTGCACTTCTGATTTACTGAATAAGTGAATATTTTCTGTCCATTTATTTGGGTTTCTCACCACTCTCTTCTTTCCCAGCTAATCTGAGTAAGGTTTTTTGGTTTTAACCAACTGTGATGCTCTCACATGCATTGCACAGATTTAAACTGTCTTTTTACAACCATTTTTCATATGTCCAGCAAACTCTGTATGGACCAGAGACCTGCAGCGAAGAAGTCTGCAATGCCTTTGAAAATAAGTATAAACATGCTGACAGTGGCACAAACCTTTTCCTTCTTGGAAGTAGTATGGTGTAAGATGAAAAGTGGGTGGAGCATTTTGCAATGAATCAAGGAGGAGATAGAATCAGTGCCACTGTCCTCCAAACATCAGTGAAATGCCTTGTGTCATTAAAGGGATATGTGTGGGAAGCAGGCAGGGCTATTCTGCAGACTGGTAGCACAACTTAATTTCTGCCATTAGAATTAACAAGTTGAAGATAAAGCAGCTCAAAGGGAAGTTTTCCAGAGAATAATCAGCCATTGCTGAGAACAAAATCAAGGAGCAAAAGGATTGTGGAGCACCTTGCAGCTAGTCAGCTGCAATATCTCATCCCCATCCCCACATTCCTTGCCACAGCACATACACGCAAATGCCCACAGCAGGCAGTGGGGGAAGCTGCGGTCCTCTCCCCAAAGGAGTTGGTCTCAAGTGCCAAGGAGCTGCTGAGATCAGCAGGAGCTGGAGCCAGACACCCTGCAAGGGGCAGCATCTTGCTGCAGAGCCTGGCAGCCGGTCCTGCTCCCTGAGCATCGTGTGGGCCATCCCATGCCAGGAGAATCCTGTGGTTGGTCTACCCTGAGCTCAGCATTCAGAGGAGCATGACACTGATCAAGTACCCTCTGCCCCAGCAAAAGAAAGATATTGTCACTTGAGTTGCAGTGTTTCCCAACTCAGTATTTAGTGGAAACTTAGAGCTAGGAGCCAGGCCTTCCAGAGAAAGAAAATAGTGCTGATGGGCTACACCTTGCTACTGTGAAAAGCAATTGCTCCTCCAAGTCTGCTGTGTTTTGGAAGGCATACCTTCCAAATGCAGCACGGAAAATAGCACAGAGTGGAAAACCTGGCAGAATTCTGAGATGCCTCATTAAAAAGTGAAGAAGTTTTGTGAAATCCAGTTTGTTAGAAAACCTGAGGTTTGGGACTGATTTCTACTTTCAGATCTTATGAAGGTGAACAGTTTAAAGTGATAGGTTAGCAGAGTTCAGATGTTTGTTTTTTCCAAGGGTGGCATTGTACAGATGTAATTGGGATGTAATTGGAACTAGGAATTCTTTATAGAGTCGTAACACGGTAATAAGCTGATAATTGTACAATTTTTCTTGATGCATAAGTTCTTGTAGTGGGAAAATACTGCCCCCCCCCCCCCCCCCCCCCAGTATTACTGTAAATAGTTGAATTACTTTGCTGTGTAGATGAAATCTTTGTTTCCTGGGAATTGTTCTAATAAAATAGATAATTTATAACAATTTTACAAAATGATTTTGCCATTCAGGAGCCATAGTAAGAGGTAATCATGCTGTATGTTTGTAAACAATGGACATTCTAATAACAGGCAAGTAGTTTTAAGAGGATTTATTATTACTGCAAGAGAACAACAGATTTAATCTACAGTACTGAATATCAAATGCTGTAAATTTCAGAGTGAAAAAAGGTCACAGATAAACTCTTTCCAACTGAGCATCACTGAAATGATAAAAGATGTAATGCATTGAACTCCACCATTACTTTGAAGATATCTGTTGAAAGATTTTTGTTGATGTTTCAACATTAACAGTTTCTGATTTTCAGGAAACGTATTCATCTGGGGCTAAAAATAGTATCTTGCTCAGTTTCGGTTTTGCTAAGTAAAAAGTATGTTAGCTAAAATAGAGTCAATAAAAACACTTCACAGCCAGAAATCTCATATGGGCCATGAAGGCCTATTGTGAAAACCATAGAAAATGCCAGTAAAGGTTTATCTTAGTATCTAACTTCAGAAATCTAAGTGTAAACCAAACTTTAGATCATAGAGTTCCAATTTAAGTGAGACAAATAGAGTATTTGGAAAGATAGATCAAAATATACAGAAGAAATTTGTTTAGCTAAATGCATTCATAAATATTTAAACTCTTATATGGATTATGGAAAGAAGTTTGGGGGATGCACATCTGCCTTTTTTTCTCTTAGCAGAGACTGGGTAAAGAACATTTTGTTTAGTCTGGGTATGATCTAATCACTGATACTGTATGTAGGAACCATATGTACTGTATACAGCATACTTAGAATCACATGTATTTATACAACATATACACTAATAGGGCTTTCCATTTAAATAAAATCAACAAAATAAATCATGAGTCGATGTATGAGAAGGGCAAACAAAAATGAAAATGAGGAAAAGGGTCCCTAGAGAAACATCATGTAACCACTTTGCATTAAGTTCATTCATCTGTGCAATGGGTGGATTTATATCTACCACATAACATTGTGATGCTTTTTTTATTAATATTTTTAAAAAGCTGTGACATTCTTTAATTAAAGAGGTATGCAAGTACCTGGTGGTGTTATCTATCCGTCAACAATTGACATTCATAAGGATTCAGTTTTCCCCTTCCTCTGTGAAATGGTGTCTTACTCATGACAAAAAAAATAGAGCTGGATGCCAGCAAGTCACCTAGCTTACCTCTCCAGGTGATGAAACAATCTGCTTTTCCCATGTGCAAGACAAATGTTTGCCCAGTTTATTGTTATAGATGCTACAATCTCTCCAGCAAATCTACTGCCATGATTATCTAGCCTTACCAGTAGAATCTTATTCTTAATATCTGAATATTCATTGCTGCAAAAAAAAGGTTTTTCTTCTTTGCTTCCTCAGCCGCCTTCTAGGAAATCCAGCCCTTGTTTCTTCCCTTTTCCATTGAGGACTATCTTCTCAGGACCTCTAATCATTCTGATTGCTCTCCATTGGAGTCTATCCATCTGCTCAGCATCTTTCTTGAAGTCTCCAAAATTGGAGGTGAAATTTTAGTAGAGCTTTTATTGTACAAGGTAAAGCAATAAGATTGCTTCATGTACACAGTCTTGCAGCCTATCTTCTCACATATATATCCTTGGTGTGATTGCTTGGGATGACATGATTGACTCATATTCATCTTGTAATTGACCCTAAGGCCCAGAGTCTTTTACAGGACTTCTATCCAGCTAGTTTTACACACACAGTATTTGCAGCTGATTATTCCTGTCTAAGTGTAGTATCCTGCATTTGAACCTCAATATTTCTTAATCAGAAAACTGCAAGGCAGAAAATTTCAGATCTGAGAAAAGGTCGGATATCCCTTTTCTTGTATAATAATAGGTTTTTCTGTCAGCACATACTGCTTGCTTTCATTACTTTTGCTAGTGGAATCATTATTTCATACATTTATTAACTCTGAAAAGAGTTGGCTAAATAAAAATATTAAGTAGCAAGGTCATGATTCAAACACTGATTAGCTTGAGACTACTCAAAGAAGAAAGCTTGGCAAAAAAGGAGCAGTACAGACAGAGGCATTTGTGTGCTTTTGTATCTGTATCCTAATTTAATATGTTCTTAAGTGAGCAAATTACTCTTTATGAACTGTTTTCCACTTCCCTTGGCTTCTCAAATCAGCTGGACTCAGTTTTGTACACATCCAGCTTGAAGTGCTACTTATCTTTCCTTGAGACTGAAGTAACTAACTACAGTGTTGTAAAATTACAGAAACGAGCTAACTGTAAAGAAGAGAGAATCATCACACAACATTTAAAAAAACAGGTCTTGTGCAATATATTGTACAATCCGATTTTATTTATTGTTAGTGGATAGCAGGAGACTAATAGTGCTAGAAAAAAACCATAATATATAGTGTTAAAAGAACATTTTTAACCATTTGCCTTCATCTTTGGTTAGCTGGCAAAAAACATAGGCACATAACACTGGTTAGATATTTTTACATGGAAAATACATCCATTAAGCATACCATGTAAGACACTGATGTAACCAGAGCAGTCAATCAAAGACGAAATGGAGCTGTACAATGAAAGAATGAATTCAGACACTAACAGACAAGAGGAAAAAAGCTTACATCCTGAAGTAGGAGATTACTAGCCATAGCAACATAAACAAACACGTCTTGATGCATTTATTTTCCAGTTATATCAGATTATTTACCAAACAGTGAGGCAGATGAGGATATAGATTACCTTGTATTTGGCTTATTTTTAGAACCACTTTTTTGTTGCTGTCATTGATTTCTCCTCCAAATGGCACTCTTTGCTAAAAGAAATGGTCCACAATTCAGTTGTCATGTACATATACACAGTTAGCAGACTCCTCACTGCTGGTCTTTTGTTCTGTTATAAATATAGTGCATTTGAATAAACTGGAGTAAGGAAAATAAACCTAATATAATGCTTTTGCTCTGAATAGTGCTCTCGATATCCTGAAAGAACTTCTCTTCGGTCTGCTTTCTTTACTTTTTTAAAATAGCCATCTTCTGCAGGAATTCTGTTCTTAAATTTCACACAGTGCTGGAGAGATTAAACAACAATCAAGGTTGTGTGTGCTTGTCAGATGCATTAATAAGTTTTACTAATTTTAAAAAATAAAATTTAATTTTGTAAAGACTGTTCCCCAGTGAATGGAAAGAATCCATCTTGATTAAGAAGCAACTAAAGGAACTTTAGTTTTCAAGGAGAGATGATACTTTCTAGAGAAACCAAGAAACATGACTGTTCTGTCTTTGGCTGCTCTACAGAGGAATGAGCTTATCACTAAACTAGGAAGAATTCTGGAGATGTGATATCTGCTGGAATGTGGTGGAAATTAGTGTCTCAGGAAAAGCACTCAGAACAGTAAGCTTTCAAGATCATGACAAAAGCTTCTTACCTTTTCTTTGTAAGCCACATATATTGGACTATTTATGAAAAACAGGCTGGCCCTTTAACATATACGTAAAGTCTTTGCCTTGATCCTTTCTTTTTAACTGACCATAGCCTTGTTTCTGTGATCCTACCCTTCTAAAGCAAACAGAAACATAATTATCAGCTGCAGCTGGCATACAGCCAAAGGAATTTAGGACTCTGATTTTAAATAAAAAAATACTCCAGAGAATTTTATGCAAAATTGTTAACTTATTCATCTGCACTTTTTGTAATATTACATCTCTGGTGTTTTTTTAATATTAAAGAAACTGTAACTGTCTTGGGATGTGTGATAGTAAGTAATTTTTGTTCTATGATCTCAGTTAGGAAAAACACTAAGTACATGCATGATTTAATCTCCAGGGTAGTTCCATTCTACTGACTTGCTCACTCAGAGTCTTTATTACTTTATTGCCCTAAAAACTCCACTTGTCATCTCAGGAGCTAAATATTCCATTACATGTGGCAGAACTTCATAACGATCACAATATATAGTCTTTCCTCGTTTCCAACTAATCCAGTGTCACTAAATTTTTGTTTCTCTGTAGGCACAATGGAATTACTCATGGATTTTGAAGTTGGAATGCTGTGATATTAGGAATACAATGCTTTAACTTCTCTAATGTAACTGGAGAATAAAGGCTTATTTGCCCCAGTTTTGAATTCTGCAACAAACTCACTCCCATTCTATATGTTTTAATGGTAGCCCAGTTAGGAAGAAAGAGAATGCATGGTATGTAGTGTAGTCATAACACATGGCATCGACAGAATTAATATCTTTGGAAATGTAAGTCTCATATGAATTCAATATGTTTGCTTTTCTGCATGGTCAAGTTTGTTATTTTTAAAGTTTAAGTGTAAGCTGCCTATATATATTTGTACATTAAATACATGTACACACTTTACACACACTATATATACACACATTAAATATACACACATTTATACATTTTATATATATATATTTAGTGTATGTTTATATATATAAAAACATATATATATATGTTTAGGACTGCTTTTCATTCAATTACATCTTTTTAATCTTTGTTGAGAACTTATATTTATTGCCAGTAGTCAGTATATCATAGTGTACTAGAACAAATTGTTAAGCATTTTGTTACTTTTTAGCATTGAGAAATACGTTAAGTAAAACTTGAGACAGATCTGGAGCTAACATTCTGTATCATCTCTTCACCATAGATTACTAGCGCACTTCTTGCAGTGCTTTGAAAGGATTATGTGAAAAACAAGAAGATCCTTCCAAGCTCTGCAGGAAGTTTATGGTGTTACGTTGGGCGAGGCATAGAAAAGTGGACAGTTGTCCTGTTTCTGGGATAAGTATAATTTTCCTTCTTGCAGTCCACAGTTCTTGTTTCCTCTCCAGCTGGGGTGGGAGCCGTCCCTTTCCCCAGATCACTGACACAATGCACTAGGGCAGTGGTGCAGCTCTTTCATGTAGGAGGCTGAGGAGAAATCCTCAGATGAGGTTGCCATGGCAAGAGGCAGTCCCTGCCCTGTACTGTTTACACTGTATTGTGAATGCCATGCGCGAGTTCTACTTTTTATCTTCATTTGTATAATCAGTGATTAATTTACTGTGACTTAATTCTCAACAATGTATTTAGACTTTGCACACTTCATTTAAAGGCTACACCTTTATTATCTTCAAGTCCGTGTAAAGATATCTGCAGGGAAAGGGAAAATTTAAAGCCATCTTTCTCAGTAGTGACAGGGGCATAGAAGGAGGGGCTATTTTTTTTTCTGTGGGCATTAAATCTCACTATAAGCAGAGCATTTTCTAAACATCTGCACTATAAAATACCATACAGCAAAATTTAACCGCCTGATCGGAAGTCAAAGACAACTGTAGCCACAGCAAGTCCTGTCAGACTCCTGTTTCGTACCAATGGATTTGGGACCCTTCCTGTGGACTGATGGAGGGCCTGGCTGTACCCCAAGGTGACACAATATCCAGAAGGAAAGAGGAGAAGGAAACTGACTGCATCACTAGGCAGAAGGGCCTGTCTTTCAGCTGGTGAAGCAGCACTGACAGCCCTACAGGGATCTGTTTGCTACTTTTGTACACGAAGGTGAGGTACCAAGAGGGTTGTCGATGACAGGAATGGGGTAGAGGGGCATTTTTCTTGTAGGTAAGACTAGTTGCAGAGGCTACCCTTGACATCTAGGGAGACTTAAAGTTAGCAGAGCTCAGTGCGGCCAACATCACTGCAGACAGCAAAAAAAGAAAACGGATTTTAGGATTCATACTGAATGATTTGAAAAGGGGGAAATCTAAGAATTAAGCAGTTTGTTTAAAAATTAGTAAACTGAAAAAACCCCTACCACTTTATTAGCTCATCTATTGGATCAGCATACTATTTCACTTCTACACTTTCTGGCCTGTGCACTAGTCTTTACAATGCGTGGAGCAAAGGGATCGTAGCCCTGCTAGACGTGGCTTGGGGTCTTCTGACAACAGGACTGCTTCTAACATGATTTCAGTTGCGAGCGGGGAATTTAACTTATAGCTTGCCTCCATTCCTCCCTTAGTCATCTGACACCAGCAAGTATTGCACATTAGAATAACTTTTCTAGCTCTTTTGCAGTGTTTTGCTAACTGACAGTTTTATGTCAGGATCTTTATCAAATGATAGTGCTTTACAGTCTTTTTGAATTAAAACAGACTTGCGGTGTTTCACACATGAAACAGTACTGAGAGTTACCAGTAAAATGAAAATTTCTGAAGGCAATATTTTACAGTATGTGTTATAGCTGTTCACATCTCTCTATACTTACAGAGGGAGTTGTACTGTCCTATATAAAATGAGGAAATACCTAATTAGATTTGCCACAGTGACTAAAGGATGAAGGTGATGAAATTATTCAGACCAGAAACCACATGCAGTCTTCAGCACTAGAGAAAAAGAAAGACAGTTTTGTTGGTATCAAAACAACAAAAGACAACTGAGTATCTTAACTTAGACACCTAGTATATCTGCTTAACATTTTTCTTTCCCCCCTCTTCTGAATCTGAGATTCTTATGGAATAGAAAAAAGCCACATCTGCAAAAGCAAATATTGGGTAAAGAACAGGGAAACACTTAAAAAATCCTGTTGGTTCTATTTCCTGCCCGTTTCTTCTTCCCAGTTCATTTTTATGAATGAAAATGGCACTGCTGTAATTCTCAGTTTTTCAACACCCATTTACTGGTTTAAGCAGCTCCCTTTTATATCTACTTAGCAAGCAGTATAAATAGCTAAAACAAACCAAATTTTGTTTGTCTGATCGACAGGAATCATAGAATCATTTAGGTTGGAAAAGACCCTTAAAATCATCAAGTCCAACCATTAACCTAACACCGCCAAGTCCACCAATACACCACGTCCCTAAGTGCCACATCCACACATCTTTTAAATACTTCCAGGGATTCCCTGGGCAGCCTGTTCCAATGTTTGACAATCCTTTCAGTGAAGAAATTTTTCCTAATATCCAGTCTAAACCTCCACTGGCACAACTTGAGGCTGTTTCCTCTTGTCCTATCACTTCTTACTTGGGAAAAGAGACCGACACCCACCTTGCTACAGCCTCCTTTCATATAGTTGTAGAGAGTGATAAGGTCTCCCCTGAGACTCCTTTTCTCCAAACTAAACAACCCCAGTTCCCTCAGCTGCTCCTCATAAGACTTGTGCTCTAGACCCTTCACCAGCTTTGTTGCTCTTCTTTGGATGTGCTCCAACGTCTCAATGTCTTTCTTGTAGTGAGGGTCCCAAAACCTGAACACAGTCCCAAGTACAGGGGGGCGATCACTTCCCTAGTCCTGCTGGCCACACTATTTCGGATACAGGCCAGGATGCTGTAGGCCTTCTTGGCCACCTGGGCACACTGCCAGCTCATATTCAGCCGGCTGTCAACCAACACCCCCAGGTATTTTTCTGCTGGGCAGCTTTCCAGCCACTCTTCCTCAAGCTTATAGCATTGCATGGTGTTGTTGTGACTCAAGTTGCAGGACGCAGCACTTAGCCTTGTTCAACCTCATATAGTTGGCCTCGGCCCATCGATCCAGCCTGTCCAGATCCCTCTGTAGAGCCTTCTTACCCTCAAGCACATCAACACTCCTGCCCAGCTTGGTGTCATCTGTAAACTTACTGAGGGTGCACTCGATCCCCTCGTCCAGATCATTGATAAAGATATTAAACAGAACTGGCCCCAATACTGAGCCCTGGGGAACACCACTTGTGACCAGCCACCAATTGGATTTAACTCCATTCACTACAGCTCTTTGGGCTCAGCCATCCAGCCAGTCTTTTACCCAGTGAAGAGCACACACATCCAAGCCATGAGCAGCCAGTTTCTCCAGGAGAATGCTGTGGGAAACGGTGTCAGAGGTTTTACTAAAGTCCGGCAGACAACATCCACAGCCTTTCCCTCATCCACTAAGTGTGTCACCTTGTCATAGAAGGAGATCAGGTTAGTCAAGCAGGACCTGCCTTTCATAAACCCATGCTGACTGGACCTGATCACCTGGTTGTCCTGTACGTGCTGTGTGATGGTGCTCAAGACGAGCTGCCCCATAACCTTCCCCAGCACTGAAGTCAGACTGACAGGCCTGTAGTTCCCCAGATCTTCCTTCCATCCCTTCTTGTAGATGGGCATCACTTTTGCTAACCTCCAGTCAACTGGGACCTCCCTCATTAGCCAGAACTGCCTGATAAGTGATTGAAAGGGACTTGGTGAGCACTTCTACCAGCTCTCTCAGTACCCTTGGGTACTTGGGTGGATCTCATCCAGCCCCACAGACTTGTGTGTGTCTAAGTGGTGTAGAGAACTACCGTACTGGGTACCTTAAATATCCTGTCTGTCTCTGACTTCAACTAATAGCAGACATTTATGAAAAAGAGTAGGATATCTGGTATTTGTAGAACGACCCTTCACTTCTTGCGCTCTCCAAGCATGCAGTAGTCAGTAGTTCCCTGGTTTTTGGAGACAGAGGTTTTGGAGGAAAAATACAACTGTGTTTAACAGTTACCTCTCAATCTTATCCTTCTTCCTGCCAGTAAGAGTCCTCATTATCAGAACAATTGCATACATCAAGATACCACTTGCCTAGACTGAGAATAAGGCAGCGAACCAATTCATTTGGCAGCAATGATCTCAAAACAAAGAACTTCCTTAGCTGTAGAGTGGACCTTGCCCAGATTATGTAGAAGGAAAGACAGAGTAACTAGATCAAAGCAGCCATAGAGGAGGTGGCTGTGGCATTCCTGCCCTTTCAGCCATGCATCAGCTAAGCCTGTGCTGGAAGCCTCACCCACCCCTGTGCTAGCCCCAACTCTCTAAGAGTTAACAGCCTTTAAGTGCAGCTCTGCAATGAATTTTAATGCAGACACAGTCTGTAAAATAAAGACTGAGATCTGCAAAGGTTGTTCAAATTCAAAATTCTAGTTCAGGGCCCATGTCTAGTTATGTCATTTGTTAGCAGAGCTTGGAAGTTAGTGAAAGTTAAACAGTCTTTTGTATTTCTCCACTCTCCACCATTTAAGCAGTTTCAGCACTGCACAGCTGTCAAGCATTTTAGCCTGCAGAACAGTGAAAGGAGAAAATCCATTCTGTATAATAAATGACCGGTCCTGTTATGACATTTATCGTGTCTTCACTTATGAGGAGATATTGAATAGTGCATGTATGTCATAACAGAAGGATTATCCATCACATATCCTCCTCCATATATAGCTGTGAAGTATTTAGGTGTGTATTTGTATATCCATATCCATATAAAGACAGATGAAAGGCTTGGTTCACAAGGCACTTCTCAAGCCAACAAGTCCATTCCCTACAATGTAGCAAGACTGTACACTACCCCTAAACCTTGCTGACTGATGTAATCTAACCTTGAAGACCTTCAGTGAAGGTGATCAAATAACCTCCCCCTGTGACTTATTCCCTAAAGCCTAGACTTTTCTTATAAAGATTTTGTGTTTATCTAAAGTATACTTTCCTCACTGTAGCTTCCCAATAAACCTACTCATTGTCAGTCAATGAAGACTAAGCAAGAATAATTGCTCACCATCCCTTTTGTTACAACCCCTAGCATATTTTGTCAGTTATGTCTTCCCTCAGCCTTTTTTTTCCTAGATGGTGTTTTGTGGGATCTGTTTTCTACATGCTTGACCTTTTTTTTTTTTCTCTGAACTCCCTAATTTGCTTGTCATTTTTCAATGGTGATGCTCAGAAGTGAAGGTAGGACTCCAACTGATGCTTAATAAGCACCAAATAGAACAAGGTAATTAAGTCATTTGGTTTTAGATTTATTACTCTTAATACAGCTTAATATGCTGCAGCATTTGTTGCTTTTCCACATTTTTTTGTTGTGAAAGTGCTGTTTGTTTGATTCGTGAGTACTTTGTCACTCAGGACAAACTCCTGTCCTTCTGGTGCATCTATCTCTACTCACCTTGCCTTCTTTGTTTGAACATATGATTATTTTTTCACCTTTACACCTCAGTTACACTTTAGACCTCAGTTACACATTGTCCCTATTGGAGAGGATTTTTTGTTAATTCTAGTTATTAAGTAATTAAGATTTTATTAATACTAGTTACTACTATTAGGTTGCCTCTGTATTTACCCTCCAAAGAATTTATTGTCTTCCAGCTTCAAATCAGCTGTGAATTGGTTTAGTGTGTTCTCTGCCATATCCCACACAGGGACTAATCAAAGTATTGAATGGTCTAGGATGGACTCCATACAGAAAGTTGCTTGATATTCATGTCAATATGACACCAGATGGGTTAATAATTACTTTCAATATTTGACTTGCTTTGACCAGCTGAGGAACATTTCATTCCTTGAACCTTCCTGTTGACTTCACCTGAACTACTTGTAGAATACAGTAAGTTTAGTGCTAGTAACTCATAATTTCCTTCTTTGCTGTTGCTAATCAGCTGAATAAATGAAAATGTTGGGGCCTTAATCTGGCTATTCTATCAAAGCATCCCTACTATTCCTAGCAGGTAAATTTCTGAGTCACACCAACATCTAAGTAGAATCAAAAGTTTGGGGGACTCTCTGGTTTGTTGAAGAAAGGCATGAGATGGGATTCCTGATTCTTTTGTGTATGTGTGTGACAGGGAGAAAGAGTAGCTGGGGAAGTGAAAATTTGGAGGAATGCAGGAAAAAAAGTACACGCTGGCAAGTTTTCAACTGTCTGTGTGTTCAAAGATGGCAGGTGTGTTACTTGGGAATTTCCATGTGGCCCAAAGGTAAAAATTGGATTGATTTCACTCCTTTGTGCTCACTTTCTTTTTATCAGAGTGCTTAAAAGCTTTAATCCTTGTGAGGAGTGATAGGCCATTCATCCCTTTGACAGACTGTTTTATTTCTCTTGCAGGAATGTTTTGAGGACAGTGGGTTTTTCCCTTGGCCAGCCAACAAAATAAGTCATATTCTGCTATTGCTAGTCAATATTTTTAACCCCCCCCCAAAACAGAAGAAGAAAGTATGTCACAGGCACTTTTAGAATTCATTTAGTCTTCAGCTGCCTCTGCAGTCTCCATGCTGTGATATCTAAAATTTTATGGGTGTTATAAAGGCATTACTGTCAAACCTTTGGCATTCCAACCTTCAATTCTGTAACTGTATGTAAGTCCCATCAGATAAACATCTACAAAAAGCAAGGAAAAGCATAGGCATGGAAAGGATTCTAGGGAAGTTTAGCCCATTCCTCTGATTTACATTTATATTAGATTATGTCAACTGATCAAAGCCACAAAAACTTAACATCATATTTACAAACAGTAAAATCCTTCCAGTGGCCATAGAAGACAATTAACTAGTGGCCAACAATCTTTTTTTTTTTGCTTGTATAAATATTAATTCATGTTCATGATTTTAAATGTCTATACCAAAAAATTGCCCTCAGCATCTTTGATGAAAGAATTGTGAGAGAGAATGATTAGATTGTGAATTTAACCTTTCATTCCTTCAGGACCATAATTCAATGATTCTGGAGACAAATAAAGTATGATGCCATTCTTTCAGGTGTGAATACATACTTATCACTTTCCTACTGCTAGTCTGCATAGTGCCGACCTTCTGTACAAGTCTTACACAGTATACAAACTATAAAAACTTCTTATAAAGCAGACGGACTATACACTGCCTTCTGTTTGAGGAAAAGACAAAAAACCCAAAAAGGTATTTATTTTATCGTATTTTTCAGTGACGTTGTTTTCAAGGCACAGTATTTTAAGAGACAGTAAGCTTACATGTGCATTCACTGCAGTAGGGGAACGTGCACCCTAAATCTTACACTGTTTTGATTTGGTTTGGTTTTTTTTAATAGATACTATACAAAATCCATAGGTCAGAAGAGAAATGTTAAATTGTTCTCTGTCTTTGTAGGCTGGCTGAAGTCAAACAGACTGCATTTTTCAGCTGCTTTGCATACAGTATCTCATCCTCTGACCCACTGAGCTGAAGTTATTGATATTGTGCTGAAAAGAGGTGCAAGGGAGAGGGTACTTCTGTGGAAATTTAATGACCAGTTTCAAATTAGGGACTATCAGGAAGAAAGATTTGAGAAGCGATGTCAAAGAAAGTCAGGCACTTAACCAACCCCAAGGATTTGGTCTTCCTTCCTCTAAGACTCAGTGGAAATGATACTATAAATCCAGGCTCCTACTGCCATGCCTATTTAAACTGTAAGCTCTGGCACTCAGCCGGTAAAGCAGCACGTAACACTCTGATTTTAAGGAAGAAAAAAAAATCTTTGGTTCCATTGCTATGGTAATTTTTTTTGTATTATAAAATTTTAGCCCTCAAAAATTGAAATGGTTGTCTGGTTCCTCCAAGTTAACTTGAATTTCCAAGCGGGAAATTTTGTCAGCTTCAGTGAATTCTGATGACTTACCAAAGATACCAATCACCTGACTGCCTTATGCTGAGCAGAATTATGTTATGAGTTATATAATGTTATTTGGTTTTATGAGTGTCAATAATAAATGATAAAAGAAGTCTCCTGAGTTAGCTTACCAAGAAAGGTCTAAATCAGCCTTTAGGAGAACAAAGCCCTGGTGCTTACTATAAAAAATGAGAAGACAGGTGTCTTCAGCAGACTCTAATCAGGCCATCACTATTTCCTGAGCATGAAGATAGCTTGGTGGCACCGTGTTCACTTAAACAACAAAAAAACCTCAGGAGACATTTTGCTAAAGTTTGCATACCATTTTCAGGCATTTGGAATTTTGGCTTCTAAAGAAAAGAAAAAAAAAAAAAGAAAAATTTGAAAACCTTATTCCTAGTTCTTAAACTGTTGAACATAGCCATATTTTTAATTGTATATTAGACACACTCAAAAAGAAGAACATAAGTGGTTTATTATATGAATGCAAACTGGAAGTCTATTGCAGAGCCAAGACTTGGATTTAGATATCCTTTAGCACAAATTCTTTAACACAAACTGGCCTCCACTTTCCGAACCAGTTCTTTTATTAAAATACATATATGTGTATAAAACATGTGGTTTGCGTTCTGTAATATTGACAGGGTATTTGCGTTTCTAGTAAATAGTCAAGAGCCCTAACACCAAAACCCTTATGTGCAGATATTTGCTAATGCTTGAATTTGATTATGTCACTTTTTATATAGCTTGAAATGATCTACAGTCTAGTTCCTAAGGCTTGTTGAAGCTTGCAGCACAGTCTTCAAAGAGTGAAATATCATTAAAAAGCAGCCAAGTACAGAAGTATCTGAAAGTTTTCTCTGAATAGAAAAAAAAAAATTCCAAATGTCATTTCTTGCTGTGAAGATCAGCTTTTCTCTGAGCAACAGTTTCAAATTATTTACTAGTTTATCTATAATTGATGTAAAACATTGTCAAGCAATCATTTCTTCAGTGTCTTCTTGGTATCCCCAGGCAGAGTTTGCTGTGACCAAGAGGACTTTCTCTGTCTTAAAAAGCCACTTCTTAAAATGTTAACAATCAAATTAAAATAATATGGATTTTTAATTACATTTTTCTTACATAAATGAAATCTTTCCAAGTCCTCCTTTTCACAACTTTTCTAGTTAGCTGCCATGTTACTTTTGCTGATATGATAGCTATATTCAGTGCTGAACATCACTGTTGTCAAATGTACTGATAATTCCTCTGATGTCAGTGACAGAAAGATTGTGTCTTGTTGGTAAGGAAAGCAGATGCCTTGGGCATGTTGAAACTGGGAAATTAGATTCCCCTAGGAGAGCAAGCATGAGCACTTACCTCCCAAGTAGGAACTGGTGAACTGATTTATAAAAAATGAGAACTGACACCTTTGCTTAAAACTAGAGTTAGGCATGCAGAATAGTTTGCAGAAGTGTATGCGCATTTTTGTTTTCAGTTGTGTTCTTCTGTTTATATTCTTCTGTTTTCCTCTAGACAGGTTTAGCATGGACATGTATCAAGGAAGGGGGTCTTAGTATGCAGCTTCAGACATTGATAGATTAAAGGTATAAGTGACCTTCAGCTGACTATCGTGTTTCTGTACCAAGACATTTAATTAAATATGGAAGTGTTTACTGCTTTACTAATCCACCAAGCTTTCTTAGATCCCTTTCAAAGATCTTCCAAAATAGACTTAATGTTTCAGGAATTGCTTCAAGATGCTGGATATTTTGGTTCTGATCCAGCAAAGTAAGGGAGGCAGATATAGCTTTCAGATGACCCCTGGGATAATTTGCAAACCAGAGCTGAGTGTGTGCTGAGGGGCTTTGCTGGAGCAGATGCTGGGGCACTTGGCAGAATGAGGCTGCCAGGGTCATTGCTCCATTTGTGCAGGAGGGAAAGAGCTACTAGAGACTGTGCGTCCTCCTCACCTATTGTTTGTTCCAAAATCTAATTAAAGACAGATTCCTCCTCTGTTATCTACCCTGTGGACTTCCACTCTTCCTGCAAAGTCTATCCATTTCCAGCATTGCACAGATCCATTTGAATAGAATTAATTTAATTTAAGCTTATAGACATCTTTTATTTTCATACTAGAGTGACTATGCGGTATAAAAGATGAAAACACATAGGCTTTTCTTCTTAATTCCATGATGTGGTAGACAGGATTGTGTAGACTGGTAGACAGGCTTTACAGATAGCAACCAAAGAATGGTTCTAATTTAAATGTAAACATTTTAATAAAAAGCACTGCTGGCTGGAGACAGCATATTTACTGGGGTGGACCAACATTTTAAACACTTTCAGAAAAGTGAGGAGTGTTTGTTTAAAGGTAGAATCTGAAAGAAGAGATGGAAGTACATGCCAGATATAGTGTCATGTTCCAGACTTAGGGACAGGTTAGGAAAAAATGTAAAGAACTGAGAAAGGAAAGAAAGAAGAGAAGGCAGAGGTTATCCCATAACTACATTATCTTTCACACATGAGCAAAGCAGGAGAACGCAAAAAAGAATTTTCTCAAGAAAATAGTATATTTAGGAAATAGCATTATGCTGGGTAAAACATTGGCCAGAAATAAATCTGTTCTTGTGACGAATATTAATTTACTATTATTATTATTTTAAAATGTTTAGAGTGAATGTTTTTCTTATGTTCTGTTTCTCAGATTTTAAAAATGAACATCAGAATAGTTTTCCACATCTTGACGTGTTTCTAATATACATACCTGCACAGTACTCGATCCAAAGAACATCTGTTTTGTCAGCTGTAGAGCAGGACTGCATGTTCTTGTGAAAAATGTGGCTTTGGAGATGGCTCCATAAGTAACTGCTGAATTCAGCTGTGGAAAGCGTCTCTGTCATGGTTTAACTCTGGTAGGCATCTAAGTCTCGCCCAACCGCTCGCTCACTCCCCCTCAGTGGGATGGGGAGGAGAATCAGAAGGGTAAAAGTGAGAAAAATTGTGTGCTGAGATAAAGACAGTTTAACAGGTAAAGCAAAAGTCACGTGCGCAAGCAAAGCAAAACAAGGGATTCATTCACTATTTCCCATGGGCAGGCAGGTGTTCAGCCATCTCCAGGAAAGCAGGGCTCCATCACGTGTAACAGTGACCTGGGAAGACAAACACCGTAACTATGAATGTCCCCCACTTCCTTCTTCTTCCTCCAACTTTTATAGTTGAGCATGATGTCATATGATATGGAATATCCCTGTGGTCAGTTGGGGTCAGCTGTCCCAGCTGTGCCCCCTCCCAACTTCTGCACACTCCAGCCTCCTCGTTGGTGGCGCAGTGAGAAGCAGAAAAGGCCTTGGCTCTGTGTAAGCACTGCTCAGCAGTAGCTAAACCATCCTTTAGTTATCAACACTGTTTTCATAACAAATCCAACACATAGCTCCATGCAAGCTCTTAGAATTCAGTGGGAAAGAACAGTTCAGGTGAGGAACCATGATTCAATAATAAAAAGGTGTTTAGTTTCAGACATGAATAAAAACGATGATGAATCTCAAACACTGAGCTTGGAAGAAGGAGGAATTAAAAGATTAGTGCAGTATGAATCTCTTTTTCCATCCTGACAAGTTTGGGATTCCTTCCCATATTGTTGGGTACAGTCTGTGAGAGAAAGTGTAATGCAAAGCAAAATGTCACGTGCAATAAGGGCTAACAAATATGGAAAAAAAATAGAATTACGGTCATATCTATAACTCATAAAAATAGGTGGGATTATTTTCTTGATCTGCAAAGGGTACAGGATTTAGTCCTGTGTCTACAAAGGGCAATGTTTTCAAATGTAGCCTGGGAACTTATAGCTGGGAATATACAAGCTGACTGGCTCTTATCTCAGGAAGTAGAAACTCAGTTTAGAAAGAAAATTAAAACTGTAAGATTTTAATCTTCATAAATTTAGTTCTGCTTTGACAAAATTGCTGGAAAAAAAATATTCCACTGCTTGTACAGAAGTTAGCTCCCTATCTCCATAGCTTAACTTCTTCACATTCTTTCCTTTCATTGCTTTACTCTTTCAGAGCAACTACTTTTCTTTTACATCTTGCATTCTTTTACCACTCAAACAGTGGCTAAAAATGATGCTTTCCAGTCAAAGAGCTTATTTGAGCAAGAGTATTATTTAGCATGTTTTTTCCTTCCTATGGGTTTTGAAAATATATTAAAAAATTGAAGATTGATATAAAGAATGAAATACAAAGATTTGATTTATGGCTCAGGGAGAAAATTTCAAATAGTACACTTGGATTCTGAATGTGACTCTTCATGTTTTAACCACTCAAGATCTTCCTTCTTCTTAGATGCAATTAATATCATAATAAGGTGAACAAATACTTCAGGGTGGTTTTAATCAGAAAGGTCATTGTTGTAGGTAGAGATTTGCATTCGTCAATGTTTGTGTTTGTGAAGGCTGAGACAATATGTCACAGTACACTGCTGGGGGTATGTGTGTGTAAGCTTGTCATTCTCTTCCTCAGTTCTCCCTGAAATCCAGATGGATGTGTGATGCCTGATAAGTGTATGGTGTAATGGTTGCTATAACGCAGGAGTCTGGTTCATAAGAGGGCATGGCTAGTCTTGGCACAGCAGCAGTGGCTCTTGCCCCTCTCTAGGGAACTCATTCAAACTTTGGAGGTTCCCCATCCCAGCGCAGGTATGGCTCAGCTGCTGTGTTTGTGCAGGCATTACTGGAGACCAGTAGTTTATAGTCAGGTTTATGAAGGCAAAACTGGCACCAATTTCATCTTTTCTTGCCATGCTAGGCTGTAGACCCCGAGGTTAAGTGAGTGCAGCATATGTAAATAAAGAACAGACATATCTGAGACAGGAATGGGACAAGCAGCTGCAGCAGAAACCACAACAACCAGTGTGACTCAAAAATCTTAATTTTTTCTTATTATGAAGTGTATGTTCCTACAACTAAAGAAAGATTTTTCTCCCTGTTTTTTTATTTTTTCTTTCTTTTTTATTTCTTCTTTCTTTTCTTTTCTTTTCTTTTTTTTAATTGAAATGAATGACTATAGGAACACAAACAAAATTCTTGAAATACTGTGAGTGGTGAAACCTGAAGCAAGTGCTGTCTGTACAATGCATTTTAAGGATTTTAAGGACAGGCTTCACCTTGCCTCAGCATTTCAGGAAAACAAGAATATACATGTTCCTATCTATGATCCCACAGAACTCCAGAGCTTTGGAGCCTCTCAAGCTCTTTTGCCACTGCTAATACATTTTGTTAAATTTGTTTTGTCAAAAAAGAAAAATCATGTTGAGAGGTATACCCTGAAGGTGAGCATGATGTGCCGTTGGAGCAAATGAAGGCAGATCTTGTTACATATTTGTGTGTTATTTAAAACAAAGCATGGTTAATTTTTTTGCATCTCTTATCTGAGATAACTAAGGTTCTGTAAGGAGAGGAGTAGGTGGAAGCAGGCAATTAAACCAGCTGTTGGAAAGTCCATAATAAACCATAAAAACTTCAGGTCAACAGCAAGACAGCTATGTTGAAAACAAGTATCTGTGCTTGCCCAAGTTCTGCCTTTGGAGTGGGAGTTTCATTTGGACTTTGCCTCTCAGATAAGGGAGATAGAAATAAGGAGTCACTACCAGTTCCATCAAGACCTCATAGGATCTCTGGTGTCTGTGTACAATGAATCATTGATAAAGCCAATAATTACTTCCTGATTTTTCATGTCCCTGTCTTTGTACCAAACTCCTGTATAGATCTATGGAACAGCATAAGGTGCCTTAACTATTATGACCCCCTCCAACTCTTTTTTATCTAGGATATATCTTTACCTGGATGTTTTTCTGTTCAGTTTTTCCCATCCAGTAGAGTCTCTGGGGAAAAAAGCCTGAAGTATTCTGCTTCTTGAAATTTGAAATACGTAACAGAATTATGTAAAAAGTGTTTTAATGTAATCTGTAAAGAGTTGTCACAAGACATTTGGCTGAAGTTCTTGATTGCTGCAGTATGGAAGTTTGTTTCTAGGATAGAGCGATTTCTACCTAGGTTGGTGCAGGAAATTAATCCCCCTAAATTAATCATGGTGCCTGTGATCAGTGAGAACAATTTTTTCTCTGGATCTAAGCAAATTCAAACTGGCTGTAGCTAGGAACCAATTTTCGGAAGCCTATTGTACTACTGAGTCCTGCCAGCCTAAGTTGTGATTGACAATAGCCAACTTCCAGGTGCAGCTTCAGCTATGCATGAGGAGGCAAAATACATCTTTGTTGCCTTCCTTTAAGCCCTGTTGGCTGAGAGTTACAGGAGTCTTGGCTGAACCTCCTTTACTAACCTCTCTGCAGTACAGCTCTTCCCTAATATCTGACCCATCCTTCAAGCCTATTCCCTCTCTCTGTTGGCCCTTGTGACATGCGGAAAACAGACTCCACAATCAGTGAGATTGTAAAGTAGGTATGTTCATTCAGCGCTGGGCCGCACGGGGGGTAGTCCCACCAAAGTCGTGCGCGCCCGACTCGGCAGTTTGTCTCAAGTTTATACAGTCAAGTGTTACATATTCACAATATGCCTATACATATGCATGACCTATCCCCACTTCATATTAAAATTAGCTCCGAGAGGTCGTTTCCATAGTCTCCTCTCAACTGCGCTTGCGCAGTGCCTCTTTATGGTGGTCATCTGGTGGTCGCAGAGATGAAGATAGATGACTCCGTCACCGCTAGTAACCTCTTTTCTTGCGCAGGCTCAGTGATTTCTTGGTATTCACCCAAGCCGCAAGACCCGTCTTAGCTGGCTCTTGGGGCCTGCTCCTGCTTCTTATCAGGAGCTGTCTTTACCTCATTGGCTGGTCCTTGGGACTAGCTCTTCTTATCAAAGACTGTCTTTGCCTCAGCTAATTTCAACAATGTAAGCGCTAAACATCATCCTTCATCCCCCCTTATTATGTCTACTGAGATTCTTTTGACTCCCCTTGTCTCACCTTGTAATCAGCATTCCAAGAACTTTATGTGCTATGAAGCAGAGGCTGCTTTATTTCACTTCACTTCACTTCACAGTCTCAACTGCCCCACTGAAGACAGACATGCTCCACTTCTCTGTTAGCTGCTGTAATTGGGCATCTAATGGTCAGAGCTAATATCTCTGGGAAAATCCCCATGGCAAACGGAGCAACCCTCTGCCTCAGTCAGGAAGTAACTCACCACTTTTGCTGTTACTCACCATAATTGCCTCGGCCTGTCGTTACAGCCTGTTGGTCTGTGACAGCCTGTTCCAGGAACAACATAGCTATCTGGCAACATTATTATTAGCCCTGGAGATGTCAGATGCTTACTCCAAGTGTACAGAGGCAGATATGCACAGAAGAAAACTGAAGAGCAGAGAGTTTAAGAGGAATTTAACTTTCATACTTAGTGGAGTAGGAGAACTGATTCTCTTGGCAGCCCCTATCAGAGAGCCTTCATCCTTCTCCTTTCTCTTATTTTCAAGAGAAAAAACCAAAATTCCATATCAAGTTGCTGTGCTGGTTTTGGCTGGGATAGAGTTAATTTTCTTCACAGTAGCTAGTATGGAGCTATGTTTTGGATTTGTGATGAAAAAAGTGTTGATAACACAGGGATGTTTTCATTACTGCTAAGCAGCTCTTACACAGAGCCAAGGACTTTTCTGGTTCTCACCCCACCCCACCAGTGAGGAGGCTGAGGCTGCACAAGAAGTTGGGATGGGGCACAGCTGGGACAGCTGACCAAAGGGATATTCCATGACGTATGATGTCTTGCTCAGCATATAAAGCTGGGGGAAGAAGAAGAAAGGGGAGGGCATTCAGAGTTACAGCATTTGTCTTCCCAAGTAACCATTATGCGTGATGGAGCCCTGCTTTCCTGGAGATGGCTGAACACCTGCCTGCCCATGGGAAGTGCTGAATGAATCCCTTGGTTTGCTTTGCTTGCACGCACAACTTTTGCTTTACCTATTAATGCATCTGTCTAAACCCACAAGTCTGCTCACTTTTACCCTTCCAATTCTCTTTCCCATCCCACCAGGGGAGAGTGAGCAAGTGGCTGTGTGGTGCTTAGTTGCCAGCTGGAGTTAAACCACAACAGTTGCTAAACTAGAGATAGATACAGTTAAAATGGTCTAGTCACATTTTTCTCCAAAGCAGCAGCTGAAATATTTGTGTTTCATGAAAATTTTAAGGCATCTGTTTTGTACTGAAGATATGAGCCATTGCTTAGTAATGAATGCAATCAATAATGCATGTATTGACAGAACATATGAAAGTGGACGTACCTGCGGTTAAATTCGGAATGGATGTTTACAGCTGGAGAGCTATCCTTTCAAATGTTTCCTGAGGTCTTCTTCATAATAAATCAGGGCATGTGGATTTCTTATGCAGTTTAAGCCTGAGAACAAAATGTTTTGTGGATTGTGTTATAGGGGTTTTTTTTAGTTTTGTTTTTAAGTGCAGGTAATCATATGTGTGGGAGCATCTTAGCCATATACTGTCTCACAGATTTCACCTCTGGCTCAGATACAGCAGTATTAAACTTTTCCAAATCACAAAAGGCCTAAGTATGACAGAGTAAGGCAGGAGAATATTGATTTGCCTTAGGCATTTTGTTTAAACTCCTACAGTAGGCAGTACTTAGAGCATTTGAGGATTTCAGATGTTGTCATTCAAAATATAGTGTATTTTGACTTTATCATGAGAAAGAAAGGATTCTTTTTTGTGGGTCTTTTTGTGCAAGGGAAGGGAAGGGAAGGGAAGGGAAGGGAAGGGAAGGGAAGGGAAGGGAAGGGAAGGGAAAGGGATGAAATATCTGTATGCTGTAAGTTTTTTCAAAATTATCTTTGGAAGGAAATCTTATTATGACCATAGTTTCTGCTTAATGACTATATACTCTCTGTCTCATTGGTCACCATTATTTCTCTGTTGCTTAATACTGAGATCTTCTTTCCTGACTTTTTTTTTTCTTTTTTTTCTGGCTCAGCAAACTCAAACTGGAAGCATTTTTTTCTAATTACAGAAAACTATGAATCTTTCTCATAAAAAGTGTTTTAATTTGAGAATTGCTTCTATAATCACTGCTCTGAAAAACAACTAGCCCATAAAACATTTTGACAGGATATTTCCTAGGCTACTTCATTTCTCAGTGTTCAACAGAGCTTTTGAATTTGCTAGTATTTGTTCGATTGTAGCAGTGTTCCTGAGTTAAATCTAATAAGAACTTTGGAGTTTTTAAGATTTTTTTCCTTAAAATTCAACATATTTTTCTGGATAGTTTAGAATATTTTTGAAGAAATATTTAAAGGTTATTTGGAATTATATTAAAAGTGGAATCCTAGTTTGCTTTTAGGAAAGAGGAAGGCAGCATTAATAAGTTCAGAATCTTGATCGCATCTTGAAATTATTAGGCTCCCAGACCTATATACCGAAGATATATGTTCATAGGTGCTAGTTTCCCTGCCAAGGTTTACCTTTCAATTGGAAAGCATTATTATTTACTGTGTTTGATGCACTGCTTGTTTTTAAAGATGAGACCATGGTCATTGCCTTTTGGCCATTCAAGAAAATATAAAGGCATAGCAAAAATGTACTAGAAGCTTCTTTCTTCATGTCTATGAAGAAATGTGCACTAACATCTTTGCTACATGTTGTAGCTGAAGATACTAAAATAAAGCTTTCACTACAACAAATCTCACGGTCTGTATTCAGGCAGAAATCCTGAGCCAAAATTTAAGCATGTACAATTGTCACTTTTCAACACAAGTTGCTGTTGCCTTTTTAGACAGTAATTTCAGACAGTAATTGCTGTTGCTGTTTTTGCTATTGTGTGAAACAAAATGTAAATGCAGGGGGAAAAAAAAAGGGCAAAAAAACCTGTGGATCAGTGCAAAGATCAGACCAAGGTGGAGGACTTGAAAGAATAGGTTTAGAGTCCAAATATAGATTGTCATGACAACATTGAGAAATATGAAAATGTAACTGATAAACAGGCACGCTGAATGAAATATCAGGGTGAACAGTAGGAACTTAAATATCCAAATCCTTTCCCTGAGGTAAATATTTTTATTCGGGGAAAGTCAAGCACACCATTATTTTGCTATTATTGTGCTACAGCCAAAATCTAATAAAAATTTAATAGGCAACCAATTTTTATAATTTTTAATACCATTTATTGGCTATTTGAATTGTACCAGGTATCAAACTTGTGCTTATTGACTATCTTGCAAAGATTTGATAGTAAATGTACTGGTCAGCGGTGCCAGTGGTTCCACTGAAATTAATTCTTATTTAAAAAAAAAAAAAGTGAAGTGAAGAACAATTTATATGGAAGTGGTAGAAATCTAAAGCTCCTAGGACTATTCACAGGAGTAATCAGTTTGCTTGGTAGTATATGCAGGATCAAGCAGAAAAATAACGGTCTTGTTTCTGTCACTCTCAAAATACTTATTTTAAACAAGAACTTTAACTTCCCTGTGGAAATAAGATGTTATAGCCTCAATACTGAGAAGTTTCTTAAAGACATGCTGCATTAGACACAGCAAAAAAGGCTTGTTTCTTTTACAAAAATGTAGGTTTTTCTCTTTAAGAGAAGTGGCTTCATTCTATAGAAAACATGTTTCAGTTTAGACTATACTAACAGTACTTGAACTGGCCTTCAGGCACTTCAGACTTCAGTGGTGCCACAAAGGATTGTCTAATTTAACAAACATGTTAACCATAATTCACCACTGTTTCTGATAATAAAATGGAATTTTCTGTTTACACTGGTTTACACTGGTCTACCTAAGTTAGATGACATACTGGGGAAGAAGGGTGGAGGAGAGGATAAAAATACCCGGTTCCTTCCTACAATATTGTTTCTTTGTCCTGCAGAACAGAAGTACAAATACTGACTGCTTCCTGCAAGGTGGGCTTCTGCATGTGTCCCAACCTGAATGATCCTGTAACTGCCTGCACTCAGGAATTAGAAGTGGGCTGGAAGTGCAGTGAGAGCAATGTGGGTGAATATATAGTCTCATATTATTTCCAAACTACTGGCTAAGCTGTAATAGGAGGAGCAAACAGAACCTTTAGCTACTGTTGCAAGTAGGTGGGGTGTGGAATATTATCACTATAAATATGTGTATATTTGTACTTGGTTCTTGCACAGGGCCATGAAGGCAGCTCATGCTTGCATGAGCTTTCATGCTTTTATAACTTTCCTCCTGCCATGGACTAGAAGCAACTGTGTGGTCACTCAGTGGAACTCAGCTTCTGGTGGCTCAATAGGACACAATGGCTCCATCCTTTCTTGTCCCAAGCTACAGACCTGGGAGACAAGGCTAATAAAGAGACCACACAGCAAGACAGTGACAAAAGCAGCACCCCACCAGAACTTCCTGACTCCTAATATATATTTCTAGGTTATTTAAAACTGGATTTTTTTTTTACTAGGATTTTTTACTACGATTTTTTTTTAAGCATGAGACAGATGAGGACGGAGAGAGGAAGAGAGAGAGCAAGAGAGCAAGCCAGCCATAGCAGTTTTGGGAAGGATCTCTAGTGAATTATGGATTTAATGTTAACTTGTTGTGCAGTGTAGAATAGCATGGGAAGTCGCCATTAGAAAGTGTGCTGAAATACATGGAACAAATGAATGTACACAGTAAAAGGTTACGTATCAAAATGCTGCTGACACAGGAAAAGGGAAAAGGGAAAGGGGATTAGGTGGGAGTTAACATTAATAAGATCCTGTAGCAGCTAATAGAGATGACACGGGAATAATAACCGAGGAGAAACCAAGACAGAAGCACCACACTGCCACAGTAGTTTATTAACATATGGGAAAGAATTTGCCTGAGCTATTAAGTTCCACTTGTAGTAAATTCCAAGGGCAGTGAATCCTCAATTAATTTTTCCATAAAGCCTTAGAGATGCTTCAGGGCTTGTCCAGATCATTAGGATTGCTTTACAGGCCCATAACAAAAAGATTATGAAGAAGACACTTTTCCAAGTAATCCAAGACAAATTCAGTGCCAGATCAGGCAAGAGCTGAATATTAATTGCTCCTAAGAACCAAAAGAATTGGTTATTTTCCTCCCATCTCAGAAGCAGGTCCAACATCATAAATGATTTAAAAACACACTCTTTTGCTTTTCTGACCACAAAAAAAGTAACATGTTCAACTATGAGCACTTAAACAGACAGCAATAACAATGCATGTTCAAATGGAAACAAAGGGTATTTGCTCCCTCCATGTAAAATTGCACTTTGCACAGGCTAACAGACAATTGAATGTTTAAGTATCTTGCTATATGTGTAATAAGTCATGTACATGTTCACCATTGAGTGATCCTAGGCTATGTATGCCACTGTTTGTCTGCTACATTATCAAGTGACAGAACAATAACTACTTTGAATAGCCCTGGGACACCTAGTGTGCCACAGTTAATGACACAAACACACAACTGAGACTTGTAGGAATACTCTGTGTTATTATCTTAGGTTATGGTCCAGAGGAAAGACTTCAGAAGAATTTAAGGTTTGTCTGAGGTGACCTTTTAAAAAGCAGTGGCCTTTGTTACATGTGGAGACTATTCACATTTTTCCAATACTTTCTCTTCTATTTAAGGCAAAAGCATGCCTTTCACATAGTTCTAGGGTACCCTACAAATGCTCCAGGCTCAATGGTTTCAATACTTCTCTTGTCAATGGATGTTCTCTTTTTAGTTATAAATAGCATCCATACCATCTTGATCACTCTCTTGATGTCATCTTCATGTTTTACAAGACTAGGTATTGTGAGTGTATTTTCCCTTCCTCAGCTCTTAGACAAGACATAGTGAACTGTCCTGGTTTCAGCTGGGATAGAGTTAACTGTCTTCCTAGTAGCTGGTACAGTGCTATGTTTTGAGTTCAGAGTGAAGAATGTTGATAACACTGATGTTTTCAGTTGTTGCTCAGTAGTGTTTAGACTAATGTCAAGGATTTTTCAGCTTCTCATGCCCAGCCAGTGAGAAAGCTGGAGGGGCACAAGAAGTTGGCACAGGACACAGCCAGGGCACCTGACCCAAACTGGCCAACGGTGTATTCCATACCATGTGACGTCCCATCCAGTACAGAAACGGGGAAGTGGGGGGCAGGGATTCGCCGCTCGGGGGACTGGCTGGGTGTCGGTCGGCGGGTGGTGAGCAATTGCACTGCGTATCATTTGTACATTCCAATCCTTTCATTATTGCTGTTGTCATTTTATTAGTGTTATCATTATCATTATTAGTTTCTTCTTTTCTGTTCTATTAAACCGTTCTTATCTCAACCCACGGGTTTTGCTTCTTTTCCCGATTTTCTCCCCCATCCCACTGGGTGGGGGGGAAGTGAGTGAGCGGCTGCGTGGTGTTTAGTTGCTGGCTGGGGTTAAACCACGACATGAACTCTGTTGGTATTTCTGGTGAAGAGAATGGAATTAAACATTGATGCCGGCATAGTAAGAACTTGTATTGTATTTCTTTAACACAAGGAAACATGTTTCTTTAAGTACAGGAAACCTTCCTAAACATTAATGGCTAATGGTATTTATGCAAAACTCTACAGTCTGCAAAGTGCAAGTAGGCTACGCTTAACTCCTGGGTTGGAAGGCTGCTGAAGTTTAAAATAATCTGCCTCAGCCCCACTCCTTCACTCCTTGTTCACTAGAGCTCCTCCCTATTTCAAACAGCAAATCAGAGAAAAAAATGTATATAACTTCTATTTTAGCAGATACTGCTCTTAATGAGTAACATTGCTGCTTGCCTTGTTTTTTGATACAATGGAGTAAGGCTGCATTTTCTTTCTATGTGCAGCAAAAGTAAAGCAGCCTTCACAGAGCTGCTGTTCTTCTTCCCATTGTGCATTGGACAGCAAGGTAGAGAGGGCCTCCTACTCTTGCCTTCTCCCCCTTCCTTTGGTGCTCCTGGAGAATGATGGTCTGCAGGAAGAGGGAAGGAGACAGCAAGCAAAGCTTTTGATTTCCAGTGATTATTCACATCCATACCATTTGCTCAGGGCTTATAGCAAAGTTATAACTGCAGCCTGACTTGGGAAGATCTTCCCATATCTAAGTCAGAACATGCTATTAAGAGTTAAAGTCAGAGTGGAAAAGGTAAGGTAATTCAGCATATGATGGGCAGATGGAAAGTTAGAATTCCCCAAGAAAACAGATTTTCAGTTTTGGAAAGTTATAAGCTGATATAAAATGATCAGATCCTTGTAATTTGTAGAATGAAATTTCCAGTATCATATTCCAGTTGTATCTCACAGTTCAGTTTCCATATGGTATAATTATCTATAAACATCTCTTTAAATGAATAGTACTGTCAACAAATATTACTGTTGCATATTCAAGGAAAACAGAAATGATGAGAAGACAAAGGAATATTAAAAGGCATATATATCAATAATCATGGAAGTTGGGGGTTTTCCACTCATATTTAACAAATTCTTCATAACTATACGACCTTTAACTTCTCTGTCATGGCAATATTTCATTAGCAGCTGAATCATAGAATCATAGAATGGTTTGGCTTGGAAGGGACCTTAAAGATCATCTAGTTCCATCTCCCCTGCCATGGGTAAGGACACCTTCCACTAGACCAGGCTGCTCAAAGTGCCATCCAGCCTGGCCTTGAACACTGCCAGGGATGGGGCATCCACAACTTCTCTGAGCAACTTGTTCCAGTGCCTCACCACCTTCACGGTAAGGAATTTTTTCCTCATATCTAATCTAAATCTACCCTCTTTCAGTTTAAAGCCATTATCCCTTGTCTTATCACTACATGCCCTTGTAAATGTCCCTCTCCAGCTTTCTTGTAGGGCCCCTTTAGGTACTGGAAGGCTGCTATAAGGTCTCCCTGGAGCCTTCTCTTCTCCAGGCTGAACAACCCCAACTCTCTTATCCTGTCTTCATAGTGGAGGTACTCCGGCCCTCTGATCATCTTCCTGGCCCTTCTCTGGACTCGCTAGAGCAGGTCCATGTGTTTCTTATGTTGGGGGCCCCAGAGCTGAACACAGTACTCCAGGTGGTGTCTCACAAGGGCAGAGTAGACAGGGGAGAATTACCTCCCTCAACCTGCTGGTCATGCTTCTTTTGATGCAGCCCAGGATATGGTTGGCTTTCTGGGCTGCAAGTGCACATTGCCAGGTCATGCTGAGCTTCTCATCAACCAACACCCCCAAGTCCTTCTCCGCAGGGCTGCTCTCAATCCACTCATCACCCAGCCTGTATCTGTGCTTGGGATTGCCCCAACCCATGTGCAGGACCTTGCACTTGGCCTTGTTGAACTTCATGACATTCGCATGGACCCACCTCCCAGGCCTGTCCAGGTCCCTCTGGATGGCATCCCTTCCCTCCAGCATGTTGACCGCACCACACAGCTTGGTGTCACCGGCAAACTTGCTGAGGGTGCACTCAGTCCCACTGTCCATGTTGCTGACAAAGATGTTAAACAGCGCTGGTCCCAATACTGACCCCTGAGGAATGCCACTTGTCACTGATCTCCAATCGGACATTGAGCCATTGACGGCAACTCTTTGAGTGTGATCATCCAGCCAATTCCTCATCCACTGAGTGGTTCACCTGCCAAATCCATGTCTCTCCAATTTAGAGACAAGGATGTCATGTGGGACAGTGTCAAATGCTTTGCACAAGTCCAGGTAGATGATGTCCGCTGCTCTTCCCTTATCCACCAATGCTGTAACCCCATCGTAGGCAGCCACCAAGTTTGTCAGGCATGATTTGCCCTTAGTGAAGCCATGTTGGCTCTCACCAGTCACCTCCTTATTTTCCACGTGCCCTAGCATAGTTTCCAGGAGGATCCACCCCATGATCTTGCCGGACACAGAGGTGGGACTGACTGGCCTGTAGTTCCCCTGGTCTTCCTTTTTTCCCTTTTTAAAAATGGGGGTTATGTTTCCCCTTTTCCAGTCAGTGGGCACTCCCCTGGACTGCCACGATGTCTTAAATATGATGGATAGTGGCTTAGCCACTTCATCTGCCAGTTCCCTGAGGACCCACAGATGCATGTCATCAGTTTCTATGGCCTTGTGCACCTTCAGGTTCCTTAGATGGTCTCGATCCTGATCTTCTCCTACAGTGGGCGGTTCTTCATTCTCCCAGTCCCTGCCTTTGCCTTCTGTGTCTTGGGCAGTGTGGCTGAAGCACTTTCCAGTGAAGACTGAGGCAAAAAAGTCATTGAGTACCTCAGCCTTCTTCACGTCTCAGGTAACCAGGTCTCCTGTTTCCTTCCGGAGGGGGCCCACATTTTCCCTAGTCTTCCTTTTGTCACCAACATACCTATAGAAGCTTTTCTGAGCAAGGCTTAGTGAACCACTGGAGAAAATTGAGTATTTATTTTTAAGCTTTTTAAGCTCACAGAGCACAGGTTGAATTTCTGGATATTAATTTTCGTTCTGAAATTTGAGGGTTTTTTGAAACTTAGTAAAATGTCAGAAAGGGCTGCTATCGTCAGAAGGGCTTGCTATTGCTATTTTGTACCAAAACTACAGTACTTTTGAAGTTGTAGCATATTATGTTATTTTATGGTAAATTGTTTCTTGTATGACAGAGAACCAGCAAAATGTATAATGCATGTACTACATTTTAATATATTTGTACTGTTTTTACCGATAGTAAAAATTATATTCACACATTTCTAATTGTAGTGTACCTAAATCAAGTGTAATCTGCCTTTTTCTTCTCCAGTGTACTTCTTAAGAAAAGGCAATTTTGAACTTTAAACTGTTTTGTATAACCTAATGTAAGCATGTAGAGAATGAATTAATGAAAGCATCATTTTCATTTTATGCATGAATATAATTAGTATTTGCTTTTGTGCTCTATATCAAGTCAAAGAGTCACAGTTATCCTCTTCTCGATAGCTATGAAGCATGAATTTTATCGCATTAATTTCTAATGCAATTCAATCCTGGTTTTAGGTCCTGTTAACCTTATTTGTATCCATAGCACCAAGCTTTTACATGTAATCTTACAGACTATGTGGTTATACAACCTGTGGAGAAAGCCACATGAGGTGGGAAGAAAGAGATAATTCATTTCTGCAATCCAGTTGCCATTACTGCATGCAGATCCTGCAGCTACTATAGAAAATAGACATTTACTCTGTGTAGATGTGGACTTTCCAGTCATGATACTACTCTAAAAACGTACCTACTTGTCTCGTGGCTCTGCAGATCACAGAACTAGAGGCCTCTTAAGTTTTGAAAGCAGGACAGTTTTTGTCCAAAATCTCTCAGAAGGGAAGGTCAACATTTTGAGTGGAAAATGGGATGAAATACCTTTGTCTTACTGTTGGTGAAATTGGTTCATATAATTATCTCTTCTTGATGTTCCCTATACAGGGAAGCTACTGAATTATCAGTGACTAGTGACTTGTTCTGAGGCTTTTTAAGTAACAGAGGTTACAAACTCATGAAAACAGTATTAAGGAAAACAGAAATCCAGATCAAAGTCAGGCAGTTAAATTATACTCTAAGTTTTATGCGTGGTCCTTTATGGTAGGGGTTTTTTTTGGCACATACCAACACATGTTGTCTTTGCCTGCCTTTATTTATCTATATATATTCATATATAAACATACATACATACATACATCTGTAGTCATCTGTGAGCTGACCCACAAAATGGTATAAATAATACGAGCACTTTGTTCGACATGGACTACTGAAACTTTTACAGCTCCATTTTGACCACACAGTCGAAGAATGCTGAGAGACTCCATGTAATCTTGAGAAATGTTATTTATTATAACCACAAGACAAGTTTATATAGGACATTACAATGCACTGTGGGTTGTTAAATTGTTGGTGGGTGTTTTCAAGAAGAAAAAAAAGAGATTAACGAGCTGCAAATACTGAATAAATGAAGCTGTACTTTGATTCCAAATCTCAGTTTACACTTAGGATATACTCTAATAGTCTAAACTTGCATTGTAGCCATGAAAGTGCTAAAAGCTTTAAAAAATAAACATATCCAGATGACAGAAGCCACTTTATCCTCAGGGTAATGGATCTTTGTATTAAATACCATAACATATGTATAATAAAACATATGGAATATGATATTTGCAGAACCATTTACAGAGCAATGTGTACAGGTGTGCAAGGAAGATATAAATACCTCAGCCTTGATAGATGAACTCTTACAGAATCAGGGCCACAGTTATCGCCTCTGCTATGTGTCTGTTTGTAAGTGTAAACACGCTGGGGAAGGAGGATATTCACATCTGAACTAATTGTAAGCTTGCCAAAAATGTTCTTTGGGAATTCAGATTTAATTGCTTTCTTGAACTCTTGCATAAGGAGTTGTTCTCACCTTGTTCCCTGTGTATTGTTGCCATTAACTATTAATGGGAGTCCTCCACCTAGAGTGCAGGGAGAGTGTCAGTTCACCTGTCTTCGGGCATTTGCTACTCCTGCTGGAAGCACCATTCCTTTGGATACAGAATCTTGACTTGTTTCTGGATATGTGCTCACTTCTTACCCAAACAAAGCCCTGCTCACAGAATTCTGGTGATTTTAATTGTTCACTCTTCACGTTGCTATGACTGCATCATCTTTGTATTTGAACTGCTGTAGTTCTGTGAAAAGTGGCTATGTAAAAATAGCACTGCCTAACTCAGCTCTACTCCCTCTAGGTATTTGGAGCTGCTGACCAACATAAAGATATTTTTAGTTTTACTCCTTTTAGCCCTGCAGAATCAACACAGGTATGACTGTGGTCTGAGAGAATGTATTTATTCCATAGATCCACTGAAAAATTTTTAGATGTTTTTCACTTAAGGCATTTCCATCTCAACTGAAAGCAAAAAAAGGAAGTCTTGCTTGATCAAGAATGGAGTATGGACCTACACTGAATGAGCATACATTAATATACTGTACCAATGCTAAATATGCACTTAGCTTCTCCTTGCTCCCTACTGCATGGTTATTTACAGCTTGATGGCTCAGATATAGATAAATTTTTATTACCTTTCGGTTTATTATTGAGTATATTATTCTTTGGGGTTAGATCCTTGCTTTTGCTGTCTGCAAATCGAAAGAGCCACAAAAAAGAGTCTTCCAAATCTGCTAGTTAATCCTGTCTGAGTTACAAATGAAAGCCTTTGTCAGTCTTTTGGGCACCCTCTATTTGGAAAGTGTTCCCCTCTGAGCAGCTGGACACTCTCCGTTTGGCATATCCGTTTTGCATAAGAATTGTATGTTAGGATCTTGGTCATCAATTGATGTCAACAATTAAGGTAAATTGAGAATACTGTCTTGATTTCACTGAAGAATCTGACCCAGAGACACTACACTTTTATAGAGTTGTCATCATGTCACTCAGTCAGGTAATATTAAATAATGTCTGGATACAACTGGAGAGCAGCAACCTGCTAAGAGAAGTAAGTTGCAACAATCTGACTTGCTTGAATTCAAGGGAAACTTCAGAAGTACTTGATGTTTAACGTTAAGCTTTCAGTTGCAGAGTCCACATTTGTTCAGATCATCTTAACTCTCACTGACCTTGGCAATGCTACAGGGGGTATATTTTTCTGTGTATGAGCTATTTTTGAATAAGCACTCTAGTGCATCGAGCACATGATTTTTAATAGCAGACTTACTACTATACCTGCCATTTGTCTTTCTGCAAAGTAGTCTTTAAAAAAACAGCCACAGTTATCATAGAAAATAGTATATATAACAGTCAGGACACTCTTTTTTTCTGCCCTTGCTTTGTGAGTAAACAAAATACATTTCAGTTTTTCCTAATCTGCTGGAGCTCTGTGGTATCGTAGGTCATGGAGGTTGCAGCAATCCCCAGGCATCAAATACGGTGGAGGACCATGAGCAAGCTCGGTTAGCGATTTCCTGTACATGTAAGTGAGACTCCTTTTGCTCTGCCATTATTAAGACAAAGACACTTGTTTGGGAAAATAATGAAAAAATATCTCCCTCCCCATAGACCTGGATGAGGATCTTTTTCCTCTGTACTGCTGTGGGTGGATGATTCACAGACTACCTCTCAAGGCATATACTGAAAACCTTGCTGCACTGGAATCCTTAAAAGTGCCAACATATTTCTAAGCAAGTGCAGGATGTGTGCCAAGAAAATCCACTGCAAAGGCAGTGATTAGAAATATATTTACAGATTGGGATGAATTTTTAATGAATATCTTAGCACTTCTGTCAGATGCTTTATAGGATCCTCTCTGGAAATTCTTACTATTCAAGAACACTGAGTACCTTGAGTTTTAAAGAGGAAGTGCACACAAAATCATATGCCTGACATCTCCTTGCACCCTAATATTACCGAAAATAACTCAAGTTTTGGCAATCACAGCTGATGATACAGTAGAGCAGAAAAAATGATATACGGTATGGAAAAGAAAGAGAAGTAAAGGAGCTAGAATAAATAGAATCAAGCTTTGAGGAAAGCCGAAGAGTGCAAAAAACGTGAAAGAGATAAATTTAGAAACTTGACAGGCCATCAACACAACAGTATGGAAAGGAAGAGTGAAAAATGACACTTCGAAGATATGACTGCAACAGCCATAATAAAATGCACAAATGGGCATTCTTCCCATACAGTCTTTCTCCTGCCTACACTCTAGCTCTATATGTCAAGGCCATGTAATTATGGTAGTTTAAAAAAACAAAGGAGAAAGCCTAGTTAAACTAAAGCCTACTCAAGTATATGATATATCTCTCTCAAATGGAGAATTGCACTGTGTAGCAATTTCATCAGAGTGAGTGAGAGTCAAAAGGGAAAAAATGAAATGAGAAGGAAATGAAGCTAAGTAATTGGAGGAAAAAGAGATGTCATGAATTGGAAATGAGTTTTGCTTTGAGGTGCTGACTCAGATGCATAGCTTTCCATAAAAGCTACAGTAAGAATAAAAATAGACCAGAATTTTAGTGATGAATAATAATAAAAGAGACTTTTATTTGCTTCATGTGCTTCAGAAATACCCAATTCTTCTGCTTATGAATAGGAAAATAGAAAATCTGTGCTATCCTGCTTTCAGACTTTGAGCCTTAGTCTCAAATCTGAAACCAGCAAATAGAAAATGAAACATAAAATATCAAGCTTGCTTTATTTCTTCTTTATTTATAATCATTCAGATGGATGGCAAAAGAAATGAAATTTAGTTGGAAAAAGGGAGATCACCTATAGGCATTTTTATACAGTTGATCAAATAGATAAGTACCAGACCCTTTCTTCAGGCTTCATTTAATAAATTTGTCAAAAAAGAGCGGTGCACGTGGTTGGTAAAGAAAATAATCAATTACATTGTTAAGGGAAAGAGTTGGGCATTAGTATTTGATACCTTTTGCTGTTGTCTTCGCAATATCAGGATTTCTAATACTGCCTTTACCTCTGGAAAATGTTTTCAGACTTTAGTTTCTTTGTTTCTGGTTTCTGAATCTTCTCTTCTGAAAGTTCATTATTATTCTTCCATTGTCTGATACTGTGTCTCCAGCTTTTTCTCCATTACTGTTCAAAATTCTTTTTAGCATCTCTCATCTACCATATTCTATCTCTTTGCCACTTTTACCATCCTAATCATAGGTCCTGTTGCAAAAAAGATGTTGGGACAGATTCACCTGCACAGAGATATATTAACAGGGCTCATAGTTAATGGCACACATGGATTGTTAATGGTGAAAGTTACAAAGTGGAAGGGGGGGGAAGGAAGAGAGAGCTAGAGATGGAGGGAGTGAGGGAGGAAAAGAGGGCAAAAGGGAGGAAAAGAGAGCAAAAGGGAGAAAAAGAAAAGTAAAATAAAAGAAAGAAAAGAAAACTCTCTCTAGTAGCAAGTCAGGAAGAGCAGTGATGGGATCCTCTGGCATAGGAGAGATGAACATCCTCATCTGGGTGTCCTCTCCCACGCAGCAGGTGATGATGGCTAAGGAAGTAGGGTATCTAAGGACCTGTCCAACACTCCTTTGCCAATCTTACTAAAATATTTAAACCATTTCTTGTCAGAGGCTTTGGTCTTCCTCACAACTGCACAGCCAAAGAGTTAATTGCTCCAAAAGAGATAGTCATTCTTCCTTGTGGTTACCAGGAAAGCTTGACTTCAGGAGGCTGCAAGGCTCTCTAACAGTCCTACTGATGAAGACCACTAAGGTCTGGTAAAGCAGAATATCTTCCAGGTATTGTTGTCTTTCCTCACTTTCTGATACTTTTAGTTCGTGTGTTTCAAAGTTGCTTTTTCCGTCAGCTCCCATAGCATATTTCCATTGTCCCAGAGATTACAGAATGAGATCCACGATAGCAACATATCTCTGTTGCGCTAGGTGCAGCACAAACACAAATGCAGACAATTTCCTTGAATTGTGTAGAAACATTAGTCAAACTGCCAAAAAATACATGCCTTTGGAGTTTACTTAGAGCTGTGTTCTTCAAACACTACTTCAGACCTTCTCTGCAGATAGTCTTGGAATAATCTCTTCCTTTGAAATGGAATCAGTGTTGGATGCGATCATGAGAACGTTTTCTTCCTGATATTTCTTTAAAATATTGTGTAAAGGGAAAAAAAGAAAAAGAAAACTAGAGTACTAATTGACTAGAGTGAGAAACATTTTAGTGTTCTCAAGTTCTGATGTCGTCTGGTAAGTGGAGGTAGCTTCTTCATTGGCTGATGTCCTTTTCTTTTCAGTATGTGTGTTTTATAATAGATATCCAGTATAGCTGGGTATTACATTGTCAACAAATCAGTCATTCACTGGGAAACACAGCTCAGATGTAAATCTACCAAATTGTTATTGTCCCAAATAAGAGTGACAGAGCATTCTGAAATGTGAAGACAGCTTAAAGCATTTGCCATAAAATCCAGTTAGTCAAAGTTGCTTTTTCCCACAAGTGAGGTGCTGGAACCCTGTGAAATCACAGTTCTATTTTTGGCTAACTCAGAGCAGGGATTTGAATTAATGTATCCTGCCCAGAAGAACACCTGAAAAAGCAGGCCATGTAGTCATTTTTATGCTTTCCTCTTGCCCGATGAATATTTAAATAGTCTGTGCAGAATATCATGGGTCTGACAGAAAAGACTGAGGGAGAGCTACCTCTACCAAAATATTTGAGACTGCTTTAGTAACCTCTATGTGCTGTAAATGGTCAGATCCCTACAGCAAGAAAGGTCTTGACCCTGTGCATTTCATAACTCTACCTGAATCCCCTGAGCACTAGGTTATTAGATAAAAATGTAAAATCAGGATACATTTTGCTTATTTAAAATGTGGCTTCTCTTGCCTTTTATTTCAAGCATGCCAAAATAAAATATTCTGTTTCAGACTGAACAAAATGTTTTGCATGAACCCCAAGTGACTAAATTTTCTTTTCCACAAAAAAGGAAAAAGAACTATACCTGCCAGAATCAGAAAAATGACCCAAAATGAAATATTTATATTTCAATCCAGCCTTCGGATAAAAGGATACATCTCTTGAATGGCTCTAATACGTAGGTCTGATTTGAAGAGCTGCTGAATATTTCCTCTCTAATTGACTTTAAGCCAGGTGCACTGGTAAAAGCTGAGATACACTGCAGCTCTGAGAATCACCTCTGGAACATTAAAAAGCTGGAGGCACAAATGTCAGCAAGTTTAAGTAAACAAAGAGAGAGTTATGCTAATTTACGCTAGAAAGAGCTCAGCATAGTGTTTGTTGCCAGACTCAGGAAGGTGTTGCAAGGTTTTGTTACCTCTTGTTTTCATTTTATACAGTAAAGGAACAAGGCTAATAATACCCAAGTTAGCCCATGGCTGGTACTCATATAGTAAAATTGAAAAAGAAGAAGGCACTGTGGCTTTTGCAATTCTAAAGTAATTAGTATTAAAAATCCCACGGGTACCTGAGACAGGTGCCTCATACAGAAAAAATGTGACATACCTATCAGAGAGGAATTTGAATGTTAAAACCAATATACCTGTAGGATAAATTCTGCCTTCAGTTATACCTAAGGCAAAGTTTGAACCTACTACTTTGAATCTATAGTTGTACAGAAATAGAAATAAATTACTGTCAGTGTGTCAATGCAGTTTATTGCCAATTAGTATTTCTGATTAGAGGGAGAAAAGTATCTACTCAAGCCTAATCTACTGGACCTCCTAAAATCACAACAGTGGTATAAATGACACTGAAGAATATGACACAAATTAGCAATGAAATGTGGAGAAAATCATGTAATGGAAAAATTAATAATACTGACACAGAAGGTGTTGCAAGACCATGAGGGAGCAGGCGTAAGTGCTGGGCACAATTTAAAAATTTAGGCTGTAAAAAGTAGATCTTTTACCTTTTATGCAAGCTCATATACTTTACTGATAGGACATGTATGTCTCTCTGTATGATACTTTGGTTACCCATTATATGCAGAGGAAGAGTTACCTACTTATGTTTTAATATGAAGAAGGGACCGAAGGGATCAGAGGATATTGGCTAGGATCTAGTCCTGAAAGCACTAATCTACCTGTTTATCTAATGAAAAGTTGCTCATCTGTGGAGAGCACTGGGAGGTGCAGGCACTGCTGAAAAAAATGTTGGGATTCAGGAACACAAGACAATTGATGCTAATGAAGATGACAGCTTTAGTGTCTGGCTGCTGCATAAAAGCAGAGCACAACTGCTCAAATGTCCCAGGTTAAAGCCTTGTCTTATAAACTGTGTTGGACAAATACGAGACAGGCTCTGCATGTGATGTGATGTTAGCATCTCCAGAAAAAAGTCTGAATAATTGAATCTAAAAGATCAGAAGAGAGCTACTTTAAAGCACTCATGACTTTGTGGACGACTTTGAAATGCAATCTGTTAGGACACAAAGTTGCATAAATACTTCTAATCAAATAGAGTCTGTGTATCTCTTCCTTGATTTTTCTTAATTAACAAAGGAAAATTGAATAAGGATTTTAATAAATCCCAGACTGTCTCAGCTCTTTCCTTTATCCTAAAAAGGCAATCAAGGATAGATGGAGAAAGTCAAGACCCCCTGGGTTCCTTTGCCTTCCCAATATTATTTTCTTCATTGTAACTTATTTGGTTCCAAATGTTTAAGTATGGATATTTTTCTGTGCCCTGTGTTATAGGTTTCATTCTTTCTGTGCTGCTGCTTCTCTTCTTATTATGCTTTTTACTTTTTCCTTCCTTTTACCTTTTCCACTACACAGATGCTTGTAGGCATTCCTGAACACAAAAGCTATTTGTTTGCTAGCTGCAGTTTGCAGTAGAGGTACCAGTTAAGTTTGTCAGAAGAATTTCTCTCTAGCAGCCTAGACTTACAGGTGTTAGGCATTACCTGAGGCATTACTGGTCCTCTGACTCACTCGCTGTGAAACATGCTAAGAAAACATGACCTGAATCCTGAGACTATCAAATGACATTTTGGGTAGAGGGGCTGCTGGGAAGACTATGCCTGAACATAGCTCCATGCATTTGCCTCTCAGGAACAAAATACTCAATTCCTGTCAGATGTCCCTTGAAGTGCTCATTACCAGGCAAAGGTAACAATGAAAGTGATGTACAGTTATTCTAGAAAAATAAAAGATGATGTTCTTGATTACAAAATGGTAAACTTAGTTTGAAAAAAACAAAGCAAAACTTAAAAAAGCCCCATAACCTTGGATAATGCTTCCATGGGAGATCGTATGTATCTCCTATAAGGTCTGTCCCTTCATTTTTTCCAAGGGTAGGTTAGCTTTAGTGAGTTAATTTAAATTCTATTTCTTTGCCTATAATTAATATTTTCTTTCTTATCTCTTATCTCTTCTATTGCCCACACATGTCCAACTGAAGCATCATTTGAACTGAGGAGTATTCTAACACTCCATCTGTTTATATTAAAGCTGCACCCTCTTGGGGTCCTCTCTTTCTCCTGGACCGAGGTGCAATTGGAATATCTCCTGGTTTCCCTCATGTTTTCTCCTGTTTTCTCATCAGACCTCCTATCCCCATTTCTCTCTCTCTTCCTTTTAATAGAAACTTCATTTTAGTTTTTAGACCAAATATGACTATCATAATTCTTCCTTTCTCCCTTCACTTGGAGTAGCTAGATTACAATTCCTCCTTTGTTCCTGCTTTTTTTTCCAAAAAGGAAAGGAAGGAAGGAAAGAAATCTCTGGAGTTTACATTACTGTGACTGTTTTTAATTATCACATTTTTTTCTAGTTTTGTATTTACTTACTATCACAATGTTTTCAAGACTCTAGAAAAATGAATCAATCCCCTGTTCTTTAGGAGTATTCA
This sequence comes from Harpia harpyja, assembly GCF_026419915.1. Taxonomy (NCBI): domain Eukaryota; kingdom Metazoa; phylum Chordata; class Aves; order Accipitriformes; family Accipitridae; genus Harpia; species Harpia harpyja. The sequence goes on from NC_068943.1 coordinate 66,556,258, forward strand.
TTTTACAGATATGTTTGCATGTCCTGGAAATTCTGCATTTCTATGTACTTTCCAAGGCTTAGTCTAAACTGTAGAACTTGGAAATGTCTTTCAGAAATTGGACAAGATTTGGAAATCACTTTCTGATCTAGGTTCACATCCCAGATGCATGTTGATTGTATGTAAGAATGATGTGCCTAGTTATATACTATCTCAATCTCTTTTTTTCCTTTTTCACTCCCCGTGTAGTTTCCTCTGCAACCCAGGTTCTCTCATTACACAGAGAACTACAACATTCTCTGCTTGGTCCCCTGGCTGAAGGGCTGGGGATTGCCGAGAACACTTAGGGATAAACAGAGAAACGGTGCTCGATTTATTCATAGCAAAGATGATACTGTTATCACTTCATGTGCTTTTTCTAAAATTTCTAACCTTATTTGTGTTTTTGGAGATCTATGCAAAATAGTCACTCTAGTCTAGTTGTTCTTTCCCATTCCCACTATCCTTTCTCTTTCTCTTTTAGGATCTCTAAAATAACCTGCTTTTTCACAATAAAATCACTACACTAGTTTGTAGGACATGAGTTTTCAGCTGCCAACCAGGCATAAAACTGCTGTTGAGAGTGGGTGTATTGGGCTTGCATGGCAAGGTTTTGGTATTGGGGGGGTTACAGGGGTGGCTTCTGTGAGAAGCTGCTAGAAGCTTCCCCCATGTCCAATAGAGCCAATGCCAGCTGACTCCAAGATGGACCCACCACTGGCCAAGGCTGAGCCCATTAGTGACAGTGTTAGAGACTCTGGGATAACGTATTTAAGAAGGGGGAAAAGAACCTGCGCAACAGCAACTGCAGCTGAAGAGAGGAGTGAGAATATGTGAGAGAAACAACCCTGCAGACACCAAGGTGAGTGAAGAAGAAGGGGGAGGAGATGCTCCAGGCGCCAGAGGAGGGATGCTCCTGCAGCCCGTGGGGAAGACCATGGTGAGGCAGGCTGTCCCCCTGCAGCCCATGAAGGTCCACAGGGGAGCAGATATCCACTTGCAGCCCGGGGATGACCCCACGCCGAAGCAGGGGGATGCCCAAAGGAGGCTGTGACCCTGTGGCAAGCCCGTGCTGGAGCAGGGTCCTGGCATGACCTGTGGCCCCATGGAGAGAGGAGCCCATGTTGGAGCAGGTTTTCTGGCAGGACTTGTGACCCCACGGGGGACCCATGCTGGAGCAGTTCATGAAGAACTGCAGCCCATGGGAAGGACCCACATTGGAGAAGTTCATGGAGGACTGTGTCCCATGGGAGGGACCCCACGCTGGAGCAGGGGAAGAGTGTGAGGAATCCTCCGCCTGTGGAGGAAGGAGCGGCAGAGACAAAGTTTGATGAACTGACTGCAACCCCCATTCCCCGTCCCCCTGCACTGCTTGGGGGGAGGAGGTAGAGAATTTGGGAGTGAAGTTAAGCCCAGGAAGGAGGGAGGGGTGGTGGGAAAGTGTTTTAAGATTTGGTTTTATTTGTCATTATCCTACTCTGATTTGATTGGTAATAAATAAAATTAATTTTCCTGAAGTGAAGTCTTTTTTGCCTGTGACAGTAATTGGTGGGTGATCCCTCCCTGTCCTTATCTTGAACCATGAGCCTTTTGTTGTATTTCCTCTCCCCTCTCCAGCTGAGGAGGGGGAATGATAGAGTGGCTTTGGGGGGCACCTGTCATCCAGCCGGGATCAACCCACCACAGTTGCTATTGCAGTACTGTTTATTTTGGATTTGTGGTTGTTTCTTCACTCAAAACTTCAAAAGGTCAGCTTTGTCCCAGTGAGAAATAAGGAAACTTTCTGAAATCACAGTCTGGAAAAACTTTTTCTTGCCCATTTCTATTTTTATATAAAATTTCTTCCTCTCTTAAGGTTTTGGAGGCAACTAATCTGACGTCAACGGCTCAAATAACTTACTGACACAACTATTGCCAGCCTACCAGATGTGAAGCTGAAACCACATGAGTGAAGACCCAAATGAAGCTTTAGACCCTAAGTGAATATTAGAAAACAAAAAGTCCTGTTAACGAATCTAGATTATGCACTGTTAACCTTGACTTCATCTTCCTCAGAGGTGCGGTGATTAATCACAATAATTCAAGGAGCCCATCACAATGAGTGGAAAAGCCCAAAGCCTTTCATGATCACAGATGAAAAAATTGTACTAGAACAGCTAAAACAAGTAAATGACAAACAGTGCATAACAGATATACATGGCAAATCATTTGCTATGGCAATACATGTAAACTAAAATCATTATGATTTTATGTAGATTACATAGATACAGAATGAAATATATAACTTTTATTTCCTGTGAAATGTATATATGTAATATCAAAAGTAAAATTAAAAAAAGCACTAACAATGACATTTCTATTAAGGTGGGATCTTTACTTATTTTACTGAATTTCAGCAATAAAGTTTTAAGAACAGTTCAGACATCCTTAGGTAGGAACCTGTGCCTTATCTTAATCCAGATATGACTATGGTTTTAAGATTTTTTCAGCATCTGAATAAGGGAAAAACTATATTGGCTACTTGGACTATTCTAATTTTTTGCCCCTGGAAGGCCCTGGGTCCTCTAGTTTCTGCTTAGCCTAACTAAAGCTGATATATCAAAGTTGCTTACAGTAGTGACTCATACACTAAACTGCTGCTCATATTCATTACTTATTCTGTCTCTAATGGCTATCTTATCTTATAGTAAGTACTATACCTAGGCATACTGAAAGAATACTACTGCTGATCAAAAAAAGCAAAAATAGTCGGTCATACACAAGTTATATCTGGACTGCTGAGATATGAATTCACTGCAGAATTGACTTTCCTTTGCTTTCAGAGAAGAAAACTAACCCTTTCACTTGGGGGTGAGGAAGGGAGGGTCAGGTGGAAATTAACAGTAGAAATCTGGAACCTGTCTAAGTTCCACAGGAGTATTTCATGTTTGTACTAACGTACATGGAGAAGAGCAAGTACCTTCACTCACCTCAGTCTTTACTGGTAAAACTTGCCTTCAGCAGTTCCAGCTCCCTGAAGGGGAGGAAGCCTGTTGAAAGGAAGACTTACCCTCAGTGGAGGAGGATCACATCAGGGAACACTTAAACAACCTGGACATACATGAGTCCGTGGAACCTAATGGGATGCACCCATGAGAACGGAGGAAGCTGGCCAGTGTCATTGCAAGACCATACTCGATTGTCTTTGAAAGGTCTGAGGAACTACAGGCTGGTCAGCATCATCTCAGTCCCCGGGAAGGTGGTAAAGGAAATCTTCCTGGAAGCCATTTCCAAACATATGAAGGAAATTGGGAATAGTCAGCATGAATTTATGAATTTATATGCTTGACCAACCCAATAGCCTTCTATGATGAAGTAACCAGCTCTGAGGATAAGGGGAGAGTACCTGACATTGTTTATCTTGATTTCAGCAAGGCTTTCAACATTGTCTCCCATAACATTCTCAGAAACAATTTGATGACATATGGACTGGATAAGTGGACAGAGATGGAATGAAAGTTGCCTGAATCAGACAAGAAAAACCAACCCAACTACCAAAGATGGTAAGGTGGTTAAATGAGACCTCCATAAACCAGGCATTAAAACAAAGAAGCTATCACTAAACTGTCAGGCTCAAAGACTTTCAATCAGTGGCACAAAGTCCAGCTGGAGGCCAGTCTCTAGTGGTGTACCCCAGGGGTCCATAGTGGGGAAATGCTGTTTAACATCTTCACGAGTGACCTGAGTCAGCAAGTTTACAGGTATAAACCTGGGAGGAGTGGCTGATGCGTCACATGTGTGTACTGCCATTCAGAGGGACCTCAACTGTCTGGAAAAACAGGCAGAAAGGAACTCCATGAAGTCTGCAAAGGGAAGTGCAAAGTCCTGCACCTAAGGAGGGATAATCCCATGCAACACTACAGGCTTGGGGCCATGTGGCTGCATATCAGCTTTGCAGAAGGCGGCCAGGGGTCTGAATGGACACTAAGTTCACCAAGAGCCAGCAATGCTCCCTTGCAGCAAAGAAGATCAACAGCCTCATGGGCTTCATTAAGAGGAGTCTTGCCAGCAAGTTGAGGGAAATGATCATTCCCCTCTGCTTAGCCTGGTGAGACATATCTGGAGTGCTGGGTCCAGTTCTGAGCTCCCCAGTGCAAGAAAGAGATGGATATACTGGAGTGAATCCAGCAAAGGGCCACAAAAATTAAGGTACTGGAGCATCTATCACACAAAGCAAAACAGAGAGCTGGCACTGTTCAGCCTGAAGAGGAAAAGGCTCAGCGGGATCATGTCAATGTGTATAAATACCTGACCTGGGGAAGTAAAGAAGACAGAGCCATAGTCTTCTCAGTGGAGCCCAGTGACAAGACAAGGCAATGCGCACAAATGGAAATAAAGAAATTTAGCTTTAAACATTAAAAAAAAAGTTTCCTGAGATTCAAATTGGAAAATGTTTATTGAGAGGCTGGTCAAATACAGGTTTCCCAGATTGGATTTAGAGTCTCCATCCTTAGATATATTAAAAACTCGACTAGACATGGCCCTGAGGAACCTTTGAGAAGGGAGCTGGACTAGATAATCTCCAGAGGTTCCTTCCTATCTCAACTATTCTGTGATTCTGTGATACAACAAAGATGTCAGTTTTAAACAGGACCCTCTGAATCCTCGTAAGACTTGTACAGGCACATATATGAGGCTTTAATCCCAGCCAGAAAAGCACCTACAATCTAAATCTTATTCAGTCTGAATTTTAAAAACAAGCTTTTCTCAGGAGGTTTTTAGAATGCAATACAAGTAATTTGTAAATTCTGGGAATGGATTAGCAAAATTATGCAGGAATTTCAGAGAAACAATGCAACAGATAGTGCTCTATGATGTTGTTTCTGCTTCCTTATTTGGTGTTAGACACTGCCTAAGAGCCATTCAATATGTGTTAGGAGACCTTCATCTTCTGTCTTCTGTTAGCCAACAATATCAGTTTTCAAAATTGTTGAAGCTAGGAGTCTTTCTTCATTTCCTAGAGTGTCCTTCCCCATTTCCCAGGATTTAGTAATCTTTACCAAAGTTCCACAGTATAGGAAGGCTTTTACTACTCATTTATATGCCATATGTATTCCCCTCGCTTTTTTTTTCTTTCCCTGTATGAATATATTTCCTTTATATATAAAGCATAATATATAATCTAGTCTATTCCCCCTTTCCTTCCCTCCACACACACAGAGAACATAGTCATGCTTCCTTTTTTTGTGTTTGAAAGCCAAAAGTAATGTATTCATCTGAACAGCTGGGTAACTTTCATGCTACATGCAAATCAGTTTAAAAAGTAACAAACCTCAGGAAAATGTGACAAAAACCTACAATAGCACAAATTGTAGTTCCGATACAAATCTCTCAGTGTTCAGACAATTGTGTTCATTGTCTTTTATTTTTAGAAAATTCATTACAAGAACTTAAAAAGGAGATGTATTCTTTTGCATTGTGGCATATTCAGGAATTCCATTTTTATCTTGTTACTCTATTCATTTGGGAACATACAGTGAACCAGCAGGACAAGATTCAATTCAGAAACTTGGCAAAGTAGGACAGTGTCCTACCAATAACAAAGAAAAAATAAAAATAAAAACTTTTAAAGAGGCATGCTTCCAGTTTGCTGTTTACTCATGTTCTTGTTTTTATAATACTGTAAAAGATGTAAATTTGAGAGGAGTGCTGGCTAGAAAAAATAAAACTGAACATACAAATACTGCATTTTAATGCACAAAGCTTATTTCACATGTGGAAATACACATGGAGTATGGACTTTCTCCTTCCTAGGAAAAAAATGATAGGACATTAAAAGTTACATATACAGCAGTTTGGAATGATGGATTTGAATTTGCTCTCATTATAGCATTGAAAATGATGCAATTTCCCTAAGTTAATTCTAGTGTAATTTGAATATGGACTAAAATCCTGACAGGTCAAAGAACTGAAGCTAATCTGCCAGAGTGTCATTGCTATTAAGTAAAGATTTTACTGGGCATAAAAACACTTAGTTACTCTCAAAAATCTTTGTATTCTTTTCTAAAAAAAACCTAGACACTAGAAAATGTTAACCTTTCCTTTTTTTATTTTCAAGAAAGACATGTTTGCCTCCTCCTCTCCTCTCAGAAAGTAGCAGGAAGAATTCTGAGTAAGAAATCAAGATAATCCAGTGTAAGAGTTCACTGTCCAAACATATACCCAGGAGTGTAAATTACATGGTGAGCTTCTTTTGTCTTGTCTAATCATCCAAATGACTAACCCTTGCAAATGTGATACTGCTCATAAGTATAGCTCTATTCTTCTATCTAGCCTTTAAAGTTTCAACACACATTTCTGTTGCTGTTATTGTGACCAGTAAATAGTAGTGGTAAGAATGAGGAATTGAACGTGTTCAGGTCTTTTGAAATATGGTTAGTAGTTTTTTAAAGAAACGTGTGTTTTTAAGTTTAATAAAGAAATATTTTTATCAACGTCATTAGGTTTCTGCAGGGAGAAATTCTCCAAGTGTATGGGAATGAAGCAACAAGCTTCTTCCATTTAATTTAGCTTGTTAAAATGACCAGCTATAACTTCTTCAGGACTATAACCTTTCAAAAATCTCAAACATTACCTGGTGATCCAGCCAAAAAAAGGGGCAGAGTAGAACTGGGACATTGGTAGGAACTTCCTTATTAAAATTGAAATAACTATTTAAAAAGTAGGTTAGTCATTATCACTTATACTGAGTGCTGTTTTTTATCCAGTAAAACTAGATTAATAAATATTCACTGTGCAGGCTGCGTTTGTGAGCTTTATATCACAATGATAAAGCATTTGAGTTGCAAAATTGCAGAACTATACCATTTTTTTCTGTGAGAAGTCACAGAAACTTCTGAATTATATTATGTTTCTGTAAAAATTTTTTACTCAAGTTTAGTTTTATTAGTAGGCTAAATTTAGTGGAAAATGTGATATTTAGTTTTAATAGATAGTTTAGAAATATTTTCAAGAATTATACCTGCTGCTGGTTGCTCTTCTCATTGTTTTATGGTTTTACAATCATATTTCCTGTAACCTCAGTGTGTCTGAAATGCTTTTGATTGCATACTACCTCTCACTTCTCTGTAAGACTGGCAATCTGACTTTCACAGCTGCCAAATACGGGTATAAACTCTATCATCAGTCTTATTCTGAAGTAGATAGGCTTAAAATTGACCTATCAGCACTGATATCAACACATCACATCTGCAGGGTCACACATCCCATGCATTTAGTAAGTTATCCTGACTTAACACTGCTGATCTCTCAGTTAAGATTTTTTGTTAGAGGTCAAGTCCCAAACTGAGAGCTGTCATAGACTCACATCCTCTGTGGAGCAGACACAGAGTTCCATAGCATGTACACAAACTGCAGCAAGCGGAAACAGCAGTGAGCTTTTCAAACAAAATCCAAGACAGTGGCCAAAACTTAGTTCATTTTTCATGACTTACACTGCAGTTTAGTGATAGCATCATTTTTTAAAGGCCTGGTGTATGGAGGTCTTGTTTAACCACCCTACTAACTTATATACTTTGGTAGCTGGGTTTGTTTTTCTTGTCTGATTCCTGAGGTGGATGCTCAGCTTGGACCCACTCCATCCAAGTTCCAACATTTCACTAAACCCAATTAGGAACCTAGATACCCCCCAGCTTTCTGCCTCATCCACCTTCTTCAGCAGCCAATGAAAAGACATGACATTTCTAGACAGGAATTCAAGTCTCCAGAAGTATTATTTTATTACCTTAAGTTAGGCTGGGAGGGATCAGACCTTGTTGATTAAGCTACAGGAAAGGTGGTCCTTTGAAAATGAGCCACTGGTGAGCGACTAACTATATACTTATACAGCATATAATAACAACTACATAATTAGTCAGAAGTAGAAACATGATACAGTTCTGCAAAACATTTTGGGTTGGTAAAGCATAAGGTTTTGGCAAAAATCCCCTTAAGGTCAACGTATTCTATTCCACTGTAATTATACATTTGAAGTGATATTGCCTTAGCTCACGCCTGAGGATGTCTTAAGTAGTAGTGCATTTTCAGTGACAGAGGAATTCATCTCACTTTGTTGAAAAATTAATACTCAAAGTTTAAGATATTCACCTTTCACAGTCTATGGAGAGACTTTTAGAGATGACAAGACATCTCACCAGTCTTGAAGATCTATCTTTGCATGAGACCAACTGACCTTTGGAAATGCAAGTTTCTCCCCAAGAAAGGAAGAATTTGCTGAAGAGATCCTTGGACAACTAGCTTAGATGCAGACTACCAACTTTTAGATGTCTATATGAAGTGAGATGCATCCAACAATAGCTGTTTGTACCCTAAGAGCTCATAACCTCGGGGGGGGTTAAAAATATTTAGAATTAAGATTTGGGCTCGTGATATCTTATTCGCACAAGTTCATAGCTTCTATTCATCATTGTAGTTTGTGAATACCTTCTAGCAGTCATGACATGAATCACATTGGTCGCGCGCTGGCTGATCTTTCCCAAATCCTGGATTTTATTTTTAAATATTATTAAACTTTTACCTTTTGCATTTGGTTAGTACATCTCAGGAGTAATGTTTGTCATTACGTAGATTTTTTACGCCATTAAAATTAGATGCATTAATGTTGGTGGCTCCTTTTTTGCATGTGAATAAGAAGGCATAATATAGAGAGACATAAAATTGTGGGATATAATCTAATAATCAGTTTATGAAGAGCAGTGCTGTACTCAAAATACAGATCTTAGACTGTTCAAATTTTTACCAAGAGGTTGCATAGGAAATTAAGACAATCCAGTGAAAAAACACCAGAATGGACTCTTTTAAAAGATTTTGTTATTCTTTATATTTCAATTTATTTTTCATCAAACCACCATGAAAAATTCAAAAGAATACATTAGGTTTATATTCTATGTTTCTGTACTTGCACTTCAAAGATATATTTCAGAGAATGGAGCTTTAACTTATTTATTAAAAGTAACTCTTGCCATCTACCCTTCACTGTGGAGCAGGTTCTAGCTAATGATTTACTGTTGAGGTGGATTTTGTTTGTATGTATTTTTAAGTGGCTGTCACATTTCTGTATACCTAAATCATTCACAGTTCATCCTAGTAAGAAGAGAGGAGGAGAAGTGCAGCTGTATTCCCTCTGCAAACTGCTGAGAGTATTAGGTTTGCATGGCAAGGTTTTGGTATTGGGGGGGTTACAGGGGTGGCTTCTGTGAGAAGCTGCTGAAAGCTTCCCCCATGTCCAATAGAGCCAATGACAGCTGGCTCTAAGATGGACCCACCGCCGGCCAAGGCCGAGCCCATCAGCGACAGCGGTAGCGCCTCTGGGATAACGTATTTAAGAAGGCGAAAAAGAACCCGCGCGACAGCAACTGCAGCTGAAGAGAGGAGTGAGAATACGTGAGAGAAACAACCCTGCAGACACTAAGGTGAGTGAAGAAGGAGGGGGAGGAGATGCTCCAGGCGCCAGAGTAGGGATGCTCCTGCAGCCCGTGGGGAAGACCATGGTGAGGCAGGCTGTCCCCCTGCAGCCCATGAAGGTCCACGGTGGAGCAGATATCCACCTGCAGCCCGGGGATGATCCCACGCTGGAAAGACTGTGTCCCATGGGAGGGACCGCACGCTGGAGCAGGGGAAGAGTGAGGATTCCTCCCCCTGAAGAGGATGAAGCGGCAGAGGCAATGTGTGATGGACTGACCGCAACCCCCATTCCCCATCCCCCTGAGCTGCTGGGGGGAGGAGGTAGAGAAAATCGGGAGTGGAGTTGAGCAAGGAAGGAGGGAGGGGTGGTGAGAAGGTGTTTTAAGATTTGGTTTTATTTGTCATTATCCCATTCTGATTTTATTGGTAATAAATAAAATTAATTTTCCTGAAGTGAGGTCTTTTTTGCCTGTGACAGTAATTGGTGAGTGATCCCTCCCTGTCCTTATCTTGAACCATGAGTCTTTTGTTATATTTTCTCTCCCCTGTCCAGCCAAGGAGGGGAGTGATAGAGCGGCTTTGGGGGGCACGTGGCACCCAGCTAGGGTCAACCCACCACAGGGTGCTGCTGAGAGAACCTGTTGCTGTGGAGCAGAAGCAGCAGCCTGTGGCTGAGATGAAGTTTGAGGGTTTGTATGATGGGGAGAGTTTGGATGCCATGCCAAGAGAATGAAATCCTCTTTCTGATGAAAAAAAGCAACAAAAGTGCCATTTATTTGGGGTTAAAATTACTCCTTGGGAATATCTGTTCCCAAGCAGAAAAGTCTTCTTGCTCAATTAATGTTTTTTTGACTGCATTTGTTTACTGAAGGAATTTATTGAATCAGATTCACTGTGTCTCGAGACCTTCCAGACCAATGCTTAGTTTGTTTCACATTTTGAACATAAAATACACCAGGTGCATGCAGCAATCTGCTTTAAAACAGCAACAACAAAAACTCTTGTGGTTTTTCTCATTCCAGACTAATGTGGGAATTTGGAAACAAATAAAAGAAAAAAAGCATGGGTTTTTTTCCAGCAAACTGAATTGATACCCTTAAAAAATAGGGAAAAAAATCAAACCACCCCTAAACAATGGAACATTGGCCATATATCAGAAGCTTCATTAAGAACCAAAAATGAACTGGCTTGTCAATAATATTAGCAATATACTGATAGGAGTCATAATGAAGTAATGTAGTATTTAATTAATATGGAATTTGAGTTAGCAGATAGAAGCCTATATAGATGAGTGCTGAAGATCAGTAAACCAATTAATTCATTTTAATACATGCCCAGGAGTTTCATAAAAGTTCGGGAAGCTGGTAGAGCCTGACTATCTGCTTGTCTATGGCATATTAATAAACAAACATAGGATCTTTCTGTTTCAAATCTGAAGAGAAGAAATTCACATGAATGCTGGCAGTGGCTCCTGCTGCTTCTTTTGACACTACAGCATTTAGAGTTAAGCCAACCTCCCTGCTGCTTTGCAATGCAAACTGAATGGGAAAATTAAGGGTAAATTACCACCAGCATGCATGATATTGTAGGCAGTCTCCAAATCTGCTCCTGTATGCAAGATCAAAGCATTGTACTTTCAACAGATGTAACAGGAGGCCATTATGAACACTTGTCTAATGAACCATGTCCAGCTCCATGAACCATATCCAATTCTGTGGGTTTTGAAAATCCTGTGCAGAAGAGTCTGCCGTAAAGATATGTTCAAGATGAGATTTTCTCCCCGTAATATTCCTTTTTTATTTTGAGAATCCTCGCCAGCCCAAACCTTGATGAATTACTCCAACAAACTGTGTAAAGATTGCCAGCTCTGAGTGTGGGGATACACTATGACACGCACTGCTACTCTTGTGGAGGTCTTTATCTGAAATGCTGTGTTTCTGCTTCCTACTCCTCCCCGGGGTATGGCACCTCCAATTTATCAAAACCACAGTGGGAATGTGGGAGCCACTGGCTCATCCCTAGATCGCCTTTTGCTGAACACTTTTGTTGTAATGATATGGAACTACCTCCTTGCAGTACTCTGCTTCCACAGTAGGCACTTTTTAAAACTTCCCTTCTCTACAAAGCAGATAAAATAGTCTTGAAACTTACAGCTGTGCTTCCACAGAAAGCCTTTATGCAGGTAACATACACAAGACTATGTGGCATGGATTGTGCTGTTCTCTGAGGCTGTATCAGACGTTTTTGGTTTTTGACCCCAGCAGGGGGGGACTGTTAATCAGTTTTTCTTCTGTAAGAAATATGATCAAAGTTCAGAGTTAATTTCTCCAAACAGTTGAATGGGTGAGGCTAGTTGTTCTGAAAGGGGCCCCCATTTGCTCTCCTTGTACCAATTTCAGGTTCACTGCACATTGACAGGCCCAAATCTGCATGAGAATGTGGCCTTGGCGGCTTGCCCCAGCCCATCAGGGTTATGTCGCCCTGGCATCATCTCAGCTCTGCAACCGGGGCATTGTTCTGGGCTGGAAAATCCCTCCCTCCTGCTGAGGAGCGGCTCCACAGCAGCCCATGAATATTGTTCCACCAGCCAAGCTCCCTCTGCAAATGACATCCTGTGTGACCATGCTTTCTGAAGGTCCACGATCCCCAAGACGTGCAGCTGCCTACCCGTAGCAACTGCCTGCGGCTGAGCGTCACTCTTGGCAAGACCAGCCAGCTCCAAGTGGCCCCATACCTGAATTATCTACTCTCAAACACCAGTTCGGCTACGAGTCAGACTGCAAATGGGACTCTATTAACGTTTCACATTTCTCCACTGCAGTGCCATAGACTAGAGAGGCTTTCAGAAGACACTGACTGCTGAACGTGGAGCTGTGCAATGCATCATCTTCTCCTCTGTGATAACAAAACTTGGGGTTTAGTCAAGTAAATGTTTGTTGCTTGCAGCAAAGTCTGAGGACCTACAACTGCAGCCTGTTGAACTCTTGGCAGATTTGAACATAAAGAGAGACAGGCATGTGTCAGATTTCATATGAATAAAATTGAGAGTATTATTTCACTATTTTATTACAGTTCTGTTGTTAATTTCACTCTAAGCCTCTGATTTGTAGTTCAGACATAGACCTTTATTTAGTCCTGCAAAAGAGGTCATTGTTTCTACAAAGGGACCCTGTTTCATAAGTAGGAAAACATGAGCCCTATGCATCCTACAGAAACTGCAGAAAAGGCCTTTATGAATTCTGAAGTCAAATAAATGTTTCTGGCAGGGTGGGTTTTTGTTTATTTGCTTGTTTTTTTGACAGTTACCTAAGATTTGGGAAATTCTGGTAAATTATCCAGAATGAGCATATTTGTTAAATAACTCTGGTACTGCATAAAAGATTAAAAAACAACATGGAGCAATTATTCAGCCATCATCAGGTGGTGAGGATAAGAAGAGGAAAGGGAGAAACTGATGGGTTTTTTTTTTAAGTATGGGGTTCTTTGAGAATTTCTCTTTTAGGACATAGACAATTCTGTAGTGCTAGAATATATTATGCATATGTATGTATTTGTGCATGTGTATATGTATATGTACGTCTGTGTCAGTGTAAATATGGATGCATAACATGAATGTATAAAAACAAAAAAGCTGGAAGGAGACATTTAATTTTATTTTAAATTTCATTTATTTCAGTCTTAAAAGGATGACAGATGCCCAGATATCAAATGTCCTCAAATAAAACTATGTGGAGAATTTGCTATTGATCAAGAATCACTTGCAGAAATAATAGGCTTTCATTTTGAAAAGTAATAAAATGCATCACTTTCTTGCAGGATGAAGATTGAGCAGGACATAAAGGGTGATATTGACACGAAAATCCTTTTGTCCACTCTGACCTTTCTGTAGAAAAAATTACATGACTCCTTTGTACTAGGTGCTTTCTTTTCCATATTTGTATTCAGAATTTGGAACAAAGAATTGACTTTTTGCTAATTCCCAAGATATATTTTTTAAAAAATGAAATGCCTAATTATTTGCCTGGGAAAGATGGTTTTAGAGAATGTACAAAGTGATGAATATTTAGAAAATCATAGCTTTATAATGTCTTGGGTGCCATCCAGATATTTTTTAATGTTAACATCTTAAAATTAAACAGCTCTCTATTAAGATAAGCCTGTGCCAGAATTTTTAACTTGGATGTCCTTCACATTTGGAGCTTCAGGAGGCTGAATTTGAATTTCTGTATCCAAATGTGATATAACACAACGAATCTGTCTGTGCAGAACTTTTGATTTCTGTTTGATACTGGAGATGCTCCATGATTGTGTATATTAAGACTGTAAAATGCATTTTATATGTGGGACTAGTGTCTCTATCATCTTTTCACCTCCTTTTTTGGAGTGTTTTCCATGCTGCAATTTCAAAGGAGGGTGATCCAAGGTGACATCAGAGGGTTGTTAAATCTTGATCATCCTCTTTTCAGGTTGAAGCCCCTTTGGACAAAATGTTGACTTCTGTTCAGGACAAAGCAGTTTACAAAGTCATAACTCTAGGGACCTGGTAACCAAGCAACAGATCAACTGTTGGAAAACTTTGATCTCCTAATGATGCTTATTTGGGAACCTTCTGACAGGGAATTCTCTGGGGGCTGGTGAGTCTAGAAGGAAGAATCTAGCATCAGAAATCTTAAAATAAAGTCTGCCAGAAGAGACAAGGGGAGGGAAGGTTTTGTGAGGGTGTTTTCATTTGGGTTTGGGTTGGTTTTTTTTTTTGTTGGGCATATTTTTTGTTTGTTTTGTTGATTTTTTTTGTTTGATTGATTTTAGGTTTATTTTATATTAAAGGTAACCTTTTCAATTGTATGACCAGGTAAGGAAGAAACAAACTGTTTGGACACACTGTAGATAGATCCCACTTTTCAAAAGAAGCTCATGTGTAGGACCATGAATCCCTGGAGGAGTCTGACCTATGCCCTATAGTTATAATTCTTGAAGACTTGGAAGGAACTGAGATATTGAGTGCATTTCTTGTTTTTCTTCACTATCAGCTCAAATTCACCTGCCTCAATATAGATAATTAGTGCCATTTGAGGCATGCTTGTTTATGAGAGACATCTACATGGGACTGGCATGTATGACACAGGACCTAAAGGGCACTATCACGCTCCCCTTTTTCTGGAACAGCAACTGGACATCTCACAGGATGTGCAAGGATGTTTCAAATTGCAATTGAATCCTGCCCTATATTTCATGGTCTAGTTCAAGTAAAATCTGATAAGCTTTAGCTGCAAAAAACTTGTGAATCTATCTGCTTCTACTACTGTACCAACCCTGTTCTACCTCCTTGAGGAGATTACCTCTACAACAGTGTTCATCAAAGGAATGAATCACAGTGGAAACCCATGTTTAAATTTTGGCTCTGACTCAGAACATCAGGGTACCTGGGCCTTGGTGTCCCGCTGCCACAAAAGAGGAAAGAACCCAGGCAGTATGCCAAATAAGCCACTAATGAAGCTCAGAGCTATGAAGTATAGATATTACACAAAGCTCTAATTCAGTCTAACTGCAATGTTACTTTAAACCCAATGCAGGTATGTATGTATCAGCTTATTGAGTTATTAAGCCTATTTTTCTTTAGTATGGAATTATATAGTAAATACATATATATATTCTACAGTTTGGGGGATCAAGCTAAATCCTTATATATTTATTTTTCCATCATGAATGTCCAAGCTACGGTTTTTTTAATTTGTTTTATTTTATATTTATTTGATTATATTTTTTATTTTCTCTAAAATATAACTCACTGTTCATTGCTTGACAGTGAGCAGTGAACAAAATTGTCACATAAGGTTTTAGATATGCAGTATAAAATGATCTCAGACTTTTACATAATTTTTAGTAGGGATGAGGTATACCTAAAAAATGGAATGAAAAGTAAAAAAAAGAAAATTGAAAGAGGAGAATAAGGTAAGTGGGAATGGATTGACCCACAAAAAAATATATCCTCAAAACACAGCTTTGAAAGGATATTAAATAATTCAAGCTTCCATATAGAACAGAAAGATGAAAACTGTAAGTGTTGAAAACTCCAAGTAATAATATTTTTCTCCACATTTATCTTGTTGTTTTTTTCCATAATGTCAGTGATCTAATGGACGTATTGGCTCTCTGGACAAACTCCTCCTTGCCTGTATCCTTAGTCTGTCACAGGTGTAACAGCTGTACTATATTAATCTTGTAAAATGAAGATAAATTAATCATTTCAATATCTTATGAAGAGCTATGAAAGCTAGACAGAGAAATTTTGGAAATACAGGATTAAAGACCCTTTATGACTGCAAGAATAATTAATTTCTTAGACTTACATAGCCTTGAAAGATCAGAAGATTTCCTAGTCTCATTCACTGAAGACTTCAGAAAACATGGTTTAAAATGCATAAGAAGGATGCATTTTAAGGAACATTAGATATATGTCTGTGTGTAAGGTAATTCAAATAAATAGCTGATCTTAAAAACAGTAAATTCTATAGCATGACCTCTAGCTTATACAGAAAGTAAATAAACGATTGTGTTACCACATATGAAATAGCTTGTACATTTTTAAATATTGACTGATATTACTAAATTTATCAATGAATATTTTGCTACACGGATATCGTCAGAAGCTGGTATAGCTTATCATTTGGTATAGAATGAAATGCATAGTAATTTATACTTACATTTATAGATACAAAGGCCTGAGAAGTCCATTAGAGAAATGAGTCTCATTTTTAGTACGGTATCAGGTGGAGAACTTTACTGAATAAATTTGAGAATAGAATATTTTTATCAGGTTACACAGTTCTGATTTAAAATGATAGGGACTCCATCACATCTTTTGATAGATTATGCCAGAATTAAATTATCTTCCAGGTGGAAAAATACATTTCTTTCCACCCAGCCTGATTATGTGCAGGTATAAAAATCCAATCTCATTGTGCCTTTTTATTTCACATGAGAGAACTCTCTCTTACCATAAAACCTCTTTTGAGGTAAACCTTTTGGGGGGGGGCACTAATAGAATAAATTGATTTGTTTAATTTTTACCCTTGAAGACATGTTTTATTTGAGTTCTATATTTTTTTGCCAAGTTCTGTTGAGTTTTATGTCATATTTGCTCTGAATTTATTCATAATTTCTGCTTTTTGTTCTAATTTCTCTGTTTCTGTTTTGAAATGAATCTCCAAATTGTTCAAACCTACAGCAGCTGTATAAATGTTTCTAATAAAAGTCTCACTAATTTCATCTACAGAAGTAAATGAAAGAAGTAAGTACACTGCCTAACTATGGAAGGTCACATTTGCTTTGTAACAAAAGCTTTGGTTTTAAAGTCTCTTGTCTATAGGCAATGGATATGCTTTAAAGTAGGATTTCCTTTTCTGCTTTCAGATATACAACATTGGCTGCACAAGAGCCTATTGTTCACAAAGCCTAAGGAATTCAGTTTGGTCTATCAAAATGATCCAAATTCATCATTACTTATCTCTCCCTTCTGTCATACATGTTGAGCAACAATATAGCCTATTATTCATCACTAGAGAATAATGTGCAATTTGACAACAGAAGGATAGCTGAAAAGTCACTTCAGGAAACAATATTTCCAAAACTTCCTACTGATCTCGTAGAATATAAGTATCTTTGGTAGATGATCAGATGATCAGGTAATCAGAAAGTGTAGCTTAAATACAGAAAGATGGATTGTGTTTCTTCTTAAATGAGTACAATGCAAGGAGGTCATATGAGATTGCTCTCTTTGCTCCTGGAGGAACAGAGGCAACATGTAGGAAGCAAAGAACACAGTGAGCCTTGGTTCCATTGCATTATGTATTCATAAATGTCTTTGGGAAAAACAGAATAACCGGCAGTGAACAAAGGCTGCTCCGCTCTGTATGACTGAGTTGCTCCAGGAAATGTTTCTGTGTCTCAACTCAGTCTCAGACAGCTCTAGCTGGTACAGTGTAACCTTGTTAATTTATTAGCTTTTCTGTTCAGAATTGACTAAACTGTAAAATACAGTAAAACAGCCTAATCTCAGCTGTGGCATTCTGCTTTTATATTGATGAAATAATACACATGTCAAAACAAGAGAGCATCCTGTTCCAGAAAATAGAAGGAGGAATAAAGAAGAGAAGGAGATGACAAATATTTTTTAAAAATTAGGAGTAGAAAATTTAGTCCGCAAAGATATCCAAGCTATTCTACTCTATGATCTCAGAGACCTCAGCCTGGAAGTCCTTCTTGAATCTGTTGCATCTTGAAAGGTCTGCAAACTGTATGAGAAAGAGGAGTGTGCATGGAAAACAGGGGCCAAATAAGTGGTGTTCCACAAGGAAAATAAAGGGTTCCTTTCTCCGTGGCTTTTAAAGATAGAGGGGATCTCCAGACAGACACGTTAATTCACCTTGCTGATGGTAGTACTGTGAGGTGGTTGCCTGTGGAAACAGAGGAGGTCACCAGGAGGAGACAAATTTAGGTGACTGAATAGTAACAAAGCCAGATCTGAACCCCAGATTGCTGCAGAGGGTTTCAGCTTTGTAACTCTGAAGTATTAATACTGTCAGTGTAGGCTCGGTGGCTCATCCAACACCAGTCCATTAGTTGGAAACAGAAAAGGCAGAACACCCAGGACCAAAAGTAGTCCTGCAAAGACACATTAATCCTCTCAGCAAGCCAGCCCAATGCATGTGTGGCTTTCCAGCTGTGACACAAGAGGAATGACCAACTGTCTATTGTACAGCTGTTTCACTCTTTCACTGTAAGTAACATAACTCAAATTTATTTGGATGTCTAGCAATGCTGCCCTGTGAGATTTTTAATCGTTTGTTTCTCAATAGTTCTCCAGCTGTGACAGAGACTACTAACTGAATCTTGCACAGGTCCAGAGTATGCTTGAAATACCTTTTACTCCTGCTTTAAAAAAGCTACTAAAGTTCTCCATGAGTACAGAGTTCCATAACTGCATCATATTCTCAGCTACATTTTGGTTACAGAAGATCCCCTTCCTTTCTCAGTCCTGCTGAATTTGGACTGAACGCTGCTTACACCTTCAGCGGCACCCTGCTTTTTCATTGTTCTCTTTGTTTACCTTACTATTATATTGGCTTGTTTTGCTGAAGAACTGCACTGCATTGTTGTTGCATACTGTAACTCTTCCTTGCTTTATTGCTAACCCCAGCACTACACATAAAGGACTACTGCACAATGAATAATTAATCTGACAAATTTAGCCTCTTTAGATAGATTTCCGTTAATGCCTTTGTTTCACAAAAAGTGGTTTTGGAATGTGACTGAATTTTACTCTGCATTAATCATGCGCCTATGTGACTATTTGCTATTTGTGATCAGAACATATCGGTTACTTGTGAGAGCCTAGCTAAGTTATGTGTTATTGTTTCTGTTCTGCATTTGGCTGTATGCACAAAAACTGGCAGCCAACTGCTTGTGTGTGCGTATGTAGAGCCAATTTCTGTGCTGGTAAAATTCCATGGTTGCACCACTAGAGAATTAGGACCTTTGCATTCAGTTTCTGTGACTCTTTGTACAGAGTCTAACATTTACTCTCCATTAATGTTTATGCCAGATCAGCAGGAGTGGAAAGAGATACAAGTGGAGCCAAACACATTTGTCTAAAAATTTGGTTAAGTAGTCATGGACAATTACTTGGAATAATAAGCCAACATTCCATTTGTCATCAGTGATCATTAGTAGTATTAATATTAGAATTGTTACTCTTTCTCGTGTCCAGGATTTATTATGTAGTGAGGCCTCTTAACTTTTATTGAAATGCTAATGTGTAAAGTGGTGTTTAAAATCTGTACTTTTCCCTTTAAAGCTGGCGTTCTCTTAAAGATAATGACTGACTGTGGATATGTACTTAAGTTCAACAATAACTATTAAAGATTTCAGAGAGCTCTAGAGCTGTAACTGATTTTCTTTTAATAATGACACATACTATTTTACGTTGGGTTTTTTCATATTCAGCCATCCTTTCAAACACTAATTACTCTATAAAAAAACAACCTTGCCAGATGGACCAATCATTATCCCTACCTTTGAGGTAAAAATAGAAAGAAATCTTCAGGCTAAGCTTTTCATTTTGGCTGCCTCAATTTGGACTTTGTTTCATAAAACCTGGGTGTCTTTACGGGGTGTCAAACCATATGTTCATCCCCAAATGGAAGCTCTCCATACATACAAGGTCTTCCGTGTTCTGTGACTCTGAAGTGATGGATGTGAGTCAGTTGGAAAAGCTGATTTGGGGCACCTTCCCTTAGGATCAGCAAAAGAGAACAAAACTTAGACATTTATAATTCCCACTTCTGGGCTCAGCTTTAGATTTGATGTGCCTGTCCCATAATGTGTTCTTTTCAGTTTTTATGCAATGATTGTTCTGCTGAGTGTACAACAAAATTACATAAGGTATGTATATATATCAAAGAAATTTCAAGCATTGTGTAGTATTTCCAAATCTATACATGATGTGTCAGGTGGTTACTCTGTTTGCCAATTACATTGCTCTGTTTAAAGCACATGTCTTCTTATAAATTCAGTGACTATGTTCAAATATCTCATCAAAGGCATATAATGTGCTAATATGTATAGAAAAGAAAAAAAGATTGACTAAGATTTTAGGAAGTGACTAGTGGTTTCAGACATGTAGTTGGAGGAGCTTGGTTTTCACTGGGCGAAAGCTTAGCATTTCCTAAAGATCTTACCAAGTTCCTTTAACTGAATTCCCAGAAGAAAACCAGCTCTCTTCCCCACAACTGCTAGACATTTTAGAAACCTATGGTATTGAGCTACACTATTTATCTACTCTACCTATATACCTGCCTGGGATCTATAAATACCATCCCCATTGCCTTAGTTTGACTGACTGCTCTGACATAGCCACAGTAAGATCTCTCTGACCTACTAATATGAGGACTGGTAAATGCATATTCAATAAGCTGTAATTTTGTCAGGTTTTATATTGTTTGCATTACTTGATATGGAATGCTGTTCTTGAGGCAAGACACACATTTGCTGAGGTCTTCTCTTATTTCTGTAGGGAGTAAGTCCACTCTGGACCTCAGGGTAGGGAATGAAGGGTCTGGCACTAGCTGAATATCTCTGAGGTAACCTGAGCATCTGGAAGCACTGACCTGCATTCAAGCAAGCAGATTGTCCAGCTGCAGTACTTTTAGGGTAGATGTTAGAGTGATTTACATGAATTTTCTTAATAGAGATGTGCAGATGATTCAGTAAGTTCTAATATAAGAAGTGAGTGTCTACTGCAAGTGTACAGTATCTATAAATTTTTTTCATATAAAATTTATTTTCAGTTTTCATTAACCAAATTGTTAGTTTAAACAGCATTCCTTCTTTATTGCTTAGTATCAGTGTATAAATAAGTTTCTCACTGTGGTAGCATAATCTCAGATTCTGTATACACCTCAGGGAGTTTACATATTTTCTCACGGAATACAAAGTCATATTAGCCTAGAAATACAAGAGTAAGGAACTGGCTAACATCATACATGTTCACCTCAAGAAAAGTGCAGAGACAGCTGATATTCACTAACATTGGACCTGGAAGCAGTAGAAGCATGCTAATGTGGTGATATGTGTGCTCGTTACACTCAGTGCCAGAAGGGCATTCCTGTGTTGTGGACCAAGTAAGTATCTGTTCATGGCTCTGTCCCACCCCATATGCACTCTGCCTGATGCTGGCCAGAATATGTGGAAGGGAACAGCCCTTGGAGTACAACTTCAGCACAATGGTCCATTTCGTGGTGCTGACATGCCCCAAACCAATGATGTCTCTATCAGGCTATGGTTTTATCCTTTCCTTACTTCCTATCACAACCTTCCAAAGGAATTCTGCCTGAATTTCTCTCAGTAAAATGGTGATCAGAACAACTATCAATAAGGCAGCCAACAACCAAACACAAAATATAAAGATTGCAGGAAAACTACCCTCATTAGCACTGAAAGACGGTGTTAATGACTGCGTCTTGGAAAGCAAAGGAATCAGCAGCCTTGCCACTGCAGATAAATAAGGGTTATCACACCTTTAAGACAGTCAGGGTGCTTGCTTCTTTGATGGCTTTGAATCCAGAAATCAGCAGAAAAATCCTGACCATGACTCTGCTGATACAAGTGTATCAGTATTTTATATCTAGCTTTCCTCCATTTTCACATGTCCTCCTGGTACTTAAATGTGAATTGAACTATGCTCAAAGATGTGCAACAGAGAAAAAGCAATATTTTCAGATGTAACAACTCATTCACATGTGAAGCTTGACCATCTTTTGTTAACACTCCCAAATAACGCAGTTATCTCCCCAACTCAGCTTGTAGGCACACTCAAAACCTAATAGGTCTTTCTGTCTTTAAAACAATATCACCCTCCTGCAATCCTCAGCACACTTTAACCAGTTTTAGTGATATTTAACCTATTTTATGGGAAAACTTGCACTATAAATAAAAACAAATTTCACGAAAGTGAATATGGTCTTGCACAAAGTTTTGGTTGGCTGGTTGGTTGCTTTTTGTTTCTTTGTTCATTTGCTTTTTAAGTTGGAAGTTATGTTGGAAAACTGTTTATGCCTCTATTTCAGAATGATATCTGGTAACCATATTATGTATTTACGTTAAGAGATGTCTTCTCCCTTTGGTCAGCCTTTCCTTCCAAGCCCAGAGTTCCATTTCTGTAGAAAAAATACTCCCCTATTCCTATAAATGATGTCTTAGAAGTGGTCAGCAACTTCTTTTGGGATACCTTATGTGTTTGGAGACAAGATATCATTTGTTGATTCCCAGCTAACGGTTCTTTCAGTGAGACAGCAACACCTAGAACAGAAATTTGACCCAAAATGCCTTCAAGGCACTCGCTAATCTTGTCTGAACAGGTAAAGCATGAGCACTATTACAAAAAAGGAAGATGCTCTTGCATCTTGTGGTTGCATCCTGTTGTATCTGTGGTGCAATCTCCCTGTGAAGCTTCTGTGCAGTTGGGACTTTCATAGCATCTCTTTCCTTCATAGAATCTCTGAGAGGCTGTGCTTATAATTGCTGCTTTCCCCTCTCTGTTGGTGCATTAATCACATCTTTGTCTTCCTTGGTAGCCTAGGAACAGAATAGCTTTGAGAACCGTACATGGCTGGCAGGTTTTTTTGTTGTTGGTTTTTGGGTTTTTTTTGAGTCAGACAGTTGGAGACCTTTGCATGCATAAACACATGCATATTGTGTGGACGTAAGCCTCATATCCTTAACACACCAAGCTACAATGCACCTGTACCTAGGAATTTGACACAGACAAGACCTTTACTTGGCTGGACAATGAGGGACATTAAGAAACCCTCTACTGAAATGTAAGTCTTCAAAACATGATCATAAGGGAAAATCATCAGTGCTTTTTCCTATACTACACAAGAAGTAACACTCTTTCTAAGGCTTTTACTCTCAACTCAGATGAAGTACAGAAAATTTGTATATACATTTCTGTTTTAAGCTTCCTTTCTGTTGACAGAAGACACGGATACCAAGTCAAATAATACTAGTAATTACAGTAATTCAACAGTTCAGCGGTCTGATAGACCAGTTGGTAGGTGGCTTGAGATGCTGCTAAGGTTTTACAGCATGGCATTAGTTTCATGAAACTGTTTAAACACTACTGCTTTGTACTTACTGCAGATAAATACAAAATTCTAATTGGACCAATTTAAAGACACACAAACAAATGCCTAAGACTTCTTACCAAAGAGGTCCTATTATTTATAGGAACCTGCAATGCTCCATACATTACTAAAAACTCTTAGAGAGCTCTGGAACTTCAGAAATGACAACTGCAGAATGGCACTGGTTTTACTATCCTAATTAGCAGAAGATGGTTAGAAATATGGCTTTTTAAAACAGTAACAGAATGCAAATGTTTAGTTACTTATTACCTTAAGTTCTTCACAGTTATAAAAAAAGTTCATTCTGCAAATTAACTTCTTGCTTTCAATTTTTTAGGGTTGCAGTGCTGGAGTTGGTCTATGAATTCTGTGATATATATTCAGATATGAAATTATAGATGTTGCTTTATTTAAAGTATCCCCTGGTGACTTGGAAAAAAAAAAAACCAACATTTTTTCAAATAATAGCTTAGCAAAAAAATGGGAGTTTTGCCCAATGAATAGGATATACTGGTACTCAAAGAAGTGGTTAAATTCTTGTTCTTCATTTTTGTTTCCCACATAGCAGTATAACACTAATTTGAAGTTAATAATGTCAAGTTCTTTTTGGAGTTTGATCATACTGATGTTACACCTCTGAAAGCATATACACCAGCAATCAAAGCATGTTGAAAGGCTCCAGACTTCAGGAATGTTGCCAAGGATTTGTCATATCAAATGTAGTGCAAACTGCAACACTGCAAGACACTGCAAACTGAAACAGGCACTGCAAGGAAACCTTCTCACTAGTTTTTTAAACAAAGGTATTGATTTATTTGTTTTAATTGCTTTTTGGTGATTGCTAGCATACTGCAAATCCATTTATAGGAAGTATATGATAGAATGTGGCATCATCAGTTTTTATTTTCTCTTCATGTGGGATGCTTTTATGACTGCCATTCACGTACACTATAAGACGTCCCAAAAATGGGAGGAGAGGATCAAGTATTTTGTTCATCCTGCATGACTGCTTACTATTTTTTCTGCCTGTAAGAAGGGGGAGAATTGTGCTGCAGCCTACTTTCCCCCCTCATTTGAAATTCTTTGGTTTCTATGGAAACAATATGTTCTATTGTAGTTGTAGATTGGGGGACGGTAGTTCTCCAGCATTTCATAAAAAGCAGTAGCACAAGTTCTCTGTGACTATGTGGAAAAGCTGGTTTGGTCCATGGTGCTTCTATATGAAGTGTATTTTGAACCATAATCAGAAGTCATCTACTGACCTTGATATTCAACGCTGAGTTACATATTTTATTAAAATGCCTATTATCTCTACTCAAGATTACCTAACACATGAAATCTTCAAATATGTATTTCCAGTATTTACACCTGTCAGCATTTAATGACCCAAAAATTAATGTCCATGATTCATCAAGCCCATTGATCTCTATTTGTCAGTTGCATTATTCATGCAGTATATAGTTGCTCTGCAGAAGTGTAATTGACATTTCTCAAGGATTTTTGGATTTCTGGCCTGGGCTTTTAGACATTCGTAAAAGCTGGAGGCTAATATTAAAAGCAGTAGGATGGTAAATCAGTGTTAAATTGATAGCTATGACTGAATGCACCCAAAATAACATATCGATTAGTCATAATGCTGTAAATGAGGATGATTTAAACAAGGAATTTCTTAATCATTTCTCTATATTAATTCTCTGTAACAAACAGACAGAAGGATAGTTCTAATGGGAAATAACTCCCTTTTCCAACTCTCAAAGTGTTTATTCAGAATTTCTGAAATTCATTTCTGAACTATTTTTAAAATCTCTTTTAGAACTCTTAAAAAGAAAAGAAAAGAAATCACAGAACCTTCAACTATGGATCATATTTTATTTCCATTTTTGCACCAACCTTGCCTTCTTCATTTAAAAACTGAAAATATACACCTCATTTCTATTTACTGGACAAATACTGCAATGATGCCATCATTGTCCAACTGAAAGTTAGCCTTGGCACTCTTTGCTCCCCCTGCTACATACACATAATGAATTTGGTACAAAAATCATAAGACACTTTGAGAAACTAATGCATCTTAGTTTCTTTCTAGATACCCTTTGGTTCTGTCTTCTTTATGATTTTTTTCAATAGAACATAAACATTTATTAAAAATTAACTTTCAATAATAATTTAATTATTATTTAATTTAAAATAATTTAATAATAAAAATAATAAAAATGGGACTTTCAGTGAACAAATTAATTAAAACCTAACTCCTTTTAAAGTAGAATTATAAACAGAGAGCCACAATCAAGTGATTGCATTCCAATAGCTCCCACAGGGAATGATTCATGACCCTGTGCTGTAACTTTTGTATGGATAAAGTAGGAAAAGGTTATTAAATTACTGCCAATACAGGTGCAACCAATACAAGCATGGGAGAAGCTGTCAGCAGTTTGTTACCCTGGTAAAAACCACACATTTTATTAATACATAAGGTCCTATATGTAGCAAGAAAAGATGAAGTCCATACTTCTTCAAGAAGAAGAACTTTTTTTCTGGGAAATAGTAACTGAAAAAGTGATGGTACCATAATGGGACCAAAACTACTAATCTAATCCTGCTGTATATAAAGATGAGAGTAGGAGAAGACAGAGACTACATTCCTTCTGATTTTAATAATGGCAGAAATACTTCCGGAAATCTGTGTTCCTGCCTTATATTGATATGGGAAACATATTGAAATATTGGATAGAATTTAGAAGAAGCACCATGAAATGTGTCTAAGTAGAAAGCCGGAAGACCTTTTTTTTAAAAATTATTTATTTTATCAAGAAAAAAATGGCAAAGAATAATTTTGGCAAAATAACAAAGAATAAACAAAGAATAAGTTTATACACACCTATAAGGAAAAACAACAATGTAACAAGATCCAGTGAGCTGGAAACAGAAGCTGGATGTGTTTAGTAACAAGCAAGGTAAATGTTTTCTGCAACAAAAATAATTAACTACTAGAACAACTTGTCATGGCCTCAGACTGATTATCACCATCACTGAAAATGTTATATGAAGGCTGAGAGGAATATTATTTTTTTAAATATAGGCTGTAGTTCAATTTAAAAGAGAAATTAATTCAGGAAACTTTTTTATGAGGAACAAAATAGAAAGACATAATAGAAAGCCCCAACAGTCCCTTTTCAGCTTTTAAATCAACGAATCTTGATTGTCTTCAAATTCATTGCTTTATGCTTTCTCCTCCTTCATCTGCAGTATTATCAATAAGTATGTGTATGAGTATGTCTGTATGTGTCTATGGTCGTGAGTGCAGGTTTTGGAGTTGGCACTCTCCAGCAGTCTCTTACATATGGGCATTTTCTCTTTGAAGAGCAGTATTTTTAATCCTCAGCTTCTGAAGGAAGTCCCTGGAGAAGATGAAGGTGGGTCAGGAAGAGAAGATGCTCCAGAATATTCAACAGCTAAACAGAAGCTTTCCTCTGAGAAGCCCTAACAGGGAAAGTGTGATATCAGGTGGACAGGGTCAGAGGAGCTAAGGAAGTTATGGTAGGTGGATACAGACTTTCTTAATTAGGCTCTGATTAAGCATTTTTACCTTAATCAGATATAAAACCCAGTGCATCCATGACTGTATCCAGTCCCACAAGCACAGGCGAAAGCCCTGAGCAGCCCACACAGTAGCGTGCCTAAATGCACTAAGCTCTTACTGCATCATCTGGACACTCCATTCCATAGTGTTATACACAGTAATAATGTCAAGGCTTACTCATGGTTATCCAGTGGGCCTGTATGCAAGTGCTTTGTCTATTTGGGGAAATCAGCCTCTTCCTAACAGCAGCTAGTTAATCTTTAGCAAGTCTTAACTAGATGTATACGCTTCTGTTTTAGTGATCTAGATATTTCCTGCTCTTTCCTCTTTATAAAATGGCAACTTCTATTCAGAATTCCTTAAATATTTATAGATGTATTAAATTCTTCTGTGCTCTATAGTCTGCCTTCAGGATATTTTATTGAGGGTACCCACCAGGTTCATCATTTCATGGAACACTCTGCCATGTTACTGCCATGTTTCTATATTATCTCAAAAGATAATCTTGCTGTCTCAATCCTAACCCTTCTCTTCTTGCTGTCCTTTTCATCTTAAGGTTTTTAAATAACAAAATAAAAACTTCATGGTGTGTAACTACTCAGAAATAAGCTCCATTAAGTGAAATTTAAAGGAGTTGTCATTTTCCAAGCTGGTGCTTTTATCTCTCCAATAGCTGTCGTTTACTAACAGTCCAAAGCACGTTTTTCAAAACCATTCCTACAACACTGTGGTCAGAAATTATCTTTAAGCTTTTGACAGATGAGCTGAATTCAAGATATACTCTTCCGATTTCCATCTGCAGGCAATTTATATGTCAAGGTTATCAGAAAACTTGTGTATTACCAGAACCATTTTTATTGGAAATGATGGAGGGCTAACTTAAAATTTTAGAAGAGTCATTGGAAGTGGCATTTGTGGAGTGGATTTGTGTTATAAGATTTCTTTAAAAGAGGGCAGCTAAAGAAATACTGGTTCTTTGAATAGTAAGCTGAAAAGTTTGAACACCAAGACCATCATGAGGTCCTTTCCTGGGATTTCACAGTTTTTAGAACATAAGTGTTCTGTTAGACAGCTAACTGTATGAGTTACCATTTACCCATTCATAAGAAATATTCTCAAAATCAGTAATACTTTACCTGGCAACTCCTTCATGCAAGACACTTTTTAATATCTTTATAAACATTAGTGCTTATGATATTCTGAGGCACAAATAAAAAGTTTTACTTATTTTTTAATATAACCAATGTGTAAATCTAGTGTGAACAATGAGAACTGAGGAAAGAAAATGAAGACGAGAAGAATGCAATGCTCTTGAATCTTTTGTCTGTCTCTTGCACCTGAAGGTACCCAGAAGAGGTATCCAATTTTAGGTGTTTGGTGCTAGGTATCTGACATTTTACGTAACCTGAGTGCAACGTATTGAGCTAGACCCCTCAGTTGTTATTAAAAACACTTTTCAGCTCAGCCCTAATATTCTATGGCATGAAAGGCAAGGGTAAGCTTTTTTAATAAATGTTGAAGTGCAGCTACATTATTTCTCTAATTTAGTTTCCACATCTGTGGTGTTCTGGACTTTTCTGTTAGAACTCCACTTGATGCAGGCAAGAAGATACTGAAACAAGCTGAAAGTATGCATCAGCAGTCCGAATCACATAATAAAAACGACAGTTGCTGTTTTCCTTACAGTGCAGACTATTCAAAGCAAAGAAGGACCCTATGGAGAATCCTGCATTAAGAATTCTCTTCAGCAACTGAAGCTTGCTGTGCTGGTGGGTGGTCTCTTTGGGAAGAGCAAGGATAGAAGATACTTCTGAGATGGCCACTTGTTTATAGCATAAGCCAGACACTCAGCTCTCCTGTCAGGGCAGGGCTGCTCATAACAATTTTCTCTCTCAGACTTCTTCTGTTGAACCCAGCCCTATAAAAGCACTTCCTTAGGAAACCAACAAACAAATGCAATTTTCTTCTTGTTTAGCTTCTTTCTTTTAGCTCCCTGAGTACAGTTCAGTATCCCGCACTCCTTCTTTTACTAGTTTAAGATACTGATGTGTAACTTAGCTTCTTCAATGTATATTTTCAGCCAAGTTAGTGAGGATTTGTTCTGTTGCACTTTGTCCATAAAATACACATGAACTTGGCTTAGCTCTACAGACTTTATCATCAGCCTCACGGAAGCTAAGAGCAAAAAGTCAAGCACAAGCATATGTGGTTTTAGTATTGAATGTTAATCTGTTATCTTAAATTCATCAATTCATCCTCCTATTGTTCTTCTTTAAATAAAGTTCTGGTAGTATGATATCTTTACTTGTTCTACTTTGATATACGTTAACCAAAGACCAAGAAAACCCACTAGTCATTTGCCCAATAACAGGATGTCTTTGAAACAGCCTTTGCTTTGTACTCATCTGATATAATTAACTTTGCTTTCTGTTATAATCCATATATGCTCTATTGTGTCGAGAACAAGAAAGGCATCGTCTCAGATACAACAGCCTTAAGTCATCAGCTGGAAAAGCTGCTTTAATGGCATCTAGGGGGAAAGGAGTTGTGTAAGACAGTTCTGTGCAAGGAATAGGTCTTGGAACACCAGCTGAAGACAAACAAAACATGTTAGTCTCAGTCTGGAACAGACTAGAACCGGCTATGTTTGTCTCTTTCTGTTAAAATAAAATTCTGTGATGTGTCTACTCAGAGAAAAATGTGTGTTATAAATGACAGATTCACCACTTCTTCCAAATCTTTATTAGTGACAAGATTCCAGTGGAAAAAACCTTAAGACTTGTTCAATCTCCAGTTCCTTAGAATTTAAGGTTAAGCTAAGGTATACACATATCTGTTGATTTCTGAACTTAAGATATGTACAATAACTTTTCAGGATCACCATTTTATCTTGATTTGCCGATAGCCTGAGTTGGAAATAACAGGCAATGAATAACTATCCAATAAAACCTGCTATAGAACTTTTTCTCTAAATCAGAATATATTTATTTATGTTTAAAGTGTCCATACTTCAATCTGAAACAAGTGAAAAGAATGCCAGAGGAATATTTTAATTTGCTGCAATGTTCCATTCCATTCTTAAGAAAAAGGGGATTGTCTTTTAGAGCAAATATATATAAAATCACACATTTCTTTACAACGTCACTTAAGAAAAATACAACCTTCACAGATACTTTCTGTGGTACAAGATAATTAAAACTCAACTTCATAAAATTCAGAAAAATATTCGGAAGAATCATACAGCTGTACTTGCCATGTCATAGTGTTCTGCATTGTAAAATGTTGCTTTATAGCACACAGTCCGATCCTGTTTCATTCACACAGAGTTTAGGGCTCTAGTTCTGCAAAGATTAATGGATGTGTACACTCTTTGTACACTCTGAGGAGTTTCGTTGATGCCAGTGGAGCTGGTTGCAGCACAGAAAGTTAAGACAGGCATTAGTCTTTTCAGGATCAGACTCTAAGCCTATTATATCAGGGCACAAAATTAGGTTAGATTGCACTCTTAGTGAGGTTAGTGAAGCCCTGTTGCCTAAACCATTGTGGTGCAGCTGAAAAGAATAGTAGAATTTGACACAATGGATAAAATACTTCAAGGGAAGAGTGCACTAAGGAGGCTTACAGTGTTATTATGTAGGATAATGCTGGTTAGGCAATTAAATCATCTCCTTTTTGGTGAAAGTCATTATTCTTTTGAGTGATCATGTGCCAGAACCAAATCTTAATGGCTTATACTCTATACTTGAAAATGGTCTGACCCATTTCAGCCAAGAACATTCTGTTTATTTTCTTAGTTCTAACATTATCTGATACTGAAAAAATGACCTTTAAGTGGTCCCCAGTGCACTCATACTCTTTGTTCTAGGAATACAAGGAATCTTGAGTATTGTCAGCTGAAACAGGTTTTTTATATACTTTATTTTTAACAACAGCTAAAGTTCATCCTTCTCTGACTGAGAGTATCGAGATTATAGGAAAATCAAAAGCTGAGGCAGAGAAGACTTCAGGAGCAAATCAAAATTTGAAATCCAGCATTGTATATAAATTAAGCTGCCATTCAAGCTGCACTTATTTATACTGTGGTTTGTAGAAGTGATTATTATGGAAATAATAATGCATTTAATTTTCTTGCAAATTACTTTGCAGTACATCTTATCTCTGTGAAGTCTGCATAATCAAAGAGGGGATCAGTTATGCTTTAAAAAAAAATAAAATAATGGCAGTGTCCTATGGAGTTTAGAAGACAAAAGTTTTCCCCAAAATGTACTGTTCAAAGTAAAACTAGAGATACACTTGATGGAATTAGTTTCTCTACAAACTCTTATCCGGCATCTTCTCCAAAGACGGCCCAAGCTGCTGTGGGCCTGGCTGGGTCCCTGGCCTTTGCAGCTGTCTTGGGTACATGCTTTCCCTTGTCCAAGGGTCAGTTTTCCCAGAGAAAATAGAGAGTAAAAACACAGGCTTTGTTTTTTAAATGTTTGAAATCAACTGATTAAATATTTTATACAGGAATTAGGTGACATTATACACTTTATGTCTCACCCGATGTCTTCATAACACTCCTGAGAACTGTGGTAGCATTGTTCTTATTTAATAAAAAGGGAGCTGGTTCAGCCAATTCATCCATATCATCTTAGAGATACACCTCAGGTTCAGACAAACCTGGGAGACTTTTAATTTACTCCAAAGGGATTGTAGATAACCAACTCACATAGAAATATCTACAGTCTATCAGTAGGTAGACCATCTGTTGGTAGACAGTATCTGTGCTGTTTTTCAAACTGGGACTAGGAAAAGTAAGTGCACAACTAGAGTACACCAGGGGAAAAACAGTGGCAGTAGTTTACTTGTCACTACAGGGGCAGTCTAAAGGAGATAAAGAATGCAGCTTTTCAGGCCTTTCTCATCACTCACAAAAGCATTCTTCCTCTGTCTTCAGTTGCTTTCCATTTGGTTACAAAATAAAACCTTGTGGCAGTGTTGCCTGTTTTGGTTTTGTTTCATAAAACAGATTTGCTTTTTCTCTGTTTAAGCAAAGGTTTGCCCTCTCACACAGGAAATCCACAGACAGATCAGACACCACACTGTTTGACCCATGCCATGTGCTTTCACTGTTATGTTCAATACTTGGATTTACAGTGAAATTTGCAACAAGATTTTAATTCCACGAAGCAACTCCTCTGAAGCAGCTATTAGCCATATAGAGGTATCTTGTGGCTGATCAACCACTGCCTAAGAGGTGGGTACTAGGTAACAAAGATCTGATTAAATCCCCTTTAATCCCAATAGGCTATTTTAAATAAAATAAATTTGTTTTATTTTAACTGAATCTAACCTTTCAGCTCAATATAACTCATTACCAACTTTCTACTTGTGTGTTCCATGATATATTTTTTTCTATTAGCAGTGAAGAAACTACTAAATAATACTTGCAATGTCTTTACACTTATGAGTTGAAAAGAACTGATTTCTGCATTTATGTTTTATTTTACAGTCTTGCCCTAACTGTCTAGTTTTAAGATTTCTGTAAATCAGATTTTTGTGTTACGGATGGTAGAATAAGATGAAAAGCCATTGTTAATAGCCAATTGTTCTTTAATTCTGTGCACATCCATCTCCTTTAGCCAACTAAGTCTTCATGTAACTAAAATGTAAAATCTTATGCAAAATATTATAAAAACAGAAGTAGCGAGTATTTTAATCTTTAATACCTGGCTGTTAGTAGAGATTTCATTTAACTCTGCTATCGAACCTTACATTTTTGTTGGTATGTTGCCCATCTCTACCTATTATCAGATACTTAAAGAATAATTTATTATTCTCTGAAGAGCATTCTCTTCAAGTAAAGAGGCTAATAACACTGTTAAGGTGGTAGACGGTGTCAAAATGTAATGAATGAAAGGTACAATGAAGTGCATTAGACAGATGCAAACAGGTTTTTATAGCAATTTAAAGTATTTGAGACACAAAAAATTTCTGTTCCTTAATTTAAATTCTAAAGCGGATGTGTTGTGACTCATGTAATTGATTAACGAATACCAGCATATGTATAAGATATTTATATTGTCAAAGTTGGAATCTTTTCAGTACATAGTTTGTGAAGTATGTGTATTGGGATAAACTGCTCTTGTTTTTTCTGTATAATGAAAATACTTCTGGTCAACACTTGGCAAAATTCTATGTATCTGTAATCAATCTGTAAAATTATGAGATAAATTTTTTGTTGCTGTTTTTATCAATAGACAAATGATAGTATATTCCTATCAGTCTTGGGAAAGGCATCCATAATCTTAAAAACAATCCATATCTAATTGCATACAACATACAATGCAGATTTTATTCAGTAACAACTAAAGTAAACTACTTTCGCTTTTCATTTGAGAATTCCCACTTCAATTTCCCTTTTCTATCACAGTGTCTGTTGACTATTATTGACCTATTGTTGGAGATATTTGCATCTACTTTCATGCACATTTTATGGGGGTACCAATGCCTTTCTCATCTTTAAATTCTGGAAAAAAAAAAAAAAATTCTTCTTAAAAATACAAGAAACATGGATGTCAGAAACACAGCTGGCAGATTGGTATTTGAAAGGAGGTCAACTGCTGGAGGGAAAATCTATAAGGATATTTAACCTACAGCAATAGCACACCTATAGACCCTCACAAAATATTGTGGAAGCTGCTCTTTTTAAAGGGTAGACATAGTAGGATAAGTTGAAGGTGCAACAACTAACAGTAATGATGTATGGCTGGAACACTCACCAAATCTAGATGGACTGAAACCCACATTCCACTCCACAGGTGAGTGCATCAGTAGCTGAGGCAGCATTTAAGTGCTGATGCAGCACTTAAATGAGTCTACCTCATTTAAGGTCACTTAGGCCTTGGAGCCTGGTTATTCAGCCTCAGTCTTGATTGGTTTTAGTGGATTTTTATATTTGCCCAGTAAAGCAAGTGTCAAATGCAAATATATGTTAGACATACATACACTAGATCAAAGATCTGGCCTACCAAGATTGATTTTTACCTGTAAGGTGATGGAAATCCCACAGTTAAAAAGCAGCCTTTTCATATTTATTCTTATTTGTTGTTTGATGAATTGGTCACATTCAGCACTATGGCAATAACGACAAATAACTCTTTATAGGTGAATTTCTTATAGGTGATTTTAATCTTAAAATATAATGTATACAAGAGAAAATGGATAAATAAAGACTTTTGATATTGAGACATAATGTGGAGAGTAATTGTTTCCTAATATTGCTAATTCTAAATCCCACAGTATTGTAGAAGCGTGTGAAAGCTTGTAGTTGGCACACTGTGGGAATTATGATAGCAAAGCTACTTTTTCTCCTTTGATTTCACATATGTAAAGTAAGTTATTATCATAGAAAAAAATAAGCTTTTAAGCTTATTTTATTGCTTATTATTTAAGAGTTTATTGAGAGATGCTGATGGAAATAATGGCATTTTAAGTTATTGTTATACATATTTTTAAATACGAATATTAAAACAGTTTGCTAAATGATGATTTGCCCTGACCCCATCAGAGGCCATGAGAAATCTCAAATTTTTTTCCAAAGGTCAGTATTTCACCTAGTGTCTTCTGAGTGCTTGTTGGATATTCTATTTCAATATCATAAAGGTATACTAATTATTTGTATTATTGTAATGCTTATTGTGTCAACTTTTCTACTTTTATATACACTTAGAGAAACACGTAAGTGATCTGTTAATTAATACGTGTCATACTGTTGTTTTATTAAATTTAAATTAACTGCATTAGTGAAAAGCATAATTAGTTTAAAAGTTACCCATTTTATTTTCCATGTTATCTAAATTGTGTATACTTTAAAATAAGAAATCTTACTCAGTGGCTAAGTGAAATGGTGTTTATCTATTCCGTAATCATAGTTTATGTATGTGAAAAGCATAACCAGAGTACATTAATTTAATGTAGTCAAAGTACAATAAAAGCATTGTGGTTTCAAAGTGGTTTCATGCTTACTGAGTCAAAGGGAAAATCTACTATGTTCACTAAGCTTGAAGCTTAGTTTCTGATATGACTGAAAATAATTGATCTATTACATAGCGTGAACATTGTTTTTATTTCTCCCCATATTTGGTTTTTTGCTTTTGTGTTTTCCCTTCATCTAATGCCATTTCCAACACTGACAGGAGATCATCTCTATTGATCATTGATTTAAGACTAATTCTTCCCATTCAGTTGTTACAAATGCAAGTGGTTGTCTTTTTTATTTTTGCTTTTGCATGTATATAGGCATAGGTGGAACAATAACTATTTGTCATTCTTAAGAAGAAGGAAAGAAAAAAAGGAAAAACCCCACAATTCATCTCATTCAGTCCTTAACCCTTCACTTCTGGTTTTCAAGGCAGTTTCCTATACATAGATTTCATCGAAACAGAAAACCTACTTGCAGCCAGCATTCATTTCTTTCACTATTAATTGTCATTTGTTTGAAATCCCATAGGTTAAAACACTGTGAAAATTGATTTGTGACTTTGAAATACAGTCGGCTTAATCGTATTCTAATAACAAAGACATATTTCTTCACTACCTGATGGCAGAAGGAAAAATATCACCTCTTAGAAATGATGTCACTGAGTGTTTGTAGTTGTCATTCCAGACCCTTTAGCTATTCTATGTTTCTACTCTTCAAATAAAAGCTCCATCTTATGTCTCCAATGTCACGGTCCCGTGTCATGCTTAGCAACACAGTGTAAATATTAACAAATGGCAGTTGAATAAATGGACTTAAAGATATTTCATGGATTAAAAAAAAAATCTGAAGTGTTCTAGGAATTAATGTTTTAGATATTCTATAGGATCTTCATTAAATGTCTTCTATCTTTAAATTCTGTCAAGTTCTAATGCAATTTCTAAATAAGTCTTTTAACTTCTATAACAGCTGTGTTCCTCTGTTTTGTCCTTATTAAGATCTACAAGGTCTTCAAGAACATCAACTAACACAAGCACAATATTGCAGAAGTAAACATGTATCAAGGCAGATGTTTTGCATACGACTTTTAATTAAGAAAATATTTGAGCGATTTTATGACCTCCTCAATGTCAAAAAGGAAAATTTTGCCTGAGTGTTAATTAACATCCTAGAGCCTTTGTGACATTACAGCTATTCATTTTACGTTGTTGGATTCTTGCTAACAGTAAAAAATATTTCATATTTAGGTTGTATTCAATTTTTTATTAAATTAAAAAAATCTCATGCATTGTCTTTTACTCAGCTAATGCATACACTATCATAGAAGGCACAAAAATACACTAAAGTTAGGGTTACATAATGACTTTCAGTCTATGTTTCGTTAACTCATAGAATTTTTTTTTTTTTTTTTTCAAAAGTAAATGTCTAGGCTTGGTGTATGTATGATTTTACACTTAAAGTTAAGAAAATTTTCATTTTGGTAATCTCAGTTATATGTTTATGCATTATTCCTCGTGCAGTATTTTCCAAAAATAATTTTGTAAAACAGCCTATGCCAGAAAAAAAATCTTGTATCATTTAAATAAAATTATTTATATATGGATATATAATAGCAAGCTGTATGCCTAAAAAAGAAAAATATATGCATTCAGAGATAGCAGCAGTGTTAGTAAAATTGTTTGAATATATATTTATTTGTTATATATAGTTTAAAAGCTGCTTTATAACAATCCAGACAGATTTTTTTTCTTTTTTATCTTGAGTGATGAATAACTGACCATATTTAATATAAGGACAGGCACAACTTGGTACAATGTTCCGACAGGTACTTCCTTCTTTTTGAAGGTCATGCTTCTTTAAATACGCACA
The DNA here is from genome assembly GCF_026419915.1 of Harpia harpyja. Lineage (NCBI taxonomy): Eukaryota > Metazoa > Chordata > Aves > Accipitriformes > Accipitridae > Harpia > Harpia harpyja. The sequence goes on from NC_068943.1 coordinate 66,592,814, forward strand.
TAGTTCATTCAACACTAAATAATATATATGTAGAAACACACATCAAATATGGTGTATTAGTTCCTTTAAAGTTTTATAATATACTGTAACTTAAGCATTTGATAACTTATTTTTCATTTTAAAACTCCTTTTTTCCCTAGTCTTTAGACAAGTGTTGTATCGAGATGGTTTGCACATGTATTCGTGTAAAGGAGGAATCACAGATACTATGATATCTAATTTGGGATTTGGATCCAGTCGAAGGTATTCACACAAAAGGTAAGTGACTACCTGTCTTCTCATGTATGCATGTACAGGTAGGTGTCTGTCTGTGCACGGGTGTCTTAATTCTTCTTATAGTCAAGGGAGAGCTGATCAGTGCAGAGCACAGACAGTGATACAGTCAATCCTGAACTAAATGAACAGCCAAGATGCCTCACTTGCATGCAGACAGCTACACTGAGATGTCCTGATCTCAAACTAAGTCTTAATTCTGTTGCCTAAGCATAGGGTTCAGTGTCATTTTAGAAGCCCTAGGTCATGAAGCCACCACCTGCTGCTTCAAAAGGTGATGATCCTCCCCAAGTCCTGTGCCATGCCCTATAGCTCTTTGTAGACACTCTAGGAGCATTTCAAATGGTGCTAGAAATGGAAACAAGGAGGCCCTGCTCTTTTCCCAGACTGGCAACTGACCTGCTTGGTGGTTTGAGCAAGTCCTTTAACTGGCATCTGCAAAAAGACATTTATAATACCAAGATTTAGTCAGGAAAAGCATTAGATAAATGTCCTAAATTCTTTTATGTAAACCTCAAGGAACTGCCATGTGATAAGATGCTTTTAACAATGCAGCCTTGGCTAGGAGATTGGATTAGATGTCCATAAACGAACAAAATATTGTTATGTGGAAAACACCAATAATATATATTATTCTGTATTTTAATATAGCTACATTATATCTCTCTATATATTAATATATAGATTGCTCACAGGTTTTTGAATCCCAAGCTAGGGAACCACCTCAGTAAAACAGCTTGGAAACAAGACTCTTGATTTTAATTGAGAAAAGTTGGGAGTGCTGTCTTGTACAGGTATCCAAGCCGTGTGAGGGGTAATTTGAAATGAGTCAAGAGAGGCTCCAGGTTTGTTTACAAAATTATCACTTTTATAACTGTTCATTAAAAAGCTTAGTTCAAAAAACAGGTATGTGAACACTCCCATCACAGAAAACATTTCCATTTTAACTGACCCTTGAGTCAGAAACTTTGCTACCTGTGGGACAGGAGTCAGGTCAGCATTTCGTGCCATTGTTTGGCCTCAATATTGAGGCTGCTGTTAGACTGAAAAGTGCCTGACATTCCCTAGTGATGTTTATTGTGGCACTGATGCTTGCTAATGAAAAAAGGATATAAGGTCAATTTGTTTTATGCAGACCAGAAAACAGTTACTAAGGATAACTACTTTTGATCATGTACTCCAGAATTTATAGCTAACTCCAGCAGTCAATGATTCTGTATTCATGGCTCATAAAAAATAACATCATCCTTAACAGAGCTGGAGAGGTCAGGTGAACCATACTTAAGAATGTTTCTCACGTATATCTTCAAGAATGTTAATCACTCAACACTGATTAAAGTCAGAGAAGCTGCCCACTTTGGCAAAATAATATATCCTGAGAAGCTTTAAATATGTATGCAAAATAGTTGCATGAAGATGAACCATTGTTAACTGGAGGTGAGGCAAAACCATTGTCTGCACAGTTTTGGCATGGCTGTCTTACACAAATCTCATGTGAATGTGTTTATAAATCTTTCAGGTTGTATGACTCAGCACTCCAAAATTAGAAAAGGCCAAAGCAAAAGACTCAAATTATGCTTCCATTTAGACATTTATTACCTGATCATGTATTACTTTTTTAGGTGAAGTTTTGCCTTCATACATAAGGAGGTCACTTTATATTTTTTTTTCAGTGAGGTGACGAGAAGCCCGCAATGCCAGTGTGGGATAGTATTCTGTAAATGCTCTTCACCCACAACTTTTTACATACATTGCTTTTCAACCAAGTGACACCGTATAGCGTATTTCAGGATGGCCCTGTGTCAGGGCCCTGAGGGCACTAATAGGTCTGAATGGCCCTGACCAACCCCACGTGGAGTCCCCCACCCATGGGCCCAGGAGCCCCATTTCAGCTCAGCCCGGGACCTCCAGCCCCTCTCTGAGCTACGCTGAAAGGGTCTCCAGCTCTCTCTCCAGCTCCTGGATGGACCACTGGAATGTACACTGCAGTCTTGTCTCCAGCCCTGTCTCCTGCTGCTTCTTACCGGGTTCCCTGGCCTTGGTTCATGGCTTACTGTTGATGGACCTTGTTACCAGCACCTGGCTCTGCCTGCCATGCTCAGATCTTGTGGGATGGTGCCCCACTGCTAAGGGCACAGTCTGCGCTGGGGTTGTTCTCAGCTCCCCTTCCCCTGGCAAGCAGCCAGGCCTGACACCCAGGTATCTAAGAGTAAAGAGGAAAATGATTGTATTTCAACAGTAGCAAGTACCAGTGTCATAAAGATTGGCAGAAGTAAGGTCGCATTGGTAACTCCTGCCTTCACAGCTGAAGAGTTTTTCTTCTTAGCTTCCCAGTCTGGATTCTTCCTGCAGCATCTATTGCCTTTAAAAATATCCCCAAAACAATACAGAAGATTTTCCTGGTTTAGTCGATTAAAAACTACAAAATGATTGCTAAAAATCTGAATAAAAAAAAGTATGTTAATTTTTTCAACTTAAAATTTTAAGACTTCTCCAAAGACACCTCTTTGGCTTATACACTTTCTAGAAAAATATTTCCTGGTTTCACCTTTTTCCTTGGAAGTCATTACTTTTGAAATGCCTAAGGGACCTAGCCCTAGCAAAACCCTTCCTGAATACTTAGATCTAGGAATAAAGGAACTACCACTGAAATACAAGCCTAAAATGAATGTCTAAGGGGGCTGGAAGTCACCACTGGATCATATGCAATAATAAAAAAATCAGGCTAGAGGAACAGAAAACACACACAATTTTCTAAATAAAAGGGATAAAGCAACCAGGAATCTTCTAAATGTACAGTGTTTTCTAGTGTAAACTTGTGTTGCACTTTAGCAGCCCTCCTTATAAAGACCTCCCAAAGGAAGAGTCTAGCCCTTTAAATTACACTAACATTCACTCTACTGTAAAGCACACACACATTAATTCATAAGCCTGCCTAATGTCTTTTTCCACCTAAGATGAACTAGAAAGCAGCAGACTTGCTGACATTAGTTTTCATGTCGCTCAACAGTTCTGACGAGCAGATGTGAAAACTCAAGTGTATCATGATTTACAAAGCCAGCCTCTGGCTTGCCCAATCACAACTTGGCCTTAGCAATGTGAACGGGATGCCTGCCTCACTGCTGCATCCTTTTCCTGCATTTCCAATGTCTCTACACTCAGCTGTTTAAATGCAGTGCACAAAGAGGTTTCATCCTGCTACACCCTGCAGTACAAGGTTCCCCTCCATCACCTATAGACGAAACTCAAGAGCCAGCAAAATGTAATTTGAAAGTGGAATTAAAGCCTTGGATTTCCTCTTCTTAGAGATAAAAGTTACCCAGAATGGGTTTTATTTCCTTTCAGAAGTCAAGCTGAAATTCAGCTGCTGCAACTGTATTCATCCCTTTGCCATCTCAGCAAGTTTGTCCTGTGTAAACAGTGTGATCTTAATAAATAAATACTGAAGCACAGCTGGTGTTGGCAAGATATCACTGTTAGGTTGCTGCGCCCTGCTATCACCAGTGGGTGTTGCTAATTATTCTCAAAACTGGGAAATATAAGGGAAAGGAATGCAGACGAGAGTCAACAGGAGTTGGAACAAAAATAAAAGAATGTTTGCCTCAGTCCACAGCAAGGACATCTGAGCACCATGAAGGCAGGCATTTCATCAAACTTGGTTCTGAATTGTTTCCTTATCAAAACAAGAGTTAACAGCTACAGTCGTATAAAGCTGTAGCTACATATTTGCTGCTTAAAGTGTACAGTCCAAGCTTCCTCATCTACTTTTGAATAAAAATTTGTTCCAAAATGACTGAGTATAATTACTCCAGTATTAAAACTATTGAGTATATTAAGCAGACATGATCTTAACTGTGTGACTGGCAGTTTTAGAAAGGGTAAATTAATATTGGGTCTTTGATGGCAGGCTCCAAACACGACTTGCATATCAAAGTAACTTCAGCTGCAGCTACTCTAGAGGGAAAACCACAACACATTTTCTGGTTATTTCCTTTTCTTATCATTCAAAATGCACATGAAACCAAATAAGATGTCGAACTTGGAGTTTCAATGATTCAAATGAACTTCATTAGCCATTCATAGTCTACTAACTTACAGATGTTCAGAACACAAATTCTAGAGACCATCGAGGAAAATATGGGGTAATACTGAGAATATTAAATAAAAAGATAAAGAGGTTCCAATAAAGGTAATGCAAAGGTTAAAGTCTAGGGGTGCAATTATGTGAGGACTAGAAGGAACAAATGTTAACTGAGAAGGCAGGAAGAGCTTGGACCATTGTGTTTATCTGCAGGCTAGTAGGCTGGGAATAGGCGAAGGTTATGCAGTAAAGACAGAAGTACCTCTGAACTTTGACTGCAGCAGAACAGAAAAGCTGAAGGAGGAATGTGAAGGAAGCATTAAAAATATGAGAGTATATATGTTAGTTATCTAAACCTCCCTCACAACTTTGAGATTATTATATTTAATACAGATCATCTTAATTTGAGCAGTTGAGAGAAACTAAGAGACTAAATCTTGTGAGCTTTGTTTATGTATGTATGGAAAACCTATAGGGAGCTTGGTCCATTATGAAAGAAAATTTATAAAACCGTTTGGGTTCCTCCCCCCCCCCCCCCCCCCCCTTTTAAAGAACTTAGTTTAATATGTGTATCTTGTAGAATACTATTGTAAGACATGATATAGAAGTGTGACTTCAGGTGCTACTTATTTCCCTTGCTAGCAGGCACAGAGCTCCTGGTTTGAATACTCTTGTGACTATTATAAATAAAAAGTTTTGACTAACTGCCTCCCACCACTGAGACATGGAAGATTCCCTCAGGCTCTTACTGTGTTTGGAATAGTTAATTAGTGAATGCTACTCAAAAATGAATCCCAAATCAGTGTTATTTCCTGTTTTCCCACTATCATTTTTTTAAAATGGTGTCTGAAGTGATAGGGCTGCAGTTTCAGATCTCATTTGGTAATTGAACATTTTTATTTACTGGTAGGCTGTCGCTTTGAATGAGAACACAAACTGGCTAGGGAGTTACCTAGCCAACATAATGTGCATAGCAGAAAACAATAAAACTAGTTTAAAATAGGCCCAATGAGGAAAGGCTTCATTATGATACCAGAAGAGCTATTAGTCAGAGGGAACGGTTCTCATGAGACAAGGAGAAAGCTCAGGCATTTAAATTTTTTTCTCAGCTTTAGATGTGGATGAGAGCTTAAAAACCTTTCACTTACAGCATGTTTAGTAGGGTTTTCTGAAAGCATGTGTGTAAAAAGTGTTCTGAAGTTTGCTGTATTTGGAGTGGGATTTCAAAGGATATTTTAAATGTTCCATGTTCTCTTTAAATACACTTCTGTGTCACTGTGATACTATGTTATCTATTTGGGTTAGATTTGTGATGCTTTGCCTTTGCAGCTACGAACCATGAGCATAGCTGGTTCTAAGCCAGGGTCTCAGCTGTGGAGGCAGTGAGTATTATGCCTTGATAAATCAAGTTTCCAAGGATGACCATGAAGTCACAGCCTTCTAGAACTGCTCGCTTATTCCTTGTAATATATCAAGAGAGATAAGTCAGTACACAGATTACAGGGGAAGTTGGAGAGAAAAGGAAGAGCTGATCTTTAACACACAAGAAGCTAGAGTTGCCTGATGATTGCAACAGAAAACAGAGAAACACTTTGAAACATAAGTCTGGTTCAACTACTGTGACAGAGAGAAAGTCATTTAACTTTCCATTGTATGTTACTTTTCTCAAGTACTGAACTTGGAAATAGCACTTAACTCAAGAAACAGCTCTTGGACTGACAATTGTCTGAAATAACTTTCTTGGCATGCAGTGCTAGCCAAAAAAAAAAGAAAACTCAGCAGAGCTTAGCATCATCAGGAAGGCTACTGGGAGCAGGACAGAGAGAGACAGTTTGCCACACAAGACTTTGAGGTGCTTACATCTTGAGCATGGTGGGCCATTCTGTCTGTTCTCTGCATCTCAAGAAGGACACAGTGGAGAAGGAAAAGGGACAATTAAAATGATGGAGGTGATGGAACAGCTGGCTTGTGAGAAGAGAATAAAATGTCAGGGACTCTCCAGCTAGGAGCGAGGTGTGAGCAAAGTTTACAAAATCGTTAAGGTGGCACGAAAGAGGAAGAATCTTCGTACAAGAGCCTTCAGTAATAAAACTAAGTGGCACTTCAAGAAAATTGTAGGAGTTTAATTTAAAACAGATAAAAGAGCATAATTCTGCTTGCTGGTAGTGAGCTTCTGGAATCTTTTGTTATAGGGGGTTGTGGTTGCAGATGATATTAGACACCTGCAAAAAGGAAGTAGATAAATTATTGGACAGCAGGTCCATGAAAATATACTGAAGAGGCAGGGATGTACCCTCCAGCATCCTTACTGCAAGAATAATGGATGATGGGGGAGTAGGTACGGAAAGTATGGCAGGAAGTGGCCAGGCTTGCATGCATTCCTTAAACAGCTTCTCTTACAGCCAAAATCTTTATCAGATTCAACTTAGACAACAGTCCAACAAAATCTTCAAGCCATCTCACGGAAGGGATGGGGAAAGGTTATGGAGAAAAGAACAGGGAGGAATCAGGTGACTACATGTGCCAGGAAATGAAAAGGGGAGGCAGCGTGAGATTCAAAGGATCAAAAATAGAAAAAAATAGGGAAGTGTGTGTGCAGGGACACCAACAAGCAATTTCAATGTTTTCTGAAAGCATCCCAGGAGCCAGCAGACATTGCCTAGCAGATTTCTGCCCAGAGATGCAATAAAACGAGGGAATGGAAAAATACACCATGGCCACCAACATCCTCCCTGTCAGGCCTCCACTGCCTGGTGCTGGGACCAACCAACTTAACCAGGGCCAGCAGGCTGATGAGAAGGTCAAACTATTTGCAGGGCCCTTGGATGGAGAGAGCATTAATAAGAAGGGAATGATGGCATAACCTTTCAAGGCATATTTAAGAACCGGGGTTGAGAATGAAAGTGCTCTAGCTCTCCAGGAGGTGAACAGCGGATGGGAAGGGGACAAGAAATGAAGGCGCAGGGGAAGAGCAGGAAGACTGAGGAGGTGGAGAGAGAATAAGCACAAGAGGAAGCACATAATTTTTTTTTTTAATTAATTTTGTTTGAAATCACTGAGTTGGAGGAGGGGGAAAGAAACTTGAAGCAGGGAAGAGTAGAGCAGTGTGGTTGGATGTGTGGAACACTGCTTTGCCTCCTCCTGCCTGCTTTCAGAAAGTTGTTCTGTGAAAGGGCTGTAGCACATTCAGGGCAGCAGGGTCCAGCTTTCTAGAGAAAAAGATGGTGATGGTGCACAATAAAAACCTACAGCCCACAGTTTTTGGCTCCATCTGCATGAGTACAGTCTGGATGCACTAGATAGTGGTGGTGTTCACAGTGGTGGCAATGGTGTGTGGATATTTTTTAGGTGGGCGAGCAGGAATGTAACCAGTGACAGTTCTGGTGCCACAGACAGGTGTTGTCCATTGTGGTGATTACCACCATGGTGTGATGGGTTAACCCTGGCTGAATGCCAGGTGCCCACCAGAGCCGTTCTATCACTCCCCCTCCTTCTCAGCTGGACAGGGGAGAGAAAATATAACAAAGAGCTTGTGGGTGGAGATAAGGATAGGAGAGATCACTCACCAATTACCGTCACGGGCAAAACAGACTCAGTTTGGGGAAAATTAACTCAATTTATTACAAATCAACCAGACTAGGGTAATGAGAAATAAAACCAAATCTCAGAACACCTTCCCTCCACCCCTCCCTTCTTCCTGGGCACAACTTCACTCCCGGATTCTCTACCAACCCCCCAGCAGCACAGGGGGACGGGGATGGGGTTTACGGTCAGTTCATCACACGTTATTTTCTGCCGCTTCATCCTCCTCAGGGGGAGGACTCATCACACTCTTCCCCTGCTCCAGCGTGGGGTCCCACCCATGGGAGACAGTCCTCCATGAACTTCTCCAACGTGGGTCCTTCCCACGGGCTGCAGTTCTTCATGAACTGCTCCAGCATGGGTCCTTTCCACGGTGTGCAGTCCTTCAGGCACAGACTGCTCCAGCATGGGCCCCCCATGGGATCACAAGTCCTGCCAGAAAACCTGCTCCGTGGGCTCCTCTCTCCACAGATCCGCAGGTCCTGCCAGGAGCCTGCTCCAGCGCAGGGTTCCCACGGGGTCACAGCCTCCTTCGGGAACCCACCTGCTCCGGCGTGGGGTCCTCCACGGGCTGCAGGTGGATATCTGCTCCACCGTGGACCTCCATGGACTGCAGGGGAACAGCCTGCCTCACCATGGTCTTCCCCACGGGCTGCAGGGGAATCTCTGCTCCGGCGCCTGGAGCATCTCCTCCCCCTCCTTCTTCACTGACCTTGGTGTCTGCAGGGTTGTTTCTCTTAGATGTTCTCACTCCTCTCTCTGGCTGCCGAATACCGTCTGTCCCAACTTTTTTTCCTTCTTAAAAATGTTATCACAGAGGCATTACCATTACCACTGATTGGCTCGGCCTTGGCCGGCGGCGGATCCGTCTTAGAGCCGGCTGGTATGGGCTCTCTCGAACACAGGGGAAGCTTCCAGCAGCTTCTTACAGAAGCCACCCCTGTAACCCCCCCTGCTACCAAAACCTTGTCACACAAAGCCAATACACATGGTCACCACCCAAATGTTGCTGACGGTGGCGGTCTGATGTAAAATGAATATTATACCTGTCTATCTCAGCCTCACTGTAGTGTCATTTAGAACTGATGAGCAAGCAGATATTTTCATAAGTTCAAAGGCACTTTTGTGTAAGGAAGGGAAAAAGTAAAATCTTTTTGAAGACTTTCATACATTTTGTTTTGGTTTGGTTTGGTTTTTTTTTAAGCAAGGAGTTGCAGGTGATGAGATAGTAACTATCATACTTGATGGAAATTCCAATCTGAACTTGACAGAAGGGTTTCCTTTTTAAGATTCAGTCCTAACTGAAGTTCTGAAGGTACTGCACTACACTCGGCCTAAGCAGAGTACTCCCAAAACAATCAGTATTTACCTCTATTGAAGAACATATCAACTTCTTTAATATACATTTTTACAGATTTCTATGACACCTATCCAGTGTCATAGCTGGTTCTTTACTCTTGAATTTTGTATGAGATAATGACACAATGACAAAGGTCCCCCTAATATTATTTCCTTCTTTGACAGCAATGTGGAGTTATCTGTGCAAGTCTTGGCTTCTCACCTTTCTTTTCTGCTTCATTTTCCAGAAACTGGCAGATCAGCTTTAAAAGAACAGAATTTATTATACAGATGTGAGGTGGGGTAGGCTTTTAGGTACTTCTGGATGCAGAGGAAGATGAGGTTATTTTTTCAGGAGTTTGTATTTTAAGAAATGGTTTGTGGGATAAACATGTGGTTTAAAATTATACTATACACATATAATATTGTCCTAGCTTGATGTTATAACTTAAAAAAATATATAAATGTGTCTGAATTACAAGGATTTCCTGTTTTTGTGGGACTGTGTGGATGACCTAGATAATTACATGGGAGCCTGAAATGTGTCCTGATTTCAGTATAATTATCCATTTACTCCTTCAATGCTTTTCCTTCATACACAATAGCTATGGGGCTCAGCTGCTTCAGACTATCCACCACTGAGTTTAATTAAAATCCTCACTAGCACAACGTACATCAAGATATTCAAAACTATGGAGCATCCTGGCTTGTGCGAATTCCCCTGGATGAGCTCAGGGGCTGGTAGTCTGCATCCCCAAAGCTCCCTTAAAATATGTAGGTGATCAGGGGAGAGGATAAGAAAAAAATATTAGTGGCCAGGAAGTGAAGGTTTCAGTGGTTACAGGCTGAAAAGAATCTGGTAAGTTTTCACTGTGTTGCAAAACTGTTCCTCTCTTCACAATTCGTGTTGCCTTCTTTTAAGGTAGTATCTATGTAAGTACCTTGACTAAAATCTGACACTCTTGAGAGGTAACGTCAACTCTTCAGCTTTCTCAAAAGTTCTGAGAAAGGTGATGAATAAAATGATGAATATGATATGTAGCAGTCCTTAGACTTCTTTCACTGTAGCCAGTTTTAGATGCAGAAATCATGCAGTCTGTGGGTTTCACTTCATCAAGTCTTGCTGATGGTAATTCTTTCCTTGGTATAGTTCAGAATCCATTGACATGGACCATTGCTGGCATAGGCAGCAATGCATTCCTGAATGTCTCCACTCTCTCATCAAGAGGCCTCAAGATATCAGAGTGGACAATTTCCTCCTGTAGGGTATTGCAAAATTCTGTACATGTACAACTGCCAATATTATAGACATGGATGCTGGTTATAAATACAGAGTGGAGAGGGCCTATAATTTAGCCAGTGGCAAACTAACAAAAATCAACTGGATTTTCTGAGTAAAAAGAGAGAGAGAAAAAACCTTTGGAAATCATTAAATGAAATTAGATGTAAAGAGAAATCATGGAAATAAAATCACTTAGGTAGAGTAGTTGAACAGGTAAATGGAAATGAATAGTGTGGAACACAATTTCTTAAACTACTCTGTAGGTTACAAAACATTTATTTAGAATGTAAGGTGATTTAACTTAATCTGACATTAGAGTTTCAGAGAGGAATAAGTATAGAATTGGGTTAAAGTGTATGAGAACACAGCTAGTCTATGTAGTTTTACAACAATTTAATTAATTTAGAGCAAGATATATGAGTGTATGTGTTGGCCAGTGGTCTAAATGTAGATGTGGTTCACAGTATAACTCTACATGGTAAGGGAATAACTTGGCTAATATCTATGAAAAACAGTTTTGTTCAAGTTCTCAGCATCAATGGTAAATGCAATGAAGTTTGCTTTTCTTTATAAATGATTACAGGCAGAAAGAAAAAAAGGTGCGGTAATAAATGAATTGAAGCTGTAATGGGTACTGACAGTTTGGAATAAAAGCTAGAAAGGTGGCTATGTGCAGTAACTAAGCTATGATTTCACATTCTGTAGATTTTATGCCAGTGCTTGTGTGACTTCCGATATCTCTAAAATCTATCCTTACTGTATCTTTTTTTTCTTCACTGAAGTTAATCTAGCTATTTTCTTTACGCTGATTGAGTGACATTAGCGATTAAGACTAAAATGAAGATGCTGGATGAAAGAAGAGAGAACTAGAAATTCTTCAGAAAAGATTTGGAGCAGTTTCCAGTACTGATCTTCCTAGTTAGAAATTTACACATGCCTGGAGGGCCACAGGAATGGGGTGGAGATTGCCACAGTGAGATATAGTGTTGAGGGGAGAGGACAAACTGTTTTGGATTCCTTTTCTTTTTCTACTGTTCTGAAAAAAATGGAAAAAAAGCAGTGAAATATGTTTTATTATTTATACACATACATACCCACATATATACAGACATTATATGTATACTATGGTGTATATAATATATGGTATTTACAGGTTAATAGGAAGCAATGACATAGGCATTTGAGGTTGCATAAAACCTTCATTTGATCCAAACCCTAACTAAAATTAAAGTGAGTTTCAAATTAGAATCATAGAATCATAGAATCATTTCGTTGGAAAAGACCTTCAAGATCATCAAGTCCAACCATTAACCATGCCCCCTAAACCATGCCCTGGAGTACCCTGTCCACTCGCTTTTTGAATACCTCCAGGGATGGTGACTCAACCGCTTCCCTGGGCAGCCCATTCCAATGTTTGACAACCCTCTCAGTAAAAAAATTTTTCCTAATATCTAACCTAAATCTCCCTTGCCTCAACTTGAGGCCATTTCCTCTTGTCCTATCTCCAGACACCTGACAGAAGAGACCAACACCCACCTCACTACAACCCCCTTTCAGGTAGTTGTAGAGAGCGATAAGGTCTCCCCTCAGCCTCCTCTTTTCTAGACTGAACAACCCCAGCTCCCTCAGCCGCTCCTCATAAGACTTGTGCTCAAGGCCCCCTCACCAACTTGGTTGCCCTTCTCTGGACACGCTCCAGCACCTCAATGTCTTTCCTGTAGTGAGGGGCCCAAAACTGAACACAGTACTCGAGGTGCGGCCTCACCAGTGCCGAGTACAGGGGAACAACCACCTCCCTGTTCATATAATAAAATATCTGACAAAAAATGGCTAATATTCAATTATTTCAATTGTTCTTGAAATAGTTTAATAAAGTTGACATAAATTCATGAACATTTTTGAAAACTTGTTCATCTGAAGTTTTCTGGTGTTTTGCTGTGATTGTCTATGAAGGACAGAGAAGAGCCAGGCTGGAAAGAAAGGAAGAGATTCCTGATTTCTAATATTGACTGCTAATGAGACTGCTCATTCATAAGCATGGAAGAAGATAAAGTTGTGTTTTGCTTTGTTCTGTGATAGTGTTGAACATGCATTTTGTAGTGTCTGACAAATATATCCATTGATTTTTTTGGATGTGAATTGTCTTTCAAAAGTTCATGACTTCCTTAAGCATATCAGTAATTTCTAAACAGGCAGTTGTTAAAAGACAAATGAAGAAACAAGCAAAAAAATTTCAGACCTTTATTTTTTCTAGTTTGCAATGTGGTAGTTGAATTGCATTACTTAACTTTCAAACATGCTATGAGGTAAAGTGATATGGTTTCTTTACTGTGATTTGATGGACCTTTTTCAAATAGCTAGATTGTTGGAACTCAGAAAAACTATCTGATAATTCGGTATTGCAATATTTCAAGTCATAAGACGAAAATTCATTTTTTTTTCTTGGTAAAACTGCTAATTAAATCCAAGCAAGTGAATAGTCATAAAAGATACGGCTGAAAAAAATTCATTCCAATAGTTGAGAGAACAACTTACAGAAAACATTTGTAAGTTCATTATTTCTCTAGTTCAGAGTTAACATTTTATTTAATTAAAGTTTTTTACAAGTTAAATACTGTTTTCTACACAGCTTTTACATAATGTAAAATATTCTTTCCTACAAAGAAAAGTGGCTTGTGTTATGAATTATGTCTTTGGCTTTTTGTAGGCATCGAATCATTATCTACGAAATAGTCCTCTCCATTTGTACATGTCAGAAACCCATGCATGCAAAATCAATCATGATTCCTATCACACTGCCCTGAATCATATCTTTATTAGATTACTTTGGAGCTGGATGAGTCATAGTGTAAGACGATCACTACAGAGCGGGAGAGCTGCAGCCCATGACATTGACTGGACGCCCTGTTTAGAGCTCTTCTCACGTCTGCTTTCTCCAGTGGTTGGTGTTGGCTACTTCAGGTGTTGCTCTCTTCTAGACAGAGTAGCAAACCTACTGAATGAATTTCAATTTGGTAAAACACTCTCTTTGGTGGTCTTTTTACATATTATGTGACCTCATAAAGAGATAGCTGCCCACAGGCATTGGTTTCTTGATTTCTCTTTTGAGTGACTTCTAAAAGTGTCTAAGAGTTTTGTATTTCACAACTTGATAAGCTGTGAGCTGTACAAAAGGTATTAGAGGATCTAATTATGAGACAACTTACAAACTGAGCCATGCTATAAATAAATACCTGGCTGTAAGGAATTGCAGTCATTGAATTAGGTGGAGATTAAATTTCAGCTACCTTATATGACATTAGTGTAAATTTTTAGACGTGTTAGGATAAGTGGAACCAAGCCTTCCCCTAGACAGTATTTACCCTATTAGATATTCTTTATGTAGTACTTTTTAAGAACAGAAAAAAACCCAGTGGTATTCACAAGAGCAGAAATTATATGTTCTGAGAGCCTACCATGAAAGTATCTACAATTGGGAAGTCCAATATTTAGAGCATGCTATCCTTTTAAATTTTAAAAAAAACTAACTAAAGTATTTTAATTGTGTTTTTTTAAAGATTACTGGCCTTGTTCCCAGATTTCACTATGGTAAGTGAGCTCCTGATCTTTCACAGTCATCAGATACATCATAAAATATTTCTGTCAGTGCTGTGGACTTTTCATGCTCTTATTGTACAAAAGTGAGGATGTCTGGTGTGTTTAACTTAAAGTCTTGTGTGTGTAACATGAATTTACATGCCTTCTATTTACATCTATTTTGTCTCACCCTTCATAACTGCTTTATTTTATAATTTTTCTTCAGGAAGGAGTTTTTAGGGCTTGAGATGCTGTCTTTAGTTAAACCAGAGCTTGCTTTAGATAAATAGGATTTACTTTTCCTTTCAAACTTAATTACTTTTCAGAATCATGATCAATTTCCCGCCTTGCTTGCTTGAGGGGAGTGACACTGTAGGAGACCCTTACACATTTGCTTTGTAATAAGCCTTTATTCATACACTTCAGGCTATACAATCAGCTCCTCTGCACCAGAGTGTGTGCCTGTGTGTGTGGATGCAGCCGGAGGCCTGCAGATTGGAATGCTGATGATGGGGAGCAGAAGTGCTGAGGAATGAATCTGTGTTTGAGAAAAGCAATAATCTGGCTGTGAGTGTCCACAGGTCTTATTATAAAAAATTAAGCTACCTTTCATGGCCTCTTTATTTTTTTTTTAATGGAGATTTCCTACATAATACCCTACCTGAAAGAGTTTCATTCTAGTGTTCTCTTTTTCACTTGTTTTAAAAATGTTGTGGAAAAGGAAAGTAATCATTTTTCCTCTAATAAAAAGACATACTAATTTGAGATCGTAATAGTTAAAGTAGGGTGTTTTCTTGTCGGAACAATCAGTTTCATGTCAACTTCTGGCTTGTCATCTTTGTCTGGTTTAAAATAAAGTCAATTTTAAAGCATAAATGTAGTTCCTAGGGAATAAAGATTTATGGAAAGCTACAAATATTATCTATAGTTTTGCTATGACAGTGATATTTCACATGGTCAAGGAACTAGTTATAATCATATTAATAGAAAAGCCCTTTTTTTCAAGGAGAAGCATGAAGACTTACAGAGGGAGAAAAAAAAGAAAAAAGCATTAAAGATATTTCAATGCCACTGGAAAACAATTTAGTTTGCACATTACTGCTTCTTAAAAGTCAGCTTCTTGTCAATTTTACTTGGTATCCAGAGTGATTTTCATGGTTGGACTTCTTTAAATGGACCATAACATAACCATTTAGTAGAAGGAATAGTCTTTGCATTTTCACCTCAGTGTCAGCTAAAAGAAATGGATAAAACAGAGAGGCCCATATTCAAAGGTCTCTTCTTGAACATTGGAAAAGTTCTGGTCCTTATCCAAACATGGTACCTTGTAGACATCTTGATTTAAATGTTAAAGTAAAAATTTGTAAGTAGATAGAGTAAATGATCCTTCAGTGCCTCTTCCAACCCTATTTTGAAACTACTTTCTGTAATTTTGGCTGCTTGTCTTCACAGTCGGACAGTAGGAGAATATTTTGTGTCTGCTTTAGTACAACCTCAGATACAGAAAAATAATTTTGACTAAATTCTAGCATTGTGCAAACCAAATATTAAAAACAAACATTGGATCAAATTAAATTTCCATTGGGATTTCCATCTCAAGAACCGTAGTGCCTTAACTGATGTAACACGGGTTGCCGAAAGGCTTGGTTTTGAATCTTTCCTGTAATCTGTCTTGAATCTCTCCTGTAATCAGTTAGTACAAAAGTATTCAAGGAAGGGCTTCAGACAATCTAGAGATGGAAAGAGAGAATTTTTTAATTACAAGGGGCTTTTTCCTACTGAGCCATTTACACTCATCAAGTGTTTTAAAGTTGAATTTTTTATCTATTTAACAATGAGTCTTCTATCACTTCCCTTCAACTAATGGAGTGCACTGTGACAGGAAGCTTTTCCTGTTGACTTGATCTAAATTTAAATTACTGCATGCCTCAAACCATGGGGTGTGCTGTCCCAAAAGATCTGACATTTCAGTCCAGGAATAGGGTGAAACTATTCCATCTGTGAAACTGGATGAGCTGTTTTGTTCTCCGGAGAAGGGTGAGGGTTGCATAATAACTTTACTAATTGTCCCTTGAAAAGCATGCCAACTTCAAAGGAGCAAGCATTTCTGCAGGAGGATTATACAGAAATAGACATTAAAGATCAAAATGACTTACTGATACAACTTGTTTTGTCCATTTATTTCCAGTGCCTGTTAATCTTCACATAGTTTTAAGGATTAGATAGGTCCATACCAGTATCTTTTTGTAACTCAAATACAGTAACTCCTCCACATTTTCCGACACCAAATCCTCTGGTGTTTATGACTGGTCTTGCAGTTTTTAACCTATTAGTCTCTACTTTCATTGCAGTTGTGTATGTGAGATCTGGTCTCTGCTGAGAACACTGTTGCTCTAAAGCAAAGAAGGATCCTGGTCCTTGTATAAAGAACAAATGGATCCTAGTCCAACAGACACATAGGAACTATTGTTCATTTGGATTATAACTTGTTTTTGTTCATACACATATAAAACCTAATAAAGATACTCATGTTTTGGTTAAGAGTAAGTAGTTCTTATTTACTTTAAGACAAACTTAAGTCCTTGACTTAAAACATAGTCTGAAAAAGGGATTTTTTCATGGAGGTCTTTTTAAAACTTTTTTCCTAGGTATAACTACATTGATGTTTGCATTTGATAAATTTATGCAACTTCACAGGTCATGTGCAACTGTTCCTTTCTGTGGCATGTTTCAAAAAGGTTTTCATGAAACTAGTAGTTACAGAGAGTGGTTTTTAAATTTGATAATGAAATAATGGTGGAAATGTCACGTTCACGGTGATAGCAGGAGAATGAACCACAACCTGCAAAAATAATGATATACAAATAAATTCTTGTGATAGGGACATAGCACAGAAACTTGCCTTGCATTGGTTTGCCTTTATTTCTGCCTGTGTTTGTGGCCTCTTTTCATTTTTTATGCAACTTCTTTTGATTTCTATTAAGGTAAGTCAGGTAGACTATAAAACCATGCTGGAAATCAGTGCCAAGAAGTATTGGCTCCTGTTGTTACTGGCATCCATCAACAATATTTAACTCCAGTTCCCATCCAGGAAAAAAAAAAAAAAGGAAAAAAAGGAAAGAAGAATGTATTTCTGACATTTCAAAGAGAAAGAGCTCTCAGAGTTCTTGCTTTCCACTTTTCAGTCATTTAAATTACTGTCTTGGAACAATGGATCTTGCTGCATTTTGAACAGAAGTTAATGGAACCATATAAATGAAATTCCCTGACTCTGTAATAGTGCCTCAAGCTACCTATGGCAGGAAGACTTAGTTCATGAGAATTGCAAGCAAATTTCTAAATCTGTAATTCTGAATTTGATACCTTGTATTATTGTCAATATACAGAGATATTAGAAAGAACTTAAACCCAAACCAAACTCGCTAGTGTTTCCACTAAGCAATAGCTGCTTCTTTTTTTTTTTTTTTTGCAGAACAGACATTTTTATTTGCCACTGGTGATTTGGCTTTCCCTTCTGTGACTTAGTGGGGCAAAGTAGAAAGGCAAGAGGAAAGAAATCATTTTATTGCTTCAACCTCATCATTGCAGCGTGGGAATTCACCGAATTCCCATTTTCTCTTTTATGTATATTGTCTGTTTAACATTACTGCTCACCTTATAATTACATAAAGATCCTTTTATAATTTTGACTCAAGTAGAGGATCACCTTTCTCTGTGGTGTGTAACAGGAGGCTAAAGTGAGATCCTAAATGAGAGCTTTGTCTCTGGGGTCTGTCAGTGGGTTCAGGATTCTGTGCAACAAATTTGTTTAGTGAGGAGGACAGAAAAAAATGTGGACATCATTATTTTTGCAAAGATGTTGGAAGAGTTGGCAAACTGAACAATCATGCATCAGGATGCTGCATGTACTTTAGCATTTGAGTCTTGATATATTTGGCAAATGTGTTTTTATTAAATGCTATAATATGATGGAGGAAGTGTTGTGAAATAGTTTCTTCTCTGTTGAGTGTTTCCAATGCATTTACTTTTATAACATAGTAGGACTGTAAATAACTGATTTTTCTTGTATGCTTATTAGTACACATCTAAATTCTCAAGTACAGTACTACCGAAGGCCATAGATTTCCTCTTGTCAGCATTTCTGTCACTCAGCATATTTGACACATGGCCTTCTAACTTCTCCATTTACAACTTTTTCAGTTGTGAGTCAAATTGTACAATACTTTGTACAATTACAATTATAGTTAAACAATATGCCTAACATCTTTTTCCTCAGTGAGACCTGAACTACTTCTTATTTCTGAATAACGAGGAAGACAAATATGCACTTTTACAGATTATTTATAGAGGCAGAGGTTTATATGAAATAGAGGACAAGCCTGCACCTCTCTTTAATAACAAAGGAGAAAATAATTTTGAAATTCCAATTCTCAAGTCTCTATTGACAATTTTCAGTGTTCACATTTTTTCTGTGAAATCTCTCATAATATACCTCTTATTTTATTATTTCTGTTTCTCTGTGTTCAAAGTGATATCCAGATTCTGATGTCTGTTTATGCTGAAAAGCTCATGCTTATGTTTGGGGACTGGGTGTAGGGAAAAAAACCATGAACACCATAGCTGGAAGTCATCCAGGTGAACTCAAAAGTTCAAAAGTTCTTAAATGTTTAAATCTCAGCTAATCATCAGAGTTAATGGGAAGGAACAGGAACCTTTTCAGCTGAATCATTTGTTCAATTTTTTTATACCTATTTTAGGATGAGATTAATCATTCTCCTGAAGTTCACACATTTCTGCACGCTGAATATAAAGGCTGTGTCAGATGGCTAATACTAAGACATCTAACTTTTGGACAACTGAAAATTGGGCATGATGAACTGTAGCTATAATTGGTTAGAGTGGGAATTGTTTGGAACTTAGGATTCAAAATGTGTTCAATTTTCAGTCTCCCTATAGGGCCACTGTGGGAAAGAATGGCAAAATCTGTCCTTCCCACAAATTGATCAGACTGCTAAAGAATGTTAAATTTAGTCTTCACAGAAATGACAGAAACGAAACATGAAGGAGTGAAATGTCAACTTCTCTGAACTGTTTAAATGGACTTCAACTGAGTGTAGCTTGAATCACTGTGGTTTACACCAACAGAAATCTGCATGTGAGAAATGGTCCATCCCTAGTCATATGCTACATAAAACAGGAAAAGATATCTGACAGTGTACCAGAGAAGTATCATCTCCAACACAGTGGAGGCACGTTGTACTTTTCCACTCAGGACTCAAACCCAATGACTAATCAGATTTTTGTGTGTGTCTGAGTATACATATATACATAAACATACACATACATGTATACCTATATGTATACGTATACATATACATATACAAACTGTACATATGTAGATAGATAGATATACAAACTGTGGTGCCTCTGGAATTTTGGACAATACTCCAAGATTAATGTGTTACTTTACACTGGGTTAAATTACTGATGGTATAACTTGGCCATTATACTGAAGATAAAATTTGCTGTTTACATACAGAGTGTTAGTCTTGCTGACAGAATAACACACCATTGAAAATAAGCAAACATACCTGTATGATGTTCAGGAGCCAAGTTAGTAATTTTGCACAATGCTGCAGGCTGTTGTTCCATGTGGAGAGGCATATCAGTACCCACAGATATCTCTTACACAGTGTTAAGTGGGCTTTGACACTCTCTGTAGTGAGGTTGAAGTGTTTCAAAAGAAAAGTTTTCATCAACTTGTTGAATGCCACTTCAGTCTAAGCCCAAAGTAAAATTGTGAGGGTGTCAGTTATGGCAAATTACAAGTTGCTTTTTATTATTGCCCTATTTTACCATTCAAATACTTTCTATAACTAGACTTCTGCTTGAAAAAAAACCTCACCATTTTTCATCTTCATGAGAAATTCTGAGATTTTCACATATTCTGGCTGCCAAAACAAAACAGCCTAAATCAACCTTTAGAAAAAGCAACATGAAATTTGTTGTAAATTTAAACTCTTGAGTATGAGAAAACAAAAGCTTATGGAAGACATCTGAGAAGAGAGGAAAACCCTGGTCTCTGACAATGGACAGGAAGGACAAGGCGCAGTCCCTTCTGGAGGCCAGAGCCACAGTGTGGGCAGGGCACAAACAAACACTATGTGGGAAATGTCCTACCTTAACGAAGTTAAATGCCAAATGTCTTCTGCTTCTGTGCCTATCTGTGTAAACAACTAGTTATGGTACAGGGCAAAACAACAACATAATCCCCATCAGTCTTGACTGCCAGTTTTTCTTTCTTTTGGTCTCTATTGTATGCCCCAAGCCCCTGCATGCTGTGAGGCATGCAGTTGTCTGTTTAAGAAAGAAGGACAGGCAACAAACATATGGGTTGTCAGTAATAAAATATTTTGTGAAGAGGATACAGCTGCTCCTAGTTTAATATCTGCCAGCTGAAAGTGTCTGTATCCCCCAGAAAAAGCAGAAGAGAGAAAGGTTATCTCTGGGAAGCATAGCAACACTGTTTCTAGCAAATAATTTCTAAATCTAGACATACGCTATAGTTTTATGATAAACCTGCTTTACTTATTGTCCTGAACGGACTACTTATTCTACTTCAATCTGTTCCAGGAGTCTAGCTACTTGATTTCATCTTTTTTAACTAAACTTAGCAGACTGACCCAAGAAATCAGAGAGATGCCTAAGGTACTTATCTGAAATATATTTTTTGTATAATCTAATTCTAACTCTGTGATATTTTCCACCCTATGTCCTTCTCTTGAAGGGACTTATGGTGCTTCAGATCTGGGATCTTCCCCTCAGTAACTGATATATTATAAAGGACATCTGTCGTTCTCTTGATCCTAACCACTGCTAGTGGCTGCTAGCCAAACAGACATCAAACCCAGTAATTTATCATTACCTCGTTATCCTTTCTGAATGCTAAAGAAGTCCTGCTCAAAGGCATGTATTTGGAAGATGTGAACCAAATCATAAATGGAGCATTTCACATTACAGAATACTTCACCACTGCCATTTTTAGATCATTTTGTTGTCTAGGGTTAGGTAGGGCTGCGTCAGTAAAGGTCTTACGCTCCTAAAATCTGCAGAGACCTACCCTCAGGTGAGGACTGCAGAACATTCTGTGAGATTTTTCAGCTATATAGGAAGAGTCAGGTGCCTCAGGGTGAATGTAAGGAGCTGTAAGGCTGATTTCAGACCTAGCCTAGAGCTTAGCAATGCAGGGCCCCTGGTTGAAATCCCACCCAAAGCTGCAACCTTGGTACTTCGTTCAGGGATTAGGGACAATGTTGCTATCAGGTAATTGTTCAGACATTACAACAATCTCCCAGGATGCAGAAGACCTATTTTATAAGGCCTGCTCAGCCCCGGAGTGCACAAACCAATCTCTCCCATGTTACAGGAAAACACTACAGCTCTGAGGAGACGGCACAGACTGAACTGCAAAAGAGACTGCAGCTCCCTGCTGAACTTGGATGTCTCTCTTCCTGAATGAACATACCAATTATGGGTGATTACATATTGGGGAAAGAATGGGTAGAAGTAAGGTGATGCTAGACGTATGGACGCAAAAGCTTGAGTGCCTTTCACACCTCCCATCCACTACAGCTGTGACTTGTGCTCAGTCTTATCCTAGTGGGGCCTTCCTGTAGCTGGGAGTCCTGTGCACATGCTTGTACTTGTTTGACGGCTGTAGAAGTTAAATATTCTCCTTTACCTGTGAAAGCCAGTATTTTAAAAAGAAATTATAACCACAGGTTTAGGTGGGCTGGCTGACCCTACCCTCCACTGGATGATGCCTCCTGACAGCTCAGGCAGCAGAACTTGCATGTCCTGGCCCCAAAACAGGAGACAGCTGTCTCTCTGAGGAGCACTGTCCTGTCAAGTGTCAACACCATTCTGGGAACAGATATGTGCTTCAGCTGTGGCGAACACCTAAAACAGAAAGTAGACACCTCTGAGCAGGGATTTTTCTGAGATAAGAGGGCTTACCACATTAGTGTCTCTTCAGACTTGGGCTTTAAGACTCTCCATTAGTGCTTAAATATCTTTATTAGCCAACTTCTTTGATTTGAAGGTGCTATAGATTAAAAATTATTTTAAATAAATGTTATTTCCTTTCCTGATGATCTGCCACATTTTGCTTGGCCTTTTACAAGACCATATTATTTTACTTTTTTTCTTTTCTTTCTGTGCCTTTTCCTTTTTTTCCACCTTTGAATAGTTTCTTTAACAGAATTTTGATTTTTATGGCACATGAAATCAGCAATCATCTGCACTCTGATCAAACTGGTCTCACTGAGAAATTAGGGCTGTCTTTACAGTCAGAAGTGCTGCTGGTAGAATCAACACACTCCCTGCCCTCCTTAATGTAATCACAGATGCTGTAAAAATGCTCAGATTGATACAGCTGATTCAAGTTCATTACAATGACATCAGCTATATTGGTGTCAAACTGCACCTATGCAGATGCATAACTCTTCCAGTGAAAACTCACAGGAGATACTGATACAGTTAGGCTGGTAAATGCTATAAATAGACAACATCCAGTTTGTATTCAGCCCTCAGTGAAGAGGGCTTGTACAGTACTGGAAGGCAGTAAGATTCAGTATCTCTATGTTTATTTGAATTTACCTCCCTCTGATAACTGCCAGTTTTGAAAATTAACAAAAAAAATGCTTTGGTTTTATATGTTTAACTCTGAAAGCCTGTATATTTCATATCTGCTTGGGGAGTATAATATTCATGAGAAAATGAACTCAGATTTCTCTGCTGAGGCTAAATGATATTGGTGATGGATATTTTACTGGAAAGAGACGTATATAGCACCAGTGACCTGAATATTCAATATAGGGACTATAGATTTTCTTTGTCAAAGATAAAATATTAGTTTCAATTCTAATTGGACATGCTGAAATACAGTTAATAATATTTAATTATTTAAGCTTTGACAAGTGGGTAATAAACTCGTCTCCTTGCATTGCCAGTCAAGTACTTTGTTCCCATAAGGCTTTCATGGATTGATAGGCTTTAAAGTCAGGTGGCGTACTACATCTTTTGGTCTGACCTCATAGCTGACGCAGTTGCCAATAACTTGTGTTTCACTACAGTATACCTGTTGAGAACAGGTTAATTTTGTATTTGGGTGAACCCACAGTAGTCAGCTCTTGTTGACCTTGGCCAATCCCTCCTGTTCCCACGCTGGAGATCATTTCTCCCTCTGTAGGGTCTACACAACTGCTGGCAGGGACCAGGCAGGAAATAGGGACATCGATATTATTTTTCCTCTTTTTTCTAACCTGCATAATTTTAGTGATTCTTTAGTGAAGAAAATGGTCCAGCAGTTGTTTATATTGCAGGTGACAGCAAGTTGCAGCACAGGGATGGTGAAAAGATGCTGTCAGATGAAAGATAGCAAGAGTACAGGAGGGGAGATGAAGAAAGGTTTCTTCTATAGAAAATACAGCATAGAAGGACACCCTCTTGTATCCAGGTCTTGAAGAAGAAAATGGGAAAATTGAGCTGTTCTGTTGCTTGGCTGCTCCTTAGGTTAATTGCTCCCACTGTTAAAGGAGTATGCCTTATTTCCAAGTTTAACTGATCCAAATAACAAAGCTGGTCACTAGCAGGGTAGTGTTTCTGTTGTCTTTATAGTACAGGGATACTATAAGTTAATAAAAATTAATAATTTTTAAAAATTCTTTTGATTATCTCAGACCTAGTGGGAGGATGTACTGTATGAAAGTTTCGACAGGGAAGCAAAGTTATTGATCTACTGCTATTCTTCAAACAGGATCTATTCTAGGTTGAATCTCCCAGTTAGTATTACTCCATTTTCAAGCACTTTCTAGCTGTTATGTCAGAAACAATGACCTATATTTTTATTTTGTCCTAGATTTTATACTTTCCTTTTTTATTATATTTACACTGATATTTATAATGTGCATTTCATTGATAAAAGTTTAATAATGTTGTTTTAAAAGCCTTCAGTTTTACATAACTGATTACTATGCTGTGATAAAAGTAAAATACAAACACAAAAGAGGCAGTGGAAGATATTGCAATACTTCTAAAGTGCCCCCAGTAATGAATAGGCATTTGAAATAACTGAAAAAAAAAAGTACATAGATAAGCATAAACATGCAGTGGTAATTCAATTTGAGATACTATTGAAAAGTCAGTGAGAAAATTAGTAATTCTGTATTGGATGTACATTTGGATGGTGTACCACGGCAGTGGTAAATGTTTTGCAATAAAAGGGGAGGTGGGGGGAGTTGCTATTAAACGAGTTCCTATCTGGACTTGTTTGCTTGTCTTCTTGGTTTCTATCATATTGATATGATGGTTGGACTCAATGATCTTGAAGGTCTTTTCCAACCTAAATGTTTCTATGATTCTATGAGTCTATGAAACATTTCATTTTGACTTTGACTTTTGCTTCAAGTTATATTGACTTTGCTTAGTCTAGTATTGGGTAAAGACTTATCTGTATCGATGTATGCTAGACTTACCGTTATTAAAAAATACATTCTGTAGTTTCTCAGATGATTGGTTTTGTTTCAGAATGTCAATTCTTCCTTATAGTCTAATGTTAAATCTTTGGATTTTAATTATAATTCATAATAAATAGACATTTTGAAATATATATCTTAATTTTCATTTGGAAGGAGAGTTTTGTTTTCTATTGAGCAGTAAGTAAATTATCAAATGAAAAAGGACAGGAAAATAACACCACTTCCCATAGCACTTTGAGTTATACTACTCTGTGGCAAGACTTTCATGGGAACAAATTAGTACATTGTCATACTGTTAAAGATAATTTTGTAATTTGAATACACCCAGTTAAATTAAACTTATGGAGGCCAGTAAATTTGGACACTTCCTGAAATCATTTAGCACTTTGATATTGCAGTCATAGTGATCTTGTTACATAGGACTATCTCATTTTACATGAGTTTTGGAATATAATAAATAGCTTGAAAAAGAATGTCATAAATTCACTAATTAAGTGGAAATTCAAACCAGCATTCAGAGAAACAGAGGAACTTCCCTGATTCTCATCTGACATCATCTCCAGATTTCATGTTCATTGTCCAAACTATAGGCACAAGGTTTTACTTAAAAATATAATTGCTTGTATATTGACAACATGATTCTTACCCTAATCTAATTTTCAGAAACATCTGAGTCATCTTAACAGGAACTATTTAAAAAGTCTACCAGAAGCAGGGATCCAACTATTTCTAACAGACTTACCAGCAAAGCTGTATGATTGTACAAAGTGAACGTGATTATTTGCTGCTTTTCTCCTTTCTGCCTTATTCCTTTATCCTGGCACCAGAGCCACACATATCTGCATCATTCAAGTATATTCTTGGGGAAAAAAATGTGTCATTCCCTCCACTGTGTTCCCCCTCCACACGCTGTGGATGATAATCTTTCTAGGCATCATTCTCCAAAATATTATACTAAATTACTCTAGCATAGGATCTGTCTGTTTGCCTCTCATTCATCAAAACACCTAGAGATTGCTGTGATTAACTCCTGGTCATGCCTGTGCTTGTAGAGAGGGGTGATGCTTTTAAGATTTGCCCATGTTTCCTCATTCCCACTCCGTGCCAGCCGTGGTCTCAAACTCACTTTTCTCCAAATGTCTTTCACAGCAAAGGGATAAGAGGAAGTTGGGAAAGACAACTAATTTTAAATCTTTGCCATGGGTCACCAAAGAAGGGATTTCCGAAACTGCTGACAAAAGGTAGGTACCATATTTTTCCTTTTTCTCCCCTTAAAACATTCAGTAAGATTCAGGCCCCTTAATCCCTTACCCTCTTGGTGAAAAAAATGATATCACATCTCTAGTAGTTTTTAAAGCATCCAATTTGTACAAAGAAGTATTGAACAGAAGTGGAAAAGGATTGCTCACACAGTACCTCATTCTAATGCTAGGAAGGCTACGTACTAAATATATTGTAAATTGATTAACTATCAGAATGATCCATATAAACATCCTCCGCTAGTTTGAAAATTAAATATGCTTGACCATTGATCTGCCAACAGTAGCCTCGATCTTAAATATTCTGTTAGGAATTACATGATCTAATTTTTATGATTTGTTTTGTGTATTCTTACTTACTTACGCACTCTAGCAATTTATCACAGGAAAGCCATATGGCAGCCATAAACTTGAACAGATTATGTTCAAGAATTTCCAACTACAAACTGAAGTAAAGTAAGTTTCTATTTCATGCAGATGTATTCTCCACGTTGTTAGATTGCTTTCTAGGAAATGTCACATGTTGTATTTTCCACATAAGGTAGGTTTTGTCCTCTAGTTACGTGTATTGGCAAACTAAACAGACACCTTTGTATGCTGCTGCTGAAGAATCTTTTTTCACTGCTCTCTAAAGTTCTATTCATACATGAGATAAAGCATATCACCTCAGCCCTCCTCAAACAATGTATTTCCTTTTTAAGTGTCTACTTTGAGTATGCAGGTTCTCTTGAGCAATAGCACACTAACAGCTGCTGATAAAATTATACCTATGGAAGAGTAAAAATATCCTTTTCCTTGTTCTTTTTTATTTTTATTAATGTAGATAATGTTGATTTTGTACTAGTAAGCCTTATGTTGTCGCCTTTGCAAAACAACTATGTACACACTCTAGACTATTCCCACACTGTTTAAAAATCATTCAGTTTATCTTCTGGCCACAAAGTAACCTTTTTCATATGAGGCTGTTCTTACAAGGTCTGCCAAAAATTCTTACCACAGATAAATCTTTTATATTTTTCCAGTGCCTGAGTATCATCCTTTTAGCAATCATTAAGCTTGTATATATCCATTTTGATGTTGCTTTAGGGATGCCTTTAATTCCCAAAATGTCAGACAAAATGCAAACAGAAGGTTCTGAGCATATTTTGCTTCCAATTATTTGACATTATGGACTAAAATAATTTACTTTTTCATTCTGAGAAGATGGTTATGGCCTCTGCTAGAAGTTAAGCATGTAGTGAGTTAGCTTTTTGATGTTTTCTCCAGAATATGCACTTCCTTTTCCATTTTAAGAAGCAAACTCCAGAGCAACTTCCAAATGATGATAATTGCCTAGAAGAGAAACAATACCATTAGAACAACAGCATGAAATTTATGCTAGATTATCACCATGAATGACATTTGGTTTGGATGGACAGATGAAGTAAAAGTTTAGAAATTTAGTGGAAATTGTATTTATTTTTTACTTTCTTTTTCCTACAGTTTTCTAATAAAGGAAAGGAAGTATCTTCCTTCATAGGACTTTCAATGCTCCAGGAGGAACAATGTAAGGTATAATTCCTTTACATAGAGAGGACATTAGGAATAATGTACCTCCTCCTGTGAAAAAGCCTATTGTATTTTTAACAAGCACAAAGAATGCATTTCATAAGGGATTATAAACTCAGTACAATATGCCACATACAAAGCAGTATTTGAAATGTTGTAAGGGTACACCTGGTATCTGCTGATATTCCACCTATATAACTTCCCTGCATTATCTCTGTTCATATATTGATACTGTTCTAAACTATGAAAAATATGCTGATGTGCCACAGTGCATACACTTTGAATAGGATTCATCCGACTGAAGGCAGATTTTCATTTGAACTAGTCGTCCTTGTCTTCCATGTCATCCATGGAGATATAGCGAATATATTTAAGGGGTCACTAAAGTAATGTATGTCACCAACATGTATATCTAAACCAGATCATTCAGTCAATCACACACACTGACAGTGTCTATACCTCTTCACCAAATATAAAGGGAACCTGATAAGTGAACTTAGTCTTAGGTTAGCTGAATCTTACCTGTTTTCCCTACTGCTATAACTTGCAGTAAGTTTATCTGTCCTCCAACTTCCAAGAACAAAAACAACTATTTGGAAAAGCTGTGGAAAACAACAAAGAAGATGGAAAAAAATGAATGTTTGGGAAAAACTTCCTGATTAAGAAGCTGTGAAGGACAATGAACAATGGAATGGGCCAACAGCAATAGCAAAAGTCATGTTGTTTAAATCTTCTACTAGACAAAATACTAAGCTAGTGCTGAAAAATTCTAGACTTATTTGGAAATGGACCCCTTATTTACCTCTAACTGCTACGTACCTGAGTAAGAATGAGTAACGCTGGGCTGTCAAGCATTTAACAGAGAGAAGCTCTTATAGCTCAATAGAATTAACAACCCTCAAAATTTAGTTTCTTTTTTGTAAGGTAATTTCTGGATACGTGAAATTAAGTTAAAGACTGATCAAGTGTCTCTGTCTTCCTTACAAACACTACAAAGATTACTGACTGGAAGTTAGCATGGATAAATTTCCTCTCGCAGTCCAGCTTACCTAAACCTTATACTGCTGAAATGCAACCCTGAATTCTTCACTGAAACAACAAATTCCTTTAACAACCAACTTAAAAAAGCTTATAAATTTCAATATCCAACTGAAAAAAATTGTCCACAGTAGTCAGAGAAGAATTTTCTAATAACAGCATGCAAATGAACACTGTGAGTACATATGTCATGGAAGTCTGCTGCGTGCAATAAGGGAGTTTGTTGAAAAGGTATGCAAATGTCTGAATGTGTTTAATAATAAGCAATAAATTCATACGGATCTATTATTAGGGGATATATTATTTCATTTCATAAGCTAGTATCTTTGCATGTTCTTGTTGGCGTGTGGCAAATAGAAATTACAAGATTCTCAAAACAAAAGGAGTAGGGAGCTGAAGATTTTCTTATGAAAGCAAGTGGGAATATTTTGTGTAAGTGAAGAACAGAAAGTCTGCAGGACTGCAAAGTTTGTTGACACACAATTTAAAAATAAAGTGCCTTTTTTCTGGCCTAATTACAAGATGTATTCTTCAGATGCACTGAAAGTCAGAAATTTGTAGAGAATAGTAAAAAGGTTACTGTATAGCAAATACAGATGTGGGATTTGAAGCACAAGTGTAGAATAGCACCTTCACAGAAACCGCTCTGCTGAAACTTAAGCAATTTGTCAGCTGGCAATGTGGGAGTTCTTGGCCTCATAGGTTTCAACATCAGGGGAAGAAAAAAAAAGAGGCTGACAGATGGGATATTTTACATCTGTAAGGTGATGTATCATTATGTCTGAGTTAATTAAAAGTTCTTCTGTTAGAAGAAAGATGTGCTTTGAAAGATTTTGGCATTTAATATGATGATGTGTTTTTTCACTGACAAAAGGAACTTAGATTTGTATGATATACTGTGCTCAAAAATTTATTTTGGGGCAAAATAAAATGTGAAATTAAATTTGTTTTTTAAATAATTCACTCAAGCAAATGAAGATGCTAAATTATGTAAGAGCATGTGTGACTTCTCTTGGCAATAAATGAATGGGATTTGTAAATGGAAAAAAGTGCTTAGCTTTGAAAATGGAGGGTCCAATTCACAAAAGCCTTTTATATCATTTGTGCAAGTGTACTTAGTCTGCTGAGAAAGTGGTCACAGTCCTGCTGCTGCTTATATACTGATTTCTAGGGCTCAGTTCAAATGTGTAGAAATGGCTTTGTTGTTTATTCCATCTAGTGCCAGACGAAATTTAATAGAGTACCCTACTTGCTTCAGAAAAGTGCAGGTCTCTGCTCACTTCAGTGTCATATCTGCTTCCCTTGCTAAATGTCTTAGTCACACTAAAGCCTCTGGAAAGCAATCTTAAGGCAACTGAATTAAGCTCTGTGTCTCTACAGCTCTTCCAGGGACTGAGATTCAGTCTTGTGTAATGGGCCCTCCTAGAGCTTAAACTGTCTGTAGACCCTCAGATCCAGATGTGGGTGGTACTCAAGATGCGTACAGATTATGCTCTCTATACAGGAAAACAGTGCTGGTCTGTCTTGACCGGCATTTCTGGTTCAGAACTGTGCCTCATTACAAAACCCACAAACTTCATGGATTTCAGCTAAACTGGATTTCCAAATGCATGTCTACATTGTACTTCACAGGAGCCAGTCTGGCCTCAGAATTAGGCCTAGGTAAATTGAGTCTTCAAGTGACTGTGCCAATTCTCAGTCTGCACTGCTTGAAGGAGCTGCAATCCTTGTATACACAATTTGGGGCTTATATAATTCATAACGGACAAACTTGGTTCTAAATACATGTAATGAATGATCAATTGTTATCCAATGAGAGGTGGCTGGTAGCCTTATAACTGTATTCTGACTGGCATAGTGGCAGATGAAAATTTTACTGTAAGTGTAAATCTTGCCTTGTCTTGGATGTAGGTATTTTATATTCATTTACACCAGTTCTAGGTGAATGCAAGCTTGGCATTTTGTTCTGACTTGGTAGCAACTTGTAACCACCTGACGTTTGCTTGAATCTTCACAAATGACAGAGGGAAGTAGCAAACCAAGTAGTTCATTCTGGTGGAGTTTTGTTTTGGGTTTTTTTTTTTTAATTTAGTTTTTTCTAATAATGAACCTGAACCACAGTCATACATAATGGCCACTTCTATACTAGTCAACTAAGAAATGTTAAGGAACTTTCCTGGGCACTGGAACTTGGGTATTTACATTATCAAATTGTTAAAAAAGTCCTTGACATTTTTTTGTCCTATAAGAACCATAACTCTGAAAAAATGATCAGGCATAGTTTCAGATTTAGCAGAGAATATTCAATAGAAAAGTTAGATGCTATTCTTTTTTGGAGTCTGTAAAAATTAATAGGAAGGATATAGGTGCTTGGCAGATACTGGTCTCAAAGACAACAAATAGCCTCAAGCAATTTGCTAGTACAGAAATTGGCAAAAAAAGCTAAAAATATAGTGTAATTCCTCTTTTGCTACTGATAATTATTTATTTATTGGCAGTTTTAGAGTCATTGCCTTTCAAAATTGATCTTACAGCATGATGAAAATAGTGACAATCATGAGGCCTGTGATTTTGTTTACATGTTTCTGTGTTTGCAGACTTTTTCTATGCAATTTTAAAGCTGGATGACCAAAACCAACCATAAATGCCAAGACAGGGACCCATCAACTCCTTAGATAATAGCATAACAATATTTCCAATATTGATTTCTATCAATTTTGTTGTATTTGAAATTATTTACTTTTAATAGCCACTGTCTTTCAAATTGGAGACACATGGATTTGATGGGTAGATCACTTGATGAATAAGGAATTGGCTGGATGGTCACACTCAAAGAGTTGTGGTCAACGGCTCAATGTCCAAGTGGAGAGCAGTGACGAGTGGCATTCCTCAGGGGTCAGTATTGGGACCAGCACTGTTTAACATCTTTGTCAGCAACATGGACAGTGGGACTGAGCGCACCCTCAGCAAGTTTGCTGATGACACCAAGCTGTGTGGTGCAGTCGACATGCTGGAGGGAAGGGATGCCATCCAGAGGGACCTTGACAGGCCTGGGAGGTGGGCCCATGCGAATGTCATGAAGTTCAACAAGGCCAAGTGCAAGGTCCTGCACATGGGTTGGGGCAATCCCAAGCACAGATACAGGCTGGGTGATGAGTGGATTGAGAGCAGCCCTGCGGAGAAGGACTTGGGGGTGTTGGTTGATGAGAAGCTCAGCATGACCTGGCAATGTGCACTTGCAGCCCAGAAAGCCAACCATATCCTGGGCTGCATCAAAAGAAGCATGACCAGCAGGTTGAGGGAGGTAATTCTCCCCTGTCTACTCTGCCCTTGTGAGACACCACCTGGAGTACTGTGTTCAGCTCTGGGGCCCCCAACATAAGAAACACATGGACCTGCTCTAGCGAGTCCAGAGGAGGGCCAGGAAGATGATCAGAGGGCTGGAGCACCTCCACTATGAAGACAGGCTGAGAGAGTTGGGGTTGTTCAGCCTGGAGAAGAGAAGGCTCCAGGGAGACCTTATAGCAGCCTTCCAGTACCTAAAGGGGGCCTACAAGAAAGCTGGAGAGGGACTTTTTACAAGGGCATGTAGTGATAGGACAAGGGATAATGGCTTTAAACTGAAAGAGGGTAGATTTAGATTAGATATGAGGAAAAAATTCCTTACCGTGAAGGTGGTGAGGCACTGGAACAAGTTGCCCAGAGAAGTTGCAAATGCCCCATCCCTGGCAGTGTTCAAGGCCAGGTTGGATGGGTCTTTGAGCAACCAGGTCTAGTGGAAGTTGTCCCTGCCCGTGGCAGGGGGGTTGGAACTAGATGATCTTTAAGGTCTCTTCCAACCCAAACCATTCTGTGATTCTGTGATTCTATGAAATTTGTGCTTTCATGTCAGCACATTTATTAAACATTACACTTTTCCCCAAGACTACCTGCTCCTCCTGCTAACATCTTTGGGCCAGACTTTTTCCAGAGGGCTTTTCTGAAGTCCAACTAAATTACATTTAACAATTCTTTATCCATTATTGTTTCAATGCTTTTGAACAAAATGAGGCTTAAGCAGTACAATTTCCTTTTATAGAAGCTCTGCTGATTTCTGTTGTATTACTCTCATTTGTGTGTTTTATAGAATCATAGAATCATAGAATCATTTCGGTTGGAAAAGACCTTCAAGATCATCAAGTCCAACCATTAACCACGCCCCCTAAACCATGCCCTGGAGTACCCTATCCACTCGCTTTTTGAATACCTCCAGGGATGGTGACTCAACCGCTTCCCTGGGCAGCCCATTCCAATGTTTGACAACCCTCTCAGTAAAAAAATTTTTCCTAATATCTAACCTAAATCTCCCTTGCCTCAACTTGAGGCCATTTCCTCTTGTCCTATCTCCAGACACCTGACAGAAGAGACCAACACCCTCCTCACTACAACCCCCTTTCAGGTAGTTGTAGAGAGCGATAAGGTCTCCCCTCAGCCTCCTCTTTTCTAGACTGAACAACCCCAGCTCCCTCAGCCGCTCCTCATAAGACTTGTGCTCAAGGCCCCTCACCAACTTGGTTGCCCTTCTCTGGACACGCTCCAGCACCTCAATGTCTTTCCTGTAGTGAGGGGCCCAAAACTGAACACAGTACTCGAGGTGCGGCCTCACCAGTGCCGAGTACAGGGGAACAACCACCTCCCTGTTCCTGCTGGCCACACTGTTCCTGATACAGGCCAGGATGCTGTTGGCCTTCTTGGCCACCTGGGCACACTGCTGGCTCATATTCAGCCGGCTGTCAACCAGCATGCCCAGGTCTTTCTCTGCCGGGCAGCTTTCCAGCCACTCTTCCCCAAGCCTGTAGCGCTGCATGGGGTTGCCGTGACCAAGTGCAGGACCCGGCACTTGGCCTTGTTGAACTTCATACAATTGGCCTCAGCCCATCGATCCAGCCTGTCCAGATCTCTTTGTAGAGCCTCCCTACCCTCAAGCAGATCGACCCTGCCTCCCAACTTGGTGTCGTCTGCAAACTTGCTGAGGGTGCACTCAATCCCCTCATCCAAATCATCAATAAAGATATTAAACAGAACAGGGCCCAACACCGAGCCCTGGGGAACACCACTCGTGACCCGCCGCCAACTGGATTTCACCCCATTCACCACGACCCTCTGGGCTCGGCCATCCAGCCAGTTTTTCACCCAGTGAATAGTGCACTTATCCAGGCCACAAGACACCAGCTTCTCCAGGAGTATGCCATGAGAGACAGTATCAAAGGCCTTGCTGAAGTCTAGGAAAATAACATCGACAGCCTTTCCCTCATCCACTAGGCGGGTCACCCGGTCATAGAAGGAGATCAGGTTGGTCAAGCAGGACCTGCCTTTCATAAACCCATGCTGACTGGGCCTGATCCCCCTCTTATCCTGGAGCTGCCGTGTGAGTGCTCTCAAGACAAACCGTTCCATAATCTTTCCCGGTACCGAGGTCAGGCTGACAGGCCTGTAGTTCCCCGGATCCTCCCTCTGACCCTTCTTATAAGTCTCTTTAAATGTGTTTTCAGCTAATTTACCTAATACTTAAGTCATGTTCACTGGTCTACAATTTTCAAGCTCACCCCTAACACATCATTTAAAGATGGCTACAATACTGGCTACCCTCCAGTCTACTACCACAACAGTGGAGATTAATGAGAAATTCCGTATTTTTTGTTTGCAATTCAGTCACTTTGATAGGGATTTTCAAAGGTCACTAATGCAGTTAGGTACCCAAATCCCATTAACATTTAGTGAAAAATGTGCATTGTACTCCCAGAGCTTCTCTGGAAATCTCCTAATTTTCAGTCATAAGTGCTTATGGTGAATGCTGTTTCATCCTAGTTACACAATGATATGAATTCACAGTTTGGCATAGCACCCTCCTTTTTAATACAGCGTCACTTTGGCTACATCAGCAGTGAAGTGTAACACAGAAATCATTAATTCCTTTTTGTGTAAAGCATAAAGTAGTAATAATAGTGTGGTCAGTTTAACCCTACCCTGAACCAGCCATGGACTTAGGCCCTTCCATTTCATGCTAATTACACAGTTCTATTCAACATACTGGCAAATGTAATTAACTTTGTTAATCTTTTTCATATTCCTCTTCCTTACCTATCAAGGACTTCCTTCCACCCTTTGCAGTCTGTTACTCCCTGTTCAGTTTTTACCATATAATGCCAACTTTACCTGCATGTACTGCAGCAGTTCTAATCTGTTGCCTTCCACTGACTGCTTTTAATTTAATGCTTCTTTAAGTTGACTTAAATTCTGAAGTCTGGGACTAGACCTAGAAACCTGAAGTTCCCATTCCACCGTAGTTTTTTTAAAGCCTATTGATAGTTGCCTGAGTTCACCTATGTACAGCACCTTTTCTAAAGAAGCCAAGAGATACTTGAACAATATTACAAGGGATCTTAGAAATCTGTATTGACTAAGAGAGTACAGCAGTAGATGGTAAAATTGGGGCAGCTTTTAAACTAGCTTTTACAGTTGAGGAAAACAAACAGACAAACAAAAAACCCCTCTAAAAATTAAAAGATTAAACTTTCACCCAAAGAGCACTTTGCTTCTTCAGAGGACTTCAAAATCATTTGGAGAAATTCTGTTACACAAACAATTGTATGTGACCACTATAGCTATAAGACACAGAAAATGCTGATCAAGACATATGGGTGGAGTGGATATTGAAGTTAACAGTGGCATTCCTAAGACCACATGAGAAAAACCTGCTTAGGTTTGCGTCTTACAATCAACACAACACCAGAGGATAACATTTGACATGAAATAGTCATTCATTATCCTTTGCGACACAGAAAGAGTATTGTCGTGCTTTAACCCCAGCCAGCAACTAAACACCACACAGCCGCTCACTCCCCCCCCACCCAGTGGGATGGGGGAGAAAATTGGGAAAAGAAGCAAAACCCGTGGGTTGAGATAAGAACAGTTTAATAGAACAGAAAAGAAGAAACTAATAATGATAATGATAACACTAATAAAATGACAACAGTAATAATGAAAGGATTGGAATGTACAAATGATGCGCAGTGCAATTGCTCACCACCCGCCGACCGACACCCAGCCAGTCCCCCGAGCGGCGATTCCCCGCCCCCACTTCCCCGTTCCTATACTAGATGTGACGTCACATGGTATGGAATACACCGTTGGCCAGTTTGGGTCAGGTGCCCTGGCTGTGTCCTGTGCCAACTTCTTGTGCCCCTCCAGCTTTCTCGCTGGCTGGGCATGAGAAGCTGAAAAATCCTTGACTTTAGTCTAAACACTACTGAGCAATAACTGAGAACATCAGTGTTATCCACATTCTTCGCATACTGAACTCAAAACATAGCACTGTACCAGCTACTAGAAAGACAGTTAACTCTATCCCAGCTGAAACCAGGACAAGTATAAATTCCAGTTCTGAATAGTCAGAAATAGAATTTGAAAAAGTCTTTTTTTTTTTTTTTTTCTTAAAGCTATCAGTTTTGACACAGAGATTCTAAATGTCCTATCTAGAGGCTAGGAAGAACTGACTTTAATACTGTAACTAGTATGATATATGATAAGTAATACTCAAAACACAAGCTGATGTTCATTGAAATAGAGTATAATTATTTGTTATTTGCATAACAAAAACCATAGAATGAATGTTTTGTGTAAATGAATTTTCAGCTACTTCTAGTCCAACAATCTGATTTCTGAGTGGTTGCTAGTTGGTAAATTATTATTGTGTTGCACCTAGTTAGAATAGTGTATTTTTTTTCTCTAATTTACATCCAGTTTGTTTCAGTGGGAGAAAGCAGGATTGAGATTTTTGACTTTTGATCAGAAATAAGAACAAGTTCTCCTGAATGATAGGGAAGATACTGCTTTTCTCAGCAAGAACTGACTGAATTGAAAAATAATATTTGGTCACAAAATGTTTAACATGGAATGTTTGAAAAAGATTTCTCAGAGGCTTCAGAGTGTCTGTAAAGATATGTTCTTGAGCAAAATTTGTATTTTTAATATTTTTATGGTCTTGTTTCATAATGCAGTCAGAAGTATCCCTGCAGCTACTTTACTGGTTTCAATACAAATGTGGGAAAAAAGTAAAGGAAATAACTTCCTGATTCCTATTATAATATGACTGGAAGGAACTGCAACTACTGTATTTGCAAGTGTTTCACAGAAAATTTTTGGCCCACATTTATCAATATTACATGTTAGAAAACTAAAATCCACTGATTTTACCATGGGATTTAATAGAAACAAGATTGGTATCTGATCACGCCAGAGAGCACATGAATAAAAATGTGCCATCTTGAAGACTAGAG
This sequence comes from Harpia harpyja, assembly GCF_026419915.1. NCBI lineage: Eukaryota > Metazoa > Chordata > Aves > Accipitriformes > Accipitridae > Harpia > Harpia harpyja. The sequence goes on from NC_068943.1 coordinate 66,629,647, forward strand.
GTTTTGCCGAGATGGGTTATTTTTTAAATTTGCCCATATGTGTGACTCAACAACTTTTCTGTATGTTAAGGTTGGATTTGAAACACTGAGGGACAGTAGTTGTCAATTTGAAGTGATTTGAGAATGAATCTGTAAAAAATTTGTCCATCTAAATTTGTTTTATGAATCTTGCCAAAAAATCTGTGATTTAGCTTATAGCCATTATGTACGGTATTATAATACTGACTTTTTTTCAAGATCCTTGTGATTACTAACACTGGAAGATCTAAATTCTACAGAACGCCTTTTATTAAAGTAAATGAGGCTTCTAATAAAGTGTTATGGATTTAGAGATGTGAGATGCAAAAGAACTCTTTGTTTCCTAATTTTTTAATTTATATTTGTTCTGCTCCAAAAGGAGCACATTTTAATTCTATGCTAAAGAAAGGAGATACTAAAAAAACCAGCTATGTGCATTCATTACTGCTGAAATGAAGGCTTAAATAGGGATAAAGCAGTAAAATGAAATTGAATGTTAAAATGTTATTTCTCTGCATCAGCTTCCCAGTTTCTATTTTAAATATTGGTTGCAGAAGCCTAAGCAAATATACATCTGCTTTGCATTGCAAACTGACTCAACACATTGAACAGAGTATTTAATCTGTTTTGGACACCCAGAATGCCAATCACCATAATACCAAGGTGCTGTTGTAATGCCTAAGAGTATTGAAGATATGTGCTATGCTGTTTAACCTATTGCATATTGAATTTGTGTTGTGATGTTATTCCAATGAGTACTGGATTGTGTCATATACAAAAGCTTCAGCCCTATGATTGTTATGTCCAGCACCTACATAGCCCTTTAAGTTTGTAAATGAATTATTAATGGCAAAAATTATCTCCCTGTTTTGGACGTACAAATAGCATAGCATCGTGGTCAGACAAAATGTATAGATTTATATAATTTCTCTCCTCTCTCTTTTAGTCTGCATGCCTGCAAAACCTTTTAGATACTTCTGCCTGGCTGCTATTTGATAGCAATGAGAGCCAAAAGTCTAATTCCAAAGACAGATTTTGGCCTCAGCAGTAGAGCTGTACTCTGAAAAGGAAATGTAAAGTTGACAGGGTAAGATCCTGTGCTCACTGTATCTCTGTGAAGTTAGACCAGGTGTAATCAGCTGACAGAGAAGATCAGGACTCAATTCTGAGTCCACTCAGAATTGCACAGAGCTCTCTCTTTTTCCTTCCATTGCCGTGTGTAGGAATAAAGGGAAAATGGAACCTGTGAGCAGGTGGTTGAAATTACAGCTGCAGGTGAATGACTGGGTCCCCAGCGACACCCTGGCCCACAGTAAAACTAACTGAGCAGGATGTGGATGTCACATGTGAAACTGGTGGACAGGACAGGTAACAAATGAGAAAAGGCGAAACTTCAAAGGTACCTGAAGAGACACTTTTGGGGAGTAGAGCCTTGTGAGCTAACAGCACCCATGTAACAGAATCTGTTGTATCATATAAGGCTGATATTGCCCTAGGTAATGGTATCACAAATACCAAACTTGGATATGGATGCAGCAAATGTGGGATCAATGGGAAGAAGCATAGTTTATTTAGGAGAAGACTGGGGTGAAGAAAAGACAGCAAAGAGCTGGGTCAAGAAACAGGAGGGGTAATGAGGTATGTGAATAATGTGATCAATGCTGTAAGAGTACCTGTGGGCAGCCTCAAGCTCAATGACCCAAGCAAGTGGGTCGAGGCTCCTGGTATCACCATGCTGGTACCTGCTCCCAGCCTGGAAGCATGGACAGATACCTTCTCTTCCAAAGAACAAAGATAAGTGATTTACTTCCCAGCTCTGTCATAAACATCCTGTATGACCTTTAATATGCTGTTATCTGAACTGCTCGCTCTCTTTCTCATGCTTTTTCTATCTTCTTTCAATCAACAGCACTTCAGTGCATGAACTGATCTATGTCTAGGTATATAGTCATATGGATCATTTATCACCTGTGGCTCACCAAGCTCAATTTCTTCATGAGTTTATTTAACATGCATACTGATAAATTAGATCCTCACTTATGTTTGCAAATCTCTGCCACTCCAGATCTTGATCTCAGGTCACCTATGCAACCTCATTGTTTTAGATATACTTGTGCATTTAGAAGCTGCCAAAATCTAGCAAACAACAACAACAAAAAACCAAACAAAAAAGAAAAAAAAACCCCACAAAATCCAAAACTTCTGATTAGGAATTATTTAGCATCTCAGTATTTGGTTTATCAACAAACTTTTCTGAAGGCACTTGTATTTAGTAAAAATGTTCATTTTCTGACTTTGACAATCAGGGCTTTAAGAGATGTTTCAAGTTAGCCACCCAAAGTGGAGGTATTTAATCATTAGTTGCTTTGTTCTATAATTCAGCTCAATTTCCTAAATGGTACACAAGAAAGAAAATAAAATGGATTAAATCACTCTATTGCTCTCAGCTATATTCTCTTTAAAGTGTAAACAAGATTAAAAAATAATTGAGTATATACTTGTGACTAGCTTAAAAAGTTATGACCATGGTTCTGAATGCAGATATAGAATTAATTTATTGAGGAAGCCATGTGACCTTTTTGTACTCTCACTTTCTGAAGTGGAATTGAGCTTGGACTAGAATTGAAATCACAAATGAATTTATGCCTTAAAAGTCAATTTTTTAGTGCAATGCAAAGAACCATTTCAGGGTCTCAGTCACCAGAAGAGAGTAAATTTGGAAACTGGTGGTATCATTTGATCTATAGAGATATCTGTCTTACTTAGATCAGCTTTTCAGAGGTAATGAAGATCATTAAAATTGTCTGATCTTCTCCATAAGCTTTTTATGGCTCTGATTAAGTGACTTGGGAACATTATGCTATGCTTGAGGGAGTAAATTGACTCTTTGTTGCAATAGTCTTATTAATTAAGCCTGCTAGAAATCTTGGAGTCTTTTACTGTATCCAGATTGTTTGTAAATACTTTAATTTATTTGAATGTGTATATGTTTTCAATGTAAACTTTGTTTCCTTTTCCCCCTTTAATCCTAAAATAGGATTGCTTCTAGGAAATAAAAAGCAAAAATAGAAAGCCCAGATTTCTGGTTCAATAAACTGTTTGGATAAGTTTATGCAAACTACCCTTCTTCAGTTGGTTGAATTTGGAATACTAATTTGAAACGTCTTGGAGAAAAGCTGTGGATATTTCCTGTTTGTGGAAAGTCAGATTCAGAAATCTAAAAGTTTACATATTTTAAATGGTTTCTGACATCTTTTATACATGTACACTTACAAATAGTCATATAGAAAATTATATGACAGCTAGAGCTGGAGACTTTTCAATAATTTTATTTTATTTTTTTTGTCCAAAATTCTACTTAAATTGAAAACTTTCAGGAGGTAGACTAACTTCAGCAAGAATTAAATTTCTCACTAAAGTGAAAGACTTATTCAGCACAGAAGCGTTAAAAGCCTAGGCATCTGTGTGCTTGTATAGGATATAGAAACGTAAAATTCAAGTCTCTGATTCTGCCTGGAAATCTATATTGTAGTACAGATCACTTGTTCCTGATTTGGCTGTAGAGAGGTAAACCATTCTCAGTATTTTCCGTTGGAACTTTTTGTATGTGTAACTAAGTAATTATTATAGCAGGATCCATACTGAATCTAACTCTCACAGATCATTGTGCTTTTGAGCAATGGACAATTTTGTTGCTGATGAGGGCAAGACTTTGGGTTTTATTGAGTGTGTGAGATTTTTTTCTTATTCTGAGAACATTCATATGAGAACAGCTATATTCTGTTCAACTATAATGGCAATACGTTAGTCTTTATAAGAAAACAGAATACTATCCTGTTGGTAATTTTTTTTTTTTTAAATCATTTCCCTCCATGTCAAATTAGGACCTGTTTGGGGAAATGTGGGTTAAATCCATTCATGGAAAATTCCACTTTAAAATAATGATGAATATCCTATATAAAATAAAGATAACCAAACGGGGAAAAATACATAGGTCAGATGTGAGACTGTGTGGATAAGAATAAGGGCAGCATAATTTTAAAAGATATGTTTACATAAAGTATAAATAATAGTGTTTGTAATAGATACGCTCTTAAAGAAAAGTTGCTGTGATTCCATTCTCACAGGATGTTAAACCTATGTGCACTCTAAGCCTCCTGTATACTACTATAAAATACTATACAGTAAATGTTAAGCAGGTGTCTTAGCCTGTAACTAAACCCCTAAGTTTCTAGTAGTATTTTCCATATTTTTTCCTCTTCTTTCAAAGAAGAAATTCACATTAACAATCCTATTTTTAACTTCACTGAAAGTGGAAAAAGACATAGTCCTCTCAGGGAATTACCAATTCAAAAGTTAAACCTTGGAAAAAGGAGGAATGAATCAGGCATCCCTCTGACATCTGGTACTGGTCAAAGATCTCTGCACCAGTTCAGAGGTGATTTTTACAGTGGCACAGTCAGTGTATGGCATTCTGATAAAGAAGACACTTCAGGAGTTATTTTTATTGAGTTCTATGTATAATTATGGCCTGAAATACTGGGTTTAGGGTTGGGGGTTTTTTTGTTTACTACTATAAATATAAGGTACTTCAAGAGAATTTCCAGCTAAGCTGGGAACTTGAATGTCTTAGAAGTTCTTCGCATAAACAGGGAGCTAGTTGGGACATCGTGGAAGTGACAAGCCTGGATGAGGGGAATAACCAAGTAGACTGCTGACAGTCTTTCTGCTTTACATGACCTCCTGGTAGCCACTACTTCAGGGACTGAGTCTCACCTGCAGTTTGGTGAGAATGCAGAGCGTTGCTCTGCCCTCATAGACTGGAGTAGGGCACAGTTCTTGCTGATTAGGCAGCCTGATTTGGGATTTTTGTTGACAAAGGTCTGCTGTGTTGACTGTAGAAAGCCCTGTTCCACTTAGCTTGCTGCTTCTCCTCAGATTTAACAGTACAGCAAAACCAGCCTTACAAATCTACTACTTGGGAATGATCACCTGCTCACAAGGTACCAGTTAACAAATGTGAAAGCAAACTTCCTTGCCTTCATCAGTCTTATTCCAATGATTTGTGTACTCCAGCCTTTACCCATTCTTTTAGAACATTCATGGTTCTCTCTGCTCCTGTCAGGAAGATAAATAAATGAATAAAAAAGTTCCATCTTAAGTGCCCTGGGAGTTGAGTTGCTACAGGACTTATATCCCCTCAGAAGAATGTCTTGTCAGTGCAACCGCCCTTACTCTTTCTCCTCTGTCTCTTGTCCAGCTGGTGCCAGTCACTTTTTCCTCCTTGTTGCTCTCCCAAACTTTCCTATGGAAAAGCTGGCTGCCCAAATGACAGTAGACTGCTAATGATGGTGGGTCCAATACGATGATCATGGACAAAGACAGAGCTTGGGTGGAAAAAGAGGACAGAGAGTAGAGTCTCTTACCACTTCACCAGCATGTTGCGTTTCAACAGAGGTATCTTTGGGCCATGGAGATAAATCAACAATCCTGAATTAAGATGAATTACAGGCTATGACTGGAGTTACTAAAAGTAAGTTACTGGCAGTTTTTTACCTGTATGTTCTATACAGAGTCACATTTTAATTAGATATCAATCAAAATTAGTTTTGTTTATACTGAACCTTATAAGAACAGTGTGTTCTATATTTTTCATTTCAATTTTTTCTTTCCTGCCTATAGTATATAACAATTGTTGTTGTTAATTTGTATATTCTATTTTAAATATGCTATTACCTACTTGATAAAAGGCAACAGCTACTATTTACTGTATAATCCCCTTAGTTAACAACTAAGTTCACAAGAAGAGAATCTGTGTTCAAATCATTGTGCAAGGCATTCTTTAATGTAGTTCAGTTCAAGTGCTCTTCAAATACAGATGGTTCTTTAACTATGGTATGTAAGATATAGGGGTTTCCTAGCTGCCCCCCAGCCTGCCCTGCTCGCTGGCTGGGGGCTGGTGTCAAAAGGTGGTGGGACAGGTCCCTGCCCTGCTGCCCCCCTAAGGAGCCCCCTCCACCCCTTCCTCAAATACCCGTAAAATCAAAGTAATTTTGGGAAAGAAATCCTTACCTATTCCTCCATAAGAAATGCATTTGCATGCTATGTGCAGATTTCAATTTAAAAGAAAAAAAATTTGAGCCCCCACAGTATGTTTGTCTTCATTTAAAACAGAATTGTGTGACCAGAGGCATGGAGTGCATTTTTCACTTAGCATCTTTGTTTCAATGAGGTCAGAGCTGACTGCTCCATCTTTTGTTTCCTTTTGCACTGTTTGCATCCTACCTCATAATGACACACACACACTTCAGTAGCAGTCTCAGTCATTTGGAAAGCCAATCACATGAAGAAAATTTTCCTTTTCTTAAGGGAGTGAACATTTTCACATCTCCTTGAGTGCTGTTTAAATGAATTGCTGTACTCATTTAATCATGTTGAAATAAATTATAGGAGACTTTCTTCCTTCATCGAATCTAATGCTCATTCTATGTATAAAAAAGAACTCTACTACTTCCTATTTTATTTTCCTATTCTTAAGAACTACATGGAAAATAGTGCACTGAACAAAAATTGGCTGTAGTAGGTAGAATAATAAACAAAGCAAAGAAAGAAATCCACGTATTTACAATGTTACTCAGACTAAAAAAACCCCTCAAACATAAATTGTAATTTCAACAACATAGGCAAACTTTAAACGACATGAGATACATGTATTGTATTAACACCTCTAACTTCTCTGTGGTGTTAGGGTTAAAAGGAAACTAACATTTGCTCTCTGTTAAATTTTGCTTCTTCCCTGAACGGGGGTGGGGGTGTCTTGTCATTTTGGCTTTTGTGACCATCCTTTACCCTGTAAGTGAGAATCATAAATCTTACAATGAATTTTAAAGCCCCAGCATTGACATCTATTAAGTTGTCTTATTTGAGAAATGAGCTGGCAGTTGGAAGTATAATAACAAGAAAAATAAATGAGTCTTACTCCTAGGACTACAACAGACCTTCAGAAACACTTCTGTTTTCAATACAGGATTACTTACACAAAACCTCAAATCCTTCCCATTTGTGAGGTCACTGGCGTTTCATCAACAATTACACCATATTCTACTCTGGTGAGAAAAAGACTCTCATTGAATTCAGTTACTATCAGAAATGTTTATAAATGAGCTTTTATTAGACAAAATCCAAAGAGTCAAAGGAAAGTGGAAAGAAGTATCCTCTAAAATGTAAGCATCTGTTCAGCCATTGCAGTAAACTCTCTAGGAGTATAAAAGAAATGACAGGTTTGTCGTGAAAGGCATGACAACCCCAAAGTATGTCATACTAAAATCAGTTTTGATAAACTACAAAAGGAATGAGCAAAGGGGGAAATCATTGTGAAATTTTTGTGAATAGATGATGATTTTCTTGAATACAGACCACCTGAAAGAATACTAACGTGCAATGCAAGTTGTTTCATAAAATCATGTTGCTGACAACTTTTCCATGGGTTAGCTTCAGAACTAATGAACAATGTCTCTAAAAGAGTAAATCAGTTCAATTGTTACCCAATGCTAGGCAATACAGTGGATATATTAAATGGCAAATTCTTCTCCCTTTATTATATCACAGTGATGGAACTTTGTAATAATATTTTTATTGTCATTTCAGTAGTTTTATTGTAGATCAGAAATTTCACTTACTGAATAAAAGAACGTCTCTTAAAAGTAGGATTTATTTAAAAAAAAAAAAAAAGAAAATTAGACAGCAGCATTTGAACTTATGCACCATTTTATAAAGCTTGAATGTTTTGTGGTGAAACAAGAAGTACCAAACTGACAATCTATTTGTAAACGATCATTCTCTGAAGACCAGACTGTTCTGTGAATGTAGCAGGTGTTTTCCTTGTAGTATGAATTGAGAGATGTAATATTTTGCTTTTTTTTTCTTTCTGTAGTGGTGAAGAATCGGTATGTCTTGGTTTTTTTCATGATAACCTTTTAACATCAGACAGAGCAGCCTCCTCCACTATGTCAATAAACAATCTCCAGCAAACAGTACTGACTCAAAGAGCTCAATCATACATGAATCTGGGTGGAAAGCTAAGTTCAAAATAAGTATACTTAGTTCATTGCCTTTAGCTACAGAAAAATCCTGAGCTTTTGTGTCTTTTCAAGACTAGAAGAGGTCCCCTGGATGTGGTTCCTACTGGTATTAGCATTCTCATTTGCCCTGGTGACCTGTAGGTACACAATGTATGGTTTCTGAGTAGTCAGCTGGTTTCTATTATATAACTAAAGCTGGCAGAAATTATTTACTAACAATATTTTACAAAGTCTGTCAGGTGAATACCTTTTTTATCTTGTTATAATTTACAGAATTCCAAATAAGTTTCAGGTATTGAATAAGGAGAAAAAATAAAAATATTCAAAATATTCTGGTAAGGTAAATCAATATATTTTATTTCAAATTTTCTCTTTTTATTTGTTATTTTTATTGTAAATAAAGTTTCTACATGAAAAATAATTTTCAGATTAATTATGAACTTTTTCTTTTAATTTCCAAGTACTACATTTGAAAGCTTCAGAACATCCTTTTTCTCACACTATTCAAAATACCATATTTGTCAAAAACATTTCCTGCAATATATATTTGTTTTCATATATATATACACACATATATAAAAGAAAAATTGGCATTGTCAGAGTAAAGCAGGTCAAGAAAGGTGATCTTTCCTCTCTGTTCAGCCCTGGTGAAACACACCTGGAGTGCTGAGTCTAATTCTAGGTTTCCCTGTATCAAAGAGAGCTGCACATACTGGAGCAAGTCCATTGATGAATCACAAAGATTATCAAGGGCTTGGAGAATCTGCCATACAAGAAGAGGCTGAGAGAGCTGGGACTGTTCAGCCTGGAGAATAAAAGGGTCAGAGGGATCTTAGTGTGTAAAAATTCCTAATGGCGTATTTCAAACTCAGCAGCTCTGGGATTCTGTGATCTGATCACTGCTTCATGAATTGGTATGGAAACATTCTGCTAACATAGGTGATTAAAAAAAAAAAGTCCTTCGTAAGGAGAAATACAGTGCTTTTGTTTGATGAAGAGTTTGACTAACAAAAGGTCTTTTTCTTTCTTTTCATATTTAGCCAAACATACAGGTTTGCACAATCAAAAGCAACACCAAAATTGTTTTTATTTCTTAATTTTTCCCTTGCTTTTTTGTAAGCAAGGATAAACCTTAGACGAGGTTGTTAGCTTCTCATCTTGGATCAAAAACCATACCTATTTTCCTGAATTGTCATAAAGGTTATTAAAGTTATTAACTACTTCATTATTTACTAGTGACACAGTATTTCCTTCTCATCTTGAGTCATCTTAAGCATTCTTCTAGAAATGAAAGCAAAACAGGGTTTATAGGATCTACAATAGTCATGGTATCACTGCAATGCAATTATCCACTGTCTTCATCTAGAGGCCTTACACATGTAATTAAACATATGAGATGTGGAAGAGATCTCCCAGAAACATTAACTTAGCTGGAACCAAATGATGGAGAGAAGTGCGTATCTCCAGACAGCAATTTGTTCCGCCTAAGAATTATTATTTTAGGATAGAATATATCACCCCTTGGAGTTTTCCATCTCTTTCCACTTGCAATTAAGACTATATTCTCTTTACTGATTATATCAGCTTAGAAAATTTATCTAATCTTATTAGACAAATTCTATGAAGTGATGTGAACTCCATCTTATACTGAAATGTCAACAATCTGCTAAGGAGATTGAGACTTTCATACACAGAAGCCACTGAGCTTACTGTATAGCTCGTTAGTTTTAATTCTGTCCTGTGGCCACCTTTGTCAACAAGGCTTCTGGAAAAGTGGTTAGCAGTCAGTTAACACTGGCAACAGACCAGTGCAGGTATAGTCTGCTTCAAGTACTGCAAGCACAATTTACATCTAATTTCTACTTCTTGAATCAAATCATGACACTGCAGAAGCTTCTTTCCTCCTCACTTATTCTTTATTTCTAGGTCAGGAGCATTCATACAGAGTTCTTCAAAGAGCTTTTGTCCTCTTCGGTTTCCAGGAGCTACACTGTATGTCTGAATGTGTTCAGAAGCAGAAATCTGTATTACAAATGTAGCTTCAGAATATGGATGCAGTCTTCTGGTATTTATACTGACATATTACTCTCAATATCATTTATTTTATATTGAGCACATTATCTTATTAAGAGATGTCACTGGAACCTGCATTCATTAGAGTGCATTGAACTATTCAGGCATTTGTTATGTCTGTGAATTAGTGAATCATGCTGGATTTGACCCTTATTTACTTCTGAATAACATTAAAAACTGCTGAACAGGAATTCAGATTGTAAGCTTTGCTTATTCATATACTGCTAGTCAGCAAAGAGACATTATACTGTTTCCACTAATTCTATGACTGTAATATTTCAAAGAGAAGATTAAAGAACAAATCCATTATGTCTTTCTGGTAAATACATTGGCCTCAGAATGAGTTCATATGGCACTTGGGAAGCTTCTTGCATTGTGAATGTTTTCAAGAGTTCTCAGAAAACATTCATTTGATCTTACAAATCTCACAACATATTGGACTGGGAGCTTTTATTTGGGGAAAAAAATCACAGATAGTGTTTTCTTCATTCTCTGATAAAGCCAGTACTGAAGCTGTTGACATTTACTCTCAGGATTAGAAGCTAGCTGTCTTTGGTACTTCCCAATATGGTTTGAGCTCCTTAGTTTGAAACACTCAGTCTCTTGATTTGTTTGTTTGCTGAAAATAGATTGGGCATAGTGGCCAGGTAATTTAGACACTTCTCTATGTCTCCTGAAGTGTCAGTTGGTTTTGGTTCAGAGACTCAAGACAAAAGCTGCTTCCCCACTAGTATCCCAGCGAAGTCATCCCACATGGCTGGCCATGAACCATAAACAAGCTGGTCTTGCATGTGGTTAATTGCCTGTAGAAATTAGTGTTCCTTCATCAGGATAGCCCAATGGGCTAAGCTAACTGAACATGGCACATGTCACATACATGTAAATACCTTGTGCCAAAATGTCCCTCTTTTTGTCGTAACTGCAGTTAAATGTTTCTTAAGCATTTACCCTGGAGACCAGCAAAAATTGATTGCATAGTAGCAATGATCTTTAGCTAAAGGTTGAAAAAGAATACATTGAAAACCTCAGGGATGATGAAAGGCATGGGAAGAGTGTTGCATATTAGATTCTGTCCTTACTGCAGATGCCATTGTATTAATAGCAGCTATAATTCAGTGGGAAAAAAATAAAAGGCTTTCGTCTTGCAGCGACTTCCTGGCAGGTTTGAAAATACATCCTTGATTTGTCTTTGTGTTTCTCACAAAAGTACAACAGACCAAGACAGTGGTGTTCTTATTGATTTTTTTGCTGTTTGACAGAACTGCTGAGTTTTAGTGGCTTTTTGCATACACCTGCCATTAATCATTCAGGTAGATGGTGTCCAGCTGAATGTAACCTTACACTACTACATTTGTTCACTGTTTCCTGCCATGTGACAGCATTTATCTGAATTGCAGTAAAAACAGGTATAGACCTCAGTGACAATAAAGAGAATCCTGAGAAGGATTAACTGCTGTATATGCAGTAGTCTTAAATGACATAACAAGTGTCCAGCTCTATTTCATTAGCATTTCTATTCAAACCATATTTATTAGATACTTCTCTTAGCAACTGCATAAGTTACAGTCTCCAGGCAAACTGCTCTATGTTGTACCATCTTGTTACTTATTACAGGTGCTTCTTTACAGCATTACCTTGAAAAAGGCAAAGTTTGCAGTGCAGGTCTAACACCAGTTAGATATAGAAGTGCTCATCTGTCTCATCAATGCAGATGATATTAAGGAGTAAGGAGCCAATTTGATCTGATAGGAAACAGCTTTGACATGTATGGATTATGGTGGAAGGCTATGACATGGCCTGTGGTGGAAGCAGAAATCCTTTAAGTCCTCTCTTCTGTCACTATGCACAGAATCCTTCCAGCCCACAGTCAAGGTGACAGTGGACACAGAGCTTTAAATCTTACCTATATGCCTTGTCAGCTCCTTCATGGTGGTAAGAATTTGGGCCAGACTGGTCAGAAGGATAGCATTTTTAAAAGATAATTTCTCTAAAAAGATCAAACTGAGTTTGTTAATGGATGTCTTGGCCCTTTGAATCCTAAAATGGTATTCTGAATTCCTGTTTGTATAGTGTAACCCTTCCTCTGCTGAATTACCTTTGGGTTTGGGCCATGCAGAGCTTACAAGTGTACCGCAATTATTTGTTGGTTAATATGTTTATTAGATAGGTATGTTGGCTATTATCTGAGACTACTGTGTTACTAGACCAATCATTAGCATGCAGGTGCCTGACCAGTCTCTGCTGCCCAGACACCCTTTGGGCAGGGGGAGTGTCAGCCTTTGAACAAGGCTCTTGCTGAGTTCTACCTTTCAGGTCTCTACATTTTTTTTCTCAGCATTTTATATTGTTTCACATTGCTATTTTTCTCTTTATTCCCTGAGCTGGTAACTAGCATTGCCTCAAAAATTTCTCCTCTGTCTTTGTTCTTTCTTTTCCTTTCTTATCATGCACACCTTCAGCGTAGGAACTCTCCTACAGCTGAGCAACAATTTTTACAGTAAAACCAAGCCCAGGTCATACAGCTGTGTTTCACAGATCTGGGCCTTGGACTGCAGATACTGTGGGTTACAGCAGGTAGACATTTATAACTGTTGGCATCGGAGAGCTGATCACGGGGAGGGAGGGATGCTCAAACACACTTTACTCACCTTTTAGTCACTATGCTGGTATCTCCCTGAATCGTTTGAGAGCTTCAGTCCCCCAGAGGAGCACTAAATTTTTCAAGAGCAAGGTAATGTAATCCTCACTCATATCTAAAGAGATCCATTTCAGTACTGGGATTTTCAAAGGAGACCAGGCAGAAATTAGGACCTAATTAACTGCTTTTCCACACTTAGTTCCTTTAACTTGCTTTTGAGATTCCATTCAGGTTTTTCAGCTATGACAAATCAAAATAAATAAATAAAACCATTAAAAAAATCCCAAGAACCCAAGGTGGGAGAAAGTCTTTGAAATTCTTTAATACATTTTCTCACCTTTCTGAAAACTCATTCATTAATAACCTCTATCTTCAAAACTGTTATTTGGGGCTATTTTGTCCTATCTTTTCCTATTAGAAGGCTCTGTTCCAGAATCTGACTGCTCTCAGATTTGGGATGTTTCTTATAATTTCCTGCTAAATTTATTTCCAGCTGTTCACATCCATTTGTTCCTGTGACAACACTGGTGTTTCACTTAAATGGTTCTTTTCTCTCCTGATGTTTACCCTGCTGATGTATTTATAAACTAGCTTCTATTCCTTCTCAGCCTTTTTCTCACTAGGCTAAAGAGAGTTTTTCTGATCTCCTATTAAATAGGCAACCTAGCCTTCATACTATCCCAATATTTCTTCCCTACCTAAAGTCTTTAGCTTCATAGCAAAAAAAGCCCAAATCTGGAGACAACTTTCAGAGAGTAGAAACTTAATTAATCTCTAAGTTTTTCAGAAGTAGTGCAATAAAAAGTAAAAAAGTAGTTACAATAAAAAGTAATATTTCAGGTGAGTAGTAAGACATAGAAAGAAACATGCTGATCCCATGTAGAAACTAATGTTAAGACTGAACCATGCTTCATCAGCTTTTTGCTTCTTTCAACTATTTTTTTTTTTTTTAATGCAGACAGAATAGCTTAGGGGTAAAAGATAATTTCTGATGATAGTGTTCAAGGTGACTTTGGAATGCTGACTTCTGCCTTTTAAAAAGGTGGTCAGTTTAGCATTTATCTGTATAGCAACTACCATTAAAAAAGGTTAACATATCTCAGCAGTTATCAGGGTTGTCTCTCAGCCTGCCTGTGGGAGAAGGGTAGTTAATTTGGTGGTTGTGCGAGGGTGAATGTGTGTAGGGGCAAGAGTGAAAGTGCGAGGAGGTAAAATGTGTGGGAGGTAACTGGTATCTCCGGCACTTTTGCTGATAAACACTGATTTCTTTCAAGAGAAGCAGTATAGAAAGTTTTAAACAAAACTGGGCATGGGAAAAAGTTTTTCTGAAAGCATATTCTGTGTAGTCAAGACTCAGGTTCTGTTGGTGCAAATGCATTTTGCTGTGTCCACTTTTAAGAGTATAGCTTCTGAAGGTCAGTAAAATGAAAAGGGAATTTGTTTTTAATTTTCTATTTCTGGCTAAACATTGTTATGTGCTCAGAGGACAGAACAATCTTTATGGCCCAGGGATGCCTTGCTACAAGTGTGGGAAATTGCTTTGAGTTTTCTCAATGGGAGAAGCAAGCTGACTCCCAGGATCCACAGCAGAACAAAGACCCTGATTGTATTTGTAGACAGAGGTGCATGTAGCCACAGGATTTCACTGGGAATAATATCTTACTTTGTCTTGTGAGACCCCCATCATATTCTCTCAGCCCTGTCATATGATCACCAGACAGCTGAATGGAATAAGTATGCCATTTTGCTTTTGGGTTTGACCAATTACTTGCTCTCCAAAGAGGAGCACAGATAGACAGCTGATACATAAGTGGAGCCTCAGCCACACAATAAACAGAACATATCCTTAGTTAGGGGAACAGAGGCTCTTGTTAAATGAAGAAGGCCAGTGGTGAATGGTGAGGCTCAGAAGAAAAAAATCTAAATGAACGGCCATATTTGCCTCTGCAGTGTTTTCTGCAGCCTCCATTGTATCCTTCTCTCTCTGTAGCCAAGTGACCTCTAAACCTTGCAAACAGCACACAGGGATTTTTTTCTTCCTTTTCTGTGTTGACTATTATCCTTTCATCTTGAAAGGTCATTGGGTATCAGCTGAAGAAATACACCACTTAGCTTTGAGTGTTCTCTGTTTGAAGTGATTTGCCTGTTTGTTTTATAAATGGGAGTCTGTCCACAAACAAATTGAAAATTAGTTAATCGCCTTTTCCAGTTGACATACAGTAGGTGTTGTGCCATAAGAAGAACAGGTTAATCCCAAAGCAGATTGAAATACTTCATCAGCCACACACCGGGCTCAGTGGTCTGGTGCAGTGACGAGCCAGTTGGAGGTTCAGTGCAAGCAGTTCCTGCAGGACTGGGGAGAATAAACCGTCTAGAGAAACTCTGGTTTTTAAAGGTTAGAAATACTCACTAAAATGAGTTGGAGAGGGATTTTTTGCCTGAAAGATCATGTGCAGATTGTATACATATTTCAAATATCATACTGGTAAATCTAGACAAGCTTGAAAATCTCATTACATTTATCACTCATACAGGACAAGACATGATTGGGGAATCTGAAGTATTGCCTGTCATGTTCCAGTCCTGAAGTGGAATCCTTTTCAAGTATTTTTTGCCAATTTACAAAATGTGTTTTACTTTATTTACATGCAGGTGGTAAAGACATAATGAAGCTGTACAAAAAAGGTCAGTTTCTCATCAGCCCACATTTGTTACGTCCAAGAATTTTTAAGTGAAACCCTGGATTTAATGAAATTTGCAGGGGGCGGAGGGAGGTTCCTGACAATCCTTTACAGGATAAACAAGTTACCATGTTTAATTAACTTGTCATTTCAGTGAGTTCAAAGAGCAGAAAAAGAAAAAGGAAAAGGAAAAGAAGAAGAAAAAGAAAAAGGAAAATTAAAAATAAAATAAAAAAAAACAAAAAGGAAAAGGAAAGTAAAAACAAAAAGGAAAAAGAAAAGAAAAAGAAAAAGGAAAAGAAAAAGGAAAAGAAAAAGGAAAAGTAAAAAGAAAACAAAAAGAAAAACAAAAAGAAAAAGAAAAAAGAGAAATGCTAGAGTGTTAGATAATTGATGGCAATATTTTAGACTAGTAAAAGCATACATATCACTTCAGTAAGTGGTCTTTGATTGCTGAGGTTGGGCCTGTATCTGAAAAGGAGGTGCAGAGCAAAAGCAACAACTTATTCTCTTCCAGTGTGAATCAGAATAGTCATCTTACTCCTTTTCTTGTTTTGCTTATACAAACATATTTATTATAAGTTCATCTTATTTATTTCATTTGAAATGGAAATGGAGCAAAAGAAGACCCACAGTGAAATTGCAATGGACCATTAGAAGTTATGAAATGGCAGAAGAGGACTGTGAGAAGGAAGCAGCTGTGAAAAGGAAGACATCAATATACTGATCTGGAGAAAACCACCAAATTTGACTGGAGAGGTACAGACATTGGTAGTGGTTGAATGAGGAGAAGTTATCTTCATCACCCATCTGTCAAACAGCTTTATCAAAGTAATTAAAAACAAACAAACAAACACTCATTGCTAGGAAATCCTAGCAATTGCCACTATTTATCAGGCATTGACATTTTTTTCCAGAACACCATCACCACCACAGGTACTAGTTGCCAGTTTCCTGAAGCCAGGGATAAAGATTGCATGTCTAAGGCAGGCAAAAGGACCCCTCAACTTTAGAAGTGGTACTTGCCATTTGGAGGAAAGGTGACTTGATGGAAGGATATGAGTCATGCTCGAGCTGGTGCTCTCTGTGATCTCTATGTTTTATGGCTAAATACAGTTTTCCAGTCTCCTGAGATGTCAGGCTTGGCACCTTTCAAAGCTCTAGGATCATTACGTTTTTCAGATAATTCGTACCTATACATTGTGTGCAAGTTTACTGTGAAGCAATTAATCCTTGGTTTGGTGACAAGCACTTAAGTGATTTTGAAGACATATTGATGCTCCAGCTTGCCATGCTGCACATTGCAGAAAGCTAAAAAATACCATTTACTGGAAAGCTGCTCTGTTTATTAATCTGTGTTTCATACTGCAGCTCAGAGATCATGAAAGAAAAAAATGCCATTGACACTGCTTGTGCTCCTTAGTTATTAATCTGCTTATTATGGCACTGGAAATTAACCATATCTAAGTGTAGGTATAACATTCTTGGCTATTATATAGGATAAAAAAAAATCCCTTAAAATGGAGAAGAGTGTCTTTTGTGTTCCTGCTTTTAGGTTATGTTGTTCAGAAAGCCAGAGAATAAAAGATTTTGGATCAATTGAAGCATTTGTTTGACTCATGGCTGCTGAGCAAAATGATGTATTTCACCACAGACAAAGTTATCCTCTAGAATGTTAGACAAATGTGCACTGTTTGCTGTGGCAGCCTGTTTATAGCCAACAAAAGTAATGATATCTCCATGGAGGAAGAAAATTTCCCTATACCTAACATTTTTTTTTCAATAAAAAAAGAGTAATGACAGCTGAGTTGAACTCCTGCTACTATTTATTTTGATAAAGGTTTATCTGTGATTTCCAGAGCTGCTTTTCAAATAGCTAACTTTTGTAATTTTTTTTCTGGTTTTCTTTCCTTGAAATAATAGTCACAATTAATATTGTTTAGCAGTGTCGTGGTTTAACCCTGGCCAGCAACTAAACACCACGCAGCCGCTCACTCACTCCCCCCCACCCAGGGGGTTTAATAGAACAGAAAAGAAGAAACTAATAATGATAATGATAACACTAATAAAATGACAACAGCAATAATGAAAGGATTGGAATGTACAAATGATGCGCAGTGCAATTGCTCACCACCCGCTGACCGACTCCCAGCCAGGCTACAACCATATGAGGAAGTAGAAACACAAAGTGACAGGTGTGGCCCCAAGTAGCCACCTGCCTAGATAGACAGAAAAACATGGAATCAAGGAACTATAATTGCTCCAGTTTTACCAAAGAAGGACTGACTCACGGATGATAATGTTCATTAATTTGCAAAGGCTAGCCAAGGCCATAATATGGTGGAAAGAATACATTGAAACAATACATAAAACATGGCTCTCCAAGGGCTGTTCATTACTGTGAGTTACCCAGGATCACAGAAGTAGGGAGTGGTAGTTAGCTTCCAAATATCACTGTAGCATAAAGAAGGCCAAGGGATTTCTAGCAGTATATAAACTCTCATATCGGGAAAGTATGATTTGTTGAAACTGAGACTGTAACTGAGAAAAGGTCACTTCTGACAAATGTATTTTGCATAAAGAAATGATGACTTTTTACAGTTATTGAAGTACCCATTTGACATTTTTCAAAATGTAATACTTAATTTTTTTGTTGTATTGTTTGGATGATTTTGTTTAGAAATTAAGGTAATTTACAGCAAAATGCTTTAAAGATTGAAATTCAAATAAATAAAACATTTCCTAGCTATTGGAATGGAACTCCATTTCAGTCATAAATTGAGTAAGATTTAGCTTCAGATTTTCTGAGGTTTTTAGGCTCCTTTTGGATAGGAAAAAACACTGAAGGATTTATTCACCAGTTTAAATTAGATATAATAAATCCACCAGTCCTCAAATCTGCTGCTGCAACTGGTTAAATCAGTTAACAAAAAAATCTATTTGCTCGCTTAAAAATCACTGTATCTAAACTAAGCTTTTTATTCTGCTTTTAATAATTCCTACTTTTTTTTTCTTTTTTTGTTTTCATTAATAGAAATACTGCATAGGTTCTGGCAGGCATCAAGATGGAGGAACTAAAATATAATGACAGGTTTTTCCTTAAAAGTATTTTTAGTGCATGTGGAAGCAGGAAGAACCATCCCTAAAGATTTTTTTTTTTTTCCATAAAATTTCTGACTCAGATGGCAGGCTCAATCATTTGTCATATTATGAAGCTGCAATCTTATTTTTGGACACAAAGTCACATTTTAACTAAACTCACATAACCACCATTGAAATCACTGATAGTGATTTGATTTTTAACATTTTCATTGCATCAGGGGGCGGAGGGGGTAAGTAGCAATTACATTACAACCTTCTTGGCTTAAAAAGCATGTGGGTTTGACTTCAATGAAAGTGTATAGTCAGGAGAATGTCACTTACTGTTAAGGAGTCCTTCTAGACATGTCAGGATTAAGAGAGATTTCAGTAGTCATCTACTAGAAAAGAAAATTGTATCCGAACAAACGCAATAGAGGGATTGGCAGAACAATCCTCTTGGCATCCTTAGACAATCAGAGTGCCTCCTGATTACTGTGCAAGACAGATTGAGAAATGAACAGTTGCAGATTTTTTGTAACCATCACAGTAAAGAATATAATTTTTCTGTGGAAAAAAATTGATTTTGAGAAAAAGGCATTTTCCATCAGAAAACCATTCTAATGGCAATTTCCTGTCACAGCTCTACCTCTAGGTTATACTAGGTGAGACATTTCTAATGCGGACTGGAGACTGCTAGTGCCACTGTTTGGAAATGACTCAGAACCAACCAGTCTGAGGTTGCTCTGCTACGTCCAGCGCCTCACCGGCACAACTGTTGACGTCAGGTCCTGTACAACTGCATGGCTCTCCTGAGAACTGCTGCAAGATATATTTCCCACCCAATATATAATATGGGTATGGTCAGGAAAGAGGAAGCTTCTACTACAGGGGGTTAGAAGAGCTAGGAAATTAAGGTAAATGACGCAAAGCTAGAAAATCTGTGCAAAGAACATACGTATGTAGATCGTCAATGGATATATTTAGTCTGAATATTAGAGGCTTTCAGAGGACTGAGGTTTTGGAACAAACTTCCTGAAGGACCTTCCAGAAATCTAATTATGTTTAAGATCAAGTACTGCAGATTTATGAACATGGCTCTTTACCGTAGTAAGGGAACGAGCACTGGCTCAGGAATTTCCTGGCAGCCCTGAGGTGCACATTTTCAGCAGGAGTGCTAAAGTCAGTAGCCAAATGGGTGGGAATCCAGCTCTAAGGTCAAGAAATATTTTAGGGTGCTCATGTGATGGTGTTTGCCTGAATATACTACATTTTGGCCGTGAAAATATGAAGGAAGAGTGAAGAGGGGACAAAGCATGAAAAATGACTAGCTGGTTTAATGAAAGACAGATTCACCACTCCTCAGGTACAGACAAAGCAGAGGTCAATTGGACCCATAAAGGTCCATGCACACTAAGGAAGACATGACTAATATTTGCTTGCTTTGAACCCAAACAAAAGCAAACTTAAAATAGTATGACTGGCAAAACGTCCAAGCATTTTGTAACATTGTAACGCAACTGATAATATTTTGTAAGACAGTTAAGCTTAAATATTAAAATAATGGCCATAGCCCCCAAGGGCCAAACAGAGGTCTCTAGTATGGTTGCAAAAGCAGGGAGGAGGAAAACATGTGCAAGCAGTAAAATCTGCCAGAGGAGAGCTAAGGATGCAAAACAAGCAGGAAAGGTGTCTCTTAAAAGCAGAATTCTGCAGAATAAGCTAAGCCAGCCTGAGTCCTGATCCCAAAAATAAGGTGTCAAGAGCAGATGAGATCACCTCTTTTCTTTTGGGGAGGGGACAGAGCATGAACTACCAGCGATGAGAGAAGAAAGATGGGGAAGAAAGAAGAGAGCCCACCCTGCATCTGCTTTCCCTCAGGAACAGCCTTGACTGACCTTGACCTCGGTGATGGAGCACAGCCCTCAGTGCCAACCAAAACGCATCAGTTCCTGGGTACTGCATACTCATAGCTGTTTGAGGTTAAGCTTGTTAAGGACTTGTTGTTCTGCATATGTAGTGCTAGTGATTGCTAGTGATTAAGTAGCCACTGGCAACACAATGTGCATTGTTAACAAGTATCAATCCAGTAAAGAGTTGTCTCGAAGTTTGAAACTGCTCTGATTTGTCAGTCTTTTAAACACTCCCATCACAGTAAAATCCAGTTCCCTAACTGATATGCACAGATTTTCCTTACAGTTAGTTGCAACACAGGTAAAAAGCTTTTTTGCTTTTAACATTTGTGTTGGATTTTGTATTAAAAACTTTTACAAATCAGCTAATCTAATAAAGTATATTTCCATTAAAGAGGTTGTTTCACTTTTAAAATCAGGGCAAGTTGAATTGCCAAGGGTTAAACATGCATAAATCATCAATCCCACTTTTGGTGGTCTTTCCTCCATGTTTTATCTTCCTGTTAATTTTATTTCTGAAGTATTCTGAAACATTCAAATATGTGCTGATGAAAGTTAGACAGTTGTAGCTGTGTTATAAATTAATTATTTCCTTGGGAAATATAAAAACCACTCATCAAAGCTATTCTAAACCTTTTTTACGAACCTGATTCTCAGTTCATGTACTTTGCTAACTCTGTTAAATTCAGAGCACTATGTAATCTGTATTTCTGACCCTACAAGCTTAAAAATCCATTTTAGTATGGCGTAGCTAATGTTTTCTATCTAAGAGAAGTCATTAGCCAAAGTTAGTGTGTCAGATTGATATTTCAGGATGCATTTTGAGCTGCAGGACTGTTTCTCAATAAAAATGGCAAGGAAAGTACTTGTCCAGAATTTATAAAGAGGAACAATACAGGCAGGTGGTTCCTGAAATATTTAGTGTGCTATGTATTTGTAAACAAATTATGTAAATTAAAAAGAAAATCTACAAATTGGTCTTTTAGACATCTGCTAAAAACTGATTTTATTAAACTTATTGGAAAATAAGAAAATACACAACACTATTCTCAGTTCTCACTCTTTTCTTCCTCTTAATTCTCATATGCCAGGAAATCGATGAGGCCACAGTTAAACTAAGCTGCATGTGGTTTAAGATTCCAATACTAAAATATGAGCCAGCCATGTCAATAATAGTATTTTATATTTATTTTATAGCACCACCAAAAGGCTGTGATCAGGATGAGAATTCATTGCACCAGGTTACACACACATGAAAAATTATGATTTCTTCTCCTCTGCAGCCAGTGAAAGAAATGGTAGCCTATACAAAAGAAATTAAATGTAAAAGGTGGAATAAGATATCAATGAATAAATACCCAGAACTTTTTTGTTGTTTACTTTTGGGAGGGTGATTTAGACAGGCAGTGAGGGAAGAGGAAAATGCAACAGTATATCAGGGAGGGAATAGAGGGATGAATTTTGGAAAGCTAGAGGAAGGTAGTTATCACCAGGAGTCTCTGGCAAGTGTAAGAGAGAAAACTTTGGGAGTCGTGGAAAAGAAAAAAAGCAGAATGATTGAAGAAAGAACAAGAACAGAGAAATTAGAAAACTAGCGCTTCAGTATATTTTATTCTCATTGTCAAATGGGTAGCCTTAGGATTTATGTAGTGCACACTTATTCTGAAGACAGGATGATTAATTTTCTCATGGGCTTCTCTATGATGGCCAAATAGTAATATCAGAGTGCTTCACAAAAATTATTTAATCTTCATAACACTCTAGTGATATGAAGAGATGGTGTAATTCCCTATTTTATAGGTACTAGAGAGAGAGAAAGAGGTCAAGTGTACTCATGGAGTTTTTAGAGTCCAAGTTGAGGGCATAGAATCTGATTTTCCAGCATGCACCACAGAGCATTTTAAAGGTTCAAAGCACTTTTGTGTCAGATCCATGAAAGCCGAACACTTCTGCAGACCAGACCCCATGATCTCAGGTCAAGCCCAGAATATCATGAATGCACAGTTAATGACTACTCATGAGAAGTCACTTAAATTCATGCAGGAATTCTTTATCAAAGATAAGAATAATTTTGCAGGATGATATTCAATCCCTTTAACCATGGAGCCATCCCATTTGTTCCCTTTCCTCAACCAATCTTCCATCCCAATCTCATCTTCTTCAGCAAATAAAACAAGCCATATGCAAAACAAGCTTCCTCTTAGACAATATCTCATCCATCTTGCATAATGAACATCCTGTGCAAAGTATCTTAAAGATACATAAACTTCCTCTACTGCAGAAAACTAGCCTGCCATGAGTCCTCTAATTCAAGAAGCACAAAACCAGGGAATAGATTTAGTTAGGTTAAGTGGAAACAGTATAAATGAAATATTTCAATGTCATTATTTATATTCCTTTGATTGGTATAAGATACGAAAATGTTAATTGCTGAATTATAGAATATCTAACATAATGCATCTACCAATACTTAATATGGTTTTGATGGTTCATTTTCATAATAGTTCTACTACAATAAACCAGGTATTTTAGACATTCTTTCACTACAGTGAAACTGTTTTATCTTTTACCCTGCAAATGGCTTCCATGTTTCCAAATCATCATTTCTGGAGACTGTCTTCAGTAAAAATGTGTGCCTTTTTGTCCAGTGTGGAAGAAAACAGGTCTGAATATTTTAAAATTTCCTTCAGAATAAAACCTCTAGATTCCTCCCAACCCAAACCATGCTTTGCTGAACAGGCCCCACCTTGTCAGAGACACAGTCCTCACTACCAGTTGTTGTATTTTGTACCTTTTCCTCCTTACCTACCTGGGAGTTTGTTTACATATGTCTAGCTGCTTTGATTTGTCTCATTACTGGATATCAGAAACCTCTTACAACTCAAGTGGTGCTTTCTAGAGTCTCTGCTATCTGTTTTTTCATTACTAGTGTGTTGTGCCTCTGCTGTCAGATTAACTCACTGGAATACCTATTCAGCTCCCAACTATTTGAAGGGCCATCCATACAAAAATTGAACAGATGGATAATTCCAAGAAAAACTGCCATAATTATAAGCAATTTCTTGACTCATATATCCCCCTCTGCCTTCCAACAACTATTTGTACTGGGTGAAAATATCTAGCACATAGTTATGACTGGTAGTACTCAATAAATGTAGATTGACATGAAAAACAAGAAGTTTTCTTTTCCTGTGTTCCCAGACCTTGGAGATTAACTAATGCTATCTTAAAGGTCCATTTTTAAAATTCTAGAAAGAAATTTGGAATCCCAGGGGGAGTTCTACAACGTGTAAACATGGCACAGATTTTCCAGTGTAGCTTTTAAGATTGACTCCATTCTCAGTACCTTATCTGCTGTATACTAAGTATGTCTCATGCATTATTTAGTAGTGGAATGCCCCACTTTATTAATCTATCACAATAGTAATCTGAAATATTACTGTGTGGGAACTACAAGCAATTGCTGATTTTCTGGAAGCAATTACCTGAGAAGTTTCTTTTAGCAGTTGAACTATTAGGAGCACTTGGAAGGTGATGACTCAGAGATCTCTGTGTAGGGTATTCCAAGTGAGCATGGCTTTCTTGATGTAATATTCCATATTTTATTGGACAGGAACCCTGTCAAAAATATTGCTATGATTTATTTTTGTCCTTACTGAAATTGAGAAAAGTGTCCAAGAAGAATTTTTGAGTTCTTAAAAAATTACTTCAAATAATGGATTCACCCAGTCAGCCACTTCTCTTCACCAAACAGCATTTTCAAACAAGAACCTTCCCACACATGGGTAAGAGCAAAGCACTGATGTCTCCTTCCTCAAAGCAAAGTGGAATGAATGGGTCTTACCTGTATGTTAGCAAACCCAGGTTATTCTGGAACATGGAATTTTAGAGCCCTCAATTTAGCAGGGTCTTTTGCTTGTCTATATCATGCCATACTGTGAAAGCGTATATTTCATTAAATACTCTACAATGTCAAGATGCTTTCATGCATCTTCCCATTCTACAGTGGGGAAGGGGAGGTTTCTTTAAATCTATGTAGTGCTCAGCTTCTGTATTTGTGCCATTACTGCTGTAGGAATTCATGTCTGTTGCCAGAGCCTATAAGATCATACATCACTGAATGGATGAAGACAGGCATTTACTTAATGCGATAACATTGTTGGGTACAAAAATTCTGTTGGGCAAAGTTCATCTCTGTGAGGAGCTTGCTAGTGTAGGGTTGAATAGACTGAACTCCTGAAACTGCTGAAAACAGTTTTCACAATTATTATGTGTGGTAACATATATAAATCTCAGACTGGTCTTCAGCATAGGAAAAAATGCAGAAGTCTCTGACTGTAACTGAAAAATTACAGGGGATGAGCTGCATTTGTCAGCACAGTTAAAAGTAAGATTGCAAAATAACTTAAACAAATTGCCTGGTGGAAAAAGCCTTGAGCTGGCTGTCAGGCAAGTCAGGTTCTTCTACTGGCTCTGACATTACCTACCCTTTACCTTGGATAACTTGTGCTCCATCCATTAACAAAAAAAAAAAAAAAAAAAGGCGGCAAAGTTCTTTTAGGTCCACTAATGGAAAATAATACCTATGAATGAGATAGATATCTTCCTAATGTTTATTGATTCAATTCGTAACCATCTTCTTATGCTTACAGGGTGAAGTTAGAATGAGCTCATGTTCTTCATGTTAGTTCTTACAGGCATGATATTTTTAGACTACGGTATAGGCACTTCCCCGCACTGCCCCACCCCCCCCCGCACTGCCCCACCCCCCCCAATGTATCAATATGTTCCCCTCAAAAGCTTTCCACTTTCTAAAAATATTGCATGAAATGGTGAGTGATTCTAATAAATGCATTTCAAATTACTGAAGTCAACTGAAGTCAGCTGAAATATTTTAACTGAATCTTCTTTCAAAGATAAGAAAACCAAATAAGAAAAACAAATATTTTGACCTTCTGTTTGCCTTCAACCAGCCCAATGAAACATAATATAACAGTTAATAACAACAGACATGATCTCTTACAAAACAGATTCAGGCTGTTTACTCATTCCCTTTCCTTCTTTGCTTTTGGCTAAAATGAAGAAGTGAAGATATGTAGAAAAGACAGAGTGTAAAATGACTTTGAAATGGTTTAAATTCTCATGATTTCAGCCTTTACTTGTTTAGTTTACAAACAAAAAGATTTATTTTTGTAATTGCTATTTGTGCTTGTGCTGACTGCATTCTGAGACAAACTATGTTCTTGCCTTCTTTCACATTATGGTAATAAAGATCTGTAGGATGAACACTACCCTCAATTATGGATGTGCAAAAATGCCAACTTAATTTGAAAACTATGAGGTCACACAAATTGTAAACAGTGAATATTTTTGCACTGCTGAATCTTTATCACTCTATTAATATAGACAAAGGAAACAACCAAGTTCCAAGGATGACAGGTGAACACAAAGCCAAAACTGTGCAGTGGATGGATTTCTCAGTTTGTTGATGGAACAAGAAAAAACTTGAAAAAACAAAAGTTGCATTAACCTAAAAAAAATTATCCTCAGGGGAAAAAATCTGCATTGTTTTGGTTGTCATATGCTTTTTTTTTAACCAAAAATTAATATTTGAGGGCTTAGAATCCTTACAAAATAAATGCTGACAGTTCTGAGTCAGAAAGGAGAAACATTGATTGCATAGAAAGCATACAGCATAAAATAATCACATTTTTTGAATATTTTTCCAGCCTCCTTTTGTGAAAACTATTGGCTGAAGTTGCAGTAAATTCACAGATAATTTAGGTATTCCTGAAGCTATTGTAGATTTTTCAGAAAAATAAAATAAAATAAAATAAAATAAAATAAAATAAAATAAAATAAAATAAAATGAAATGGTAAAATAAAATAGGCAAAAGAATGTCCAAGTTTTCTCCACTACCTACTGTGGCGGTACATCCCGCCTCCCCCGTCCTGCCAGCAGGAAACAAAACTTCTCCAGGAAGGGAGAAGGGGAAGGAAACCCTGGAGGCTGCAGGTTGAAATTTGAACTGGCCAATCGAGATGCACCAGGTACACCGAGGTGACCCTCCTGGCCAATAGAATTAAATGACCACAGGTCAGATTCGACAGGGGTATAAACGGGGTCCCGCCGGAGGACATGTTGGCAGTCCTCCTCGGAGGAGCGGGTCTGCAGTCGGGGACTCCCCCTCGGGCCGGGGCACCACCACCTGAGGTAACTCCTCAAGGGAGAGAGCCCTCAGCTTTAGGTGAGTGATACGCGTGTTTTGAGCCATCACTTTAAATCTTGGGGATTCTTAAGTCGGCCGTGTAGTATTAATTCTCTTTACATCATTGAGCCTGTGGGTTTATTAGATGTTACCAGACTTCTAACTAACTTTTGCTGAAGAATAAATCTGAGTTTTAATACCTGTTGGATTTGGTTAGTCGTGCATCCGTAACACCTACTCACCAGATCACCCATCCCTACCTTGAGCTGAAGTCCTGGACACAGACTGAAGCAACACCAAAAGCATGAAGTCAAAGAAAATCATACAGAGGTGACCGTATATAAATAATACTCTGTGTATTTGGAAACACAGCCAGCTTTGACTTGATATATCTTGAAGTAAATTTGTTATTCGTATAGATGGGACAGTTTCCTTCTAAGGGCTGTATCATGAACAAACAGATTTTCTAAACTGCTACTGCCTGACCATTCCAAGGCCTGATGTAGTGTTCTGTTTCTAGGACTTCATTTATACTTCATTAGTTATGAGGGAATGAGTGGATTCTGTAAATTGAATGTAAGAATATGAAGAGAACCAGGGAGAAAAACAATTCCTGCAATACTAAAGAAACAAAATGCAGTAGAGGAGGTTGGCTGGACTATTTGGAGATAATGAGAATGTTACCAAAGCTTGAGGTGTCCTAAACTTTTTTTTACCACAAAGAAGCAGAAGGGCAATGGCCTGATGCTTTTGTTGTACACGCTGTTTTGCACAAGCCACTGAAAAGCTTTTTACTTCTGGAATCTGGTCCTCTGTCCTGTTTTGTATGAGCTAACAATAAGTGCAATTTGAAAGTCTGCCCTCTATTCCACTGCCATAGACACACCTGAACTACATCAAATCCCAGAGAAACACAGAGATGAAAAGTCCTTGTGATTTGCCCTGTAAGACCATTACAGAGCATTTCTGTAGTCTCTGAACTCCTCCCAAGTCTCAGGGAGAGTATGTAATGCACACAGAACACTGTCTGCAATTTCCCTTACTAAGAGACTTCAAGTAGAAATGTCTTTCACTTTTCAGCTGTCATTAATGTGGTGTGTTTTTCTGTATAAATATTTATATTTCATCCATATTACATGGAATTTCCTAGAAGGAAAGAAACTGATTGATTTCAGGCCATTTTTAATATACAGTACTGCCTAATATGAAAACAAGACTTCCTAAGCTGGATTTGACTGCTATGTACTAAGCAGTATGAACCAAACTCTCTTTGCATTGCAGGTGGCTGGAATAGTCAATAAATTGCTGACTCAGCAACAAAGAAAAGTGGAATGCCATAACAATCAATTTAGCAGACAATCTGGAAATATCTTTAAACGAGGAAGCGATATAGTTAACTGTTTTTTCCCCAATGAGGAGATAAGAATGTAGTTTTGTACTTTCAGGATTTATAGAATAAAGTGTTGGCTCTGATACAATTCATTTTAGATTCAGCTTTTTTCTGGGATGGGTTTACAGCAGAAGCTACTTCCTTTGATAATACTCAAACTGCTCTGTCTTACATTTTTGAATGCAACAGGTAGCTTAGCATATGTATATGATTCCTAATTTAAATGCAAGTTATAAAGGGTATCCTTCACCTTTTACATGGGAACAAAAAAAGTAACTGGTTTTAAGGACTACATTCTGATTTCAAGTTCACCATTGAAGACACCATTTTCCTTAGCAATATTACTGTAAATGGGATTAGACTTGTTTCTTAAGGGACTTTAGGTCACTCCATTTGCGTAACTTATGTGAGATCTCAGAAGAAAAAAAATACTATAGTTAGAATACTAATGAAAAGAAGAAATTAAAGAGTATAAAAACTAGGCTACAAGTAGTTTTAACATGTGCAATCTTGAGTCTTGCATTTCATCAGAATTCCTGTTACATCAGCTTTGCTTTCTTTATGCACCATGTTTCTCACTCTGCTTTTTATGCACTCAGCCCACTTGATGTAAAACTCTCATCACTACTGAATTTACTTAATGGTATTTCTATAATTCTTTAGTCATAGATATAGGTACTGTTCCATCAGAGTATACAAGGAAATGATAGACTGGCATTAGCATTGGCATAAAATGTAGTGAAATGTCTTACCAACACAGGAAATAAAGCTGTGTTATCACCTTCACTCTACTCAATGCATCTGCAACTAATGGTACGGACAAAAATAATTTGCTCCCTGTCTCTTATTTGCTGTTTAATTAAAAAAACTAAAATATAACAATTTCTACAGCCCTATATGATTATGTAATATATTTTCACTCATATTCCTTCCTGTAAGAAATTGTCCGTTTGACAGGTCTCTGTCCCATCCATGACATTTATGATGGTTTAGACTATTAAAACAATATTTTTAATCAGCTCACACAAGACTGAGTTATCTGTGTCTGTAGACTGCATTACTAATTGCAGCAACAACCTACCTAGTGCTAAAAAAGTAGTTAAATCCTCTTTTGCTCTTCAAAAATTCTTTTTTATAAACACAAATGTGTTTATTTTATCTGGTAAGTGGACAAAATAATTCTTGAATAATGTGTTATTTTTCTTGAGTAACCCGTTACAGAGATTTTTCTATTAAGAAATAGTGTCTTACTATGCACAAAAGCATGATCCAGTGGGAATAGCACTGGATCGGCACTCAGACATTCAAATTTATTTTTTGCTCTGCCATCCTCAGGCAGGTTATTGTATCTCTGGAAACCTGTTTTCACATCACAGAATGGGATATATATTAATCATGCCATTTGATCCAGCCAGCTAGCCAAAATTTAGTCATGTGGATGGATTTAATTAGGTGGAGTAGTTAATGGTGGAGCCAGGTATTTTCTTATTGTAATTTTTGCGTAAAAAAAAAAACCAACCCAGCATCCTGTTCTCTTGAGCACAAGAGGATTTAAGCAAGTTAAGATAAGCTCCTTCTTTCATGGAAAAAAGTCTCTTCCAATCCATAAGCCTTGGTCACTATTTTGAGCCTTTTTTACATGGTCAAACTCCTCAGGTTTCTGTGAAGTGTTAGCTTTTGTTTTTTCCATTTATGCAAACGTTACCTGTACTAGGTGTTCCCTTGGACCATTATGCATAATGCAACTCCGTTGGGACCATGGTGATTCTCAGATACCCAGCTCTGTCTCTGTTATCCAGGTGCTTGGTAAAGAGGTTTATTATGTTAATTAAAGTGTCTCACACAGACTAAAACTTACATTACTTGCCTCTGGTTGCGTGTAGTTCATAGTGAATTGCTTGGCAAACAGTTATGGTACACGCGCTCTGCTTGAGTGGAAGATACCATAACAGTTTTCAAGCCAATCCTTTACGAAGTATTGGTTGTGCCCCAAAGAGTGGTGTTTCTAAAGGAAAGCTGAGACAGCTTAAAGTCTAAATTTTAAAGACAGAAACAGGATGAGGAATAGGAGTACTATGAAGGAGATGGAGAACAGAGGAACAAAGAAATTACGCGATTTGTCCAAAGTCACACAAAAACCCTATAGATCAAGTGGCAATGAAGCCCATTATCTTCTGCCTTCTACCACAATCTCTTAACTCCCATGTTTCTAAAATAAGAATACTATGCTAAGTCATCCTACAGAGGCTGCAAAATAAGATGATGATCTGTTTAAAATCTAAAAAAAAAAATCTTTTCATCCAAAAATCCACTCTTGGAAACATCCTTACATAAATTTCAGCATGCTGACCATCTCCTGTGGTCAGACTATGTTACTGAAGAATATGCATACTCTGCTAACAGGAGGAATAAGGCTTTAAGACATTGGACTGTAAAAGATTTCACTTTGCATAGAGCAATATTAAACATAAACTGTCTTTTCCTTCCAACAGGAAAGTGAGCTGCATGGAAATCTTCATGTTGACCCAGCAACCTTGAGTCTTCTGAATTTGGGACAAGAGTCTTATCTTCTCCAAACTCCTTTCTCTCTATATCCCTATTTAGAGGTGTTCAATACTGTATTTATTAAATACCCCCACCTTATGCCACACTGTCTGTGCCTTTTGGCTGTAGTTACTTAAGTTTCATGGTCATTGTTGTTGCTATTATTATAAATTCTTATTTCAAATATGAAGAGGAAAATTACCATATAGTCTTCCTGGTTAGATTTCTCATTGCCTGGGTACTGGAATTTTCATGTTCCAATTTCAGTACCATCTACCTGTTGAATGGCTGGGTAATGGGCATGATGGATCCTTTGGAGATCAGTAACACTTTTGAGTCTACCAAAGACACTGCCTGGGCCCCTCCAAGAGTAAAAGCTCGGGTTTTCTACTCAGCAATGGTCCAGGACATATTTTTCTCATTCCATTTCAGAATTTGTCATATTATTGTTTTCCCCAGGAATATGAATTCTAGGTTTCAGCCACTTTTCAATAAAACCACGAATTTCCAGAGATTCAGGAACAGGGTGGAATGGGTATAGATACCCTTTTCAGGACACTTTGACTTTTCATTTTGTCTTGGAGAACCTCTTTTAGCCTGGAACACTTGTGGCCTCAGAGATGAGTGAGTGGCTACAGTTCCTGGGAAATAGCAAAAACAATAAAATCTATTTCTAAACCAGCTGGTAAGTCCTAGCTGAACACCACAAGCCAGTAAAATTTCCTCTGAAAGGGAACTTTTAGATATTGAACACAGAACTCTTCACCAGTTTGAGAATAGGTATCCAGCCTTTGTGACTCAATGTGCGTATTCCTCACAGCTAACTGAGCTAAAATTGGCTTTTTTTTTTAAAAAAAAATGTGTTTTCCGGACTTGTATCAAAGAATATTGAAAGCTTCAACAATGAACTGCTGTATTTTTGAACAACTCAATTTTCTTCTCAGGGACTGGGTTTTTTCTTCTTGTTTTCTATTTAATGATCATTTACTCATGTTGCAAGAAAGCTAAGGCTAAACATCTCATTCAAAAAAACCTAGCTCTACCTTCAACTCCTGGTCAAAATTAGTCACCATTTGCTTTTACATTTTTCAGACAATATCTACTTTTTGTCTTCTAGATTACATCTTTCCTAAAAATGTTTAACATTATGGAGATTAACTTTGCCCATCTAATAAGATGAATATTCTATAAAAATATAACCACACTTTTTTTCATTACTGAGTGGCATTTTGTTGGTATTGAAATAGTTAAAGTTTATTTCTTCCCCTTCATGTTAGAATAAAGTTAACAAGCAACCAGTAACATGGACTGTAGCTGCCAAAGCTAAACTTCTAAGTAAACCTAAAAGGACAGAGGAAAATTGTTCTTGACAAGCTGAAATTACATTATAAAACCTCCCATATTTTGAAGGGCCATGAGTCGTCCTAGGCATGAAGCTTATTTCAGTGTTTAACAAAACTTGTTTATAAAGAAAATATCTTCCCAAATATCAGTTTTCCAAAAGCATGCCCCTTAACCCCTGCTTTTTTGTTTCTATTCATTGTTGGCATGGAGACGAAGAGGCTCTCCACTAGATTGATCAATGCATGGTAACATCAACATAACATTTTCAGTCAAGTTCCCAGGAGCCTTCCTCCTGAATCTGTCATTTTGATTCAGATAACTAAATCAGGCTAAGCACTACAATGATAACGGATGACTTGCCTCATTAGCTGTCTCCTGCTGCTTTACTCTGTCAGGAAGCACCATAGTGACTGTCTGGATTCCTGTGAGAGACAACTGTTTTCCCTTATATTATTTTGGTATATATATGCTTTTCTCATTTCTATCCATTCTTTTGTCTATATTTGTGTACAGAGAGAGAGACAAATGCAAGTGGTGTTAAATGAATATTTCATTAAGAAGAAATAGAGTTGAAAGATTCTTTATCAAGATCCAAAATTTAATCATATAAATAAACATATTTCATAGCATCCTGATAATACAGCTATATTCTCTTATATTCACTGTGTCAAACTTTCTGTTTCCTTTAAATGGATCCTCTTTTGTTTAGGCACTTTGCTTATCTGAACATTCAATAAATCAATTACCTTAATTACACCAATATACAATAATTAAAATCCTAAGAATCATTCCTAGATGAGTAGTTTGAATTTTAAATATGCTGTTGAATAAATAAATTGCATTAAAATAAAACCTGTAAATGATAGGACAAACAGATTTTCAGTTGTAGCTATTAAACAGACCACAGGTGTATTACAGTATGTACAAGTACAGGTAAAAAATGAATCCAAGTGTATATTTAGCCAAGTTGTCAATGCACACATGAAGATAGTAGTAGCTGTGCTTGTTTGTTATCATCTGTGTCTGTGGGTAGGTGCTCAAATACAGAAAAAATTAAAGACTACTTGTATTAAATAAGCCATTCGCAAATGATGGCCTTCTAACTTGTACTATCACTACTATCTTCCTCATATATTTGCACCATATACTGACCATAAACTAATCCAAACTAGTGAAATGAGAATACACTAAAGTCACAGTCTCTGTCATAGCTCCCGTCAAAAATAGACAACTTGCTTTGAATTCCGAAGGCAGAGATTTATTGCTAAATGAGAAGAAGCCTTGCCCCTGGCATTGAAATAGTACCATTCTGCGAGTGTCGGTCGAAGCTTCTCAACCACCTTGAGCTGGCAAGGTGGCTATACCAGGAATGAGAAAATGGTGGAATTTGCCATTTAACTCCCCTAGCAGTGCAGCTTTTAACCTCAACCGAAGAAGTGCAACAAAATAGTTAAGCTGGGCAGGGGAAGCCCAGTTTCTTTTCCATGTTCAATCATGGGATGCTTGCACATTCTTATGAAGGCACTGGGCTTAGATTCACTGGTTAGACTCAGAGGGTTTCACTGCAGTATTTGGAGGACCCTGGTCTTGACTGCCAGAACACTCACAAAAATGTCACTTATCTGAGTAAGTAGGAGTCAGAAACAGGTAAGGAAGTCCTAGCACTTCTGTTCCATTGCTGCCTGGTTCCTGATGTCACCTGCCAGCCTGACGTATATTTACTCATTATCCAGTGGGTTTCATAAAGTGCATATTCTCTGGCTAGCTCACTTATAAAGGTTAATAAAGATTTTATGGCATATACTTAACATTCAGGGGGAAAAAAGAAAACTCTCGGTAAGTTTTTTCCTCTGTAATATGTCTGTGTTTGAAGAATGTAACTCAATTATCTCTTCTGAGATTGATTTGAAGAGTAGGGTATAGATGTGTACCTGTTCTAAGTGTAGGAAGATCTCAGACCACTGGGCATCGGTTATTTCAGGTTTTTTCTCTGGTTTTCTCTTAAGGCTCTTCCACTTTAGACACATAAATATTCAGTTGTGTAAACTCAGTTCTGCCAGTTTCCCCACCCCAGGGGAAGAGCTCTAACCATGGGACCTCTTGGGCTCAAAGGCTTTTCACATACACACACGTGCGCGCGTGCGCGCGCACACACACACTCTCTCTCGCTCTCCAGGAAGAAGTTCCACTTTTAGAGAGATATTACTTCTTTATTTTATTACAAGTAAGAAAAAGTAATCCAGTGCATTCCTTAATCCTTATACATTGTATAATTACCTGAAGGTGAGCATCATACATGGAGATGATAACCTTCCCTCACCAATCACCATCTATAGCAACATTTGGCTGTGTGTACTCCTCAGAGAAGTTTGTCATATCTGAACCATGGTACACTAGTGCTTCCTCACTTCTCTCTTCTAATTACCACTCCTTCCATGTGAATGTCTAGAACCACGTGGTTCAAACAAAATCACAGCATGGAAAATGAAACCTACTTCTCATCCAAGGAGAAGGTATCTCTCAACTCACATGAATGAAAATCCATCTAAAATTCAGAATTTTTTTCCTAAGCAATTTCTTCTTCACTAAATAGTTTTCTCTTCTGCAATGTCTCTACAAGTTACAAATTATTCCTTGAATTATTTTGGAGCATATATGAAGAAGTGATTCAGCTCAGTATCATTTCTTATGGCATAACAAATAGAATGTGTTGCTACTAAGTTTAAATCTCTTTCTAGCTTTCAGTCATTAAATGGCCTTAATTTAAATCAACACAGAAAGAAACCATGAGCCAAAGCCCACTTATCATAGTCGTTACGGGAAGAGAGTGGAAAGAGACTTGAAACAAATTTCCTTCAATTGTTTCCTGGATAGGACCGAATGATTTTAATTATGTAATATGTATGATTCACATTTTTAAATACTCAAACATTTAAAAAGTACCTCACAGAATCAGTGTGATAAGTTATTTATGGTTAGCAATGAAAGATGTTTGATTATAAATATTCTGGACTTCGAAATGTCTGTGAGTACTATACCAGTCCCCTTCAAATTGCTCTAATATAGAGAAGTATATCAGAACAGAAATGAGTCCTCTTGCCACTATTTCACTTTAGGATACAGAAAACATGGAGCAAAATTGTGTTAAGGTCCTATATGTAGGGGTTGTATTCATCATTTATTAGATTGTGTATAACAGTCATTGTTGAAGCATACCATACCAAACATTACCAAAACTGTTTTTTAGAGTAAAAAGATTTGAGACCTTTTGGATAAAATATTTTTGGCAAACTGTAAATTTGTTGGAAAACTGAGTTTTTGAGAGACCAAAGTTGTTAATCATTGTCAGCAAATTTTGTGAAGAGTTTTGTGGTTTTTCTTTAGCATGTTAAACATTTTCATTTTTCCTTTCTCTTTTTGCAAAATTCCATCTGAATGGATGCTTGCCACTTTCATCACTTTCCTCCCTGACCAACTTGATAGTAGGAGCACACCTTGGGAGATAAAAAAACATTGTCTTGAAAAACCATGACTTCAGGGATCTGGGCCATATAAACCATGGCAGGACCAGTTATCCTTACGTCATTCAGGAGGAGACATGCAAATCAGGTGTGGAGTATATTTTTACTCTTTGTATCAGTCTTTTACATTCTTAAAGCCTGTTTTTGTTTGTCCCTCTCCTCTGTTCCCTTGTTCAGACCGCACTCTTCACAATCTTCTGTTCTCTTCTCCTAGAACAACCTTATTAGAGACCTCAGATCGTTCTAACTGCTCTCCTCCAGAGGCTCTTCAAGTGATCTTACTTTTTCCAGAGGTGTGATGTTCAAATCTGTATGCAATACCGTTGCTGGGGTACTACCAGTGCTGCATAAAACAAAGAACTATGTTGTATTTTGCAGGCTTAATTTCTGCCATATACTCTTTTGTCAGATTGGTATGTTTATTGACTCTTTTATGATCAGGCTTTAGCTTGTTTCTCATTCTGTACTTAAACAGTCTTTAGTTTTTTCCTTCTCAAATGCTTTGCATTTGTCCCCATTTTTCTGTGTTTTGTTGTTGTTTGTTTGTTTGTTTGTTTTCTGGGCCATTTGTCTTATTTGCCAAGAATATATGTATCTAAGCTAATCCTTTCAAATTTTGTACTGACTTTATATAAAGAAGTATATTCCCTGTTCCATCGTACAGATTACTTATAGAACTTTGCATAGGACAAGACTGAGGCTAGATCTCTGATGAATTGCATTCAGGACACCTTTACATTTTGCTAATGATTGCAACTTCTCTCTGCATAGTTCATCACCCACATTTGCATTTTCTATTCAAAAGTAGGCCACAGTAAGACCAAGATACAGAATATTGTTTCTTCTCCCCGTATCAATTGTTCCCTTTAGTAAACAGAAGGAACTTTGATTGTTTAACATAATACTATTTTAAACTGCCATAGCACAGGGAATCAGAGCTGAAAGCTGTATAAACTGTATTTGTGCTCCACTCTACCTGCACCAATAAGCTGTTTTGTGATGAGTTTGAGTCTGCATGTTTACATGGACGTGTCCTAAGGTAGCTCCTTCTTTTAGGATTTCTTGGCATAATAAAACCCTGTTTCCACTGAACTGACTTCAGATTTCTTCCATGATATTTAATGGCCTGTTTCTTCCCCTGCTTGGTGTTTGAAATCTGATGCTCTCCTGCCCCTTTGAAAAAGAACTATTAGATGGGACACAAAAGTCATTTGGTGGATCATGTGTGTGGGAGAGAAGTTACCAGCTTCCTCACTTCTGATACAGAGCAATATTTCCTTGTCCCAGTGAAATTGTCCCCATTTAACTGTCCCAATCTGATCTACATTTTAAACATGCTAAACATCTTCCTGACTGCCTGTTAGTTTATCATGGGTGGAAGCATACAGTGTTACCAGTTCCTAACACTGTCAAACCCTGAGCCTGGACCTCTTGAAGCCAGGAGAATGATTTTTAAATTAATGAGGTTTGAAATAGTAAATGCTAAACTTCCGTTCTTATTTTTGAACTTGAACATTGTTCTGGCTTCCCTTGCAAGTGGAAGAGATCAATGTATATTCATTTTTTAAATGAAAGCTGAGGTGTTTCTCTAATCTCTTGATTTCAGCAGCCAGGGCTTTAAGAGATAATCCCTCCGTCATGAAACTAGTCATGTAACAGAACCAAGTTCATATTTTCAGAGTGAATCTTTCTTTCTGTGGTTAGGGCAGTTTCCTAGCAGAGAAAACTGCTTTCATTTAAAAAAAAAAAAAAAAATCCCTGAGCTGTCATCCTCCCACCACTGGATTTACCAGCATAGAGGATTTCTTGCACAATTTTCTGAGCAATTCCTGGAACTGATATTTTTGCAATTGCTTTAACCTCTCTACAAAGTGACTTCTTAATGCATATTTCCCCCACACATTCATATAAGATTAGTATTCTCTTTTAGCTAAAGAAAGATTAAGATGATCACTGTCTTAAAGTCTTTGATTCCCTCTTTTCAGCTGTAGTTCCTCCTACAGTAAATAATACTTAGTGAATTGAATAAAGTCCCATTTCTTTGTCAAGATACCGTAGTAAATTGAACCACAGTGATTTTCTTGACTCAAAACACCTGTTACTTCTATCCTTTGCAAACTAGGAAATACCTATAGTCAAAAAAACTTTATCCTTGAAATAGGAGGTGTTAAAATTCTGGTGTCTCCGTCAAATTTTATCAGACAAAAAAAAGAAAATGCAAACTCTTTATAAAGCCTTTTGGTGTGCAGGGTTTACAAAATCTCTGAGTTTCTTTGTCTAGCACATATTTAGAATAGAATAGAATAGAATAGAATAGAATAGAATAGAATAGAATAGAACAGAATAGAGCAGAATAGAATATTTCAGTTGCCATGATGCTTTTCAATTCAACAGCTCAAACAGTGTTTCCTTTCAGGTGCTTTTCTTTAAATAAAATCTCAGTCTCCATAGAACAGCATAGGTCTGCTAGTTTAAAGATATCTACTATTTCCCAAACTATTTAATATATCTCCACATTTGATTATTTAGTATCTGTGACAAACTATCAATATAATGGTGTGTGCTTCAAAGTAATCTACTGACTGCTGGCTTTACAGTGCTGGTTTTACTGTGTTTTCCCAAATAATTGACTCCAAATTCCAAAATGATACTGTATGGTAAATGACTCATATTCTTGTAACTTGCATGTTATTTGACTCAAATATTTGTAGCGTAGAAATGTATGTGTATGCACTGTAAACACAAAGAGTCCATTTTTGTATTCAAGTAAAATAAAAATTGTAGCCAAAATGCTGGAGACAGCTCTAAGCTTGTATTTCCAAGTGTTTCTATTCTGAATACAGGTTCCTATTCTAAATCCACTTCTGTTTTTTCTGCTGTCTTAAATTCCCAAGCTTTGTCTTTCTCCACAAAAAAACTGTATTAGAAATCTTGTGAAGAAACACAGTTCTTTGGTTTGCTATCAAGGGCAAAAAAATCACTTTTATAACTAATTCTTTCACAATACGGGCACTGACCTAGCTGATGGCAAAAGCCTGAAACTTTGCATGGGGAAAAAAGCTGTCACCAAGATAATGCGCTATTGGATTAAAATTGCTTTTCAGTTTGGCTGGATTGGGAGATTTACTGTCCTGGGCAAGATCTGCAGGAGATACGTTTTGCCCTCTACACATTTTGGAAGTGTGCTTTAGACTCAGATTACCAGAGTTGAATATTCAAAAGGATCAGCAACTACAGCACGGTTTTACAACATCTGCACAGACCATGACAAGGGTCTGTAGGCTATGAAGAGGCATACTTTACTTACTTCATTTGTATACTTTGTATGTTGTACATTAAAAGAGAATAATTTGGAGAATTCAAGGAGAACCATGATAGTGGGTTTTCTGGAGGTTAATGGTTGTCCTAACCTAAATAGTTCTTTAGGGATACAAGCAAGCTTAATTCTAAGTGCAGTGGTGGAAGGAAGAAAGGTGTTGAAGTCATATAGAATAAAAATTAATACTGCAAATTATGTTCCCTCTTAAACACTTACTATTATATTCTTTGTTTCCGTCTTCAATTCCTTTTCATCTAGAAAGGGTAGAGACACATGAAATGTAAAAATCATTTCAATGTTTTTGTTCAGATAAACCTGAAGAGAAAATGTTTGACTTATTTCTTCCTTTTTTTGAAACCATTTTGCCCAACATTGATACTAACCAAAACAGCAAAATACCTGTTGGGAATAAGCAAAAACCACTTTTTAAGAATATGTGTGACATCTGTCTATATAACCTTCCGCCCCACCCCTAAATACTATAATAATATTTTGAACTAAAGCACACAAACAATTTACATGTTAAGTTTTGTATTGGTACATATTAAACACATTCAGTACAGAAAATAAACACTGAACACATGACCATGGGTGAAAGTGCATCCCAGTGCTTTCAATTCTAACATAAACAGGACCACATATGTATCGTACATTCCCCATCTCAAACCGATTTCACTATCCAGAGAAAACATTGCAGTTAAGATCTATTTTTCTTAAACTGTACCACATCGGAACTAGGCTGGGATTGTTTCCTCTTATGCTTTTTATTATTTTTTTAAGAGAGAGATATTGATACCTATGTGGTCCTCTACTTGCTGCATCACATATCAACTCTACTCCTTTATCATTTGTGAATACAAAGCAGAACACAAGGCACAATAGTGCCTAGAAGTACCTAGGGTTGTTACAAGGGTATGCTTGGTGTCACCCAATTGTTTCTGGATAATTGAGATATTTTGTAAAATTTACATACAAATAATTTATTCCCTATGTCAGAATTTCTACAAGCGTTCAGAAAAGGAAAACAGCCTCTGGGAATAGCCATTATGCAATTAAGAAGTTCTTCCTAGGACTGAAATGGACCTAGAATGCAAGCAGCCACCATCATAAGCCAAGCTGGGAGAAATCCTTGCAGGTGTAATTGCAGTTCCAGGAACAAAGATAACCATAGCTTTCACCTTTTCTATTTTGTCTGTATAGATATTTTTTTTTGTTTTATTCAGGAGAGGAATATAGATAGCAGGAATAAAGAGAGAAGATGATGAAGTGATGAAAGGGAACAGTGAGTGAGTGTAGATTTACCAATTCACTAACACTGCAGATTTTCTTTTGTAGAAACTATGCTAACAGAGTATTAATGTCAACTAGAATATAAGAAAAAGTATTTAAAAGATATTTATTATAAAGCTTCTATTTAATGATCTATTATCTCCTTAAATTCCTGTTCCTCAGAACATGCTTAGTTGCTCCAAACACAAGGGGTCCAGGACAATATAGAAATATCCTTTCATTTTGCATAGCACAGCACTCACTTCAGCATGTTATGTTGAGAAAATAAAAAGCACGGTGTGCTTGGTTTACTAACATTATAATCTCTTACAAGATGTGTGAACAGTATTTTTAAAGGGAGAACATTGAAGATGAGTGAATTTCCCTTTAGAGATTAGCAGGTATCTGTATTTGCCTGTAAAGCTAACTAATAAGCAGCGGAGTAGTAAAGAGCAAAAAGTATTAGCATTTGCATCTACTTTTAAATTATTTTGTAGTTTGTAAACCTATGCAAAGGAAATTGCAGTGGTAATAAGACTTCTAAGGATTTGTAGGATTTTACTAATTTTATACTACTACATCTGGAAAAGACCTCATTTTCCAAAGATTTTGGGGCTAGACACAAACACTAGAATGTCAGAAAATCTGAGCTGTGGGTAACATGCATTTAAACATTAATTTATCTTCTTTTGAGCTTTCAG
Organism: Harpia harpyja; assembly: GCF_026419915.1. NCBI lineage: Eukaryota > Metazoa > Chordata > Aves > Accipitriformes > Accipitridae > Harpia > Harpia harpyja. Next base: position 66,670,426 of record NC_068943.1, read on the forward strand.
ACATCCACTGTATCATATTATATGGTATATATATATTTTTTTTTAGCAATAAAACATTTTCGATCCTTTTCTCTATGGGGGTGTGGGATACTTAGTTATCCAAACCTTGATTTAAGCCCTTGTCCCGAATGACATTTTACTTGAGCAAATGGATTTTGACTAAATAATCTACTTAAGTTTGAAAACAAAGGTTTGTATTTTCTAGAATCATATATACTAAAGTTTAGTAGTCATTCTGAACTGTATGTATGCAAATATATAGAGGTTGAAACCCTTTATTTGATAGTTGGTCGTAACAAAGTAAGATCTGAATCAAATACGATATTTTTTGCACAGTAAGAAGAATACCATCTTTGTTGTTTGGGTCTGAGATATTACTATGACACCCAACAACAAAATTATATTATTTTGGGAACACTATTGAAAAAAATATGTCAGAAAGCCAACAAGATTTCTTTTAATAGCCTAAGTGCTTTATAATTTGGCATGTAGAGGCTAAAATGGAGATAAGTCTGTAATTGTTGCTTGGTCTGTAGCTAATTAAGTTTCTTCTTGCTCATAATTAGGAATCTATTTCTTGCAGCTCTCAGAAGTTTCTATACACTTGGATCCATACCATATATAATTCTTGTTGTCTTATACACTCAGCTATAGAATGTAGTATAATGTTTCAGTCTCTCTCTCATAAACTTCTTCATCTGTTTGCCCTTCTGGCCTTCTTATAGGTATAAAATAAGTTTGTTCTTTTGTGAGCAACCTTATGTGTATGGTTATTTTCCCATTTTAAAGCTTAAAACCCAATGTGATTATATAGGTTTGTCTGTGCAAGCGTATGTTTATTCAGTGTTTGAAAAGAGCTTCTGTGTCCTGGATGATATTATCTCTAGCAGTAGCTACAGCAACATCAGTTTTGTAGGACAGATACACGCTAGCTTGTCCCTTGTCTTAGTTCTGGTATCCCTTGGGGGTAGTTTGGATCATATTGACATTTATTTCAGGTGCTCATTCTGATCGTCTTTAACAGGGTCATACATAACTGAGTTACTCAACCATCTTACTCCTATTTCAAATGCATTCTCTTGCAGATAAAGTTTTCTTTTGGTTAAATGCTTTGCCCTTTCTTTTTTAATACTGTCTTCTTTGCTGTCTTGTACCATCCTGTATTTATATACATTTCTGACAGAACTGAATGGTTTTCTATTCTCTGATATTTCTTCCTAATTATATATACTCTTGTACTAAACAAATTGAAAATGTATAAATAATGGATGGAAACTAACTACATAAGCCCCCTGTGCTGAAAGATATTGTACTGTAAGGGTCTTTATTATTACATGGTAATTGGATTCTAACATTCAAAATAAATGTTAGACATTAAAAGGATGTTATTTAACACAGTGAATAATTACATTTCTTTCTGTATGGACGTTTGAGAACAGATAGTATTGCTCATACATTTCACTTTTTTCTGTATTGCTCTGTGGGGGTTGTTCCATGAAAATAAATGAACAGGCAAGTGAGTGAAGTATAAAACCACATGATAATGCTCAAAGATTGTTCAACAATCATGGAAGTGAAAAGGCGGCTAGCCATTGCTTTTACTCAGCAAATATCAAGGCTTTAGGTAGTACTTTCCTTCAAAAGCTCTACTGCGTTCTAAAAATGCCATCAGCCTTTTCAGTACTGCTGTAAAATACCTTTGGTATGCGTTATTCCTATTTGGCAAAACACAGAATATTTTTGCAGAAGTAGCAATTATATTTGAATTAATTTAATCTTCCTCATATTTACTAGTATCCTTCCGAACTGGGACCTTGAAATTCCTAAGGTCTGAATTTCTTTATTTTTCCCAAGGTCTGAGTTTCTTTATTTCTGCTCACATCTGGGAGTGCAGCAGAGGTGGTCTTAATGTAGTGGGAATGTAGGAGGAAGGCAGGCAGTAAGTAGAGCATGTTGGGCTCTGCTAAGAGGAAGGTATTGACCCATCAGACCTCCCCAGTAAGTGCATGCTTGTTGCTCCTGCACCAGGGCTGAGCTTTTGCCCCTCATGGAACTGCTGGTCACTATAGTTGACCAAACTACACCTTTTCTGAGGTCCCTGCAATACCTTGTGCAGCTACCCTTTGACTTCAGTCACACAGCTTAACTGAGACATATTTCCTATGGACCTCAGCTCCACAATATACTAAAACACAGTAACTATCAATACTATCAGTATCAAGATGACACCAACCAGAAAATCCTCTAATATGGAAAAAGCTTCAAAACAGCTTTCATGGTGAGGTTCCAAGGGAACTCCTTGCAAAGGGAATATAATCAGTGGAATATATACGGAAAGAGTTATATGGCTGGGAAAGGAATACTTGCATTTTGCAGGCCTGGTACAACCTTTCCATGTTTTCCTTCTCACCCAAAGTCCATATTTATAATTTTTCTGACGTACCTCAGAATTTTTATATTTTGCTGAATAGAATAATGTATGGTTACTTTCATGAACTGTCCTAGAAGTCCTCAGCAATTCAAAACAGGATGCAAAGCAAGGATGAAAGGAAAGAATCACTAGCTGGAACTGAAGTTACACAGGTGTTGTAAATATTATCTGCTGCATTTGGTGAAAAGCAAATATTGCAATCAACATCGAGAATCCTCTCCAGAAGTTCAGTTTAGGTGCTCTGGAATAAATTTGGTTTTGTCAAACTACTTATGAGGTAGGAACTATTTATTATTTGTGATCAAAGCTAGGCTTGAATTCCACACTTCTTCATTTCTACCTAAACTCAACCTAACATTGCATGGCTTGTAGCAATACTAGCTATTCCATAATTAGCATGCACCCCCGCAGTCCCCCCCTCCCCCAAAAGGAAAATAATCTCCACCCCCCTGCAGATAGAATGATGATTTCAGATGTTGCTTACAAAATAACAACATCCAATAGAGCAGCTGAGTATTTGCAGCAAGTCTCTTTAGCTAAATGGATTTTTAGACTTTTGTTTGTTTGCCTTATCTCCTCAACTGTAAGCTGCATCCTTGATTATCTGATGAATACATACAATGCATTCAGCCTGAGCTTTTAAGAGCTGAAGTTACATTTTCCCCTGCCACAGTATTCTGGTTTATGTAACAGAAACTATGCAAAGGGCATAATACCAAGCTTTCAAACCATACCTTGAGTGAAGGGAGTACAATGATTTAACAAATAAATACCTTTATTGTTACTTTTCTCTTGTTTTTTCTTTTCATCTTTTCACCTCAGATATCATCAGTTTTTTAAAATAACAAAAGCCTTACACCTTATCATCTTCTGATTATAGAAGGCCATAAAGTCCATTGTGGCACCATATTAAATTTTTACAGCTTTCCAAGTGACTTTGAAAACCTAATTTTGTTATATCTACTTCACTCACTGTGTATACAAATATGCATTAAAACATAGCTTACCCAACCATGATTTTGAAAAATAATTTATAAATAACAGTCCAGAACAATTTTTAGTTATATTCTAAATAAGTAAACAAAAGTGGTGACTAAAATTTCTGGTAAATAAGGGCAAAAATTTCATTCAATATTGGTAAAAATTTAATCTAGGTCATACTAAGTACAACATTTGGACTTCTCTATTAACTTTAAACAAGAAAACAAAACCCATTATAACACTTTTCAAATGTACCCTTTGCATCTAGGATCCAAAATATGTATCTAACTACCTAATTATACACAAGCAGAAAGAATTGAGAAATGGCAAATGCAAAAAATAAAATAAAATAAAAAATATTTCTCTTTGTGTTTCCTCTGTTAAGGTGTTCCCCTAGACTTTCTTTGCAAAGACTTGAATATTACCATTAATCTAATGAAACAGGTTAGTTTTTGAGATAGTCTCAAGAGAAGATGAGAAGCATTTTTGACATACGATGACGTTCCCCTTAAAAATATGAATTGATTGATGCCTTATTGTCTCACCATCTGTGGGAAGTTTTCATAAAATTTTAGTGAATTTTGTTTCAAAAAGTAGTTATGACACATTATTTTGTTTTAAAATTAATTTAGTATTACTTGAATAATTACATTTTAAGGATACATATAAATAAAAAACAATAAATAAATTTTAAAGCATAAATATAAGTAAAATTAATTCTATTGAAATTCTCAAATAAAAACATTCCATTTTATGTTAAGCAATATTTTTTCTTCAGAGGGATACTTGTTGATTCACATTTTGAAAATTTTAACTTGTTCGGAGAAGAAATTTTCTACACAGCTCTCAATTTGTGCATGAACATAGCCTTCAAATAGAAATTCCTCATATTAGGAACACTGAAAACTGTCCCTTGGTAATTACCTTGGGCACTTAAAAAGCAATTGCTTGCCTCTTCCTTGCCTCTTATTTGGCCACGTTAATAACTTTGCTGTTATATAAATATTAAGAAAACAAATGGCTTTAACCTCATTTTCCGTTGGTTCAGTACATATCTGTTTTAGTGAAAAAATACTAGTGTTTGCTGATTTTATGGCAATTTTGAAAATCTCCTTCATAATCTGTTTCTTCATTTTCAAACTTAATTTGCCTCAGCCTACTCGTAGTCTGATTTAGGAGTGCAATATTGATAACATATACATTCGTCAGCATACAAAGACTATCATATATATTGACAAGGATTTGTCAGTTTTTGATTGTTTATATAGGACACTAAGGAGATGCTCTTGACTGTGAAAAAATGCTGCAGTGCTGAATTTGGAAGACATTGGAAATGGCAATTTTCAGATGGCAAAAAAAATGATGAAGGTTGTTCAGGTATGCCTTTGAGCTTCACAATAATTTAATTTTTAAGGTATTTGTAAACTTGAAAGAGAATGGTCACCTCCTTCTTGAAGCAATGACAGTTGCCACCTACAAATGAGTACATAAGATGTATTCATACTTCTCTGCATTAGTTACAGTACAGAATGTAGCTGGTTATTTTGGAATATATGAGCATGAAGTCTCCCAACAGGCAACCTCCATGAATTTGTCCAGTGTCACATGTATCTGCCAGAGCACACTCTTCAGTGAAATCCTGTACATGTTACTGCCACACGAGAGAGGTCTGCAGCTTAAATCACAAACTCCAATACCGGCATACTGAAGGAATGACAGGATTTGTGGTTACAACAGATAACCTGCTAGACTAAGGGCTGAAATCTGAGAGGCATATGCAGTTCATTATACACGGAACAGTTGATAAATGATCACCATCAGTGAGAGCAAACACAATAGTGCCTTGAAGCTATGTTAGAAAGATAGCAGTGCTGTTAATAATTAATTCTCTCTGTTGTGTCTGGCATCCTGCCTATGATAGCAAAAAATCCAATAGGATATTGCTATATCCCCCAGCTTGTACAAATCCACCAGGGGTGCACTACGGCTGATATGTTGTTGCCCAACAGTACAAAATTAAATCAAGAAGTGCTGTCAGAAACACCCTCCCTCATCTCATAGAAAGCAATCGAATGCGGGAGATGGGAGAGTGTTGAAAGCCCCAGACTAAAGTTGGAAAAATCTATCTATGGCAGCAAGCCTGCTAGCAGTTGTTAAATCATTCCAGATAGCAACATAGCTATGCCTTGCCCTTGAACTTTCATCCTTTTCTGTTTTGGTTTTGTTTGTTTGTTTTTAATTTAAATCAAATTTAGCCCAAGCCCTTTTCAAATGGAGGGTCAGGCTATAAGACAGTCCTGCTAAAACAATCATACATCCAAAAGCAGATAATTTTTATCTGTTTACATAGCTTGCATCCTTTGATCTATTTCTAGAAAAGTTTTCATGAAGTGCCATTACAATAGAAATACTGTATAATGTACATGACATGGCCCCACTCGCCTTGAACTTAAGTTCTTCATGATCTTTAATTTGTTTAGACCTACAATGTGTATTCTAGGTAAATGCTGTTATCCAGATTTTCAGAAGCACATTAGAGAAGAAATCATAGAAATAATCAATGACAGCAAAAAAATAACATAGAATCATAGAACCACAGGATGGTTTGGGTCAGAAAGGAACTTTAAAGATCATCTAGTCCAACCCCCCTGCCATGGGCAGGGACATCTTTCACTAGATGAGGTTGCTCAAAGCCCCATCAAACCTAACCTTGAACATTTCCATTGATGGGGCATCCACAGCTTCTCTGGGCAACTTGCTCTAATGTCTCACCATGCTTATCATAAAAAATGTCTTCCTTATGTCCAGTCTAAATCTACCCTCTTTCCATTTAAAACCGTTGTTGCTTGTCCTGTCACTACAGGCCTTGGTAAAAAGTCTGTCTCTTCCAGAGAGATCGATTTTTAAAAGTCTTAGGTCCATCGAAGATGCATCAAAGACTCTGGAGCATTTTTTCTTTTAGTGTATATGCCTTTCAGGTTTACACCCACTTCAAGTTTAGTTCAAATATTTAGTCTACTAGAGGACTCATACTCAATGTCTTGGGCTTAGATAGGTTTGGTGTTTTAAGTTACTGCCTAAAATTTTGTCCCTGAACTGAAAAATATCACAAATAGCTAGTATCAGAAATACCAACTATTCTCCATGTGTGGTTTAATTACAAATTGATTATGAATTTCCTTCTTCTAATCCCTAATCCATCATAGCTCAAATGTAAGGAATTAGTTCAGGGGTTTAATATTACCCCAAAATCATCATTCCCCTATGTTGATTATTCCAAAAATTAGTGAATATATTTTTTATTGTCTCTTTAAATTCTGCAACTATCTGGTTGTAGAATCCTTCTTTTTCTTTAAGTCAACTTTTATAAAACACAGATTATTAATTACTAGGTGCTAATGAACTTTCTTATGCCTATGATCAATAGCCAGTGATTTCTACTTTCTTCCTGGGAAATAAATTTCTGCTTTCCATTCCTTATATTCCATTGCTTTCACTAGTTTTCTGAAAAGTTTCTAATCAATATTACTTGTATATTTTAATATTGAAGCCTTATACTGACAGAATGAGTGATAAGTAAAACTTTGAAAACAATCACTATATAAAACATAACACAAATAAGCGATAGATGAGATGGTTTTGCCTTGTGAAATGTCTTTTATCATAGCAGCTCCAAATTAAAAATTAAAAAGAATAATCCTGTACAGATCAATTTGAGGTTGGAGATTTTTCATATCTCTATCTTTGAACAGGCATTTTGTGTATATTATTTAAACTCATAAAAATATGCTAGTCCCAGTCGCTGTATGTTTGTTTTCACTATAGTGTTTGGAAATTCTTAAAAAGTGTGTGCAATACAACAATAGTTAAAAATAATTTAAGGAAGAAATACTGCATACTGTTCTGGCACTCTGTGTGAGTGGCAGGTGCAATCAGTCCTGTTCTATACAGCACTATTAGACTACAACTACCTAATATATAAAAAGATGGAATTTTTGCTGTAACTATTATGAAATTCACAGTTATCTAGGGTGCTTTTCTTACTGTTTATAGAGAAGATACTTGCAACTGACTTCACGACAGTTTTCTTAACAAAACTTTTATCTGCAGATATTTTTTCCTTGAAAAAAATTGCTCACTTGTCAGATTTAATTTCACAATCTTTTGTATTGCATGGACTGGAATGTACATTGAACACTCAAAAGGTTGCCAGATAGAGCACAGAGAGTGAATGAAAATGCTGTGCCTATTCAGGTAGGTGCAAGTTGATATTACAGCATGCTATGCTCTAGTTGTCTTTAGTAGTTATTGTTAAATGAAGGAAATCAAGCCACTCAGCTGTGGCTTTCCTCTGAGTTGAGTGAGCACAAGCACAGTGTATAAACTGTGTATACCAATTTCTGACTAAGTATACAGAAATCTAAATGCTTAACATACATTTTTAGTTTAGGAATAGGTACTGAAAATTGATGTTTTCCTTCAATTCTATTGAAAATTCAGGGTTCTTAGTAGCACTCAGTACTATTTAGAATCTTGCAGGAGTATCCCCTAATTTATAAGATGAAAGGTCCAATTAACAGCACTTTTGTTGATACTAAAGAGAAAGTAATTTGAATATGGAGCTTAGGCATGAGGTCAGCGGGGTTTTGTCTCTTGGAATTAAGGGACACCTCTTTCTCTTTCTTGTGGCAATAAACTCAGATCTCATCAGTATTTCTCTGGGATTTCCAGAAGACTAAACAGGTGACAGTTTTCAAAGTATTGGTGCTGCTTTCTCCGGTTAACTTTTCAGGTTCAGCACTCTGTTTAATAAGTATAGTATCAAGCATGTATTCTAGTTTTTAACAGAATCAATAAGCTATTCAAAGTGGAGCACTTTGATATAAAAAGGTATTTAGTGGTCTGTTTGTGTATGACAGTAAAGATTATTTAATTGTCTTTGAAGAATTTGCCCTAGTTTTGGTTTATCAAGCCTTTTAATCCCTGATAAATAAACTATTTCTATTTTGAAGTAATAATCTTATTGGACTGATATATTTAAAAACAATTCTAGGATGTCTGCAATGACAGACTTAGTTGACATTAGCTTTCAAATATGTGTTCTCTGTATATTTTCATTTTTTAAACACAAGTTTTTCTTCATTAATAACAGGTGTCTCTTGTTTGACTATTTTTGAAAATGTCTTCACAAAACATTTTCTTAGCCATATTAAATCCATAAACTCCTCTGAAGCCCTGACACCTACATTTTTTTAAAAAAATACATTAGATTCTTATTTCAAAGGAAATTTTATATCATTGTCGGTTGACAAGCATTTTAAAAAAAATGAGAATATGATAATTATATATGATAATGTCATTATAAGTTGCTTGTTTTCCTGAAATTCAACCTTAGTGAAAACATGTGAGACTTTATGACAGAGTATCTGCAGTAATTTAAATTGGTCAGTATCTTGCAACCTGCATGGTGCTGTCACATCTGCAAGCAACTACCCTAAAAAGAATATTGCTAAATTCTGCAATGTACTGTTATTTTTTTGACTAGTACCTTGCTTTGGAAAGTTTCTCCTTCTGAAACAATTTTGTATACAGTACAGAATTAGCAAATCAAGTACTTTCTGCCAGAGCCATGTCTAGTTTGTTACTAAGCAGAGTTCTTTTTTTTTTTTTTTTTAGTTTTTCAATTTCCTCTTTCCATCACTCTGTATATTATCTTTTTCTTTGTTTAATTAATTTCACTGTTGTTTTTTCCTGTCATCCTAAATCTGATTCACAGTTGTTTTGGGAAGAACGACACTGCCCATTTACAACTACCAGTATAAGAGAAATCTTATATGAGTGTTAAGAGTCTGTCTGTGCCTCTAATCCTTTTCCTTTTTTAGCAACAGAAAATGCTGATCTAGGCTAATCATTAGACTGAAAACTGCCTCTGGCATCTAGTTCTGCAGCAGAAAGTTACAGAGCCTTAAGATTCTCTTTCCATATGCTTTCTGTATGCTCATTTTATGTTGAATTGTCAGTCATATCAGAATTTTGTCAACAAGAGCCTAATGGGTTATCAGAGTGGGAAGCTCCTTCTCCATCCATTTTTTTCTATAGACTCAATACCTGGACATGCCAGCCTGAAAATTGGTCTTTGACAAGCCAAAGGTCTAGAAAACTTGACACAGTAATTCAGCTTGGGAAGTTCTTCATGACTGCTGCTGTTGTGAAAAGCATCACTTGCCTTTTCCAGACACCCCTCTAATGACCCACACACTATGGTGGTATTACAGGGGTCTGGTGTATGAAGTCCTTGAGGAGATGGAACACCTTTGACAGTGTTATCATTCTTGGTCTACACTGGCTCTGTTAATTATGTTATATTATGATAAAAACTAAATATATTTGTATCTTCTCAAATTCACAATCTTTAAGTTTCTCTTTGTGGATTCCCGATGTGATTTACTAACACAACAAATGACAGGTGTCAAGGGCTTGAGCTAAACTAGCACCTACAGTTAGGTTTAGGGATTTAGGTGGTCACAGTATCTCAGAGAATTGCTTCTCTAGAACTTCTCAGATATCTTTAGGCTGTCCTTGCGTGCAATGACAAGAAAATTATAAGAATATATTAACTTTATTTTCAGTGGATAGTGAGATAGTGGTCAGTTTCCTTCGAGCCTTTCCCCACATGCTAATGCCAGCACCCCTGAAATAAATGAAACCTTTTCCTCTTAAACCCTTGTAAAGTAAAAGACCACATGGCTACCCATGAAATAAGGTGGTTTATATCCAGACAGAATGCAAGTGGGGAAGCCTCAAAACAGCTGCTACCTTACTGAGGAAACATATCAGTTAGCATATTTACACAAGTTCAGGTACAGGCCCTGAAGTGCAGTCTCACTTTTGGGCATACAGGTGCTCAGGCATTTACGAAGGTGCCAACACAAAGGACATGGCCAAATTTCAGACATGTAACCTGAAGTTCCCAACATTAAGTCTGTTCCTAGGAAACCTGTCTCTGCTTCCCTCAATAATTACATTAAGAATTCATTTGCCTAATGTCCAAGACTTCGTTGCCATAGCCAGTGTATAAAAACTGGACTTCCTTTGTCTTTTGTGGATTTCATTTGCAGGCACAAGTTCAGGTTTCTAGCTGCTGGAATCCTTAGGAAACCTTCTGTTGTGCACAACTTTTTCTTCTGTATAATGTAACATTGACAGCTGATAGCTACAGCCACTACACTTTATGTCTGGTGGTGAACTACTTCTCTCCCATTTGAGTAGTAGTTGTTGTTGTTGTTGTTGTTGTTCAGTGACAAGCTAATTACTGACAAGTGAACAAGTTTGACAGTCTTTAAAAAACTGTGAGTGAATTGACAGGGTAGGCAGGAAGAAGCTAAAAATGATTTAAGCAAACTAAGTATAATACAGAGAGCAGGTTAGAAGTGTATTCTGAAGAGGCCCTTGAACAGAATTCATAGAGCTAACAACTTGCCCAGGAAGTGATACCTAAATTATATCTAACATTTTGGGCATGTATGGAGCAATCTTCCAAAAAGCTCCCTCTCTAATCAAGGAAGTAACTTGCAGAGAAGGTGTCTTTAGGACCTGCAGAGGAAAAGGCAATGCTCTCTACAGAAGTTTTGACATCAAAGTTAGCTCTGTGAGTGTGCCCATGGTATATACAGAACTTTTTAAAAAGTGAGTTAGAACCTTTCCTGTCTTTGTAATACCCAAGGGATTTGCATATGTTCAGGCTTCTATAAAAATACCAGGCAAACTATTTACTTCTAGTTAACTGGATTGAATTTGCACAGCCTTAGTACTAAATGCCAGTGCACTCATTTACTTTCAGAAGAAAAAAAGACAAGAAAAAAAACCCCAAACCAAAAAGAACATTGTATCACAGTCATAGTAAAGGTTATGCAAAGCCTGAAATCAGAGAGAAAATGTCTATTGCTTAATGCAGATCTTGTGTCTTACATATTTAGGTAAGGACCATTTTGATTACTATCGAATCAGTCTGTCTTGTTTAACTCACTGCACCATTTTTTACTTGCACTGCAGCACACTTTCTTTGTTCCTCATATTTTCTTATTACAGCACTTCCTACACTGGTTGTAAGCAATAATAATGGACTTTTTGCTGCGGTCTGACATGAAAATCCAAAGTTGTCAGAAGACTGTAAAGCACATGGCCAAGAAAATTATCAGTTCCTCTGTTTACAGAGTACATCAAAGGTAACACAGGCAAAAGTTGCCTTCTGTTTGTTGGCAGAATGTACTTTTGTCACTTTCTTGCATGGAGCCACTTTATTACAGCTATTAAGAAACATTGCATGAGATCCTGAAGCTGTAAAGAAGATGAAATGAGATGGTGCCTCACAAGCCAGATGTACTTGTAGAGACATTCCAAGTCCTAAATATCAATCTTCTGAATTGCGAAGGCCGTTTATATGTGTATATGTTTCAAAGAAGAGATATTGGCAACACAAAAATACTGGTAATTCAGTAGTATGTACCCAGTTCATGTGAGGCAATGAAATAATTTTATGCTCTTACTTTTACTTTAGGTACTAAAATTCTCATCAGGGTCTAGACAAACATTGTTTGGCTGCCTGGTTCTGATTCAGGGACATTCATAGAGAAAGTGCGCTCTGACAATGTAGCTTAAAGGACTGGGAAGAACATTAGATGTTGAGACCAATACATATCCCTTCAAATACATGACCATCATTTGACTTCTGTTTCCACTGAATTAGAAAGGTTTGCAGTGCTTGGAATGGAAATAATTTCAGAGGTTTTCTAGGTTTAATTCCAGGTAATAGTGATAAATCCTTTTTGTCTAAGGGGTTTCCTTGGTTCTTGACCTACAGCATCTGGGGCAGAAAAATAGCATAACCTTCTTACATGTTTCCTCCTCCAAAAGCAATTGCAAAGTGTCTTGAATACAGTATTGCTTTTCTTAAAAGATTGACCAAAAGTATTTTACAACAATAGTGCTGCTGTGCTTCTGATCCCTAATTTGTGTGTTGTACACATGCAGTCTACTTTCACAACAGTTAATATATGGATATTTGGTCTTTTCAAGCAACTGCTTATCACTGTCCTGTGAGAGAGGGACAGGCACTGTATAGGCTGAAGTTCTGTTTCCATGGAGTTAGCAGAAGCTTTTATCACTCCTTAAAGTCGATCATAACTTCACCTATGCGTCTTGCACATTGGTAAGATAAATTCTGCATTTTGGTTGAAGAAACTAACATGCACAAACATATAGGTGTTTCATTCACCCCTGAATCTCTTTTCCAGATTAAACCCACAAATTCTCCTTGCTTTTCTATGACATAGTTTAAATGAGAAAGTACTCAAGGAAGAGATCACTTATATGTCATGTTGAGAAGGTCTGTGCTAAGTCATGCCATTTCCAAAATCTCCTGATTTTCTAGGACATTGTAGAGCTAAGTATAAACTACGCCAGAATAACTATGTGAGGACAAGAATAATACACTGTGCATAGTAGTAGTCTTGCTGTGATGAATTTTGAAAAGCAGTGCAGGGTAGAAATCTGGTCCCGCATAGACTCAAGGCACATTCTGACAATTCTGTATATGTTCACTTTCCAGAAATCTTTTTCTGTAACTTTTCTGTGATCAAATGGCTGCAAGTTATCTTAATCTATACAGTCCTTTAAGTCATCTGGGTCTTACCTTTCTTGTGCGCTTTCCATTATCAGAATCAATGCCTTCCTTTTGGTATTTTTGATTTTATGAATGAGTAGAAAATTATTCCTTCTCTGACATGTCCAAGTTACTGCATTATTTATGGCAATTTTTCTCTCCCATTGCTTTTCTTAAGTCTTAGTTCCCTTCGGAGCCTATTGCATATCTTTTTTGGCAATGTACATGAGATGCTTTCTGTGTACTACAATTTTACTTCTATTTCGCATAAAAATACCTGCTTAGTTTTTTAGTACATTTAGCCATACAATATTATGGCAAAAAATGGACTTAGATAACTGGAAATCCATCAGTGCAATATTAGAACTAAGCAAATAATTTCTGGTTTGCAGCAAATACTTTGACACATTGTGTTCTACTTTGAACCCTTTAGTTGTCTATATGTACACATCAATATTTTATTTTATTCAGCTAAATTTTTGGTGTGCAATGTAAGGCTGTATGAATGTCTTCGGAGCACATTTCTGTTGTCTGATTGACTGAAAGCCGCTCATATTTTAAGGCCAAACTTTAATACTTATTAAATTTTAAATTATTTGTTCTTATGTTGTAGTGCGTACTTAGATTGCCCATGCTTTGTATGATTCCTGAATCTTTCAAATTTAGATGAGGAATTTATCTTGTTGCTTCATAACCCCTTGCAAATGCTATGTTCCATCAAAATTCTCATACCCTCCACAGTGTAAATATAGCCTTAATTCTAGCACTGCTTGAAAACAAGGCAAATGGGATTTTTTTTTGGATGTCTTACTCACTTATGATAAATTCCTCTGCAGCTTCTGTGAGAATATAGCTTCTGTTGTGCAATTGTATGTATGTGCCACTATGCAGATGATACAAATGTATTGGACATCTGTTTCATGAACAATGTCTTGTGCTTGACAGAATGCAATATTATGGACGTATTCCCTCAAATAGCTTCAAAGTGAAAATAAAATTCAGCAAGGAATGAAGACTGTCTTTAGTTCCTTAATCTTCTGCCTCTATGCCCTTGTGGATTAATCTTGAGCTGTGAGCTTGGATAAATATGCCTGGCAAGAAAATGCTCTCACTCACTCTTTCTTGCTTTCTTTTCTTCTTCTTCTTTTTGTTCTTTTTTTAAAAACTTTTAAGCTCTCCAGGCTCTACAGCCTAGAGTGCACAGCCTAGAGTGCACATAATTATTTTCAATGAAGAACTCTCCAGTGAGATCTTAAAGCTCCATACTCAATTAGATTTGCTGGTGGTTCTGTCAGTCATGCATTGACACTGTATACCTACTCCTAATTTACTCATGGTATGCAAGTCTGATTTGCAAAGTTCATTCAAAGGCAAGTTTTATGTATCAAATTTGTGGGGAAGTGGGGGAGATGTTTTGGTTGTTTTAGAGATTGAGGTTCAGTCTTGACAAATAGCGAATTCCATCTGCTCTTCATTCACTTTGTTTTTATCTAACCTGATTGCTTGCCTCTAGTAAGTACCCTAAACTCCAAGCAGATACTTTGTGGAGCATATCACATCATTACTGTTTTCAAAAATAATTTTCCACACATGCGTGGTCACTTACAAGGAACTGATGTAAACCTACCAAAGTCAGGAGACAGACTTCTGTTGTTCGCCCCACTCTCCCTGAGAGAAGCCTACCTCATCATAATATGCACCCGCTAAACACAGAGTACCTGAGTATTCTTGGTAATGCCTATAACTGCACAGAAAAGTAAAAGGTAGTTAAAAAGGATTAATCATTACATTTGCTTTCTCTAAGTATGTGATAGACAAGCATCTTCATTTGTCTTCAAGGAAGGCAGTACTTACCTATGGAGGTAGATCATAAAGAATACATTTCAATTTAAATACACATGTTTTCAGACTTGCTATGGAAATTTCCTATGAAATGAGTCATTGCTCCATGTAGTTTAACTTATCATGTTCTAATGTGAAAGCAAAACTGATGATTGTTTGGACAACAAAGAAGATAGGATTTTGTATGGGTTAAGAAAGGAAAGCTATGTGAAAAAGAAATTAAAAAATCATGCATCTCTTCCTACCTTTTCTGAATGAACTAGAGCTCTTTGGCTTTGTCAAGACTCCTGATTAATGAACCAGTTAGTCCATTAAGAAAGAAATCATAGCCTCTTTTAAGGAAGTTGGGCGATACATCTAAACATTTTCTTGTAGAGAAATAAGGTGGATTTTTTTAACTCAGTGGGCTTTTCTTCTTTTATATTTTTCCATTTTGTCTAGGATGTGTCTACACATAATATGCTACTTCAGTTTTCTTTCTCAGCCTCAGAAAGCATCTCTTACATTCAAGAAATTTATGCCAGTTTATATCAGATGAATATCTTATCCTGAAATTGTAACACTTTTTGAATTAAATAATAAAAATTTACGGCAGTTAGGTGAAAAATCATAACTATCAAACATCCATTTAATATCCAAATTCAGTTACTGAATAATTGCAGCACAATACACACAAACCTTCATAGTTTAAAACAGAAAGCCTCTCTTCATTCTACAGTGAAATGGAATAAGGGATATGTTTTTATCTATTTGTGGACATTCCACAAAGAGGAAAATGAGGTTGAATTCATGGAATAAGTTATTCACTGCTAATTATACACTGCTCTAGCATCAATGGAAAAATCAACCATAAATGTACTGCAATAACTTAGCAACGTGAATGCAAAGTGTAGCTGTTCCCTGGTGCACATGAATACAAGATGCTAAATTGTATGAAAATGGCCCCAGGATATTGTTTCAAATTCTGTATTGGTTTCTGTATGAATAACGCTGCTGCAGTGGAAAGCAAAAGAAAACAAACAACTCAGAATTTTCTACTAGTAAAAAATATATCAGGTAAAATCCAATATTCCCATGGATCAGGAGTTTAGGTTAAATTACAAATATTCACTTGGCCAGTTGCTTTCTTTTTACCCTATTATCCTGGATATTTGTTTGCTCGACAAAAAAAAAAGGTTTATTCTTCACATCTCACTTCTCTTTTTGCTTTGATCCTTCAAGTGGACCTAATCCCGTGTTTGTAATATCCTAATCCCCTGCTATGGAAATTAATGTGGTGTCACACATATTCAGTATTATGTAGTTCCAGTGCCAGAAGGGACAGTGAGCCTTGAAAAGAGCAAGATATTCTAAAAAAAAATAAATAATACCCAAGCAGACGAATAAGCAATCTTTTCAATAAATATGTAACGAGTGGCCAAAATTGCATAATGTTACTGAAAGCATAATTTGCTTTGCTGGGTTTGAAACGTCCCACTTCTTTTTCCTTTCTTAGGCTAATCAGGAAGGCATATATTTTGATTTCAGCTATAAGGACACTAAAAAGGCGTAATCTTCTCAGTGAAAAACTATCAAGGGATGGTTTTTTTTCCTGAAACAGTCACATGAACCTTTGGAAGAAGGGTTTTGGAAACAAATCCTGCTAACATTTCCAATAGTTCTTTCCACAGGGAAAACACACAGGAGAAGGAGAAAGTAAAGGAAATGCCTCTTATCTTTTGGGAGGATGGGGTGAAGTTCCCAGGCAAACCCCATAGATTATTCATCATTTCCATAGCTCATGCAAATGTGAAGGGGAAGCCAGCTCTGTCTTGTCAAAGGTCTCTTGGACTCTTTGCTGGCTCGTGGGCTCCAGGTCACAGATGTATTGCTGGAGGGTTACTGAGTTAGGTTTTCTGAGACTGTTAGTAGTCTCAGTATCCCTCTGGAAGTGGAATCTCCACCGCACATGTTTGCATCTAGGTGTTCCAGAGCTCCTCATGAAACCCCCTCCTTTTCCTTTATGCTTTTCCTTGTGAATAAAATATTCTTGTTTCCACCGACCTCTATCTTAAATGCTGCTACCAAGGGAAAAAACAAAACAAAAAACCCCCAGAGAAAACAACCTTTTAATGCACATTTCATTGGAGAAAAAAGTGTGCATAATTGTTTTGCTGATACTGTAAATCTGCAAACAGACTGAAAGTAACTATAAGATTCATTTTAATAGGGATGCTTAGGGGAACTGAACTGTAAAATCATTGTCTGTAAGTCCATTTAAGAACTTGTCCCTTCTTTCCACATCTCTCTTTCCCAAAAGTACTTAGAAATGTGTTTTTAATTATCTTGAACATCTGATTAATTTCAATGTTGTGAACTGCAGTCCTGGTAGGAAGATACCTGTCAAGGCATAGTAAGAATAAAATACATCTCTTCCAAGATGTA
This sequence comes from Harpia harpyja, assembly GCF_026419915.1. Taxonomy (NCBI): domain Eukaryota; kingdom Metazoa; phylum Chordata; class Aves; order Accipitriformes; family Accipitridae; genus Harpia; species Harpia harpyja. Next base: position 66,687,765 of record NC_068943.1, read on the forward strand.
TGGAATATGGATAGTCCAGTTTTCAACTGTTGTATTACCACTCTTAGGCTTATTTTTTTTAAAGCATTAATCTCAAAATATTGCTGGCAAACAGTTTATTTGGTAGTTCATTATACCACCCAGCAGGCAGTGAAATCAGCAAGAGCATGGGCTTGTTGGGCTGCTCCATATGTTTATTTGCTAGCATGTACAGAAAACAGCTTCACACACAGATCCTGAAAATGCTGAATCCAGCAAATATAGACAGGCTGGAAGAGAGGGAGTGGAGGATGGGGAGACAAGACTTAAATGTGGATGGGAAATTTCTCTCCTGACAGATGAGAAAGGCACCAGGGCCCTGAGCACACCCATAGGCATTATCTGACCAGCCTCAGCTGAGAGCCCCCCAGACACCCTCACCCTGTGACACGGGGTCTCCACTCAAGCCCCAGCTGGGATTTGGCCCTGGGTCTGTCCTCCAAACCAGGCAGCTCCAGGCTGACCTCCAAACCCCACAGACCCCTGAGGCATCAGCGTGCAGAAGCAGGTCAGCCCTGAAGCCTTTTCTGGCACCCCAGTCACCCCCTGCCCAAACTGCTCAGTGGGATGAGGTGAAGGTACAGGATTTTTTGGATGACAAGGTGACTAGTGTCCTTCCTATGATTCCTCATTCCCATTCTGTTCCACCTCAATCATCAGTTTTATCAGTACAAGAGGGAGAAAAAGATGGCTGGTGGCAAGAACACCACCAAAGTGGAGGAGGCATAAGGGAAGATTTGTAATACTGTGTATTTTGCCGTTATTTCATTCTGGGAGGGCAGCTTCAGGGGGTTCCCCTTCTTAAATCAGGGACTTAATACTTGATGTTATACAAACACAGAAGAGAGCAGCTGAGGTAAAGAGTTTGTAGTCTCAGAATCCACCTGGGAAGTCTCCAGGCAGCTCTTCTGCCAGACAAGGTGATCAATCAGAATATGTTTCAGCTCCACCAGGTAGCCCAGGATTACACTTTTCCTCTTTTTTCCTTACCAAATATCTCAGACCATTGCAGCAGCACATTGAGCAACATGATGGACCTCTGTAGCTTTAGTTGTTCTTTCCAGCTCCTTCAAATAAAGAAAACCTTGTTCAGTGAAGTGTGTTACTGTGGTAGAGCTTTTTAATATCTGTGTTAGAGAAGAAGCCAGGTATACCGTGTGCTCAGAAGGGATTGGTAGAGCCTACAAGTAGATCCATGATGGTCCTAAGTTCCTGTGAGGTTTCATTATTGATCTTGGACTGATAACAGGAAATTTGAATTTCCTAAATACATGGACTTTCTGTGCAAGTGGCAAATAAAGAAACAGGAAAAAAACCAGGTTTTTAGAGGCCTAAAAAAAGCTATGGAAAAATATCTGTTTAAAGTACCAATCCCCAGAAAAACACATTAGCAAACAGTGCAAAAGAATCTAAAGAAATATTTAGCTAATAATAGAAACACTGAGATTTGTCTCCCTTGAATTTACCCCTTAAAGTCCTCCAATGGGGAGGACACATTTATGAGAAACTGTCAGTTGAAAAGTTTCCTTTACTAAAGAGCATAATTTAGTCAGTTACCGTTATCTATTTAGTGATTTCTAGTGCTTTGCTATGCTAGTGGAGTAGTTCTACAATATTTTCCTAAATGATAATCCTTCTGTAAAATGGAGTTCATTGCCTGTGATATCCTACCCTAACAGCTCTGGTTGTTGTTAGAGTAAAATTTATCTGTGTACACAGAAATTCAGGAATCTCAAAAAATGTAGGATATTAGCAAACAGTGAAGGCAACTTGTAAAACCTTGATATTGTAAAGCCTTTAAGCTGGCATAGTTCTTCTTGGCATAACTCAAGGAATGCTTTGGTATAAGATACATGAAGACATAAATTAGTCATACATGTGGTAAGTTTTATTTTCCCTGAAATCCTTAAAGAAAATCTTTAAAAATTTCCATGACACTTTCTCAGTATCAGATGTAGGTTTTGAAAAGTTTTCTTAATCTGTAAGAGATATTATAGTCAGTTATGCTATTTTATTACTTAGGTAATTCCATTGACTTCAGATGATTTTTTAAAGTAGACTAATGCTCAGGTTAAAAATGAGAAGTCCCTATTCCACCCCCCCCATCTGGTAGCTGCCAGCCCAGCCTTTGGATACACCACAAATTAAAAGAAACCCCATTACCTGCATTCCCCAATAAAAGTTTTTAAAGTGTCTTTCTTTGTGAATCAGCTGCTACCAATAAGAACCAAATGACAGAACACTGAAAATAAATCCTATGGTTTCGGACAACTCCCCCTTCATCTAAATTTCAGGGGAGGACAAGCTGATTTTCATACAGGGCAGGACAAATGAAATTAAATACATTATTTCACAAAATAATTTGAGTAAAATAAATAATTCACTGTTACAAGATTATTGCAGAATGGCTCCTATGAAACTATTGGCAAGAATAGACTTCCATGAAGTCAGTTCTGGCACTTAGCTTAATTCATGGAGGTCAGGAAGACAAGTCATCTGCTTGGCTAGTACATCATTCTTGTACACTACCGAAGAGTCTTTGAAGAAATGTGTGCTGAGCACAGAGGTTTAATACTATTACATTCTTGTCAGTTTGACTATTTGAATGTGCTTGTGCGTGTGATTGTTCTGTCTAACAATGTATGAAAGTAGGTATGACAAAATTAGATTAGAAGAAACAGTCTGTAACTTTCATGCTACCCAATACCGTTGGTTTGCCCACCCAAACAAGAATGCACTAGAGGTTTCTATCAAAATTGCTGTAAATGGAAAAGTATAAGGTTTATATCTACAATTTACTTTCCAGCCAGGTTGCAGTAGAACTTAATTCCTTGGGAAGCAATGCCATTACATGTCACCTCTAGCCTGTCTCAGTGTGGGATTCAGAGTATCTTCTAATAATAGTACAGTACACTAAAACATAATACCAAAATTATGCATTCCAGTCCCAAATTACTCTATTCTAAGATAAGCAAAAGCAAGACTAATACAAGATACTGCTTTAGCAATGTACCAATCTCAGCAGCAGGAAAGATGCTAAGAGAAGACGATAGTTTTCAACTTCTTAAGCAATGTTAAAAAGTTAAGCTGCGTTCTTCAAGTTTATTGCAGTAAAGAGATGGAGTTGATTCAGTCAGTCAGTTGTTTTTTAGGTTCATAGCTACAGTTTTATTGGCCAGATAGACAATTCCTTATGCTGTTTTTCCAGGTAATTCTTTGTTTCAGTTGTGTAATTGGTGATTATTAGTCAATCAGAATGCAAGTGCCCCTATGATAGAATAAGGACAGAGATGTCAAAATGACAGAGACCTCTGAGTCTTTTTTGAGTATTTGACTCTGTTTACCTCTAATTAGAACTTAAAAAAAAATCTGTGTAAAATACAACTATGCCATGGGCCAGGGATAATTTTTCTCTCTTGTAGTATTTTAAGTTAATAATGCATAAAAATGTCACTAATAATGCAGGGTGTTTTATTCACATTCAACATTCTTAGCCTGATAAAAGATATTTTCCCATGTTTTTAAAGAAATTTTGCCTGCTTTAAGATGGACATTGAATTTAAGAGCCTTAAAAGGAGACTGTTTCAAAGGGCAGACAATTACTGTTTCTGAGAATTGGTCCTCTTCTGCATGCCTCAGATTTAGTAGTCATATTAAAAAAATCTTGACCCTGAGTCTCTGAATGTTTTCAGAATGAACATTGCTGATTCTATTCTCTGTGTTTATCAATCCTAGCTATGATTATTAGCCCCATAAAAGGTAGGCATTTTCAGATTATGATTTTAATAGTAGTAATTCGGGGTGAGACTTTAGCTAAACTGTCCAGCTGAAATCAAGGTTATGATCCTTTCATAGCTGAGGTTAATACTGTAAATACCAGTTATGCCCTTTGCTGAAGGACTGCTTCAGTAATTCACTGGAGTGAAATGACCTCAGTCTCTGGAAATGAAGATCCTCTAAAGGTTCTGGCAAGAAACTATATAAAGCAGTAATCAGAAGTCAGTGCCACAGAATGGGATAATGCTGTCTTCAGTCTTATTTCATTTTGGGGATATAAAGATTCCTTCCTTCCTAAAAATTCAGATTAAGGGAGAAAGTAATTCTGTAATTTACACCTCTGACATTAAGCTGAAAAGCAGCACTGCAGACACCTGCTTCAGAATTGTCATTGTTTCCATGGTGCCACTTTCCAGCACCTATTTTTAATAGTTTACACAACAAGATCAAGGGTGTCCCAGCTGTTACTGCCACTGTTGCTAAGCAACCTTTAAATCAGAGTTCAAGAAGACAAAGAATCATGCTTGAAAAATTTCTCAAGTGTCTGCTTTCCCCCTTCTTCTTCTGTCTACACTATTTTTCAGATGCCATGTTTTCTGTTCCTTTTTTTGCCCCCTTCAAATTCTGTGTGATTCAACTGTAGTCTCCAAAAAGAATAAGCCACCTTCCAGCTACAACAGCCGCTGCTTTATTCCAAAGAGGAAGCTGTGGCATTAAATAAAGGACTTAAAACATTTACATTATTTTTCAATTAAATCCAAATATTTTTAGAGCTCTGTAACCTGCTGCTGCTGTTGTGTAACATTTGTGCATGACTGCATTGTGGACTGACACACTGATCAATGGAGAGAGATTCAGAGCTTGCAGGGAATTTCAATGCCCCCTGTGCCTTCTGGAATCGTAATGTTGTCACCTGTAAAAGGCTCAGAGGTTGAAAACACACAGCAAGAAGAAGGAAGAGTTAGCATGGATGAATCTGGAGTTTGGGGCTGGATGTCTGTTCTAGAATATCAATATTTTTCAAACTTTGTTGCTCAACCATTAGCATCCCTCCCCTTGCACTATTAATTGTATGACAAGCAGTAGCATGTCTTTTTAGTTAGGTACATTATCTGTGCTTATGTTGGAAATAAAGCAGTGCTGTGGAATGTAAGGATCAAGGAAAATGTTAAAGTTAAGAGATCCTGCATTTCATTTAAAATCTTTGCTTGGCTCAATAGCCTTCCTTTTATTTAACCCATCCAAACTTTTATGTCTCCAGGTGATTTTTTTCTGTTGTCTCTTAGATCCTCCCTTTTCTGCTCTTTCTTTCATTTCTAAATGCTTCTTCCCATCTCATACCTGCTGGAACCCTTTCCCTTCCTTGCACCTCTCACTGAAAGCCATCAGGACAGTATTTATTCTTTCTTACCCTTTTCTGTTGCAAATTTGTTCTACAGGATTTTTTTTTTTTAAATTGCAAAACACTGTCTTAATAAATTCTCTTTCAAATTCTGCAGATAAGAATCACTTTTTGCCACTGCTCATCACCTGTTCAGCACTCCGAAAGCCACTGTTGTTCCCAGAAATAATGTTCTCTCTGGGTTTTTAACCTTCACGTTAGTCCATAGTTTGCCAATCAGGTAAATAATTCACTCATCTCAGATTGAGCATTTCAAATAGCTCTTCTTGCTAATTTACAAAACTTCTTTCTGCTCAGTTTTCAGCTTGAAAAGGATTTCCATGCAAATTCAATGTCCATAAAAGGTTGTTGGTCATAGAGACAGAATTGTGGGCAGCTCCATCACCTTCCCTGCCACACTGTTGTCTCATTAACCATCCTCAACTTGAGAAACTCCCTAGAAGGTATAATAGCTTGTTCTCTGTGTCCCTTCAGCCCTCAGCCTTACTGTTTGACCCCTTTATAGAGACTTCTCAGCAAGAGTGCCAGTTGTGATGGCACTTCTTTATTTATTTATTTGTTTGCTTGCTTGCTTATTGTCAGGAAGCATTTATCCCCCGGGAACAGGACTGAGATCACCAGATTCATTTAAGGGAGGTTACTGAACTGCTGGATGATGCAACCTCTGCTCTCTATCTGCCTGGTCTGACTCTGAAGCTGCCACAGGGAAATAAATTACTCAATCTGTGAAACCATTTGACCCTTATTTTCATTTCATCTTTCTTGGTGTAAATTAGGAGAAAACTCATCACAGTTACAGAATGACCAGTAATGTAAAATTGCTGTAAGTAGGAGAGTCGACATTTGAGCTTTTATCCAAAAAGTAACTCCACTGCCAGTGTTTAATGTGCTCTCTGAAGTCAGTCCCACTATTCTGAGTAAAATGAATAGATCGTGCCTCAGATTTATTTCATTGATTTCTATGCATCCTGCCAAGGAAAGATAGTCTCTTAAAACTCCTAGGTAGAAACTTACGTATGGCAGTATATCTGTCCTCACTAGCACTCTGAATATATTTTATGGTTTTGTCTGGATCCTAAGAATCTCTCTAGATTTTGCTACCCCAAAATTCTGAAGGAATCTACTCCATTAAAATGAATGTTGTTACAATAATATTTCCTATGTGAAGCCCAAAACCGCTAATAGGAAATTTTCTGACAGACTAGTTTGGAAGTTATGAAGTCTGCTGTTTTGCCAAAGAAATGTGGGAGCTGCAGCTCCTTATTATTATTCTGCAAGGTGGTTTTAGCATCTTTATAGTTAAATATCTTTTTTGGAATGTCTGTGTTTAGCAGAATCTTGTCTACAGCCATTAAATGTACAAGCTACTTTAAGAACGGTGACACAGAACAGGTCCAGGTCTGGGGCCCTGGCATCTGACTTATGGGCTGAAGGCAGAATCACAGCCCTTAGTCTGTACGCCAGCCCTGATGACTGAGGAGGAAAAGTAAAAAATGTGATTAAGACACAGTTGCTGCAAAAGCCTGTGCCTCAGCTTACCATCCAGAGGTAAGTGCAGTTTTAGAGCATGCAGTTAGCTGTTAACTTTCGGCTCCAGCACCGGCAGCTGCTGCCCTGGCCAGAGCAGGAAGCCTTTGCGACAGCAGCACAGCGCAATGGGCACACTATTGCTCCTGGACTGCTCCCAAAGAGCTGTTAACACAGTTGTCTCAATAGTTGGCTGCACGGAAGTAGCTCCTCAGGGTTCAAATTATTGATCGGGTCCGCACTGGGCTAAGCGCTGTACAAACACACAACAAGAGCAGGGTTGTTTTTTGCCCTGAAGAGCTGTGTAGGCTCCTGTAATGCACACTCATGGGAGCATTTCTCTCTCTGAGTGACTGTTCCCTCAAACTAACAAGGGATCACAGGGAATATTGCTGCAAATATGTACGTTTTGCTTTCCCCCCTCGAACCCCATGTAAATTAGGTTCCAAATCATGTAATGAGAGATTAAATTTACAGTGCAGCATAAAATAAACAAATGAGTCGAGGGTGATATAACCAAACACCACACCATTTTACATGCTCAAAACAGTTCAGCACAGCTATCACTCTTGGCATTTCAATTTCTGTCACTGTGTAAGATTAAATCAACATTAACAGCACTGGTATAATACAAATGATAATAACTTAAAACTCATATTTTCTTGCCAGAATTCAAACTCGTTGTAATTTGGCCTCATGATTTGGATTACAGAGGTTCCTCCTTCGGACTGTTACTCACACTGTGTGATGGACACAATTCTCTTCACTTCCTACCCTCTTCATGGAAATGTCAACAAAAAGAAAATGAGTGTATTGCAATACAGGTGTATCTTAAAGGCACTCTGAAGATCAGGACGAAGAATCTGAAGACTTCAGTCCTCTGATGGGTCAAATAATTATTAATATTATTAAGTGTGCAATTTTGTTGATGGGATTCAACTTCTTTCATTTAGCAAGTCTCCTGTTATGAAACCATCACAGAGTAATTTATAATTATAATAATTATTATATTATATATAATATATGTAATATATTTTATATATTATATAATATATAATTATTATAATTATAATATTTGTTCAATTCTTCCTTCATGAATCACAAATCATCACCTTAAAGAATGCTGTAAAAGAGTTTTTTTACAGCTAAACAGGGTTTAAATATAATTAGGAGAATCTAAGAACTTTAAGAGTGGTCCTGAAGCAAAAAATTGATAGCTGGCACAAATAAATGGAGAAATGTTAAAACAATAAACAAAGGAGAAACAATTACTTGCTCATTTCAAAGATGTCATATTGCATTCTTTATTCTGATTGTGGAAAATTAGCCATTGACGACCAGGAACAATTGATTTTCCTTCACAGCTGTTTTCTAATTACAGCTGAACACTGAAAATTCTAGTGCTGCCACTCAGCTGTACAAGGAGTCTCTTCAATTGGTTTTCTTATTACAGCAAATGCCCTGTTGTCCTGCTACCAACACATGTACCAAAGGTCTGTGGTGCTTTCATTGTAAACCCTGTCTTTTAGGTATGCTGAAAGAGTCAGACATTTTACATCATTGCAACAGGCTGGAATGAAACGCATAAGCTGTCAGCACAGATGCACTTGCAGGACTTCTTCTTTCCTGCACTGTTTGGCTTAGTACTCCTAAATTGTAAGTGTGGTATATTCATTAACTTCTCAGACCTTCAACTTTCTCTATATATGTATACCTATACATATATATGTACATATATGTACATATACTTAGATACAGACAAACACACATGTATTTATACCTATATGTGCTGTAAAGTCAAGGGATCACAAATCGCATTAAGAATGACTGACAAAATCTGATCACTCGGTGTTCTGAACACTTTTTAAGTAAAATCTGCAAAAATTTGACAGGGAGATTTCCAGACCTGAAGTTCAGAAAAGGAACCTCAAAGCTATTGTGGACTTCTTCAGGTCTTATGTGCAATTACAAAACAAGGGCAGCAGGGAGGGTTGTTTGGCTCTTTTCTGTTCTGTATTTCTATTACCTGCCTCCCTTTAATTCTGGTGATTAAGCAACTATTTTATGGTCAGACATCTTTCATCCTTTTGTTCAAGTAGGGAGTAATCCCATATCTCTGCAGTCTCATACATACTGTATCTTATATTCTATATGCCACTCCTAGTAACCAAACAGTAAGATTCTATTTGTGTTTCCATCTATTGCCACTTCCCTTAAATTAAATAGAAATACCAGAAGAATTAAGTAGAAATATAAAGACTCAGATCTTATTTTATAGTAAATTATACCTGAAATCTTAAAGGAGAAGCTTCCAGCAGATTCTTAAAAGCTCAGGCTGTACTGAGTGGATTTCCTACAGTTCAGGAAAGCATTGGGGTGAGTGTAGAGACACATAGTTATAAAGCCCAGGGTGGAGCTGGAGTGGGACTGGAAAGGAGCTACCAAAGAAAAGTGTTGGGATTCTTAGAGCCTTACTCTATTTATTCAACTTGAAAAAAAGAAAAGGGTATATTTTATGCCACCTAATGAGAAATTCTATTGCTCGTGACCACAAAGGTAAGTGCTAAGTGTTTTGTAAGGTATCGGATATAAATACAATTCTTTTTATTATTTGTTGACATATAACAGAGAAAAGGCTAAGCAGAGCTGTACTTATTTTCCCATACTTATAGTAAGGAACAAAACTATTATCAGAAATGTTATGTTGTGCTAGCTGCTGGAATTTTTTTTTAATAGCAGGTGATTAATATTGTTAGTAATACTGCAGAAACTTCCTCTTCCTCTTGGTTCTATGTGAGTTTAAGACTGAATTTGTGGTAGTATGTTCAACCTCCTACAAAATACTGGATTTAACACGCTCTTAATTAAAAATTAGCAATAACTGTACATTTTTTTTGACTCTTTTTCCTTCTTCTTCTAGGAACAAGCATATCTCTAAATGCAGTTCCTAATGCATCATGTGAAGTAATCCACTGTTCCAGTCCTCATTCCATACGCTATATGATCCTGGGACAGCATACGTAATTTCCTGTAGGCTTCTGTCATCTATTCAGTACATCTAGACATGCCATTGTAAGAATCAGATAAATGTTGATTTTGTTCAGTCAAGGGAAACTGTTGTTGTTAGCCGTCGTTGGATTTGTCTAGAGGAAATCGTCTATAGTTCCACAAAAAAGGCTTTCCCTGAGAAGACACTCAGCATTTTGGTTTCTGCCCACATAATCTACTTCCAATTGAATTTTCTTTTTACCTCTCTCTTTGGAGTCACAAGGAGACCAGAAGGTGTCAAGGACTCAAACACTTCTTTTGTTGTCAGAATCTGCTGTGTTTGAAGACCAGGGGTCTGGAAGCTGTAATGCCTCTCTCATTTGGTTGTACCCACCAGCTACCTTGAGTCTGACAGTACCGGCCTTCTAAAATTGAAGAAATGTTTTCAGTGCAACTGGAGCATGTTTGAGAATGGAGGCAAATTTCATTGAATGCTATTGCAAAACCGCAAAGGAGCACAAGAAGAATTTGAACCAGGAATTCCAGATTAATGTTGCAGTGGGAGCTTTGAACAAGAACTTTGAAATCAGTTTCTAGATTGGCACCTGGATTGAAGTCTTGTCTTAAACCAAATGAGTTCAGAAAATACATCAAATGTAATGAATGTCACTCTTTAATGAGTAGAAAAATGACAAACCTAGTCAAATCAAAGTGACTATTTGATATTGACCACAATACTCTATAGAGAGGAAACTGAACCTGTAACTTTGTTCTGTGTCACAAATTTCTCTACTGCAATCCTTTTCCCTTCATGCTCATTCTGTACTCTGTAATGAGTCACTTTTACCTTTATATAATTTAAATATTTCAGACATCTTACTATGATTATTTTTAAAGCAATTGCTGAAATAGAAACGAATGTCTCCCAGCACTGTGTATTCCTATCAGGCTCTTATAATCAGGATGATCGCTTAATTAGCATGTTTGTTTCCACTAGGGTATACCAATTAAGAGATATAACCACACTGCTGTACATTCCTATTAATGCTTTTCTACATTAAAAGTAAGATCACACGTTTCAGCAGGTGTAGCTTTTAACGCTAACGGAAGATTTTCCAAAGGATATTGAGCTATTTTGCCATCTGTTTCTTATGCTGGTATTCTTAAATTACTAGAAACTAGACATTAGGTAGTTCTTTTAGAGCTGCCAGAATATTAACTTTATTTCATAGTTTTCACAAATGCATTCAAGCTAATATTTTAATAAAAATACAGTTGACATAAGTTATGATTTCTCAGAAATGCTACTTCCACAAATATGTCCTCCCAAGTAATTTTGCTTTTGTGTGCATACTGTGCTTGGTAGTTATGGTAGCAACATTTTTCTGAAAAATTCCTATGTTGGGTCCTTTGTTTCTCTTTACTCTGGACATAAACCTCAGAGCTTCTTCTACCTCTTCTATTTTTAATGCTATAAAATATGTTTGCTTCCACTCATTATGACCTTGCTAAAAAACCCCAACAAATAATGCAAAGTTTACATCCAGTTCCAATGAATTTTGCATCAGGAGCAGAGTCATCTAAAATTCTTATGCCGTCATCATCACTATTAAAACTTATTTTGTCACATTCTTATACCTCTACTTAAAATCTGTTTTGTACTGTCAGTCCTGGTTCTTTTCTAGAAGGACAAAAAAAAATGCAAAAAATGAGGCTTTTCACACACTCACTAAAGTGTTCTAATACATAAAGTATTCACAAAAGTGTTCATTATTCTGAAATCTGCATGCACAAAAGTAACTGGATTTTATTTTAAAATTGCTTTTAAATATGTGTGTACACTTTTCCAGTGTAGATCTATAAAGAATCTGCTTGATTTTCAACTAGACTTCCTCTAATTGATCTGTAATACACCTAATTAATTCATTTAGAATTATTAAGCCTACAGAAAACACTATTAAAAACTCAATATTGCAAGTCTCGAGCACAACTTCTGCAATATCTAGATGTCTCATGTGTCTCCCAATTCAGTTCTTAGCCTTAAACAATCACGGTATGGTTTATAGTCTTATTTTTTAGCAACTGTAGTGCTGCAGTTGCTAGAAGGCTTTTCAAACTATTCTCTTCAACAATGACAGTTTAGTTACTGGACAGTTCTGTCCACTCTTCTATTTTTATAAAGGATATGATGCTGATTCAAAGGTAGTGGCAATTTTCACAAATTTACGACTCCATGAGTTGATGTTTCAAGAAGAAACATGAAATAGATAAAGGTAAAACAGAACTGAAGCTTGTCTATAGCTGCAATGTTTAGAAAGCAATTGCATAGTATCATTATCTGTGTGGAAAAGAAAATAATGAGTTTTAAATATAATTCTGTGAATGTGCTAACACCAGAGCAGCAAATAAGAACTCATGTGAATCAGTTTCTTTTTTGCACACTAACATTAGAATGAAAGACACTTATAAAAATGAGATTGTATCCCAACATCCCCTTTCCCAGTATCTTTTAATGCATTTCACTCTTTTTATGAAGTACATATATGTACTGATGACTATATAGTTACATTTCTTTAAAGCCTATTAAAGTAAAACTCTAAGTTTTCACTTACTGTTTTGCCAAAATGTAAGCATTAATTTTGGACCAGGACAAGTTTTCTGTGAAAGTTGGCTTACATTGATTTCTTCCTGTGAAAAAAAAAAAGGGCTATAATTTCTCAGAACCAAATGGAGTAAACAAAATAAAACACTTTTTTTTTTGGTGCAAGAATTTCACTAAAAAATCCTAGCACAGTTCTAGAAGCAAAGACTCGCTGTTTGTTGGTGAGAATACTAATACCAAGGCATACCTTTTGAGGATCTTATCACATGTCTGACCTCTGCTCAGACAAGGAGGGATTTTCCCTCTGAAATACCCATTTGTGAATGCTCACTAGGGCCTTGACACAAATAGGCAGGCCTATTCCACGAGGTTTCCATTTTCATCAGGAGCTCAGTCTCAAGACTGCAACACCTGGATAAGGCTTTATGTACAGATGTGGCTCAGACAGTCAATCTGTCTACCTGCCGGTCCCTGACTCCATACATAAAAGATTTTGGGACTCATTGAAGGAATTTGTATGTATCAAAAATGTTTCACCTTTTACACATTTAATCTAAACAGGCTAAACATAGTCATCTAGTGCCAACAGAGGCACTCCAGGGTATCCCAGCAAGCATCCAAATCCTACAACCACAGAGCTATGAAACTCTCTTAAATCCTATGTCATCTCTGTCATCCCCATATCAAATACTGTAGTGCATTTCAGCTGGCAGTTGAATGGTGCCTCTGGTCTTTATGTGTGTCAGAGCACTCAGTGACTCAGTTCATCCTACAGCAGACACCAAGCAGCAGCCACTTTAAGCTCAGGCTTACCCTCATTCTTGGTTTCTACTTCTCCAGGATACATTGTCATGCAAATTATTCTATTTTAAACAACAGGCATAGAATCCTTTCTAATTATGCCTCACTCAATTGCTGTTCATCATGTCAAACATAGGCCAAAAAATGTAGGATAACAGACACTAAATGGGAAAGAGCCAGCTTACATTTTCTAGGAAGAATGGATTAAACAGCATGCAAAGAAAAAAGAAAAAAAAAGGCAGAAAGCACCCTCCTTGCAGAAGAAAAACACATTACAGGTTTATAAGTGATAATTTTTTGTTATGTAAAACTTTGAGAGTGATTTCCAAATGCAATTCATAATGAAAATGAGACAGGAAGATGCTCTTTTCATGCCATTAAAATTCTGATTATTTCAAGGTGCATCCTATTCTGAAGCTCTCAGAAATGTTACATAGACTCATAGAATGGTTTGGGTTAGAAGGGGCCTTAAAGATCATCTAGTCCAACCCCCTGCCATGGGCAGGGACAACTTCCATTAGACCAGGTTGCTCAAAGACCCATCCAACCTGGCCTTGAACACTTCCAGGGATGGGGCATCCACAACCTCTCTGGGTAACCTCTTCTAGTGCCTCACCACCCTCACAGTGAAGAATTTCTTCCTTACACCTAATCTGAATCTACCTTCTTTCAGTTTAAAGCCATTATCCATTGTCCTATCACTACATGCCCTTGTAAAAAATCCCTCTCCAGCTTTCTTGCAGGCCCCCTTTAGGTACTGGAAGGCTGCTATAAGGTCTCCCTGGAGCCTTCTCTTCTCCAGGCTGAACACCCACAACTCTCTCAGCCTGTCTTCATAGGGGAGGTGCTCCAGCCTTCTGTTTGCCTTTGTGGCCCTCCTCTGGACTTGCTCCAACAGGTCCATGTCCTTCTTATGTTGGGGTCCCCAGAGCCGAATGCAGTATCCAGGTGGCGTCCCACGAGAGCGGAGTAGAGGGGGAGAATCACCTCCCTTGACCTATCTGTGTAATTGCCACTTCTAAGAGTGGAAAAAGACTTTCACAGTGTGTCTCAAACCCTAATCATATTCTCTAAGCAATGCAATAATAAATAAAAGCTTTTCCTGAGGATGCGTAGAGCTGTTGATCTAAAATAGCAATAATACTAAAATAATCCCCAAGTTTAAGAGCAAGGTTTTGAAATATGAAAATGTCTGTTTAAATTATGAGGAGTGTTCAGGTGTTATTTTGTGTCACCTTGTACTGACTTTGCTTTTGGGTACCTTTGATTTAAGGTTAGAGTTAGGTTAGGATTAGGATTAAGAGAGACAAAAACCAGAGGTGCAGTTGGAATAAGGCTAGGAAAGGGGTTGTGAAAGTGTAAGGTGTAGAGAACTTTGCTGTGAGGCACTTTGCCTGGGGACCTTGCCTAAGGCTCACTCTATGTTTAGGGTTAAGGGTTACATTAAGGATGTGGTTAGGTTTAGGACTAGGTTTGACAAAGAGAGAAAGCCAGGAAGTGCAGCTAGAGTGGAGCTGGAAAAGGAGAATTTCCTCCAGCACTTCTAAAAGAATTCATAGTGCTGTAGAAATACAGTTTTGTTTTACCTTTTTAACATAAATTAATAAAAAGTTGATATTTGTACTCTCTTGCTATTCCAAAACTTCCATCAAATATTCATCTTGCTCAATTCAGGATTCACATGCTGATGTTTTTCAATATGTTTAAAACTGCTTGTTGGTTTTAAAAGTTTGTCACTATTAACTCCAACTTTTAGGTCTGATTTTCAGCTATTTACCATAAAGATTAGTTTGATTTGGCTTTCTAGATAACTTTGTTTTCTATTATTTTAATAAGGATGGAAATACATGAATATCTACCCGGATGGAACAGTTCAGCATTTCAAGCAAATGATGAGGAGGGAGAAAAGGATGAAAAAAAGATGGAACTGGATGAAGGAAGAGGTTATTCATAGTAAGAAGATTCCTATTTAGAATCTATCTATAACTGTCATTCCTACACCAGCTGTTAAATGTTTTGCCTTGTTTCGCATTTGTATTTGGCTGGTTTCAGCTTCTAGGCACTGGCTCTGGATATAACAAAATCAAATGCCTTCATCTACTAAATTAAGGAACCTGTTGATCCCTACTATTTGTTTCCCATGGAAATACAGCTACACTGTAGTCAGCTCACATCTCCATCTTGTTCTTACAAACACTTAAGCTGGCTTTTCAAAAGCTTTAAGAATTCCATCATTCACACAGTTTTTTGTGGCACTTCACTGAATTCCGTGCAAATGGTTAAATTTTGGTTCGTTATTTTAAAAAGTGGGAGCATAAGAATTGTGAATGGCATTCCCATATTGAACCTCTCTAAATCTTATAACAGAGAAATTCAATGTCTCACTTCTGCTTTTCCTATTAGTCTTTTTGCCACAGCATCTCACTGACAAGAGACATTAAGTTGTTTGTCTACTATGGGTCTTATATCCTCTCTGGAATCTTGATTTTCATTATACAGCTCTGTCTTCCATATAAATTTCCTGCACTGCTTGTTACAGGATGTTTGACTTCTTGATTCTGTTGAATCTGGCTGTGTGTAAGTGGGCCCATCGTACTCAGAAATCATGCATCAACACCATTTCCATGTCTTCATCTTTATTGCTTATTGCTTCAATCTGTGCATCATCTGTCAGTTTTACCCACGATTTTTGTTTGTTTCTGGACCATTGCTAAGAATGCTGCATAGAAGTTGAATGTCAAATAAACTAATCCCTACGGAGTTCCACTGGAAACACATACTCAGTGTTTGTTCCCAGTTGACATGTACTACCTTGAGATCCACCTGTTGGATCAATTTCTTATGTGATCTATTGGTATTGTGTAATGTTAATCAGAGTTCTGGGCCACACTGGGTCATATGCCTATCATGGTCTGAGTATATGACATCTGCACATTTACCTTTTCAGCTAAATTTGTCATCTAATCAAACATTAGAATCGGGTTTATTTGACTAGACCTAATTTATGTAAAATCATTTTGGTTGGCATTAATTGTATTCCTATCACTGAATTTCTTATCAGTGAATTTTATACCAGCATTTCCATTATTGCTTAGGACTGATATAAGGCTTACCAGCGACTGAATATGGCAGATTAACATTTCAGCAAGCTGCTGGAATTTTCTTGTTTGGAGATTTATTAAAATGAACATCAGAGGAACAGACATTTCCTCAGCCAATTTTTAAGGACTCTTGAATATTATCTTAATTGAATATATTTATTCATGGTAGATGATGCTTGAAGTTTAGCAGTATGCAGTGCTGTGATTTTTCCACCACTTTTATATCCTGAAATGTAAAATAAACTCTCACATTTTTTCTGAGAAATGAAGTCACTGCCTTGCAGGGAGACAAGATACAGGCATCAGGTCCTCTCAGCAGGAGCCAGGCTCTGTTGCTGCCACAAAGTAGAAACACTTTTACTTGGAATTCTGTAAGACAGCAGTTTTAAGTTACTCTGGAAGAATCTCTGGAAACAACAGGGAGTCTCAGTTTTTCAACAGTATCTTGTTTCAGTATTGCCATTTTGCTGAGTTTGGAACCATAATCACTCCCTTTCCCCACTTTGCTCTTTGTGAATTGATAATAGACAGTGCCTGACATTTTTATCAGTCACTACAGAGCTAGTTTATACTTCATTTTTCTTGTTTCATTTATTTCTTGGTTGGTATATTAAGCAGGGGTACTTAATGAGTATGTTCTTCTTTCATTTGCTGAATAACTGTTATTAACAGTTTTGTCATATCTAGCTTGCAGCGAATATTGCTCTCACGTAGTTCTCTCAGCCACAGAATGTTCTAGTATCCTTACGTTCCCTTATCAGTTTTCACAATTTCATCCTTTCTAATTATTATTGTACTTGCTATTATCTGTTCTCCTCTATGTTTCTGACATACATGAGAAATATATGTATATATCAAATCATATTTATGTACTTATCATTTCTTATATATGATATATATAAAATAAAATAATATATATATCATCATATATATTTGTTTGTTTGTCTTTCTGTCATCTGTCTCATCCTATTTCACTAATGAACTTTTATGAAACATTGTTCTTCATGATTATGGAACCATTACTTTTTTGGGTTCTAACTCATTCTTTTTAAAACCTCCTTATTTTCATTCATATTTCTTTCACAATCTGTCATCTTCTAATTCCTTACAGACAATACCTATTACACTTTTCATATACTTTGAAATTGAATCTGTTTACAGTACCTGTCAGAGGGTCTTGAATGCTGAAAAGTGATGATATCAAAATACTAGTACTACGAATAGTATAAGCTATTAGCTCCTTTCCTCTGGGGTACAGTTCCCAAGATCACCTAAAGGTGTTCTTTCTGATGAAAACCCCCAAAAGGCATTTAGCGGTTACAGTGGGGGAAAGATGTTTTCCTGCTTTTGTAAGTTTATGTGCAAAATAATAAATAAATAAATAGACAGTTGTTTTGGAATGAAAACCCCAAGCAACAGAGAGCTTATTTCAGGTTTGTGACATGACCCAGGCCCTCATGAGCTATTTGCACTCTGGCTTCTCTGTTATGTAGTGCATCAAATGATAAAGACCTAAGTGCAAGGGCTCAACAACTCCCAGTTTTGAAAAAAATCTTAATGCTTGAATATTTTTCCAAGTGTTAGCAAATTTGAGGAGAGAAAAAAGTGGAAAAGAGTAAAGAATGGCACTGATTAGACTAGCTGGATTTATGAATAAAATTTGGGGGTTTGGAAAACTAAGTAATTTTACCCTTTTGTCAATGTATTGTCAACTCAGAAAAAAAAGGAAAAAAATTAACATGGACTGCCCTCTAAGGCATATTTGAGATGCTAATCTGAGGTACACATTCCAAAGATGGAAAATGGGGTTAGTTTTTGGGAGGTACTGTACATGTGCTGTTGAGTAATTAGTTTACATTTTGTTTAAATAATAAAGAAGTCTCTTTTACATAGGTTTGTGCAGATATATTTAGAATAGAATATATAACCTTGATGGCTATTTAGGAAAAAGTAATCAAGCTGTAACATTCAGATCATTTTCTGTACTGAATTGATGGATCAGCAGATAAAGCTTCAATTACAGTCACAGAATTGTAATTTTAATTGGAAAATTGCATAGGCAGTGTTCACTATGACCAGAAAAAAATTAGACTAATGAAAGCAACAACTAAGTCATTTGAAATTATGCACATGTATTAATTAAAGCAAGAAAGCATCTTTTTCATTATAGCTGTTAAAATGCCTTTCGGGGGCTGCATTAGAAAGAGTACGTTTAGATGGTCTGGGGAAGTATAACCTAGAGGAAGGAAGCTAGCAGGCACATATTCTGGGTTGTATCTATTATTTGACATGGGGATTTTAGTAATATCAACCAGTGAGCAGCATTGCAAATTTAGGAGAGTAGAACCTTCGTAATACCTTACTGCAATAATGATTATTTGAACGCTAGGAGTGAAAAATGATTTAGACTTTCAAAAAATGTCTAAGGATTTTGAAACCAACTCCCATAAAAAAATGATGCCCCTAGACAGCTTTAAAGAATATCTAGCAGAGTAGGTTGTATTATGTCTTTAGATTACACTTAATTTTTGGAAAAAATTACTAGCACTCAAACAAGAAAGATCCTCTCTTATGGGATATGGATTGATTACCTATTATAACAGTTTTAGCATAGTCCACTTGTAATTTATGGTGCCAACTACTTTAAGACTGTTTGCGTTCTTCAAGAAACCATATTTGTAGTTTTAGCACCTACATTAAAAATTTCAAGCATGGGATACTGTAAACATTGGCAACTCGATTTAAAATTATAAAAGATAGAAGTGAATCTGGTGACCTCATTAGCCATAATCTCTCAGTACAAATTACAGTGGCTTTGGTGAAACAGTTATACACATGCATTCTGAATTGTATAATATTGATATAACTGAAATCAGACTCCAAAACTTGGAGTCTGGCAGGATAGACAAAAATAAGCTGACATTTAGAGACGTATGGTATTTCCATTTGGAAGACTTCATGTTTTGGGAATATTTTGATTTAAGAAAAAATCTAGAGTACAAACAGAAGATGAATTAAAGATGGCAAATGCATCTTAAAATTGGGAAGCCAGATGAGAATTTCTGTCTACCAAGGAGAGAGGTCCTAAGGAACCCTTAACAGTATCTCCCTGTTAATACCATGTTAACTTTCTAGTCAATGCTATAAAGTGAGCTGGCTGGTCAACTCCTCACTTTCTCCTCTTGCCCAGATTGGGGTTGTATCTGGCTCTCTGAACAGCAAGTAAAATAAGATTGTGATCCACAGAGCACCTAGCTACTCTTAGTATGTTTTTACCACTGTAATCAATAGGTGTTACAGACCTTTGTGTATCTGCTTTTTATCATGCAAAGAATGCCAGCAACATAGTGCAGACAGGAAGCTAATGATAATTGTAGCAGGAAAGGTGTTTAATACTGGAAAGTCCCTGGGAAGGAGATTCCATTTCAGTATACACACACTGCTGGGTGGATGTTCAGGAGATACAGAGTGGTAAGTGGCATGTTTTCCATACTAAAAATGTGAAGGCATTCCTTGTGTTTTTGTAGCAAGAGAAGGAATCCTTCTACTTTTGTGAGTGTCTCTGAAAGTAGCTCCTCTCTGCATGCTTCTTATTCCAGTTCTGTTTACTTATCATTTATGACAACGTACATAATGGACCTTGTAAGCTTATCATTTCCTTTTTTAATCATTCTTTTTGCTGCATCCTGAAGTTCATGAAGCTCCTCTTGGAAGTACAGGATTTGCACTTTTTCATTTACTCATCCTCTTCTCCTCAGCCTAACAGTTCTACCTCTGTTCCCTGCAATACGCTAGAATTGCTCTAAGTAGGGCTTTGTCATAGGAACTCTTCCCCAACTTCTTATGTAAACATGAAGCAAAGAATTGTAGGAAAAGAAAGTATGATGTATGGTTTAGACAGCTAGAACTGCCTAGGAGAAATGGATTTATCCCCATCTCCATGAGAATATCCTAATGTAGTGTTAGATAAGTCACCTAGAACTTGATTTTTCAAATGGGTGTTATTTTTAGTGTCCACAAAGATTTCATGTCTGATTCTCAGAAATACTATGTTCCTATGTTGTTGAACTGCACACAAGTTGCGCTTTGGATAAATAATGCTGTGATGCAATAAGTTGCCTAACAAATTGGGCCATCTTCAATTGGGCATCCAAAATTACTGTAATCTTTTGAAAAAAGTATGCATGGATCTTACCTCCCTGTCTATTAAATGGGAATAATAACATTTCATGCCACAAAAATACCAAGAAGATGAATAAATTATTCCTTTGACACATTCAAATACTGTAGCAGTAAGTGTCATAGAAAAACTCATGAGAATATTAATAATTCTGTATTCAGAGGCTCAATTACATGGTATGCAGTAAACAAAGCGTGGTGCCGAGCCCTGAACAAAGGGAGTGGAATGAAATGCTGAGCTGTTTCTCATATGCTGAGCATAAGCCTTTCCAAGCAGTGAAAAATCTGGGAGTCGATCAGAAATACTGTTTAATGAACAAACAATGTATATCCTAAATTAAGTCTTATCAGCATTAATTCTAGTATTTCCTAAGCTTAGAGCTCTTGGCTTTTAACCCTAATACTCTTTAATATATTTTTGGATGCATTCTATTAAAGGTAATCTTAAAAGCTTCAGTCAGTGCGGTCCTATTGTACAAGGCTGTACAAAAATACTAAGAGACAATGCCTGCACTTAAGTAGTTTTCTGTATAAATAGGTGCAGTTTTTTGAGAGTGCTTTACATGGTTTGGGTTTTTTGGAATACGAACAATGGGGGTTTTTTTCTTGCTAATGCTTTCAAAGTGGCACGGAGATGAGGGCAGCCAAGTGTCTCCACCAAAACCTCTGTCTAAAGAATTGGCTTATGGTGGGGTTCTCAGCCAGAGGTCAGGGAGTTACAGCCACCCTGCCCTTCTCATGTTGCTGAAAGGGAAATGAGTCTCCTCTAAAGCCTAGATAGATGGGGCAGGCTCCTGGCAATAGGCAAGAAGGTTCTGGTACAGAAAAGATTGTGATTTCCTGAGCTATAAACAATTGAATCACACATGTTTTATTGCAGACATTTGAACGCTGCTGGAGAAAATATTTTCTGTAAGATTCGGAAATCTCCACCTTGCCTTTATAGACAGCCCTGAGCCCAGTATTTTGTGCACACAAACTGAGCAGTCTTATTCTTGCTGATTGATTTTCAAATTGGTATTGACTTTTCAATTCACATTCCCCTCACTGAGTACCTTCCATTCATCCATCTATCGTATTTCTAGCATGCTCATCACTGTAGCCTGTCAAGGCCTTACATAAATCATCTGAGGCATAATCATATGTCAGATACCTATGCAAATGATTATTCTGTTTGCCAGTCCCTATAATCTAGTAACTTTCAAAAGCACAAAAACTGTAATCCCTTCCTTTCTCTTGGCATTTTGCTATACAATCTATTCGTTTTGATCTATTCATTTATTTTAACTTTCCTGTTTTCTTTACTGAGACTAAAGATCATGCTTCAGCTAAAAAAGATCTAATGGACATTACAGCAGCCCTCATGAAATCAAAAGCAAGGATTTTCATCCCTGTGAAAACATCATGTGTTACAATACTGTACTGCAGAGCAGTATATAGAACAGTGCATCTTGACTGAATTTATTTAATAAAGTTTAACATATGTTTTTGGGAAAAAAAAAAAAACAAAACACCCCACCATTTCTATTCCAGACTTTCAGTTCCTAATATTTTTTCTGTAAGAGTGAATTAAACTGTCAGTAAAAAGCATGCAATGTTATTGCAGTATTTGTAGTAAACTGTTATAAATTCAATTTCAAGAAGAAAACATTAAAGATACATTAAAATCTCTATGATGGACTTGAATCATGGGCTATCTTTTACATTCTCTATGATTGACTTGAATCATGGGCTATCTTTTACATTAGAATTACCTAAAAAAATGGAATTCAATGTTTCCTGGTGTGAAGGAATTTTCCTCAGCATTTTTCTGCTTAAGAATTAAAAAAAAAAAAGAAAAAAAAATTGGAGTAATTTGAAAAAGTGGCTATTTAAGAAAAATATCTCCTTTGTCCTCAACATGATAGGTAACCATGAATATTTGGTCATTTATCTGTTCTTTTTAGCAAAATAAGTGTTATATTTTAACACAGATATTTCTCTTACAATGTCATTCCTTTCTTTTGGAGAAAAGAGAACTGTGGCACAATGATTCACTTTGCACATCTTCAACAAAATTGTTGCATCAAATTGTTCCTGTTTTAAATTTCAGTTAGTACATATTTTAAATTATTTTCCTGAGCCAGTAAGTACTTGTGAGTATTTCCTACTACAATTAAATTTAATAAAAATTTCAGAAAACTCAGTGCATGTTTTACAAACAGTGACAAAGACCTACGTGTGTGAAAGAAAGTGTCTGGGCTTTCACATCTTTGTTCAAAATTCTGGTATGTTCTCTCATCCTTATAAAAGGAGCACATCTAAAAAATAAAGTAAGCTATAGCTGTGGTAGTTGCACTAGTCATCATAAAATGTAATTATAATCACCCGTTAATAGTCACATAAATTTGAGAAAAAAGATAGTAAGACAGAAAAGGAGAGAAAGCACAACAGATTTTCTTATTTTCATTGCTAGATTTACTGATATATATGGATTAACAAGAAGTAATTAAAACAGCTACAGATGTCCTGAAACTGATTCTTTGGTCAGCAAATGAAAGCCCAAAAGTCACATTAATTTTTACCTGCTTCAAGTCAAGTTTGTAACAAAAAGTGGCTAATTTTTTTGCCATCAAATCACAATCCTGTAACCCAATAACAGAGTACTAGAAAAATCTCCAAAGATTTTATTTCCCATCACAGATTGAAATACCAAATTTGATATGTATTTTTTGCTTCAATTAAAGGTAGAATCTTCTTATGTTTTATACATATCAGGCCCTCTCTTAAGAGAATGCCTGGAGGATGCTGGTTGCATGGATCCTAGAGGTAGGGTAATTAGCTATTGTCTAATATTGTCAGCCTGGTGGCAGAGCTGAAGGAGGAAGTGGAAAGGTTGAGGAGTATCGGGGAGTGTGAGAGGGAAATAGATTGGTGAACCCACACACTACCATCCCTGAGGCAGAGGCAGCAGATGGAGGCTCCACAAGAAGCGGAGGATTCCCTACCCTCTTGCCACCAGGCAGGAGGGGACCTAAGAGATGGAGGGGAATGGATACAGGTCCCTGATCGGGGAGGCAGGCGAATCCCCTCCCAATCTCCCTCACCTTCCCAGTTGCCCCTACACAACAGGTATGGGGCTCTGGAACTTGAGGACCAGGCCAGTGAAGATCAGGATGTAGATGAAGGCCTATCCAAGGGGGTGCCTAGGCTGAGTCCCATGCATTCCGACAGCCTCTGTTAAGAGAAAAAGGAGGGTAATTGTTGTAGGCGATTCCCTTCTGAAGGGGACGGAGGGCCCAATATGCAGACCTGACCCATCCCACAGGGAAGTCTGCTGCCTCCCTGGGGCCTGGGTAAAAGACATTACTAGGAAACTCCCTGGTCTGGTTAGGCCCTCTGATTATTACCTGCTATTAGTTGTGCAGGTTGGCAGTGATGAGATTGCAGGGAGAAATCCAAAGGCAATCAAAAGGCACTTCAGGGCACTGGGGCGATTAGTGGAAAGATCAGGAGCACAGGTAGTGTTTTCCTCAATCCCTTCAGTGGCAGGGAAATATACTGAAAGGAACAGGAAAACACACCTGATTAATACATGGCTCAGAGGCTGGTGCCATCCATGGAATTTGGGGGGTTTTGATCATGGGGAAGTTTACACGGCACCGGGCTTGCTGGTGACAGATGGAGTCCAGCTATCTCAAAGGGGGAAAAGGATTCTTGCTCATGAGATGGCGGGCCTCACAGAGAGGGCTTTAAACTAGGTTTGAAGGGGGAAGGGGATAAAACTCGGCTCACCAGAGATGAGCCTGGGGGCAGCATGCCAGTGTTGGGGGTGGAATTGATAGCCCAGCTCAAGTGCATCTATGCCAATGCACGCAGCATGGGCAATAAACAGGAGGAGCTGGAAGCCATTGTGCAGCAGGATAGCTATGACTTAGTTGGCATCACAGAAACATGGTGGAACGACTCCCATGACTGGAGTGTTGCAATGGAAGGCTATAAGCTCTTCAGAAAGGATAGGCAAGGAAGGAGAGGTGGTGGGGTGGCTCACTATGTTAAGGAGTGTTTTGATCGTACAGAGCTACACGATTGTGATGACAAGGTTGAGTGCTTATGGGTAAGGATGAGAGGGAAGGCCAACAAGGCAGATATTGTGCTGGGAGTCTGTTATAGACCACCCAACCAGGTTGAAGAGACAGATGAATCATTCTGTAAGTGGCTGGCAGTAGTCTCACAATCGTGTGCCCTTGTTCTCGTGGGGGGATTCAACTTCCCAGACATCTGCTGGAAATACAACACGGCAGAGAGTAAGCAGTCTAGGAGGTTCCTGGAGTGTGTGGAAGATAACTTTCTGACACCGCTGGTAGGTGAGCCTACCAGAGGAGAAGCCTTGCTAGACCTACTGTTTACAAACAGGGAAGGACTGGTGGGAGGTATGATGGTCGGAGGTTGTCTCGGGCTTAGCTACCATGCAATGATAGAATTCTCAATTTTTAGTGAGGCAAGGAAGGTGGTCAGCAAAACTACTACTATGGACTTCCAGAGGGCAAACTTTGGCCTTTTCAGGACACTGGTTGAGAGAGTCCCTTGGGAGATGGTCCTGAAGGGCAAAGGGGTCCAGGAAGGATGGACATTCTTCAAGAAGGAAATCTTAATGGCTCAGGACCAGGCTATTCCCATGCACCGCAAGATGAATCACCGAGGAAGACGACCTGCCTGGCTGAACAGGGAGCGTTTGCTAGGACTCAAGAAAAAAAGGAGAGTTTATCATCTCTGGAAGAAAGGGCAGGCAACTCAGGAAGAGTACAGGGATCTTGTTAGGTCATGCAGAGAGGAAATCAGAAAGGCAAAAGCTCAGCTAGAATTCAATGTGGCCACTATTGTAAGAGACAACAAAAAATGTGTTTACAAATATGTTAACAATAAGACAGCCAAGGAGAATATCTATCCTTTATTGGATACAGAAGGGAACATTGCCACCAGAGATGAGGAAAAGGCTGAGGTACTTAATGCCTTCTTTGCCTCAGTCTTTAATAGGGAGACTAGTTATCCTCAGGGTACTCAGCCCCCTGAGCTGGAAGGCAAGGACGGAGAGCAGAATATACCCCTCTCAATCCAGGAGGAAATGGTTAGTGACCTACTACACCATCTGGACACTCACAAATCCATGGGACCAGATGGGATCCATCCAAGAGTACTGAGGGAGCTGGCAGAGGTGCTTGCCAAGCCACTCTCCATCATCTATCAGCAATCCTGGTCAACAGGGGAGGTCCCAGATGACCGGAGGCTTGCCAATGTGACGCCCATTTACAAGAAGGGTTGGAGGGAGGATCCGGGAAACTACAGGCCTGTCAGCCTGACCTCAGTACCAGGGAAGATTATGGAACAGTTTGTCTTGAGAGTGCTCACATGGCGTGTCCAGGACAAACAGGGGATCAGGCCCAGTCAGCATGGGTTTACGAAAGGCAGGTCCTGCTTGACCAACTTGATCTCCTTCTATGACCAGGTGACCTGCCTACTGGATGAGGGAAAGGCTGTGGGTGTTACCTACCTCGACTTCAGCAAGGCCTTTGACACTGTCTCTCATGGCATACTCCTTGAGAAGCTGGCATCTCATGGCTTAGACAAGTGCACTCTTTGCTGGATGAAAAACTGGCTGGATGGACAAGCCCAGAGGGTTTGTGGTGAATGGATTTAAATCCAGTTGGTGGCTGGTCACAAGTGGTGTTCCCCAGGGCTCAGTACTGGGGCCGGTTCTGTTTAATATCTTTATCAATGATCTGGATGAGGGGATCGAGTGCACCCTCAGTAAGTTTGCGGATGACACCAAGTTGGGAGGGAGGGTTGATCTGCTTGAGGGTAGGAAGGCTCTACAGAGGGATCTGGACAGGATGGATTGATGGGCTGCCAATTGTATGAGGTTCAACAAGGCCAAGTGCCGGGTCCTGCACTTGGTCACAACAACCCCATGCAACACTACAGGCTTGGGGAAGATTGGCTGGAAAGCTGCCCAGCGGAAAAGGACCTGGGGGTGCTGGTTGACAGCCGGCTGAATATGAGCCAGCAGTGTGCCCAGGTGGCCAAGAAGGCCAACAGCATCCTGGTTTGTATCAGAAATAGTGTGGCCAGAAGGAGCAGGGAGGTGATTGTTCCCTTGTATTCAGCACTGGTGAGGCCGCACCTTGAGTACTGTGTTCAGTTTTGGGCCCCTCACTACAGGAAAGACATTGAGGTGCTGTAGCGTGTCCAGGGAAGGGCAACCAAGTTGGTGAGAGGCCTGGAGCACAAGTCTTATGAGGAGTGGCTGAGGGAACTGGGGTTGTTTAGTCTGGAGAAAAGGAGGCTGAGGGGAGACCTTATCGCTCTCTACAACTACCTGAAAGGAGGTTGTAGTGAGATGGTTGCTGGTCTCTTCTGTCAGGTGGCTGGAGATAGGACGAGAGGAAATGGCCTCAATTTGTGGCAGGGGAGGTTTAGATTGGATGTGGGGAGAAATTTCTTTACTGAAAGTGTTGTCATGTATTGGAACAGGCTGCCCAGGGAAGTGGTTGAGTCACCACCCCTGGAAGTGTTCAAAAAACGCGTAGACATGGCATTTCAGGACATGGTTTAATGGGCATGCTTGATGGTTGGGCTCGATGATCTTAAAGGTCTTTTCCAACCTAAATGATTCTATGATTCTGTGATTCTACCAACCGCTACGGCAACAAAATGGTCACTTTCTATGAAAGACATTGTCTTTCACCAACCCCTGAAATTAGACTGGGTCATGCTTCTGCCACTCTTGGATGGGCTGGAGGGTGTGGGAAAGTGGCTGCCGCTGTAGAAGTAGAGGACTGGGGGAAAACAGAGAGGGACCATCCTAGGAGGGACAGTCTATAGTCTCTGTCCTGTGAATTATTCTCCACTGACCGTTGCCAGCACCAGGAGGAATCAATGGGAAGGGAAACCTGCCCTGCATGACACCTCTATTCCAGCTCTTCCTTCTGTTTTCATTGCTGTAGTGGAATCAACTCTGACTTGGCTTTTCATCCTGAAGTGGCAAAATTAAATTTTTCCTACATTTCTGAAAAGTTTTATCCCAGACACTGAGAAAGGAACTGTCACTCCAGGAACTGAACAGATGAAAGTCTCAGACATTTCTTCTTAGAGCTGTTTCTCCTAAGAGAGCCCTAGCTTGCCTTCTGCTCAGCAGCCTCATGTTCCCATTCCCGTTTCAAGGCATATAATTTCTCTTGTACATTATAAAGGGAGTATATAAGCCTTCACGAGGGTCTTGGATCCTACTACAAGTTAGATACCTTCATCCTTAAGTAGACCTCATTTGTACTGACTAGCTATATCAGAATAAACCAGTGATGTATACATTGTTCTTATGGCAGCCATATTTTTTGTAACTTCTAAAAAAAGGATTCATTCAACTACAGTCAGTTCTACCTGACTTCCCAGTTGGACTTCTGAGGATGTACTTCAGTCTCTGCAAGATCAGGACTCACACCTTCAGGAAATGAGTGAAATTCTTATACTGATGATACAGGGCATTTTTTGGATAATATTTTGTCAGTTACAAGCTCAAGTATTTTTATTTCTGTCTTGGTACATTTTTAATATTTGTCACTGTCCTTCCAGTTGAAGGACACCGCTTTGATGATTTCGCTAAACGTGCTAGGTAGGTGCATCTTTTGCTATATGGTATTCTTGTATATAGTGAATTTAACTGTATTCAGTTTGCATTTCTGAAATGCAGTATCACAGATACTGACAAACGATTGATTATATTTGACAGAGGAAAATGAAGTATGCTTGACATAAAGTGTCTATACTGCACTGTCAATACTTTTCTGTGTAGCTGGGCAGATAATTTATCTGTCTATTTTCAACCTTATTCATTTATTTCCTGTTTACAATTATAAATAAACTTCAAATGTTTCTCTTTGCTTCACTTCACATACTCTACTCTTACCTTTGCTGCCCTGCCATGCTCTGCATTGCCCTTTTTGAAGTATATATTCAATAACATGCAGAATTTAATAACCCCCCCAAATTTTTTTTTCCCTAATACAGTGAGAAATGGAAAATATTTTTTAAAACTCCCAAATATTCAGCATTTCACAAATAAAGAAGAAAAAATGTTTAGCTAAAAAGTGTTTACAATATCTGTAAGAATCCTACTTAAAGGAACAAAAATGTTCGTATTGTACGCATGAATGCACAGATAGGTTCAGCAGGATGTTAGCTACCTATATGCTTGCAACACACAAATGTGAATGAATTTTAAGGTAGTACAGCTCTTAATAGATAGACAGTAGCTTTGTATTAGGCATAACTGCCTGATAATACACCCATGGAAACAGACAGTTCATGACAATGCATTTGTGAAGAAATTTCATCCAATATTAATAGGTAATGAGGGTACGGGGACTAGAAACTTAAAGTACATTGCATTTCTTTCTGAAATTTCCAAGCTTATTGCAGTAACAGTACCTCACACCTTGTTTTATTGGTAAGTTCTGTTGCAGAGCATAATTAAATCAATCGGTAACTGGGCATGACACAATGTTCTGGTAAGTTTCAAGCTGAGGAAATTTAAATTGACTACAAACTATTTTGCAGAAAAAGAGAAAAATCAATCTTTCCTAAGGACATAACTCTCACAGTCTCAAAAGCTATCACTGGGTTTATCTAGGGTATGGATGGCTGCATCTGTAATGGTTTAGCAGCTTCAAGAAAGATCCTAAGGGTTAGATTTCTGGCTGCAAATGTTTAAAACAGAACCATTCCCTTTTTTGCATCAAAATAATTAAGTTTATACCTTTCTTTTTTTCCTAGAGACAAAAAGAGAGTTCAGTTGTAAGGTCATTTTTTTCCTTACTTTTTCAGGTTTTTTTAATTAGTGGGTTTTGTTTGGGTTTTTTAGTGTATATCATCTTTCAGGAGGCATTGCTTGGGCATGATACCAGAAGATTTAGATGCAGAACTGCCACTAAGCTAGTGGGAGTTGTCAATTAAATCTAAGGCATACTATTGGGAGTCTAAGTATCTAAGCATACCTTCCAGCGTTTCCACCATATGGTGGAAAAACCTCCCTGAACCTGAGCAATATTTAAATTTGTACAATAAAACGTTAGGAAAATCCAGGTAGCATTTTTTTGCTTTATACAGAACATCGTTATCCTGGATAGAATGACTGTTTGCCTGTTCTCTTGGGACCAGAGTTTAAGATCAAGTCTGAGCATTCAGCTTTTCTAGGTAAAGGGAGCTCATGTATAATTGATGTTGATAGCGTTAAATGAAGCACTCATTGTCTCTTTTTTTACTACCTGACTTCAGAGTCACATTGACTGCAAACAATGAGAAAATCAAGCAACCAACTCTCCTAGATCGGTTAATTGCTCCAGAGGAGGTTGTGAATGGAAATGAAAAGGCACTTCCAGTAACATTATCAAATCTAATCTATGTTGTCACCAACCAGAAATAACAATTTGACAAATTGAAAACTTCTCCACTGGAAAAGCAAAAATTCCTATATATTCATCCAGAGAAATAGTCCCAAGAAATTGAGTCCATTGTGCATGCACTGCAAAGATAGTCAATAATTCTACAGTAAGTCTGATAGGCTCTTGCCATAACAAAACTACTGAAGTGTGCAGTTGACCTGAATGTCTGTGAAAAGCAAACAATACCTACATTTTTCTTTGTTGGATAAACATTCCAGAACATCAGGTAAAAACATATGCCAATAACCCTAAAGAAAGGTCACTTTAAATTAATTCCTATGATTCAAAAACTTTTTTGAAATTGTCAAAAATTTCTCTTTGACAGTTTTTAAAGAGGAATTCTGATTTTCCATTAAGAAAAAAAATCTTAGAAACTGTAGTAGAATTATTGATAATAACTAGTACTGAATAAAATATTTCAGAATTATTTATATTTTGTCACAAAACCTTTTTTTACTTTCTATTACAATTCAATTAGAAAATGTTCCAAAATCCTTCTGTTTTCACCAGACGGAAAACTGCTTCTTTGTAGTTGTATATTCCACGACAGCAACTGAACCTAAACAAAAAGCATTCTGAAAAATGTTACATTACCTTCAGATCAGTGAAGCATTTCTAGTCACTATTAATGTTGAACACATAAATATACATTATCAGCTGCAAACTAACTTAAGCATTATTCAATATGAAACTGTGCTAAGTCCAAAAGGACTGTAAGAACTAAGTTGTTTGGACATATCACAGCACAAAATTAAACATGAGGAAGCCTTTTCATGTTTCCATGCGAAAAGAACTACTAAATAGAAAATCATTAAGGAAGCTTCTTCACTCAGTGATTCCTGCTTGAATACTAAAAGGAGCAAATTTAAACTGTCGTATTTCTTGTGCATCTCTACATACCTCATAGTGTACCAGTGTTGTAAATAAGTCTTACGTCTTTTTGTACTGCAGAGAATTCCTCTTAATTACACATAGTTCAAGTGCTAATTGAGGTTCTTTAGTGCTTCATTTGTACTATAAAGAGTCTCTGACTGCATACATTTAAATGCCCTGACTACTAAAGTACAAATAATGAAGTTTTCAAAGAAAACTAGAAGTCTAGGGGTAAGATTAGAGGCAAATAGTAAAGAAAAAGAAAAAAAAAAAAAAAAAAGAAGGAAAAAAAAGCAAATGAAAGGATAAAGGAAAAAAAAAGCTCCTGGTCACTTCAGTTATTGAAAACTTTGGAATCTGTCGATAGAAGTTAAACTTCAAACTCTTTGATGATCATGAAATATCAAGGCAAGAAAGTTATCACTCAAGACACCACAACAGAACTAATATATTCTCAGCTGTAATGAATAATACTTTCAATTAGACCAAATGGAACAGCTGGAAAAAATGGACAATTTTTTTGAGAAAAGTTCTTCAAATGGCCTCTTCTTTCAGTTATACGAACAGATTTAATAAACAGATATTACCTCCACCTATAAACTTTGCCTTGACTCTGTTCTTAGACTACCATGGCTACAAAAGCACTACTATTACTGAAGGATAAGTCAGAAATGTGAGCCAAGACTCCCCATAATTCCAGTGGTACCACTTATAAATATAATATAAAGCACAAGATATTAAAAATGCAACTATATCAGAAGTTCAGAAAATCAGTTTTATTTAAATGTAAATTAACAAACTCTCCTTTCCTCCAATCTAACGGAATTGCATAGTCCACTGATTTTAATTAAGATGGGAAAACTGTTTTGATAAAATAAGAAATGACCCCACCATATGCCCAAAACTTAAGATGAAACTACATTTGAAGTGAATAGAGGAGAAAAATGATTGTTAAAGTTAACTTTCCCTCTATGCTGTTTTTATTCTTTTTTTCCCTCTTTCCTTTTTTCCTCCTTTTTCCCCCCCTTTTTTTTCTTTTGATATTTATGAACTGGCAAGCCTAAACTTTACTAAATCTCTCCTTTTATGAGTAAAAATATTAACAATGTACAAAACCAGGGAGATGTTTATTGTAGATTAAGAATGTTTCTGAATTTTTTAAAATGTTTTGAATGAATTTTTCATTCAAAATTACACTTAGCACATACAGCTGCAGTTACATGCTGAAAATTTCTTCTTGATTTTTTACTTTGTGTCTAGTATAAAGTACATCCACAAAATCTAATTGACATCACTAGACATGGCTTAGAAACTACAAAGGTTTTTCTGCATATTGTTCAGAGGTTTGAAAATGCCAGAGCAACAGTAAAAATGTCCCATGAATGACCTGAATGTAAAAAAAACCAACCAACCAAAAACCAACCAAACAAACTAACAAAACCCCCAAAATCCCAAAGAAACAACACATTATGATCCAGCCATTTGTGTTTTAAAAAACTCTAAATAATCAGGAAGGTGAAAAGCAACACATGGTAGTTGATAAGCTACTCAAAACTACTCATATGAGAATATGAGCAAAATTGTGTCAACACAGTTTTCACAGGAATAGCTGAATGACACATTGATACCACCAGGGCTGCAGCAGTCAGACTTCTTGATTATCAAGCTCTTAATAGGTGCCCGGGCTGCAAGGATATTCTATACCATGAACATCTTCGCTGCTGTCGTTCCTCAGATCTTTCAAATTACCTGTGGAAGTTTTGCTTTAAACTTCAGTGTGTTGTGGTTTTTTCACTCAGAAAATTAGCCCATGACAGAAAATATGTATTTAAAATACTCTTGAGGATAATGGCCAGAGAAAATGGCATTCTGCCTGTGGAGGTATGGCACAAGCTGATGGCTCTGATAAGAATATAAACTTTTTCTTTTGCCTTGTATACACTTCATGTCAGAATATGTGTCTTTTCATTAGAAGAATTAAATACTACATTTTGAATAAAAATGTGGGATAACAAACTATTTCTTCAACAAGTCCATCAGTAGAAAGAGGCCTGGATGTTAAAGACATAAGTAGCTGCATAACTTGTAAATACAGTGGATAATATTCTCCACATATCACAGGAAGGAGAAATTTAGATCTTACTTTCCTAACATATCTATGAGCAGTGAAATTCTAGAAGCATGAATTACCAGGGATGAATTAAAGTACAGAGAACCTACTGAAAATATACACACCCATATAGCTTGTACTTGCAAGTACTATGGTATGTACTACCTGGTAATTGATTTAATGATCCATTTTCATAAGATGCAAAACAAGTATCAGATGACTACCTACTTTACCAAATGACTACAGTATCAAACTTACTCTGCTGGTAGCTACAGTATAATGCAACTATTGTCATATATAAATCTATTAAAATATTAATCACTGCATGAACCTATTACTATCACTAGTTGTCTCTGCCAAGTCAATATTGAAATCTTCCTAGAATTAGGGAATTTATTATAATACCCATAACACTCTTCAAAGATAATTGAATGAGGTATATTTAATTCTCATGTATTCTGAAAAACATAAAAATATACTGGGATTCTGTTTTTCAGGAATCTTTTTTCTTTGTATTGAACTTTGCCCTCTGAGGATCTCTCCAAAGGTGTTTCCTGGGGAAATATGTCTTCTGCAGAATAGGAATACAGTACAGTCTTCTACAGTGTCTGTAGTCTCTCCAGCACTCAGTGATGTGTATCCAAATCTCTCTAACACTCATTCTGTACAGTCACTGATGTATTTGCAGTTCTCTACAGCAGCTGCTGACACATAACCAGTTATTTCGCAATGAAACCTATAATAACTGTTTCTTTCCCAGTGAAACTTTGTCAAAACTGGCACCTAGATACTATGATTGCTGTGGTACAAATAGCTGAGAGAGGGAAAACTAGCCTGAGCACTACACTCATTCTTCTGCAGAATTACATGTGCAAAAGCATGAATGGCTAAAAATCATGGTAGTTTCTCACATATTTCAATTTTCTTTTTAAATCCTGAGTAGTGTTATGTTTACATCATCTTACAGTTCAATCTGTCTTTGCTGGTCTAATATCAGATAACTCTTCTCTAAAAAGAAATGTAAGTATATTTCAACTATATGCATACATAAGTATATATGTCTGTATACATATATAAATGCATATATTTTTTAATTCTATGCTTTTTTTTTACTTTTTGAGATGCAGAATGTCACCATGTAACTCCATAGTAATGAGAAGAAAGAGGACTGGGCCTGACCTTCTTGTCTCTTACCACTCCTTTTTCTTTCTTTTTCCCAAATAAATCAAGCCTACCACTACCCTCTCTTTCTTCTTGTCTCAGCCCCTCTGCCACAAACTCAATTGTTTGTAGAACTTTCTCCTAAACTTGTGCACTGTGTTGCCATCCAGTGCACAAAAGTTGCTTTAACCTCATCAACAAAACGTAATGTAACCACAAATGTTGTCTGAAAACATATGCTAAACTTCAGACAAGTAACTGTATTATCCTGTTATTGTAACTTTTCTGTGGTTTATTATGCTTGGTGATTTTGTCGTGTCTGAAATAACTGTATAATTTGTGCACATGCATCTTCTAACCAGAAGCCTAACCTGTGGCTACGTATTTTGAATAGATGGATCTGTTACAGAAAATAGGTCCAGACAGTGTATTTTAAGCAAATGCAAACTTACAGTGCCTGGACTACCAAACAGATACTCCTCTTGACAACATTAGCGTTGCTCTAAATGCAGGCTTATATACTTACCCTTTGGTGAGAATGCAACTAAAAGCACAATCCTATTGAAGAAACATCTAAAATTGGGAAGCCTAAACTAGGGTGGAACTTTTAAACTGTAAACAACAACAAAAAAAGTTCTAAAAGGGCTCAAGAACTCTGTTACCAGATAGTGGAACAGGATAAATGATGATAGCTAAGTGGCTTCAAATTGGCTTCCAAACTCTGAACTTTGTGGACACAATAACGTGGTTTGCAACTGGGCAACAAAACGCTATTGCCTTACAGTGTTTTCCAACTAGAAGTTCAATGAATAAGAAATGTTCTGGTTCATAGGAAGTGCTAAGGGTTGAAAAACATAAGCTATACAAAACATCTGGGAACACAGCTATTTTCCCGGCATGAATATTTCCTTTAGGTATATGTTCTCCACAACTTACTCCATTCCTGCAGTGCTGGCCAAGTTCAGAAGGGCTAAAGATTACCCAAGTCCCAACACGTAGTGCTTCCTCTTGCCTGCACAGTTCTGCAAAGCTACATACAGATATCAGTAGCTTTTAATCCTATTTCTCTAGTCCCAGCCATTTACATTCCTTTGGCTTCTTTTCAGTCCATTAAATATGACCTTTGCATATTCTGTTGGAGTTTTATCATACAATTACTGCATGACTTTGTCCTCAGGGGCAAAGTGTGTGGAAGGAGCCCATGTTCTACCCAAAACAGTGTTTTTTTCCCCTAGCATGTCCCTTTAACTGGGACAATATTGAACTGTGCCTCACTGGCTAAAGTCACTGTGATTGTTTCAAGAAGCTATTCAACCACACAGGACTCAAGACCCAAATCCAACCCTTTATCGATACTCCTCAAACACGGCATTTTCCTCTCAATAGTTGTTTATAGGAACATTATCACTTTTTGCTTCTACCATGGATAATCTTTCTTCTTCTAATGTCAGTAATAAGCAATTACAAATAACAAGACTCTGATTATAACAGTTAATTTACCAGTCTTAACATATATTAAATACCAGGTTATATCTGCAGTATTTGAAGAACTGTGGAAGAAGGCTTACAGCATGGCACCAGAGCTAACAGCAAGAGATGTAGGAAAAAGCACTGAAGCTCATAGTGAAATGTTTATAGCTCACTGCCTGCCTGAATTGTGTGGGTTTTGCAAATCTGTGTTGAGAAAAGGGTGTCCACAAACTGTTTGTGTATGGTCTTTGTTGACTTATTAAGCCCACTTTTCTGGATGACAAATTTCCATAAAATGAAAACATAAGTCACTCACAACTGTACCTGATCCTAAAATCAAGGACTGCCTTTTGACATTTTCCACATACTAGGGCAATCTTTCTTTTCAGAATCAGGCACTTGAGACCCTGCTAAAATTCAGGTTACCTGATTTGCATGACAGAAGGTCAAAAGCAAAATAGTCAACAGCTTCTCCTGGACAAGAATAAAAATTAATTGTTTTTGACTTATGTTTCCAGTGTAACTTATCAGATTAATATAATTGTCCTTGATTTAAGTGGCCCTGAACAATGTCTGTGAAATATAATGTGTAGGCTGAGCAGAACGGCTTGCTCATGGGAGAGCTGAGCAGGACGCTTACTGCAAGGTGCAAGCTGTACTCAGTGTACCTTCAGCCGGGTGCATTGTGCCAGCAGCAGACTCCTGGGAGCTGGAACAGTACATGAATCAACAGCCATCACTTTTTTTTTTCTCCCTTTTTTCTCTTGCTGTCTCCTATTATGCTTCTATGCATAATAAGCATTCCTTAAGCTCTTGGCTCTGTCCAACAGCAGCGGCTACATGGCTCACAGATGGCTCACGGAGACTTTAGTCCCCTGTTTCTGTCGACCCTTGCAGGCACTGAGAGTTTTGTCTGTAACTAAGCAAATCTAAAAGTAGCTTGCTTTATATGAGGTGTTGTCAAGGATAATCATTTGTCTCTGAGCCACTGCAGAATATTTTCCCAACTGTCTCAACTGGGAACTGCTAGGAGAGCAAGTCCTTCTCGTTTCCAGTAGCGTGATCATACTTAATCTGCAAGAAGAGAAACGCTGACTCTGTGGGTGGCTGGATTGGCAACAGTTGTCCAATAAGCACAGTTCAGCACTGCGTTTTGCAGTGCCAGGTCTGTAACTTAGAACAGTTGATGCCAGAGAAGTGTATTGACTAGGTCAGGACATTCTTTCCCTTTGCACAAAAAGAACTACAAAAACATCTTTTCCAGTATGCAGAAAGCAATTCCTGATTGTAATGGCAGTGTATGTCTACAATATGCTGCCGTTACTGAGAACAAAATGGACAAGGTATAACTGCATGTCTGAAAACAGCCATGATGTTTCAGGGGGTCCCAACAGGCAGAGTATGATCTACATGTGGTATTCTATGAAGCTTGCAAATGTCTCCGAAACATCATGTTGGTGATGTGGGTTTCTGAATGAACAAACAAGCAGAAATTCAATATGGATGTAGTGTCAAGTACTTATTAAAAAGCATAGTTATCTTTAATATGAAAGGGCAGCTGCAAATGCTGTTGTCAAAGGAATTGCCTGTTTTTAGCCATTAAAGAAGCAAATCTCTGTTTAGTGCCGTTTGTTACATGGGTCACATTGTGTCTGGTTAGATCAGCCTGTGTTGTATCAAAAATGCACACTGTGTATGCTGACAAAGCCCAAAGCAATACAGTACAGGATACATTTTCAGCCTAATAAGTGGGAAGCTACAGCTGTGTCTTCTACCAACAATGACAAGCATTGTATTTGCTTTCCAACATACAGTTTTTCACTATTGGCTAAATGTGCTGTAGGCAAAAGTTACCTTAGCAAAATGCAGTAGGCCTTGAAAACAAGTGTGTCACCTCAAATCTGTAATACAGACAGGAATAATGACATACCCTCATTACATTCATTATTATTATTATTGGTATTGGTATTGGTATTGGTATTGGTATTGGTGTGTAATGTACTATTTTATCAGTGTGGTCCAAATCTAACCATTAGATTCCTGTAAGCTCCCTGGTACAGGAAGATACCAGGTTTTGGAGCTGGAGGTCTCACATACTGGATAACATTGCAAATCCTGCTCCAGAAACAATTCTTAGTAAACAGGATGGAAGAGGGACATAGTCCAGTGAGCTCCAGCCACAAAAGATACTTTATTCCCACCTATTTCCCCATGTGTTCTCTCCCTAGCTGTCCCACAGCTCTCCTTTTTCCTTTCTCTCTTAATCATTTCATCATTCTCTGTACTCATTACTTAAATCTTTTCTCTCTCATTTCTTAATTTTACTTCATGTGTCACCCAACCTAATAATAATCCAACTTCACAACAAATACTTTATGGAAGACAGAATTGAAAAGGTCTTAACAAGAATTCCTTTTTCCTAGACTTGAGTAGGCAATGGCAGTATTATAATTCTTCTTTATATCTGAAATACTTAGCTATTGCTAAGGAAGGAAGTGAACTTACAACCCCATAACATTAGTTCCACCTAACAGTGATCATCTTCCTTTTACCTGCTGCTTACCTGCCTTTCTTATTTCTGTCCTATATTTGAACTACAAGCTGTTTGGGGAAGGAATTATCTTTTTTTTTTTTCCTTTTAAGTTACACTAGCACATGTATGCTGTATCTAAAAAGTAATGACAAAGTTCTTGTCCTACCACTACCCTTCCAGTCATTTTCTTCCAAAGCATGTACTGTCTCACACACAGATCTCTGAGGTCAGAAGCAGTACGAGACACTCACATATGGGCATAACTTAGTTGAAGCATGCAGCTAGGAGGAAGCTGCCAGGGGCCTCTAACCCTCCTGCAAAATCCAGTGAAAGAAAGGGGTACTCCTGAATGATGGCAAAGCAAACTATGAAGTGTAACACATATACACCCATAAGAACACACATATACTGCTTTTACACCTCTTGTGATCAATGGCTGCTCACCATTGTTTTAGAAGGCAGCCCTCTGGATGGCTCTTCCCTGAGTAAATCCAGTACCAAGTGCCATTCAGAAAGACAATTCACGTTTGTCTAGAATAATTTTGTGTGGTATATAGTTAAAAACTTTTCCTATAGCTTTCCAGGCATTTTCTGAAACGTTTATTTTCTTCATCAGCAGGATTTCTTCCACTCATAAAGGAGAAATTTTAGCATGTGAAAGAGTGAAACTTGGGCCATCCAAATGAATTTGGGACCTTTATGCTAAATGGCAAGCAAGGACAACATAATCCCTTGATCCATATTAAAGAAGTGTTCCCAGCAAACAAAGCCTTTTCTTCTCAGAAAATGGTCACATTTTTGTGGCTTGTATTGGTCGAGCCAATCAGCGATAGTGGTAACGCCTCTGTGATAACATTTTTAAGAAGGAAAAAAAAAGTTGGGACGGAGGTATTTCGGCAGCCGGAGAGAGGAGTGAGAACATGTAAGAGAAACAACCCTGCGGACACCAAGGTCAGTGAAGAAGGAGGGGGAGGAGGTGCTCCAGGT
The DNA here is from genome assembly GCF_026419915.1 of Harpia harpyja. Taxonomy (NCBI): domain Eukaryota; kingdom Metazoa; phylum Chordata; class Aves; order Accipitriformes; family Accipitridae; genus Harpia; species Harpia harpyja. The sequence continues at coordinate 66,726,770 of NC_068943.1, forward strand.
GCCGGAGCAGAGATTCCCCTGCAGCCCGTGGTGAAGACCATGGTGAGGCAGGCTGTTCCCCTGCAGTCCATGGAGGTCCACGGTGGAGCAGATATCCACCTGCAGCCCATGGAGGACCCCACGCCGGAGCAGGTGGGTTCCCGAAGGAGGCTGTGACCCCATGGGAACCCCGCGCTGGAGCAGGTTCCTGGCAGGACCTGCAGATCTGTGGAGAGAGGAGCCCACGGAGCAGGTTTTCTGGCAGGACTTGTGACCCCATGGGGGGCCCACGCTGGAGCAGTCTGTGACTGAAGGACTGCACACCGTGGAAAGGACCCATGCTGGAGCAGTTCGTGAAGAACTGCAGCCCGTGGGAAGGACCCACATTGGAGAAGTTCGTGGAGGACTGTCTCCCGTGGGTGGGACACCACGCTGGAGCAGGGGAAGAGTGTGATGAGTCCTCCCCCTGAGGAGGATGAAGCGGCAGAAAATAACGTGTGATGAACTGACCGTAAACCCCATCCCCGTCCCCCTGTGCTGCTGGGGGGTTGGTAGAGAATCCGGGAGTGAAGTTGTGCCCTGGAAGAAGGGAGGGGTGGAGGGAAGGTGTTCTGAGATTTGGTTTTACTTCTCATTACCCTAGTCTGGTTGATTTGTAATAAATTGAGTTAATTTTCCCCAAACTGAGTCTGTTTTGCCCGTGACGGTAATTGGTGAGTGATCTCTCCTATCCTTATCTCCACCCACAAGCTCTTTGTTATATTTTCTCTCCCCTGTCCAGCTGAGAAGGAGGGGGAGTGATAGAACGGCTCTGGTGGGCACCTGGCGTCCAGCCAGGGTTAACCCATCACAACAGTGTACAAATGTCCTTTCCTGATCTTCACGAAAAGCAATATTTTTTTTAGTAAATACTTCTTAGTTGCAATTAAAAAATTCCTTTGTTTAAAAGCTTCAGCAATTTAATTTTAAAAATAGTGCAATTCTTGCAACATGTTGCATTTGGAAAATTTGCTCGTCATATGCAAATTTCTGATGGTTATTATGAATAAATTAAATCCATCACTGTAAGACTATTTGTTTCTTTCCAAGAGGAAAAAGAATCCTGTATGTTTATTTATGACTATATTTGAGCTTGCTTTGTGAAATGCCTTTACATGAATGCTTAATTATTTCTGAATTATGCAAGCCAGTAGTTAGAAAAGAAAGCAAATTTAAAAAGAGTGTAACACTTGTGCTAAGTTTCATTAGAACACCTGCACTGGCTGTGAAGCAGTGTGGTCAATAAAATCAATGACATCTACCTTTAAATAAAATAGAAAGTCAAAATGGATTCATGAGGTACCTGTTAAAGGTCATGTGCCAGGGACATGCAACATCTTAAAACTATAGAAAAGAGGGAAAAGTCAGTCTCACAGAAGAAAACCCAAGGTCTGTTTCTTCTTTTATACCCTGGCTTCCTTTCTGTGTCTTTACTGACCTTGATATTCTTTTTCTTTAAGTTACATGCAGTTCGGCTGTGTTTGAGGAATTTTCTGCACAACATCACAACTATGCAAGATTTGTAGGTGTAGTTTATCTTTCTCTAAAAGACAGCCATATGCATTTGCTTGTGATACGGAGGCTTACCTCTTTTCAGTAACTCTGTTTTGCACTCAATACCAGAATTACTTGGGAATCTATTAACTGAGTTACTATGAGGAAGAAGAACTGAGAATGAAATGGAAAGCCTATATTAACCTATATAATTTTTTCTCAAAAATTTTCTCTACGTTTGTACAAGAGGATTTTTTCACCAAAGGAAAGTAGCATGATCCAGTCATGGCCTGCAAGATGAATACAGCCCACTGCTTTTTATTTAAGAGGCAAATGAGAACAATTTCTGGATCAGCAGATGCTGCAGAAACAGCAAAGAATTGCCTTCTGCCCACCAGAGCTCCCTGTGGGAGATTCAGAAACTGGTGCATTTGGCAGCCGCTGCTGTGTGAGAAGGGAGAGAGCACTGTTGGATGGGGAGAGGTAGAGTGGTCCCAAAACCCAGGTGTAACCTCCTTGATTGTTTTGTTTGGGTCACCCATTCTTTGAAGGCATGACACCAATTTCTGACAGTGTAAGGGAAATACGGTCATTGTTGAAATAGCTCAATGCACAGTGAAAACCAATTAACTTATGCATTTGGGAAACTGGGAGAGAAGGAAATGTCTTCCCACCCCTCAGTGGAAAGTTAACCTGAAACACTAGCTAGGTTTATTGGCACAAGAAAGATGTTTACAATAATATAAAATCTGAGGTCTGGCAAAGCAAAGACTTGGTTTTAATTATAAAGCAGCCGGCCCGGCCCAAATTAATTGTAACATCAAAGGTACTCAACTACATCAAGGCAAAAACTATCTTTGTTTTGTTTGTGGCATATGTTTCATCAAGATATCATGGGATAAAATGCATACCCTTTTGGTTGTGATAACATTGCCCTAGTATGGTACAGTGGTGTCATTTTCTTTCAAGAGGTAGTTATTTCTTAAGAACAGTGGTCTGTACTGCAGTATATTGTGCAAAACTCCTCAGCTGTTAAGAGGGAAGAGTCAAATGGTAGGTATTAAATTAAATGGTTCTCCTCGTCAATTTTTGTCAGATAAATAGATGGAAATCATTTTTATTTGCAATTATAGAATCACAAGGCCACAGAATCATTCTGGCTGGAAGGGACCTTGAGCAATCTCTATTCCAATCTCCTGCTCAAAGCAGGGTCAGCTGCTCAGGTAGCTCAGGCCTTTATCCCGTGGGGTTTTGAACATCCCTGAGGGTGGGGACTGCACAACCTGTTCTGCTTGACTGCCCTCATGGTGAAAAAGTGGTTCCTGATATCCTGTCAAGCCCCCTTTTTCAACTTCCATATTGTGTCTCATACTCCCACCAAGCCCCACTGTGAAGAGCTCAACACTGTCTTTTTGCTGATCCTCCCTGCCCCACCCCATTCCCCACCGACATGCTGGGGGGCTGCTGTTAGGTCCTTCTGAATCTGTCTCTGCCCCAGGCTAAACCAGCCCTGGTCCCTCAGCCTCTCCTCACCAGCTGAGTGCTCCAGCCCCAACCATCTTGGTGGACCTTGCTTCGGCTTACCAATGTCTCTCCTGTACTGGGGCACCCAAAACTGGACCAGTCTTTTGGATGCAGTTTAACAGGTGTTAAGTAGAGGGGGATGTAGCAGAAAACAAAATCTTGCCAGGCTGTGGTTCCACGCACTGTCCCATGGCCATCCCTACTTTTGACTGACAAACATGCAGCTAAGCTAATCAAGCTAATAAAGGTTTGGCTTACTTTCTAAAACTGATACCTTCAGTATTGACTCATCTATAAAACATCTACTTTCTTCTTTGTTCTGGACAATCAAGATTCATCCACTTTTCCATTGCTACAGTTACAGATTCCCAAAACAAGGTAAAAATAATAAATGAAAAATTAAGCTTTGCAATAATGACATAAGTGAGAGGGAAACAAAGCTTCATTGTCACTATTCAGAAAGAACTGGCCATGATGAAGGTGTAGGGTGTTTCCCTGGGAATACAGATACTGAAGTTTCATTCTTTCTTTCTGCAAGACACACCCAATCCTTGGAAGCACTTCTACAAATATTGTTTTAATAAATGCCTTGTTCCTGAATAACCGTGTCATTAAATAATATAATATCTTCAGTTAGAAAGAAAAAGGTAACATGAAGTAAAACCTGATCACTGTTTAGTTTATAGAATTTTATGACATTCAGATAATGAGAAGTTAGGTAAGCACTTAATTTAGACACTGATATGTTTGTGAACTTGCCTTCTGCACTTATAGACAGAGGCACTTACACACACAGTTATTATAGCTTTACGGAAAAATTACAGAAACCCCTTGCACAATTCACAAAATTGCTGTGAATCTCTATAGATTGTAAATATCCCTGCCTGGTGAAGGGGAGGGGAAATATGATTGGCTCAGAGGCAAAAAAAAAAGACATTAAATTTGATTCCAAAATTTTTCTGCATCCACTGAAGATGTTAAATGAGGAAGTAATTTCAGTGACAAAGAGAGTAAGAAGTTCTCTGTATGTGGATAGGTAACAATTTTTGGTGGGGAGTTTTTCAATGGAAGACAAAAGTTCCTGTCATCCAAAACCTCTTTTCAGTGCTGCTCTTCACAGGTTTTAACATTTTGCTTTCACACGTGGTCTTACAGCTACTGGGGACATTTTTGCAACTGGAAAAGTTGATTAAAAAATTTAATTTGTGACTGAGGAATCTATATTATTTTGGTGCTCATATTCCACTTTTACACTCAAAAATTCCTCTCAATTACCATTTGATACAATCTAAATACTCTTCTATGGATATTCAGCTTTTGAGTTTATATTCAGACATGCTTATATAAATGATTAACTATATTTAAAAACAATAGAGTATATCATACTCGGACACCTTGACAGATTAAAGGGTTAATTTGGTCAGCTTTAAAATATATATGTGTGTTTGTGTTTTTCAGGTGGTTTTATCACACCACAACTAAATAAGAATTTAGTTTATTTCTTATTAAACATAGGAAATGTGACAAATGAAACATCAATGAACAATGACACCAAATGGTGCCAAATGAAAAATTACAGTGTCCTGTTCATTACTTTGCAGAAGTTTCCTCCAGACACTGATTTCCCAAAAGATTCTGTAGCTAACTACTCTTTGGACACTCCTTGTTTATTTTATATGTTGTACTGATGATTGGAAAGAACTATTTCCAGAAGGTATCAAACATCAGAATGCAACTTTTTCATCGGCCTTAGTCTTCTAAGTCCATTCTTATTCTTCACACATGGCAACACAGCTTACTAGGGATGTTGTCAAAGATTAAGGTGAGATCTTGATAATGAAGTTGATTATTGGCCTGCCAGTTTGCAGCATGTATGTGTGCAGGAAGAGTATGAGAGTGACATTAACTAAAGGCTTCTATTTATAGCTACAGATAAAGATCATATAGAGATAAAGGATTTAGTTTGGAGAAGAACTCAGTTCTTAGATTAGTCAAACCTATGATCCCAGTGTCTGCAATCTACTTATGCTCTCTGTGTAAAGATGGTGGTGAGCCTGTAAGAGTGCATCATGCAGAGGGTAAAATAGACGTCATGACTGCTTGTGCACAAGCAAATTAAAAATGCTGGAGAACCCCAGGACTTCCTGAACTGTCCAAGCAAGAGAACAGCCCAAGGTAGTTTTGGCCTGTGTGAACTAGCACTCACCCAAACAACTCCTGGGCACATCTGGGAGTCAGCATGGGCCAGGGACCATTCCCAACAGGCACTCATAACTTGGGGGCATGCTGCCTGGGGCTGCAAGAAAATTTAATTGTATGGGCATGGGCTGTTCCCTGCCAGCTGGTCTCAGTGGATGAGATAGTGGTCCTGGGAACGTTTAATTGACTAGAGCAGGTTTCGCCTCTATTGGTCTGCCTATGCAGTATGTTGCAGGTGGGCATGCCCTGCTCCAAGCTGGCGGAGTGCAGGCCAGAACACAAATCCTGCCTTTTGCAAATGCTTTTTAATGTGGGCTCAGCCCTGCCGTGTTACAGCCATGGCTCTGGGCTGTTTCCTAGAATGGTCGAATGTGTCCAGGTCTGATCTTGGCATGCCACATGTAATGCTTATTATCAGATCATTTCCCAGGCAGCAGGATGACATGCATACGACTTAGGTATGTTTGATTATTAACAAAATTCAAATCAGAGTTATTCTTTGCTCATGCCATGTCTGATAGCTTTTCCTAAACTCTGACCCTTTAGGAGCTATTAGTTTCTCTGTAGAGACATATGCTTTGAATTTGTGCTAGTGTGTGTTTAAGCGATTTGCTGTAGACTAATTAGATAATTTAATTGACACAATTAGCAGTAATATTTGTGGAAACAGCACATAATGCCTCACTTCTTGTGTCCTTGTTTTTGTCATGCCAATTATTCTCTGCTTTTCTAATCAAATGATTTTGTGGGAGACTCACAATGAGATACAGAGTGTGACATGAGACTTTTTCTTCATCATTAAAAAGAAAAAACTCAACTCCTTGCTTTTCAAGAAGGTATTTTGAGTCTATTCACCCTTTCTTATGCAAATCATATATTACACCATCCTGGCACGTAGAACCCCTTGTAAGGTTTTTTGGTTTAAAATAAAAAGCCTTGTGTTCATCAGAAAGAGAGATGCTGAGAGTACTGAATAGAGGGAACAATAGTGCAGCAGGTACTGTGGAAGCTTCCCCACAGAGCTCTGCCGATGGAGTTGAAGTTTGACCTGCAGTACCCTCTGTTATTTCACTGTCACTGGATGCCAATTAAGTTCATCACTAAAACTGCAGCAACCTGTTCACCACAGTTTGATATCTTTGCTGAACAAACAATCTCATTCCCATGCAGAAGTTCATGAATGAGTGGACCGATATTCACCTGTTCAGCACACAATAAAATTGATTTTGAAATCAAGTAACTGTATCTTTTATCAGAAAAGTCCATTTGTTCTACAAATGGAAACTAATACATCTGCTTAAACTGATGTGACAGTCAGAACATGCCATCCCAAAATGTTTGTGCACTGAACAGTTTTTCTACGATAGAAATAGACATCTGTGCATATTGAGTCAGGAGCAGCTCAGCTTTGGCATGTGAGCTGGTGCCTGCTCCCTGTTGTATATAGTTTTCAGAGTGCTCATCTGCCATAAGCCTACACATCCAGCAATGACACTGGAAGTGGTGGACATATGCACAGCTGGTCATAGGCTAACTCGGGCATTCATGGATTTGGAGAATATCATGAAAGGGAAGGTGTTGCATGTCTACTCATGGTATGCCTGGCATGCACAGGTGTACACCAGATCATGAGGCAAGGGTATGACATATTGCTGAGGCAAAGTTACAGCATGAGGCACTGACATGGTCCCATCACGGACTCTGTGGCTAGCACTATCTAAAAGATTAAGCACCTCTGTTTTCAGTTGATTCTCACACAGAAGCAGAGCATTGAATAGATAATACACAAATTCTTCTCTTACCACAGTGATTTTATTCTTATGGGAAAATAGTTGAGATGATGAACCTAAATGCATCTTATTTTGTGCCACTGATTTTGTAACCTCAAACATAGCAATAACTCTTAACGTGCATCACATAACACAACTGTAAAATAGAAATTCTAAGCTCTATAAAATTCTTCAAGTGAAAGAAGTAAAATGTATTGGGTTTGTTTAAAAATAAAACCAAAATTCTTTTCTGTCCATGTGTTTTCTTTTCAACATCTGGACCTCAATTAGAAAGAGAAAATAATGTGTTTATAAGTCTGCAGAGTTTTCTTTATCTTTTTTTTTCTGTGCTGCTGCAGTACTTTTCAGTTGTAGCAGTTATTTTATGAACTCATGAGCTAAGCAGTTCCAAATTGGAACAGTACCAACCACTCCTACTATTCAACAAAATGTTTTCAAGAGCAGTTAAAAATACCAAGAAAAAAAAAATTCCAACCCTCATTCTACATCAGAGTCAAGCTTAGTAGTAACAAAAATAATCCTTTTGGGATCTAACTTGTCCAATAGTAAGTTTAGCACTCTAAATCCACAGTCAGGTCTTGTTTACACTAAGCATTTCTTTCTTAGAATGATGATTCTCTTGTTCTGGTATTGTCATCAGTGAGAGACCACATGTAAGCAAGAGTACACTAGCCACATCTATTTTCACCACCATCTTTCACCTTATCCTTCTTGAGGTGGTGGTAAAACCAGACCTGTTGGAAGGAATCTAGTTCTCAACATAGCTCATTTTCAAGCAAGTATAGGGGTTGACTAAACTAGTCAAACTAGTCAACTAGCTTTTTACGATTTCCAGGTCAAAGGGAAGGACAGCAACTCATAGATGAAGTCAGTGGTTATATCAGCTATTGCTGGAGATGGAACAGTGTAGTGACACTCGTGAAATCAATCTCTCCTATGTCTGACAAAATCTTTAGGTAACAAAATCTTTTGCTGTGATGCTACTAGATGTTTGATGGTGAGCCACACAAAAATGAAACCAATTTGGTAACCTCTTAGAGAAAGCCTGTATGTCTGCACCATGTCTTTAGTTTTATTTTCTCCAATATAGGCAGTTATAGTTTATACTCGTGTAGTAAGAAATACATGAGAAATAAAGATGATAGGACTGAGGGAGGATACTGTTTTAGCATGCTCCTCTTTCATAGCTGTCTCCACCTGAGGGTCTGAATGATGTGTCTAATATTAACACATTTACTCTTTCAGGTTCACAGCATCTTTGTGCTTATTCCCACCATAGAACACCCACCCCCATTTAGGAGAGAATATTGTTATGGATACCAGGACTATGTTACATTTTTCCCTCTTTTCCCTTCTTCTCTGAAACTTATTCAAACCTCTGAAATTCACAGCAGAATCTATATGCTAATGTAGCTGGTGTCCTACTTAAATTCATTAACTGTAATAAACAACAAAGTTATAGCCCTAGGTCCAATATAGGACTTCAGTGTCTATAAAAAGGGATACAGCAGTGTCTTTTAGGCACTGCCATCCCATTTGGTATACAAAAGGATTTATGCAGTATACCATGCAATGTAATCTCTCCTAAAATTACCACGTATTGTTGAAAAACGCTAAGCAAGGGAAATCTCAGCTCCCATACTTCACTTGAACAAGGAAAACCAGAGTCCAATAAATGTTTGCTTTCATGTATCCTTGCAAAGAGTAGAGTTCACTGCGTTGCTTTTAGAAGCCAAGTGATGTATAGAACCTGTGCCCAGCATTTACAGAACAGCTTAGTTTTTATTCACCTGGAAATTGAGACCTGCTCAGGCTCGGGTAACAAAAGGTGGAAAGAGGGCTGAGGTTTTCCTCACTCAAATGCCCTAAGCTATAGCCTGATCCTTGTAAATGCTGTGTAGACATGGGGTTAAAAGCATAATTCTGTATAAAAGTAGGTATCACACTCACTTCAGGGTGGGATTTAGGGCCTCTCCTTTTTAAGTGAATCTGCAGTTAAGCCAGGAATGACCAACCTACTCAGCTGCACGTAAAAAAAAAAAATCTTCATTTGGTCAACAGCCATACCATACCTTAGAGAGCCAAGGGGAAGCCACTCCAGGATTGGCTGTAAACAGGAGATGACAAGGGCCCTTCAGGGGACACACTGTCCCACTGCAGAACAGACCTCATTCCAGCAGTTCCCACTGGCCAGAACTGAGATTTCCCAGAAATCCTCATACACACTTAATTTGATGACGCTAAAATTGTCGTCCCACTATGGTTACATCACTAGGATATTATATTAACAGTGGACGGAGGCACTACCCTTTACTGTGCTGAAAAACTAAAGTAAATAAAAGTGCATTGTTAAGATCTGGTCCTGTCAGTGTAAGTTGTCCATACTTAAATAAATTGAACAAATTGGGACTTTCTGGGGATTTAATACAGCACTCTACCTATCATAAATTCCCAGTGGGTTTTAGGCAGGAACTACTTACCTAAGCCCCCAAGCCAAAACAGCACTGGTAAGCATCTGGAGAACTGAAGAGGAGTGATCTGAGCTTTGAGAGTTCCTGATCTTAGCATACCTTTGCAATATCATATTTAAGGATCACTGGTTTAGATCCAGTCAGAATTTCAGATTCTGCCTAAATCATGTTTTAGCACCTATGTTGTTGTTTATTTTCTTTATATTTTTGCGTCTGTTCCTTTCAGCCAGGTCATCTTCTAAGTCTGTTTTTCTCCCTGCATGCTTAGGGGTGAAAAGCCTAGAGGTGAAGAGGATTATTCCTGTCTTCCATCTTCCTATTCCCGAAAACTCCTTCTCTGTCGTGTCTTTTGGGAAGTTAAATGCTGCACTGAGGGCAAAATCTGTTCTTATTGAAATCAAAGGGAGGTTTGCATTGACTTCACCGGAAATAGTATCAAGTCCTTAACATGATTTAACCCAGAAAGAACAGCTTTGTGAATCTAATTAAGCACATTCTGTAATAATTGTTCTGACAACTTGTACCTTCCTTTCCACAAGCTGACACTGAGCTCTGTGGTAATGTGGCTCCCAGTTAGATGGAGATTAAGTGATGCAGGAGATGTTATCTCATCTTTGACCTTCAGTACCACCTCCATAGTGAGATACATTACTCTGATCTCTGGAAGGGGAAATCAGTCATGTTTTGCTGACTAAAACTGCCTTTTTCATAGCAAAATTACAAAAATACCTCAAGGAAAAAGTGCATGTTATTGCTTTGCACCAGAGCTGGCAAAACTGCATATTTTGCCTGTTTGGATTTGAGATTTCACACACATCTCTGCACAGCCCTCCCCCTCCTCAGTGTTCTTCTGAACAGAATATCAATGTCACCAGAGAGGAGTCATCTTTCCTTTTTTTCTCTCCTCCTTTTCTGCCGTTACTCCTCAGTGAGTTTAAATTTCATTTACTTTGGCAAGAGGGCATTTTTTTTGCCTTTAAAAGTTTTAATCCACCTTGCAACACTACCTAAAAAGAAGCGAAATTAAGCTGCAGTGTGTACTAGGAGAGAAAAACCTACTTTATTTATCACCCAGTCCTACTTTACCATACACTGACCTAATTAGAGCCCACGGCACAAGGGGTAGGAGGAGCAGCAGAAGGAGTGCTTCTGCCACCTAGTGACTCTTCTTCTCCTGCAGTCACGGACAGCATCCCTTTGTGAGTTTTGCATTTTCGTGTCCCTGGCACTTGAGAGCAAATGACCTTCCCCAGCCTGCCTGCATGGATGCCGGGCTTAACTGCATACTGCTCTGTTCTCCTCTTTCACCGATTCCAAACGGCTGTCATGGGTGAGTTCTGTACTAGAGCTGGCAGCCTGCAGTAAGGCAGGTGGGATTTTAACAAAAATCGCTTGAAATGATGGAAAGTACGGCAAAAACCCCAGAGTGTTCAAACAGTGCTAATACATGTCTGAAACCAGAAAATATTTTGTATGCACAGACGTAGGCTGGGGTTTTCAAAGGAAGCACAGAGAGCTGGGTGCCTCTGTGGCTGTCACAAATCAGATGCACAAATGATTTGGGTCTCGAGCACTTCTACAAGATTTTGATTCTCCCTCTCCTGCAATTATAATTTAGGCAATCTTGTTCCTGTGAAATGACAGGTGATCATGCACCAATTAGCCTATATACCATTTTCAGTGTGAGCTTCATGGACTGAAAATGAAAAACAGAAATATTTTCCTGTTGCCATAGACATAAAAAAATTACAGAGCAGACCCAAATCTGACTGTTTGGAAATTAAGGTCTTTTTCCAGTCTTTCCTTTCCAAAGCATTTCAATAGTTTTTTCACAACTGCTCTGAAGGTCATTTTTCTTAATTGGGATGTTGTTGCTAAATTAGATGTACATCATTGGCACCACTTGCTGTGCATAAGTGAGAGCATGTAGGCTCTTAAGGATTCCTGTAAGCAAATCTGAACATTCTTCCCCAACATGTGCACACTGAGGGAAACACTAGCTATTATTTTAAACTCTGTGTGTAAAAAAACCTTTCAAGTGTTCTAGTGAAGATGTCCAGTACAACCAACATTTATACTTTACTTATATTTTCATGTAAATATATTATAGTGAATGAAAATTTAATTACTCTGACAATTGCCTCCAAAATTTTCAGTCATGTTTTTTTGATACCCAGGGTGGTATGTCCAGGGGCCTGTTAAAAATTGTGAAATTTATTCTGCAAATTTGCCTTCTCATTGTAAGGAATCTTTCACAAAGATTTCATAGTGAGTCACTGATGTTAAACAGGGGGTTAATAACATTCACTCTGCTCCCTGCTGTCATGAATGCTCAGGTTGTCCAGAAAGGTGCTTGGTTTGAATGTGACATAGTTTCTTTCCAGACCTGTTGCCTTCCCACAGTGGCCAGGAAGCTGAGGCAAGGAGGGAAAGAAAGCTTTTGCCGCAGAGGCAAAGGGCTCGCATGTCCCCACAGGCTTAGACACACATTTTGCTTGTCTTAGTGTCCATCTCCTCCTTGGGATCTGCTTTGCAGAAACACTGAGCACTCCTGTTTGCAACTAAAGCTGTGTTTTGCGTTAATAGACTCCTATGTCATACCTACAGGTTCGAAACATCTCAGATTAGCCGCTCCACATTAGCGTACACTTTTCATCTTTATTTCCCTGTGTCTCAGTTCTCTGTGCATAAAAAAGAGGTAATCCTCTCACAGGGGTGTTGTGAAGATAAAGGAATTGTTTATGAAGCACACATATATATCAGTGGTAAACACTGTAGAAAAACTCATATGAGGAACAGATCAAAATAGTGTGCAGTAGATAACTTACAGAAGTACACACTGAACAGTGAATAGAAAGAGGCTGAAAAATGTTGGCTAAGAGAGCATTATGCATTCTGTACATTGACTGGAACAGGGATCCTATAAAAAGATATAATGTAAATAATACATCTGTATATTATATAATGTTCATACCAAAAACCACCTACCCAGAGTGATTAACACTGGACAATTGGTCTCACTTTTGTCTCACATAGTTACAGGTCTTACTAAAATTCTAGGATATTAAACATGTTTCTGGTTGTCTCCTATGTTGCTCCTTATGCCATAACCACTGCTGTGATCTTGCAGGTCCAGTAGAATTGGACCCTTCTTGCTCTTTCCACAGGAGTCAATGGATAGAGAGTATTTAACACTGCAGTCTAGCAATGTTCCTTTGATATATTTTTGGATGGAATAATATGCATAATTCTGACACTGTTTGTTTTCCTGGAATCTTGGTTCTTTTTAGATCATAAAGGACATGCAATTAATATCTGATTTGGGTTATCTGTCAAGACAGGATTAGGCATTATCTGATCTGTCTATGATGTCAGACATATTATAAACATATCAGAAAATAAATAAAAATTCCCCTCTCACCCATAGAAGTTAGATCAAGAATGTTTTCACTTGTTGGGGTTTGAGTGTATAGTTATTAAGGAAAGGTAGAGCAATAAAAGCTGAAAGGGGTGATGTTTCTTATTCAGTTATGAGGGCAATCGAGGAGAAGGTTACTCTAAAATGTTTTGAGAACCACCTATGGCTCTTAATCTGTTGCTGGGAAGGGTTTTTCCTTGGTTTCATCTACATGACTGTTTAGTTCAGATTGGAAGCATGCTTCTGAAGCTAGGCAGGATTGTTACCATTTTCTGTTTTTTGGATCTGTGTTTTGACTCTTATGGGTCTTGTGCAGTGGTCTTGGAGAGATTTCAGAGTGCATGAACTGAATTCCTTTCAGGTTTCTGTCAGCTGGAAGGAGTACTCTAGGAGTGCACCTGGTGCACTTCAATCTCAAATGGAAACTCAGTAAATGGGACCAGACTGGAGCAATACCTAAATATAAACTTCTGAAATGGATCTAGGTTGGACATTTTATCCTCAGCACAAAGTATTTTACTCTACTTACTATTGTAGACAGACCTTTCCAACTACCTGTCCATATCATTCTTGCTGTTCTTGATATTATTGCTTTAGGGGAAAAAATATGTAAATTTTCCAAGTATGTAGAGATCCTTTTAGAAAATCAGGAAAGGCTTCAATCCCAATTTGATACTCAACATAAAAAAAAAGCAGGGAACAAAATGAAGTTAGTTTTTATGTTATGGGATAAAGCAAGTATTTGAGAGGGAAATTAAAACCTGTCTGTCATAAAAATTCAAATTTAGCTGGAATTTGAGCTACAAAGATTCAAATATTAATGCCTGCATTCTTCCCATATCACAAGTGAGTACTCTGTTTTGTAAAGTATAGGTAACTTGGGGATTACCTAAAATTTTCTATGTTCTGTTGGGATCACTACTTTGCACAAATATGTATTAAAAAGTTATTTGGGAAAACCAATTTTCCTTATCCCAAATGTGTCATGGGTATAAACAATAAAAGACTTAAGTGCTTATAAATTAGGCACAGCAGAGTCTTCCAGAACACCTGCTGATGGCCATCGGCACCTATATCTTGCCCAAAGCAGCACAATGACAGCATCCTCAGCAAAAGCAATTTTATCTAGTTCCTCTGCAGGGAACTCACTCTTTAGGGAGTAAAAAGTCCCTAGACAGGGGAGAAAAAAAAAAAAAAACAGATAACTGTGTCAAGTCAAGTGTCTGAAAACAGAACAGCTGAGAAGGGGAACTTGTAGGTGAATTCATTGGAGAATGTGTCTTGTGTAAGAAGTCATCTGCTGACTGCTGGCCCAGATGTGAGGAGGGATGTTGCCTTCAGCAACCAGAGAGGAAACTGTATTTAAAGCAAAGGTCCTAATCTGGAAGGTAAGAGACATTACTCCTTTAAAACAAACAAACAAACAAACAAACACAAAAAACCCAAAACACATGTATGCTCTACTACTTTTTTTTAAAAGTTTGATCATATCTCAGAGAATGAGAACAACGAAAGAAAAAACAGTCAATAGATGTTTACTGGTTTTGCTCCCACTATTTTCTGTGTTATCCAAACTGAAGAGCTGTTGGTTTAGAAGTGTCTTGAAAAGTTTGCATCTCCTTTCTCTAGATAACATGCACTTGCATAGTTCAGAGTCCCAACTAGTGGAGGAAAAAAGAGCATGCAGCCCTTCCCATAGAGTTTTAGGTTATGTCTAGAGTGCTAAAACTATCTACTCTGACCTCAATACCAGGGTGTCAGGACCTGGGAATGAACTGGAGAGCTAAACTTTTTAAGAATGTAGAGGTACCCTTAGGGGACTCGGTGTTGTTTTTATAGGTAGGGATCCATTTCCAAAAAACGATAGCAGACAGAGATCCTCTACCCTGGAAGCACATTCTGCAAGCTGGAGCCAAAGAATGTGTCTGGAGCCTTGTAAAACCTAGAGGGTCTTAGTGAAACCAGATGGGCTTGGCATATCAGTCTAAACAACGAAGTTGGGTTGAGTCCAGAAGGAGGAGTGCATTGGGACACTGTTCCGTGGAGCAAGAATAGGGGTTGCATTTCTTCCTGCAGACTGCTCTGCAGAAGCCTCTTGGGAAATTGTTCCGACACAGTGAGCAGTTAGGTAGACCTGATTTCCCTGCTTTAACTGGCAGATTTTATGCCCTTCCTACATATGGAGAAATCACTCCCGCCTTTAAAATCACTTATCCTTGAGGGTCGTAAAGTAAATTACTATTTGTATGATGAGAGCACCTCTTGTCTCCAACCAGATCAGGTCTAACATGACTGGCACTGTACAGAGTAATCACTATTTGCAATGGAGCAGATTCCACCCAGTATCACATATCTATAGGAAAAGCAATCTCAGTGGAAAGCATCCCTAGATACAGTTAGAAAGTCTTAATCAGGCCATCCTTAGAATCCTACCACACAAACATTTTCTAAATAACACGATTTGAAAACTATGATGTGCTATGAAGATATTCAATATATTCCTGGAGCAAAGCATAAACATTTCCACCCGAGTGCAGTTGCTATAAATTATGTTGCCAAGTGATAATGGATATTAGCTTGCTTGTGACTGTAAGAAAGTGATTGTGTTTACATGGAAAAGGGGAATACATTTCTCACGCCTTCACTTTCCTCTGCTGCACAGTCTTATAAACAGAGTTGATGGTAGATATGGCAGTGGTGCTCCTTTGTTGTAAAATTTATTTTAGTACATCTTGGTTCTAAAATGTTATGAGGAGCTGCATTATATTTTAATCTGCAGGTGGGTTAGATGAAGAATGATCCCCTCCAGGGAAACAGATTTTTTTTCTTCTGATTTTTAAGAAGGAAAATGGTTTGAGGCAAAGTTCCAGCAACAGAGGAAACTTGCTTAAATCAACAATAAGGTGCTGTAAGGAGCAATATGTCAGAACCACTAAGCCAGAGTGACACACAGATTCAATGTAAATCCCATGATCACTGAATGAATCCACTTACTGCTCACAGCATCTGCGACCTGCTGCTCCACACCTCTGTCAGCTACCGAGTGACTCTGCTGTCGCTGATTGTGTCCCTGCACACGCCGTGTCCTTTAGCTGCTCCCACACTGGATAGCAAGTGTATATGTAGCAAAGAAGCTGTGGAAAAGAATATTTGGGCAGAATAGTTTCTGGTACAGAAACTATACTACTGATTCAGAAGAAAGGGAAAGAAGAAGTTGGGGGGGGTATCAGAATTTTAAATTTAGCTGACACAGTCAAATTTAAAAAATTCTGTGGCATGTTGTACGTGTATTACACGCTACACAAAGGAATTTTAAAATTTTCCTAGGGTGCCAAAATACAGCTCCCTTAATTTTGAGTTTGGTCATTCTTTATCATTAGAGACTATTTTTGTTATATATATGAGTCTCCTCAAATGCCAAGTAGCATGTCACATCTAGTTTTCCTTTATCACATCTTGCTGGGGACCTTTGGATTTCCCCCTATTGGAAAGAAGCTATTTGATATCTCACCATCCCTTTTCCATTCATTGACTGAAGAGACAGCCTGATGAGATGATAATAATTAAACATCTCTATAACATTTCCAATTTCAGACAAATGTGGAAATGAAAAGGCTTATCCTCTTTTCCTCTACCAGCTCACAATATTTTATGGGTTATTTGGCTTATATTTTGATCTGAAAGGTCTTTCTAGCAAATGCATAAAATTCTGTGATCTAAAGATTGCAGAATACATACTTTTAAAATATTTTCAGATCTGTCTAAATAGTGCTGAATGTTGCATCTATTTAATGTTTTATCATTTGGAATGACAATGACAGATAATGATTTACTTTAAAGAACGTCTGCAATTAAACTAAAGTCTACATTGGAAACATACAGCTGGGACAACTGAAACAAACATCTCACTTAGGCACTAGCTTTCTGGCATTCAAATCACACCACAATTACACTTTATAAAAATGTGCTGCTTTTTTTCTTTTTTTTTTTTCCTTTTGCAGATGTAGGATGAAAAATATGAAGAGATCTGCACTACAGACCTATTCTAATACTTCTCACACACTTCCTATTTTGACAGGTTTCTTAACAGCGTCAAAAAAATGCTGAGACTCCAGTGAACAACTGAAGAGATTTGTGTTTGTTCCCAGTGCTATGGGGACTATCTTAACTCATTTAGATACTTCTGTTCCAGTCTGTTTGAGGCTTCCAAAACGTCCTTGTAAATGTATCATTTCTGGGTTGGTATATTTTGACCCATGACATACAGTAGGGATAATGGGCTCTCTAAACCACTCCTTGCCCAAGCATTATACATTTAATTCATCTTTTCAGTATTCCTGTGAGTCACAGTTTTGTTGTGTCCACATACAGCACACGTTTTGTTATACTTCACTCTGCAGGCTGAGAAACATTGTATTGTGGTTCACCTTAGTCTCTGAACTATTCCAAGTGGTGTGTGTCCTCATGAACAGCAGTTTTCTCAATTTGTTGACCTGGTCAAGTAATTCCCACTGAGAACAAATTTCCAGCTGTTCTGCAGAGAAGATTGCCATGATCTTGTAGCAGCCTGAGAGGACAACAAAAACAGGACTAAGACCCCTTGGTCAGGATGAATTTTACTCAGTGAGTCATGGATAAAGTTAGTCAAGAGACATTACTTGAAATAATTTCCTATCACAGAAGTCTGTTTTGGAAAAATATTCTATACTAAAAATGGATTGTTTATTTTTGTGTCATAGCATTGTAATCTTGCAAAATGATGAGGATTTGAGTATAATTTTGTATTATTTCCTACATTTATATTTTATAGTAACATTTTCACCTTGCACTGTGACATACATCATTGCTGTTGAGATGATCCAAAACTAAACACTGAAGTGTTCTTACTTTTTAAGGGTTTTTTGAGTCATGAGGGAAAGCTGTTATTTAGTAGTGATGGGGACATTGCCTTTTCTTGTACCAAACTATTTTATTAGAAAATAAACAAGAGACAATAGTTATTTAAGAATGTTTTCTATTTCAAAGGAAATGCTCCCTTGTTTATTTAGAATTTAAAAAAGCTGTCTGTCTTAAACCTTGTCTAGTCTTCATATTAATAGTAGCTCAGGTTTCGTTTTGTTTCACTTTTCCTATGCAATGACTGTGGGGAGTGTGGGGGATGAATATCTGCCAGCACACCTACAGTCTTTCTCTTTCTTAGATCTTCATCATTTCAATTGTCACTTGCCAATGAGATGAGAAGATAGCTATCCCCAGGAAGTCAGATGTTTTTAACAGATACAGGATATGGAGGAGAAGGTTTCAGACCAAGAAGGTCCCTCTTCTTGGGACAGGTGGAACTCTACTAAAGCCTAGATTCAAGCAGAAAAATAAGTCTTTTGTCTTACAAAGGACTTAGGAAACAAAGAACCCCTATGGGTTCAAATCCCAAACAGAGAAAATGAAAACATAGTACAAAATCAGTACAATAAATCAGCCAGCCAGGAGAATGAGAGTAGCTGAAACATACTAAGGGAAATCACATCAGGGCAGAAAGAAATAATAAAAGGAGCATTCAGTTGCACAGAGAGAGACACAGACAGTTAAATTAATGTGGACTTATTAAGACATAATAGGAAAAACATACTTTTAGACACCCAAAATGGAACAGTATTATATTCTTCCAGTTAAATTTACAAGGAAAGCAAGAAACGAGCCAAGTGCAGAGCTTGATTCAAAATTTTATTATCAATGTGTCCATGATAATAGAGTATTACATTTACCATTCTTACCAAAACAACACAAGTTAAAATATGCACCGCAATAGTTTTTTGCTCAAAGAGAAAATTATGAAAAAGTAAAAAACTTTTTAAGAAGAAATTAAAACGTACAGTCAAGAGTGAAATGTATACAGGCAGCGTGGAGGGTGTTAAAGCACATATGTATTGGTGTCTCAAAAAATGTATACAGTCTTAACAAAAAGACTTAAGGAAAGCTAAAATTAAAGTGCTCTTCTTTAAAAGAAGGGTGGAGTGGAGTCTATTCAGTTTAGAATGTAATCTTCAGAAACCCGAAGGTGTGGCCATGTGGGAAAATGGAAAAGAAGCTCCAATGATGACTGTAGCAGCACAAGAAGGCTGATGCCACTAGCAGAGAAGCATCTCAGGAGCAGGAAGCCTGAAAGAGAGTTAATAATGTCAATAGGCGATCGAAGTAAAGAAGCACTTAGAAAGCATAGAGCTGCAGCAGAAAACTTAAAATATATTGGACTCATGTTCACCCATTTAGGAACTGTTTTTTTCTGGGAGATGATGCAGATGAGGCAGAAGAAGCATTTTGCAGTGAAGTAGCAGTGGTTGAAACCACTTTAAAAATCAACAAAATGAACATTATGGGGCCAGATAGTATTTATGTAAGACATCTTAGGGAAATTGGGATGAAATGGTCCAACTATTGTAATACATAACCTGTGACTTAAAAGGCATAGATAAAGGAAACAAAGTCATTCAGCAATCAGAAAAGTTTTCCCAACAAGGAATATAGCCTAGGACTCTTACTGAAGACAAGATGCCTGTGGAGGGATGTTACTGAAACCTATATATGATCCTGAATGGTATGCAGAACATGAACATGAAATGATTCATTTTTTCTCTCTCAAAAAAGAACAGGGAGGCACCAAATACAACTAGCAGGAAACGTGGTTCAGAAAAAGCAAAAGAATGTCCTGTTACCTGCAACATATATTGAGATCATTGAGCTCCTTGCCACAGGATGTCGTGAATCCTGAAGTTTTACAGTGGTTCAAATGTGATTGGATAAATCATTCAATAAAGCAAAGAAATTAACAAGAAAATATCCATGAAAGGCATTCAGAACAAAGATACTACTTCTAGCTTTGAAAATATCTGAATTGTGAATGTCCAGGCATTATATGAGAAGATAAATATTTCTTTTTCTCCCCTGCTGTCATAGTCTTAATATTATTATTATTACTGTTTTATTATTATTATTAGAGAAGACAAGATACTGGACCAGCTGGAAATAGAATCAGTGTATCCTTCTCTATATAACAGTAAAGAACATAGCAGTACTAAAACCTCTAAATATTCAAATTCTCGCTTATCATGAGTTTTCAATATTAATCTTTATTGATGTACTCGTTTGGCCTCACGATTCCTTGACCCTACCTTAATTCCATGAACATTTAGAGATGCCTTTACTTCACCAGAAACGTTGGGTGCTTATGTGGTATGGGAGCTGTGGTTTTAAGAAATAAAGATTTGATATCATTAGAAAAGCTTGCAGTGAGAATGCAACCATAGTACCACTTGGGGTCTGAGATTGTGAAGAGTGAATGACTTCAGATATGAGGCAGGTACTCTGCCTGACCCATGACCATTTTTGGCTATGATTTTTGTTACATGCAAAGAAACAAAATTACAAGCACCACACAGTAAGGAAGTCACAGCACTGCTCTCTTTCCACCTTTAATAAAGTATATTAATTAACGTGTACACTATATGAAACTAAATGCATTTCTCAGACTTATTACATATTAAAATAATACTTCATATTTATTATAACCCACTTACACTTAAGAAGAAAATCTAAATACAATTAAGATTTATAGTATCTCTATACATTAAATTTAATACTTATATTTTTGTGAGACATTTAATAAATCTCAAGATGTTATTAATAAACTTGAACCTGAGCATAAGGAAATGGAAACAAAATACTTCTCTATCAGCATGTAAGATCTACAGCAGAGGCAGTTTCATACAAATTTGGTGTAATGCTGCATATTTTGTTTTGCTTCTTGAACAAAACAATATTTCAATATTTTTATGGTGATAAATATAATTACCCATTGAACATTTATTCATTCTTTTGCTATTGAGAGAAAGAGCATTCTGAATTGAAAGACACCTCCCACTGAGTTTGCACTTCCTATCTCTAAATCATGTATGGTGCTATCAGTGCAATTTTCTCATTTGATCTAAACCGTTACAATGAGCCTCAGTATTTTTCAAGTATCTATAATTGCTGAAGGGAGACAGAACACTTTAAAACATAATTTGAAATAAGCAGTTTTAAATAATGACTCTTATTTGTTACAAACTGATGAAAACTGGAAGACAAGTTAAGTTAAAACAGATAAATCTCCCATTTCTCCTTTCTGTGCAATAAGAGGGAAGGGAAAACCTGAATTTTGGTGGTGGTTTAAGAGGGAGATATAGGTCTTTTCTAATTGCTTCACAAACAAAGATTCTTTTAAATTCTCTTGGTCTGATTTTGACTGCCTTAGAGTGTTCCTTTACCTTAGGGTCTCTTTCTCCCTCGTTCCTCTGAAACATCTGGTCAGTGACAGGTTACCAGACTAGATGGATAAAAACCCTGATCTGAGACTACAGTTTCTCTCTTCTAATCCCCAGAAGCCTACTTGATTGATCCTAGAGCTATGCTGCATAAAGATTAATATTCTATTTGTTGAGTATCAAACAGCAGTAACTGATATCCAGCAGGCATCACAGATGAATTGGGGAGCATCCTCAATCTTGAGTTGACAAGTTGTGCATGCAACACTTCTACGGGATGGTGAGAGGAAAACTGCAGAAGAGAAAGGAAGTAATATGGCCAAAAAGAATCAAGTCCCTGTGTAACAGGCTGTCTTGTGGAATAGGCAGCCATTTGAAATGTCTTCTCATTTCCAAACCAGATTTGCAAAATCCAGTGCTGGGAAAACTGACTTACACAATTATCACATTCCTAGCCCTACTAAGTATTTTTAACCTAGTGCTCCTTCTTTATTGCTCTGGGCCCACGAGACTCCCTCAGCCGAAATAAAGATTTATAATCTGTTGCTTTCTCATTAGGGCTGTTTGAGCAGATGTACTTGAAGGAAGTTACTCACCCTTAATACTGTACATTGGACTGTGTCATTCTTTTGAGTGAAGTAATAATAATACAGTGTTAATAACACATTATTTTGTACTACAGCTGCATAAACTGAACTAACAAATATCAAGAATGAAAGCTAGCAGCAAGTTCTTTATCTCTGAAAAATCTACAAAGTTTTGAATCAGTGGATTTCTTTCAGGTGGTAAACAGCTTGTCATGTCTCAGAGACTGAGCAGCCCCTTTTATTCTAAAGGTAGTTCTGATTTCTTTACAGCACTTACAGATAAACTCCTCCTGGCACTAGAGACAGTAATCCTTTATTAATTTTAATGATTCCCTACAATAGTGTTTATTTTTAAAATTAAAATAAAAAGTTAGGCTGTAACCTAAAACAAAGTTTCAGCTGGAAAGCAGACTGCTCAAAAAAGGTACTTAACCTCATTTATTTCTGTATCTGAAAAACTATCTTTCATCTAAGGAAAAGGGATAAATGTTTCTAATCCTGTGGACTCAGAAAGGTTTGAATGTAGTAGTCTGAATGTCTCTTTTTTATCCAAGTTGAGCATTCAGAATACTAATGTTAGGCAATTGCTTGGCATCCTTCAATTGACTGCCCATGTTGTCCCTTGTGCCGCCAGTGGTCTCACCCTCTGTTCAAAGCCCTGAGACTACTACTGCTTTTGGTAGGCTGACTTTAGTCTTCCTTACCCCACACTATTTCTTCCTTGCTTAGCCATTAAATATCTGGTCATTTAGTAATGTTTGGATGAAACTGAGAAATGACTGTGAGCTAGCTGGTTAAAATATATAACAAATATTTTATGGAGATAAAAGGATGCCTATCCTACAGGCGTGTTTCGGCAGTATTGTTAGTACTCTCAAAGAAAACTTTCTCATATTGTCATTTAAGTGACTGCAGTCTTTTCTTTGGGATACATAAGCATTTGATCTTTCCAACATAGCTACTATTAACTATATTTTCACACCAAGTCCTTCACCTTGACTCTCTCTCTCAAATCTTGCCACCTTGCTCAGGTTCTTGCTGCAAAAATCTACATATACTTATTTCTGCCCTGCTTCTTACAGACATTCCTGTTACCCTATTGTCTCAAACCCTTCTCTGTTCCCATGGCTCTGGCTTGTGGGTTGCATGATTGAACTGCTGAATATCTATGTCATAGTTTAACCCCAGCCAGCAACTAAGCACCATGCAGCCGCTCACTCACTCCCCCCCCACCCAGTGGGATGGGGAGAAAATCGGGAAAAGAAGTAAAACCCGTGGGTTGAGATAAGAACGGTTTAATAGAACAGAAAAGAAGAAACTAATAATGATAATGATAACACTAATAAAATTATAACAGTAACAATAAAAGGATTGGAATGTACAAATGATGCACAGTGCAATTGCTCACCATGTGCCGATCGACACCCAGTTAGTCCCCGAGCGGCAAACCCCCGCCCCCACTCCCCCCAGTTTCTATACTAGATGTGACGTCCCATGGTATGGAATACCCCAATGGCCACTTTGGGTCAGCTGCCCTGGCTCTGTCCTGTGCCAACTTCTTGTGCCCCTCCAGCTTTCTCGCTGGCTGGGCTTGAGAAGCTGAAAAATCCTTGACTTTAGACTAAACACTACTTAGCAACAACTGAAAACATCAGTGTTATCAACATTCTTCTCATACTGAACTGAAAACATAGCACTGTACCAGCTACTAGGAAGACAATTAACTCTATCCCAGCTGAAACTGGGACAATCTAATAGATAATGACCTTTTCAGCGCAATGTATGTTGCAATATGACTTCAAGATCAGAGCAGGAGAAGAGTGGAAGAGGGAAAATGTGATGCTGATGTTTACAAAGGGATTCTAGAGTTACTGGGGAATGCAAGCTATTATTTAATTTTGTTAAAAGTAATACAACTGGTATTACAAACCATCCATAGTTAAGCATAATACATCGGGGAAGAGTCAAAGTGTTTCCTGTAAATGGAAGTCATCCCTCCAAAAAATGAGAATTCTTATCTCCAAAAAGCCCATTAGATTTCTTTGGAGGAATCAATGAGCCTGTGGACTATGGTGATCCTGTTGCTTTAGTACAGATGGCTTTCAAAAGATTTTGAAGTCTTTCACATTCTTCGATGAATTTACAAGGGATAAAAATAATCAGGTTATAGAAAAATCAGGAATCACAGTCAATTTCACAATTAAGGGAGGTCTTTAAAGTACCTGTGTGAGGACCTGGGCTATCCCACCTTATCATAAACAAGTTTGTAAAAAAACAAGGGAAGTGACAAAGCTTGAAGCCAATATATAATTATTTGCAATTGCTCAAGTTAAAGCTGACTGAAAAGTTCAGACAGATCTCAGTATTGACTGAGTGATGACAAATGAGATTTACAGCTTAAAAAAGAATTCCTTTATACTGTCCACTGTGGTGGTCTCTAGCCAAGCTATAGCCAGACTGAGAAGTCATCATGGGTATTTTTCTATGTTCAGCAATTTCAGTGTCAGAAGCAATCAGAAAGACAAATAAAGCATTAGGAATTAATAAGAACTGGCCCAAAGTCCAATGAAAAATAATATTGTGGAAATATTGGTCACCCACTGAAATTATCCAGCAGAAGTCTTAAAACGTTTTTTTTCATTGAAAGTATAGCTTAACCTGGAATTGATTGATAGTTGGCACTGTAGAGGCCAAAACTGTAAATTGGTTCAAAAAGTTAGTAGCCAATTTTATGGAGTATGATTAGTAGACTGATCAACATCTATCAAACATAACAATGCACCGCTCTTAGTTCAGCAAGTCCTGCAAACATGAATTGCTGGGGGCTTAAAGACTGTGCATATTCCTTACACCTTCTGCCTATAATTTGCTGCTGGCTGCTGCCAGAGATGTACAGCATATGGCCCGAGTGGCCATTTTTATTCCAGTTTTGGACAGGGCAATAGATTTTCTCTGGAGCTATCCCTCAACTTGATCCACAAGCAGACACTGGTACAGCACCCAGCGTCCCGCTCCCCAAGCAGACTGTTTTGAAGGAAGCACTTGGTGCTCTGCACTGCACACTAGCTTTCTGCCTGCTGGCAAGTGGACCCAAATATTCTTGAAGATGTTATAAATTCCTTTATGCTCTGCAGTTGCTGAATGTCTTTGAAACTCACTGGGTATGAAGTACAGAGCAAGCACAGCACTTTCCAGGGCGTGCATTAGCAAGGGGTTCTATCTTACTAAACACATGCACATGCACACACACACACACGCACACACTTTTCTTGATCTGAAACCACCTGATTCTGCCAGTCCTTGGCACACTGCAAGTCCTAGACTTTCAATATCGAAGGCTGATGGAGCAGTCAAGTCATCGACCTGGAACCTGCTGTAGACTGGAAAATACTGATGATTTAATCCTGAATTTCATTATGTTTGATACAGTCCAGGACAGGGAACTGTTGGGGTTTTGTGGGTCTATTTATTTAGTGGAAAATAACGTTACTCTAAAGAATTAAACTGTCCAACTCAAAATGCAGTCCTCTTGTGCAGATAAAAGCATAGAAGCTTGCTTGGTTAAAGTGCAACTCCTGTTACCCAGAGGATTTTAATTGTGCGAGTTTTCTGCTGTTTATTCATTCCTTCAAGGCAGTATTCTGCAGGACACATGCATCCTTATTCCAAGTCCTGTCTTTGGAGCAGCCTTCTTTGAGATGATGCTGGAAGCGCATGTGCATTTGCTCAGACCAGTCTCCCTTTGCAGAGCATACATGTGGTTTCCTTTTTTGTTCCGTGGCAGTGTATTTGTAGATTTGACTTTTAATATTTCCCTTTCCAACCTGGACAGCTATCTATCTATCATAGGAACACTTCCACTGAACTAATTCATTTTGTCTGACTGAAAATTGCTTTTTAACACTTTCCTGAATGAGCCATCAATTAATATGCAGATCAGAATTGATCATGATTTCCTTGGAGTACAGCTCTTTTACTTGCTTAGTGATTAATTCACACTGGTGACCTTCCCAAGCTCTTGGGGATACAGGTTTTGATTTTATCTTATTAGAGAATAAACACTATACAAATAATAGATTCAGATATATGAAGTTTAGCAAGATTAATAGAGGACAGGCTGATCATCTGTGCTACGTGACTTGCATTTTGAAACAATCTCTTCTTTGCAAGTCATCTCTGTTTATTAACTTAGTTCATTGTTTAGAAAAGAAATACAATCCCTAGCATAGGAAATGCCCTTGAACTTTTCACATCCTACTAATAATACTTCAGATAGTAACAGGCATCAGTAAAATAATTGAAGTACTAGATAGGAGGGAGTTCTTTGTTTGGATTGTTTTTTTTCCTGGATGGTGAAATTGATGCTGTCTTTAAACCCAGGCCCCTTTACTTTTTAGCTCTCTTAGGATATCTGCTGCTGTTCCTTCTGCATTATATATTTCTGCTGCTTCTCTCCTGGGTCTCCCAGAGTTCCCAGTCTAACAGTTTAGTTTCCCTGGATATATGTGAGTGATGTTGCTGAGCGGGAGCTTTGATTTTCATGCTGTTCATCCAGTCCGTATCCTGGATCCTGAGGTACTAAACATTTCACTTTGAATTTCTCATATTGCACTCTGCTCTAAATACTTGAGCTGGTGCATCACTCACATATTTCACTGTGTGCCAGAATTTTCTTTTCATCTAAAGGATGTGCTACATTCCCAGATTTTCACCTAGCTGAACTGGCAAGAGTTTCACATAGCACATCTGATAGCAATTAACCAGTGTAGCAGCCTATGAAATGACTGTGCAATAATTGAGACTTTGAGAAAACGGCAGGATTTCATGTAAACTTTAACCAACACGTGCATGAGTTTCAACAAATGAGATATGAATCACATATTTTCATGGTAACCCCTTATCATTAAATCTCTCCCTCAGGCTCCACCTCTGGTGGTTTTTTCCCCCTCAGACAGGCACCTGCCAAGATCACTAATTCCATTCACCTGCTCACAGTAGCTGTTACCACTGTAGGAAACTTATTCCACTTCATTTTTAATCCTTCTATCCCTGAACTGACTCCACCTTTCCCTTCTGCAGCTGCCTTGAGCCCCTACTATGTTTTTCTGCTGTTTGCAAAACCCATGTGGAAAATGAGCAGAAGGCAGCACTATCAAATCATGGTCACAAACTAAACGTGAAAGAGTCTGGGTATTAATTGAAGGAGCAATCAGGAATGTTTTAATTGCATATACAACTTCCTGAAAATATTTCCTGATCAAAACTGTACTGTCTTTTGGAAAACTTTCTTAACTATGGAGTAACATTTCTGGACTGATCTTGAGGAAGACCCACAGCTCTGTGGACTGCAAACCAGTGCTCTTCCATGTGAGTGGGGCTCAAGTTCCTGTTCTGCAGCTGGGACTCAAACCCACATATTTTATATTTTGGATGACTCCCATTCTCCCAAGGTTGTTGAATACACAACTGTTGGGGTGTAGGGTGCCCACTTACCTGGTTTGCTTTTTTCTTTATTTCAAAAAAATCCAGGAAGTTTTGTTTTCTGACACAGAGCTAACCATTAAGCCTACTCCTCTGTAGAAGAACTGCATGTGAAAATGTGCAACAAGACTTGCATCCTGTTAGGACAGTCTCCTACATCTTCTGGATGCAGATAGATGTAGGATACTAACTAAATACTGAAACCCATGGAGTTTGCCAGTCTGAGTGGTGGGTTACAACTGAAAGTAAAACATTAGTCTCAGAAGCATTTCTGTCTCATATTTTCAGCGGCATTTAGTTCCTGGCTGTAATATGGCCCCTCCTTACGCTTCTCAAAAAGCTTCTGTTTTTTACTCTGCAATCCTTCTTTGCTATGGGTGGGGACCATTTTGGTGGGGTGAAACAGCATGCTAAGCGAAGGCTTGGGCTTGTGCATACCCATTTGATGCAAGTTTGAAGTAAGTCATTTACAGTTCCCATTGAGTGATTCACTCAATTAATATTATAATACAGTATTAGTGGCAAACCCCTGCTGATCTAGGCAGGAATGAGCAAACGCTTGTCTAGCCTGTCTCTGGCTGGGGCTTAGAGCAGCTGCTTTTGGAAACAATGCCAATGCAAAATGGTTCATTCCCTGATGCACTGTGCCAGCTAGCAGCATTCATCAGTTCAGGGACTTCTTCACTAAAGGTCGGCTATACGCTTCGTGTTTGTATTGCTAATGAACCCATTCACCATGACTGCCTGTTCCCCTTTATAAGCCATTTGTAATTTGCCTATTCCAACTCCAGCATGTGGCATTCCAGGACATAGCTGGTAATGTCCTGATCTAGCCAAAAGCACTGCTAGAAATGAAGAGTACAAATCTAGCATGATGAAGCTCACCGCTATTATCTCAAAAAGGAATGTCCTAAGGACAGTTTTCAACCTGTTCTTTCACATATCACCCTTAGGTTAAGCATGTTCTGACATGCTATATCCAGCATCTGCCCTTGGAGTCAAAATAGTGTTTTAAATAAAATGGTAAGACTAACCTAGACCTCTTCTTGCATAGCACAAAAGTCTAGCAATATAATTTCTTTCCAAAGCATACTTTCCATCCTGTGCTCTGTGACTTGTCAGGGTAAATTTCTGTTCCTTCCAGTTGAACTAAATATGCAACAGGTAAATAACTGAGCATTTTCTGATTAATGGATAAATTATTTTTTACTGGAGAAAAATATTCAAGTCACTTGAGGAATAAAACAATTCTTTTACTGTTCCATATTACTAGCACCCAAACAATAATCTCCCATTTAATACAATTGTCCATTATCTCATTAAGTATTTTTGAAGAACAGAACAGAAGCAGAGGGAGGTCAGATAAAGAGCAGCGGTTTGTTTTGTTTCATTTTTTAAAAATGTATTTAAAAAATAAATCTTTTTAAAATCAGAGCTTCGTACCAAGAGTCTCGAAGTTTCTGTGGCTAATAAGACAGAGAGCAGTGTCATGCACACTGATTTCCTGACAGAACTTTGGGATTATCTGGCAAAACTGACATTTACCTTTGAGTAACATTAGTTTTAAGGGAAGTGATTATCTCGTTGAGACATAGCTTCATTTTTAAACATCCAGCTGTTTCTGGTTATGACTTTCATCTGATTTTGTCTCTGGCACAATAATTAATTGCGAACTTCTTTAATTGCAAAATTATTTCTGTATTAGGATTTCAATGGGGAAAAAAAAAAAAATTATACTTACCTTAAAATACAAACTGTCTGTCCGTGATAGCCTCAAGAATCAATTCTCACCTGAGCTGAGACTAAGAATTCCCTTCAGGAATGGTACTTATCTGTCTGAATGTAGAAGGCTGAAGCATCTGACCTAGTTAATCTGGGTTCACCTCTGAGATTGGTGAAGAGAAGCTCAAGAATTAGAGACATGGTGAAGGACTGAGTGCAGAAAATAATCTCACTCCTTGTATTGAATTAATGGTTTGTTTTTCCATCTCCTTAGAAATGGGCACAATCTCTCACTTTTTTTACATTATTTCACATTTAACAACAGCTGAAGGCAATTCATTTTCTACTGCTGCTACTCCAGTTAACGTGGGGTGGTAGAGTGGGGAAGGAAGCAGAAGGGAAGAGAAAATAACTCTCAAACCCAGGAGTTTAGCACAGGGCTGAGCTGTGAGTTGTTTGGTGTTTTGGTTTGATGTGTCCCATTTCTCAGCTGCCACTCCAGTTCTGCACATTGCCCAGAACAAGGAGCTTCACAAATTCATGCCAAGGACAGAAAGCAAGCTGAACAGTGGGCTGATCTTGCCCAGCCTACAGCAAGAGAAGTTACAAGTGGAAATAGACACTAAAAGACACAGCAATTAATATATGCCATAACTTAATCTAGAAATTTTTGTATTCAACTGCAGCAGTGATATCAGACCAGTTGTCAGAATCCTCTTGCAATGCCACTAAAAGCCCACAACCTTTTAAAGATGTAATATCTCTTGGTTCTGTTTCTATAAACTTAGTACAAACCTTAGCAGAGCTCTAAAGCGTTATCAGTTTTTACTGACTAGTGATGCTAAACATAAATTTAGGGGTTGATGCAAGTAATTCCAGTCACTCAGTAAAATTCACCCTCATTTGTTGGACAACAGGAACTTCTTGGGCCAGTGTAATTGAGAATGGGCATTTGTTAAGATAAAGCAGTTGCTACCTCCTGCCTCCTTCCCCTGCCCTAGGGTTCTGGATTCACCCAGCTGAAAGCTTTATTTTTTTCCCTTCTCTTCTGTCCCCTTCCCTGCTATGGTTCCTTCTCCTTCCTTGCTTTCTGCTTCAATCCCTCAGCGTGTCAAAATTTCCTTCCAAGTATATGATTTTTTGGTCCAATATCTTTGCTTTAGCACAGTCATGAGCATGTGAAATTTAGCCAATATCAGAACCATTCTGACAGATGCTAACAGGTTGTAGTTTAATGATAAACTATCACAACATGAGAAAACCTCCCACAAAGGGTGCGTGCCATGTAGCTGCACATAATACTGCTCTAGCTTCATCTAGAAGAACTGAATTGTTTCCTCTCACCACTGAGTTTTCAATGAGAACCTATACTTGGCACAGCTTGATGATGCTGGATGCAGTTAAATCTGGCATGAGACCACTGACATTAGCAGAATTAAAAGAGAGATTCATTTTGCCTTTTCTGCATTTAAGAGTCTGGTAAATTTCTGGATAACAGATAGGGACCTCAGCAAGAAACCAGAGTTATTTTACAGTACCTGTAAAAAAAAAAAAAAAAAAAGAGGGGGAAAAAAAAGCACCCAAGGCTAAGTAAGCAAACTTCAATGTTAAGGATCATTCTCCATCAAGGTAATTTGGTTGGCTCCATTCCCCTTAATGGAGCCATGCCAATTTATACCAATAAAATATTTCTTTCTGGCTAGTGATAGCAAGAATGTACTATGCAAGAGCCTGAATTATGGGCAAGGACTGCACTGTGCACAAATGCAGAAGAAAAAAATGGCCTTTTTGAAGGATCTTTATACTCTAAACATTAGACAAAAGACAAAAGAATGATGCTGACAGGCAAGCAGAGAAAAAAAGTTCAGGAAACAACAGCATAATAAATTTAAAAAATGTGAATCTATCAATTTTGACATGTCACAAAGGTTTACTGTTTGTTTTAAAGTGGTGGTAATGTTCCATTCTTTTTGAAATATCAGGAGTGAAATCCAGCCCCATTGATATTGTGGGAGGATTGCTGCTGATTTCTGTGGGAGCATGGTGGCAAGAAACCTCCCTATTCTGTATGAAACCTGAGCTACACTATCTCTGGATAAAGCATAGCTATCATTAAATAATAATGTAAAAAAGTTAATTGCATATTTTTAGTGATTCCTTTTTCACTTCTTATTTAAAAGAAGACTAATTTAAATAATAGCCTTATAAAAATGTATGTTTTCTTTTCTCTCCCTCTGGCTTTCCTATCCCCCTTCTTTGTTCAGAATAAGATGTTCATTATTTGTCCAGTAAATGAGTAATCTGCTAATTAACTGCACTTGTTACGTGATGAATATTCAATTACCATAATGGGAAGAGGAAGAAGATGTATCATACGTAAGTAAATTAATTTGTTGTTGGGCAATGAATTTGCATCCACCTGGTTGCAATTGCTCACTCAAAAAAGCTCTCCAGGTTTGCTATATTTGAGAATTAAAGTGCATAGCCCATTTGCAGCCATACACAAAAGGTGAATATCTTTGTCTCTCTTAACAGTATTATTCAAACAAATTGAATTTGGAGTTAACTTGTGTTCTTTCTAGTGGTAAGAAAAAGAAATTACCAAGAAATTACATTTATTTCCTGTCTTTGAAAAATGGTAGCCCTCTCATATCATGTTAACAATGAAGTGAGACTATCCCCGATGGAAAACCAGGCCAAACTCTTCCTGCACAAAACACTACAAAATACATTAACATCCAGGTCCCATTGTTCTACTCTTCTTGGTAGTGCCTAAAACAATACCAAAAGTATCCAGTATGAAATGCTACAAAGTCAGCGTAATGGTCCACACTCAAATAGTTAAAGTTTATCCAATTAACACACTGAAGGACAAAAGGTAATGAAGTCCAGTTCACACAACAGAGCAGTCTCATTTCTGTCCAAGGATGAGACTGTCTGTCTGATGCTCCTGTCCATCCTGTTCCCTCAAATTTAGTACGGAGTTATTATTAGTGCAGCATGTCAAAGTCCTCCATTTAAGCTAGCTGTGACCTGAAACCTTCCTACCACAGCCTCCACGTTACTGTTATACCATATATTCATAGAACAGCTGCTTTCCAAGGATGACTGCTTTTTCTCTGTTTACTGCCAATTAAGGATCATTGTGGTACTTAGTATGGCATGCAACAGTAAGACTGGAAATGATCCAAATGTAATACATAACACTTCTCTAACTTAAAGAGAAAGAAAGAAGAAAAAAAAACAAAACACAACCAACCAAAACTATAGCAAAAAAATATGCAGCGTTAGGGTAAAGAATAGAATTACTGATACTATATATCATCAAGCTCTGTGGCCAAGTGCTGAGGAGGAAATAGCTCATCTGTTCTTCGGGAGGGGGAGGAGAAGTCTAAACAAAACCAAACCTGCTGACATAGATTAATTTGCATGAAAATCCTATGCATAAATCCTAGAGAATCTCTCCACAGGCTTAGATTTGTGAGTGGTAACCAGCAAGTGTTAGAGGAGGAAGGGGAGTGAGGAAAAAGATTGAGTTTTATGATGAAAGTTTATTTCTTGACAGTTAGGGTTCAGTGCAATGGTTTTCAACACTTATGACTTGGAGGAGGCTGGGTTTGCTGTGACATGAAATAGTGATGGAGGCTTATGCTACAAGATATGATGCAGAGGATGTCTGCAGACGCTAGAGAAGATGCCTGGATGCCTATGAACACCCCTTACATGCCCAATACCTTCTTTACCAGAGTCAGTGTGGGGTGGCACAGGGATTAGTAGGAGCACCTCTGAACAGATCAGAAAGCAGTTGTGGTAAGGTAGGAGACTTTGAAAGACAAATGAACTTGTGAGGCACTGACCTCATCCGGGAGTGGAATTGGATGGAGGAGTTGTTTTGTCCCCTGTATTTATATCTGAATCTTGATGTTTTATTTTGTGAGGTTCGTGGATGTGGTTTCTTTCCATCTCTACTCACTGAAGGAATGGAATTTGATTTGTCACTGCAGTTGCTTTCCTAGTCTCAAAGTCTGAGGAGCATTTACCCCTGTGCTGCGAGCAATGGTTGAAGGCACCACCTGTAGACACTCAGGCTGTGGTGGACAACAAACTACTTCCCCTAACCCTCTCTCCTGTAAAAGGAGGAGGACGAGTGTGCTCAATGTGTGGCAGGCAATGAGTAGCAGTAGTGTCAATGTATGTCTTATCTCATCATTTCTTCTTTCCAGAAAGACTCTTCCTGCTTTGTCACAGATCCACTGCCATGCTCCTGCTCAATATTATTTGAAGAATAAAAAAAGACGCAGCCTGTAACCACCACAAGGTCAGCAGAGAAATTTCTTTAGTCTGCCCATTCTCACTTTCTACTGGTACATAAAGAAGGAAGGCTGGTGAGGAAAAGCCAAGGTTTGTCTGAAACTCACACCGGTGAGCACAGGGACAACTGTTGGTGAGGTGGCAAAGGAAAAGGGAGCAAAGAGAGAGCTCTGTGGCCCGTGTCCTAAAGCCTTACAAGTTACATACATACATGCAACTACTGCCGGCAGACTTACATAGGCAGATGGAAATCTGGAAATACTGTAAGTCTCCTTCTGGAGGGAGGATATCACAAATGGCAGGGATTCTCCACCTCACTGGTGGCTGGCAACTGTTAAGGACATAGAAAGACGTGTCGTGGTCGTGTTGGCCAGAAGTTTTTGATTAGATATTTGGGGGTTTTTTTCTGAAAATAAGACTCAAAATAAGACAAAGGATCAGAGGAGCTTGTTGATCCTGATGCATTTCTGACCTAAAGAAAAGTTGAAGGAACTTTCAGTTGCTGATTAACTTTTTTGACTTTACTTTTCCAATGGAATATGTTAGGAAAAGATTTTGAGCTATTTCTTATACTCTGTTTATGTTTTTACAAGTTTTCATTTGTATTTTATTTAATTTCTGTTTTTCATTAAATAAAAAGATAAGAATCTAATGAACAAATTATTTCTAATTTAAACATTAGAAATTTCTTTTAGTATGCTGACAATTTTCCAAAAAAAGTCTTCTCAGGGAGGAGGAAAGGGGTTGGAGAAGGCTTTTACCTTCCTTTTTGTCTTTAAGAAAGCTTTTTTTATGCAGAAAAATGTCTGCCAGCTATAATGGCAATATATTCCCTTTCCTGTCATTGACTGGGAAACATAAAAATCCCCTAGACAGTTCTGACTCTGTCTCCTGATAGGGGTTAAGTTCTTTGTCAAGAAGTCAATGCATTTACGTGCTATTAAAGCAGTATGTTGCCCAGCCTCGCTCACCTTATTTAGCTGTTGAGTGTAGGTTATGTATGTTAGGATGAGGGTGATAAAGCAGTTGTAGACTGTAACATAAGGTGATTTTCTTTACTGCACAATTACAGTTTATGTTACCATAAAGCTCTTGCCAGGGATGAAAAGTTGGGGAGGATTAAACAAAATGCTATAAAACATATCAAAGTGGATTGCATAAACAATTACCATGCTCTGGGAAATGGCTGATTAATTGACTGAAGTGAGACATCTGCAGGATGTAGGCACTATGGATATATCAAGGGATCTCAACAACTGCCTCGTTTGTTTTAATAAAAGTGGCTTAATTTGTTCCAACAGTACAACACCTCCTGTTATACCTGGTTTTGTCATCCTCATTATTAAGAGAAAGGGCACTACACCTCTAAGTACAAGAGTCTTCTCACAGCCAGATCTACTCACACATTCCCCAGTGCAAAGGCAAGAGAATGGGATTTTCTCAGATCTCATAAATTAAGAGTGAAGCCCGATTTAAGGAATAAAATGAATGTGTGGGGAAGCTTGGAAAAACCTTACCTGCTTCTTTGACCTCTGGCTTTTCTTTGACCAATATTAGGAAAAGAAAGCTGTTATTGTCCTTTCATCTGTCTTCCAAGCTTATCCAACCCTTGTGACAGTAGTGCTTTGTAATCTTCAGTGAACATTTTCAGCTAGACACTGTTATCCCATTTCCCTGATAAGAAACTTAGACACAGACAAAATGAGGCCCATAATGCAAAGGTAAGACAGTGATTTCCTGTGTAAGTGCCTAGCTCTTACTGATAACCATACACAGTTTAGATACTTAAAAAATCTAGACCTAGATTGTTTGTCCATGTCACACAAGAAGCCTGGGGTAAGGCAGACAACTAAATCAAGTTTTTCAACTCACTGTGTGTCTGACACCACAAGAAATCAAGACTACCCGGTTCTCCTGGTTGGAGTCCAGCCATTACAGTGATATCCCATAAGAATGTTTGCCAGGGCCACTGAACTTGCACCTACCACTGCAAAGCTCAGCTCACACTTGGTAGAATACTGGGTGAATATTTCAGTAAACCAGGCTTATTCTTCAAAAGCTAAGAATAAACTAGAATATATAAAGCACATTATAAGCTCTTTCTCCTGTGTAGTCTGAATCAGAATTACACCTTCAGAATCATTGGTGTAATCAAAAAGTTACGCTTTTCCCTCAGAATTCTCTTTATTTTGCCATCTTGATCCCCTTTGCAAGATAAACTCTTCTCACTGATGGTTCCTGAGTGAACCTTTCTAGAGGACTTTGGGTTGGAAAGTAAATGTCTGCATGTCACACTTCAGGCAGTCAGCTGTGGGCTACTGAAAGAGGCACAATCACCAGAGGGGGCTTGTCTAACTTTTGGCTTTCAATAAATGTGCCATTTAAAGCTCTGTGCAAATACAGATGTAGACAAATAAATATAAAAATAAAAGTGCAAGAGTGAACATGTTGATGACAATGCGTACCTCTACAGCAGCTATGTGCCACAATCTTCTGCTTTTGTTCTGTGCTAAATGGTCTCCCATTCCAATAGATAAATACATTTTTCTCCTAACCTTTTTCATGCTTTATTTGTTGTTCCTAATGTTAATTGTTCATGGAACTTCTATTATAAAAAATTAAAAGTTAGGATTACCTCAAAATTAGCTTAGCACAATCAAATGTTTCTCTCCACCCTTTCACAATTTCTTTTCTTTATCCGTTATTGTTGTGTGGTTCAGTCCATCTGATCCCCAACGTGGCAGACTTCCCAACACCCTTGCCTGAACCATATAGTGTGCTTTATGTAACTCCTTTCCCTCATAACAGTATGTTTAATATTCATGGCTTGTTCAAATTCTTAAGTCTGATGCTTACAAAGCACTTTTTAACCCAATCGAGTGATCAGCTTTGTTCCAGACATTGTAGTTCTTGCCCACATGGTTAAATAACACCTATCTTGACAGTGAGAAGTGGTCAGCATCAATTACTTGACATTTGTCTAGTGAGTTGTTCAACTTTATCTCTTGCTTACACTGATGTTCAACTTTATCTCTTGCTTACACTGATGTTCAACTTTATCTCTTGCTTGCACTGATCTGCAGAAGAATCCTGCAGTCAAGCCTAAAAATTCAAAAAGGAAAATCAGAGATATTATTATCAGGAAATTACATGTCTGCTTCCAAATAGTAAATAAGATTCAAACATTTTATAACATCAGTAATAACTACCTAATGTTCTACCTTACATCTGCTTAAAATGTAATAGATATTTTAGATAAACCAATGGCTTCCATTAGGGTTTCTTTTCTGTTGTAATGCATAAATACTTACACGCACTGTGTTAACAAACTGAAATTATATCTTATTTCTTATTCTCATGACTGTTGCTAATGCAGTATGCATGTGTATCACAGTAAGATGCATTCATGAGCTCACCACACCTCTGATGGCTAAAGTCTCCAGAGTCCAAGTGCCAGAAAGAGTCTCTTCATGCCATAAGCATTTGGCATAGTTTTCAAACATTGTGATTTCATGTTTTCAGCTGACCTCCAGTTGCTCTGATCCCCTTCCCCAAAGCTTCAACTACATTGCTGTTGCACCTTTCATAGATACATGACAACTGAAACAAAAAATATGAGGGATTGCACTGAGGTCATTCTTCCCCCAAAGACAAAACACCGTGCCCACATCTCTGCAGAGAAGCTGAACATGTGTATGACACTCCCACTAATGCCTCAACACTCCATGGGAGTTGACCTAGTACCTTCACAAGATCAGGTCTCTTTCCTGATCCTTACTCCTTAAAAATGAGTTGTCCTCTAGTTTTTCCATGGGCTCAGACATTCTTATTCCTCAGTTCTGTCCTTATTGGTATGGGTCTGTCGCAGATGGAAGCTTTCCTGTCTTTCTGATGTGCTCTGACCAGAAAATTATTCAGCAGAGTTCTTTATACTAGATCTTGACACTATCTTGTAGGCAAATGCTTGATTCTTTCTTCTTAAATCCCAACTATCATAAGGCATGCATATATATATGTGTATGTATATGTGTGTATATATGTATTTGTGTATACAACCTATGGATCTCTGATCATTTGACAATGATTAAGTACATAAATTATGTAAAATCCAATTAAGATAAACCACCAGTATCTTGAACGTGAAAAAGCTTGGTCCTAATCACAGTCCCAGGCTGAGTGTTATCAGGAGAGATACTGACTCTCTTCCACATTTTCATTTATTGATTTGTGTATAAACATGAGAGATAGAAAGAAAATTGCACACTGATTTCCTACTATGTCACCATCACTAGGAGGGCTAGCAGGCTTGCTATGAGAGTTTAAAGCACAGTAAATGTTTCTGTTACTACCCTATTAAGAAAGGACAATGAAGATAGGAGTGTTGGGAGTATTTTCCTGGCTAGCAAAAAAATCTATAATCACTAGGTTTCTGTGGGATTGTTTAACAAATCATTTTGAATAATAATGAAAAAAAACCAAACCCCAAACAGTAGCAAAACAACCATGGAAAAGGTTGAGTAATGTGAAATGATTTGTACAGAATGATGGGAAGAGAGTAATTTGCTTACTCTTTCCAAGACCCTACTGATTGCCAAGTTTTCACTTAGCTCTGTCCTTACAGTAATGGAAGAGTATTCAGATTCTCCTTTGTTAATACTTTGTAAATTACTTAGGTTCAGCACAATGCCAGTTTCCCTGGTACTTCCCTTCTATCTGCTGCTATTTTTAAAACCATTTTAAAAATGCATATACAAATGTATTCTCATAACATAACTTGGTGCTAGAATGGTGTGAATGAAAATATTTCTAAATATTTTATAAATTCAAGGAACTGTAAGGAAAATTTATAACTTTAGGTTGTAATTAGTGAATGTGACATAGTCTAAATGATAATCAAGAAATAAAACTACTGACCTAGAAAACCAGCTCCTAATGATAGATATTGGAGTATTACAGATTCTCCAGAGAGAGAGTAGAAAAAAACCCCACACCATAAACAAGAATTTATTTTACATTTTAGAAATAAGATCTTGTTGTTGTGATACGCAAATTTCAGCTAGTGCTAAACAAGTATTCATGGTTGCTTAAGATATCCACGACTCTTTTCTACCACGATTAAACTCCCTCAGCCACTGCAGAGGATGCAGAACTTATACTGCAGATATAACTATGCTAATATATCCATGCTGGTTTAGCTGTGACAGCAGGATCCTTTTCTAGAGAGGTAGAGTATGTTGACAGAAGGAGTTTTTCTGCCTGCATAGTTGTATAACTTCCCCAAGCACCCAGAGGTCAGCCCATAAAACTCTCTTTTGTCAGCATAGCTGTGTCCACATGGGGTTTTTGGCTGGTGTAGCTATTTTGGCAAAGAATATGTGATTTTTCACACTCCTCACTGACATAGCTGTGCGGATAAAACATTATGGAGCAGAAGAAACATGGACACACAATATGTCTCTCCCTCCCCAGCCTGCCTTTGCTTTTCACCTCACCACAAATTAATAAATTGAGGCATGGTTTGCTGAAGAAGGGAATAGGCACAAGGAGTTTAAATTAGCACATCACTGTTAATCCCAGCTACTACTAGAAGATCATGGGACAAAGGAAATGGAAGAATGGGTGGTGCAAGTAAAATTTCAAGATAGTTCCATAATTTTTTAGTTCCATATTTTTTTCTTAGCCACTAAGAAAAAGTAACATACAGGCTTGCCACTAGAAATTTTTGAGGATATGCTCACCATGTCAAATATGCATGGGTAGGATAAAGAATCATCAAGGTACTAATGGTGACCAAAGTATGTGGGAGAGCACAGTGTTAAAGAAATGGGAGCCCCACTACTGGGTTCACTGAGCCTGGGCTCAGTTTGGGCTTCTCTGCCAGCATTCAGGAAACTCTAACCAACGGAGAAAAATGTGTAGACTTTACCTCCAGGGTATCCTGCCAGCTCCTAGCATCCTGTCGCCAGGTTGACACTCAATGGAGGGATTTTCAAAGCACTGCTTCTTAGGACCATGCCATTGAAACTTGATGCTCTCATGTAGAGCCAAGTAGATGTTACTACTTGTAACAGCAGGAGGGAAAAGAGCAGTATCTTGTCTTCAGCTCCCATTTACCCATGAGAAGCAATAAAAAATGTACTATTCCACCTTTTCTGATCCACACACCAGGTAAGTGTTCATGTGTCACCAAAGTACTATCCCAAGTGTTCAGCTGTTAAAAGATCTAGGTATTATATTTGTCTTTTTTAGGCTTGTCCGCTCCCTTGTATCTCCTGCTGAGAGCCTCTTTTTCCAGTGTATGTGGGCTGAGTCACAGTGAGCAGATGAAATGATTCTACAGAGTGACAGAAAGTCATAGATACTAGTCTCTAGGACCAGCTATGCCTCTCTAGGGACACTTCTATTTTATCCAGCATGTTACTAAATAGCAAGCAGTACATAGAAATAAAATAGCTGTGCTACTTGTATGTTGCTAGAGACACTCTTCTCCTCCTCCCATTTTTTATTTCCTCTCTCATCCAGTATCACCATACTTGAACTTCTCTCAAGTGGGTCACTGAATCTGCTAAAGAAGTTACAATATCAATAAAAGGGGGCTGTACTCCAGATGAGGTTTTTCCTGATTCCTTAGCAAGACAATCCTTCATTTTGGTTCTACAAAAAAACCCTAAGAACTGGAATGTTCTGATATGAATCAGCTAGAGTGATCTACAGGAATAAGAGTGTCCTGAAGAAGTTGAACAATAAGTATTTACATGAAATACATTTCTGTATAAACCAGGCAGCTAGGAAATCACTCAAATCAATGCCAACAGTTGTTCTGCGTAAATCTTTCTGTTTGGACTAGCTGACCAGCCTGGGGCAGAAGGAAGCAGGAACATCCATTATTGTATTTATTCATTAGAGTTAATTGACCTCCCAATAAAAACAAGTTCTAAATGTGTGTGTCATGAACAAAGTAGGTTAAAGAATAACAACTGGAAGGAAAAATAGAACAACATGAAACAGATTTTGCAGTGTTTCATTTTGCATATTATTTGCATGTCTTACAAAAATTTACTATAACAAACCTGAAAAGAGGAGCCTACAATTCAAATATAATCTTTTACTGTGATGGGACAACTTTTAAGAGCAGAGTGGAGGAGAAGAATGAAAATACTGGTGTAAAAAGAGATAATTTTTTCAAGTTATGACTATTTGCATTTCTCTAACCATATTGTGATAACTGAAGTCAAATTCCAGTGGATTATTGAGGTTATACAAGTCTGCTGCAGTTACTGCAACTCTAACACTTGATAACCATTGGATTGCACTTCAGCAATCCTGAAAAAAAAAAGAATCATTTGAGCTGTTTTCCATTTTACTTCAACTGATCTGGTCAGACCAACCTGATTAAACAAGCAGCAGCACTATTTGTCTTATGGACCATGGAAAGCAGGATTTCAGTAGCATGGACTGGGGCTTATGGTATTGATCTCACCATCATGATTGACAGTGATTGCTTTCAAAGCTGGTAGCTGGATGCGAGAGAAAAATAAAGGACAAATTCTTTGCTCAACTAGAAAATGTCAGTTAACAGTCCTGGTGATAAAACTGTTACCTACCTGGATCGTTTTACAATGAGACAGTGTAAAATGAGTGAGTAGTGGAGGACCATTTGTTTGCTACCTAAAACTACAGTCAGTCCCCTGCAGGCAGTATTACAACATATTTATTTAAGAATGGCAACCTGATACCTTTCTTAAGCATGAAAAAAAAAGTGACTAACCAGAGTGACTTAGAATATCATTCAAATTGTAGTGAAATTTGGTCAGTGAAGAATCCAGAAGATGTGACATCATCACCTAGTACACTAGCACATGTTTGTGTTTGAAAGTGCTCCTTTTCATTTAACTGCAACAGCAGTTGATTTATTTTGTACTCTGGCACACAACCAATAAAATACTTGATCTCTTGCTCACTCATTTTTAAAAAACATCTTCAGAAGTTTTGATCATTTCCTTCCACTATCTGGAGAATATTTCAGCTGAGGTCAGGAAAAGGTTCATGCCAACTATCAGGTTTTTTGTTTGTTCTTAATAATTGATGTCAGGCATGGGAAAAGTCTCAGAGTGATAGCACTTGGCAAGAAGTATCTATATTTCTGCACACAAGGAAGCAACATGGGCATTAGCTCTGGCAGCCTGCCTTGTTGTGCCTGGGGAGGACTATCATAGTGCTTGGGGAGATTATTCAGTGCCTCAGTCCTTTCCTTCTTTGGTGTCTTTGCTGATAGTAAGAGCACCAATCAGTGCTGATTATATTGCCAATTTCACTTCACGGTAACATCACTGGCAAGTTTTATGATAAAAACAACAGCCTCCTAGCACAAGCATAAGGTGCATTTCACATGAACTGCCAAACCAGTGGTAATGATCTTCAGGTAACTGTTACTGGCATAGGCTGTACCTAACCACTGATTTCATCCTGAAATGTCGTACACCAGCCCACTGCCTGTTCACACAACTGTCCAAGCCTTCCTTCACTCCTGGCATTATCAATTTATACTTCCTTTTCAGTTTCTAAGCCTAGTCCTTAATTTAGCATGCAAGATTCTTTTTTATTTAAGGACTATCCTAACCATGTGCAATATTTTATCATTTATGTTCCAGGTAGCATTTCCAAATTCTTCAAACAAAATGATTAGAACTAAGAAATAGGTCACAACCTTGGCAACCATCTGATGTGAGACAATGTAATCTGCTAACACACTGGTTGTCATGGAAACTGACAATATTGGATTTTTCCTTCAATGCAACCTGTGTTTTATACATAAATTATTAGCATATAAAATCTAAGGCACCGACACTTCAAAGCAGACCACCCATGTGTTTTATATGTGTTCATGAGTAACTTAAACTCATTCCTATTGTCATTCAGGAGAGGGTTCAGCTGTTGATGAATCTGACAGAGGAAGGATTTTTTAGATTGGACAGTACAGACCTGTGCTTTTGAGCTGAAGAGATTTCAGAGTCTATCCCTTTTAGCTAATGACCCACCCAAGTGTGCTGTATTGCAGTGCTCATTTGTTTTGCTTTTACAGTCTGTACTGCCAATCATCTCAAAGCTAAAAGTTTGTTTGATGCAAAACCAACTTTGTGAGATATGTTGAAAATTTATATATTGTTTGTTTTTCTTTCATCCCAGCTGGGATGAGAATAAGATCTGGATTCTTTAAGAGAAAGCAAACGATTCTTTCAATCCTGCCCAGCCCCTTATTCCTCCCCCAACTCCTTCCCCAAACAGCCAGGAGTTAAGCTGCCTCTTTTAAGCTCAGGGACTAGTGCTTGGGTCTCGCTTCCATCTTGCTGAATTCCCAAATTACTAAACCATTGTCTCTCTTTCCATATTGGCTTCCTTCACCTGTTCTGTATTTGTCTGCAGTACATATTGGTTGCAAAGAAATGGCATTTGTGAATGGCAAAAAATTCACTTATTTTTTTTTTTATTTTCCCCAGCCTGAAGCTGTGTGTGTAGTAACTTTCAATGTGGGAAATATCCAGAGGCGTGACATGAGACCATTAACCCATTACCGAAGAACAACTGTCATACAGCATGTAATCTGAGCTGACATCCATGCCTCTTTCTTCTGTAAAGAACATCTTGCCCTTCTCTGAAACATTAGAAAAGTTTGAAAGTTGAGAACAAAGGACTGGAAAATGTACTGACTTTCATCTGTAGACCTTTAAAAAGAGACCATCACTTTTTGCTTCCTGCAAACCCTTGGCATGGTAAAGAAAACCTCATGACCTGGAAGATTTTTCTCATAGTGCTCACAACCCAGTTTGGCTTCCCAGTAAGAACCATCCTTCCCATTTCTCATGGGATTCAAATTTGATCTGTAATGGAAACGTACTTCAAAGTGTATGTCAGGAGACAGAGGAGGGGTCACTCCGAGTCCCAAAATGCAACATAAATGTCCTTCTTGTGAGCACAAGGGAACTTTCATCCTACATTTGTAGTGGATTCACAAGTAATGCAAGTTATTTTTCTTAGTGGAAATGGAAAGCCTGCAATCCTTGGTTATCTGGGTCACATTTCCATGTTTTCTATTAACAAATCATGCAAAGTCAGTACAGAGACCAAAGAATGTTTATTTTCCTCAAATGTCTCCCCTCTCATTCTGAAATATTTATGAAATCTGTAAAATCAGCTGCACAAATTCTGTTCTTAAATTATATGCCCTTTGGACATGGCTAATTTACAGAAATTTCATTTACTCTCATAGTTATATATAATTCCTTACCTTGAAAATGTTACATGCTGTGTCTCTTCATGTCACCCATTTCTGACAAATGATCTCAACCACTTGCCCTGGGCAGGTCCCATTGTCCTAGTCCTACTATTGCTCATGTCAGGGGAAATAGTCTGTATTTGCAAGTTTCATCAAAACTTTCTCTTCCTCTACATACTTTGGTATAAAAAAAATCTCCATTAGCCAGAATAAATGCTTCTTGCTACAAGAATTATTATTTTTTTAAAAGAGAACATAGTAGAAGACATATACTTTTGCTATTCACCATAATGATTAAATTAGGTAAATGGATCTGGGTTTTAGCTACGACATTTTTCTGGTAACTTTTGCTGGTGTCTCTACCTAATCTTA
The DNA here is from genome assembly GCF_026419915.1 of Harpia harpyja. Classification (NCBI taxonomy): domain Eukaryota; kingdom Metazoa; phylum Chordata; class Aves; order Accipitriformes; family Accipitridae; genus Harpia; species Harpia harpyja. The sequence goes on from NC_068943.1 coordinate 66,770,727, forward strand.
AATATTAAGGCTCATATAAATAAGATTCCTCTACGGAAAGTAGAACATCCACTGAGTGTATTGGATCAATTTTGACTGCACGTCAGGCCAGATAAATTTTGTTGTTGGTTTTGTTTGTTTCTTTGTTTGGTTCCCCCACCCACCCCCATCCCCCCCAGACAATAAGCTAATGAATAGCTGCTTAAAAGCTCCAGTTGTGGAGACTAAAGACTGTTCACTTATTTTAGTCAATGAGAAGACAAGAAGCTTGTTTTCCCTTTTTCTATTTTATCTCTGAAGTGTTTTGGTCTGTGCAGATAATAGATGACCATGCTGCCTTTATTTCTGAAACTTCTAGTACATCCCTCCAACTCAGTAACATGGAGAAGCAGCAATTCTGGATACTGTGTTAATGAAGTGGAACAGGTTTTCCTATAATCTTTTGATAGGTCACTTTGGCCTTTTCTGATATTGATTTTTCCAATGTAATTAACAAAGGTGAAAAGAGTTTTACTGCAGAATCAACATGATGTCCAGATTCTATTTGTGATCCAGAAAGATGGGATTGTCTTCTCCATCATTAGATTTAGAAATGGCCAAGGAGAACCAGATTATAAAGTCAGGCTTCAAACCATAGTTCTGTAAGTGTTTTAGGAAGAGAAACACTATTTACAAGAATGCATTTAAGTAAAAAGTAGTCTCTTAACTAGAGAAAAGTCAGAAGTGATTTGGCTTAGACAGACTGCTTACACTTTTAGCCCTGCAAGAGCCTGTTCAAACAGTCTGACCACATCTGTAAAGCTTTCTGTGAACATCCACCTCACTCATGAAAGTTACCTACCACTTTATTTGAATAACAGAACATGCAATAACCGATGTTGCTCAGATCTCTCTTTTACTTGAAGAACGTAGAATTCCTTCTGGTAAAACCAAATCCTGAGTGAGTTTATGGTTTTGATAGCAGAGATTTGCATCCTGAAAGAAGGTTTGGAGTTCCTTCTGGACTTCAAACCCAGAGAAAAGGGCAACAAACATCAAATATATATTCTGTCAAATGATGTTGATTCTAGTTAATGCAGTCTACCCACTTAAAATACCTGTGTTTGGCCCACGTGAGCCACTTAATAAAATTACTCAATTTGATAACTCAGTCTGCTGAGCAGATTTATTTCTGATTATCAGCACGAAACACTTTTAAGTTCATTTGTAGCTGTGCATAAGTAACCCACAGCATGCATGCACAAAACCTAAGGTGCTCAGCAGTACTTGCACGCTTCCCATGGTGAATTTGTTACTTTTGAGAGTCTCCTGGAAGTATGAGTTGGAAGGAGCTGTCGTTCACATGGGGGTGGCTCCGTGCACTGTTGATCACATGCGGAGATCTGCAGTGGGCTACTAGTTGCTCTGGTCATCTCTACAGCAACTTGTTGATTTCAGACGGGGTACATAGGGAGCTCTCACTAAGACAGCAAACTGGAACCTAGCTGCTGTTCAGGATACACTGTCCTGGATTGTTAGCATGGATCTTAGCCTGCTGTGTGCTTGGCAACTGCAGTGACCATCACTCCTACCCAGTCCTGCGGTGTCAGCTGTCCTTGCAGCTACCCAGCCCACAGCCCACACTCGAGAGCCAGGCAAACATCAGTGGGTGTCTGCAGCTATCAGTTACATGTTTTGATCTCTCCTCTGGGCTCTGGACAACATTCCCTTCAGGCCCTCTGGGTTTCTTAGGAGCCAGTCTGTAGTTTTCAAGCTCTGACCTTTTTGCTGAGTCATCCTGTAGACTACCTCATGGGGCAGATTTTTTAACTGATAAAGAGGTTCTAAGGGCTTTATCATTTCCAGATCTCAATCTTGGCAAAGCAACCATAGGCATATTAAGCAGGCTACTGTATTTTAGTACTTGTTGAGATGTCTCTTAGCTAGATTATTGTGTAGCTTCTCAAGTGTGACTCCCTTTAGATCTAATCTCCATAGCAAGTAATCCATCACAAACAAACACAGAGAGGCACAGGCCATAGTCATAACAAAAGAATACAGTTTTGTTTTGGTTTGGTTTTTTCCCCACAGTTCCCCACAGTCGCTTTCAAAGCCTTCTTTATTGTCATTTTGTTTTATCAACATTGATCGGAGAGCCTGGTGGCAAGCCAGAACAAAGAGGATTGATCTCAGGTTCAAGTAAGAGGGAATTAGAAATGGGTAAAGCACAATGTATTAACAGGGATTTTCACTGAATCCAATTCCCAAGTTTTTTTCAGGCTACTTAACTGATTTTGGTATGTTACTGCAAATGGCTTTTCTTATGCATTTTGGAGGGGGAAATTTGGTTTCATTTGTTTTTAATAATTTGAGAAGGTGGTGTACTCCAAACAGACCTATGTTCCCTTCCACACTGCTACATACAAGTACTTATAGCTTTCTGTATTTTCACATGTATGCCTAACCCTGATTATAAATAGAAAGCAGAACAAGGAATGGGACAGTTATTTGACAGTCAAATGCTGAAGCTCCTACACCTGAACATCAGGGAGGACAAAATCAAAGTACTACAAAAAGGCTACATTGACACCAGTAGAAAGATTCTTGGCACAGAAGTATTTTCTCACACATACAAACTTTCTGATCATTTTTTATAATGGTTAGTTTAGTTTGCTTTAGTTTAGTTTAGTTTTGTTTTGTTTTGTAGGTCATCCTGACATGTGTTCAGCACTGAAGAAACCTGGGCAAACAGAAAATAACGACCCACCTTTAGCTGCTCAGACTGGAGTGTGTAGACTGCTACTTGTGAGTTTAGCTTATTCTCAAGCTTCTCTTGCTCTAGAGACACATCACAGACATTCACATATAAGAAATTCTACTTGTCATATCTACGAGTGAGGTGACAACTCTCAAACCTAATCTGTGCCTTTGGGCAAGGGTAGAGAGATGAGCTCTTGCATGGCTTTCTGTTGCTGAAGTTGACACCCTTGATGAACTCCTACTCACTGTAACTTCAGACCCCGTCACTAAAATACTGTCTTAGTCATCTGTCCTTTTTTTATGCTATTGCATGCTTTTTCCACCAGATGGTAGGCAATAAAAGCAGGAAACACAAGCTATCTGATACTGTATACTTAAAAGAAATCAAACAAAATAGATTAAATGCAACTGTGAAACAATTCTCCATATGCCGGACTCCTGTTTATGCTTGCAACTAAAACACAGCACTGGGAGAGATCTGGTCAGTGTTTGCCGGTATTTGATTAATAGCACAAGTAAGGCCTACATAAGCACATGGTACATATGTTATTACATATTGAAAAGATGCTATTGAGTCTCCTATTCTGTTGTTCTTTAGTTGTAAACAAAACTAATTATTATCAGGATATGCATTTTCTGTCAATTCCTTTAAGGAAAACCATTTATTGCACTTATCCTGCTGTAACCAGATAAATGAAATTGTCTCCCCAATGTGTAAATTTCTTCTCCTGCCTTGTTAGTGCTGTCTTGTACATGAAGTACTCATTTAGTTGCAAAAACCAATTATCATCCGTGTCTGGATACATTAAGAATTTTCCTACAAGTCTTTTTCTCTCTATCACATTTTAAGCAACACTGTACATGAATTATTCATATTGCCCATATTGCAGGCAGGATTTTTTATTATTAAATTCGATCATAATAATAGTTATTACCACAGTCATGGCAGTTTTATGAGTATTCTTCAATGCCATTACCTGGAAAGATTTCAATCAAGACATATAAAAGATGCAAATCAATTTCCATAATAAAATTAAACTGTACCATCTACTCTTTCATCCTTGCAATAGAGTTGATTGACAACTTCTCCCTGATAGTTGCAGCTGATAACTTGCAGGTATGGTAATGGAGAATGGCAGATTCTCTTGCTCTAGTATTCTAAGAAATTCAGTGTTTTTCTTGCCTTGTCAGTATTTAATGCCCATGTCTTCATGAAACACAGTGTTTAAGATGCAAATGTTCAGTTTACAAATATTCTTCCTGAACAAGACAATTATTTCTCTCTGGCAATATGAGATTTGCCTTTTACTAACCAAAGGCAGTGCACAATAAATGAAATTATTTAATGAATGTTCTTATTTGTTTCTGAGTACTGCTGCTCTCCACAAAGGGATCTTAGAATCATAGAATCATAGAATCATTTCGGTTGGAAAAGACCTTCAAGATCATCTTTTCCCAAAGAGGATGTTCTTCAGGTGATTCCCCTAACTTAATCCTGCACTTTTATTTTAAACCTTTCTCTCTTCCTTGTCTTAGCACTGCTTTAGCACAGGTTTCAATGACCACCTGATGGTTCTTCTTTGCTTGCTTTCTGTGCAAGCACTTGATAGCTTGTTCCTACTTCCTTGTTTGATTACTGCTTCTGTTTCTCTATATGCTCCCCATTTATCATTTCCTGGTGCTTTAGATCAAAGGTGCTGTCTAAATAAAACATAAAATGTAATGTCCACTGGTGCTGGAATTAACTTCCATATAATTTTGCCTTTACTCTGGAGGTAGATTAAATCTTGATGAAAGTTTCAAAACAGGACCCTTGACTTCAGATCCATTTACATCAATTGAAAGGCAGAGCAATGCATTCATCTTGAAGGAGTTACTCTGGAATGATGCTGGAGTAATTAAGATGAGAATATAAACAGCATTAATAGGGATAAATGGGTCTTCTCTCTTCAATTAAGCTTCAAGTAAGGCCAAACAATACGAACCATCAATCAACCCTAATACCTTGGGAAGTAAAGTGATCACCATTTAGAATCAAGGAGAAATTTATTTTCATGATACAGAATTGGACAATTCTATGCATTATGTAAAAGCTAATGTTCCCATTGAAGTTTCTGGGTGGCATCTGTTCAAAGTAGATTCCTGGAGTAGAGACACTCTTGCTCTGTTCCACTATAAAATCCTTATACTCCTAAGAACTTCCTCTTTCATGTTCAAAAACACTTAAAAAGATAGATTACATCACACTTCAAGAAACTAAACCATGCAAGACTGAATTGATGTCTGTTATGTAATTCAATTTATTACAGCAAGGCTTCAGAATTAATGAGTGAATTACAATTTTTCCCATAAGCAATTTTTTATTCCTGCTAAGGTCATGTTAGGACTATTACTGTTATTTTCGAAGAAGCATGATTAAAAATGTAATAAGCTGTACATTTTTCTATATAAATTTTCTATTTTCAAATGTATTTAGAGGTTGTCTAGATTGCCATTTAAATTATTCACCAACCTTTAATGTTACCTGCGTATTATGGCATCTGTTAAAATCACTTTCTGCTCAGAATTAATTGCTTTCTTCATCTGCAACAGATCCTGAAAAGTTTGCTGATGTTTTTCCAACTGGTGTATATCTAAGTATTAGCCATCTCTAATAGAACCTTATTTTCTACATTCATAACTCTCCTTCCCCAAGACCATTTTTTTAGCTAGGGTCATAGGTTATTCCGTCATGTTTTCAAAATTATTTTAACTCTGAATATAATGTTTGGAATTGATGGTAGCGCTATAGCCCATGTGTAAAATTTGCAGTTCATGTGTACAATGAGACATTTGGAACAAATGCCATCATCATCACTTTGGGATAAAACGTACCTTTTACACCACAGATAACTAGAAATTCCAAGATGTGTTGGATGGCATTTTCCAATGGGCTGAAAGTCCATTTGGATCTTGGTTCTCATTGCCTTTGAAAGAAACAAGTCCCTGTCGAATGAGCTTTGGCTGATCTTGCTGTGTCGGTTTAAGATACCTGCTGGAAGCAAGCATCTCTGTAGCAGAGCTGACAGAAGAAAAATGCATGTGCTAGACATTTCAGTCTAAAGGTTAGTGCATTAGTTTAGCAGTAAGTGGGAAATGGGGAAAACTGCCAAGATGTATGCCGAACTGGCTGGAGTACCGGGGCACATTGCACTCCATGAAGTCTGCCAGAGGAATGGTAACTGCAGGCAGACAGTCAATATTACAAATTTAGGCTGCTAGTGTCTTAAACTCCAGCAGTGGTTTACTTGGCCATTGAGCCAGAACTGGGTTTGGACTTTGGAAAGCCTCATACAGTACTAACAGGCAAAAACCTTCCTGTGTAGGTATGAAGTATCCATCATCAAGCTGCCACTGTGATTTAATGCTATGTCTGCATTAGCAAACTTAACAGGTCTGAGACCAGTTCTCTGGCTGTGAGAGCAAGTGGCTCAGCATGACCTGTGTCCACTCTGGCAGGTGGAAAGAGTTTCAGGACTGAGGTGCTCCTCAAACCACACTTAGGCTTTTCCTGAGACAGGTTTACTTGGCACAGACTGAAGTTGTGCCAAGGAGAGGAAAATAATTAACCTGTACAGATGATGATGGGTCAGTGTGGCCTTGATTAATTTACCGCTGAAGGTGAAGCAACAGATATACAACTTCAGGAAGAAGTAGTAGCAGAAGGATTTAATAAGCAACATGGTCATCCACTGTAGAAAGCCCAGAGAACTTTATGGTATTTTTCACACGCCTACTGTAAGTAAAGGGTAGTATCTGTCTTCACTCTGTAAAAAATGAGCTCCACCATTGCTAGGCCTCCTCTCTGCTTAGGAATGCAGAAAGAATACGCAGAGTCCATGAGAATCCACCAGGTGACCATTCAAATTCCCTTTTCCTGTCTCCCCAGTCAAGCAGGACAACACCAATTTTACCCCTATTAATTATGGTGATGTCCTTGCGAGGCCTCCTTTTTTATTGTGGGGTGGGATGGCACAGAGACTGGTGTCCCTCATCACTGTATTACACAACCATACCAGTGTTCAGTCTTCTGCACTTGCAGAGGCAAGGAAAAGATTTGCCATGAAGAGAAACTACTTCAGTCTCTGCCACCTTCTTTTTGGGTTGTGTTTTTTTTCTCATCACAGAATCACAGGAATGTTGAGGTTGGTAGGCACCTCTCAAAATCATCTAGTTCACCCCCCCTGCTCAAGCAGGGACACCTAAAGCAGGTTGCCCAGGACTATGTCCAGCTAGATTTTGAGTAGCTCCACAGATAGAGACTGCAAAACCTCTCTGGGCAACCTATTCTAGCATCTGATCACCCTCATGGCAATCAAGTTTTTTCTTATGTTCAGATGAAGTTTCACATGTTTTAATTCGTGTCCCTTACCTCTGGTACTGTGACTGGGCACCACTGAGAACAGCCTGGCTGCATCTTCTTCATTCCTTTCCAAAAAAAGTGAGATTATTCTGAATCTCACTTTTCACTCCATGTTTATTATTTATTACTGCTAGCATTGATTTTAGTGCCAATAGGTGCCAATGAAAATTAATGAGGTCTTTGAATAAGACCTATAGTATTGTAGAGCACAATGCAGAGACATGAGACATGGAAAATAAATTGCAAGCAAGAAAACTTTCTCCTGGATCACTACCACAAGGCTAAAGGCATTTTCATTGTGATATTGTCATATCACATGGGCAGGAACTGTGAAAAACACTCCTTTGGAGTTTCATGTGGATTGGTTCCATTTCATGGAACATGCCAATATTTGAGGGACAGTGTGCTAGCAAGATCCTTCGGTCTGCCATCTCAGTGGAGGCAGGGGATGGAGAACCATGCAGCAGCAAAGACGCAAGGGTTATTGATGTCTTAGAAACCACGGAAGCACCAGAGAATGGTCATGTAGGATTTAGGGTTTCTCCCCCTAAAAAGGTGGCAGGATCAATAGCCCAGCTGGAGTGCCTCTACACCAATGCATGCAGCATGGGCAACAAACAGGAGGAGCTTGTGCAGCAGGAAAACTATGACATAGTTGCCATCATGGAAACATGGTGGGATGACTCGCACTACTGGAGTGCTGCAATGGGTAGCTATAACTCTTCAGAAGGGATAGGCAAGGAAGGAGAGGCAGTGGGGTAGCTCTGTGTGTTAGGGAGCATTTTGATTGTCTAGAGCTTAATGATGGTGATGATAGGGTTGAATATTTATGGGTAAGAATCAGGGGGAAGGGCAACAAGGCAGATATCATGGTGGGACTCTGTTATAGACCACCCAACCAGGATGAAGAGGCAGGCAAAATATTCTATAAGCAGCTGGGAGAAGTCTCACAGTCACTAACCCTTTTTCTTGTGGGGGACTTCAACTTACCAGATGTTTGCTGGAAATACAATACTGCAGAGAGGAAACAGTCTAGGAGGTTCCTGGGGCATGTGGAAGATAACATCCTGACACAGCTGGTGAGTGAGCCAACTAGGGAAGGTGCCCCGTTGGACCTGTTCATGAACAGAGAAGGACTTGTGGGTGATGTGATGGTTGGAGGCTGTCTTGGGCATAGTGATCATGAAATGATAAGAGTTTTAGATCGTCAGAGAAGTGAGGAGGGGGGTCAGCAGAACTGCTACCTTGGACTTGTGGAGGGCAGACTTTGGCCTGTTTAGGAGCCTGGTTGACAGAGTCCCTTGGGAGGCAGTCCTGAAGGGCAAAGGAGCCCAGGAAGGCTGGACATTCGTCAAGAAGGAAAACTTAAAGGTGCAGGAGCAGGCCATCCCCATGTGCCAAAAGACAAGACGGTGGGGAGAAGATCAGCCTGGCTGAACAGAGAGCTTTGGCTGGAACTCAGGAAGAAAAGGAGAGTTTATGACCTTTGGATGAAGGGGCAGGCAACTCAGGAGGACTACAAGGATGTCATGAGGTTATACAGGGAGAAAATTAGAACTAGGACTTAACGTGGCTACTGCTGCAAAAGACAATAAAAATGTTTCTATAAATATATTAGCAACAAAAGGAGGGCTAAGGAGAATCTCCCTCTTTTATTGGATGCGGGGGGAAACATAGTGACAAAGGATGAGGAAAGGGCTGAGGTACCTAATGCCTTCTTTGCCTCAGTCTTTAATAGCAAGACCAGTTGTTCTCTGGGTACCTGGTCTTCAGGTTTGCCTTAAATATTGAGGCAGGCATACAAAAGGGACAGATATGTAAAACTCCACTGTGCATCCACAGAAGACTGGACAGTCCCTGGATGTTCCCTTCATTTGTCGGTGTCACATATTAGTTGCCAAGTAAATTAAAGCCATTCCCTGTCAAAGATGTAATAGTACTTTCCAAGGTAAAGTTTCCCTTCCTCCTCCTCTTTAATTCTGCTAGATCTTCAGAATCAGACTGCTGAGGTCAGTAAAGCTGGAAGCTAAACAGTAAATAAGGAACCAGAAATGAAAATTGCTAATGAATATTGTGGAGGAAAGTTTGCAGTAACACAACCACCTTTTTCAACTAACAGTAGTAGTTTGACAGAACAAGACTGCAATCTATCTATTAGTAGCTTATTTTTTCTTAAGTTTAGATTTTGAACCTATTCTCTTATGCTGCCTGAATGAAATATATAACAAGAAGATTCAAGAGACACTTCTTCACTCTGTCCACCCCATTTGATATGTTCTAAGCTTTTTTTCAAACTCTAAAAGTACAGTACACCCACTCTTCATTGCCTCATCTGGACTCTCCCCGTTTGTCATGTTCCACCTAAAAGAGAGTTATCAATGGTAACTATTCAGAGTCTTCTCTGTCCTTCTCCACATTATTGCAACTCCATTGGAAATCTGTCAGGTCCACATTTGCTACTGAGAGCTTTACAAAAAAATCAGTCAGAAATCATTAGTAATTTACTTTTCTTTTTAATTAATTTGTTCATTTCCTGCCAGGAAACTTAAATTTAAATAAAATCAATGATTGTCCCAGCATTCATTCTTAACTGCTTTGTCAGAAAAGGGAAAATTCTAGCTGAAGTCTGCATGGGGGATGGTGTTCCTATAAGAGGCAGTGACCTTAGCATCTGTGTTGTCACCACACATCCTTACATAATTTCTACAGGTACAGTGCGTTACCCCGTTACATTTTGGTTCTCATGAGGACTTGTTCACCTTCATCATATCGTGTGTCAGACACCCATCCATATCTACCTAACTATCTGTTTATCTATCTATCTATCTGACTATCTTTGTACCTATCTGAAACCTGATAGATGCCTAGAAAAGAAGCTAGGATTTGCTACAATCTAAAACTTCAACACAGGAAAGATAATTTAATTATTTTGAAATTGATTTCTTTAGGAAAATAAAAAGTAGAGAGAAGTTAACCATATTTGTGACATTGGATTCTAATGAAATAGTTCAACTACCATCCTAAATTGTGCTGGCTTTGTTAAAACATCATAATCAGAGAAAGAATGTTCTTCTAAATGGAGTTGCCTTGAGTTCAAAATTGGATTTTAAATTGTATTATTCTAATGTAACATTTTATTCATTGTTTGGTAAAAGATAACTTGAGATCACACATGTTTTCTGAGGCTCTGCCTTAGCCTTTAAAGCCAGCACACATTTTCCATGGCCTAATTTCTAACTACTGCCCTATAAATTCTTCTTGTATGCCAGCTAGTGAAAAAGGAGGAGACTAAATAGTCTGCTCAGGAGCTCGTGACTGAATTGTGGGTTACCTATATGGGCTTTTTCTCCCATATGTCATTGAATATATTCATATTAAGCTCCATGTCTGCAGCTGAACTCCCTTTGCCTGACCTACTGTAATTGAGATTCTAAGCAGATAGAGACCTCCTGTGTTTGCATGTCTGAACCATTCCTTCTGATCCTGGTTCCCCCTATTTCCAAATCATTATTTCACTATTTCTATTAAAACTTGACATGACTAACAATATCATTTTCAGAACTAGACTCGTTTCTCATGAATGACAGATATCTCTTTATTTCTGCTGTGAGTATTGTAAAAGAAGGAAAAATTAGAGATCTTGAAGTAGTTGCATGGTATCAAAAATTGCACTTTGCTTTATAATAGTAATGCTTTGTAGTTATCCATCCGTCTTCAAACACTAATCAATTTTAAGTTATTACAAGGTTTATAATGGAATATATCATTTGTACTTCTCTTATCTTCACTGGAATTCATTCAAGTAGGGGTTTTTTGGTGGTTTTTTTTTTAATTTAAACTCTCTAACAGCTATTCTTTTGCTCTGACTTAATAACCAGAAAGGTCTGCCCTCATCTTAAAATAGAGTGACAATGGTTATGTCTTCCTGCTCTTACCATCCATTTCACTGTTCCATTTTTTAAGTGGAATAGACCACACCTTTTGATAGATATCAAAGGAAAGCCTCAGAGAAATATTTTTTGAAGATTAAAGGGATGGAATTATAAATGAGTAAATGTAGTTTGATTTAATAAACCTGGTCTGATGGCAAGATATAGGAGTCCCAAGCAGTGTAATATCCTAAGAAAATCCATACAACCAGCTGAGACAAAACAAATGAAGGTGCTGAATTTAAGCTTTTGAATGTAACTGTTCAGCTTTGAGGCTACAGCTCAAACCAGTCCCACATTAGACCTAATATGGATCTTGCATTACTTTTTGGAAGTGAGAGGTGTTCATCTAGGGAGGAAGGCTGGCATTCAATTGTTGGTTGCGTGCTATTCAGATGTGGAGGTAGAAGCCAGAAGGAAAAGGAAAGGGTAAAGATCTAGGTAGAACCGCAAAACAGGGTGTCTCAGTCTGCATATTCTGCTATGACATGCACATCAGTTACATGGGGAATCAACTGTATTCTAGCAATGATGTGAATTAGGGTTCTAATGTAATTTAAAGGAGTAATTTCATTAATTACTGTAATAAATGGGATTGTATAAGTTTGGAAGAATAAATCTTGGTTTTATCAGCACAAATTTTGCTAATCTCAGATGATCAGTTATGGTTAGAGCCACCCAGAGACTTCCAAATTTCAGTACTACATTGGATTACCTCAGTCATGACTGCTTAAACACAGATCTTCAAAACCTACACTTATACCTGCCCCTAAACTTAAAGCTGCTTGTGTTTCTGCTGCTAAAGTCAGCTTCTAAGACTAAGCTAGTTGGCTTCTGAGCCCTGACAGGTATCTCACCCTTGCTGTTTCCACTTGGATGTTGTCTGTGACGTTCAATCTAGTAGGAGAGATCTGGGTGCAACAGTGAGATTTCATGTTGCAGCAAATACAGCCAAAGTGAGATGTTTCAAGGCTGGGTGGTTTATGAACATGTTTTATATAGGAGCCCCATGGATGGATCACTTACATAAGGGGTGGCATTTGTTTCTAAATCTCTTGCTCCTTGTTTGAAACTGTTTTTCTTACCTTCCAAGTGCTTTAGTCAGTTGTTTCTGGAGACATTAAGATCTCTTTCTGTCTGATAAACATCTAGCTACCTAAAGTGAAGTGCAAGGGCTCTGGTGGGAGGAAATGGCCGTGGCTGATAATGGAATTCTGCACGGCAAGTTTGCTGGGCCTTTTTTCTCCTTTGTAAAAGATGGAGGGGTGCAGATTTTCAGCTCACTCTAAAACAGGCGTATTTGAAAACATTTCTCCCACCTCTGGCAGAAAAATTCTCTTCCGTAATTATTAGATGAAGTTGTTCTTACAATTATTGTAATAATTGTTTCCCTTTTGCTGTGGGGAAAAAAAAAAGGAAAGCTTAAAGATTTTATTTTATTAATAATTCTTTACTTACTGTCTTCACTTATTAGTGCTGCAAGCAATCAATGAAAGCACTGTCAGACCTACTTTTTACTTCTTTGTTCATTTACTAAGAAACCTGGGTCATTTTGTGTGTATGTGTGTGTGCGTGTGAGCAGAACACAGTGTCTAGAATAAGTTCACTTAATAATAAAATGGGTCTTTTTTGAACATTGAAATACTGAAAGATTTGAAGTTTTGGGGGCTTTGAAAAGTTTTACTGCTGTGTTGACTTGGTCTTGGACCTGATTTCCTCACAGGCAAGCATATAATGATCTTAAGGTATGTGTTGGAGATCTATGTTAAAAATAATTAGATCCTATTCTAATAAGAACAATTAAAATTATGAAAAATAAACTTAAATAATGTTATCAGTGTTAGTGCAAAAATACATTAATCTTCCCTGGTTGTTTGAACACTCTTGTACAGTAGAATAACATTCTTCTTCAAATAAGAAAATAAGTTTTTATTGTTTTTTTTTAATTACTTTAAGGCAAAGTCAAAACTCTAAAACAGGTTAAAGAGAGAGAGAAAAAAAGAAGAAATCTTGAAAGAATAAGCTGGCAGCAGTGATTAAAAAAGAATGACCTTGCTCTCTGCATTTATGTTTGTTTTGTAGGATAGATGGAGCAGGTTTTACAGGGGAAGATTTGATAATAGAAGACTAACCTAGTCAACATGTGAGACATTTCAGAACATCCCTTACACGTTACAACATTTCCCCATTTGCTGACATGCTTATCAGTTCCATTTACACTGGAAGAAAGGCTTGTTTTCATGTATTTTTCCCCCTAAGTGGTGGCATCCTCCATGGGAATTCACAGTTTATGCTTCAGGAAAGAAATGTGGTGCTGCTTTTCTATCAGCCCCCTCACAGCATGAAGCTGTACGGTGTTATAGTGGCTTCAGTTCTGCTAGCCCAGTCAAATGCTGCAGGACCTTAAAGCTCAACACTGTAGAAAACACTGTAGCTACTTGGAGGTACCAGTTTCCTTTCCTCTTACCCAAAAAAGATGTGAGAGGTTCTGCTGCTCTCACCGGAGACCAAAAGAATGATGAAATACATGCAACTCTCAAATGGTTCCAGGACCCATCATTTTCTATATTAATAAGGGAAGAAAGGGTGACTAAGAGGATGACTAATGGTGACTATGAGGCAGACACTGTGTACTCCATGTACTTTCTTGGAGGAAGGGATTATGCATATCTTGGGTTGTATTTCCATAGTTGTTATGTCTCTCCTAAACCTAGATTAAAACCTTTTTGTCCCCCAAAATGGTGGTAACATTTAGCAGCTTTTCAGTGTTTCTGAGACTCTTTAATTCTTGTTTTAGTCAAGTCCCACAAGAAATGCTTGGGTTTTGTGTTTTGTGTTTGGTGGGGGTTTTTTTAAATATTAATTGGGTTTTTACTAGAAATGCCAGGTGTGCTACAAATCTTGTAAGAGAGTGTATTCTCATGAGAACCCTAGCCCACTTCTGTAAAATTCAGGTTTGTACAGTGTAAATATAAAATCCCATGTGTGTTCTCTGAAATAGAACAAACTTCTGGTACTCACAGTTTGTACTTTTGCAGGGAGGTTTCCAATGAGTTTGTTACATGGTAACACAGGAATGCTCAGTCACTTTGGGCTCTGTTTAGGGAGAAATTTCTGGTTACCCAGCATGACTGAACGTTAAGATGTTCTATTAAACATTGCTTAGTGACAAATCTGGAGTACTAATATCAACAATAATATTTTCACTTCAATTACTTTTAGGCTTTAGATTTGGTGAATCTTGAGGAAGGGTCATAAATATATAGTGTCTGTTATGCCAAGACATCATAAGAAACTCTGGAATTTTTTTTTACTTCAGTTATCCCATTGAACACACTTCACAGTTTAGTTCATTATCATTTCAGTTGTAAAATGTGTGTACTGTATCAATGAACAAAATTATAGATATTGCACAATGTATTTAAGAAGTAAAAAATTCTGAAGAATTTACTGAGCTGCCATCCAAAACTAGTTTGGGAAAGCAGGATGGTTTTTTGTTTTCATGGGGCTGCAAATTAAGCTGCAAATTTCTTGAGGTTACTTGGAATATAGTGTCGTAAAAGCTTTCTTGTGGCATTTTTGGACTTGTCTGTCTAGAAGAGAACATTGGAAACTTCACAGTTCTACGTGGAAAAAAAAAAAGATGGAAAACTATATAAGGTTCTTGGGGCTTAGGGTAAAGAGGATTTGTATAGTTTTTGTTTTTCTGTTTATTTGTGATTCACTACCACACCTTTTTTGGAGTCTGGCTTAAGATTTAGTAAGATTTGCATTTTGTACTTCTTTTGGCTGTTACCGAGTTATTTAGAATTAGCTCAGGACGACTGAGACAAACCACTGCTTAGCGAAGTCGTAATAATAATTGGAGAAAATGGAGTAAAATGAACCAGAAGTGTAACACACGGATAAATCACAGCAGCATAGCTGGGGCTCACGGGCGGTAAAATGGCCCACGCTTGCCCCCTGCAGGAAGCTCTAACCCATCCAGCTGCGGCTGCCACCAGAGCATCCTCATTTTTAAAAGTAATAAAATCACCCTATTCATTATCAAATTGATTATTACACTTTATAACTTAGGTAATAATGAAACAAAAATATTTTCTGACCAGCTACAGAAACATTCATATAGAAAACGATCATTCTTTGTCTAACCCTGGTTTTTTATTACTATATTGATCTTAAACTTCCATAGGTTTTACTGTTCTTTTTTTTTTAGTCAATTTAATTTGTACTGAATTAGTTTTATAACTGCAGTAAAATATTAGTACAATGTTCTATAAATTTTCATGAAGTGAGGATTTTCTTCATATGTTTTATTAGGTAATTTTAAGGAAATATGTTCTGCACCATCTGTGTCTTTAACTGCTCTCTGGTCATTTCACTGGAGTCATAAGCGTCATCTTATGCCTCTTGTCAAGTATGATCTGGAGAATTGTGGATTGTTCAAAGAGGTTTTTTTAATTTTTCTCCCTTTCTGAATCTTCCTGCCCTTCACCCTCACTTTTAGCCTATTATTTTAAGCAGTGAAGGACAGATAACTATGGAGTAATGGGAGAGTGTTTGTGTATTTTCCTAACACAGGAGAAGGCAGCTAATTCTCCATTAGCATATGGACTATTCCAGAGTTATGCAAATACGTGTCTATCAAAATTAGTCATGCAATGTCACATTTGAATATGTTCTTAGATTCAGTTTTCTAAACACTTTTGTAAGCACAGAAGAAAGCTGTAAGTCATTCCTATTTCCAACAATTTTTGTTCTGAAATTAATTACTATATTTGCTATCAACATCTACAAAGTATACTACAGAAACACAAATAACTGTCAAAGATGAAGCCATTGGGTCTCCTGAAGCAGTGATGAGTTATTTGGCCTAACTGCATGAATAGGCTTCCGCTGATTTGCTGGTGAAACCCTCCAAAGCAATGGAGTTGCACAAACGCACGTATTCATATGGGATAGCAAATGTTGGAGACATATCTCAAGTTATTCCTATGTGCCTTCTCCTACCTAGTCTTGGTATCTGCTCTACATTTAGGCTTTTTCTACAGTTATCAAATTGTTTGGGGGTTTTGTTTTTGTTGTTGGTCAGTTGTTTTGTTTCGTTTTTTAAATGGGAAATTAGATGGGAGCCCAGTAATGAGTTTGCAATAATATCCCAGTCCCCTTGTAAAAGTGGAATGGTGACTTTTGAGCTGATATATTCTCTTAGAAATAGTTCTTCTAGATACTGCAATCAGCAGTCATTGTACAAAATGGTTGTACAGTATCTAAGTATGTGTGTTCCACCTTGTACTCTCAACTACTCTCTCCTGAGCTATCGTACCTTAATCAGAAATGCTCCTGTTCAGTACTGAGATACTAAAACACAAGGGAACCTCAGGAAATAATATGTGATGATAAAATAGATGGCAATGTTCCTGCTAAATTAGTGCTGACCTTACAGTGCCTCAGCACACTGTGAGGAAGACTGTGATGCTGACATAGCAAAACTGAAATACCAAAGTTCCCTTCTGCTCATTTTTTCTGTGGTTTACATGCTTCTTCACTGATTTCTCTTATAAATGTAGAAAGCTGTTTATCTGCTATGGTCATGTCAGCTTTCAGGTGCAGTAAGCAGTCCTTTGTCTATCCAAACATTCCCTCTTCATTCAGAAAATTATTCTGCTTTATTTAAATCCTCAGCTGTCGCTGTTGCTTGGCAAAGTGCGGTAAACTTGTGAACACACTCATTTGCACCTTGAGGAACTAAATGACCTCTCTTGGTCACTTTGTTTCATTCACATTGTTTAGCCTAAGCCAAGCAAATATCTCAATGTGAATTTCTTGGAAGATGTCACCTGACTCCTCTGTACCATTGGGTTTTTGTCCACCCAACTTTGCACCCTTCTGAGGAGGCTAAAGCACTGATGTCTTTTTAATGCAATCTTTGCTCCTCTGCCTTTGAAGATAATATAAATAGTCTCTTTAAAAAGTGTATTTAGTTGTTCTATGTTTCATCCGTATACTCTTTTACAGGAAACATGTTGAGCCATTTAAAAAGCAGAGTCCTACAAAATTACTCTCCAACACACACATAAACATGTACATGAACACACACACATATATCACAGTGACTTGGCTTGTGTTGATTTGCTGGCCTTTAATTCTGAGTATTGCATTGGGCCTCTTTTCTAGTAGTATTACAAATTCCCTACCATACTTACTATCAGAACACTTTCAGCCTTCATAAACTTGAGTCTGAATTCAGTGACTTCCTTTTCTCAGCAAATTCTTACTAATTTGTCAAGATGAACACTTGGTGTACCAGTAATACTCCTTTGAGTCACTTCTCCCAGGACACTAGTCCCTTAGCGAGGACCCACTTAACCAGCAAGATTTGTTCTGTAAGGCACATATCTTCCTATGTTTTCATCTTTCTTTTTTTTTTTTACCTACTTTCTGTTTAGCAATATAAATCTTACATATTAAATTTTTGTTGGATGTTGAATGTCTTTGATAGCTGCCTAGTCAGCATCCTTTGACAAAATTAAGCAAGAAATCATAATTCATCAAGGACTCCGAACATGCTGTTGTCAGTACTAACATTACCTCATAGTGAACTGTCTTTCAGCCAAGTCCCCTAGTTGGAAATACAGGGTGAAATGTTTCAAACTTCTTTTTTTAATTTCAGCTGTTCCAGAGAGCTCCTAGAGAATCTATTCACTGCTCTGTTCTTCCCCTCAGAGGTTTGCCACTGATCCATTTTATGCCAGGTATCACATGGGTTTCAAATGTTGTTAAAGGCTTTACAAAAAGTCTGTAAAAGAACTGCTTCACAAAGCGTGGAGTTACACTGTGTGGATGGAGAAAATGATGCTTCAGAAGCTTAGCCATTAAACAGAGTCACTAGAACAAGGAATGAGACTTGTTCAATGCTGGCTAATGACTGAATTACTCACTTTTGCTCTAAGATGTTCAACAGCATGATCTGCCTATCTTTTAATGGAAAATTTTCAGCATGTTTACTTTTTGCCAGAAGGTTCCTTTACTGAAACCTTATAAATAATATAATACAGCTGTGATCACTTGTCACTTTCCCTTTTGTGTGATCTGCATAATATAGCATATTTGTTATGCAGGAAAGAAATCTTTTTCCTTGTTTATGTCTTAATGGCTGCACATCACAGAGCTGAACATTTTCTCACTCTACATAATAGGAAAGTCTACATAGAAACTAGTAGAAC
Source organism: Harpia harpyja (assembly GCF_026419915.1). Classification (NCBI taxonomy): domain Eukaryota; kingdom Metazoa; phylum Chordata; class Aves; order Accipitriformes; family Accipitridae; genus Harpia; species Harpia harpyja. The sequence continues at coordinate 66,789,002 of NC_068943.1, forward strand.
TTAGCATCACTATGGCCATAATAACTGGAGCACATGAAAAATGGACTAATATCTACATTATAACCTGTTTCCCAAGTTCTGCTCATGAGAGTCCATACATGTTTAAGACACTCCAGCTTTAGTTCTCATGCCTGGAAAAATACAGTTTTATTAACATGTATTTTCTTTATGCAAAAAATGTGTAGCCTCATTTGCACTGTACTACAACAGCCTCTTTATTGATGCTGGAGTACTGATAGTTACTTATTTTAAATTAATGAATAATAATGTCCTGTCTCTGATTTGTACCTTATTTTATATTTATATGTATCACACTATAATATGTCTTTTTTACTCTCCAAGAAACCTATTGTGTTAAAATCCAAGAATATAGGATAGTAACTCTTATTAATGTAACCATTGGGTAACACTGGGCAGACAACTTTCCCATCATGTTAGATGAAAGTGTGTATTCAAGAGTACATTACAGTTATTAACCACAAGATGGCTCAATAGGAGAGGGAAATGAAGCTTTTTTATGTCAGAAAAAACGCAGTTTCTGCATTTTAACTGAACTCGAATCTTGGGTCTTCACACACTAGCATTAAATGCATCCAGTTCAATCCATTATTAAAACGCAGAAACACTGTACTGTTAATCCAATTTAGATAAAAGGCAATCATGAGTTTTAGTTTCCTTCACTATAAAGTTAAAAGGCTTGGGTTTTTTCAGATCTGTGGAAAGCCAGAACAAGAATGATGGAAGGAATCAGGCTTTTAAAGGCAAAATTTCATTGAAGAACTGCTGCATGTTTCACAGACTAAGTCCTCAGTTATCATTAATTAAATATTTTTGATTACTCTAATTATGTGAATCAGGCTTATACTTTATTGATGGGACATAAATTGTTAATAATACATACAGTACAGATAATTTAGGTGGCAACATTAAGACATAGACAATGCTTATCTCCCTCTCTCTTTTTTGTTTACTGCTACATTGCCAGTTATCCATGATTTTACTGCAGATGCAGTTGCATATAGAATCACCAACTATTAATGTCAAGATATAATACAAGAATCCTTTCTTCATTTATCGAATAGATGCTCAGAAACTCTTATTTTGGCAGAAAAGGGACTTAACTTCTTCAAGGTCTTTCCATATTGCTGGGAAGGTTTCTGCACATTTCTTAATGGCTGGAGGAAAACCGTCACAAAGAAAATAGACCCACCTTGTTTGAAGCATCACATTCCTCTAAAACTGAGATCCACCAGTATCAGCTCCTGCATTTTTGCTCTATAGTAAGATTCTCATTCAAATCTTTATAGCCATCACTGCATTTAAACTTAATTTGTGTGTCAGAAATTTCCCTGATTCTAAGTAAAAGTATAGGTTGTATTTAATGTTTCAGCTAAACTACTTCAATAATTAGATCCATCAAGGGAATAAAGAAAAAGAACAAAATCCAATGTTTAAATAGCAACCACTGGGAGTCCCTACCACTGCATGTGTTGCGCCCCAATCTATTGGAGATTCTGGGTGAAAGACTGTCAGATTAGTGGGAAAGCATTTTCCTTGGGACATGGGATGGTCAACATCTCATGTTGGGTACAAAAGAAAACAGCAAAGGCCCTCTGCCACCGACTGATGCTACTCCTTTACTTGACTTGGAACCCATTCTTGTGTTTAAGACAGTGGCTATCCAAGTGAACCGTTGCAAACCCCAACCCCTATCAAGGCAGTGACTACCCAGTTGGAGTGGCAAATCCCTTGTGAGCAAAAACAGTGCTTGAGCTCCCTGACATCATCCTCCAAAGCCTCTTTCTTTAAATGGTATATGTGGGCAACTTGGCTTAAGTCTTCCAGACCTCTAGTTTCTGTGGGTACCCAAACAGGTATACATTCTCTTCTGGTCCCTAGGCCAGGGCAGGTCTGACAACACAAACCACAAAGCCCACCACTCCATTTTTTTTGCAAGCCTTGCTGGATCAGCAGGATACAGTCATCCTGGTGGGCTTGGCCAAAGCAACTTCTGATGACCCTGACTTCTGTAATGTCTGCATCAGAACCATTGGGAGAACCGATATTTTCTCTTAAGAAGAAATAGGCCAATTCAATGTCAAGGTGTCTGTGGATATCCTGGGAGATGCATATCCCTACATGCGTACTCCTTCATTGGTGGGTCATAAGGCCATCAGTTAACCTATTTTAACCATGCTCTTTCCCCATGAAAGGTGGAGATGGAAAGCACATTGCCAGATGGCAAGCTCCACACATAGATTTAAGACTAACACATTGCTCCTGCACAAACACTGCAAGGACTCTGGGGAGCCTCTCTATCCACATTGAATGTTTTCTAGCAGTTCCTGCACCAGCTGTATGTGCAGCCCTCCACACCCTCTGCAAGCACTTGGATCACCTGAAAGGGTGCTCTTGGATCAAGAATAATTTCTGCTCCCTGGTTATTGAAGACTACGAATATATATCTAGGAGTGAATTGGGTGTGTCAGATGGAATATGCTTAAATGTCAATGCGTTTTCTAGTAGTAAAGTGGTAACTGCAGTGAAAAAATGAAACAGCATAGCTTCCCAAGGATAAAAGGAAAAAGAGTGAGACTGAAGAGTTGATGTTATACTCTCCTCCTCTCTTTAAGGTTTGCCTGTTTCCCCCCTCCCGCCCCTTACTCCAAAGTCCTTTCAAGGCAGGTGTGATTACTCTCAACATGTGTCCCCAGACTTTCAAAGCTCTTTTTGACCTTTCCTATATGCTGGGTAGTGGCTTTGGTTCCTACCTGCACAGCCCTTGGGAAACAGCCCTTCTGTAGTGTGCATACTGTTCTCATGCCTTGGTGAGGGTAGCTAGCCTGGGAGAAGGCAGGTGATGGGATGCTACATTCAGCTCATGAGAAAGGGGAGGAGGATGTGAGTGGAACATATTTGCTTGTTGCTCATTGAAGAGCTGCCAGGGAGGAGGGCAAAGGGAAGGAAGTTTCACAGGGACTATGTGAGCAGCAGCTGCAGCTCAAGAGGGCAAAAAATTGATGAAGTGTAGGGAGGCAGCAAGCAGAGGCAGAGCTGGCTGATTAGACCCTGGAGTTATGAAAATCAACCCCTTCATCATCTGGCTGAGTTTCTTCTTCCTCCTACATCTGGCTCACCAGCTGCTGCCTGGAAGCACAGTTTTGCAGCGCTAGAGAGGCAGGCCTCCAGCAAGCACTTTAGCAGCTCCCACTACCACCCCAGAGCATCCTGTGCCTCTGTCAGTCTGTTTTCCAGACACCCAAACTCCTGTCAGCCCTGCAAGGTGCCCAGTGTCCTACTGCAGTCTCCACAGACCACTCCACTCTCTTTTTTTTTTTTCACAAGGCCATCTATGTGCAAACAGCTTGGTCAGCACACTTGTCTGACCAAGCCCTGTACCTGATGATCACAGTCTGTTCTATTTTTCTTATTAAACCCTAACTATTTTTCTGTGTGATTGTCCTCATCATTCTGTGTGTGAATGTGTGTCCATTTATGATGCTTCAAGCCAGACTAGCTGTAGAGTAGGACAAGATTTCCAGACCAGCTACTGGAGACACTCATTTTTGTGTGTGACACTAACAAACTTCAAGCTGAACTAGCTGGAGAATAGCTGAAGAGGTTTAGGGGCTGAACACTGAAGGGCCCATAAATTTGATACAACAACCAGAGACACCCATGAGTAAGATCTGCTAGTGAGCCCTGAGTCTGATCAGCCTGCAAGACAGAGCAGGATCAGGCCATTTGTATTGTTCATTCTTATATGAGTGCTGTTGGTTGATCATGCCTGTGTATGGAGACTGTATAGCAGAGGACATTGAGAGAGGGTTGAAGTTGGGAGCACTGGTACAGGGGGTTGCTGGTGCAGGCCATTGCAGGCAATGGGTGTAAGGCATGGCTTTGCAGGTGTATTCTACAGAAACAGGGCTGTGTACTCCTCCAGTTTCTCTTATTTTGTAGCCCTGGTACCCCAGTAGAGGAGCACGAGTGAGCTGCTGTCTCTGAGTTATGCTTCCAGTCAAAGACCTCTCAAGTGCTTTTCAAGGAACAAGTGTGTACCTCCAAAGCATGATTTCAAGGACACTGCCATCATTGTACTGAGTTCTGTGCTGTGTACCTTGAAACAGTCATCTTTCACACACAGAGACAGTACTGAGGTTAACAACCCCTGATACTGCCAAAGGTTCCTTCTCCCTGAATTTTCTGAGCGGTGAAATGAATAGTGTCAACGTGGCAGAAACGTATGTAAAAAGTAGAAAATTAATCATTTTAAATGGTATAAAAAGTTCATCTGAACACTAAGAGGTTCGGTGAGATCAGGGGTGAGACAGCAAAATAAAGTAGTTCAGATGGCAGCAGAAAAAGGTCCTGAAAAAGAGTCAGAGCAGATGAATGAGAAAGGAGCAAAAGAGTCAGAAGAATGAGCTGAAGTCTGGCAGCAGAGGACAAGCAGAAAGACTTCCACAGCATCTGTCCCCATATATTGCTTTAGAAATCTTCCAGGTTGTTGTGAGACCTCTAGATGGATCAGGAGTCTTCTGCTGCACACCTCAGAGGGTCTTGGGCGAGCATGACCCACACTTGTTCAGAGATCAAGGAGCCTGTCTGTACTGAAGGTCAGTAAATACAGACTGTCAGGGCTTCAAAACCAAGCTCCTGCTCTGAACGAAGTTGCTAATGTAGGCACAACCTAATGCTGTTTATTCTTTCCCTCTGAAAGTAGTGGGGACTGTGTCTGTCAACCTTAAAGAATCACCACATCAACTGAAAAAAAGACCTGATAAATAAAAGTGTGTAAGGGCAAGAAGCTGCATATATTCCTTCTGTCAGTGATGACTCACATCAGCACCTTGAGTGAGTGGTGTGTGGAAAGTTTGTGCCACGCAAAGCAGAGATATTCAGGACACAGACTTTCTCAATGAGTCTCAAGTCTCCTTACCTTTATCATCTGAGAATAGCTCCATACATATTTTATCAGCTTGGATATTAGTTTTTCTAGCCAAGTAAAAATAACTTGCAAACTCCAACAAGACAGTGAAAAAGAAAAAGAGAAATCAATCCTGTTTAAATATATTTTCCTGCAGTCATTACTTGGATATTGATTTTTAGTGAGAGCTTCCAGAACAGTAGGTTTCGACCTGCATATGCTTAACTGCTATGATTTAGAAAGCAGCGGGTGTAACTGTGGTACAGTACATTTAAAACCCAGATTTATCTCATTAAATGCAGTATATATGGTTTATAGGATGTGATCTCTCGAAGTTTCATGGAAAGAGGTCATGCAATCAGAAAAAAAATGAGAGGAACTTGGTTTATATAAGCTTATGTCCAGATACTAGAAATAAAAACTTAATAATATTAATAATAATAAATTAAATTTATATAAGAATGCTTAACATAAAGCTATTTGGTATTTCAAACAGCTTCAGGAGGTCTTTAAAGAATCATCATTTTCTATTCTGGATGCTTGTAAATAAATTTCAACTTTGAACTTTAACTTTTACTGAAAGAAATGGTCTGGTTTCAGTGTTTAATGGAAACTTTTAAACTTGTTTCCTTCAATTATATAAAAATCCTCACTTTTCATCCCTCAAAACACAAATTCCCATCTTTCAAATACCATTAGAGCAATCTATAGGCAATACTTAGGATATGTTATGCTTCAATCATCCATTGTTTTTAAAGTGCATGTTTGTACCTGGAAACCATTGTTTTTAACAAAGGAAAAAAAAAAAAAATAAACCAACCAACCAGAAAAGCAAAAAATTCACAGTTCAGGCTAAGGGTAGCTTTAATTACATTGTTCAAAAGGAGGAACAAAGACATTTGAATGAGATGGCAAAAAAAGCTCCAGAACAATCAAAACACATTGCTGGCTTCCCTAGGGACATGACTTTGATTAGTGTCTTGGGTCAAATTGAGAGTTAGAGCTCTGCTCATGGAAACACCATAGCTGTTTTGATTTTCACGTGCTCAAAGAAGCAGGACTACATAGGTCATTAGGTACTTGAATGCATCTAGAGGAGGGCAACAAAGCTAGTGAGAGGGCTGGAAGGAATGTCCTGTGAGGAGTGGCTAAGAGCTCTGGGTTTGTCTAGTTTGGAGAAAAGGAGGCTGAGGGGTGACCTCGTTGCTCCCTACAGCTTCCTGAGGAGGGGAAGGGGAGAGGGAGATGCTGATCTCTTCTCCCTGGGATCCAGTGATAGGACTGTGGCAATACATCCCGCCCCCCCCATCCTGCCAGCAGGAAACGAAACTTCTCCAGGAAGGGAGAAGGGGAAGGAAACCCTGGAGGCTGCAGGTTGAAATTTGAACTGGCCAATCGAGATGCGCCAGGTACACCGAGGTGACCCTCCTGGCCAATAGAATTAAATGACCACAGGTCAGATTCGACAGGGGTATAAACGGGGTCCCGCCGGAGGACACGTTGGCAGTCCTCCTCGGAGCAGCGGGTCTGCAGTCGGGGACTCCCCCTCGGGCCGGGGCACCGCCCGAGGTAACTCCTCGAGGGAGAGAGCCCTCAGCTTTAGGTGAGTGATACGCGCGTTTTGAGCCATCGCTTTAAATCTTGGGAATTCTTAAGTCGGCCGTGTAGTATTAATTCTCTTTACATCATTGAGCCTGTGATTTTATAGAATGTTACCGGACTTCTAACTAACTTTTGCTGAAGAATAAATCTGAGTTTTAACACCTGTTGGATTTGGTTAGTCGTGCATCCGTCCTGTGAGGAGTGGCTAAGAGCTCTGGGTTTGTCTAGTTTGGAGAAAAGGAGGCTGAGGGGTGACCTCGTTGCTCCCTACAGCTTCCTGAGGAGGGGAAGGGGAGAGGGAGATGCTGAATCTCTTCTCCCTGGGATCCAGTGATAGGACACATGGGAATGGTTCAAAGCTGCACCAGGGGAGGTTTAGACTGGATATTAGGAAGCATTTCTTTACCAGGAGGGTGGTTGAATGCTGGAATAGGCTTCCTAGAGAGGTGGTCAATGCCCCAAGCCTGTCAGTGTTTAAGACATATTTGGACAATGCCCTTAATAACATGCTTTAACTTTTGGTCAGCCCTAAAGTGGTCAGGCAGTTGGACTAGATGATCGTTGTAGGTCCCTTCCAACTGAACTTTTCTATTCCTTTCTATTCTACAACACATCCTTCTAAACACATCTAAGCCATAAACATTCAACTTTATGAGTTTCTTCTGCTAATGAGAATAACCTAGCAAAAAATGGACCTTGAACATTTATCAGGCCAAAAGAGATAAAAAAACCTGGAAGTGTTTTATCATGTGAAACACACAGAGGGAAACACATAAGAATATGCACACCTAATTTTGATGTCTCCTGGTTGTTAGAGAGCTCAGTATCAACTTTATTTTAAAATAGCTTTTTACATTGTCATACTTAAACAATTCTAAATCCTATATGTAAAAAAAAAAAAAAAAAGATATTTTACTGACACTCAGGACTGTTTGGGGGGGGTGGTATTCCAAATGCTGTGTTATTTAAACTGAAAAAAAAAAGAAGTGTCCTTAATTATCCAAAAAGAGTTTCTCAAGCAGGAATTAGTATTGTGTCAAAATTAATGTTTGGTATTGGTTACATTTAATTTATAATCTGATTGCACATTTCATTTACAAATTCCATTTTATCTGGAATTCAGAAATTCAAACTTGGTTGGCAAGAAGAGGGCTTGGAAGAAGGAACATAGATGAAGGTAATTTAACTGAAAAAGTTATAAAATGGGTAATACACTGAAAAGGAGGCTGTATTATAAATATATTTTAATAAAATCTCCATGCTATAACCCCTCAGATTTTTGAAGTTAAGACAAATTTAGACAAAAGTTCATTTTCTCTCTTCTTAGCTTCAACTTGACTCTCCACATTTATTAATTCAAATAAATGGGACTAATGCTTTGAAAAATCTGTTATTCTCTGAAAGGTTGCAATTATTCATAGAGTCATAGAATACCAGCTTGGAAGGGACCTCAAGTATCATATGGTCCAACCTTTGTTGGCAAAAACACAGTCTAGACAAGATGGCCCAGCACCCTGTCCAGCCAAATTTTAAAACTGTCCAATGTTGGGGAATCCGCCACTACCCTGGGGAGATTATTCCAATGGCTGATCTCATTGTGAAAAATTTTCCTCTTGTGTCCAGTCAGAATCTCCCCAGGAGTAACTTGTACCCATTACCCCTCATCTTTTCCATGTGACTCCTTGTAAAAAGAGAGTCTCCATCTTCTTTGTAACTACCCTTTAAATATTGGAACATAGTGATAAGGCCTCCCTAAGCCTTCTTTTCTCAAGGCTGAACAAATCCAGTTGTCTCAGCCTTTCCTCATAAGGCAGGCTTCTCAATCCTTTGATCATCCTTGTGGCCCTTTTCTGGACCCTCTCCAGCCTGTCCACATCTTTTTTGTATAGTGGGGACCAAAACTGAACACAGTGTTCCAGGTATGGCCTGACAAGTGCTGAGTAGAGAGGGATAACGACTTCTTTATCTCTGCTAGTGATGCCCTTGTTGATCCAGCCCAGCATCCTGTTGGCTTTCTTTGCCGCAGCAGCACACTGTTCACTCATATTGAGCTTGTTGTCCACCAGGACCCCCAGGTCCCTTTCCACAGAGCTGCTCTCCAGCCGGGTAGATCCCAGCCAGTGCTGCACTCCTGGATTATGTTTTCCCAGGTGCAAGACCTTACATTTGTCTTTGTTGAACAGGTTGCCTGACTGGACATGATGCTGGGTGTCCGTGCTTGAGCAGGAGGGTTGGACTAGATGTTCCCAAAAGGTCCCTTCCAATATAGAGGATTCTATGATGCCGTGATTCTATGATATATTTCCCTCCTTCTTTGAGAATTTGCTAGTACACTATTTGAAAGAAGTTCTCTAGGAAGTTTTAAAAGAGAATTTTCAAATTTTAGTGAAGTTAGTGAGAACAGCTCAGTCAACAATAAGCACTTTAAAAAATTAAATATTAACATATAAGCAGATACAGAATTGTGAATTGGATTTTAGTGAAAACATATTCAGAATTATTTACAGATTTATGATGATCAAAAGATGATAATTCATACCTTCCATAATTCAACTAGATGTCAGTTCAAGAGAAAAAGATTAGTTTATTTATTTTCTCTAGGGAAGCTATCATTTCTTATTCAGAAAAAGATTTAATATCTGTCAAGGTTTACTTTGTACATATTCACCCTCAATTTTCTAGTGTTTGAATGGTTAGTAACTGTAAATGTTCAGAAGCACATTTAAGTAGAAAATTTAGTGCCTCAGAGATGTTTAGCTGTCAGTAGTTTTTTTTCTTTTAGTTTCTTTTTTTTTTTTTCTTTTTTTGGTTAAATACTTTAGTCATTCATTTTTATTCCTGATATCATGAGTTGGCAAAACAATGTGTACTGACTGCATGGTGTACTGAGTATATTGTTTGGTTAAAATTTACCTGTAAAGCTTAAAGTTAAATTAATTCCAAATGATGCAAACACCAACCTTTCTATGATTCCACAGAAACTAATTTTGTTTTTCTACTACAATACTTGCCATAATACCAGCAACATGATTAGTATATTCCCAACTGAAATATCGTTATCAGCTAGAAGTGAACCAAGGTATATATTCCAGCCTAGTTTAACACAGTTACTGATTTTCAAGGACTATAAGCTACTCTCCAACTCATTAAAATATTGTAAAGCATGAGGAATAAATGAACTTCATTTGAAGTATTCATCCATGAATTTTTAATCGCTTTAGCTTGACTAAAGCCTAGCTGGTGTCTAACTGAGCTTAAGAACAGACTTTTAACAAGATCTATCAGCCAGTGTTAGTTTTTGGCTGTCTTCATGCCACAGGTCTGAAAATTTTGCTGAGAGATACTTGACTCCCTGCCCCACAGCTGATCAGCTGGGTCATGAACCAGGTTAATGTTATCACAAATAGGACAAAGAGAATAAGCATCTTATGAGCAGTAGAAGCATACAGCCAAGTAGAGCCTTTCAACAGCAAAGCCTGTTGTCTTGTGAAGCTAATTTCAGGTCCATGATATGAAAGGTGCCTAGCAGGAGATCAGTGCAAAATGGTCCCGTGGCTTGGAAAATTCTTATATCTGAATTTTGGATGGGAAAATGCAGATTTTTCTTGTCAGCTGGAGAGCTTCTAGCATCATGCAATGTCAGTATGCAGAAAAAAAAGGATTTTTAGTATCAAGTATTCTATTTTGACATTCTCTGGTTCTCATAGCATCTGGCTTTGATTACAGTTCAGATCAGAAAGCTAAAATAAAATTAACATGGTAAATAAATAGTGAACTGGGTGTGAACAACAGGTCTCTGGATCCTTGAGATTACGAGAGAAAAAATATTAGAATGACCAGAAATTACAGTTATTGATAAAATTTGAAACCAAAAATTATCTTTGCAAATATTAAACATTTATTTTCAATTAAAAGAAACCCTGAATTCTTCCAAGTCTACAGATGATATAACCACTGTACACAACCACTGTCATTTCCTGTGGTTTTGAGTCAGTTGTGGCTTGAAGAAAACAATATGGGAACCCAATATTACCGATCCCTTTCCTACCCTGCAGATGAAACCTAGTCCCTCTGAAGTTAGTGATAAAAATCCTTGTGATTTTCTCCATATTTCAAAATCTATCCTAGTGAAACTGAGACGTGAAACTGGAAAACAAGTTTCTTCACTGGTAACTGTTTCCTCAAAGGTATTACACTGCTTTCTTATCCCTGCTCCAATTTATTTCTTAGGCAATATTATCTACTAAACTGACAATTGGATAAGAACAGTCAGCTTCTGAAGTTTCTTTCCTTCCTTCCTCAGTTACTGGTACTTTCAGAGTCATCTTCAAAGCATAAGGAACATTAGAGATGTCTGTTTTCTGTGCCTTGGAAGGAGTTTAACATCTCTGAAGTGCCAAGCTCTGCACAGTTGGAGACAGAATTGTTCTAAAAAGGATCTAAAAAAATTACACTACGATGTCTGTAACTTCTTTAATGTACATTGCTAGAGAGAAGCTGTAATCCTTACAGAAACTCTAACGGATAGAAGGTAAAATTAGCATAATTCTTCTTTGCTGTATAAAGAAGTGATGCAAGCTTCCTATAATAAATTATCATAACTTCTGCAGAAGCCAAGCTGCCTGCACGGTAAAATCACGACCAAGTTAGAGTATAGGGATATTAAAAAAGTCTTTCCACCACAGGAACAGTAAATAAAGAAGTAGGATATTTTAGTTCAGTAAACATATCTCTGTATCTGCAAAAACATTTCTATCTTCTGAAGATTAAGTTAAGAAACAAGGTGGCGTGTCCAGCATATATCTACATCATGGGACCATGTGGTGTTGATACGAAGAGAGAAGCATTGGATACTGAGGACACGCTGTCCACATGTGGTGGGTTGACCCTGGCTGGACGCCAGGTACCCACCAAAACCATTCCATCACTTCCCCCTCCTCAGCTGCACAGGGGAGAGAAAATATAACAAAGGGCTCATGGGTCGAGATAAGGACAGGAGAGATCACCCACCAAGTACTGTCATGGGCAGAACAGACTCAACTTAGGGAAAATTAACTCAATTTATTACCAATCAACCAGAGTAGGGTAATGAGAAATAAACCCAAATCTCAAAACACCTTCCCTCCACCCCTCCCTTCTTCCCGGGCACAGCTTCACTACTGGATTCTCTACCTACCCCCCCCCACCCCACCCCAACGGCACAGGGGGACGGGGAATGGGGTTTACGGTCAGTTCATCACACGTTATTTCTGCCGCTTCATCCTCCTCAGGGCCAGGACTCATCACACTCTTCCCCTACTCCAGTGTGGGTCCCCCACGGGGTCACAAGCCCTGCCAGAAAACCTGCTCCAGCATGGGCTCCTCTCTCTACAAATCTGCAGGTCCTGCCAGGAGCCTGCTCCAGTGCAGGCTTCCCACGGGGTCACAGCCTCCTTCGGGCATCCCCCTGCTCTGGCATGGGGTCGTCCCCAGGCTGCAGGTGGATATCTGCTCCCCTGTGGACCTCCCTGGGCTGCAGGGGCACAACCTGCCTCACCATGGTCTTCCCCAGGGGCTGCAGGGGAATCTCTGCTCTGGTGCCTGGAGCATCTCCTCCCCCTTCTTCTTCACTGACCTTGGTGTCTGCAGGGTTGTTTCTCTCACATGTTCTCACTCCTCTCTCCAGCTGCTGCTTCTGTCTGTCCCAGCAACTTTTTTTCCTTATTAAATATGTTCTCCCAGAGGTGTTACCACTGTTGCTGATGGGCCTGGCCTTGGCCAGCAGCGGGTCCATCTTGGAGCCAGCTGGCATTGGCTGTGTTGGACACAGGGGAAGCTTCCAGCAGCTTCTCACAGAAGCCACCCCTGTAACCCCCCCACTACCAAAACCTTGCCACACAAACCCAATACACCACACCATACATTTTTCAAGGGTTTCATCAGGGAGGTCCCCTAGAGAAATCATGGACTGGTTGCCCATTCAACAGCACGCCAGTTCATGCTCTCTGGGACCACTCCACAGTGTGAATGGAAGCACCAGAAGGGGGGTTGATGAGAAAAGTCACTTCAGAAGGCCACTCCTGATCCAAACTGAAACATCAACATTTACCTTGTCATGATGTGGTAAAGAATCTGCCCCAAGAATATGAATACAAATGGGTCACTTTGGAAATTTTAAGATGGGAAGAGCTGGAAACTCAATGAAGGTGAATTAATCTCTTAAGAGTGAGTGTTTCTCTGAGAGGAACGATAAATTGCTGCAGAGGTTAAAACTTGAGGAGATGGATTAAAATATAAGTAATTAAGAAAAGAACCCAACACAAACCCCCTGTCCATGTCAGTTCTTTAATTTACCACTTAATGAAAAGTTAGTAAAAGACATGACTCCACTGCTCTGGTTAGTAAAGGGGACAAAGCAGTGTTTCTTGGAAGTACTGGTTTCTGGGCCAGGACACGTTAAGTGTGGTGTCCAAGTGAACTGTGAATGGGTTTTAAGTAGGTGAAATCTTATAACAGATTAGCACTGAGCCATTTTCAGTGTCTTTCCAGTTACCTAAATATTATTTCTTTATTTAAGCACGTGTACCCTTAATCCAGATACAACCTAGGATAACTTAACTGACTCCAGTGGACAACACAACCAGCATAATGTCTACATTGCTATAAGCACAGTTTGAACTCAAGGTAAGCAAGTTTATGTAAAGCAAATATGCACTAATAGTTTTGTAAGGAAGGGATCATTGTCATACTCACAATTTCTTCTTTCATTTATTCAGCATGACTGCATGAGAAGCAGTTTTGAAGAGCAAGTTCTTTTTTTCAGGTGTTCTATTCCGCATCGGCAGTATGCTGCACCACCAGAAGAGTAAGGAAAATTCCAATCCACGTTTAAATGTGATGGAAGAGGTAGATGTACAATAGATACGAATGCATTCCATACGGATTGGAAGTGCTCTTCAGGAGATCCTTATGTTAATCACACGTCGTAAATTTTAATGTTATATTCTTAATCACAAAAATTATCCCATAGTGCAGTGCACTGTGATGGGTTGACTTTGGCTGGCTGCCAGGTGCCCACCAAGCCACTCTCTCACTTCCCCTCCTTGGTGGGACAGGGAGATAAAATAAGATGAAAAACTCATGGGTTGAGATAAAGGTAGTTTAAGAAAGAAAAGCCAATGCCGTGTGCAGAAGAAAGAAAAATAAAAGCATTCTCTACTTCCCATCAGCAGGATATTCAGTCACTTCTTGGGAAGTAGCTCAGTATGCATAGCAGTTGGTTCAGAAGACAGACACCTTTATAATGAATGCACCCACCACACTCCGCCCTTTCCCCTCATTTCTCTTAGCTTTTATTGCTAGGCATGACACCATATGATACGGAATATCCCTTTCATCAGTTTGGGTCAGCTGTCCTAACTATGTCCCCTCCCAACCTCTTGCCAACCCACAGCCTACTGGCCTTTGGGGAGGCATGGATTTGGAAAGCCAGCCTTGATGCTGTGTGAGCACTGCTCAGCAGTAGCCAAAACACTGGTGTGTTATCAACATCATTCTAGCTACAAATACAAAGCACAGCACCATGAGGGCTGCTATGGGGAAAGTTAACTCCATCCCAGCCAGACCCAATACACGCACATTGCTTCTGCTCATTCCTGCAAATACTGTTTTTTGAACTGCATTTTTTTGCTTTTTATTTCCCTTATTTCCTGCTATGCCATGTTGGATCCAGAAAATTACTTAAATCAGCCCTCTCTGAAAGAGTTGAAACCTATGCCTATTTTGCTTGTTGAGAACTCTTCCTTTAGGAAACAGGAGAGCTTTTTTCAGAAATCAGTATTGTACTTTAATGTTACATGTCAAAGATGAAATTGCAGGATATTGGGAAAGATGACAAGAAAACAAAAAGATCTGCAGACTGCACACAAGATGTTCTGCAAATGTCCTGTATCCTCTAGAGCCTCTGAAATTACACAAAATTACTGGGGCTAGGAGCTGGATTTACTCACTTTTGGAAAGAATAGTCTTCTGAAATTGTTTCCAGCTTATTCCATGTGAGTCTTCTGTAAGAGCTGTCATTTTTAATTGTTATTGTTTTCTCATTACTTAGTACGTCCATCTTAATTTCTGGTTACTGAAAGTAACTTTCCTCACATTGTATTTTGGCTATAGTAAAACATTCTTTAACAGCATCTGTCATCAGCTCTGAAACAAGCAATACCTGAAATATGCTTTAGTGCATCTTCAGCTGAGCTTCTGCCATGCATAATGAATTACAGGCTGAAATACAAGTTACACACAGTTTTAATGATGACCCTGAGACCTTTGGCACTCAGTGCCCTATATTTGCTCTCATTACATTCACATATGTAAAATCATTTTCCTTTGAATTTCTAATACCTTTGTTTGGTTGTGTATTTAGCAGAGATAAGTACCGTACTAACTCTTTGGTCACTTAGACAGTCATCTGAGCAGCCAATGGGTCAGGCAGAACAGACAGCACTTAAAATTATTCTGTAGCTTTGCTCACTATTGAATTCATTAATTTGGGTCTACCGTCTCTTCCATTTCTTATAGCTTTCTTAAGAATTTAGGATTTTTTTTTAATGATTCTGATCTATCTGTCAAATTAGATTGAAATTGTACAGTATATTAAAAAGTACACAGGGAGAGGCTGGCAAAAAGTGTAGTTACCAAACTGTAGGAAACCAGGCAAAAAATTGCATGAGCCTATGAATCTGCCTTGTAAGGAATCAAGGGACAGAGAACAGTACAGGGTTTCCAATGGTAAATCTTTCTCTTTTGCATGGGCTGCTTCCTTTTCAAAATACTAGGGGCAATACTGACAAGTTTTAGTGTTAATTTGGTTGGCACAACTTTTAAACCATTGCATGTCCCATTTTAATTCT
This sequence comes from Harpia harpyja, assembly GCF_026419915.1. Taxonomy (NCBI): domain Eukaryota; kingdom Metazoa; phylum Chordata; class Aves; order Accipitriformes; family Accipitridae; genus Harpia; species Harpia harpyja. Next base: position 66,804,419 of record NC_068943.1, read on the forward strand.
GACCTTGATTCTTTTACTGAGCAAGAAGGTAACAGAAAAGAAAGAAAAGCAGAAAAGTTGACAGACGCTGCAAGTTCAAGATACTCACTTTTGGGTATCCTTACCTTCTTTTTATCTCCATAGACAGACTGAGGCCCCACCAAAGTCTTCATACTTTGTTTTTTGAACTTCCTCAAAAAAGTCTTCAGTGCGTATAATCAATTCCTAATGTATGGACGGAAAACAAACTATGAACCAAGTTGTAACTGCACCCCTTATACTGCTATTTTCTTCATTTTGCTACACTTCACAGCTCTTTCATGGTAGCTTTTTGAGCTATTCCTTAGAATAAGAGAAGAATACATAGAAAAATCAAAGTACTATAGATGGACTCTACAACAATAAATAACCACCTTTTCATCTGGTTTTATTAAAAAATAGTTTCAAACAGCATTGAAATTCCTTTACAATTTTTCATTTTGTTCATTCCCTCTTTCAGGTTTTCCTTAGGAAGACAAGAATTTTCTTTTTTTTTAAGTTGACTGTTGATTTTAAAAAATATTGATTTAATAAAAGTATAATAAAGTCAGAAATCTTGGAGAAGCTCCATTTTTTCTTTAGAAAATTAATCACTGTCTGTTTTCTGTTCCATTTAGATAAAATAATTTCCCTGACAAAAGGGGGAAGCTCTGTTCTCTATTCTGTGTTCAAGCATTGGTATCACAATTGTTTCCTACTCCTTAAATGTTTATTTAGCATATCTATACTGACTATCTAAAAGCCAACATGAAAAACAGGGCTCAGAGAAATAGCAGCAAGAAGTAAAGAGTGAAGTGAGGGATATTTAGAGTAAAATTTTTCCTTTTAGGATCTTATTAAGATTTGTTTTTTCCCCAAAATAACTAAAAAAAATAAGACTGGGAAAAAACAGAAACAGTCCTAAAATTTTAGTAGAAAGACTAATTAATTTCTTCAAAATCCTGTTATCCTCATATGACCAATTCTGCAATTTCCTGCAAAGCCAATGAGAAACTTGTTGTAGAATTCAATGGTAACTAAATTAGTGTCTATTCACTTTCAGGTTTTCTTTCACCTTTCAGTTTGTTTGTTATCTCTGCAAAAGAAATGGTTTCCTCAAGGAAAAGTGTCTGATGCTGCTGAACTTGGTAAGATTTTTTTTTACTGATAAGATTTTCTGTACCTTCTTGCTGAACAAAAGCACACTTCATCTAAATAATTGTTATGGCTTTATTATTATTATTATTAAATATTCTGAATCCCTCATGTTTCAAAAAATCCATTGGGATAAAATAGCTATAGACTATCTAAAATTAGATAAGTATTGAGTGATGGAAATGACTAGCAAATTAGTTAGAAGATGATAGATATAAGGGAGATGTTAAGACCACAGCAGTTCTGTGATACTGATTGGGAGATGGGCAATGTTTCTTGTTTCTTCTTCTTTTGGAATATGAATGATTTCTGGGATTTCCTCTGTGTTTTTACGCACTTATAGTCTAATTGCTATGATAGTTTGTTAGGGTCTTTTACTATTTGAATTATTTGTATTCTGGCAAGGAAGAACAAGTGACTGAAATGGAGTATTTGCACAGCAGGAGCAGAAAATTGCCTGAAGCTATGCCAGCTCCAGCTGTGAGAAGATGGCATCTGCTTGGCTAAGCAAGTAGAGTCAGATCAGTATTTAGATAAAAATTCTTTAAAGAACAAGACTAGGAAATTTGTATGGGGTAAGGACCAACTGAGCTTGATGACGAGGAATATCTGGTGTCCTCCCTTTGGAACTGGCTAACACTTTTGAAGGATAGCAAATAAAAATTTTTTAAAATTGTATCAGTCTCTGCCTAACCTGTTGTGTGCATTATGAACTTTTCCATCTACACCTTATGCCACAGAAACTTAGTTTTTGTTGCCTCCTTCTTTTTAGAAAGTAACTCTGATGACATCTGTTCCATTTTTTAAATCTCTAACATAAGAAATATTCACCAACTGGTAGGAATACAAAGTTACTAACAGCAAAATGAAATAATTTGTACTGTAAATTGAAGGTTCAAAATTCTTAACCTATATATAAACTTCATGTTGCTTTAACATATATAACTCACTATGGTCTCCTGAAGAATAGGAGTGTTTGATATTTACAGTCATTTCACTTATTAAATGGTTTACATGTTCAATGTATTCAGTAGAGGAAAGAAATTTCTCCTAAAAAGACTGTTGGAAGACATAGTTATTAGTGAAAATCAACTCTGGGAATGAAGGACTTTTAATAAAACTTTTCCTCCGTACAGATTGTTGAGATAGTTAATACTGATATATTAGACAGAGCAGCTTTTTGAACTCATTTCCTATTTGCATGTGGAACACAATTAATCCAGCTCAGCAGTTTAAATCAGTGCAGAAAAATCCATGCAAAATACCTTCTAGGCTGGCACCCAGTGAGTTCATATCTGGTAAGAAAAAATAAATAAATGTGCAGCTCTATGAAGGAAAGAGCAGCTAAGTTTAAAATGACATGAATGACTTCTTTGTTAGAGAGGACACTCAAAGGCAATGCTGAGTCACTGAAGATGAGCCAATAAGACATTTATTTTATTGTGGTTTTGAAAGAGGATAGCCCAAGTGCAGCAGAGAATTGGTGTGAATGGAGGAATCCAGCAGGTGATGCTGGCACATGGAATGAGGGTTGCTGCCACATGCTTGCCCAAAATTCACTTTCAAGATGGGAGTGAAAACAAATATAGAAGCAATTAGACAACATATATAAATGATTAGTCAGCTGCTTCTATCTTCTAAATAGCAACTGACAACAGTAAAATGAAAAGACAGGGCAAGGGATTTAAAAAGAATAAAAGGAAAACCATTCAAAATGGAGGGAGACTAGAGCCAAAGTCTTAATAAATTCAGTTTTAATTTAGTTGTGTGATTTTATATGATTTCTCAGAAATCAAATGATCTCTGTTGGGATTTATTTAGCACTTGTTACAAAAGTAGGTAAGCACCGATGCATGAAATTTTCATGTTCCTAAATTCCAAGCCCGTGGTCCTCAACCTGTGGCTGAAACTCAATATGCTGCTTGCAAGAGTCTCTGGTACTGCTAACAATCTTACATTTCACTTCCCACTTCACTTCTTCCTTTGGTTTGTTGAGAAGCACAAAGCATGATGTGCAAGTGTCATACTGGTTCACTACAAGTGCTTCTGGGCCAGGAAAGGTGAAGACTTCTGAGTAAGCTTCCTGACGTGTCTGAATTAGTTAACAACTTTAATTCATTTATCCTTCAAGATTCATATGGAAGACATTTAAAATCAGATGCTTGTAAAATGACTTTGAGATACACTGGCAATATTATTACTCTAATACTGTAATGAGGGATACAATTTTTTCTCCTAGACCTGGTGAATAATTCACTATACAAAGTTTTCAACATACTTCACTGTTTTTCCAGTCTCAAATTCAGCCCCATTTTCAATGACCTGATCATTCATTCCTGTGGGTAAATGCTTGATCTGTATTTTATGACCAGTTTTTCAGTGTCTTACCTTTTGAAAGCTGATTCGTTCTGAGTAGGCATATGAATTTTTTAAAAGAGTGGGAGAAATACACATCTTTTGTGTGGAGACTGAGCTGTTAGACCTTTCCAGAGCAGATTTTCATGTTCAAACCTCTCTGATAACAAGTAGCTGAAAGAAGAATCCCAGTTTTCCCAAGAATAAGCTAAAACGTGAGATTATTAGGCCTTGTAAAGTCAGAGTGTTTCTGTTCATGGTGGTACACATTTATAGAAAGCCATATAGGCAAAGATAAAGTGTGTATAGAGCTAAGATTTCTTCAGGACTGAACAATGGCTGAGTATGAATTTTCAAGGCCTTTTTAAAACACTTATTTTCTATTCAGCTCACATTTTAGGAAATTAATTCTGAAAACTTTAAAATAATCATATAGTTATTTTTCTTCATTGACACTGTTTTAAATGTACACTTTGGTTTAGCTTTACCAGAGCTAAACTCTGGTAGATAGCAACTTTTTCTCCCTATGTCATGTTTCTGAGGCCACATTTCAGTGATAAGTGAAGCTATTGTTTCATACAGATTCTCTTTATTTCCATTCCACCTCAGCATTGCACATATTATTTTCTGCAAATGCATTTTAAACAGTATATGGTGAAGAAAAGAAATCCAGCTAAACAGCTACAGTCATTTACTTTGAGACACCATAATTCTCAAAGAAGCAAAGATGATCAACCTTTGACATGCAGACCAGGTAGATGAATCATCTATGTTTGGTGATCCACAATATCAGCTGGATGCCATTGAACATGGTTGGTATTAATTGGGCTCAGTATGTTGAATATGAGTCAGGCACACACAGATGAAGGATGATTGCTTAGAATTATAAGAGGTGAGCTAAGCAGTTTAAGTGAAGTGCTCCACCCAGCACTTCACTGTCCAGTAATTCCTTTGTCTTCCCTCTATAGAATCAGAGAACCAAACCAAAACCAAAACCAAAAAAGCCCCACAAATGCAAATAGCTTATATTTCTAAATTAGCAATAGGACATTTTTAACTCTGAAGTGCTGAATTCTAGATAATCATCTCTAGGATATTTTACACTATACTGCATGTCCTGAATGGAAACTCTCTTAGGATGATCTACCTGGTATTTATTTGCAGTGCTTCTCATTCTGGGGACTGAAAAAAACTTAGGATTACCTACACTAAATATTTTATATTTCCCCAGCTAGAAACCTGTTACTTCAAGTATACACACCCTTTCAAATCTTGTCTGACTGTGTGAAGAGAATGCTAATTCATTTTCTATAGGAACGTTGTCCAAAAAACACAAAGCAATAACAGACACATTTACAGCTTCAGCACAAACAACAAGAGATTGCATGAACACAAAGATTGATCTATTCTTTTCTCTTTCATTAAACATGTTCCTCTAGGTCACTTCTAGGAAAAATAATGTGGAGGCACCTCCTGATGTTTCTGATACTGGGACAGTAAAGTGAATAAAATGAGAATTTTAGGCTTCACAGCCGTAAAACTGGTATATCTGAAGAGCACTGTAATCAATTCTAAAACTTAAAGAAATAAAATACTCCCATATTTCTTCACTCAAAGTGTACTTATGGAGCAGGAACGAATAAAAAAAGAGCAATGAGCTTCAATAACTTCAATACAGATTTACTCTGCATCAGTTCCTCAAGAAATTTAGAAGAAAAATGAGAGTGAGGAGCACACCATCATTTTATCCTACAGTAACAGATTATTTATGGTTTTCTTAACCTATGAGTCAAAATGTTCTTCCCCTACAACATGTTTTCTCTTTAACTGAAGTAAGCTTATATGACATATAAGTAGCTTATGAAAAATGTTGGGTTTTTTTCTCTCACTGGCCTGCCTACAAGCAGAATGAGCTGTTTGGCCCTGTAGGCAGGCAAAGTGGATATATAACCTGAATTTGCTTCCAGCCCGATACGTTGTGTTTTCCTCCAGATGTGCTAAGAAATTCTTCTACACCTCCCTTTCCCACTCAGCCTGCCATGTACAATACATAAGGCTAAGAGAAAACATTTTCTTTTTCTTCATTTTTAGTATCTTTCCCTCCTTTAATACTGTTATTTTAAAGTAATACGATGATTGAAGTGCAATAGCCTCAGAATCTTCCCTAACAACTTTGTAACCGCTGCTGTAAACAATATGCAAAACCCAAACTAAATTTACAGATTTGCCAATTTACATTGTCTGTAATTCCATTGTTATTGAAATGCAAATTAGCAGGTATCCAAATTCAGAATCCCGTTGCCAGAATCACTGGCTTTATCATAGATCTGTGCTTTATCTGCTGCAGTTCTATAAGTTAAAAAGTACTATAAATTAAATTGGATTTCAAAATAAAACAACCACTAGACCTAACTGTGGCACCAGACAGAACTGTAACACCATTTTTCTCTTTCATTGTCCTCCTTTTCAATGTCAAGAACTTGATTTCACATGGGAAAAAAAAAATTTCCCTTCTGCCTCAGTCATGCATAATGAATTTGGTTTTTAAGTTAGTAGTCTGATAATGACAATCCACTTAACGTATATTTGCATGCTACTCTCATATTTCATACCAGTTTAAATATGCCTCTGTAACTAAGAATATGGATGAAAAGATGTAAATCCTCTCAGCTCCTGGCTTTTACAGTGACCCTGTTCAGGCAGTTTAATATTCTCTTGAATTCCATGAAAGTGTGTATGTCTATACATAAAATCTCTTAACTTTAAAGAAACCTGAGATTTAGTGCCAAAATAATATAGTTTATTACAAATTGGTTAAATTACATTTCTCTCTGAGGTTGTGACAGAATCCACTCCCAGTTGGAAAGGCTCAGCCAGAGTGTAGATACTCCTTTAACCTAGGATGCTTTTGCTTCTTTGCATTGCTTGGAAAAGAAATAGGTCCTTTTGTGAGAGAGTGCTACCTGCACTGATGCTCTCTACTACCTTATTTCCCTGTTTCCCCCACCTTCTCTCCTATACATGGGCAAAAATAAAGGATGTCCAGACATTTTTTTATGAGCCTGAATAAATCTTGTCCCAGGAGCTGTCAGGCAGCAGAAGATTAATCAGTACAATTTCAGTAACAAGCTGTCCCCAGCATTTTTTAATGCTGAATAGCTCAACCTCATGTAAATGCTATTTTAATCCAAACTATTTTGCATAATCTCATTGGAATGCATGCCAGATGTTTCTTGTTCATGCAAGCAACTAATTACATGCAGGCAACGAACATCCAAATTCAGAAATAGGCAATACATATATGTAAAAAGCCAGTACTTACTACATACAATCACTGTGATGAGTTTTGCATTTAATGTTGAGTCCATGCTTAGAAGAACACATTCCAACACCAATCATTTTTTTTGAAGATGTTTATATGCCAAAGGTTTTTTTAATTATTAGTTGAGTGGGTCATTCTTTTTCCCAGAAGTCATCTGCAGATAAATGTACAAAGACATGCTCTGTTATGAGGTATACCCTGTGTTGGTGTTCCATAATTTAGAGTTATTGAATCAGGATGATTCAAATGACACAATGCTGATACCAGTAACAGCAGAATAAGATAAAAATTCCTGTCAAAGGAAATAGAATTTTAATCTGGTTTTGGCCTGGTTTCATGAGGAAATATGTTTGTGCTATCATGGTGTCTGTCAGCAAAGCAGCTGTAATAGTTTAAATAATTTTGGTCATATTCAGCCAAATTATTCTTTCAAAGATTAGTAGTTAGGTAGAGGAAAGTTGTTATATTATCCAAGGCAAGGCCGGCATAGCTCAGTCATGACATGTTCAACCTGATTGCAGCTGGCCAGGGAACCACCGTTGACATGCTGGTGACAGACCTCTAGGACAGCAAAACTGAGCTGTCCAGTTAGGGCATCTTAGAAGATCTGTGCAAAAGAGAAGCTTGGAAAACTGGGGCACATTGGACACATATCGGAAAGAAATGAAGCTTTTCCTGGTCCAGGATTGACTTGATGATCTGGGAGGGTTAAAAATACCAAAAATTTGATCAGTTGAAGTAATACTGGATGTTTAACATGTAGTTACACTTGAAAAGCTGCAAAAATCTTTGTTTGGCATTAGATTTCCTTTTAGACCTCTGAGCACATGTAACTGAAGTGTTTAAGTAAGACTTGCAAGAATTAGGCTATAACAATACAAAAATACCTGCAGAATGGTTTAAATTCTTTCCTAAGGAGTTTTCTTTAATGTTCATTTTGGATTAGAGAAAGATTCCTTCTAAGTATAACTGTGGTTATCAGCAAGGGAAAAATGTTATTTGGTTCTTATAGCTAATGATTCCCAAAGTGTTTGCTTTTCATTTCAAATGTATCTATTAAATAATCTGGTGACTCCACTGATGACACAACATTGCTTCTTCTCTCCTTTCCAAATAAGAGACTTTTTAAAAGACAATTGTAGATGCAAAATTATTCTGAAAATAACTCAGATTTTAGAAAATCCACTTTAAATGGAATGTTTTCCCAAATCTTGCAGTAGGAATTTCAGCAAATCTTATTGAGGATAATTTAGGCAAGTAACCATTTGGCATACAACAATTTTAGAAGCACTGTGATACTCAAAGCACGTAGTAAAATTTATAGTAAGGATCTGCGTGATGCCCTTATTTTCTTCCCTGTAATGAAACCAAACTTTCCATGATGCTGTGCATCTGTTAATCTTAGTTGCATACAGGGGATGGACAACATGCACCAGGCAGGTCTCCACTGTATCAGCCCAAGCATGGAAAAGTCTCTGAAGCACAATGTATGTAAGTAGAAACTAAATCTGTAAAAGTCCAGAATGATTACGTGAAATATCTGTTTTAGTTTAGGAAAGGTGATTCCTGGAGGCACTTCTGGTCTGAGAAAAAAAAGCCCTTTTGTTTCAAGAAAAATTCCTGTACACTCTGCTTTCTCAAGTTGATTTAGACTTCTCAGAAACACAGAATAATCAAGACTTGGAACTGTTTCAACTGCCTTTTAAAGATTTTTGTTATCCATTTTGTATCATAGAAAGTCCCCAGCTAAAGACAACAGCTCTCATGAGTGTGGGTGCTGTTGTCTTCCAATTTTATAGCTATTGAACCCAGAAGGATTCTACTTCTCTAATGCTGCATGCACTAGGCATTTGCAACTACCCACTGCTTACTGGCTGAGTCCCTGTACGTCTTTCAGCTGGTAATATAATCCTGAGCTGATGCTAAGCACTTGCGTGCTTTTACCCACAGAGCAAAGTCAATTATTTTCTTGGATCCTCCCAGGGCACATATGCTCTATTACAGTTTTGTGAGTTTACTTGCTATAAAACTTAATATGGAAAGTTTTGTGTATTAAAAAAGTTATGTATAAAATGTCCCTTAAGAGTGACATTTGTATTGAGCAGGTGGGTGCTAGCACTAGATAGCTCTTGATTAGCATGTGTTTAATGTCAGGTGACCTTTAAATGTCTCTTCCAACCCAAACCACTCTATGATTCTATGATAGATAATGTGTCAGAAAGCTGGTTCAAGATACAGGACACCGTCTCAAATTATACCTTGTCAAGACTTAATCAGCCCTGCTGTCAGTTAAACGTCTGGATAGAGACTAAACTTGTGCAAGGTGCACATAGAAGTCCTTTGACCAGCAAGCACAGACCCTAGTAGTAGCATCAAAAAAGAGGTACAATTAGCAAAAAGTTTTGCAGAACTATCTTTTTTTAAAAACTGAAACACACCCAGAGCAAGGCTGAGATTCTACCTAAAATTTGCAATCAAATCATATAATAATTTAGACTGGATGGGATTTCTAGAAGTTATCTTGTCCATCCTCCGAGGTCCAAGTTCTAGAGTCCCAGCTGGCCACAGGGCCAGTCATGAAGTTACATTCAACTGCAGCATTAAGTCATCTGGCTCAGGGCCTCAGGTTTTTCAGATGTCTAAGGATGGTGACTCTGCAACTTCTCTGGGCGCCTATTCCAATGTTTCGCTACCTCAGAGTGAAAAAAAAAATTTTTTTTCTTCTGCAAGTGGATATTAAGGGCTAAAACTAAGTCGTTGTGCAAGTACTCTGTAAGTTCCTTGTACGTGGTTTTATTCAGAAGGAACTACTTTCATGGTAGAACTCTGTGCCCACATGTTGTGAGAAAGTCCCCTTTTTTCTATAAAAACTTAACTTTCTCTACAGATACAAATTAGAAAAAAGTTTCATTATGAAAAGATTTTCCAGAGGAATTAACAAATTGCCATTCTATGTAATGGAAGAAATATTTCTTTCAATGCATCCTTAAAGAACTATTAAAAAACCTCCACTGTGTCCGGAAAATAATTACACAGTAATACTTGATAAAATTTTCTACGACCTTTCCAAAACTTGATCTACAGTATAACCAGTGGAAGGAATTTTTCCTAAATTGCAGTTTGCTTTTATAATGTTAATTCTTCAACAAAAATACTCCTGGTTTGTTATCAGAAAACTGTATTAAAACACATTCAGAAAAAAAAATAAATAAAAATCCAAACACACTGAATAGGGACTTCTTAGATTGTTTATGGCCTCTAGAAAGTGTGTGTATACCTTTGAATAAGAATAACTAGTGAATGCATTTCACATGCCACAGCAGAAAGGTCTACATTAAATTCTTAGATCTACATTAAAGACACCTATGTCTGTTATTTCAAAGACCAAATAAATAGTGGCAAGTTCCTCTGATGGTAATTAGCTTTATTGATTGATTGATTGATTGATTCATAAACAGTACAGAAACTTTGGGTACTGTTCAGTACATTTTTATTGCAAGGTGAGTGACATTTAATTTCTGAATTTAATATACAGCCATTATTTCTCCAGCTACCAAGATGCCCAGGAAAAATCTTTAGGCTAAAGAACTGTGCAGAATATGAGGAGAAACAAAGTTTCATCACAATAAGAACTGTAACCCTTGCTTAGATTTACCAGCCCACACAAGAAAATGATTTAAGGACTGAATTACTTCAGATTAGATCATTAATTAGAATAATTTCAGATACCATCATTAACAATTTATGTTGTTGTCACTGTGGTCAGAAAGACATTGTATATCATATAATAGCCCTTGCTGAAACCTATTTCTAAACTTCCTTTAGAAATGCTGATTTTTACCAAACAACTAAATATATTTTATCTCCAATTTTTAAGTACATATTTTGATGGCTTTCTGGGTATAATTTCAGAAATTGAAGTAATGGACATGAGATGAAAGCAGGGGTGATATCCATACATACTTGGTTTGTATTCACAGAAATAAATTTGTGGCCCAATTTCTAAAGGCATTGAGTACTAATAACACTTTCAAACAGCAGGCCATATTCTGCTGTTTCTTAAGGATCATTGGATTTTCAGAAGGATGGTTTTGAAATTTCATAAGTGGCAATGAAATTTGGTCTAAGTAGGCAAAATCTTTCACTGTTTCATATTCAATCAGTATCCTCAGTGGTTTCAACTGACCACATAAATCACAAGCCATTTCAGAACTTTGTTGTTTTGTATCTGAAAATATAGTCATGACTGTGAAAGATGGAGTTTGTATTCATAATGACATCAAGTTTTTATTCACTTGAACATAAAATCCTTTTTTTTTTTTTTTTAATTTGTTCCTCCTCCTCCTAGGTCATACTGTAATTTTGACGGGTTTGGTCTTTTATTTTAGAAGACTCGAGTTTTTCATAGTACAATATAGGATTAAGCAAATATGTTATAATCAAGTCCCAAATAAATCCATAAGAACAACTTTAGTCCCTGTACTGGTTTTGGCCGGGAAGACACTATAAACCAAAATATATTCTCTTATGCCATGTCTTAGGTCCATAACTGAACATGATTATAAAAGATGTCTCTTTCATTCCTTCTTTTCCGAAGTACACCTTGCAGTTGGTGCACAAATAGGACTGGTGAAATTGCTTGCAAAAATACCAAGGAATTCAAATTTTAAAAGTATGCAAAATTATAACAGTTATTTTTCTATGTAATCTTTGTCTTCCAAAGACTTCTACATTTGTATCAGTGGAAATCAAAGATGCAGTCTGCAGCTGAGATAATTTTGTGGATTTCTCATCTGACTTTTAGAAATCAGAATAAAGGTGTCTTTTCAGAGGACAGTGAGGGCTGAGAAGTTTCAGATTTTTGACAGCTATGATGTTACGAGTTCAGGCATTTAGCTTTGGGTATTTGGGATTGAAACTATGGCTTTCACTGGCTGATAAACATAGAAGTAAAAAATCAATGCTTACAATTCCTTTGTTACTATGATAACTATATTACTACCAACTGTGAACAATATCACTGTAACACTAAGAAATATTTTAATTGGTGTAGATGTTTCTAAATTATAGATAAGCCATTAAGCAATAAGACAGAGAAGGGTCTTGTTCCTGGCCAGCAGGAGGACAATACCAGTTCTGCTTTCCAGGACCTTAGAAGAGGTAATGAGGCAGACCTGATAATGGCAAACCAATAAAATCTGCTGTTCAGGTGCTCTCTGTGGACGATCATGCTGATAGCGCTGGCTGGAAGGAAGGAGGAGCCTGAACTCTGATGCTCTGTATGCACATGGCAGCTGAGGGATCTGAAAGGGGAACGCTGGGTACTTGGGCCACTATCACAGAAATGGTCTGTAGTTGGATAGAAAAGGTGCTGCCTGTCAGATAAAAGTAGCAAATAAAGAAGGGTAAGTTATGTCTAACTTCAGACCTGACTATTTATCTCACTTTAATTTAAAATATTTTCTAAAAAAATAAAATGATTGCTACATTCTAGGGAGGATGTAGTCACAGCCACCAGCTGCAAAACCAAACCCTTCAGCTGTGTGACTTCATCTGTGTCTTCTCCTGTCTCCTCTCTCTTTTCTCAGACCTGGCTTGGCACTACATGTGAGCTCAGTTCAGATCTGTATTCCCTACCTGTTCAAGCTCTAGTTTCCAAAGGAGTCACTGAATATCAGTACTGGGCATTTTATGGGAAATTAAGTGAACGTCATTTTGTTTGATTTTGAGCAGCAAACAAAACAGGTTCAAACTTACATGTGAAATGAAACATAGCAAGGAAAATGACAGAAGTTCTGAGCATTTGGTGTAGTAATATTTGTGTTTGTAATTATGTATACAACAATAAGAAATCAATCATAACTGAAAATTTACTAAAACTAAAACCCAGAATATTCCCCTTTAAATAAATTTATTATCAAATGCTTAAGTCCTGTTGAACAAGATACTAAAAATAATTTCTTCAGCTATTTTTTTTAATGAATTAAAAAATAAAGCTTTCCAAATAGAAGTATATGGCCTATAATTCTTAAAGCATACATTGCTGTTTTCTACCCCCCGACATAAATGAACTCTGTCTAAAACAGCATGGTAATGTGCTTATTCTTATCTATTTTTTGCTAGAGAAGCCTCAGAACAAAGAATGAGAGCATGCTTGGTTTTGATTTTTTGAAAAGAAAATGAGAAAGGGAGCAGTTACAAGAAACATAGTGTGTTTGAAGTAGAATTGATAATTCACATACCTGAAAGAAACAAGTGGTCTTGTCTCTACTGAAAAGGAGGGATTCTGTATAAAGTTTGAGGTGATTTAAAATATCAGTGTGACATTTAAAAAAAAAATCCACATTTTCCTTCATTAGAAAACTTTATTATGTTTTTTATCTTGAGTGGAAGAGCCTAAAAATATTGAATTGAATTAGTTTAGAAAAACCAACGCAACTTTAAGGGAAATTGGATTTATATTTAGTTTTGTCAAATAGTTCTGTTCTGTCAGTAGTTTGTTCTGTTCCCTTATAATACAGTAGTTCACTTCACAGTCTCCGTCCAACACTTCACCCTTTCCTGAAACATACAGGAACACCATAATGCTGACAGCTGATCTTGTCTTCACTCTACACCCACGGTTTGGCCAGTGCCCCTGCCCAAGAAACAAGTCTGGAAGCATGCTTTGCTCTTGTGTGTGTGTAGCTTGAGTTCAGATGGCCTTTACTAGCAGTGGAGGAGAGTCCCAAGATTTGATTCCAGTAATCCGAACTACCAATGACTTTGCATCCTGATTTATGATACAGAAACATGAGGGCATGACAAAGCATTTTAGAGTTATTTTACTCCTAGTTTTTACTGTGACAACAATCGTTCATAAAAGGCATGTTGTCCTTGAAAGAATCTGAAAATAATTCTCATTTAAATAAAGTTGGTGTGACATTATCAAACAGACTGCTCAGAACCAGCCTTAATCTGCCTCTGCTAATAAAATCTTGTTGACTATAAACAAAGTTAATTCAATAACAAGCATAATCTGCCCATTGAGACTGTTGGATGTATATAAAAAGTGTAAAACTTTGTATGCTCTTTTCAGCAGGTAACCAACTTCTGTTTGCAGGAGCACTCAGTGGAATGTTATTCTGATCCTTGGAAGATGCTTCCAGTACCATGAAAACAACCTTCTATTCTCCTGTTGCCAGGATCTTGGACAAAATTGCATACAAGGACAGTGGAAAAACTCCTGATTAACGCACCATCATATCCAACATTCAGTAGGAGCAGCCTACATGTGACAAAGAGTCAACTGATGCTGGATTTATCATCAGAGATGCAGAACTTAATTTGAATGGTCTGTAGAAAAGACACCAGGCAAGTAGTGCTGTGAATATTGAGATAAATAAGAAGGAATGTGCCCTTGCTGCAAAGAAGGCAAAGGCTATCCTGGACTGCTTTTGGCCAGGAGGTGGAGGGATGTGATCCTTCCCCTTTTCTCAGCACTGGTGAGGCCACACCTGCAGTACTGTGACCAATTCTAGGCTCCTCAATACAAGAGAGACATGGACATACTGGAGAGAGTCCAGCAAATGGCCACAAAGATGATGAAGGGACTGAAGCACCTGACACATGAGGAGAGGCTGAGAGCTGAGACCATTCAGCCTGGAGAAGAGAAGGCTCAGGGGGATCTTGTCAATGTGTATAAATACCTGATGGGAGGGAGTGAAGGAGAGGGAACCAGGCTCTTTTCAGTGGTGCCCAGTGACAGGACCAGAGGCAATGGGTTCAAAATGAACCACAGGAGGTACTGTCTGAACATGAGGAAACACTTTTTTACTGTGAGGGTGACCGAGCACTGGCACAGGTTGCCCGGAGAGACTGTGGAGTTTCCCTCCTTGCTGTGCTGGAGCAGGGGGCCTGCTTGAGCAGGGAGGTTGGAGCAGATGGCCTCAGAAGCCCCTTCCGACCTCAGCCATTCTGTGATTCTCTGATTCTATGAAAGTTGGCAAACTGTCCAGAAACTTTTAACGAAGTAGGTGTCCCAGGAGAATTCACTACTGAAAACTTAATTGTTTTGTCTGTGTTCTCTAACCTCGTTTATAAAATGGAATAGTTTTGCTTTTCCTCCTATACAGTAGTATCTTCAGCAACTCCAGAAATGCTTGCTTCGTGTAATGAATAAATAGGTCACACTGACCAAAGCTCCTTTATGAACATTTATCCAGGCAACTGGTACCTCCACAGATTACCATAGTTTACTACGGAGTCATTCCAGCGTAATACTGCAAGAACATTTCATCAATGTGGGATAGAAAAGGTAATTGCTCATTCACTCAGCCATACTTTATTATATCTCCACTCTGTGGTTTGCAGTAGTTTCAATTTGTTTTAATGGCCAATTGAAAACCTTGGCTTCATCTCCCAGTACAATTTCCAGTCATTGCCAATAGGATGTTTCCTCCCAAAATAATGTTAGTCTTTTTAAAACTTATACTTCAGTGGTAGGCCTTCCCTGTTTTGATAAAATACTCTGGAGTTAGCAAACAAAGGTTCTTTCATCTAACACTTCCTCTTGCATGTCATTACCTGGTGAGGTAATGTCTTTGCTGGGTTAAAATAAATATATGTCAAATGTATTTTGCTCAGCTTATTGAATCTCCTAGAGGATGGGTCTTTTTTTTGTTGGGTTTTTTTTTGAGGACACTGAGGAAGTGGGAAGAGGGACAGGAAATTCATACTGGAGACCTGAATAGGGGAGGCATCCCAAGATATTAATTGGTACAGCCTATGTACTTCTGCATAAATTGTTTGTTGATGTACCAAGAACACCATATAGACACATCTGACAAAACTGAAATAAATATAACACTGGGGATGCAAACAAACCTGAGAAAATTCCACAGAGAATTGTATTAAAATAAAAATTATCCAATCAATAATCATCCATCTTGTGGAGATCTCCAACTGTTATACACACTAAATATAGGATTTAGTGTGTGTAATGGTAATTTTTATCTCAGCATTGCATTAGAGTGCTGTATCTCCTCCATCACTGCCTCCTTATGCCAGTAAATTAAGTTATTCACATAGTCATGTGCCTTCTCTGAAAGACTAAGGACATTCTTCAACTTATTGACTACATAATATTAATTATATTTAACATTTATACACTGTGGTTTGGGTTGTCCTTTTTTTTTTTTTAATCTCTAAAATGCTTTATCAATATCAACCATGAATGTAAAGCAGACTAGAGATAACTGACACTGAAGATCAACATTTGGCAATTATGTCTGGGGACTGGAATGAATTCTGAGGAAAGATTATGCACTTAAAGAGATTGTTTTTTATTTAACCACTGGAAATTCAGTTCATTTCAAGCCATAAAAATCCAAATTTTTCTTACTTTTAAGCTTTGAGACCGTCACTAGTAAAAGATCAATATTAATATTGATGCTGAAATATTTATTAATGTCTTCCACAGTATTAGGGAAATAAATGTGTAACAATTTACAACACTAATTTTCCAAATTCTCTAGTGCATATAAATACATAGTGCACCTGAGGAGTCAGATTTTCTAGAACATGTGTTTTAAAGTCATCAACCTCTTTCCAGATATTATAGTCTCTAAGGTTATGGTCCTCAGGCTTTTAGCATTAAATTGTCACATTAATTTGGCCAGTGTAAAATGATACCAAATTAAGTTATTCTGCCTACTTATCTCTTTTCCCATTATTCAAAACCAAGCATATGCCTCAAATATTGAAAAGCCAAAAATCACAGGGATTCCTTTGCAACACCAGGGAAACAAAGCAAAGCAAAACAGATATCATTATTATATTATAATAGTGTTATTAGAACATTATAATACCTAGATTCACTTTAGCAGTTTTTTTCTTATGGAGCTTATATTCTGTATATAAGAATAAAGAACCCCAGTAGAGGAGACATGGTCTTCTCAAGATCACTGACTCCTTGAACACAGTGTCTCCTGCAAGGGTCCCAATAAACCTCCATTGATCAACCATTCCCTACCTGCTCCATAAAACCAGCATTTATGTAAATGCACAAAGATAAACAACACTTCACAATACACAGTGAAATGGGCTACTGGAGATCACTAAACCAGGCTACTTTGGGTACGTGCACTGCACTTGCACCTTCAGTGCCACAGGCCAATGACTTCATCCTGCTCACAAACTCCAGTGTCAGAGGAGCAGTCCTTTCCTTAAAAACATTTGAGACCTTCTGCTGCCCGCAGTTTGTCTCTGCCCTCACATGCCTCTTCAACCAATGCCTCCATTCCTGCAAGTGGCTGCAAAGTGAGTATTCAGATGGTGAGATGCCAAGACAACAGACTTGGTGAGATCACCTGAACATCAGTGGAGCAGATGCCATATGCATCATCCTCATTTGCAGCAAGTCCAGCAGCATTTCACTGGAAATTGGTTGAGCTGGACTATCTTTTACTGGATTAATTGCTTTGTCCGGAGCGACATCACAGCATGTTAAAATGCCTACAAAATAGCTTTTACATAAGGAAATTAGAGTGGAACACTTGTTTGTGAAGAATTACATTCATTTAGAAAGACATCCAATGGTGTGAAAAGGATAAGCTTTGCTGTTTATTCAATGTGGGAAGATATAACTGCTTTTACTGTTTTGATATCTGGAGACTAGTCACAAACAATGTCTAATCTGTCAAGCTAATATACTAGTGCAGGGAATTATCTTAGAGACAGACATGTAGAAGTGTTTTCTAGAAAGATAAGACTCAAAAATATTTCTGAGTTACATACAATCCCTGAATGGTTTACAGAAAAGATTTGAGGAATTTGAGAAGATTAATTAGCATATGATCTTACTGTGCTGCCTCCAGAATTAGAACTCAGAAACTAAGCAATCCTGAGTTAGTTAGCAATCAAATTTGGTATTTATCATAATATATTTATAAGTAGTTAACTTTTTTTTTAAAACCAGTCAGTGCAAATGCTAGTGTTGACTGCTTTTCCATTCTTATCCTTTTGTCAAGTCAAAAGTTTTTAAGGTCAGATCTTAACAGGAAAAAAAATGTTGATTTTCACATTTTCTTTGTCAATAAGCACAGAATCAGTTACACTTCTATGAATATTGCTAAATTTTTGAAGTATGACTTTCTCCTATTTTTGAAAATCCTTATTAGGGAAAGGCATCTTTCAGGGGTTACTGGTTACCTGGATGCTCATTCTCTCCTGGAAAATTTCAAATCTTAGAAGTCTGAATCCATGTTTTCCCTCATGTAAACATGGACATGACGTTTACGTTTATGATGTGAATTAGTTGCAAAGGCAGTTAATTCAAATTTATACAGTGACCTAATGGTAATTGCCTTCAGTTGAAATATGCATCTTGAAATTTCAGACTGATCAAGTTCTCACTGAACTGGAAATCATGTTTTCCAAAATCTCTGAACAGATCCTTTAAAATACATATAGAAGATTCCAGAGATTATACAGTTCTTTCTACTAACTTGAGCAATCAGCATGCTTTCTTAGGTGTATTAATTTCAAGTAAAGGCTTTCTTTCCATTTTGCATGTGTTTTTCTTCAACATATTAATTTCCTGTTCTTTTTATGTGTGAAAGAGTTGATCAATACAACTCAAAGATGGTTATTCTCTAACTGATTCCTGGATGTTGTTTTTCACTATTTACAAGTATTTGATTTGGGGGTTTTTTTGTTTGTTTTCTCATGGCCTTCTAACATTTATGGTTACATCTTAACAGTGTTCTTCAGTCTTCATTGTCTCCATTCCTCATATCTGCTATGGTATCATTTATACCGTATGTTTTCATGTGGCAGAAGTTGATAACCTTCACTTCCTCTACTAAATTATTAGCACAGTACACAAAAAATCAGGCACAAGACCTGCTGCACTGGCTTTACTCTGAGTCATCTGTAGTAAAGACTTAGGACACAGTAATTTGTCATGTGAAGACCTTTTATGATATGATGTTGAACTTCAATGTCCTCTTCTAGTAGAGTCAGAGCCATATCTTAAATGTTTACTATATATTCTAATAACTTAGTTAAAACTCTCATAGACTGTGGTAGGTTGACCCTGGCTGAATGCCAGGTACCCACCAAAGCCGTTCTATCACTTCCCCCTCCTCAGCTGCACAAGGGAGAGAAAATATAACAAAGGGCTTGTGGGTCGAGATAAGGACAGGAGAGATCACCCACCAAGTACTGTCATGGGCAGAACAGACTCAACTTAGGGAAAATTAACTCAATTTATTACCAATCAACCAGAGTAGGGTAATGAGAAATAAAACCAAATCTCAAAACACCTTCCCTCCACCCCTCCCTTCTTCCCAGGCAGAGCTTCACTCCCGGATTCTCCACCTACCCCCCCCCAGCGGCGCAGGGGGACGGGGAATGGGGTTTACAGTCAGTTCATCACATGTTATTTCTGCCGCTTCATCCTCCTCAGGGGCAGGACTCATCACACTCTTCCCCTACTCCAGCGTGGGGTCCCTCCCACGGGAGACAGTCCTCCACGAACTTCTCCAATGTGGGTCCTTCCCATGGGCTGCAGTTCTTCACAAACTGCTCCAGCGCGGGTCCCTTCCACGGTGTGCAGTCCTTCAGTCACAGACTGCTCCAGCGTGGGTCCCCCACGGGGTCACAAGCCCTGCCAGAAAACCTGCTCCAGCGTGGGCTCCTCTCTCCACAAATCTGCAGGTCCTGCCAGGAGCCTGCTCCAGTGCAGGCTTCCCACGGGGTCACAGCCTCCTTCGGGCATCCCCCTGCTCCGGCGTGGGGTCGTCCCCGGGCTGCAGGTGGATATCTGCTCCCCTGTGGACCTCCCTGGGCTGCAGGGGCACAACCTGCCTCACCATGGTCTTCCCCAGGGGCTGCAGGGGAATCTCTGCTCTGGTGCCTGGAGCATCTCCTCCCCCTTCTTCTTCACTGACCTTGGTGTCTGCAGGGTTGTTTCTCTCACATGTTCTCACTCCTCTCTCCAGCTGCTGCTTCTGTCTGTCCCAGCAACTTTTTTTCCTTATTAAATATGTTATCACAGAGGTGTTACCACTATCACTGATTGGCTCGGCCTTGGCCGACAGCGGGTCCGTCTTAGAGCAGGCTGGTATTGGCTGTGTTGGACACAGGGGAAGCTTCCAGCAGCTTCTCACAGAAGCCACCCCTGTAACCCCCCCTGCTACCAAAATCTTGCCACACAAAGCCAATACATAGACATAAAAGAATATCCCAATTACGTCAAAATTGCACAATTGATTTGATTTCTCTCACTTCTTTTAAAACAGCAAATAAATCAACTAAAGCCACGCTGTTAGAATGAGTCCTGTAATAACTGCATTTATGTTGTCTAAAATGTCAGTGTTGATAGTATTATCAAAATATTTCTCTAAATCTTTCTTGAAGCAGAGAGTTTATGAAAGTTCTGATTCAATAATACTCATCAGCATTGGGCAGTCATCAACCATGTGAATATTTCTATCATCTCTCCTCTCTCTCTCTGGAACTGCTCATGTAAATTAAGAGGTAGAGCCATATTCCCTTTCTTATCCTCATCCTTCCTCCAGAACAGCTCCAAACCTCATTCAGTACAATGGAAGAAAACAAGCATATACATTCCAAGAAACCCAGTATGCAAGATTTATTTGGAATAATGTGGTATTTGAAAATAAGTTTTACAAATATTTCAAAAAAGGTGAGTTGCAATCTGTGTAAGTTATGTGGTGTGTGTGCATATGTGTGTGATTTCCAAAAGTGCCTAGCCTATTCTTTTCTCATACCACCCTGCCACCCCTCCCCATTCCTATTGAAACCTGTCCAGAGGTTCCCATTCTGCAATGAGGTGAAAAGAGTTTAGTCACTTTTGATGAACCAGATCCTATCTGAACAATAGCAAGATGCAGTCTTCAATTCTCTAGGAGAAAATAGCATGTAGAACAAGCAACATATACCTAACCATCTAACCATGCAGTCAGCTATGGGAAAAACACAGATACATGCTGTTGGCCTTAACCTTCCCTGTTATGGAAACTCCTTTTAACCAACAGCCATTTAAAACTCATTCACAAATATGAAGTTAAAGATGACTGTGGTTAGTTCCCTAAACAGGTTCTCGTTTATTAATGATGATTTTCTGGGTGTTAACAATTCTGCAATGGTACAAAAGCTCCATAAAGATGTTTAGCAGAGTCAGCATAATGTTCTGCTATGGTCTCTGAAGTGGCGCTGAATATGATTGAAGCCTTTTCACATTTGGTGTTTCATGCAGTTCAGCATCATACATTGCTGATATCCACTAAAAGCCATAGATAAATTTCCCAGCATGGACTGGAGTTTAAATGACCTCTCTGCATGAAACTCCAACCCAAATCCCAAGGGCAATATATTAAGCTTGTTCATTGATTTTAAACAGACATCACCCTTAAAAGAAGTGGAAACTTAAAACTGATGATGTAATAAGTCTCGCTTACCCTCATCACTTGTGAACTGATTCTTCCATTTTAAAGATAATTCTCAAGCAGCCACTAAAGGAGAAAAACAAATCAGCAGCTAAATTACTGGGGATAGGAACATTCTGTTCATTTTTACAACTGCCTTGTGCTGGCATAAAAAATATATCCAAGGAAGATGGAAATAATCAAAGCTCACTTTCTTTTAGATTATCTACAATGTACAGGTATTGTTTTACTTTTGAAAACAAGCTATCTCACACCTGATTAAGTTACTTCCAAACTTTTTTTTCTTTCAGGATCACAGTATTTATCTTATGTTTAAAGCTGCTAAGTGACCTCTATTTTTATTTAGGGTGTTTTTTGCACAGCTGACTTCCTCATATTCCTTCTTGACTGGCAGATGATGGTTATCCTTTAGTCCTTGTCCTGGTTTTCTCTGGGATAGAGTTAATTTTCTTCCTAGTAGCTGATATAGTACTGTGTTTTGGATTTAGAATGAGAATAATGTTGATAACACGCTGATGTTTTAGCTGTTGCTGAGCAGTGCTTACACTAATCGAGGACGTTTCAGCTTCTCATGCTGTCCAGCCAGGGGAGGGGACACAGTCAGGACATCTGACCCAACAAGCCAAAGGGATATTCTATACCATATGACGTCATGCTCAGTATATCAACTAGGGGAAAAGCTGGCCGGGGGACCGCTGCTCGGGAACAGGCTGGCCATTGGTCGGTTGGTGGTGAGCAATTGTTTTTCATTTGCATCACTTGTTTTTCTTGGTTTTATTTCTCTCTCTTTTTGTTATTTTCCTTTTTGTTACAATTTAATAATAATTAATTACAATATTAATAATAATAACAACAACAATAACAACAATAATTTTATTTCAATTATTAACTTGTTTTTATCTCAACCTACAAGTTTTCTTACTTTTACCTTTCCAATTCTCTCCCCCATTCCACCGGAGGGGGAGTGAGCAAGCAGCTGTGTGGTGCTTAGTTGCCAGCTGGGGTTAAACCATTACAGTCCTATGAAATTGTAATCCTCTTTTAAAACCAGTGATATAAGCAAGGTATGATATTTATTGCTATCGCTCTACATCTGGGAAAAAAAGTCTTGCTTTCAGGAACATGTGGCTAGACATATTAATTTCTTCAGTCAACATAACAAAAGATTCAAGTTGGAAAAATTATACAGTCCAGCAGCCCCAAAGGAGAGCAGTGTCAGAGGGTTAGGAAGAGTATGAGTGCTGATAAAGAGTTTCTCCGTGTGGAGAGCACAGCATAGAAGCCAGATGCACGTTACTGCTGTGATAGGCTGAGGACACCACTCATGACAGAGGCTTAAAATAAATTAATTACTGATACACTTCCTGAATGCACATCCTTGTTCCCTAGGGACAGGCTGCAACTCCACATCTCTGACTCCTTTCCATGGCTTCTGATTCTCATTCGCTCTGCCCAAGTGGTATCCTGCCCTCTTTTCCCTCACTGCCCTTTCCTTTCCTTGCTATGGGCTTTGTGCACGTTCCAGAACCAATCCCTTCCCTGTCACTGTTTTATGTACTTTGCCTGCGTGAGGGTCTTTGTCTGCCCCTTCCTACTCTTACTCTCTTCTCACTCCACATACCAGTAGTTTGGTGTGTGTCCCATTCTGTCTTTCCAAATAATCCTTTTCCTCATGATTATTATTTACTTGATGAAATTGATTTGAATATTGCCTTTGCTCCCATAATAAAAGTCCATAAGCACGAGGGAATATGATGTTTCATTTTTCTTTCTTCCCTACCTTAGGTTGCACCCTGCTTCTATCCATCTGCATTCATTCCTCCTACATGCTGGGAGTTGGCACGTCCCTCTTTCCTTAAAATCACTGCCATGACACTTTCTCTTATATTCTTCATGCCCTTCTTTCTGTCAGGGAAATAATGTAGGCTAACAATTTCCTCTGCTGGAAGGATAGATAAAGGCAGTTTCATTATGCTGGGAGATGGTATCAAATATCATAAATCAGTTCTTCTGTCTGAAGCCAATTACAAAGATGACTGAAATTATGAGTCTATTGAAGATATGCCAGAGGTTCCCTTCCCATTTTTGGAGCAAACTACTGGCATCCAGAGTTTCTCCTGATATTTTGGAAGTGATTTAACATAGATGTTCTTAGTTACATTTTTTCATCCCAATAACAACAGTAACAGGTAAATGGTAACAAGTTTAGTGTATGGCCTCTCAGTTTCAACCATTTAGAATTAATCTACTATATTTAATGCTGCAACCATTTCTTTGACTATAACTTTATTCATTTTGCAATATTATCCTGGGAAATGAAAAGTTTCAACAGTTGCCAATTTAATTCTTTTGATGTGCAAAGTAAGTATTATTGATTTCTTATTTGCAGAGCACTACCAGTGTAGAGCTAGTTTCCTTTAGACTAGCAAAATACTGTTAACAAACTTAGGAAGATAAAACCTTCAGAAAAAGAGCTAGAAATTAATCTGCTGTGCATAAACCTTCAGCAAAGAGCAGGGAGGTATTGCTTGAAATTAAGTAGACCTCTCACTAGGAGAAAGAATCAATACCTGGTTATGTTCCTTCTCCTGATCTCGTTTTTTCTCAGCTTTTTTTTAAATGTCTGAGATTCTTCACAAATATAACTCCTTCTCTAATACCTTATGTAATTATACTAAGCTTTGCAAATTTTCCCTTGGAAGTCAGCCTTTCAGTTTCCACAGACTTCCTGCTGCTTTCTCTCAGCTTTCCTCCCTCTTTATTCTTATGATTTTATGGCATTACTGACTTTACAAATGAGTAAATGTTTCAGGTGAGTATTGTTCTGAAGAGGAAGCAGACTGCTTTTTATATCAGCTAGCTCAGTGGCTCATTCCCTCTAAAATAAACATTGCAAAGGCAGTGATACAGTTGATGATTACTCTTCTTTTGTCCATCACTACTCTTTAATAGGAGAGCTTCCTTTATCCATCAGCTGGAATAGTTATGGCTAAAGAAATACTTCTTTTTCTTTTTTTTTCCTTTTTTTTTTTTCCAAAAAAAATAAGCTAAAATATAAGATAAATGGAATACAAAATTCTGAGAAATCCCTTACTATAAAAGGCTGTTTAAAAATTCCCATGTGGTGTTGATTGAGATTTTTAATTTGTAAAATTACTAGCAGGTTTTTAAGCCTCACACCTCACAAAAAGAATGAGGTCCAGGCATTTAAACACCTTGTAATCTGTTAAAATTGTGTATGGCAACTCCACTGGGAGTTTAGAGCTTTAGAGAATCTGAGATATAGTAAATAATGACTGTTAATATCTACTAAAATATCTTTTCCCAAGCTTGTGGCTGACATCTTTGAATCTCTGCTTCTGCTCTTTGGGAATACTTTAATGGCTTCTATGAGAAAGACCATGATGGAATGCAAATTTTTTAAAAACAACTGAAAAAAATTACTCAGTAGATTTATTTATTTCTCAGAGTAAAGCAATAGCAACAGCCAAGTTTCCTAAAATAACTTGTATTAATATTTGCATATTTTGGTACTCCAGCTAACTCACTGTACTAGTTTGTGCTTATGACCTTCTCAATGTTATCAGATTAACATTGCAGTCATCTGTTTTGAGACACATGCAAAGTACTTACCTATTGCAAAGACAAATCCCAAAATACAGGCTCTCAAGCTATGTCACTATGCTCTAACAATTGTCAGTGAAACAGTAATAAACAGAATATTAGTTCAATGAAAGGTCCTCAAGAATGTACTGTGTTTTATTCTATTAATTAATTGACATTGCTGCTTTATTTGTATGCTCCCTTAAGATGATTAATTTGAATAGTGGTGGTGAATGCCATTTACAACTACACATGATCATAACAATAATAGTGAAAAATGCTTTTGAGTAAGCTTATTGTCAAGAGGCTAATGTGATATTCTAAAAGTGTTATCTGCATTTTATTAGTCAAGGTAATCAGCTCAATCACTATGAAAAGCTAAGATCTCTGCACCCTTTTGCCCTCAAAATGCTTGAGTGTTTTTCAGTTGGATCTGATGATTAAGGACTGCATTCCTGCTGCTTCAAGGAAATTAAAAAAAGGATTCACTATTCTCCTGTTATTGTTGTAATACAGGCTGATTGCTGTCCTAAGTAATGATGGTAGAAACAGTAATGTAGTCTGGGTGTGGATATTCTTGCATGTATGTATATTATCTTAATTATGACTGTGATAGAAGAATAGATATTATTCACCCACAAGTTTTTTGCATTGGTACTGACTATCATTTCATTTGACACTTTCCATTTTATTTGTTTGTAATATCTTTTTATTTCTTCAAAATATTCTAGTTCCCATGTCTGCTTCTGGATTAAATGTCTGCTTTATTCCAGATTTCTACTGAAATGGACGCAGTGGTGATTATGAAATTTCCAAAACCCCGTGAGCAAAACACAAAATGCACTAACATGAAATATGCAAATATAAACACAAAATAAGACACATTAATATGAAATGCTAGTTAGCATTAAAACACTATTCATCTCTTGTATCAAATGCTTTCCCTCCATATTAGATAGGACACTGAACTGGAACAAAATTAATACTTTTCAGGTCTTACTGTAGAAGTTTAACCAAGAAAATATGTAGTAAATTAGATGTTTTGTATTTTCAATGCAAACCTCTGTGAATCCAAGCTTGAGTGTCAGTTGATGAACAACCACATTTACAATGAAATGTTGAAAATCCCCAAAAGCAGTTTCAAAAGCAAAGAATAAGACACTTCATTGTTAGGAATACTTGAAAATGTGGGGTTTGACATGATTATGCAGCAGTCTTCTCCACTTGTGAAGATGAAGTAGTTAATTTTTACCAACAATAATCAGTCTCATTTTTCACTGACAATGACCAATATTCATTTTTCAATAGTTCTTTTTTGCACACTACCTGACACATGGCCTACCAAGATAAGTAATGATTTATACACTATAAAGTTATAACATAACCTCATAAAGACGCAAATTAACCTGGAATTGTTGTATTAGTATTCCAGATGCAACATTAGATGTAATATTAGGCAGCACAGCATTAAAACAAGCAAATAGTCTAATGGTTCCTCTGTTGGAAAGCTATTCATTGTTCACGTTTCAATGGAGTAAACAAATAATTATGGAAATATTTGCCTTCCATAAGGAATTAATACTCACCTAAATTTTCAGTCCTACAGGAGTTAAGACTCTCCTAGTCACTGAATTTTGCAGGAAGTTGCAAGTTCTTCTCATCTACATGGCTGCATGCATTAGCATACCTCAAAAAACTAGAATGTATTTTCCATTAAGATTTTGACTGCTTTGTTGCTATCTGCATACAGACTTTTATGATGTGGGAGATCATTTTACAGAAGCAGTTACTTGAGTATATGGAAAATATCATATAGCTTTGGATCATTTTAAAGCACAGTCAGACATCTCAAGCTGCCATTCCTGTCTGTCACACAGTTTTGTTTGCAGTCAGCACAGAGTATCTTTGATGTGCTCTGTTACAGAACACTGTCATAAGCAAGATTTGAGATGCTTTGTGGTAGCAGAAAGTGTTTTCTTTCAATTTTCTGTGGTTATGTCCCCAGCACTGTAGATTCCCCAACAGCAATAACTTTGTCCCGCTAAAGCTGCTCTATCAGTTTCCCTCCTCAGCTGGACAGGGGAGAGAAAAAATAAAATGAAAAGCTCGTGGGTCAAGATAAGGACAAGGAGAGATCATTCACCAATTTTGATCAGGATTTGCAAGCATAAGCACTTACTCATATGTGATAGAGAGCACTACACCCTTCAGTGGCAGGAAAACATTAAGTCTGGCATATCTCTGATATTTTAGTGCTTTCCATCTGACCTGTTTTCCAAAAGAGTATATAGCTGGACTTAAAAGGCATGTTGGGAAACAGATATCATAATGTTTTTCAGACCTGAAATGGCTCATGGTTTTGGAAAATAGTGGCAAGACAAGCACTAAGGTGGATATTAATATCAGAGACTTATTAAGAGATGCTAAGGTCAATGCCATACCTACACACACCTTGGGTGAAACTGCCAAATGGTGCATCCAATATGGAAAAAAATGGTGATATTGGTAACAATGGACTGGGCTAATAAGGGTTTCTAAGCTGCTAAGTATTTGAGAACTCATTCAAGGAGTCAGCGACATCCACCTTGGTGGTAGAGTCCCATATATAAATCTGAAGGCTTTGAAAATCATGCATTATGTCTCCAAAAACCGCCATATTTTCAAAATAAAACTTCTTAACTTCTTTTGTAGGGAAGCTGAATTCTTACCACATCACCTGATTAATAGAGCCAGCGACTGGATCCATCAAAAAGCTATTGTGAAACTCACTGAAATTAATATCTGTGACACATAAACACATGTTTATAATTTCAATGATAATGGTTCATTTTATTTTAAACTATAAAACAAATGATTCCTTGTTGCACAGAAACCAGTGTACCATATGGTCAGGAAGGCAGAGTGTGTTATGATGCCTAACCAGTCAAAATACAAGTAACACATCATGGAAATAGTGAAGGTATGTATGTGATGTATGTATTGCTTTGTACCAGAAATAAAATAGAGCCCTTCAGAGAGAAAGGCATGAGCTTTATATCTTGTTCAGCAGTGTCAAGGCTTGACAGTTGGAGAGGGAAACAGTATTTTTTTCTTCAGGATGAGCAGAGAAGGGCACTGAAAAATTTTGAATATGTAATATCATAGTCCCCAGCTTTTCCAGTATTTTTTCAGTTGCTACAAAAGTCTAAGTCTTTAACAGTTACTGTCATGAAAAGAAGCAAGAGTGTGAAGTTCATATGTGCAGTCTTCAGAAATTCCCAGACAATATATACATTATCTTACAGAATCACAGAATTGTTGAGATTGGAAAGGGATTTCTGGAGATCATCTAGTCCAACACCCCTGTTCAAAGCAGGTTCAGCTATAGCAGATTGCTCAGGGCTGGGTTTTGAACACCTCCAAGGATGTAGTTGCCATAAACTCTGGTTTTTCTAACGCCATCACTCCATAATCAGATAGTGTCTCTGTACTCTTCCTGGGCCACCTGTCCCTGCTTCCGCCTCTGGTACACTTTCCTTCTGTAGTTGAATTTAGTCAGCAGAAGCAACCTATTCCTCCATGAAGGCCTCCTGCCACCTTTGCTTCACTTCTTGCATGTGAGGATAGACCATTCTTGAGCTTGGAGGAGGTGATCCTGGACCCCTCTTCTCTCCTGAGCTGTATGGGATTCATTCAGGCAGGTACCTGAACAGGTTAAAGTTTGGTCTCCTGAAGTCCAGAGTAGTGATCCTGCTATTTGCCTTATCGCTTCGTCTCAGGATCCTGGATTCTAGCATCTCATGGTCACTGCAGCCAAGGCTGCCCCTGACTTTTATACTCCTGACCATCTCTTTCTTGTCTGTAGGTATGAGGTCCAGCAGAGTATCTCCCCTTCATGGACTCCATGGTCACCTGTGTGAGGAAGTTGTCATCAGTGCACTACAGAAACCTCCTGGATTTCTTGTGCCCAGCTGCCTTGCTTTGCCAGCAGATATCAGAACAGTTCAAGTCCCCTGTAAGGACCAGGAAATGCGAATATAAGGCTTGTCCAGTTGTCTGAAGCAGGCCTCATCAACTTCTTCCTGATCAGGGGGTCTGTATCAGACACCCACCACAACATTGTCTATGTTGATCTGCTCTCTAATCCTAACCCATAAACTCTCAGCTGGTTCATCATCCAAAGGAAAGATCCACACACAACCTGCTGCTCTCTCATTTCATGCAGAGAGGAAATTAGAAAGGCAAAAGCTCAGCTAGAATTCAATCTGGCCACTATTGTAAGGGACAACAAAAAATGTTTTTATGAATATGTCAACAGTAAAAAGAAACAGAAGGAGAATATCTATCCTTTAATGGATATGGAAGGGAACGTTGCCACCAGAGATGAGGAAAAGGCTGAGGTACTTAATACCTTCTTTGTCTTAGTCTTTAATAGAGAGACCAGTTATCCTCAGGGTACTCTGCCCCCTGAGCTGGAAAGCAAGGACGGAGAGCAGAATATACCCCTCTCAATCCAGGAGGAAATAGTTAGTGATCTACTATGCTGTCTGAACACTCACAAATCCATGGGACCAGACGGGATGCATCCAAGAGTACTGAGGGAACTGGCAGAGGTGCTTGCCAAGCCACTCTCCATCATCTATCAGCAATCCTGGTCAACAGGGGAGGTCCCAGATGACCAGAGGCTTGCCAATGTGATGCCCATTTACAAGAAGGGTTGGAGGGAGGATCCGGGAAACTACAGGCCTGTCAGCCTGACCTCAGTACCAGGGAAGATTATGGAACAGTTCATCTTGAGAGTGCTCACATGGCGTGTCCAGGACAAACAGGGGATCAGGCCCAGTCAGCATGGGTTTACGAAAGGCAGGTCCTGCTTGACCAACTTGATCTCCTTCTATGACCAGGTGACCCGCCTACTGGATGAGGGAAAGGCTGTGGGTGTTACCTACCTCGACTTCAGCAAGGCCTTTGACACTGTCTCTCATGGCATACTCCTTGAGAAGCTGGCATCTCATGGCTTAGACAAGTGCACTCTTTGCTGGATGAAAAACTGGCTGGATGGACGAGCCCAGAGGGTTGTGGTGAATGGATTTAAATCCAGTTGGTGGCTGGTCACAAGTGGTGTTCCCCAGGGCTCAGTACTGGGGCCGGTTCTGTTTAATATCTTTATCAATGATCTGGATGAGGGGATCGAGTGCACCCTCAGTAAGTTTGCGGATGACACCAAGTTGGGCGGGAGGGTTGATCTGCTTGAGGGTAGGAAGGCTCTACAGAGGGATCTGGACAGGCTGGATCGATGGGCTGAGGCCAATCGTATGAAGTTCAACAAGGCCAAGTGCCGGGTCCTGCACTTCAGTCACGGCAACCCCATGCAGCACTACAGGCTTGGGGAAGAGTGGCTGGAAAGCTGCCCAGCGGAAAAAGACCTGGGGGTGCTGGCTGACAGCCGGCTGAATATGAGCCAGCAGTGTGCCCAGGTGGCCAAGAAGGCCAACAGCATCCTGGCCTGTATCAGAAATAGTGTGGCCAGCAGGAACAAGGAGGTGATTTTTCCCCTGTATTTGGCACTGGTGAGGCTGCACCTCGAGTACTGTGTTCAGTTTTGGGCCCCTCACTACAGGAAGGACATTGAGGTGCTGGAGCATGTCCACAGAAGGGCAACCAAGTTGGTGAGGGGTCTGGAGCACAAGTCTTATGAGGAGCAGCTGAGGGAACTGGGGTTGTTTAGTCTGGAGAAAAGGAGGCTGAGGGGAGACCTTATCGCTCTCTACAACTACCTGAAAGGGGGTTGTAGTGAGATGGTTGCTGGTCTCTTCTGTCAGGTGGCTGGAGATAGGACAAGAGGAAATGGCCTCAAGTTGCAGCAAGAGAGGTTTAGATTGGATTTTTAGGAAAAATTTCTTTACTGAGAGGGTTGTCAAACATTGGAATAGGCTGCCCAGGGAAGTGGTTGAGTCACCATCCCTGGAGGTATTCAAAAAGCGCATAGACAAGGCACTCCAGAACATGGTTTAGTGGGCATGGATGATGGTTGGACTCGATGATCTTGAAGGTCTTTTCCAACCTAAATGATTCTATGATTCTATTCTATGATTCTATTCTATCTAATGGGCAGCTCCCCCTCCTTACATTTCTTGCCTGTCCTTCCTAAAGACCCTGAATCTATCTACCGCAGCTCTCCAGTTGTGTGACCTACCCAGCCACCTCTTTGACACTCACGTGCTCTCTGTGAGACCCAGTGAGATCACAGCACTGCAACTGCACACAGATCTCTAATTTCTTCTCTTTGTTCCCCATGTTTAAGTATTGCAAGGGAGCAATTTTCAACACAGCAATGCTCCCAAGGTCATACAGTAGAAATGGTAGTGTTAGCAAACAACTCTGAACCTAGTTTCAGTACTGAACCAGGAGAAATGACAGAATCGTTGGAATTCTGGAAGTTAAACGTTAGCTTGCCGTTGTTTTTTTCTGTTTGCTTTGATGTTTGCAGAAATGGACTTGGGTGCAAACTATTAACCTCAATCAAAGGCCTAAAAAGATAGCATTTCACTGAGAGAAGAAACCAAGTTTAAAAAAAATGAAATTACATGGTTTAACTGACATTTTTCAAGGAATGTGTTTCAATTCTGTAGTAAAACAGAAGAATCTTGGCAATTTAATTGTGACACATTAATTAAACGCATTTTAGAGTGTCAAATGATGAATGTATTTAAAAGAAAAATCATACAGAATTTTTTTTCTATGACAAATGTAATTCACACAATATGATCCTTGAGAAAGAATTTTCTTTCAACTTCCTTTCTCCAAATCAAAATAAGAGAAAAATGGCTCCTCTGTATTTTTATTCCAGAGAAAAAGGCAATTCAGAAAATCCATATCTTTATTAGAAATCTTCCTACAAGATGTGCTTAAAAATGTGTTCTGTTCCTAGTATATGACTGTTGATTGGCAGGTCAAGGCCATTGTGACAATGGAGTTCAAACTGCTTACTGATGCAGCGTTAATCTTCTGGTCCATTTATGATAGAAGAAAAAAAGGCAAGATAGGGACTTTTTTTTTTTTTTCTCAGAGTACTTAATTTGATAGTGATAGACCACTACTGTTTGTATTATAGTGATGATCATAGAGTCCGAGACAAAGTCCCATTTTCCCTTGTGCTACATAGTAAAGAATGTCTCCTTGCCTTGATGCATTTGGGTTGAAAGGAAAGCTTTCTTCAACAGTCAAACTGGAAGCCAGGGTTAAAATCTGTAGAAGCCAATTAGGGCACATTTGTTCTCAGTGGTAGATCAGACATCCCAGAGCTACTGGAAACCCGATTAGTACTAAAACTCAAACAGTGCAGTGCCAAAAGGTAAAGCACATGCCAGTGATTCAGATGTCTCACCTTGGGAGCCGATATTTCTGTATAGTACTGCAACACATAGTTATATAGTTCAGTTTTACAGGTTCTTTCCTGAGGATCACTAACTTGGCATTCCATTGCCTCTGTTTGGTGTCTCCATAGGTTTGTACCTGTTGCTGGAAGAAAAAATTGATGTAAGAAGATGCTGGGACACATAATAGTCACTCTTCTGTTGTTTTGTATTTTTATAGATGTATCATTAAATAAAAAACCTCACAGGTGTGAGGCAAAAACTTCACCACATAAGGTTATTCATGATCCACGGTCATGATCCACATTCTGATTCTGTCAACCCTGACATTCGCTTCTACACAAGGCCAAAAACAGTGCCTTGACTAAAGTAAAACCTCTTTGTTTTCATAATGAACCATGTGTCTTTTTGATCATACTTATTTTCCTGTTCTTCTTTGAACATCTGATTTCACTGGAAATGTTGCTCAGAGCTCAGTTAACATTTTTATATTTTTTTTTTTTCTAATTCTTCTGATCAAATCATCTGTCATTAAACCATCTATCATCAGTGTCCTGTACAAATCATAGCTTTTGTTGCCTGCAAAGTGCTTTCACAGACATGTTGCAGTATCACTTCAGTAACTGTGGTTAAAGCTGGGGGAATGTTGAACTAGAGGCAAAGCATAAATGTTTAGCCAGCTTGACTTAAACTTCTGCTCCAAGATTACAAAAGTACAGTGATTGTCATCTCACCTATTCTGTGAGGCTAGTAACAATTGTGAAGAAGCCCTTTGTGATATAAGAGTGTGAGACTAGAAACTGAGAACTTGATTTAGAGAACCAGTCTCAATTTCCTATTGTTACCATTGTTGGGGTGAATTGACCATATCTATGATCCACTACATCACAGGTCATATGTGCCTAATCCACAGTACGGATATAGCCTCTGAATGGTAAATTCACTGAGATTAAAGAATACAAGCAAAAAAAGAAATACCTTCAAACTCAACTCCTTTGTGTATTACATGCAACACAGCAAATGTTTACACTTTAATTTAAATGCAAATGAAAAATGCATAATAAATTTAAAAGATAAATGTCTTGATTTACAAGCATTCATTTCTGCCTTAAAATATCACCACAAAAGACAGAGAGAGAAGATGGTTTTTTAATGAACTGGACAGATAATGGCGTCATTTTCTCAAACAGTGAGTTCCTTCATTCCCACAAGTGATATAATCATCAGGTTCTTTCAGATACTGTACTTATTTCATACTCACAAATGAAAAGCATATTCCTCATTTGGATGCTTTGTGTCTCTTCATATAACAGCATTGTGGAACCAATGCACTCTGTGAGATGGATACAAAATTTAGTGCTATTTACTGTTGTCACCTAGGGTTGCTAACTTCAAAATAGTTCTGATTGGTTTAGTCCATGGCTGAATGAAAAATTATTATCCAAATATGTTTTATGGAAGTGTATGCAAAATAAATTTGCATTATAATAAGTGCTAAAAATGAGGTTTTGAAAACATCTTTAATATCTCCTGAACTTTATACATCCACAGAACAACACTTTACAGAAGTCGTTCTATCATATTTTTTAATTCACTTAGTGTAAAAGAGCTATGGCAATCTGATTTTCACAATTTTATTACCAAACCATTTGTTATATAGGAGCTAGAACAAAACCAAGCATATTTTTCCTTCATCTTTACACTTCTTATGCTGCAGGTTAGAGTGCAAAAACGTGAGACAAGAATATTTCTCTCCCGTATTTGCCATTTGTGCTGGCTTGGCTTGAATCAGGGGTATTGCATCCTCTATCAAAAGCAGGAGGTCTACTGTTTGACCTTTTACTCCATAAAATACTAGAACAATCTCTGGCTTTTAGACATCTAAAAGCCAAGTACCTACTGATTACAGAAAGACTGGTACATTTCATACCCAGTTTTTTACTGGGTTTTTTTTCTACCTATATCTGGTTTTCACTGAAACAGGATGGCTTTTCATCTATGTTTTTTCTTGTTTTTCTGTGTCCTGGTTTCAGCTGGGATAGAGTTAACTGTCTTCCTAGTAGCTGGTACAGTGCTATGGTTGGAGTTCAGTATGCGAAGAATGTTGATAACACTGATGTTTTCAGTTGTTGCTCAGTAGTGGTTAGACTAAAGTCAAGGATTTTTCAGCTTCTCATGCCCAGCCAGCGAGAAAGCTGGAGGGGCACAAGAAGTTGGCACAGGACACAGCTAGGGCACCTGACCCAGACTGGCCAACGGTGTATTCCATACCATGTGACGTCCCATGTAGTGTAGGAACGGGGAAGTGGGGGCAGGGATTCGCCGCTCGGGGGACTGGCTGGGCATCGATCGGCGGGTGGTGAGCAATTGCACTGCACATCATTTGTACATTCCAATCCTTTCATTATTGCTGTTGTCATTTTATTAGTGTGATTATCATTATCATTATTAGTTTCTTCTTTTCTGTTCTATTAAACCGTTCTTATCTCAACCCACGGGTTTTTCTTCTTTTCCCGATTTTCTCCCCCATCCCACTGGGTGGGGGGGGAGTGAGTGAGCGGCTGCATGGTGTTTAGTTGCTGTCTGGGGTTAAACCACGACATTCTAATAATGAACTCCAGATTATTTCAATGCTCATTACTGCTATAGAGAGGTACACAACTGTAATATTTAGAAACCAAAAAACCGACCCCAGTTGTCATCTAATTTATCTCCCTTTCACTATAGGATTGTATCCTATTTGTATATTTGGCAAATGCTCTTTGGTGAAGGTTATCATGCAAAATCAACGATGCATACAAATCTGCTGCCACCATGAAATACAACTAGATTCTTCCAGAGAGGTCATTCCCACTCATGGAATAGGCATTAGGCATACAATAACTAGGATGTGAGACTAGGTAAACCAATTAGTTCAGTAATTTCTTTCAAACTCCCATCATCATATCATTGACTTTCATTCATTTAACTCTGTCCAGCTCATCTGGGTTCTTGGAGACTTCAGACTATCCCTGTATACATATGACCTGTGAAGAGTCCTGAATTGCCTGAACAGGAAGCATACAGAACTAAGCAAAAAGTTTCTAAAGCTGGGATCAAAACCAGAGTATTTCAGAGCAATTTCTATTTATTAAAAAACTTTTTTTTTTAGTCTTTTTTTCTCATTAATTATTCCAGACTGACTTCACACTTCCCCAATCTCAAGAAGATATGTAAATGTTTTGTAGAATTTTTGAATCCCCTGCATAAGAAAATAAATTTTAATAAGTTTCAGTTTGAGAGTTAATAAGGATAAAGAAAATGAAAATGGCATTGTGTGACCCATCACTAAACTGACTGCTTATTCCTAAATGTTAATATTTAACTATGAGCTGGTGGCAACCGATACTTTTAAAAAAGTAGACGAATCTGAATCAGGGTTTTTTTCTGAAGCTTAGTAGAGCTTCTCCCAGATGAATCTTGAAATGAAAATTGGATGTTGAGTTTTGTGCGTTCATCTTGTGCTACTGATATTCACATGATATTGCTGAATTCATCTGCACCTTTTAATATGCACACTTTTACTGTAGGTTTGAACTGTTACACATTTTAGCTAAATGGTGAAGATGAAATTTTTCAAGGAGACCTTTCTATATCAGCACAGAAAACCAATATAAAATACAGATCAAAGTACCATTTTAGCTTTCATTCAGCTCTCTAGTTCATGAATTTCTCTCCTTAAAACTTCCTACTGGCTAAATATGGAGACATACAACACAACTATGATGACAAAAGGAAACATACTGTGTATCCAGGCACCTTACTGATTGATAATCTTGGCTTTGGTAATTGTCGTGGTTTAACCCCAGCCAGCAACTAAGCACCACGCAGCCGCTCACTCACTCCCCCCACACACCCAGTGGGATGGGGAAGAAAATCGGGAAAAGAAGCAAAACCCGTGGGTTGAGATAAGAACGGTTTAATAGAACAGAAAAGAAGAAACTAATAATGATAATGACAACACTAATAAAATGACAACAGTAATAATAAAAGGATTGGAATATACAAATGATGCACAGTGCAATTGCTCACCACCCGCCGATCGATGCCCAGTTAATCCCCGAGCAGCGATCCCCCCACCCCCACTCCCCAGTTCCTATACTAGATGGGACGTCCCATGGTATGGAATACCCCACTGGCCACTTTGGGTCAGCTGCCCTGGCTGTGTCCCCTCCCAACTTCTTGTGCCCCTCCAGCTTTCTTGCTGGCTGGGCATGAGAAGCTGAAAAATCCTTGACTTTAGTCTAACCACTACTTAGCAACAACTGAAAGCTTCAGTGTGTTATCAACATTCGTCTCATACTGAACTCCAACCATAGCACTGTACCAGCTACTAGGAAGACAATTAACTCTATCCCATCTGAAACCAGGACAGTAATCGAGCACTAAAGACAAAAAAGAAAGCTGATAAATCTGAACAGCATGTGTCCAAGCAATTACGAGTAAAGAAGCTTTAAGGTTGAGAGATGTGCAAGGTACACCTGTGCTTAGGACTGCCTACAATTCCTTCAATCACATGCCTCTTTCTTAAGTTTTTTAAGAACACAGAGAAAAAATATTCTTAACAGACAGGGTAGAGTAACTGATAAACTCCTTGGTTTGAGTTTTAATTTATACAGTCAAGTGTGCAAGAAATTATACTCGTAAACACATTATGCTGTCATTGGATGTGAAGCTGTTAAAACAGAAATGTGGACACTATTCAAATACAGAACAGATCCAGCCATTACATGTAGCTAAAGAAATCAGTGCAACACTTTGTCATCAGAAGTTAGTACCAGGAATCAAAAACAGTGCATTGAGATCAATAATCTTTCACCTTCCTGTGAAAAATATATGCACAAACATTCCCGTTCATGTTTGTCTGAATTGACAAATTGGTCTGATATTTCGCAAAGGAGTAGAGGCAGGAAAGTGGAGAATTAATATTGTCTCAAAAAATGAAATTGCTGGTTAGTCCATTCATCATAACAAAGTCCAAAACAACAGTTTAAGAAAGTGTGAGGACTAAGGAAAAAGCAGCCTGCATTACACCAAACAGCCTAGGCCAGCACATACTGTTGGAGGGAAGTCTGGACCTCCTGTACTGATATATCAGGAGGTAATTTCCACAACTACAATATAGAAAAATAAAAAGAAAAAAATTACTTATGAAATTCAATCTGTTTCTCCCTTCTGAAATCAGAGTTAAAGTATTAGAGGTCTGCAAAAGAGTGGGCTCTGGTTGCCCAAGCTTGGATTCCCTAGTAAAAGAAAGACATTGAAATATTGAAGAATTATTGAAGATAGTGATGCAACTACATTAAAATAATATTAATTTTGCAATTGCTGTTTAAAAATGTCTTAACACTTCACTGTGTCTTACTACTTCAAATCTATTTCTAGAAAATAGAAATACAATAAAAAATTGTGCTTGCAAAAAAACAATGAGCACCAACATATTCAATATTCCCCATTTCCAGCACCTTCTCCAAGAAGCAGCCAGCAACCCCAAAGGCATGATAGCCTGCTTTATTGTGAGGGATACTGTAAAATGCCATGTTTATATAGACTTCAATCAACAAATATTTTCTTACGGCTTTGCAGTTTCTCACATTGCTCTGAGAAATGAACCAACAAGGAATTTTACAAAACATTCTTAATAACTACCTTGTATCAGCCAACTACTTAAACGCAGTATTTTACAATAACATACAAGAGATTTAGGTTTACTTTCCTCATGTGGACTCATATTGTGGGGCAGATAGCAACAGGGGAAGCTGTAGAAGAAAAACTTTAAATACATTGCCTAGAATCTACTATCTCCCTGGTACAGTGTGGCCTCATTAAGGTTTTTCAGCAGCTGAGAGAGAAGCTGTATCATGAAGAATTACAAGAGTTAGCACTGAAGACCCTACTGTAACAAAAAACTAGTAGTCATTTTTCTGGGTCTCTTTAGAGGTGTCTTCTTTAAAAGTTACATATCTTTGTATGTCTTTTATGCTCTTGTCTGTGTCATAAATTGGTATGTCCTTCCTACCACAGGACAGCATGCATCTGCTGATTCCATCTGTGAAAACCCACAGTCATTCTTGGTACCCCAGTGATTCCTCTCATTTTCATTTGGAGATAGGACATCCTTCAGACATATTTGCAGATATTTTTGGAGAAAAATGTTGAATTGTCTATATACTGAACACATTTATCTGGCCTTCTAATACCACCTGAAGAATATCTTCCCACCATATCCTACCATCATTACTCAGCTCTGTTTAGTGCTGTGACACTCTTCAATAACTCTATTTACTTTTGCATTTGGGCTCTACTGGTGATAAAGGTCAGTTATTTCCAGACTTTTTTTTTTTCTAGTTGTCCACAGGAGCCTAAATTGTGACTCCCTTCTCCAAATGCTTTTCAGAGTTGTTATCCAGTTGTACAATTTCTACCAGCCCTTACCACTAAGGTGTTTCAAATAATAACTGATTGGTTGCTGCAGGACTGAAGGGGCAGATTTTTATGTGTCTCTCTGTAGATTCTAGAGTTCAGGTGGGAATTTAAGCTTTACTCCAGCTGTGCAAAGATGCCCATTCCAGGTCAATGTATTAATAAAAGGATAACTGGACCCTCTGAGTGGCAAAACAAAGGCAAATAAACTGGTCACCTACAAGGTGAGCCAGGCTACAGAAAGTGATTTACTTTGCATGCTACTCCACAAGGCCAACTATTATCTGGTCTGGTTGCCACTGCAGTTTGTAAAGTCTAAAATACTGAACAA
The DNA here is from genome assembly GCF_026419915.1 of Harpia harpyja. Lineage (NCBI taxonomy): Eukaryota > Metazoa > Chordata > Aves > Accipitriformes > Accipitridae > Harpia > Harpia harpyja. The sequence continues at coordinate 66,843,452 of NC_068943.1, forward strand.
GATTACTTTGAAATATATTTCTGTTACAGTGTCAGGCCTGATATAGATGTAAAGATGTAATTTTTATTAGGTTTGAAAAAACAGTGAAAGAAAACAGAAAAATGAGGGGGAAAGAGGAAAGTAGACTTTGCTGTCTTGGGCACAATCTGAAATATAGCTTTTTTTTAAAGTTATATGTTTTTCAAAGAATCTAAGTACACAGAAGTTACTGCTGAAATACACGATTTATGCAAGATAACTCTCTAACTTAATAATAATGACTAAAAATGCCTATACATATTTTGCCAAATGACTTTAGCTATAGAAACTCTAATTTCTGGTTTAGCTTCTGAGGTTAGTATTATTTTCTAGTAATATATTAAAAACAAAGATAAAGACTGGTTAAAGCTAAGAGATAACCTGGTTTTATGGGTAAAAACTGTTATCTTCAGCTTTCTTAATGTGACAAAAGGAAAAAAAAAAAGCCACTCGTTTCACAGATGGCTCATTATGAATCCTTTTGAATCTGCCTGGGAGTAGAGTTACATTCTCCAAAATCACTGGAATGGCTCTACATAATCTTTACCGCCCACTGCTTAGATATTTAGAACTAAACCCTCCTGAAAGAGAGACATGAATGAGCATCTGTTTCATAAGATTGTCTAACATAGCAGCAGGAAAAAAATGCATTGACAGTAGCCAGCTATATAGCACTCAGCAACTGACAAATAGCTATGATGCAGAGGTATCTCTCCAAAAATCATTATACAAGTCTAATTGCAACATTTAAACTTTCAGGACAAGCAAACTTCTGTACAGAGACCCAGTGAGTTCTGTTAAGGAAGCTTTTGTTTGTTTGATTGATTTTGTTAGCCCAGTGTCCTGGTTTCAGATGGGATAGAGTTAATTTTCTTCCTAGTAGCTGGTACAGTGCTATGGTTGGAGTTCAGTATGAGACGAATGTTGATAACACACTGAAGCTTTCAGTTGTTGCTAAGTAGTGGTTAGACTAAAGTCAAGGATTTTTCAGCTTCTCATGCCCAGCCAGCAAGAAAGCTGGAGGGGCACAAGAAGTTGGGAGGGGACACAGCCAGGGCAGCTGACCCAAAGTGGCCAGTGGGGTATTCCATACCATGGGACGTCCCATCTAGTATAGGAACTGGGGAGTGGGGGCGGGGAATTGCCGCTCAGGGACTAGCTGGGTGTCGATCAGCGGGTGGTGAGCAATTGCACTGTGCATCATTTGTACATTCCAATCCTTTTATTATTACTGTTGTCATTTTATTAGTGTTGTCATTATCATTATTAGTTTCTTCTTTTCTGTTCTATTAAACCGTTCTTATCTCAACCCACGGGTTTTGCTTCTTTTCCCGATTTTCTTCCCCATCCCACTGGGTGTGTGGGGGGAGTGAGTGAGCGGCTGCGTGGTGCTTAGTTGCTGGCTGGGGTTAAACCACGACACCCAGTCTCCATCATCCATTTTCCAGATGTTCCATCAGTGAAAAAGTCTTTTTCTAGTGTACAGAATGTTGCTTCTAAAGACTTGTTTCTAAAGTGTTTCCTGCCATCCCCCAGATTCTTTTCAAAACCTAGTGATTTCCTCAGCATCTCTGAGGAAAAGACTTTGTTTCATTCAAAAGTTGTTTTAAATTATTTAGAAATCTTCTTGTCCTTATGTACTATTCAGATAAACATCCCAAGTTCTTACACCAAGGTCTATTTTGGAGCCACCGAAATGACTCTATCTATATGAATATAATGGAAGCAGACTGGGACATGCCTTAAATGTCAATCTCTTCCAGTCATACTCTGAGCAGAATTTTGGCATTTGTTCTGTAATACAAAGATTAAAAACTTTGTGTGTATTTTCACAGGGTAGCATTAGGTTGCATTTGGACAAAATGCAGTAAAATCATGTTATTTTAGCTTCTGGGTCGATTTTGAAGGGTCTGTTTCTCCACCGATAACAAAACAGTTGCACGGTTTGTTATAGTTTCATGATTAAACGCAATCTTTCTCTTTAACATTTGACATGATGCCTAGTGCAGTACATTCTTCTTCATTTATGTCCCAATTGCAGTATTCAAGTGCATCATTGATCAACAGTCATGACAGTATTACTGCAGCTAAAGGGACGGTGGAGGTAGAGAGATTTCTTGTGCTTTTAGGTAAGAGCCAAGAAAGACTAAGAACCAGCATGCTGGAGAGTGCTACCAGAAGAGAAACAGCAGCACTGGTAAGAGCTCTCAGAGCTCTGATTCATTCATTCAGTTGACAGCAGTTTTCCAGGCAGCAATTTAATTTAACCTCTTTAGGTGAAGTTTGGCTGGATGCAGGTGAAAGATACGTGCTGAGGCTTCACATGAAACCGTTCTTTTTTGCTCTTTCCTCTCTGTACCACCTGACAGAGGGTAGTTTTAGCTCCACAAAGAATGACAAGCAGTAGTGTTTACTATATTGTGTTGAGTGCCTTACAAACACAGAGAGATAGAGCAGCTGATGCAGAGATAACACATTATGCGCTTCCATCCTACATCCCATAATTTTAACAAGTCACCTTTCCCTAGCAATAAAAATGGAAGAGAAATGTCTGCAAGTGGTACACCTTGTCTTGAAGGGGAGACAAAGTGAAGTAAATTCTTTAACAAAGCTAGAACTACGTGATACATGATTACAACAATTAAGAAAATGTAAATCTGAGACAAAATACTTACCTGGTATAAAATGGCAGAGCTGCAGAAACTTCAGAGATTTTCTGTCAATTTATACAGTCAGGTTCAGACACCTAAATAAAAACAAGAATTTATAACACTATTTTACAAGGCATGATATAAACAAAATTAAAGGACTGAATTTGTGTGCTAGTGTCCCTGTTGACAGTTTTTGGCTGGTATATATCTCACAGAAAAAAAGATTTTCCAAAAAAACCCTGTGTGGTTGAGCCCTTATTGCCTCACAGCTTGAGGAGCAGCTATAGCCTCATCAAAGCACCGCGTTAAATATAATGAAGTCTTACTGGTGGAAAAAATATCTGTTCTGGAGCTAGCCATCAAAGAAAGCAGCAGATAGGGAATCTGAAGCAAATTCCAGGCCAAATTATTATTGACCTAACAATGTGCTTTACAGCAGTTAATAAAAAGGGGTTTTTTAAATGTTCTTATCAAAGTTTTCTTGGAAATCTGTAGCACTTCTTGTAGTAGAAGAGAACTGTGCATATGGCTCATGTGTGATCTATAGTTTTTTCATAATGACACTGAATACCCTTCCAAGGATAAAAGCTGGACTTAGATTTGAAATGTATGAACAAAATTCACTAATGTTAGAGTTGAGTGAAAAATTACTTGTGAAGTGATTCAAATTGCAAAGCTATTCCCAATATGTACAAGGATAAAAACAAGAACTCATGAAGACTTTAATTTTTTTTTTTTAGAAAGCAAGAAAGGAAGGAAGGAAGCAAGCAGAAGAAAGAAGGGAAGGAAGGAAGGGAGGAAGGAAACTGTAAAAATAGAAGATTCTAGGCTAAAAGTAAACTTTGTCTAACTTTAGAAAAAATCTCTGACTGCTGTAATAGCACGTGGCTGCTCTGAGATAGATCTCTCATGCTATTCAAATGCTTCACTATAGTTCCAATTTGTATCTCAGTGAGAGATGATATGAGATTTTTATTTATGACTTTAGATATTCCTTTTCATGTTCTAAAAATATTTGTAATTTGCCAATTACAATTTGATGCTCACAACATAGTGAGGTACGTTAGAAAACATTGATTTGAGCTGACAATAAATACTATTAAGTGGTAGAGATGGTGAAAATAAAAATCATCTGCTGATAGAAAACATGCATTTCCCCTAAATATTGTTAAAGTTCTTCATTTTTGTTTCTTGCACAGATTTGCAAATTAGACAATAGACCAATGCACTAATTGATCACATACTGGGACCATGTACTTACTAGTATATAATTACCTGTATAGAATTACTAGGCATTAGGAAGAAGAATCAGACAGAAAAAAAGGTGAAGCATATAGAATGAAGCATTTTAATTTAGACCAGAAATGCTCATTCCTTTTCTTTACATATATTTGTGTTCTGTGTAATATTTCAATTATTGAAAAGAAGTCAGCTAGCATTTACCTCAATCTGTCAAGTGAAATGAGACAGAAAATAAAAGATTTTCTTTTCTGCATGTTATGTATAAAAGTTCATCCTCGTGTTTATAGAATTGCTTCCTAACTCGTTTCATCTAGCAGGAGAGAATCTGCAAGAATGACATGGAAAAACAGGAACTGGTGCTTTGCTGCAAAGAGAAGACCATAAAGCTTTTTATATGCATGAGGTGTAACAGAAGGTCCCTGCTAGCCTCCATATCTGCTAAATACACACACATTTTGTGTGCACATGGCAGAGCTAAAAGAGATAGAGCCAGAGATAGTCAGAGGTTCTTTCCTGTAGCTGGTAAAGCCAAAGCAGATGCTTCCAGCCCTTCTCCCTAAACTTTATCATCCTCTTAACTTCAGCTGCAAAGGATGCCACAGATGACCAGTAGGTGAGAAATGAAGAATCACCAACACCTCTGTCTGTATTACTACCCAGCAACATCAGAAATGCACTCAAGATCCTTGTAAAGCATCACCTGGAATCTGTTATGTTTTGGCCATTGGCAGATACAGAAAGTGGTCAGATATCACCCATGGATCATCAACATTAGGAGTGTCTGATGGCCTCAGTTTCATGTGAATATTCTCCATCTGTTTTAGCTACTATTGCTGTCAGTTGGCAAACTGCCCACTCCAGTCCTCACTATCTTAACAAAAAAAATTTTTTAAAATCATGAAAGACAAGATGATTCTTTATTGCTTAACATCTTCTAGTAGATGCAGGACAATGCTGCTGTTCCATGTACACTTTGCAAAGCTGAAGATGGCTTCTCCGTGTATAAAGCAATAAGCAGCCTAACCGTACCAGCTAGTTATATAGAACATTATTCAAATCATACTATTGTAAGAATTGTTGTAGGATTATAAGACTAGCAAGATATCACATAAATTAAATCTCTCATTTCAGTACATGTAAATGTATTTCCCATTAGTGGCTCTACAACCTATGACAAGGTATTCTGAAGCATAAACATTTGACTAATTTTAATTCTTCTAAGTTTTTTATTTCCCTGTTTGAATACATGTGGTTGTTTATCTCTTTTCCCAGTCTTCTAGTACTTCATTTGTGCTCTGTGAGTTTTTAAGGATAACCACCAGGCACAAGTCTGGTGACTTGTTCAGCCAATTCTCCTCCACAAGACTTATGCAGTACAGATAATTTAAAAACATCTAACCTACTGAAATAGTCTCATATAGTCTCACGTTTTCCTTCCCATATCAGAGGCTGTGTTTCTAGAGTTATGGTTTTGGTTTGTTTCTTTCTCGGTATTATTATCCAAAATGTTGTCTTTGATTAGAGAAAACTATTTGTTATTATATGTTTTGGGAACCAAAAAAACCCAAAAGCAAAACCTTTGGAAAATGCAGTGGTAGTCAATTTTTAAATAAACTCATAGTGCTTACGGAAGCCTTTGTGCTTTTCTGTAGCATTTTCTCACCATGATAGCTGCCAGCACACAATGCTATGTTTTACATTAGTTCTCTACAATTACCACTCCATTCCAGGACAATGATATCAAAATCCCTGATGGCTGCTACTATTCTGAACACAATTTTAATGTACTTGTCCCTTTTTGTGACTGTTGTGTTTTAGGAAAAAAAACGTAATACCTGCTTTTTGTTTTATTTTTCCACAATAAATCTGTGTTGTTTAGGGGAGGTATAGATGTTGAGGAGTTCTTTTCAGTCCAATAGACCTGAGTAGCAAGATAAAGAACCTACAGGAAGCAGGTACTCCAGGGAAACATGCTTCCACACATTCTCCTTTCAGAGTTGTAAATGCTGTTGCTCTGGTTTTGTTAACTGGAATAAAAAAAGCTAACCACAAAAATATACTACGACAATACTCTGAAGACATGCAGCTATGCAGTTTTTGTCAAAGAAGAAAAACCAGAACAATTCCAGAGCCTCAGTCAGGAATGAGATCTGGTTTGGGTTTTATTTTTGTATTTTTTGTTGTCTTAGAACTTTGACTTGAAATTCAGTCATCTTAACTGGGGTTTGTACTTTGTATGCTGCTCATGAGGCTTCAGTGCTGGATTCAAATCTTTAATTAGATAAATCAGAACTGTCATGAAGCAGTTTCAGCATTATCAACCTTCATGACTACATTTGCAGTGTTTTATCACAGCTGGTAGCCAATCAATGGTTCTTATCAGACATTTTGGTCATTATATCGAAGGATTAAAGTGAAAGAATGTATTTGTTAATCCACTTGTGCACTTGAGCTTCTTTTCTCCTGGGTATCATATCAAATTAAAGTGGATATAAAACAGATGTCTTTTGCATGCAATATTCTGTGTGTCAAGCCAACTGGCCTACAGAATCACAGTACTGATTATTCCCTTTCATCCTAACATACTCCTTTGTGAAATTTTTTAACCAAACTCCCAGCTGGAAAAACATTATTGAGTTTTCCCATTTTGATTCATGATGCTAACAGCAATCTGTTAACTACCGAATTTACATAAAGAAAGCCTGAAAGGACTTGTGTTTAAGACATTGTTACAGTGCTCAGAGATCAGGAAGACAGAGGTCCCAAAATAAGAAATTCTGAACAGGATACACTGAAGACTTTCTAACCATCACATCACTGCAAGACCCACCAAAACTATCATTCTGCCCAAGGCAGGATTAGCCAAGTATACAATTATTGAGAAGCATTTTTAAGCTTCTTGTTAAAGGCCCTCAATGTGGGATATGCTACAGGCTCCTCATATGAACTGTAGCTGTGCTTTAGTCTCTAGTATCAGATAATTATTTCTACCCCTCAGCTAAATTTCCTTTCCTTTGGTGTAGTTTAGATATTTTAGAAGACCAAGGAATAGCTTTTCATGCCCCTAAAGACTATTATCAGATGATGTTTTTTCAATTTCCTCTTTGTGCCTAAGTGCCATTTTGTTCATTCTTTCTCCATGGGTCATTTTAATGCCATATGCCAAGATGCAATTGGTCAAAGAAAATTTTTATTTAAAGTAGCAATTACTTTGAACAATAATCTGACCTTCTATGTCTCCAGAAGCCAAGGCTTCTAAAAGACTCTCTTTATCTGTGTATAATAATGTCATGTAGTTGCCTTAGAGCCAGGCAAGGAAATGAACGTGCTGTATTCCTAACTTCCTGCCAAAGAATACTGATAATACTGTAAATAAGGATAGAATACAAAGACATAAATAAGTCAAAATCCTGTGACCTATACCTACTTATAGTTCTTAGGTACATAAATAATGGAGGCACCAGCTGAAGTATGGACCTGTTCTGTACACATTAATGATGATAGAATTATTTTTGCTGATTTTTTTCAGACTTAAATAGCTAAAGAGAACAAATGATCGTACTTCTTTCTAAGACAGTGTTACATAGGGTGACAAGTAAAACAGTTTCTAAAACTAGTGTCTCATGCTTACCTTAAAACCTCTGCAGAGAACCTTTCAGAATGATACCAGGGAATAACTTTTAGACCAGTCAGACATTTATCTCCTTGATTTCACATGATCGTTGTATGATTAACAATTACGGAATCAGGACTTACATGTCAGTGTTCATTTGGTCTTCCTAACAAAATAGCTCACCACAAGCCAGGTTACTGATTTTTAAATTTGAGCAAATGGCAGCTGGTTAGCACAGGAAGAGTGTAATGTACTTGGAAGTACATTCTGAATTGCAGAGAATACTTCTAAATTGCAGAATAGATGCTGGTACTTGAAACAGAGTTGGTACAAAATGAGATGTGCATTACAGAAATAAACCTCTACATTGTTCTACATTTTATCTTTGTGGTATTTGTTATTGTGACTGTCACTGTGTGGTTTCGATGCACTATAAAACCTAGTGTCTGCTGTCTAAAACTTGGTGAGTTGACAGTCATGTATCTAAGTGCTCATAACTAATGCTTAATTAATGTTGAGCTAAAGAAAAAAGCCCGTTTGAAATTCACAAAACATCCTGCACAACATATAATGGATTCATTGTAATTATCATTTACAATAAGCACTGCATTAAATCCTAAGTGCAGCTGAACTTGAGAGTTCTTTTATTGGCAAGGTGATCTGGAGTTAGTGCTACTTGGTTTCTTTTTCTTTATTACATGAAAATGAAGCTACCTGACCTTTTGCAAACCTGACAAAGTGGCTCAGAGTTTGTATACAATATTGCCAAGTCTTGGGAAAGTAAAGCTAAAGAGAGAGACCTACAGGTCATTTTTCTGTCTTTACCACTAAAAAAAATTTTAAGAAGTGTGATCATGATATTGTATTATATTACCAATATATCCACTGTGTATAAAAGAAGATACTGTTTATAAAAAGACACCTCTAACTGCACTTTATTGTAGGAAATACTCCTATTTCATCTGCTTATTAGCTGTACTGTACTCATCAAAAAGATATTTCCTAGAATGACACAGTTGAGTGAAATTAATTCAAACTGTGCTTGGTTTTGGTATAAATGAACAGTGAAGAATTGAATACATGTACTGTGGAAGCATCTGTTTATTACTGCATTTAACATACAAAAAATATGCATTACAGAAAGTAGATTTGCATTCCTTTGTAGCAGGTCAGTGAATATCTGAATCAAGGCTGAAAAGAGATGGAAAAAAAAAAAGGACAGTACATCAAAAAGTAGGCTTTACAGAAATACTTAGAGCCCATTGCCATTTTAAGTCCTACAGTTTATAGGCTGACTGCTGGGGGAGTTGGATCTACCTCTCTCAAGTTCAGGGTGTCTTTACATCAAGGGCACAGTGAGACATGACTCCACATCACATATGATGGTGACCATGGTCATGCACACAGCTGCACTGCACCCACAGTGCCCCAAAATCCTGGCACCTTCGGAGACCCCTGCCTGCAGACAGATCTGATTTTGTTTATGTCAGTTATGGCATCGGTTCCTTTAGAATCACTGATTCGTTCATTTGATACTGAGAATCCCTATGGCAGACGCATTGCTTTTAGTGGAGTTACAATGCTAAAAGTGTAAACAAGAGCAGAGGGAGGTTTGCTGATGAAACAACTGCAGTGCTGGTTAACAAACTTATACTCAAGTTCTCTGATTTTCCAGTTGCTTGCTGGAAATTATGCTGCATGCTTTCCGTAAGTAACAAAATTATATAAATAGCTGTAAGCTCTCAGAATCAGGAAAGTTGGAATAAGCTTATTTTCTTCTAATTTAAATCCAAACAATCAGCTTCTACTTTGAGTCACACTGCTGTTAATTTGGAGCAACTCTGTCAGAGTCAGTGGTGTCTCTTTGGACTTGCAGCAGTCCAACAGAAAACTATTTATGCCCTTATGGTAGGAAAACATCCAGTCTTCTCTTCTATGGCCCTGAAAAATCAACATGCACAAAATCTCCCCAGATGTTGGCATATTCTTTTTTGAATTATCTTGGAATATTAGATGAGCATTTTTCTATTCAGCTTAATGACAGATTAAACACTATTAAATTCTGCATTGTCTCTAAATGCACACACACACAAAAGAGTCAGTTTTGTTCCAAAGAGAGCTAGGAAGACAATATTCCCTTCCTTCTGTGAGAGCACATTATCTTGGCTATGCTATAAAAACAGACCTATGGGAATTAACAAACAAGTAGAGATATGAAGAGAAACACTCAGACAAGACATATCTATTCATTACTTTATCTGTATGTGGTATTGCTATATTCCATTGGAACTTAACTGTCAGAGGATATATTTTCATTCCAATCGGGGTTTCTACTTGCCTCCATTTTACTTAACAAGACCTGCTGCTAGCATTTTCCTTGCACCTTCCTTAGCAAACATCTTCTTTTATCTGTGAAAAACAGAGAATGAAAGTGATTCCAAATTTTAGAACATGATACAATACTGGTTTTAACTTGCTATTTAATTTTTTTTAATCCAAGATACTTTTTTTTAATAGGCTGAGACAGAATTTAGTAATGTTAACAGAAAGGTTTTCATGAGGACCATAGGATCCAATACTGATAGGCCTGAGAAAACTTTACTCATTTAAATTGGAGTTAAATCTTTTTCTGATTTTTTAAAACTTCCATGATTTTCATCCAAAGTTCTTGCACAAGTGACAAATCAACACATGCCAGGTAAGAATCTGTTGATTGGATCATTTTACATTTCTATCACTGTATTGAGTGTCCATGCTCAGATGCTGGCAGTGAGAGGTGGCAGGGGTGGCCTCTGTCAGGAGATATCAAGGATAAGGATAGGGACTTGGGGGTGTTGGTTGACGAGAAGCTCAACATGACACAGCAATGTGCACTTGCAGCCCAGAAAGCCAACCATATCCTGGGCCACATCAAAAGAAGCGTGACCAGCAGGTTGAGGGAGGTGATTCTCCTGTGTCTACTCTGCTCTCGTGAGACCCCACCTGCAGTGCTGTGTTCAGCTCTGGGGCCCCCAACATAAGAAGGACATGGACCTGTTGGAGCAAGTCCAGAGGAGGATCACGAAGATGATCAGAGGGCTGGAGCACCTCTTCTGTGAAGACAGGCTGAGAGAGTTGGGGTCGTTCAGCCTGGAGAAGAGAAGGCTCCAGGGAGACCTTATAGCAGCCTTCCAGTACCTAAAGGGGGCCTACAAGAAAGCTTGAGAGGGACATTTACAAGGGCATGTAGTGATGGGACAAGGGATAATGGCTTTAAACTGAAAGAGGGCAGATTTAGATTAGATGTAAGGAAGAAATTCTTCACTGTGAGGGTGGTGAGGCACTGGAACAGGTTGCCCAGAGAAGTTATGGATGCCCCATCCTTGGAAGTGTTCAAGGTCAGGTTGGATGAGGCTTTGAGCAACCAGGTCTAGTGGAAGGTGTCCCTGTCCATTGCAGGGGGGTTGGACTAGATGATCTTTAAGGTCTCTTCCAACCCAAACCATTCTTTGCTTCTATGAAAAAGTTCAACCAAGTATATAAAATACCTTTCAGGCTACAGCTCTAGTACATTCAGACAAGCATCCAAACCCACAATCAATCATTTATTTAGTCTACTTTCAAATGCTATGGGATTGCAGCCAACATTTTTTCTCCTACTAATACATTAAGATGAGATTGCTGGCCAATAAATACTGATAGCTTCCCTCTAGCTGTTTCAGTAAGGTTTGTTAAAACCATGTCACGGCTACTTTCAGCTGAGGATACCAACAGCCTCAACAAGAAAGTATGGGGTTTGGGTTTGCCTTGCCTTTTTTTTTCCTCAAAAAGCTGTTCTGGTTCTAAGGCAAGTTAATCTCCAGAACCGTTGCTTTAAAATTCAGAAATCTTTATGAGCATTACTTTAACTCTTTTTCGAGGTATTTGAAGGAATAAGTGATAATTTATACTGTCCCTTCAGGTAAGGAAAAGTTCATGTTTTCCCCACCACTGCAAGACACTTCAGTTTAAGCTGTCAAGCATTCAGGAGCATTAATGTCAAAATACTCTAATCCAAATACTCTAATTTGAAGTTCAGCTCTAGTTTAGGCATACAGGTTTCTTTATATTGCACTGAGGTTGAAGATCGGGCAATGTTATTTTGCGGAAGACTAGAACTCCACCTTACTTTTTATCATTTTCCTAAGTGAAAACCAAGGAGAACATTTCCATCAGCCAGGTAGTGAGTCAGAAAAAAGAATACTCCATGACACGATACATTTTCATTTTAGTGAAATTAACTCAGCGTATTCCCAAGGTCTTTTGTTTTGGTAGCAGCTATCCATTTCTCTTAATTAACACAATCTGTCCAGATTTCTCAGGTGTCCCATGCATATGGAAATCATTCCTAGCAATCAATTTCTAAATAGCTATAGGCTTTCTTTATTCTACAACCCCTAGTTTTCAATTAACGAAATAGTTTGATAGATTTTCAACATTTGTACAAATTCTTTTTATACCAATTTTAGTTAAAATCATGAATGTCTATTAGGGTTCTACGCTGTCACTGATCACCCTAATGTCTGATTGTCTTCTACATAAGTAATCCTTGAAGAAGGATAAGATTTCCTCCACTAATTTTATTTCAAGAAGACTTTTCCAAATATGCTTAAATGTACTTAAGTAACAGCAGCTTGAGCCTTAACAGTGAGTTTTAAAATGTGTGCAGTTATAGTCATGAAATTTTTAGTGACTTTTCCATTTTATGAATTAAAATGATCAGGTTTTTTTTTATTTATTTCAGCATTCTATCCAGTGGGATATGTAACTGATAACAGACTTTATTGAGCTGTATTTTTTATTTCCAGAATCTTTTCCTACAAGCATCTTGATTTCCTGAATACCATGAAATCTGTTATTTTTACTGCATTCATAATGTGCACTGTTCACACTCTGTTTGTATCGTACCCACAGGATTCATTGAACTGTCATACTTTAATCAGAGTTGTTTACTGAGACTGCCATATATGGATGTAGAACCACTAAAGACTTTTGGAGTCTTGCTAATTCAATTTTTTGTCAAGGTGCATCACGCTTTTAGTCACACTCTAAGCTTTCTGTAATTGCTACTGGTCAGATTTCCTGAGAGCCTCTGGTTTTCCTCAGAGGTTTCTGCAAAGTACTCTTGTGAAACAGTTGGCTTCCTTCTCTCTTAACCCATGTGGAATGGATAACTGAATAAAGTAAAATAAAATAGAAAAAGTGAAACAACAATTAGCTGCCAACGTTGAGGTGGTTGGGGTTTTTTTCCAATCCTTTTTAATAAGAACTTTTTTTTTTCTTTTGCATAAGAACTTGACAGCAACTTGACAGTTGAAAACTTAGTCCCCTGTAACTGATCATCAATTCTCCCACTGGTTTCAGTCAGGAAAAGTTTCTATTCTCCTCTGGAAACTTCCCAGTCAGGTCACTGGTGATGTCAGCTGCTTAACAGGAAAGAGAGGGACAAAAATCTTGTATAACGCAAGACCTAAAGAACTTGCCAATGTAGACCCACATGAAGTAGTTTGGTATTTACTTATTGTATTAGTTAACCAAGTTTGCACTTGATAATAAATGGATGAAATGGTGAAAGCACATTGTGATTTCCTTCTGATTCTTTAGAAGAAAGCTGAGGATCTGGGCCATCTTCCACTCACATTCATGTATTGCAGTTATGGATCAAGAGCTGTGTGACATAAACCCATCTGGCCAAGATGGTAGTGGATAGGGCAAAGCGGAGGAGACAACTTCTAAAGAAAACAGCCATGGAGATCAAAATCAGGCCTCAGGTAGAGGACAACTTGTCAATCACCACTCTACAAAAATTTGGAAGGGTGCAGTGAAGTCTGGGAATATAGGAAATAACCAAGAAGCAGCAGCATAGATTGAGTCTCAAGGGCAGATGCCCAGATTGCTTAGGATTGCCAGGAGTTTACAGACCAATTTGCTGTGGTATCTCCTGGAGGAAGCAAGGTCTGATGGAATGAGCAAGTAAATGATTTACACTGATACTAAAGTGGCACAGTGCTGAAAAGATATAAAGGAGAAGCTAAGTCAGAACTCAGGAGGAGCTAGGGCTGGGTAGTAAAATACTGGAAGACTGCACTGTGTCATGGAGTATCTTCTGCTGCCAACTGTTGGTATTGTATTTATTTGCTGTCCTGCTGACACCTTGAAGGAACAGCTTTTTTGCCATTAGCCTGAAGTTATTTTACACCAGTGCCTGTGCCACACTGCATCCTGAAGGAAACTCTGCAGGCAAGGAGAAACTGAGTCAACATGGCCATAGCTCTCTGCCTAGTTTGCCCCAGCAGCCACACCCTTAGACAAAAGCCTGCATATTTCAAATGTTCATTAATAGGGAAAGCATTTTGCCTCTTTGTCATATTTGAAATGTATTTTAACACACTGAACAGTCAAAAATGCTATTTTAAACCTAATGTTTTTGCTACCCAGCACGTAAAACTGCCTGTTACTGTGTTGTGCCATTAGCTAACTTATTAGCCTCATTAGCTAGCTCAGAGGTCCCTATAGTAAATGCTCAGCAGTCAGTAAATGTAGCATAAACAATGTTATGCTACATTCTTTTATCATACTTTCATCCTTACCAGTCTGCAAATAGGAGTGTTAGCCTTTTCTGAATCCTTTCTGATTTGAGACAGTATTAAAGCAGAGTTGAAAATGACAGTAGGAAAATTTCCTCTGATTGTTTTTCCAGCCCATTTTTTAAACACTGAAAAGTCACTATTGCTTCCTGCATATTGGCAAGATGTCCACAGACAGTAATGCAGTTGAAAGTGAACACAGTGCAGTAGTTACACAGACAATCATTCATCACGGTCTGAAGAACACCAAAGGCTGAAGAACTAATGGGTTCATAAGCCTCTGCTGTTCACACTGACAGATGACTCCAAACTATAAAACACTGCAGGGATACGTAACAGATGGAAAATGGCTGACCTCTGAGATGGCTCAAACCTATATCAACATTAAGCTGTGCATTCCTATCAGTTTTTAAGACTGAAAAAAACAAACAAGTTTATATTTACTTGATTCAGCCTCTGCCTTGACTTTTGGATACATCTCCTAGGATAGCTAACTAGTGTCTCTCACTTTTTCCTCTCTTTTTCTGATGGTGTAATCTTGTAAGATAAGTCTTAGATAAGTATCCCACTACATATATAGAGGGAGAGGTGACAACCTCCCATTAGAATAATTTCCCAATGGAAAATGCAATTTTTACTAAATCTTCTTTTCTGCCAAAACAGGGAAACTTTGATTTTAACCTAATTTTTGATTCCATCAGGAAGAATAAGAATGAAATGCAAATTTTTTTTAAAAAAGCAGCACGTACATCAAGGAAGAAGAACTTATGAATGGCTTGCAGTAAGTATTAAGGAAAGAATGGAAAATATTGTATACTATCACAACACTCTACAATTCAGCCTTATAATGTAAATCATGGTCTTTCTGATCTCTGTGGTCCAGAAGCAACTGATAGTATCTTTACCCTTTCAATTTCTGTACTGTTTTCCAGATGAAACACTTCTTTATACACAAAAACTAACTTCTCATTCCTGCTTACAACCCATGCTCTCAAACAGCCCTTTTTGAGGCTTCCTTTGTATCCCAATGGATTACCAGAGCCCTTGTGGAATGAATTTTAAGCATATTCTGAATTTTTTCAGTAACTTCATATGTAAGAAAAGGGGGTTTTTTAATATGATGCAAAACAATATATATATTTTATATGTTATAAAATACATAACAGAATTTTACAATATATTGTATTAAATTATTGGTAAACCCATAAACTTTTTTCCTCTCTTGTCTGAATTGCCTGTGTGTATATATGTTCCTTTGATTTGAAACACAATCCCCATTATACTAACATTACATTGACCACAGTTTGGGTGTTTGTCTGTTTTTTCTCTGCTTTATGCTATCATGACTCCAGTCTCTGTCTTCTCTATCAGAGCAGTTTTTTGCCACACAGTTTTTATTTTTTTCCTGTTATTTGTCTCCATGCTATTAATAGAGTGTCCAAAGTTTGCAGTTGCAAGTGGAGGGATGTCTTTTACAAAAAAATTACTCTATACCTGTTTTAATTTGGATCATCAAAGAAGTAAGGAACATTTTCGAAAAATGAGACTAAGAACCAAAATTCATAACTCTGCTGGATACCAAACTTCAATAGAAATACTGCTTTTGTGTTATATTACAAACCCTCTGACCCTGATTATCTTTCCGTATTCCAAAGGCAGTAAATAACTTTTCCTTCTCGTTTTCCTCTGGAGAAAAAAACTTTATTGAGTCTCTCTCACTTCCTGTTCTCATATGTAACTAATTAAACCCTGTGTGATCTTTCTTGTCTTGAATATGGCTTTGGAGTCTGCTGCTTCTATTTCAGATCTGCGAGACCAAAAGCTCACCTGCTTTTTAGCATGACATATCTTGGTATCATTAAAGCTCTTACCTCTGCCTGCAAAGTCAGTCTGGTCTGGAGCACAGAACTTTAATAGCACTGGCTGGGTAGAGGAGGTGAGAAGGGCTATGCCATGCTGCCCACAGTAGCATTTTTTCTTTCTGTGTCAGATGTAAATGATGGCACAAACAGTGCCATGATTTGGTTATGTATCTGTGGTACTGGTAAACCTAGCAGTGCTGTTGTGTAACTCCCTAATGTGAATACGTAGTACTAAGAGTAGTAGCAGTAGCAGTGGTGGTCAGATTCAGTCAGGTACTTACAGGTACAAGTGCAGCAAGAAGTATTACCTATTAGAGCATATAGCTGGAAAAAGCAAACTATATCAGGTAAAGATCTTACTACTCCCCGAAAACATTAAAGATGTTACTTCATCTTGCAAATGTAGTTTCTTTAATTTGAATTTATAATTTGTAATTATCTTTCTATAATACCTCTTACTTAACACTTTGTGGCAAGCTCTACTGCTTGGAGCCTGGATCAATCCTACATAAAGTTACACACCTTTCAGCTAGTCAATGAACATACTTTTTAAGACCATGAACAGGGATATAGCTCTAAAATACGAGCGCGTGCAAAATTTTTACTGACTCTTCTGTTTCCTATTTTGTGGAATAATATCTCAGAACATCTGATTTTTTAATAGTTCCCCTTTTGCAAGAATGTTACTTCATTTTACTTCCCCAAAAGGAATTAAACTTAAGCCCAGTATTGTAGATGGGTTTGTAATCCACAGTCCATATATATATAACGAACCAAACTAGGAAGAAGGATTAAATTTGTCTGATACATTTATTTCCTATTAAACATTTCCAAACCTCTGCTTCAATATACCCCCTGGTTTTGAGAGTGGAGTATGAAGTCAATGCTACTGCTTAGGTATAGCATAGTCCTTTTTGAACAAAAGTGCCATTAGGGACCATTTCTCTATTGTCATTGTTATTAAATAAATAAATTACAATAATTCACAATTATAAATTACAACAATCAGTCTTGCAAAAGGAACAGATTAAATGTCTTTAGATGGAAGTGAAAGTTTTAAGTTAATGTGTCGTTTTAAAATGAAATCACGTTCACATTGATTGTGTGTCTCACTGCCACAGAAATGGTATCTGCCAAGATATGCTTTTTTGGACCAGCTGTCTCATTGCATATAAAACACGTGTTCCATTAAAAAGCAGAATTTTGCTAAGCCCATTCAAACATGCATTTGAAAGTTGGCCCTAGAATTGTCATGCTCCCAGCTGCTTAACAGACGAGCCGATGACAGACTGAGAGTTTATTTCTTCCCCATTTTCTATAAAAGAGATTATTTTGGTCAAGCAGAAATGTTGTCCTCTACTAATGTCAGATCAGGAACCAGCTCAGAGATTAGTTGTTGACCTAGCACAAGGCCCTTGCACAGATAATAGTGCCACACCAATGCTGTGGCTATTGGCTTTTGTTCTGTGTATCCCAAAAGGTCTCACACCAAGAGACAGACCTTGCCAGCAAAAGCCAAAAGATTAACCAGCCAAGAGAAACAAAGAGTAGAAGGGGATAAAGTACAGTGATGGCCTGCAGACCACCTCTGTTTCAATCTAGTGCTACAGGAACGCCAGATGTCAGTTTGGGTAACAGTGCAGGCTGCTGATGCTGCCGATCCGTTGTAAGTAATCATTTCAAAAGAGAAAATACTGAAATTCAAACAGGAACTCTCAGAGTTCTCTGAAACTATATTTGAACAGTTCAGATTCCTGTTGTTGAGAGGCAAAAGTGTCCTACTGTCCACAGGCTTAAATTATATATAGATTATATATAGTTAAATTCCAGTTATTAATCATGTAGCTCTGAAGTAGAGTTTCCAAGCTGGAATTATTGTATAACCATACTTACAGCTCAGAGTAATAAAAATGCAACTTTTTAAATTTGCCACCCAAACATCATCACCTAGACTGTCAAATTTGCTTTGGCTGAGTTCAGAGTGACTGAAATTGAACTTGAATGTTTTTACAAGCTGTAGTTAATTTTTAGCGGACTGTGGTTCAAACTTTTTCCATACCAGTAACTTCTTTGCCCTAGAATATACTAGTGCATCTATTCAGTATGTTATTTTCCATGTTGCTTTACAGCTCACAGTGTATTATCAGTGAGATATCCTATTCTGGCAAATGGAGGATGGTGAAAAAAACTCACTACAGCTAGTATAATAGTGATTTTTAAAAAAAATTTTTACAACATATATGTATTCAGAATAGCTTATAGCTGGCTACAAAAATTTATAGGGTAATAAACCTGCTTTAAAGTTTCACTGCTCTCTTACTAGTAGCATTAATAACTGAGAACATTAATAGGACGTTGTAGTAAGACACTCAAGAGCCAGGAAGTCAAGGAAAATTATTCATTTAGTTGCTGCAGTAATTTGCTTAATTAGATTTTCTTTGCTTTACTTAATTTTTTTTCCTAAAAAATATTTTCTTTCTGGTTAAATTATTTTTTTATATAGATATGTGATTATGAGAACAAAAAAAATGTATTTCCCATTAAAAAATCATATTCAATGTTAATGAAAATGCATTTTATTTTACATGAATAATAAAACACGTTACTTTCTGTACCATCATGATCTTACAAATAAGTGGGTTGTAAAAAAATAATCTATTGAATAAAGATAAAATGAGCAGTCTCTTTTCTCCTGCTTTATAGTCATATGTGCTTAGACTAGTAATGTATAAAGCTCATTTTTTGCTATGGAAGAACTGAAAAAAAAGTAACCATTTATCAGCTTACATTTTACTACATTTTACAAATAAGAGTGTAGCAGTCATAGTGCAAAACACAGCATCTATACACTAGCACATCTTATCTTTTTTTGCTTTGGGGCTAGGTATTAACACCCAGAGCACAGTGTTTCCATTATTAGTGGTTTATAGTACATTATTTTTCATTCTTAAAAATCCTGATAATTTACAAATTCTTAGCAACAGCAAGTTTATATAACGAAACTCATGTAATACTTTCTGTATGTCTAATCAACATCTTTGCCTATCAGTGTAGCATTAGTATTATTTTATTGATAAGCATAGGTAAGGCCTATGGTCTCAGAAATTCAGAAGATTCTTGAAGAGATGAGAAGTGAGGTATTTAAATTTAGAAATTAAATATAGCATAAATAAATTGACTTTAAGCATTTTTAATGTGGCTTTCCTGGTTAAGTGTAAAATGGAAAAAAAATGGTTTAAAAATATTTAAAACAAACAAGAATAAATCTCAGTAAGTCCATAAATAAAATGGATTAGTTGCCTGTAATAGCAGAAGATGGGAGATGATGATGATGATGAAAGCATTCTTAGTCTGGTGTTCTTAGTTTCTCTATTGGAAATCTTGCTCATATTTTATTACCTTTCTTTTTTCCCCTGAATTAAACATAGCCAAGTTTTGGAAAATGAAATGAAATATTTTTTACATTATTAAATTTGTGAAATACTACATTAAAAAATGTCACAACAGAACATTTACTCTCTTTCTAAATATTTTTGACAAACAACGTTGACCAAACTAGTTTAAAATTCTAAGCAAATAAACTATTTCCATGAGGTAAAACTGCCTTTATTTACAACTGATTATTTACAACTGAATAGCAGACTTCAACCTATGTAGATTTCTCCAATGTTCTCTCAGGGATTGTTTCTAAGTGTCTATCTTTACTGTGAAACCTGAAACCAGAATTAGGTCCAGATTAGCTGAATCAAATTCACAATGAAGAAGCAGAGTCCTAGTTTTAAAATTTTACTAGTGAATCAAGTTAAATCTTCTAGAGATAAATTCAAGTAGCAATGCAACATAAAAGCCAAGTCTCTGTCTAAATTAGTTACTTCATTTCTATTTGAACTGTAGTGAAGCATCTTCTATTCCCACTGAAAGCACGCATTAAACATGACCACTAATAGTGGAAAAACTGTAATACAAACTTACAGCTGTGCTGGGCTTGCAAGTGTATTGCTGACAGGGCAACAGATCTCCATTGATAGTGTGGGTAGGACTTTAGGGGGAAAAGGATAGAGAAAAAAAAGTAGTTCCTCAGTTGCTCAGGCCAGTCTGTAGCATGCTCGTGCTGAGTTTGTGAGGGTGTTGCTGACGTTGGCCATGTCCTGCGCAGAAGATTCCCACCTGGATAACCGAACTTGAAATTTTTTTGTAACCTTGCTAAGAAGCCCCTTGAAAATCCAATCTTATCCATGGATTTTCCATCACAGTTATATACAGAACAAATTACTCAAGGAAGACAGACCAAGATTAATTTTCTGCAATGATTTTTTTAAACGCATTAAGAGACAGGATCTTATTGTGTGACAATTTACACAGTCGTTTCTTTACTCATTACGTTTCTTTTTCTGTTATCTTTCCCTCTGGCAATTATGCTCCATCTTAACTAGTAAAAACATTTGCCTGGGAGTGTCGTTGGCTGCTCAGGCTACCTGGGGAAGAATGTCTCACCCTTATCCTAGTGGACTTTGCTAATCCTGGAAATGGCATGCCTGCATGCGGGGTGCTAATTGCAATTGGTCCTTGCATCATGCAAAACTGTGAGCAGCAGCAGCAAATTGCCAGGGAGAACACAGGGAACAAAAACATGCCAGGTAACATTCGCACAAATCACTAATATAAGAAATTGTGTTTCAGCACCCAAGAACATTCCTGGGAACACTTGGGTTTACTGATAAAGATGTACTCTCAACATCCATATAGCTGTAGAGTCTAACACAGATCCTTGTCTGGACAATTTATGCATATAGAAATAATAGCTTGTTTGATGAGCAAAACTGAAATCAGCAGAAATGTTAATTTTTTTTAACTGAGGTCAGAAGTAGGCTCTTCATTTTCAAAAATTTTGTGCCAACTCAAGGAAGCTGATAGAAATGCTTCTCGTCTCCTTTCCAAGATAAAGGAGTTTTGGTCCGACGCCACTCATATTAGTGTTCACCATACATGTTTCCATATGCTGTGCTTTGTGCTTTTTTGTGTATTCCTTGATGTGACCAACTGTTAACCTAAGGACCATTGTGGACTAAGCTAGAAGGTCATGAAAGATTTGTAAGGAGTGAGATCTCTCAACAGGTGACACATGCAGAAAAGCAAGGGTTCCACATCTGGTACAGAAGGTAAGAAGCCACTGGATCATCAACCTCCAAAGGCACTAAATTCTCTTATTTGAATGGCAGTAGAGAAATTAATCCACTGTCAGTGAGCAGCAAGACCAGAGAGTCTGTGAACAAAGGCATTCTCTTTTTTAAACATGTTTGCACAGTTAATGGGCAGATGGCTACAGTCTGAGTCTTTTTTTGTGTATGGGTGCTAACATCTGGAGAATACTATTCCATGCAAATTTAACCAGGTTTTAAATCTCTTTCAAGGCTATTGATTTTAATAAGATATTATTTTTGCTATTTATTGCCACAGATTTAACATCTTCCTTTTCTGTTTTCTAATGCATGAACATTTTTAAACACATCTTCAGTGCATGCTTTTACATGGAAGATTAATGTTTATTTTTTTGCTAGTTAAAATTTTTCCTGCCATTTATGATGATGAGTGAGGTGGAAGAACATAAATTAAAACCTGTCGTCAAGTACAGCAAGTCAAAAAGAGTATGTTGTAGATTTGGGGGGTTTTTCCAGGCTCGCTCTTTTCCTAATTATTTGTTCAGTTCCATAGCTCTGAAGTCTCTCTGCCATACAGAAAAAGTTAGTACAAGCTAAGGTAAATTAAGTTCTTCTTTTTCGCTGGTACATGTAAGTCATGTTCTTAAAATTACATTTTTTTAAAGTAGAAATAGATGAGTCTTCAATCAATTCAAAGGTCAAAGATTACAGCTGTCAAAAATGCTAATTACAGTACTTTGTCTATCTAAAACTAGACTTGGGGAACAGAGTAATTTCACACGAACCAAGTATTATTAGCTGTTGAGCTAGTCATTGGTAACTTTTGGGCAAAAAAAAAAAAGCTGGAATGGTTCTATCCTCCAATGAAATTCAATTTCAGTTCAGAAACAGTCATACTTGACCCATTACAGATGACGGTTACTTTTAGGTTTAGACAGATCAAACCCCATTCAGCTTTCCTTCACAATCACTTCCAAAAGTATTCTGAAATCTGCGAGTCCATGTGGAAAACCCCTGAAGTGACAGTTCCAAGGTCCTGTCTTATGTTTTGGAGTGAGAGAATGTAAGAATAGGAATAGATTTTAAAAAAAAAAAATCTTCATAAAAGAGATGTAATGAAATAATTTCTTAATCACTTAATACTTATAATGATCCTTTGACCAGAAGAACATTTTTGCCTACCAAAACTCAAAGTAGCTGTGGTAATAATTTTCAAATCCCATAAAACTCTTCTAATTATTCGCTTGCTATTAAAGGTTCTTCCTCAGTGAAGGGAATATATAAGGAATGTGTGTTGAGAGTAATATATAAACAATTTTCTGATTACGCTGGAGGCGTAGAGTACACCCTACAGTTTAACATGTTAGAAAAGAGAAGAAGTAATTATGCTCCTGGGTTTAATTAAAGATTTCAGAATGGAAAGCGTAGGGTAAAAGTACAGCAAGCTGCTTTCCAGCCATTTTACTGTAAAGTATCTCCCATCTAGCTTTAGATCATAGGTTTTTTCGTCACTCCACATGGAAAATCAATCAGTCACCCCTGTATGTCTCTATTCTGTTAGAAAACAGTACAGAAAAGAAAACAGAAAAGCATATGTGCAGTATTCAGTGACTGGTTTGATTGTTTTATTCTCTCATTCTCATTCTGCCCAAACCAGAGAGTCTTTTGGTGATAACAAAAGCGTGTCTGAAGACTGAAACACGGTGATGTATGTGATGCGTATGTGCACGTGAAGAGGCTTTTCCTCCTCTCTGTGTTATGACAAGCCATACAAGGTGTAGCTTTTGTGTAAAACAAATCTTTGCACTTGTTAACAAAATGAAGTTCCAGACCTTCATGTCTTTCAATGAGACAGTAATTTTACACCTGTAAAAATTAGGCATTCCACCTGGTGGAATCAATAAAGAAAAAAGCTGTATTGCCACATTGTCAGCATGACGGCCATCACCCTCTTTTATAGCAAAAGTCTGAAAAGGAGAAAGTTGCCATCTTGGTGGAATTCACTTTGTTTATATCAAGGTTTAACATCTTACCCCAGGGAGTGGGAAGGAGCTCCAGAGTGCTAAATGATGTGGCCTTCCTGTCATCATCTTCAGGTTATGGGATTTGGAACAAAAACACTCCACTTGTTTTCTAACAATACTTTAATTATTTTAGATTATGCAAAAGCTGTTCTTTGTAAAGGAAGGCCAGTGCTTTCAAACTTTTGATCTTGCTGAATTTATATGTTGATAAACAGCATTAAGACTTGTTTTTTACCAAACACAGATGTTTTTTAAAGTCTCTTACCATGGTGTACTTCTTGAGTAAAACAGAGGAGGAGGGAGGTTTGGTTTGTTCCTCCTGCCCCCTTTTCCACTTACGGGTCAAAACAATAGTTTTAAGGGTTTCATATGCATTGTCGGAACAAAATAATTTAATGGGACTTTTGAAGCTGTAGCAATCGCACTTAACATGAAGAGAAAGATTTTATTGAAAAAGAAATATTAAAATCAATACAAACAAAATAAAAAGGTGGAAAAGAAATTAAATCTGAAATCCATAGGTCAGAGATAACTGAAGGAAATGGTTTCTAACACAATCTAATGCAGAGAGGAAAAAAAAAAGTAAAAAGCATATAAAAAAATTTTTAAAAATATAGCAGAAGACAAAAAGCAGTGACTTGGAAGAATATTTCCTGGAACAATAATATGAGCTAATATAACTATCTGAAAACAGACAGCAAATCTTTCTCATCTGGACCATTCTGACTAAAAAAAGTACACTAAACCCATTTCTACTATGAGTCTGGAAAAAAGCAGATAGCAACTAAGAACATATAATTCAGTAAGAAGAAAGAAAAAAAAAGTAGGCAAGCAGTATAAGAATGTATATCAAAAGCATGAAATCTTGCTTGCTTCTGCACAAATCAGAAAAGTATTTTCAGTTTGCTTTTCTAGGTTCTACTATGAAAATACAAAAGAAAAATTGTATCTGTGATGACAATACTATAAAAAGAATGAGCAAAATATGTCAGTCTGTCCTGCATGTGATTCAAATAAGGATATAAAGTGCATAATTTTTGACATTACAAGAATCTCTAGAAGATAAAAATTGAAACATATAATCATCTATATAAAATATTTTATACAGAGTAAAACACATCTAGTAATCACAAAGGTGTGCAAAATTTGTCACCTGGAATATATATCCAAGTGTGGAAACAATCAGATCAAATCAAATCTTTTAGGATTTAATCAAGTGATTAAAACCTAAAAGTTAGAAATATGAAAGGGGCAAGTATGACCATGCAAACAGGGTGTAAAGGGGTGAAGACTGTGTATCTTCAGCCTTCTCTACAAAGCAGATACATATTTCAGGGTCTTATAGGTTGCTCCAATTAAAAAAAAAAAATTAAATGCAGATTTATTTTTTTGTTTAGTTTGTTTTTTTACAGATACTGTAGAAATGTCAGCTTCTCTAGATGCAAATGAAAACACATACTCTTGCAAGGATTTTCCAACTGGCATATGATCAAAAAATCTGTTCCTCTGTTTTGTACCAGGTTTCTCCAAGCTGTATCTGAATCTTCACATCTTTCTGGTTCTTCTTATGTCTCTCTCTGACAGATATCACACATGATAAAATAAAACTGAAAATGAAGGTTGTCTTGTTACAGTACTTCATGTATATTCTTAATACTGTGCAACTAAAAGCTCAATTTTAGGAAGACAAGCTATATTCTTGTTTGGTTTAGTTTTAGCATTTCTGGAAAAGGAAGTTGCAAAAGGATGAAGTACATTTATAGTATGCTTAATTTGTAATTGAGTCAGGTCAACTTGGTCAAAAACTAATCTTCTAAAAACAATTGCTAGTCCAGAAGTACCAGAGCAGAGAGGACAATACAGCCAAGGGACAGGGAGAAATGCTTCTTTTAGTGCTATTGCAGGTTTAAGTTGGCTTACTCTGAACATGGAACTAGAGTCATTCCTGGAAAACACTCTTTCCTAAAACTATTTTCAAATTTATGTTAACAATGAAAATAAATGTTTTGCTATTCCTAGATTTGCAGATCTGTGAGTTCTTGACAACTGTACTCAGTCAACATAAAGCCAACAACATATATTTAAAATCATCATTGTGTAGAATCACATCTGTGCTAAATAATAAATAAACAATATCCTTATCTATATAAAAGATCTATATATTTCTTTAAAAAAGAAACATCAATGACTGAAGAAATCAAATATTGCTTATATACTTGAAATCTGATATGCAGCATATTAATTACAATATAATCCTTTGAAGCATATCCTGACTAAGTGATGTCATGTTAGTATTGAACAGCATGACATGCCTCTGAGGTTATCCCTCCAAGTAACAGGAAAACCTGCTAAAGCACTTCTAATTTTCCCAGATTTACAATGCTATAGAAAATTTCCCAAAGTTATTTTAAGAATGGAGTGTTTGTGACTATCAGAGGAATGGGAGCACTGCGTTTTAACTTGCAGCATAAAGAGTTTTGTTGCCTATGTACTTTATATTCAATTGTGCACTTATTTTTATACACAAATGAACTTTTCCAGTATTCATTAATTTTTATTACAATTTGAAAATTCCATATATTCTCTATTGTGTTTTGATGTGTTGTGGTTTTGTGTGTTAGATTCCCACTGCGTGCTCACTCTATTCCTTTATTTAGCTGTTTGCTAGCTATTTTGATTTCTAAGAGAAGAATATAAACTATTGTAAGTCTTTACTAAATGGTTTTATTACCACATTAAGATAAATTCCTCTTTCTAATAGTCAGCTGCTCATTTTCTCTTCCTTAAGAAAAAACAACTCTGCCATTTCACACCGAGATGTTGAAAAATAAAATGAGGCAACACAGATGCTTTCATAATAATGAGGCTTTATTGTTGTTTTTTATTTCTTGGTAATGACGGCTGATAAAAGGTTTGTTATTTCTTTCCAGACTGAAGAATCCAATCTGCTAGAACGTTTTGCCCTTAAAATTAGGTGCAAATCTCATAAGAACGTTATCTTTGTGAGAGCTTTGATTTGTTGATGGTCTTTGTATGTGAAATATCAAAAATTATACTCTTTTCTTAAATAGTTCGATTCTAAGCACCTGTGATTTTGAAAAAATCCTGAGCAATATGTAAACACTTGGTCCCTGGACCTGGGCTTGGGAGCTGGTATGCCATCTCAGCCAGATAAGAGCTTGATAAAACTATATGTCCATGAATAAAAACATTGCTTGAAAAGCCACTGTTTTGAGTATCCTGTCACTGTGCTTTCCATTGGTGCTCTCTCAGGGTACAATTTCATAAGGACCATTAGGGTACAATTTCACTGCCCTTGCAGGGAGCTTGAGCTCACCTTGCATGAGGATTGCTGTCTCAATACACCATCAGGCTGGAAGTCTCACTTGTGGCCAGAGATTGCCATAGGAGACAAAGAGCATGTGTCAAATTAGGGCATTGGCTCACTTTTGCATCATTAACTGTGTCCTTGGCCATTAGCAGTCAGGTTCCCTGTAAAAACATACATTAGGTTTCTTGAGTGTATAGAAGGCAGATGGTTAGGGTCACTTCCATGATTGTGAGGGGTAAGTAAACATGCAAAATGAGTTATCAACAAAAGCTCTTTTTTTTTCCAGACCACTTGTCTGAACAAGGCACAATATTTCTTTTACAGGTCTCCATCACTCATTTTTTCCATTCCTATCTACAATCAAAGGAGTATCCCCAGGTAAGCTATTCTGGGATAGGAAATTCTCTTTCTGCTCATCCACTCAGGTACATACAAAAGATCAAATCCCACCAATGAGCACAGTGAAAAGGACTGATTTGAGAGGTCCCACCTCAGGTGTTGAAGACTTAGTGGGCTTGGAGGATGTTTTAAGTTTAAAACCTTTAGGCATGTTCACAGTTTGAAATTTAGTCATTTATGTGGTTAAGAAGCAGCTGAGCAGCAACTTTAAGATTTTACTAGTGCCTGAGTATTAGAAGCAGATAGCTAGAAGCAGGCAATCACCAGCATTCGTTCAAAGGTCTAGTCCTCAAATATTAAGGTGATGCATGCTTACAGCATGTAATACCATTAATTCTCCATTATCCATCAGTGGATTACCCAAGTTATGGATTAACCTGGTCCTGATTTCTCCCAAGCAACCTGGCTGTAAGCCAGTATTGCCAATAATGTAACATAAAGAATGTGTTGCTGCAACGACACCCTATTCTGTCCAATTTGTGATTAGCATCTACTACACTTAGTAGTTCATGTAGCAAATGTATCTATTGTTAGGTGATTAATTTTGACAGAAAATATGTGTAGCTTTCAGCATTACACATCTTCAGTACCACCATTAATACTAGTTCTTCTCTTTGATTTCCACCTCTTTTTTCAGAGTTGCTGGTTAAGTAGATCTCTATCACTTCAGATGAAGGGTAGGGGTTTATATTATTAAATAGCCAGTTCAGAATCAGTTCCTCTCCTGTACTACCTAGGGATTTCAAAGGATTTTCCATGTAAGAGATGAACTAGAAAAAAAACTTTATACAGGCTCCAAAGCTAAGACTATAGACATTTGTCCAAAACAAAGCAGAAAAGGCAAGAAATAATAAACCAAGGTAAATGCTACATCCTAACATTTTTGGCCATCACTAGCCTTACATTCCACTTAAAGAATTCCATGCAACTTTATTCTATAAAGTAACACATTGAGTTTAATTCCAGTGAAAAGGTTACATGCTTTCTAATGAGATAGGAGGTAGAATTTTTTCTTTCAAACTAACTGTTCTTTTAGGAAACAAAATACAGGTTATTGTTTTTTCTTGTCAGCTTTGTTTGGAGGTTGGACAGGTATGTACCACGTTTTTCAGAGTGAAATGTAAATTTGCTATTTCTATGCATAAATTAGCAATATTTTGTCAACATCTGCAAAGGCTTTACTACTTTGGATATAAATGGGTTAAAACATTTTAAGACTAGCTGTATTCTCTAATTCTTCCCCGCATCCACCTGGAGTTTCTTTGGGACATCTTCATTTACTTAATGAAATTCTTTCTTGCAAGATCTGACACAATTTATCATCCATGGCAATTTCCTGCAGATGTTAAGTCAAATGATTTAATGGGAATCTCTTTTAAAAATGCAACAATAACAGACAGTGCATTCATTATTAGTATGTATTTAAAGATTGTCCTAAGCTCACAAAGATATGCGGAGCATGCTGAAAATTCAGGTAGATATTACTGTCTATATAAATTCCTTGAAGTGTTGTCCTTCCTCCCATTGCAGAATGCCAAATGCCAACTACACCAGAAGTTCAAGATAGCAAAACTGTCAACAGTTTGGATTGGATGAGTCCAAGAAAATTCCTATCAGTCAAACTAAGCCGTGGCAGAGAAGAGGGGCAATTCTTAAGGTGAGAGGGGGAACACATTGGTTATACAACTCTCCTCCTACCTGTCCTGTGAAACACAAAATGTGGCAGGTAATCAATGCAAGAGACCTACTCTTTTGTTGCCACTTCCAACAAGCTGCCATTTTGCTCTGCAGTGGCAGGCCAAGTGCATACATACCCTGTACTGATGCTTCCTAGTTCTGCATGGTTGGAACTGTTTTTACTCTTATGGGTTTTTTCATGGGCCAACAAGTGTAGTTACTTTATGGATTCAGTGCTGTCTATAGGAGCTGTTGTCATTTTGCTCTCTGTCAGACCTGCCACCCTCATTCTTTTGCATGTAGTAAAGCCTACGGGCTTTTAGTAACTGGCAATACAGAGTCCAGTGTAATAGAAGATACTTCAACAGTCCCGTGCTTCTGTTCAGTGCCACATTCTTTCGCTTACAATATAAATAGGAAATATTTTTAATGATGACAAGAGACATTTCAATCTGTACTAAATAGCATCTATGTTTAATGTTTTTCTCTAAGATACACTGAAAAATAAGCAACATAATGATAGTCAAAATATTCTGATGCCAGAGTATGTGTCATCATATATTACATATAGGTTTCATGCATATAAGTTTGTAATGTTGTACCTCGATAAAAGTGAATATCATATCCCAATAAGCACAACAAATGAGATGATACTATGAAAAAAGGGAAAGCAGAAAGCAGGTTAATTTCTAACCAGTCATTTCTTTCCAAATTGCATTCTATATCCATATACAATTTCCAAAACATATTTTTTGAAAAGAGAGGGATTTGATAAATATTTTGGTTTGAGTCAAAACACTACCAATGTTGAATATAATTTTTCCTGTGTCTCTAATTTATACCTAAGACAAATGTTGTACCTGTTTTCCTTTAAAAGCTTATGTGAAATATATAGAGGTACTTGAATCCTAAACCTACTTCTAATCTGTAGGCCAGTCAATTTTAATATATCCTTTTATCCAATAACTCTCTCACACCAAGCAGCAAATATCGATCATTCCTTGTGCTAAAAAACAACAGATGTTTTCAATCCCTGCGGCAAGAGTTTAAAGTTCCAAATGAGAACTAAAAATAAAGGCAAAACAAAACAAAACACTTTGGAGGATTTAAATTATACATAAAATATGAAGCCAAGATTCATGGTCATGCAGACTAAACAAAGTCCCTTTACATTCTGTTGCCTGTAGATGCAGACAGGTTACAGAGCCTTTTCCAAGCACGTCAGCTTTCAGAAATGGAATCACTGTGTGGAACTAAATTGAACATCCTTATTTGATATTACTGTGCTGAAGGCAAGTTATCTGAAAGGTCAAAATCTCTCAATGCATAAAAAGTGTTTATATCTTCTAAAGATAAATATACTGTATGCTAATCCCAGAATTTTCATCACTCTTCATAGATGAGTGGAGTTCTACAAAATACTGCAACTTAGTGCCCATGAGGGAAAGTTACAAAAACAACATCTCTTACTAAGATTTGTATTTCTGCATCCATTCGTGCACATCTCAGCCTATCTTGGGGCTGTAGGTGGGTAACCAAGGTTAATAGGACAGCAACAAGCATTTATAAAAAACATCAGGATGAAGGACTTGTATTTGGTAGTCTGCCAGAAACTTTTTTTTGGTCATGTAGCCACAACAGAGATAGAAAATGGTGTATAGAGCAACAAAATGAACTACCTATACTTGAAAGGGCAATAAACTAGGGTCCTTTCCATATATATATGTAACTTCTGTGTTAAAGCAATCAATGTATGTGTCTCATAAATGCTGTTTCAGGGGAGATATTTGTACAGTTTACAGTACTCTTACATTCTCTCACCATGTCCCTCAGCTATGTGTGAGGGGTTTTGCCTGTGTTATTTGGAAGCAGATGTAGAAAAGAATAGCAATTCTCTCTACTGATGAGTTAGAGGGTGAAATGCATAAATGGATTTTTAGGATCCTAAGAGTAATTTTTAGGGCTCTCAGTTCCATGCTCAAGTGTCAAGGATATCTCAGAATTGCTACTTGAGGGACACTAATTTTGACACAAACAGTCCATTTTAGGAAACCCAGGTAATTATATCATGGTAGGACATAATTCATGAGTCTGCTGAATAGTACTTAAATAGCATGAAAGAAATTCGGTGAGATAAAATAAAAAATTATTTCCACATTAGCATAAGGGTAAGGATTGATTATGAGTATCAGCCATGGATAAAAGGAGGGAGATACTTCTTTCTACCTTGCAAGGGAATACATGTTTCTGGGCAGTAGAAATGCAATAGAATAAGGTATATTCAGAGAGGTATCTACTGACTACCAAAGTGCAGAAGGGAGATGATTAGGTTGGGTTTTTTTCTTTATAGCTAGTAGAATTAGCCAGAGCACTATCCATGGTGTGTTAACGAGAGGCTTTTTACCTAGATTTCAAATGGAGGAGGAGTACAGGCAAAGATCATCTGACAAGCCCTTGGGCTGTGTCAGAGACAACATTTTGACCAAAACATTTCACAGAAAGATAGGGAAGCTGAGGTTGGATGGGTCCAGACTGTCAGAGAGCCCTATAAACCAGTGACTTGAGAAAAGTTCATGGACTAGGAAGGTACATGCAGTATCAAGAGCACATTTTAAAGATACTGCAGTAAGAAATTATCTAGCCCCTTTGATACAGTTCTAGAGGAAGTTAGAAAAGCCATATTACCACTCACAGAAACACTGCTACATTATAGATCTAATTTCCATATGGACAGCGGTATCCCACACAGAGGCATTGGCTCACATGATTTGTTCTTCCATTTTTGACCTGTGACACTCATGTTAGATGTTACATACTTAGGGTTGGGGTCTCTTTTTGTATGTTATTCTTCTTTTCAGTGCTTTTTGAAAGAGTAGTGCTTCTACTAATACAAAGTACTAGATGGCAGCAAAATGCTTTTAAATATCTGCAGGAGTGTCATCACAGCCTGTATCCATTTATCACACCCTGGCTGTGCTCCCACTTTCAAAAGAGCATATTACTCTTATTGGTGCATTCTTGGCTCCCTGTCTGGTGGCCCATCTCTCCTCCTGTATCACCCTTATAGCTGTCATAGGATCATAGCCTGAGTCTGAGTCATAAGGATCACACTGCTGGAAAAATGATGTATTATATGAGAGACTTCTGAAGTGATTTTTCTATGCTACCGTATTAGGCCAGCCTCAACTGCCAATTTCAGACTCTGCATTTCAAGAAAATGTGTGAGGCAGCAGGAAAAAAAGTCTAGAAATCAGTATGTCTAGTCCAAATACATGATCTTAGAGGAAAGATTAAAGGCATTAGGTGGATTAGTGTGAGTTGCAAAGGACAAGTACATAAAGAGTAATTAGAAAAAGGAAAGGAGCACACTTTCTCCATATCCACTCTGGATACAGCAAGAAGCAATGGGATTACAGTGCAGCAAAATGGAAAACGGGAAAAGCTTTTTAAGCACAGGCATAGCTTAGCACTGGAATACTGGAATATGAGATCATACAAGTGATGCCATTCAAGATTAGACAAATGTCTACTGTCGTGTTTGAAAAATATACACTTTGAGATCTCACTTGGAGGAATGTGATATCTACATAATGCCTTGAATACTATACCCATTTTGATGAGTACTATACCCAATTGTGGCTGGAAACAGCTTAACCCTTCAGAGTTGTCTGCATCTGACAGAGGGGGAGGGCTAAGGCAACATAGGTAATTCTGTGTTAAATTGTCAGCACGCTAAAATCACAACAGAGAACAAGCAAGCAATATCGAACCCCCTGGCTTCAGATTTCACCATTGATTAATGCATGAAAAGCAGGAGGGCACCATAGGATTGTATGGTTCATGCCCATCTGTTATTTCTCTGTAAACAAACAAATGTCTACAGACAGTTGTTTCTTTTGAACTTGCAATTTTAGAGGCAGCAGAGACTGACAGCAGTATGTTGTCAGCTTTATTCCTCATGGGGTCCTTCAATCTGACAATAGCAATGAGAGGTAAATGGCAAGCCCCACAGGTTACTGAGCTGAAGTGCAAAAGCTTTGAAAGATGCAAAACACTCGTACCACGCAGGCTGCCAGTGCAGCTTAGTAACATCTCTTCTGTTCTTCAGTCTTGTTTCACATCCTGCCATCTGCATTGTGGAAGTTAGTCCAGAGGCTGGGAAACAGCATGGCAAATGCTGGAAAACCTGGAATCTGTTTTTGGTTTATTGCTGATATGCTTTGAAAATAAAATCTGTTATATGTAAATCCAACACACTATGAGAATTCATGTGTAAGGAGGTTTGAAATCCTAGCACGAAAGGAGCTCCAGAACTAACAGGAGAGTGAGCATGATGATGTATTAGTGTTCACTGTGGAAAGGAATCAGGAGCTGCTCCTCTGCATTATCTGAGGCACTTCACTACAACCAAGGGTCATTCTTTAGGACCAGTGACGAGGGATCCTGGTGTGGAAATGTTATTGTACTCCTGTACAGCAGTGAAGTTTCAAATTATACTGCTGTCCAGGCTAGGGTACAAGCAAAGGCACTGAATTTGCAGCAGGTTTAATATACACATCAGTGACCTCTTCCTCTCTATGAAGTCAGCATAATCTTTCTTTTCATCTCCCCTCTCTTCGTATTTTTTCCATACAGGAAAAATAATGGTCCTTCAGTGGCTGTTAAAATTAAGGTGGTTCAAACGCACCTGGGATTAGGTAGCCATGCCTTGTTGTCATTTCTAAGACACTTTGCTCTGGAAAAACTTTACTGGCCTTGGAAAATACAATTCAAGTCTCAAATTGTTTCTAATTCATTCAGTCTGTGCCTATGTTTCACCTGTTTCATTAAATAACCATGTAAGTCAAAAGTAGGGGAATGCAATTATACCATCATTTTTTTCCTATCCATTTCTTACCAGTTTCACAAGACATTTTACAGTGTTGTAATAAGAGCAGAAGAGACAACGTTGAGGAACTTGTCTTCTTTTCTTGCAATGGAAAGTGACTTCCTCTGTGTATCAGTGTCCCAGGCTGCAAAAAAGGACCAGGATGGTGGGGGTGAATTCTCTTCTCTTTGATGCCCTATTTGAAGGTCATGTTGGAAGGAGACTGCAGGGATGGTATTTGTTTGCCTAAGCACTCATTTTGTGTAGTGACTTGGACTCTCCTCTCACAGATGCATTAAGCCAAAAGCCAGTAGGAGTCAGCAGTCTTATTTGGCTTCAGTGAGAACTAGACCAGATATCAAGTTCCTAGCATATAACATGAAGTAAATAATGCTCAAGTCATCTGGGCTCAAGTCCTGATGGGATGCATCCACAAGTGCTGAGGGAACTGGAAGATACCATTTTGAGGCCACTCTCAATAATCTTTGATCAATCATGGTGACTGGGAAAAGTGCGCAGACTGGAAGAAAGCAAATATCATCCCCATCTTCAAGAAAAGCAAGAAGGAGGACCCAGGCAACTACAGAATGGTAGACCTCACCTCGGTCACTGGGAAGGTGATGGAGCAGCTAATCCTAGAAACCACTTCTAGGCACATTAAGGATGAGAAAATCATCTAGCATAGTCGGTATGGCTTCACCAAGGGGAAGTCATGCTTGACCAACTTGATAAACTTTTATGACATTGTGACTGGCCTGGTAGATGAGAAGAGAGCATTGTATATTGTCTACTTGGACTTCAGTAAGGCCTTTGACACTGTCTTCTGTAACAGCCTCATAGAGAAGCTGTTGGTGTACAGGCTGGATGAGCAGACAATGAAGCGGACTGAAAACTGGCTGAACAGCTGTGCCCGGAGGGTGGTAATTAGCAGCGCAAAGTCTGCTTGGAGGCCAGTAACTAGCAGTGTAACCCAGAGAATACCCTCAGCAGGCTTGCAGATGACACCAAACTGGGAGGATTGGCTGATACACCAGAGGGTCATGCTGCCATCCAGGAGGACCTCAACAGGCTGAAAAAATGGGCCAACAGGAACCTCATGAAGTTCAACAAGGGGAAGTGCAAAGTCCTGCACCTGGAAAAGAACAACTCCATGCACTGATATACACTGGGGACCACACATCTGAAAAGCTGCTTGGCTGAAAAAGAACCTGAGGGTCCTGGTGGGTATCAGGTTGAATATTAGCCAGCAATATGCCCTTGCTGCAAAGAAGGCAAATGGTATCATCAGCAGCATTAGACAAAGTATTGTCAGCAGGTGGAGGGAGGTGATCCTTCCCTTTATTCAGCATTGGTGAGGTCACACCTGGAGTACTGTGGCCAATTCAGGGCTCCTCAGTATGAGACATGGTCATTCTGGAGAGAGTTCAATGAAGGACCACAAGGATGATTAAGGAACTGGAGAACCTCACATATGAGGAAAGGCTGAGAGAACTGGGACTGTTCAGCTTGGAGAAGAGAAGGTTCGAGGGGATATTACCAAATGTATATAAATACCTGATGGGAGGGTACAAAGAGGACAGAGCCAGGCTTTTATCAGTGGTTCCCAGTGACAGGACCAGAGGCAGCAGGCACAAACTGAAATACAGGAGGTTCCCTCTGAACATGATGAAACACTTTTTTACTGTGAGGGTGACCAAGCACTGGCACAGGGTGCCCAGAGAGGTTATAGAGTCTCCATCCTTGGAGAGGTTCAAAAGCCATCTGGACATGGTCCTGAGCAACTGGCTCTAGTTGACCCTTCTTGAGCAAAGGGGTTGGACCAGATGACTTCAAGAGATCCCTTCCAGCCTCAACAATTCTGTGATTCTGCAACTTTGTAATTTTGTACACAGTGCTGCCCACTTTTTTTCCTGGTCTCTCAAGAGGTGACTGCAGGACAAAAATGTTTCAAAATTCTGATGGGATTTTTTGTAGATACGAGTTTGTTGTTATATCTGTATTATCACAGTACTATTGAACTGGGTCTTGACTTAATTCATTAAAGGATTGTTTACACATCTATTTTAAAATCTTGCCAAGGATATACTGAGTCTCCACAGAGGTTACAGAGTAGGTTAATCTAAAGCAATAGACTGAAGTGATTCTCTCCCACAGAACTTCTCTGGGGACAGCCTGAACTCATCCAGCAATCTGTAAAGCAGCTTGCACATTTTCTTGAATGACATAGAAAAGGGAAAATAACTCTTCAACTGATTGTCTTCTGTCTTTTCTGCACAGCTGTGCAGAAACCACGTGACTTGTACTTGCAAGTATGATAAGCAGAAATCACAGCAGCTGTTTCATACCCAGTAGTCATCCAGTTGACACAAATACATGCAGCCCCAAACTTTACATGAGAACCAGAGTAAAGTTAATTAGGAAAGACTGTTTGAAAAAATTAGTAAAATGTAGTAGCATCTGAGAAATTCAAGAGGAAGTTAATTTGCCTGGTATGTAAGGCAAACGAAATCTACTGGAAGGGAGAAGTGAAAAACAGAGACTTAGAAAAATATCTTTTTTAAAGAACTTAAAGAATAACTTCTTCATCACAGCCTTAGGTGTCTTGATGTGGAAAAGTCAGTAAAGAAATCCCAACCCTTTCACAACAGAAAAAAACCACCATGGGAGTGGAAGAAGAGCTCCTGAAACTTTGGTCTTTTCTTCTTCTCCTCTAGCCCTTCATAATAAGCAGAGCGGAATAATCTCCCCCAGTAACAGAAGAAGGATGCCGACATTGTGGAAGAATCCTGTGTTCGTGCTAGTGGGGAAAAGGGGTGTATAAAAAAGTGAACAAATCATACACATAGGAGAGAAGAATCAATGTATTATCCTCTCTTGTCCAAAACCAGCATTTTTTTTTTGTAGCATAGGTTAGAATATTTTTAAATTAATTTGGCAGTATATGTTCAGCTATCAAGCTGAATAATGGGTCTTGAAAGGCATTTCAGTCATATTTTACTTATTTGAGGCATCGGCTGCCTTAGAGTAAAAAAAAAAATTAATTTAGAAGAGAGAGGTAAAACTGGGAACAGATTGTTTTAGGGTGGTTTCGAGGATTCCTGAGAAGGTGAACACACACACACTGACTATAAGGGGAAAAAGCAAGCATTTATTAACTACAGATGTGCGTTATGCTAAGGG
Source organism: Harpia harpyja (assembly GCF_026419915.1). Classification (NCBI taxonomy): domain Eukaryota; kingdom Metazoa; phylum Chordata; class Aves; order Accipitriformes; family Accipitridae; genus Harpia; species Harpia harpyja. The sequence continues at coordinate 66,880,080 of NC_068943.1, forward strand.
TATCTTGTAAAGCAAATTAACATACCGACCCAAGAACTGTGAGGAAGATAGACCATCTGTACATTCTTGTGCCATCTTGCGCTGCGAGCTCAGCCCAGCAATCGGTAGGTACCAGCTTTACGTGGGCGTCCCCAGGGAGGCAACGGTGGCCTCACCATACACCAACCTGGTGCCCTTCGGAAAAATCCCGGTATTTATACATTTGCAGAGGAACGGGTTTCAGCACACGTGGCCAGTGGGTGCCAAAACACACCTCGGTTGTAACATAGGGAGCCTATGACACATGCGCTCGCTGGCCAGGCGCGCTGCACGAGCCATAGCCACCCTGTCTATTGGTTCATGAGCTTTGTACATGCAGCATATTGTCATCATCCAGCAGTCACGTGCCAATCATGCACACAGCTGTGCTGTGCAACAGCCTGCTGCCTGTCCTCCCCCAGTATTGCTCAGCTCTCTTATCTCCGTGGTCAGCATTCCAAGCAACAGGCAACAAACCATCCATTTTCTGTGCTGACTGCATTTTCCTCAGCTATCTACCTCTCCCCCAGTGTTCATCCACGGACCAAAATCCCATCTTTTAACCCATCCGTATACACAGATAAAGTGGAGGGCCCTGGGAGACAGTACAAGGGAGGCCCAGGAAGGACGGACCGGGAGCCTCCTCCTCTCCTTTCCCAGGGCAGCTGTAACAGATGCCCCGCTAAAGGTTTGTGAACAAATTGACCCATAAGGGGGGCTGTAACACATATTGGGCATAGTTGTGTGAGTTCTGCTGGAGTCTGACATTTAAAACAACTCCATTCAGAAGGTTTATCTGCATCCTATTATTTTCTGTAGCACAAAACATGATTAACAGGTAACCAGAGACACAGAAAAGAAAAAGAGGAGGAGCGAAAGGACAGTCTCTGAAGACAGAAAATAGATAAAAGTTAAAAGAGAGAACCTATATCAACCATCACATCCTGTTTCAAAAAAGAAAAGATGGGAGTGGGAGAGGTTAAATTAATTCAATATAGAACATCTCACCTGGTTCACAGAGGTTCAAAAGTTTGTTTATTCCACTCTTCATAAGTAGTAATACCAATAAGCCACACTAATGCAAAGCAACAAATAGTTTGAAACAGTAGGATTTAGATTCATAATTAAAGTAGACCTGAAGCTTTGAAAATATCAGTCATGGAAAATGGAGCTTTTGAACTGGACCATTTTCCATATCTCTTAAACTACAAATCCTTCTTCTTCATATCCCATATTTGAAGATCTTTGTTCTTAATCCAAATTCAGTTTGGATTTTGCAGGTCATGTTCACCTCTGTCTAAAAATAAAAGAAATAGTTCTGCACTGCCTGGTGGGTTTTTGTTCTTTTGTCTAATTGCACCTGAAAGTCAGACTAGATATAAATACCTTCACAAAGTGCTTTTCAGCGTTACCTGGGAAACTTAGCTAGTTTTTCACAGCAGCTTCTCTGGAGATCCATTACAGTTTAGGAACTCAGAATTAACTACTTGGAATTAATCCATCAACAGACATTTTACCACACATTTTTATTGGCATTGAGTTTGAAGGGTGCTTCTGAAATTCCTACACAGGTAAATACCAGAAAATCTATAATTATATAAAGAAAAGGCATGCAACTATTTCTCCTCCAGAGCTACCCGTGGCATAAGAGGTCTCATTTTCCTTCCACCAGGCATCATTTGTGCCATTAGTCCATTCAGAAGTTCAGTCCATTTGGTGTATTTTGTTGTCATGTAGTGGAGATCACCAGAGGGAGCAGTAATCGAATTGATCTTCCCAGGATGAAATCACTTCATTCCCCAAACTGTCTTTGTCCCTGTCACTATCTTTTGAAACTCAGACCCTGTTCTTCTCTCCAGCCGAGTCGTTAGAGACTACCAAAACACAGTGAGGATTGCTTCCTGCCTTAGCTGTGATGGAGTACTTGGCTGCACAGTTCTGAGGGCATATCAAACATTTATAGCATGGCTACAGCAGACACATATTTTCTGCTGGATTAAGCTCTTATCCTTGGTATATGTCTTTGGTCTTCTAAACTATGTTCAAACATCAAATCAAATAAAGATTTTTATTGATTTCCCATGAGCTGTTTCTAAATTCATGATGCCCACACACTAGAGTTAATCATTTTAGAGCTCACTTAGATTATTGAAAAAAAGTAGAGATTTTTTAGGCCCACATACTTGGAAGACATTATATTCAAGCCAGAGACTGAGAGACATGCTTTTTTCTTGATTTATAATAGTCCTATTTTTTTGTTTTTCATGCTGGTAGTTACAGCAAAGACAATCATACACAGAGGTAAAAGTTAAAGTGTTATTCTCCACCTAGATTTACATCAACTTCTGCCTCTGTTTTCTTATGTGTGAAATAAGATGGTTATATACCTCATTCTCTAGGAAACAGAAAAGATGGAAACAGTAAAATTCCACCAACCTGAGTTAGCAAGAAGCTGGAAATACAAACCTCCTTTCATCACTTAGCATGTGAAGATGTTATACTACTTTGTCCACCGGGACTCTGAGCTTCTTTTCCAGCCTCAAGATAATACAGTCACAGAAAAAAATGTTCATGCATGAACATGAAATCAATATGCATTTTCTAGAGTTCTGAGTCATACAATTCCCCATTCTGTCATGGGGCTACATCTTGCAAGGGTACCATGTCCCCATCAACAGGGAGAGCTGGCAATAGCCGTATAGAGGTGTTTGGAGAGGAGAAGAGGCAAGGAATCCCAGTAGAGACAGCATTAAAAAGGCCTATGAACAGCCTACCACAAAGTTTTGCAGACTGCAAAGTCTTTAGCTGTCAAAATTAGAACTCCTGTTTTGTATTAATATTCTTAGCAATACTTTTTAAAAACTTTAATTTTTAGTGTAAATGATCTGGCTTTTTGTATTTCATTTATTTTGGGCCACAAACATTATCAGTTTACTTTTAGCTTCTGGCCAGTTTGTCTCTCTAACCAATGTGTATTTCCGCTGTGATTTTGTGTTTTAAATCATAGTTCCGAAACAGATAGAAAAAAAAAAATGCATTATTGCACCAAAGCAGTGTACAGCTGTGTTTCTTTTCTGACTAGCTGTCAATTCTGAACCAGCAGAAATTAAGAACAAAGGATCCATGTGGTTTTTGTAAAATATGGAATTCAACTCTTTTTTTTTTTAAGAATGAAGCCTTTGAAAGATGTCCCCCCTAAGAAAAAAACCAACCAACAATCCAAAAGAACAGCAGCAACAAAATGATAAATATAAACTTTACAGCTACTAGTTTATATATCACAGTCCATGATTTTAGAGTATTAGATATCTTCACATGGGCTTTTTCTTAATTAGACAATATTGTATATTTCTTTCATACAGAAAACTCTGCATGCTACTTTATTTTCTGGCAGAATTTCATCAGATTCAGTAGAATTATAAAACAACTTCCCTACTCTCTAATTGTCACTTAATTTCTGCTGCACCAGAAGATTCTGGCTCCACTGAATCACTGGGAATGACAGCTTCCAAAACCTCTCAAGTTCTGTTAACTACCACTCTGGATTTCCAAGGAAGTACACAGGTCAAATGCCTAGTAATATCTCTAAGTGTATTATTTATAGAATTTTATATATCTTTGCAATTTATATGATGTATGACACATAATTTAATATCTTTACATGGAGATTAAAGGAAATAATTTCTTTTGGGAGTTTCTTCAAAAGATTAAGATAGCTAAAGATTGATTGCAAAGTAAGACAAAGTAAATCAGCATGCTGTATTTAAATCCAGGAATGGTTCCAGCATGATTATGTCATTTGCTACTTTATCTCAATGAAAGGATTTGTATTTATTTAAAAGGGTATAAAATAAGATTAAAATAATGCTTCATTTTCTCTGACCAGGTTGTCTTTGAGCCATTATATCATTAGGTCAAGACTAATTTTTTCCCCTTTAGAAATAGATTAAACTATTATAAACTAATATTTCAAAACACAGCTAAAGATAGACATTTATTATAAATTAGACAATTCTCAGCTACTTTACAAGAAAACAGTTGCAGTACAGATCTTTATCTCTATTTTTTAATGAACATTTATCAAAAGCAGCATCAGTTTTGTTTCATATAACATTAAATTGCAGTAGATTAGTTATTAAAAGGAATTTTACCATTATGCTTAGCTGAATAAGAAAATGAGAGATGTGCTTAAGGATTTCTGTCACACATTTATGTCACAGAAACTGGACTTTATTCTTTCACAATCTCTCCCTGAAATAACCTGCTTTGAACCAAATAAGGTTAAAAGAAATAAATACATGCAGGCCTTGTACACATTCCCAAGACTCAGCCACTCAACCGGACACAACCACTCCATTTAATTTCTTTCCAAGTTGGGATTACTCCAGCCAAACAAATAATTTCCCTGCTGGAATTGCATCCTGTCAGATCTATTTGAGAGAGAAAACCATTTTTGTGGAATAACATTTTGCTACAGCATTATCAGGATGGCTACTATGAAAGGTGATTCATGAAGTGCAATTATCTTGACACAAGGAGAACTCGGGCTCATAGCTGTGAGGTAGCATATGGAGATGTTTATTTGAAGTGAAGGCCGGGTTACATCTCGTGGAATCTGCTTTTGACCCAGGTTATATACCCAGAAATATGATCCAAATCAAGCTTTCTCTTTCAAGCGAGCAGGAGCAGAACAAGTGCACTTACACTCAGGAATGCTGTCTCTAAGTTACGAAGAAGAAATACTGGAATGGGTTCATAGCTCTTCAGACTTCTATTCATTAAAAAGTTATCTTCTCCACTCTTGTGAAAGCAGCCATTCTTAGGTGCAACTTTACTACTGGCAGCTTAAAACTGCTCAGTGTGGAAGATAAGCATTTATCACTGTAAAGTTCAGTAACATCTGCCGTTTGGGCCAGGGAAGGCCAAAGTGGAGGGTTGATATTTGGTTTGTCCTCACACTACCATCTAAAATACCAGGACAGTATTTTCTCTTTCGAAAAGAAGAGACTAGGCAAAGTGACATTCTGCATTCAAATCCCTAGCCACCAGAAATTATGCTAATTTGAAATTCTGTCTTGTCTAAAATGCTTGTCCCCAACCCATGTGTACATATACATTCATTCTGAACTGAACTTTTCCCTTTAACAGGTTGATTGATTGAGGCTCCAGTGGAAAGGGAGATTTATGAGTCATTCTATAAAAATATAACCCAAACTAAAAAAAAAAAAAATAGATTTGAAAGCCTGTGAAAAATGCTTGCTAAAATAATATTGACTGGTAGAAATGGCTCTTTTTGAAAGCTGAAAAGACACCTGAGAAATTCTCAATGGTTTGGGTCTGACTCTGTGTATATGTTTTGTAGTGTATAATGTAACCTAGTATAAAATCTCAGTTGTTAAAGTTCCCAGACTAAACCAAATTTTAATTATCCACACAATTTTCAGAGAAAGTTAGAGGGAGAAAAGGTAGAAAGGAATAGACACTTTCACTCTTTTTCACAATATTGGCAACTGAAATAGTGTTTGAAAATATTTATTGGATAAAGAAGACATACTCGGTATGTTTAATGCTCTCCATGTTTCTCTACAGGTTTTTCTCCAGCAGTGAAATAACACAATATCCTAGCACAAAACACACTCTAGGAATAAAACCCATAGCTCATGAAAGGAGTAATTTCAAAAATTACCTGTACTTCAAAGGTAAACATGCTTCTTGGTGATGAATATGATGGAGAGGAAAAACAAGAGATGCTGACAAGTATTTTTGTCACTAACTTACAATCCAAGATCTTGGCAAAATAAATATGCTTGTTTACTACAAGCACAGTGTAAGAATAAGGATGCATTTAGTTATTAATTTCCCTCTTTTTAAGTGACTGGATTTATGGGTGTCACAGCTAATTGTCATGCCATCATTTAGTAACCTTCATTGGCTTTCTGAACAAACTTTAAAAGTTTGTGTAATTATTTTGGTTTTGTCATCAAACAGCTCATTTTTTTTTCCTCAATTAATCATCACTTGCATTCCTAAACAAGCAATAGAAAATACATGATGATACCACTGCACAGTACTTTACAAATAGAAGCTCAATTTAGACCAGCTCTTAGCTGGCAATAGTATGGGAGAGGGGGTTCCTGTTACAAACAACTGGATCAGTATGACAATAAGTGACATACTGTAACCACAGCCCTGGATATACTCAGAGAAGATATACATTATCTTTAAAAATTATCTTGAATAACAGCAGTTATAAGCATGAAATAGATGAAGAAATTCTTTACATTTGGGGTTTTTTAAGACTTCTGCTACTACCAAAAAGACGTGTTCTCACTGCATGCAGAGGTTAATTCAAGGGCCTTCTGTTTCTAAGACCTTCCAACAATTTTAGAAGCCAAGAGACATGTTGTGGATTTCTTCTAGTATACCCCTACACAGACCCTAACTCAAATGTACAAAGGGAGAATTTTGATGTCACAAGGAAGACAGAAACAGGCTCCTAAGAAAAGAGTTACAGATTCTAAGATGATTTCAGATCCTATGATTTCAGTCACACATGAGGAGTTACCTCTTATCTAAACTGAAGTAGGTGTATCTATGTTTTTTCCAACCAGTTCCACACTCCACTTCCAGTGCCAAGTGATTACATTGTAAATACTAAACTTCATCCATACCACAAAGGACTGACTTACAATTTTATTCCTAAGAAATGGATTACATGGTTAGAAAAAACCATATATTTAAAGGCCTCTATCTGCATCAGTTTCACCATTTATGCTACAAGACCAAGGACTCACTTTTCTCATTGCTCTGTGACACATCCTGGAAGAGTGCACAGCACTGTCCTGGTACTGCTGGAGGAAAGGAAAATGCCCTCTCTGTATTTCCACCAGCCTTGCCTGCCACTCCAGACCCCATACTGCTACTATAACCTTCTGTAGGGCTATCTGTGCTCCTGCACTGTTTTCAGTACTCACATTGTGTTGCTCTGTAACAGGAGAGGAACTGTGAGAAAGCAGCAACCTATATATCTTTTGGAAGGCAGTGGGAGAAATCATTAGGCCACACTTTTTTTTTCTTTTTTTTTTTTTTGTGTGTGTGTGTATGTGATTACCCTGAGATTAAATCATCCTTTGCCACCTATTTCCAATAAATAAATAAATATTAGTTGGAGTAAATATTAGTTGGATGATCCCATCAGCTATTTAGTGATTCTAGTAGCAACCATTTTGAGTAAAGGGATGGAGAAGGCTAATAACAATTATCAGCTGCAGCTGATAGTAAAACAGAGGGATTGGGCAGCAATTAAAGAGGTGCCCTCAGAGAAGCAGAAGCAGGCAGCACCTCAGAGCATCAGATTCCTGGTTTGGCCAGCAAACTGCAGTGAAAGGAAACAGCATTTTAAAATAAAGCAATACAAGAGATGAATGCAGCTTGCAGCAAAGGGGTGTCTTTTTCACACATGCTTAGATGATTTACCAGCTATCAGCACTTCTACGTGAAAGGTGCACCCAGACCTAAGGCAGTTATGCTATGCCAACTTCAGAATCAGCCATAGAGACAAGAGTGGCTTAGGTAATAAATTACACTAAATTTACAGGGTTGTGACACATTCCCTGTGACTTCTGGGACTTCTGAGCAAAGCCACCCACCCTGTTACCCAGGGAGGTGGACTATGTGTGAAGTTTGTCTCGCTTCCTACAGTCTTGGGTAAGGAATGCCTTGCTGTAATCTATTTGCCTCAATCTATGCCTAAGTTGTATCAAGTGAAGTGCAAAATTCAGATGAATGCATCTATTCATAACACGCAAAATAGGCAACACTGATAACAAATGTTCATAAAAGAGAAATAACAAAGGGACATGCAAACTACAACTCACCTAATCACACCTAGATAACAGAAAAACCTCTGCTTTTCCCATGTATCTGATTTTTTTTCCCTTTTTTAAATTTGTATTCATTCAATGATTAAATAGGAAATTTTCATTAAAAAGCCCCATTTTACTGTAAGTCTATAATATGCATTGCATTTTCATGTAACTAAGTGATAAGATTGCAATGAGAAGATCAGATTAGGTGGGCTTTTATCAGAAAGACATTGTAGTATTTCTCTTTGAATTTGCCATTTCCTGCGTTATGATACTGGGCAGTAAAAAACAGGTGGTTAGTGGTACATATACTTTATACAAGCCAGTAGTTTCCCATCAAATCAAATGTTGACACATTACAGGTGAAGCCAAGTTTGTAGACTGTAAATCCAGAGTAGAAAGCACAGGTGAGTAAAGTCTGAATGATGGGGTATGCAGTTAGCTAGAGCACCCTTAGCAGATTAGCTCAGTTTCAAAACTAACAGAAGACATACAGGAGTAAAGAGAAATTATAAAACTTCATGGGAAGGCACAGGAAGACACTGCTTCAAAGAGTGTGGACTGAGAGGGATGTGGTGGTGCCCCAAGCCCCTTGTAAGAACTGAGCAATGACCAGTTTTCTCAGAATTAGCTGCAGAAAAGATGGGGAACCACTCTGCTAAAATCTTTGTGTTCTACAAGGTGATCGACTTTGAAGACCATGCTAACATTGGTTCTCTCTTCCACCTTAACTTTAGAGCACTTTATTTTTTTATTTACTTCTAATCTGTTTGGCTGAAAAACTTCTGGAATTTTGGCCTAACTCTCTTCAGAAGTTTTTATTTGACTTCCTCTGTGACTGGTTTTCTTGCAAATGACTACCCTCTTGCTCTAGTCTTTAAAATTCCTTTACTTATTTTTTATTTCATTGTTGAGGCATTACAGCTGGCACTGTTTCTTATAATTTCCCTTTTTAGAATATAAAATTCAGACAATTTTTGCCCCTTCTTCTGGACAGGTTTTCCACCTTTGTTTTGGAGAAATTCCCAATGTTTTATATACTCAAGTATCTAAGTGCCTTGGTCTAGCTGGTTTCACTAGCTTGTTATTTAAAGTTATTTAGGATTTCTCTTCCACAATCTGAACTTTAGTTACAAATCTAGTTTTGCTTGCTACTTCACTTAAAATAAACCTGCTTGTGATCATGTTTTTCCAAGGTTATTTTGTATCATCAATCCTCCATAATTTCTTCATTTCTTTCCAAAGCTAGAATACAAATATCATGATCTGTTCTGACTGATTTGGTGACTATTTGATACAGAAAACTTTTAGCTAACACATCTGAGAATTACTGGGGACTAGCATTACTATTTATGTTCATTTATCAAACTGTATCTGGGAAGTCAATGTGTCATATAACAATACTATCCCTGATGGTATATATCACCCTGATCTCATAGACTTAATTATCCACTACCCTTCTATCCATCTATAGCAGACACAGAGAGCTAAACATAAAGCTGGGGGGAAGGGCAGCTTTTTTCATCCTTTTCTAAAATACATTTGCTCCCAACAGATCTTATTTGATCCATACTTTGATTTTTTCTTTCTCTGCCACCCTTTAGATCATTCATGTGTAATGGTACATCACTCTCTTATACTTCCCCTTTCCAGGTAGCAATAGCATATAACCTTTACCACTTTAATTCCAGGCATGACTTTTAATCATCTCAGGTCTAGAAAGATCAGAGAGAGAGAAGCACTGTATAGACCGCACTGGACTTTTATTGTCACATGACAACCCAAATAATCATTTCTAATGAATGAAAAGAAACAAAAAAATGATTACTCGATATCTGCCACTGTATGTGGTTTGATCTAGACCAGGGTGGCAGGGTTGCGCAGAGAATGTTTGGGGTTTTCTTCCAAGTTAAAGCCTACAGTCTGGTCAATAATATCAAGAAATAGAACCTAATAAAATTATTCAGTGAGACCATGTAAGCAACATAAATCAAAAGGTTTTACACAGTGTAAGCTCTAAGTTGCATAAATTGAGGAATGATATATCTATTTTTGTTCATGACTAGTTAAAGCTGTATGGAGTTTAATATACCCATTTAAGGAAAGTGTCTGTCAATCAACATGGCCATAGTTAGAAGATTATCTGCTTAAGTTTACTGAGCAGAAATATGGAACTGGAGGAGATGGGGGATGATAGACACAAAAAGTATCTCTGAATGTGACTTCCTTAAGCATTTTACTGGATATTTCTGGTGCAATCTTCCAAATATAATGTTCAGTTACATGAATGATGCTCTTATGGAAATATTTTGTCTGTTAAGATTGCAAGGTTTCCAGCACCATCAGAGTGGTAGCCCTTAATCATACCAGTGATCAATACTCCCTAGATGTTGTCATTTTTGTTTACTGCAAAGAGGTTTTCAGTTTGCAGCTGAAACTGTTATTGGTATTTATGGATACAGTTCTGGTTTGGTTTGGTTTTTTAATATTTTTTTTTAATTGTCTTACCACTCCTAACATTCCCCACAACAAACTACAACAAAGTACTTGTGTGGGAGCAAGGTTACCTATTCCTTTTTCTTGAAAATACTTTGGTCATGCTACAGTGTCGTGGTTTAACCCCAGCCAGCAACTAAACACCACGCAGCCGCTCATTCACTCCCCCCCCACCCAGTGGGATGGGGGAGAAAATCGGGAAAACAAGCAAAACCCGTGGGTTGAGATAAGAACGGTTTAATAGAACAGAAAAGAAGAAACTAATAATGATAATGATAACAGTAATAAAATGACAACAGCAATAATGAAAGGATTGGAATGTACAAATGATGCGCAGTGCAATTGCTCACCACCCGCCGACCGACACCCAGCCAGTCCCCGAGCAGCGAATCCCTGCCCCCACTTCCCCGTTCCTATACTAGATGGGACGTCACATGGTATGGAATACACCATTGGCCAGTTTGGGTCAGGTGCCCTAGCTGTGTCCTGTGCCAACTTCTTGTGCCCCTCCAGCTTTCTCGCTGGCTGGGCATGAGAAGCTGAAAAATCCTTGACATTAGTCTAACCACTACTGAGCAACAACTGAAGACATCAGTGTTATCAACATTTTTCGCATACTGAACTCAAAACATAGCACTGTACCAGCTACTAGGAAGACAGTTAACTCTATCCCAGCTGAAACCAGGACATACAGTTTCCCAGTATTTGATAAAACAACTGTTTTCAAGATACAGTGACTTTCCCTTATTGGCTTTCAACTTGGTTGTTATAGTCGTTGAAGTGATTCATCAAAATTCACAGTGAAACTTGAACAAATTTACCATAACTTCCTTGATTATGGCTGGATATTAGAAAATAACACTGCATTTTTCCCAGCCTGTTGAAATATATTAGCCCAGGTTTGGGCAAAATTTGTCTGCTTAAATGTCTTAACTTTCAAAGGGTGAAAAGTAGCTTAACAAAGTGGTCACATACCTCAATGGACCTTTCAACAAAGCTGTACTTGATTTCAGTTTTACACACAAAATCAAATCTGCTTTCAAGTTGTTTGGCTTTCTCTGGTGATAACTAAAGTCTCAGCAGTAAATAGGTCTGTAAAACAGTTGTGGGTTTGTGGTGGGTTTTTTGTTTGTTTTCTTCCTTCAGCAATCCATAATTTTCTATTTGATTAATCATCTGTAGTTGCATATCGATTTTTCATTTTCTTAATATGTAACAATATCTTTTTGTAATTTAAAGTAAAGCATCTACATAGATAAATGGTTCTTGTAAGACCAATCTAGAGATGATTTTCATAGTGCAAAACTCTTCCTTTAATAAAAAAGTAAATTTCCACTGTTGAATGTAGAAATATCTAGAAAAGAAATGGGTTTCACAAGTAACTTTATACATAATGATACTCCTCAGAAAGCTTATGTGCAGATCTCATTTCACGTGCAAGTGAAGTAAGGGCTGGAGGACTGTGTTCTACCTGCCATTGTTAGTATAATTGCCTTCAGTAAATCAGATAACTTGCTCCTTTCACAAAGCAATACCTGTCATCCAAATGTTTCTAATTAATGGCAAGACTTGTCACTGCTAAAATAAGGTCCAGGGGCGGGGAGGCGGAATAAAAATCACTCAACTAACCAACACACTGAGAATAACAAAGCCCAGGTTGTATATTCAAATGTCATTCAATACAGTTCCAATTCTCTTCAAACTCATATGAAAGACAGTCATCTCTGATGCTTCCACAATACACAATTCTACCAAGCTTTTTGTGACCAGAAATAGACTATTCAGTGTCCAGTTAACCCTGTGTGGGGAAAGCAATAAAAGAATATGGGCTAGAAAGTATTTGACTTCAATACCAGGCTACTCTTATAATCCTGAAAAAATAGCATACATTAATTTATAGCTGTACGTCAAGAACTTAACCAAATAATGTGTCACCTTAAGTAAAATGTAATCCAGAAACTGTCTTATATTTTTTAATTTGTGCTTACAAGTTTTGTGTTTTATTAATCATCTTCAAACTTTGGTAAATTCCTTTTTTTTTTTTTTTTTAATTTGAAAGCGAACATATTATTTTAGTAACAGATACAAATCATTGTAAAGTATGTGAAATAAAAAGGAATTTATAAATTACATTTTTGTGTCAGTAAAAGTAGTGGACTACCCTGTTTAGATATAGTGATTTATGTATTCATCTATTTCAGCTTTTTATTATTTACTTATTTTATTATGTTGCTGATTGCTACCTTAATAGGAAGCTGCAGAGAAAAGAGAACAGTTGAGTTGCACTGTCCTAGGAAGTTGTACTATGAAGTCAGAAAACACATGCTGTATATTTAAAGTAAGACTTGTTTGTATACCAGTGACCCCTACTTTAAATAGACAGTAGCTAGGGTTTGAAGATGAATGCTGCTTGTGATATTTTATTACTACATTGGTTTTCTGTACTGTGACAAAAGAAAAACAAATCGTAATACATGGCCCAAAGGATACGATATTTCATGACTAATGAGGGAGTACACATCTCTGAGGAACAAATTAAAGAGACAAAAGGGGAGGCAAAGAGGAGGAAATGTATATAGAAAAAAATAGGAACTGTTACAAGAAGCTATTAAAGAAAAACTGCAGAAATCTGTCCACTCTAATCAGATGACTGAGATCAAGCCAAGATCAAACCAATGCCAAGAGACATCAATTACTATTTCAATTCAGAATTCTTTTACAGTCTGAAAGAAAACTCTTTTCAGGGTGATATGGCCCATGATAAATATTTGATTTTTCTTTTTTCAGTGTCCAGTAATAAATATGTTCACAAGTGAGAATGTATATTTCTGCACATGTAAGTAAAAATAAACTACATGGAACAGAATGTTATCTTACTAAGATACAAGTGCTTTAATTGCTGAGTACTTGGACACAATCTATACTCTTGTCGTCATGCAAATACTGTGTGAGATATTGTTTCCTTTGCAGTACTCTGCTGAGGCTATCAATCTCAGTAAGAGTATAGTTAAAGTTTTGTTGTAAATCCAAAATAGTTCTTGATTCATCCTCTCCAAGCTTATTTTAGTTTATGTAAGTGGGCTGAATTGTAGTGTATTAAGACCGTCTTGAAACTGATAGCAATTATTCATAAAGGTAGAATGTTTTACTATTACTCTTAATAATTATTCTAATAATGTGTTAAATATTAACAGATATAAATTAGTCTCCTGTAATTTTTTTCATCACAATTTTAGCACAGTTAGAAATCAAAGTAGTACTGAGTGTAACAAACAGGCCTGTAAAAGAAAGACTATCAAAAACCTAAGTTTCCTTCACGAACAACGATACTATTAGACCTACAGCTGGAGCATAAAAATTTTACCTTTAGATGAAAATAATCTGTGCTTTTCGGGTCTTGGACCCCCACAATTCAAAATGTAGGACTAGCTGTTCTACTTAAAACTTCATAAGCACTTCTGTTTTGGAAAAACCTCTTAAAAGATTCTGCCAAAGCATGTTCCAATATGATTAGATGATATGAAA